>NC_045563.1:3185463-4668797 GCF_009819795.1 Aythya fuligula
TGCCTGCCCCATAGGAACCACCCTGAGCCCTTTTCCCCCAAATCCTGACTGTCCCCAGCTTTCGGTTTCCTTCCCGCAGAGCCACCCTGCCCGGCTGCTGCTTTTCCTTTCGCTTCTCCAGGAGCCGTAGCGGGGAGAGCGATTTCCTTCAAAGCAGGCAAAAACCTGGAGGAAAAAAAATAAATCTGGGGAATGGGAGGGTCAGAGAGGATGCGATCCGTGGGTTTTAAGCCCAGGGGGTCTGCGGTGGGGTGGGCAAAGGCTGCAGGCAGCCCGAGGTGTGGTTTAAGGTGTTTGGGTTAAATTTAAGGTGTTTGGGTTAAAGTTCGGGTTGTTAAACATTTCGGAGGATGCTGCATGCAACCTGAGATAAAACCCTGCCGACAGGGGAAGAGGGAGGCTCAGGATTTGTGTTTGTGGGGCTGGAGACGGGGGGACAGAGCCCGTGCAAGGTGCAAACCAACTCACAGCTTGGGGTTTTGGTGTCATGGGGAAAAAAACAGAGCTTTTGGCAAAGCCGGACTGCAAAAACAGCCAGAAATGCTGATTTGGCACCCTAAAAACAGCCTCACTCGCCGTTTGCACAGCTGAGTCCATGCAAATCCCCCCCCGGATCCCAGTTTTGGTGCCCGATTTGGCTGGTGAAAGAAAAAATGTGCAAGCTTAAGCACCACTAGCATGAAAATAAAATATTGTCCCTACTCAGCCTGGGGCCTCCGAGGCAGGAATCCTATTACCCAGGCACAGGGCACTGCGTGTCCCCGTGTCCCCTGCTGCAAATAGGGCTCAGGAAACGTCACAAAGCACGGTGATTTTTAACTATATGGCAGGGATTGTTCATGGGGTGGGCTTGGATCGACTCGTAACCACCTGCCTGCTCCTTTGGGGCTCCCTTACCCACCTCCATCCCCATCCCGAGCCGCTCCCAGGGCTGCTGTCACTCTGGGAACTCCCAAATTCCCCTAAGAACACTTCCTAGCAAGAGCCGTCCTCAAATATTTGGGCATTTGAGCATCAAACCAGAGGATTTACCAGCTGGGGTGCTTTTTACGTGCCCGATGCTCTCGGCTCCGACCCGCTATCCATGCACGGAGCTTTGGGGTTTGCTCCCGGCGCCTCCGTGCCGGCGGTACCCTGGGTGTCCTCACTTTGGGATGAAAAATAACGCCTTTAGGGCTGTGCTTTTTTGACAGGCTGGGCTGTTTGGGGTGGGTTTCCAGCCCGGGATGGCCACGAGCTGTATTTTTGCTGAAGGAAGCACGCCCGGCGGCTCGCAGCGTGGACACGCCGGCTCCAAAAATATTGTCGTTCCCACGCTGGGCAGAGGGGCTGAGCGCTCCCAGGGTGCGTGGCCGGATCCTGGCCGGGTGCCGAGCAGCACCGAGCCCCGTGAGCACCCCAACAGCTCCGTGCACGGCCAGGGCACGTCCCCTGCTCGTCCCCGTTGGGTCTCCATCCTCTCCTGCCTGGCCGCTGGCACTTCGGGGCCGTCTCCTCCGCCGGAGGCTGGGGATGCTCAAGGAGAGGGGATAAGAGGGGAGGATTTCTGCTGATTTCGCTGGGAAACAGCCAAGAGACTGCGTGCCAGGAGCCCTCGGATATTTGCCCGCTGACTCGAAACCTCTTCCTGTGCCGAGAGCCGCGTGGCGTGCAAACAAACAGCGTCACGGGGGAGCTGGGGGGAGCGGAAGGAAACCCCCAGCCTGCCCGGGGGCCATAAATACCCCTATCACTGTGGCATCGCATCCATCTCCTCACCCTCCTTTTATTTTTTTCCCCCCCTTTTCTCTGTTTCCCTCTTTTTTTCCAGGTGTCGGACGCCCGAGAGGAGCAGCCGTTCCCCTAGGGACACCCGTCGCCGGCGAGCCCTGCCTCTTTGGTAAAAGCAATCGCTGCTGGGACACCCCCCCGGGGGTGTGGGGCTGCCTGGGGGGTGTAGGATGGGCTGGGGGGGCTGGGTGCTGCGTTATGGGGTGGTGCCGGGGAGCGGGGTGCTGTTCTGGTAAGGGGAAGCAGCCGTGCCGGAGCGTCCCAGTTACTAGGAAATCCCTGCTCCAGCAACGATGCTGGCGGCTCAGCATCTCCCAAATATTCTGGGGGCCCTCTTAACACCCGAAGGCAGCCCCAGCGAATCGCTTTTGGGGTTTCAGGGCCGCGAGCAGCTCCGTGCCGAGCCCCCCGCGCGCCCGGCGTGCCGATGGCCAGCAACAACACCGCCAGCATAGCGCAGGCACGCAAGCTGGTGGAGCAGCTGAAGATGGAGGCCAACATCGACAGGATAAAGGTAACGATGCTGGGACACCCCGCGGGGTGCTGCGGGGCCGGGTGGTGCCGCAGGGAGGCACCCAGGCACGCCAAAATCCCTCGGGGAACTCCTCCAGGGCGCTGCAAGCCCAAAGCAGGGGCAGCAGTGATGGGGCCGGATGTCCCCAAGGGAACCGTGTCATCCCCGGGGTGGGATGTCCCAAAACAGAGCGTCCCCAGCTCCTTTTCTTCCAGGTCTCGAAGGCAGCAGCAGACCTGATGGCGTACTGCGAAGCCCACGCCAAGGAGGACCCCTTATTGACCCCCGTCCCGGCCTCAGAAAACCCCTTTAGAGAGAAGAAGTTCTTCTGCGTGATCCTGTAAACCCTCAAGGAGCCTGACGGGCACTCAGGCCACCCTGAACACTGACGTAGAGTTTTTAGGAACGGGGGACGACCTGCTAGTCCACAGAATTTAAACAAAACAAAACAAAAAAATAAGTAAAAAAATAAAAATAAAAAATACACGGCCTGGAAGCTACAGGGATGTGCATGTTTAACGAACCCGGCCGCCCTTGGGGGAATAAGGTGATCTGCATTGCGAGGCAAAAGAGCTGAAGTCTGTAGAGTTGCCTAGAGGGAAAAAAAAAAAAAAAAAAAAAAAAGGAGAAAAAAAAAAAAAAAGAGAGAATATTAATGTAAAGAATAAACCCGTGTCACTTTTCTGCTCACCAAAATTGTCCGGCCGTTCCGTACCCGAAAGCCCCCGGCGCGGTGCTGAGCGAAGGAAGCGCCGCGGATGCGCAGAACCCCTCCCGGAATGATGTCCTGGGTTCCCCCCCCCCCCCCCCCGATTTGGGATTTTCTGTTGGCGTTGCCGGATAGATAGCGACAGGCTGGCTGCCCGTGGTGTTGCTCGATGTTGGGTCTCGTGCTCTCCCCTTCCCCGCGCTCGCTGGGGACCCCCCGCCCCGTCCCGCTGCGCCCCCGCGCTCTGTCTGCTGGCTTGGCCCCCCGCGAGTGCTCGTGTTGTGCTTGGTGCTCCCCTCACCCCGCCACGGCTTTTTGTAACGCTGCATGGGACTGATCTCCTCGTTTTTTTTCCTTTTTTTTTCTAATAATTCCACCCCACGTGCTGGGGGGAGGCGATGCCCAGGGCGATGCCCGAAGCGATGCCCATGGTGACGCCCGAGGCGATGCCCGAGGCAAAATCGACTCCCGCAGCCCCTCCCTGGACCTTTTTTTTTTGGGGATGGCCTCCAAAATCACCTCTGGCCACGTCTCCCCGGCCCCGTCCTCTCCTCCCACACCTCCGTGCCTCTTCTCTGCCCCTCGCCCGCTCCCTGCCCACCTTTTTTGGCTTCCCCGCTGCCCCTGCCCCTTCCCGTCCCCCCTCCCCGTGGCCACGGGGGTGATTTTGGGGAGGTGCAGGGTGCCCCCGGAGCTCCCCGCTCCCTCAGGTGCCTGACGCCCCGTTTATACACAGCCTGCACCCCGCAGCGGGGCTGGCTCCCGGGTCTGCGGAGAAGCAGCACCCACCATCAGCCTTTTGGGGGAAAAACACCTCCTTTTGGGGCAAAAACGCCTCCTTTCGGGGCTGGGTGAAACAGAGAAAAAAACAGAGAAACCCAAGAGGGCCACGGTCTCTAGGTACCTTTCTGCGAGTCTTTCTAGCCCGAAACAAGTGCGTTTTGGGTTTTTTTTCTACCTTTTCATACTCTTTTTTCTAGTCTTCTGCATCGAAGACCCCTGATATGAGGCTGCGGCCCGCGGTGGCTCTGGCATCCCCCTGATCCCATTCCTGGGGCAGTGAGCTCGTGGTTTTTCGGGGAAAATGTGTACCCCCCCTGCCCTGCCTTGCCTTTTCCTTTCGTGCTGCCTTCCCCGTCCCTTCCCAGCCCTCCCCGAGCGCCGTCGTGGTTTGTAATAATTTTTTTACCGGGCGCGCGTCTTTTCCATGACCCAAAACCCCAAAAAGCTGCACCAGGAGCCCAGAATTTGGGGGTCGGGAGCCCAAAAAGCCCCCAGCCGGGGTGCCCTGCGCCTCGCTGCTCCCTATTTCCCCCTCCCCGCAGGGCGCCGCTGCAGGAACCTCACCCCAAAAGTCACCCCAAAACGTCCCCAAAAATCCTCTCGGGGTCCCCTCTCCAGGCCAGCAGGGCCACCAAAGTGTCCCCAAAAATCCCCTCAGGGCCAGCAGGGTTGGAAGGGAAAAATCTATTGGGGGGGGGTGCCCGGGTGTGGGTTTTTTGTTGGTTTTTTTTTTTTTTTTTTTTGGGGTGGGGGGAGGATTTTTGGGGGTTTGTAATGGGGCGCAGGGAGGTCGGCGTCGTGGTGTAGCGCATCCCCATCCCTCGTGGTCTGTGTGTGCTCGGTGGAAATCAATAAAATAAAAGTTGGGATTTGTTTCAAGGCTCCCGTGGTGGTGTCGTGCGGGGGCGGGAATGGGGGCAAGACGGGGGGGGCTGCGGGATGGAGTTTTCCCCATTTTTTGTAGGTTTTGTAGGTTTGTAGGGTTGGGACGGCAGCACTTTGCAGGCCGCGTTTTTGGGGTGGTTTCCCTCGGGTGCCCTCAGCACCGCTAATTGCCTCCGGTAATTCGTTAGGTGGGGGAGAGGGGAGGGGTGTGGGGGGGTGCCCACGGGGCCAGGCAGGTGGGAGCGGGGAGCTCTGCGGGGCCTCTGCAGCGGTCCTTGTCCTGTCTGCTCCGGGTTCTCCTTTTCCCTTTTCCATTTTTTCTTTTTTTATTTTTTCTTTCTTGTTTTTCCTTATTTTTTTTTTTTCCTTTTCCCCTTTCTCTTTTTCCCCTTTCCTTTCCCTTTTCCATTTTTAATTTTTTTTCCTTTTATTTTTTTTTCTTTTCCCTTTTCTCTTTTCCCCTTTCTTTTTTTTTTCCCTTTTCCTTTTATCCTTCTCTCCTCTCCTCTCCTCTCCTCTCCTCTCCTCTCCTCTCCTCTCCTCTCCTCTTCCCTTCCCTTCCCTTCCCTTCCCTTCCCTCTTCCCATTTTTTCCCTTTTCCAATTTCTTTTATTTTTTTTCTTTTCCCAATTCTTTTCTTTTCCATTTTCTTTTCTTTCTTTTCCTATTTTTTTCTTTTCTTTTCTTTTTTCTTTTTTTCCCCAATTCTTTTCTTTCTTTTTTTTTCTTTTCCCATTTTCTTCCTTTTCTTTCTTTTTTCTTTTTTTTTCTTTTCCCTTTTTTTCCTTTTCTTTTCATTTTTCTTTTTTTTTACCAATCCTTTCCTTTCCTTTCCTTTCCTTTCCTTTCCTTTCCTTTCCTTTCCTTTCCTTTCCTTTCCTTTCCTTTCCTTTCCTTTCCTTTCCTTTCCTTTTCCTTTTCCTTTTCCTTTTCCCATTTCTCCCCTTTTCTTTTCCCTTTTCCCCATTTCCCATTTTTCCCATTTTTTCCCCTTTCCCTTATTTCCCCTCCCCACGTTCCTTCCCCTCCTTTCCCCTTACACCGCAGCAAACCCCGCGCAAGCCACGCCCCCTACATAGACCACGCCCCCATAGACCACGCCCCCAATGAGACCACGCCCCCAATGAGACCACGCCCCCAATGAGACCACGCCCTCTCGTTGACCATACCAGCATAAGACCACGCCCCGCCCCCTCAAACCCCTTCCAAGCCCCGCCCCCTCTTAAGCCCCGCCCCCAAGCCCCGCCCCTTCCCCATTCCCACACCCTCCCCCCTCCCTCCCCTCCCTCCCCTCTCCCCTATTGGACAACACCCCTGCCCTTCACCCCCCGCGAGCCAATGGCGGTCGTCCCCCCCCCAGACCGCGCTGGGCAGGAAGAGGAGGGGCGGTCCTTCCGGTGCGGCGGGGCGGCAGGGGCAGGGCGGCGCCATGTTCCGCCGCAAGCTGTCGGCGCTCGACTACCACAACCCGGGCGGCTTCAGCTGCAGGGGTGAGGGGCCGCGGCCCCCCCGGGGGCTCGGGGACCCCCTCGGGGGGCTCCGTTTCTCCTCACGGGGCTCCGCTCCCCCTCACGGCACTCCCGGCCCCGCGGGGCAGCCGGGCCCGCAGGCCTCGCGGCGGCCAGGTCCGGCCCAGGGCCTCAGGGTCCCCTCAGGGTCCCCTCAGGGCCCCCTCAGGACCCCCTCAGGGCCCCCTCAGGACCCCCTCAGGACCCCCCCTGCCCCCTCACGGCTCCCTCTGGGCCCCGTCCCGGCGGCGTTGCGGAGCTCGGGGCCCTGAGGGTGCCTCACAGCCCTCACAGGCCCGGCAGGCGGCTCTATTCGTGCGCGGCGTGCCCTTTTTTGTCGTATTTTCGTGTTTTTTTGGTTAAAAGGGCGCTGTGGCAGGCGTTACGGAGAGGCAGTGTGTGCTGCTGGGGATCGGCTGCTTCACGGTGTGGGTTCAGGGCTCGTTTCGCTTTCGAGGCTCATCTGCTGTTACCGTGCACCCTTAGCTCTTTGTAGCTGCCATTTCTTTTCCTCAGGGGTTTGTTTTGGCGGTGTGGAAGCTGTAAAAGGCATCATTGAAAGCTGTAATTCACGTATGTTGTGAGCAGGTGTTTCTTCCACCACCTTCAGGAGCCTTGGGATGTGTAGGAGTTGGAGAAGTTACTGAAAGCTGTAATTCACGTATGCGTAGAAGCTGTAAGAGTTGTTTTTGAAAGCTTTAATTCAATTACGTTGTGACCGTGTGTTCCTTAGACCACCTTCAGGGGCAGCAGGAGACTCTGATCACACAGAAGAAACCCCTAACAGGTAGAAATAGTCCATGATGAAGTCCTCGTCCCTGCTAGGAAACCAGTGTGCTTACCCCAGTCTGATCTGAGGTTATTCACCTCGTTAACTCTGGATATTCAAACTCATCCAGTGCCCAAGTGTCAGCTGTTTTTTGAGGGGCTGGTGGTGCTCAAGAGCTGCGAAGCACAGGTACAAAGAAATTGCTTTGTCTGCTACCAGCATCTTTGGAGAGCAGCCTTTGTGTTGTGGAGCTCCAGCTCCAAGGGATGAAATGTTGGGCCAACAACCCAGAAAAGCTGAGGCACCAGAGAAGGAAGAAAATTCCCCTGTGTAGTCATGGATCTGTGTGCGTTGGTTTTTGATGCAGAAAAGGTTTTTTTGCAGCATGGGACATGTTTGGGCAGCAGAGTTAGGAGCTGAACTTCTTAATGTCATTGTTTCACTTCTCTGCCTTTGCTTAGTGATAATTATAATTGAATTCCTAATAAAAACAGTATTTTGGCTGATGCCTTTTAGTGTAGACCATTAACCATAGCAAATTCAAAGTGAAAAAAGCTCAGACTGTTGAGTTTTGGTCAGAGATTATCCTGGAATACATGATTTTAGTGTTAAGTACATCTTTCTTCATGATAATAAATGAAAGTGCCCAGGGGCGCCGGCGTTTATATGAATTGGATCAGAATTTCGGGGCTCGTTTTTGCCCTGAAGGTGTCGGTTGACTTTTGCTCTCTTTATTTCTCCCTGCAGATGAAACAGAATTCAGGAATTTCATCGTCTGGCTTGAAGACCAGAAAATCAGGCACTACAAGATTGAAGACCGGGGGAATTTAAGAAACATACACAGCGATGACTGGCCCAAAGCATTCGAAAAGGTATTTTGGTGTTTTAAAAGCACAAACTTAACTATAAATGTGTCGTATGTCAGTGACAATTCACGGCTTCTGCAGTGGTTGAATGTAACCGACTGAACACTTGTCCTGCGCCTCAACTTTTCCATTTCTGGGAATTTAAATGTGTAACAGGAGCCAAGCTGTAGGAGTTCAGCTGGTAGAGCTTTTTGTGTGTGATTTTCACTCAGCCACGTTTTTGGAATAGCTTCTGCCCTAATCTTCCTTGCCTGAATTGATTTAGCTGTTGAAATTGGCCACAAACAAACACCTTTTTCTGCGTTACGGTTTTTCTGTACCAAAATGAGACTGGATCAGGCTGATACAGTCACAGGCGTTGCGAGGGGCTGAAATAAAGCTGCTGCAGCTCAACTCTGCACCTCCTAGATGATTTTCCACTGCTGGGGCAAGGAGTGGCAAGCAGCCATGGCTCTGCAAGCAATCTCCTGCATGCTTGTGAGCGCTTTGAGTCACCATCAGCTGGTTCTGTGTTCGTTCCCACTTCCTTTCTCTCACAACAGCCCCAGGAGGAGCTGAAAATGCTGCTCTTGGTGCTCGCTGCCCGTTCATCTCGCTTGTTTTTCCTGGAACTGTTCACCTCATTCGCTGCCCAGAAGGTTTGGAGCTGCAGTGCTCGTGCTATGCTGGTGGGAGCCTAAAGCACAGTGCCAAGGCTGATGCTGCGGTAGTGCTCTGAGTTTTCAACGTGTGTGATACCAGAATTACTGGCTGCTGGTGCTGTTGTGGTGTCAGTGGTATGTAATCTTGCCTGGTGAGGCCAGGTTGCCCTTCTCTGCGTGCCTGGCAGAGCTCACCAGGTCGCGTGCATCCCAGCCTCACTTTGTCCTCCCTTATTGCACACAATTTTCCCTCAAGGGAAAAATTGCTCGTGCTGCCCCCTCAGAATCCTCTCATTTTGGTGCAGGTGGTTTAAGGGCATTGTTGTACCTTGGTACCGGTGTTGTGAGAGCTTTGGGTTGCATCGTTCCTTCTTCCTGCTTTAGAAGGGAGGCTTTGCTGTGCTAGGTTCTCTGTCCTCCTCTCCCTCGCCTCTGCTCACTGCGTAAAGAGAACGGGAGAGCAAAGTGTTTTTGAATTGTCTGGTTGTCAGTGTGACAGTGAATGGCATCAGTTACTCAGGAAAAAGCAGGTTCCATTATTAAATGGGAGACTGGAGGAAGCATTGGGCTGCTCTCACATGCCTCAGGTGGATTAGATGCTGCAGCAGGATGTTCTGTAATGATGCTTCTTATTAATAATTATCTTTAACAACTGCAGGGACTGTTCACAAAGCAGCTCTGTGCTCCTAGCTAATTCATACGAGTGTTTCCTTCCAGTCATTAACACCTCTTCCTTTTCTCCTCCTCCTGCTCCGCAGTACATGAAAGATGTGAACTGTCCCTTCAAAATCCAGGAGCGACAAGAAACGGTGGACTGGCTCCTTGGCTTAGCAGTTCGGCTCGAGTACGGAGATAACGGTAAGATGAACTCCTCCAGTGCTTCACGTTGGTGGGGAACCTGTGTGGCTATTTAATGTTATGAAGAGCTTGTCAAATTAAGACAACGTCAAAAGTATAAATTGAAATGCAATTTCATGTGCTTGATTTGGCAGCGTATTTAGATGGGAACTGTTTCCCTTCAGCTCAGCTCCTGCGGGACAGTGCAGCACCACGCTCACATTTGCTGCTCTATTTCTGGATGTAGCCAAACCCATTGTATATATTTATCCCCTTCTCCCTGTGGTGTTGCCTTTACGAGAACTTACTCCAAAGTCTGCTGCGTGCTTTTTCTTTAACAGTGTGTACATTCAAATAAATTAAGATATTCTTAAAGCCTTGTTCCATGGGGAGTAGATCCTGAACCCTTGGGAACTGGGACAAGGGTATGAAAGAGTTGAATTGAGCCTCCACGGTCAGCAGCAGTATGTTTACAGGGAGAGTGCTGTACATTACAAATGTAATTAGTGCAAACGTTATAATAGGCAGAGTGCTGTTTTCCATTACCTTTAATTGCTGCAGGGCTGAGCTCTGCCCAAGACAAGGATGGGATATGAATACCTGAACCCCATAAAGCTGGTTCTTGGTCTGCTGTGCTAGAGAAAGTGAGCTGCCTTGGACTCAGGTTTATGTGAGGATGGAGGAAACGGCAGAGGTTCCACCTCCAAATACTTGAAAAGCACATTTGTGGGGCATTTCTGGAATGCTGCAGTCTGTAAAACAAAGCCTGTGTTGGAAGTGGTTCGTTCACTGCTTAGAACCCCTTTGAGTCTGCAGATCTTGATCCCTGTGTACACCCTGGTAAAGGCCCAGGGCCGGTCTTAGGTGAACTGATGGCAGCTGCAGCTTGTTCAGCTGCCTTCTGGAAGGCTGGGCGTGCACCACACCCCAAAAACACAGCAAGTTTGGCTCTAAACTTCTAACTAGTCATTTTTTTAATGAGCCCTAACACTGATCGTATTTACTTCTCAATTTAACAGCTGACAAGTATAAGGACTCTACCCCTGATGGTGCTAAGAATACTGACAATACAGCAAAAAACGCAGAACCGCTGATTAACTTGGACGGTAAGTGTGCAACGGCGTTGGAAATGATGGCTGCATCATACACAGATGTGTTCTGTGGCCTGCGTCAAGTTCTTTGGATTCAAAGCTGTTACAGTACTGTGATACAACTTTTTTAAGCCATTTTTAAAGCTTTAGGAATGCAGGTTTCTTATACTTCTTTTTAATGCTGTCCCAAACTTTCCCTGCGAACAGTGTTCTGAAAGTTACTTTGAGTTGTTTGTATCTGCGTGCCTGGACATAAAGGACAGAGAAGCTGCTCCGTTTGAATACCAGGTGTCTGGGTGTGCACTGGTGCAGACCTTTCCCTCCTGGGGAAGGGCAGGGGCAGCAGAATGAGGTACCCAGAGACTTGAGCAGATACAGAGAAGGTGGGAGGGCTCTGAGCAGGCAGTGAGGAAGCACCTGGGGGTTTTTTACCTTTTCCTCATGACCACTATCTTTCTTGATGGCTAGGCACGCTTGTAACAAGTAGAACTGGTGGGAAAGCAGCCACTAAAAATAGCCTGAAATCCCCCAAATCTTCCCTCATTACGCCTTGTACAGAAAGACAGCTGGAGCTGGCCCTACTCCCAGCCAGCAGGCAGAGATAGAAAGATTTCTAAAAGAGAATATCTTCACGATGGGCTTTAATTTCAAAACCTTAACACTGGTTTCCTTTGTAGTAGGACGTACGTAACGTGCTCTGCATTGGAAGCAAAGCATGTTTGTGCTTGGATGGGGTTCTACAACCTGCTTACAAAGCCTCGTGGCACATTTCCACAGCTTTGTATCTTTTATAACCTTATGCAGGCTTCAGCCTTGCGCCAGGCTGAGCGCTTCCCTTCTGTTACTGCTGCAGTGACTGGGTGCTTGCTGCCGTGCCTGTGTGGCCTGCACACTTGAGGGCAATCTGGTACCGTGGAATCAGGAAGCTAATTGTCTTCTGCAGCCAGTTGAACTGTCTTTTGGTTTTATTGTTTTGTTGTTTTTTTTTTTTACAGTGAATAATCCTGATTTCAAGGCTGGAGTGATGGCTTTGGCTAATCTGCTTCAGATCCAGCGACATGATGATTACTTGGTAATGCTTAAGGTGAGCTTCACGGTTTTCAGGTCTCCTTTTTCTTCTTCCTCCAGTGGCTAGTGTACATGTAATACCTTGTGGTGCACGTTTACTGATAACTATGGCTTTTTTAGGAACAAAGAGAAAGTATGGGCCTTTCCAAGTAGATAAGAACACACAGTATAAATCACAGAAATTAATGCAGGGATAATTACCTTGGTAAACAGTTTGATTGTAGCTGAGTTCCGGGAATTGCAATGCTAGCTGAGAACTGTTGGTCAGGTTTTGAAGTGCTCTAGGTTAGCAGAAGTTGCTGTTTGGTGAGGTTTCTGCAAGCCTCAGAAATATTGAGGAACATGCTTGAAGACTAGCATTGCGTTCCAAATCTAGAAATTAAAAGAGAAACTTGAAAACAGAGACTAAGGGATGCAAAAGATGCTTTAAAGCAACACAGGGAGAAGCCACAGTTAGATGCTGCCTCCTCGTGACTTTTGGTCCTATGAATCCTTTATTCCTTGTCACTACCGAAGTCTGTTTCGTTTATTCTTGACAGCTGATTATAGCCCTTAAATGCAGTAAGTAAGCAAATAAATTTTGTAAAGATATTCCTTGTGATTTTGGGAAAATTAGTGACTTAGTGTGGGAATTCTGTCGTTACCTGTAAATTTCAGGTTGAGGCTGTGTTCTCCAAGCCCTGTATTTAGTGAGGTGGGAGCAATCCAGAGTTCCCACGTGATCATGTCATAATATGGAAATACACTTGGTTTTGTTTGGCACCAAAGTAAGCTTATTTCACTGAATAACAGGAGAATAATGCCCATTTGTTGCAATATGCTAAATTTATCTTGGAGAAACTCATGCAATGAATGGGTGGTGAAGTTTGTATAGGTGGGTAAGTCTGTAACAGGTAAGGCACTATCGTATTAGCCTGGGTTCCTGAGGAAATGATGACCTAGAGTTATCCTGTCAGCCGCTTTCTCCTTCTCAGCCCTTGTCCAGCAGAATTCCTTCAGCTGCTCTTCCAGCTGTGTCTCAAGGCTAGCAAGCTTTATCTGGGTCCACCTATTTGGTACTAACAACCCAGAATGTGTTTTCTGTGTGAAAGTATTTACATTTTTGTCATTCTTTCAGCATTTCTAGTCTCGCTATTTTTTTGGTTGGAGGTAGTTGGACAAAACCACGAGCCTGAATTTTTCCTCTTTTTAATTGCCTTAAGAACACCTTAAGAACAGATTCTTGTGATGGCAATTTCTGTTGCACAAACAACAGCAATGCTGGCCTGCAAGGCTAGATGATAATGAAATGTGTCAGTGAAAGTCTTTATTTCTACCCCACATTGCCTGTTGCAGTGCCCATACGTAGAGATTATGACGCATGTTCAGGCTTAGACACTCTGGAATGGCTCCTTAGGGAAGGCAGAAGGGTGCAAGCCTGACGCAGGCATCTGGCCAAACCTTGGCCAGAAGCAGAGAGCTATTTGGATTCCCCCTTTTATTACTTGCAATTTGAGAAGTTGGGCACAAACCACCTATGTAACACAGTTGCACACTTTTTCTGAAGTAAAAGCCACTCAAAACTCTCCCATGTGAGGTCTGGTTTCACCACTGGAGTTTAAAGTTAAACTTCTTATCAAATCACTTCTCATATCCAGGCCAATTCCCTCAGTTAGGTTCCTAGAAATGCTCACTGACAGCTTCGTAGGATCACGTCTCCACTCTAATCATGAACAAAACCAGGAGAAATCGTGGGGGAGAAACATGAAGCAGCACGACTGCTGCCGTCACGTTGGGCTATTCATCAGGGAAAGTCTGCAGAATGTTTTTGACAGACCGAGTGTTTTTTTGGTGGAAGAATGCCTGCCTGGTATTTCTTTGTTAGTTTCTAGAGGCATTTCCAGCTGTAGGTATCACAGCTAATAGCTCAGTAGGATTTCGGGCTGTGTTCTGGAGCCAGTAAAAGCAGATGAGCAGCAGGACTGTTAAGACTCTTCTTGTTTCTCTAAATCTTTTCTTTGCCTTTTTAAAGCCTGGCTGGGGAGCCTCTTTCCAAGTTTCTCTGCATGTGAAAGGTGGCTCAATACCTACTGAAAGATCCTTGTAGCAGGAATTCCTTCCTGAAGAAGCAGCATTGTTGCAGCATTAGAGGTGGAACAGTGTAATCCAGGCAGTGTAAGCTCAAAAATAAAAATACTGCTGCTTTGGGATCGTTAGCAACTTATTTTAGGAATGGCAAACTTTCTTGGCTGTTCCTAGTACTTAGCAGTTTCTGGCCCAGTGGTGGCTGAAATGAAAAGTGTAGCACCCTCATCTCTTTTGGTTAACCTTTCCCTAGCCAACTCTGCCTGTGTAAGCTGCTCCTTACGAGGAGTAGTGCTATTCACAGAGCTTTAAGGTCTGAAGGAGTTCTCCAAAAGTCTCTCACAAAGCTGTGGTTATGCTAGCTTAAAGCGTTGGCTCCTTTTCCCATGAATTGTCTGTGAAATGCATCAAGACGTAAATGAATGACTCTGGCCTTTAAATGTTTTTTTTTTCCTAGGCGATTCGCATCTTGGTTCAAGAGCGCTTGACGCAGGATGCCATAGCGAAGGCCAACCAGTCCAAGGAGGTTTGTATACACAGTGCACAAAGCCGGTGTTAATTGTTCAGCGCCTGCCATCTCTGTCAAAGTGGGTGCTGTTCAAACACTTCGCTTAATTGGGTGCTGAAAACTTGCTTTGCTTTGGCAGTTCTGAACCTGAAAGACCCGAGGGGAGCATGCAGAGCTCTTTCCTCAGTTCTGTGCAAAGTGTGCCTGTACCATACCACAAGTGAGCAGCTGTTTTCCCATCTTAGTGTCTGCTAAAGGGTTACTGTTCATCGCAGCAGGACCACAGCACCCAAAGAAATAGATGCCCTGGCTTTCCTTGGAATCAGCAGGGTTGGCTGCGTAAGCAGGTGAAACATTCCTTGTATGGAGTGTTGTGCTGCTCACGTCTCACGCGTTTGAAGGATGGGATGTTGGTCACCCAGCTCCTCTCTCCCTTCCCCCTGAGTGAGAAACGGTGAAGGAAACGTCTACAATTAAGCCTCAGATTCTGCAGAATGATTTCTTAACAACGAGCTGCCTGTGAGACGTTGTTTGTGGGTCGGATGAATAATGCGCCAGCGATTCTCTGTCAATGACTGTTTTTCCAGATTGTCATTTCTTAAACATCCCAGTTCTCCAGCACTTGGCATAGCAGCTGTTGGCATTGGGTATCGAGGGAAGGGAGCCTCTCCTGCCCTGCAGATTGTGTTTAGAAACGTCCCTGCTAAAGCAACTGGGTCTGGTCAAAGAGGGCGAGTCCCTTCATCTTTCCTGGCAGCTGTTCTGAGCAGCCCGTGCTTTATTTGTTATCATAACGCTGCTCGTGGTGTTTACTAAGTGGCAACTGCAGGTGCTCAGGAACACAGTGCAGTCAGTCATTGCCAGAAGCCTTGGAACAGTAAATCAGAGCTTTGGACTCTGATATCAGAAGATATAATAGAGCAGGAAAATACAAAAGCAGCTGGGATCGCTGCATTCATTTCAGTTTCTTTAACTGCTGCTAATAAAAGGCTAGCTTTTGTTGTTGTTTACATAGCTGCAAAGCTGACGTGCAGGGATCAAAATGGGATTGTCCAAGTTTGGCAGAAGATCTTTGAGGATCAGTGCATTTTCTCATACCAAATACTGTTTTTTATTTGTTACGTCCTCAGAGCATGGTCAGGTTGAAATGTCCCTGTGTCACCGAGCGTGATAACGTCACTGGAAGCATATTCTCGTGATGAATATTAATTTCCAAGCGAGGTGGTGAAAAGGCAGAGGGTTGGAGGCAGGGAAACAGCTTTGTCTGCGCCAGGAGTGATCGTCAGTACCATAATACGCTGGATAAATGGAGAAAATATCTAAACCAGTGGGGACAGCTGGGTCACGGGATGGGAGTTCGGGAAAATAAACCTCTGCTCCTGGCTTTGGCTGGCTTGGAAATGGCCAGGATACCAGCCAGTGACACTCTGTGTATTAAGTCTTGACCCTGGAAATGGTTTATAATTGTTTGGCTTCTGCATGGCTGAGGACTTAATGCATCTCGTGACGTTTTGTATATTCTTGGCAATGTCAAGATATGGTGGGGATAAGATAAAATAGACATAGAAAGGTCCTCGCTGAGGGATGTGCATGAAGGCTGTGCAGAGGAAACTTGCACTGCTGTGCTTGCGGTTTACAAAATAAAATGAGATTTATCTTGGGCTGTCAAGCTACAGTTTTAAAGATAAGGAAGACAGGTTTTAAAAAATAATATTTTGAATGGCTTGCAGTTCGGTGTCTGGACAGGATTCAGATCGGTACCAACAGGCTCTGAGCCTGTCTTAGGCATCCCTTACCTAGTATCCTAGGTAAGTACAACAAATGCCATTGAAGCAGTCCTTCAGGATCACTTTAAGGGAGTTTAAAGGGTTTAAAGGCACGATAAAGGGGGTACATTTTCCCCCTGCTTTGACATCTGGACACTCCTTGCCTTCCGCTCCCAGGGTATCTGGTTTTATTGCCGACAGCTCCAGTTACAGAGGAGATGCCTGCCGTGGTCAGGCCCGTTGCAAGCATTTTGTGCAGCAGTTTGAAATAAAAAATCAGGGTAAAGTGAGGCTGTGAAATGACCTGCTCTGCGTGGTAACAGCTGTAAAGATGCTCTTCATTTCTCTGCCTGTTTGAGGCCACGCTGCAAACGAAGACCTTCCTTTTCTGGTCGTGGCAGCAGTGGTGCTGGGACAGCCCGGTGCCTGCTACGAGACCGCTGCAGGGCTGGGAAGGGCCACGGCCACTGCTCGGCCAAGGACAGCTTCCAGCAGAGGGAGCAGACAGCAGCCTGAACAGCCAAAAGGGAGCTCGCATCAGGGTTGGGGGAGCAGGGCAGGGGAAGCAAAGGGGGTCTGAAAACACCACCAGCTTTCTAGTGCCACTGGGGTCACCCCAGTGGAGGTGCCTGCGACAGCCCTGGGGAGTTTGGCTGCAAAGAACTGGCTGAATCAGTGCTTTGCTGCTTTGAAACAGGTTAAGGTGGTGATGAGGTCTTTGCAGTCTTAAATATGAAGCTATTAAAGCATGCATGTGGTCTGAAACTGCTGTTTTCTGTCTGAAGTGGCACTAGCAGTATTCTTAGCAACAAGCTGTTGAAGTTTTAGTGCTAGTGTGCACTCATGCACGTGTGTTTTTAAGATTATATACCCCTTTATACATATTTCTGTGTATATATTTATATACATGTATATTTTTATATACACCCCTTTATATTAAGATTTATATTTATATATATATAACCCTTTAAAAGAAAACCTCACTCTGTAGGAGGTTTGTAACCCCATCGCTGTAGAAGCTAATGGGATTGAACTGAATGTTTTTGTTGTGCAGGGCGAATGCTGAGAAGTTATAGCTGGTAAAAGGCAACCTCTAAGATTTTCATTGTTTAAATCAATTTCTGTGTATGTGGAAATAGGCTGAACAATCACTCACCCTGACTTCTCCACAGCTCAAGAGGGTGAAAGAAATAGAGCAGTGCTTATAAATAACCGCTAATAAAACCATAAAACTTCTGCTTGCACTGTTTTATAGAGCAAGTGTTTAGAAAATCAAACGTTTAGATTTATTCCGAAGCTCAGCGCTCGAGAAAATGCTTCGGAGGACGCTGATGGAGGCTGCCAGCTCAGTGCTTGAGAAACTCACTTGATTGCAGCTTGCTTCCAAATCAGACAATGCTTTGAAATCTGGCAGCTGTTTAAATGCAAGAGTTACCAAGAAAGCCTAGTTTGTGCGAGCTTTTTATGTGTCTGGTTGGGGATGTTGCTGTATTGGGTGTTCTCCTGCAGTACAGCTGGTTGGCCTTTTAAGGATTGACTATGGGCAGCGTGTATCCAGTGGGACTCTCTCTACAAGGAGGGGAATACTGTGAAGGATGAAGGTTTTTCATCATTAATACTCCGTGCGTGATGCTTCAGGACACAAGGGCAGTCACACAATCAGGCGCGATGACTTTCTGAAGTTGATTGTGTCTGTAAAGGAAAAACTTGTGTCCTCTCCTCTGGTGTAATCTGGTTATCTGGTCTAATACTTGATTTTATTTTCCAGGCATGCAAAATGACACTTCTAATTGCGTTTGATCATGTTCTTTCTTTTTAAAGGGTTTGCCTGTTGCTTTAGAAAAGCACATTCTGGGTTTTGACACAGGAGGTAAGCAGCTCTCTTGATGTTACTTCTAAATTGCTATGTTTGTCATTGTCAAAGTAGATCACTGTCAAATGTGTAGATAACGTGTACTGATTCTTCTGGAAGCCTGTAGTGGAAAGAATTGCTCCCTCCCAGCTTATTTATGAGCACTCTTGAGCATTTTGTGTTGGAACAAAAAAAGCACAAATCCTAGCTGTGGAATATATTAAATTGTCTGGGAGCAATGCTTCAGTGACAGCCACATTTGCACCCAGAAGGAATGCCTCTTGTTGCTCTTGTCTTGTACAACCTTACTCCTACCAGCAGAGGACCTCTGTGCTTCTCCCGTGTGTTCCAGCTACCTGATTTACCTAAATCAACCAGATCTAACTAAATCTAACCAGAGGCAGTGCAAGTTGGCCTGACCTGATGGTTTTTTTTTGTAAGCAAGAGCTGGGTGGCACGGGCTCCGCTAGCCTAGCTTCACTTTTGCCCCGTGTCCAACTAAATTACTACTTGGAGTGCTTCGTAGTGACCCAGCTTGGCTGGGGATTACTGCACGGGCTGCACAAAGCCGAGTGAGATTTTGCAGAGCACCCTCTCTAGCAGCAGGGAAAGTTCCTGAGAAAGGGACTCTCCCATTTCGAGTATGGAAACTACAGGCATGAATGAGCTGCACAGCGTTAACTTAGATTCAGCTGCTCTTCAGACCTTCAGGTCAGATGTAAATGCCTGACGCTTCTCTTTTTTTTGTAACTCTCCCAGATGCTGTTATCAACGAAGCTGCCCAAATTCTGCGACTGCTGCATATAGAGGAGCTCCGAGAGCTGCAAACAAAAATCAACGAAGCGATCGTAGCGGTTCAGGCAATTATTGCTGATCCCAAGACAGACCACAGACTGGGGAAAGTTGGGAGATAAAGGGATTTAAAGCTTTTAGTCTCCTGTGTCCTTAGTACAGCTAGGAACTATGTACAACTCGACAACTCTGGCATGCAGTTCGAAATGGATATTATTTTACTGATATGAAAGAAAACAGGAAATTGAATTCCGACTGTTCTAGTGAATTACCGTTTTTTCTTTAAATAAATGAAGTTTGGGAAGTAGAAGCAAGTTGTTCTCGTTAGCTCCGAGTTGGCAAATACGACTTTTTTTTTCGTTGTGTTTGGCTTTGTGTGGAGAAGGGAGTGTTTCGTAAAGGCTCTGGAGATTTCTCTTTTGCTGAGGTCCTGCCCTGTGAACAGCTTGCTCCGGGCTTGCTCGCTGCTTCTCCACAACCCACCTGAAAACTGATATACTGAAATCCCAAGGGAAACTTAAAACAACCGTTTTTATTCAAAGTATTGAAGTAACCTAGAAAAAGTGAAGCGTTACAACTTAAAATGTATTTCTGAACACGCGTTGGTCTCCGTGGGGTTAGGCACTCAGGAGAACCAACGAGCATGAACAGATCACTTCTAGCATATTCTTCTAATATAAATACTAAAAGACATGCATTGAGGCAGTGTTGAAAATACAGAATTGTCTTCTGGAAAAAAAAAAACAACTCCCATGCCTTTGCTATATCCCAAAACTGTTCTGCACGCTGTTCTGACCGTATACAGTCTTCAGGGCTGTAGGTGACCGAGACCCAGCAAGGTACTGCATCCAAAGCTTCCCCGCTGTGCTTGGTTTTGGTTAAAAAGGACCTGGTGGTCGGATTGTCGAACTAATAAAGTTAAATCTATTCTTCCAATAAAATAAAACATTTGAATAAGAAAGCTACCTTTTAAATTTGCTTGCATAAGCAAGAGTTAGAGTAATGGCCTAGGATTCACAGGACCATTTTTTTTTTTTTTTGTAATAAATCCATGTTTTTTTCACTTTTAAAAAAAATACAGTAGTAAAGACTTGAGGTATAAATTCAAAAATACACGATGATCTTTTGCAGGACGGTAGGTCGCTTCGTTGGCCTTGGCTAAGGGCTCTCCCCTCTCGTTGTATGCAGTGACAGTTTCCTGGGTCTGAAGTTCCTTTGGGTGCAAAGATTGGTGGTTCGTGAAGTTGCAGTTGTTATTTCCTTGCTGGGGAGAGAAATGGATCTCTTTAGTACCTCTGACAGATGTCAGGAAGAGGAAAGGGGTTGGGATTTGTTGGGTTTTGTTGGGTTTTACCTCCAGGGCAGTAGGGATAAACGGCAGTTATTCCGTAGAGATGCGATCGGTGCTCCGGGAGATACTCATCCGTAAAGGAGCCGGTTTCCTTATTGACAGCTATCACGCCATCCCTGGTGGCAGAGAAGTGCTTTACTTGGGTGTTCTTTATTTTAACCCCACCTATGTGCCTTTTAAGACAGAAGCAGCTAAAATAATTGGTCTGAACACCTGCGGAGCAAGGCAGATTTGCCCTGTGTAAGATCTACACCCAGCTCATTCACTGCATTGAGTTTTGGTGACATGAAGTCAGAGATGATCTCCCGAGAGCCTCGTCCAAGCATGGCAAGCACTGGAGTGCTTGCTGTAATCTGCTAAAATTTGTCTGCAGTTCTGAGAGCTTCCAGCTGGAGCGGGAAGAGGCGAGTTCCTGGTGACCCTGATGCTTCGGGCGGTGGGGCAGAGGGAACGACCGAGGACAGTATCACAGTATCTTTTCCCTGACCTGATCTCCATCCAGAACCCCGTGCCAAGTCCTCATTAGAGAAAAAAAAACCCACACCACTATTTCTGTCCCTCCCAGGAAGCTGGGCTTGTTTCTAAACATCTGTTCTGTGCTCTAAGAAAGATTTACAAGCGCCTGCTGCTGACCGGGTGAGGTTCCAGGACACGGGAGCGGGTTGGGGACAGCGTTTGGCATTTATTTCCCCCGAGAGGAGCTGCTCTGGCTGTTGCAGGGAGCAGGACCCTTCCCTTACCGTCTCCAGTCGGTGTGGTAGAAGTGGTCGGCGTAGCTGATGATGCTGAAGGGGTAGTTGAGGCTGTTCTGGATGATGCGCCTGCCCGCCCCGTCGGGGAAGGTGCACTCCAGGTTCTTGGTGCCTTTTCACGGGCCGCAAAAAGCAAAGAAAAAAACCACATTCAATAATTTTTCCACCAGCTTCTCAGCCTGAAGGCGTAGAAGCAACCCGTGCCGCGAGCCCCCCAGCCCCGCCACGCCAAAAATCTTCAGGACAAGGACAGGGGAAGGGGATAAAAAGCACACGCAGCAGCTTTCTCCTCGGTGTGTGACCCGTCCCCAAAGTTACCTGCGTCTGCCCAGCACAGCAGCTTGGAGAAGGGGTCGAAAGTCAGGCCGTTGGGCAGCCCGATGTCCTTGCTGACCAGCACCCTCCTGTTGGCCCCGTTGACGGTGGCCGTTTCGATTTTCGGTGCCTCCCGGTTCCAGTCGGTCCAGTAAAGGTTGCTTGGGGAATAATTACACGGTTAATTAAACAGGGCACCCGTGAGGGCTGGAGGAGAGCGCTGGCTGCCTCGTCACGGCCGGGTCTCATCACTTAAGAGGCTTGGTTTTTCCCCCTGTGCTGCCGGGAATAGCTCTTTATTTGATTTGAAGAAAAAAAAACAAAACACCCAAAACCTCTAAAAGTGAAGCCAGAATGATGTCAAATTGTGTTTACGACCCGAGCTGTGGCTGCTCGATGAGGGTGAGTCTCGGGAGCAGCGCATTTGGTATTGCAACAGCACCCCGGGGGCACGGCTGTGTTTTCAAGCAGCGTGCTTCAAAGCCTTGCAAAAAAATAAGCCTGATGCTGAAACAGCAGGTTTAGCCAAACCCGGAGGTTTTAAAGAAAAAAAGGGCGAGGGAGGACAGAGCCCATCCTTTTTTTTTGGGGGGGTGTGGTGGGAGAGAGCAGGGCCGGGAGGGGTCTTGGCACCGCTGAGCGCATCCGGCGAGGTGAAACGCGCCCGTCCCACCTCGAGCAGCCCCCCAAAACAAAACAAAACAAAAAAAAAAAATTAAAGAAATGGGGTCTCACCCTCGGACGGGGTCCACGGCGATGGCCCGGGGGTTGACGAGCTCCGTGTCGAAGAGCACCCGCCGCTCGGAGCCGTCCAGCCGGGCTCGCTCGATCTTATCGAGGCCGCTGTCGGTCCAGAACATGGCCCTGCGCAGGTGGTCCACGGCCAGCCCCTCGGGGCTGAGGAGCCCTGCGGGAGGGGACGTGTGGCTCCCGGCCCCGCACGGCGCCGGGGGATGCAGGATCCCGAAGCAGGGCGGCCCCAGAGCCACGGCGGGCACCCCGAGGTGGCTCTAGGGGAAGGGGTGGCACGGGTGGTGGGGACACACCTGAGCTGATGACGGTCTCCGGCTCGGCGCCGGGCTCCAGGCTGGCCCGGTTTATGGTCCTGCCGGCCACGTCGGTCCAGTAAACCGTCCTTTCCCGGCAGTCGTAGTCGATCCCCACCACGATGGAGCCCTGATGGGGTTGGAGGGGACGCGCTGAGATCCTGCCGCAAGCACCGGGAGCCGCCCGGGGTCCCCTATAATTGGGGGGGCGATGCTCGGAGCCCCTTTTCCCTAGGAAAAAAAACCCCACGGGGCTCCTCCTGCAGCCGGGGCTCTCAGGCCAGCTGCCGCGGGCGCACACCCACGGCCAGATGGGTCCGAAACCCTCCGGCTCCTGGAGAGCTTCCTGCAGCAGCGCGGCCAGCCCGAGGCCCTGGGATGGGGAAGGGAATAGTTGGCAAGCAGCGCTTCGCGTCCCCAAGGGCGCAGGGAGGGTCGTGGCCCAGCTTTTGGAGGCTCTCCCTCGGTCTGGCCTGGCTGGAGACGCTCCAAAGAGGAGGCAGAGGAAGGAAAAAGGCAAAAATTTCGCAGTAGGGTCGCAGCCGACTCCAGAGAGGGGAGCACCGAGGGTGCCGGTGCGCCCTCGCTTTGCCTCCTCCTCCTCCTCTTCATCTCTCACCCCCCTGCCCAACCCTAACGCCCTGGATACTTTACATGCAGGGAGAGCAGGGTCTTGGCCGCCTCCTTCTGCAGCCGCGTGCCGTTGAGGGGCAGGTAGCCGATCTGCTGCCCCTGGGCGTAGAGCAGGAAGGTCCCCGTGCCCGGCGGCGACACGTCGGGCCGCGGCGAGGGCCGGGCGCTGGGCGGCGCGACGCTGGGGAGACCTGGCCCAGAAGGGGAAAAAAGGGTCGGGGGTGGCTCAGAGAGGGTCCTCGCCTCGGCTCTGCGCCCCAAAAGCGCTGCACGGGGCGGGTCGAAGAGTCCCAGAGCCCTTCTCTTACATGGCGGGGGGCTGCCGGGCTCCGAGCGCGTGCCCTGGATCTCCCTGCCGCTCTCGTCCACGCACCAGCAGTACCCGCTGTCCCCGTGGCACTGCAGCGGGGTGAAGTGGCCCCCGGCGTCGCACTGGGGCACGTACTGGTCTCCGCGGGGGCTGCCGCCGTAGTGCTCCAGCAGGCTCTGCCGCCAGCGCTCGCACATGCTCGGGGGCCTCTCCGTGGGCTCTGGCACGGGGAACGACACCGGCACCCCCTCGCCGCGGACCCCACGGGCACGGACGGGGTGCTGGGGGATCCACCAGAACCCCCCCAGTCCTCGCTGGGTGCTCCTCCACCCTCACTAAGGATCCTGGAGGGGCACCCTGGGAGCTGGGATGTTTTAGGGTGGGAGCTGGGACGTTTTGGGGCGGGAGCTGGGACGTTTTGGGGAGGCTTTGCGCTCACCTGGGTTCCCGCAGCGCGGTGGCGTGCTGCCCGGCGCCGTCCTGGTGCCGGCGATCTCCTGCCCCGCGGCGTCCACGCACCAGCAGTGCCCGGTGCTGCCGTGGCACTGCAGGGGCCGGTACCCTCCCCGCTCGTCGCACTGCGGCACGTGCCCGTCGCCCACGGGAGAGGGGCCCGGCGGCACCGCCCGCGGGTACAGCCGCTCGTGTTCGCACGGCGTCAGCTGCTGGGAGGACCCTGCTGGTGGTGAAACCCCCACCCCCCGAGCCCCAGGATCATGGGGGCCCAGCTCAGAGCAGCCGGGCACCCTCGGATGTGGGTGCTGGTGAATCTCCGGGGGCTGTGTTTGTGCCAGGGGGCTTTGGGATGTCCCCACCACAGCCCCTTTTCACCCCAGGATGATGCAGGAGGTGCCCCGATGGCCACCAGCACCGTAACCCCGTGGGCAGGGTGCCCTAAAAGCTTGGGTGCACCTTGCAGTGCCCAGCACCCACGCCCTGGCAAAGGGCCCCCTCCTCTCACTGCGTCCCCACCCTGCAGCCACGCAGGGAGGGCTCAGCTCCAGCTCAGCCCCAGCAGTAGTGCCAGGAATGCCTCGCCCAGCACCTCCACGCCCACCGAACCCCCCAGAAATCCCCACAACACGCCGCAGGACCCATCCTTCCTCCCCTCCCTGCTCCCAGCAGCGCTGACCTGGGTTCCCGCAGCGCGGCGGCGTGCTGCCCGGCGCCGTCCTGGTGCCGGCGATCTCCTGCCCCGCGGCGTCCACGCACCAGCAGTGCCCCGTGCCCCCGTGGCACTGCAGGGGCCGGTACCCTCCCCGCTCGTCGCACTGCGCCGCGTGCCCCGGCACCCGCGGGTACAGCCGCTCGTGCTCGCACGGCGTCAGCCGCTGCGTGCTGCCTTGGGCTGGTGGAGAAGCCACAGCAGGGGGGCAGTGAGGATGGGGGAAAAAATAAATCGAATCAGCCCCCGGGGTAAGGCGAGCTCCGCGCCTCACCGTGCGCGCACTGGAAGCCGTCGCCCTCGTAGCCGGGTTGGCACTGGCAGGAGAAGGAGCCCGGGGAGTTGTGGCAGGCGGCGGCGGGGTGACACGGGTTTTGGGCACACTCGTCCACGTCTGTGTAAGGGATGGAGAGCTCAGACAGGCACCCGGTGCCTCTCCACGACCCGGCAGGCACCGGGCACCCCGCTCCTACCGGTGCAGTCGCGGCCGTCTCCGGTGTAGCCGGGCAGGCACTCGCAGGCGGGGAGGCCCCCGGCGCGGGGCAGGCAGCGCGCGCGGTCCCCTGGCGCACAGGGGTGGCTCCCGTCCTCGCAGGGATCGGCCAGGGCTGCGGGGATATGTGGGTTAGGGGGTGCTGGGGGTGAACCCGAAGGGGCAGAGGGGTTGGGGGATGCGGCGCCCCGAATTTCGGGGCTGGCACTTACGCACACAGGCGTGCCCGTCCTCCGCCAGCCGGTACCCGCTGCGGCACTCGCAGCGGTAGCTGCCCGGGGCGTTCAGGCAGACGGAGAAGGGGCCGCACTGGCTCAGGCCCTCCCCACACTCGTCCACGTCTGTAGGAAAGGGGAGATGCCGGGAACCCCGGTGGTGGTGGTGGGGCACCCCCCACACAGCCCGTTTTGGGGGCTGGGTGCTCCGGCCATCCCGCCCCAAACCGCCCATCTCACCCCAAACCTCCCATCCCACCCCAAACCTCCCATCCCATCCCACAGCAGCCCCTTCCTCCATCCCCACCCTGCTCCTGGGGCACCTCCCCATCCACCCCCAAATCCAGGGACCCCCAGGGACCTCAGTTCCCCCCCGTAATCCACCAACATCCTCCGTGCACCTCCGGGAGCTCCTCATACAGCGGGTGTCGCGATGCTGCGGCACGCCCAGCACCCCAAATTTCTCTACCCACCGCAGGTGCCCCACAGGGAACGGGGTGCCCCGAGCTCCCCCTCACCTTGGCAGCCCCGTCCGTCTCCCCGGTAGCCATCCGCACACTCGCACGTGTACCCCAGCCCCGTGCCGGGCTGGCAGCGCGCCGGCGCCTCGCACGTGTGCGTGCCATCGTGGCACGGGTTCACCGGCGGCCTCTCAGCATCGTCTGCGGGGCAGAAGGGGGCTCGTTAGCGGGTGAAAAACCACTGGGAGGAGGAACCCAGACCCCAAATCCCACCTGGCACGGCCGGAGGAGCGTGCTCACCGTGGGCTGAGCCGATGCGGCCGGCCAGGGCGTAGCGCAGGGCTTGCTCCTGGGCGTCGTAGAGGGCGAAGGCGCGCGCCACGCTCAGCCGCTGGAGAGGGGGCAGGCGGCCGCGGGCGTGCGGGCAGCCCGAGAAGGTGATGTTCTGGTGCAGGCGGTACGACAGGGTCTGGTTGGAGGCCCCCGAGGTGAGGACGTAGTCGCGGTGGGCTGAGGACGTCACGGCTGCAAAGGGAACCCTCGGGAAGCTGATTTCCATCTCGGATTTTGGAAACCGCGATGGAGATGGGGTGGTTGGGGGCTGATCTGAGCGCAGCACGCGTGGGCGGCATCGGGGACACCAAAACCAGGGGGAAATAAATGGGATAAGCAGATCACAGCTCCTACCTGAGCTGGAGTAGTGGTACAGCTCCTTGTAGGGGCCGACGTGGACTGTGGAGTTCTCCGGGATGAACGGCACCTGGCCCTGAATGTGGGTCTTCAGGCTCAAGTAATTGTCTGGCCCCAAGCCCTCGGCCGTCTGGGTGATGTGGACCTGCTCCTCCCCGGGGGAGAAGGTCACCTGCAGGTGCTGGGTGAATTCAGCACCTGGGCAGGAGGAGGGGACAGGTGGGATTTGTGCCGGAATGGGGTCGGGGAGCACATCCCCAGGAGCCCTCCCCAGCCCCGCTGCTGAACCCAGCAGAGCCCGCGACGCAGCGGGGAGGTGACAGCGACCCCAAACCCGAGGGGAGCACCTCCGACCCTACATCTCCAACCCACGGCCCCGCTCACCGGTGATGCTGAAGCCGTTCTCGTAGCCGGGCTCCTCGAGGGCAAAGAGCCACCCGAAGAGCCCTCCGAGGGGCAGGAGGGGCAGGAGGGCACGAGCAGCGGGCGCGGGCACCCCGCTGATGGCCGTGTAGGCTCTCCCGTCGCTGCCCACGATGTAGGCGTGCAGGTCGACGTCCTGGAAGCGGACGGGCGTCCTCCCCACCACCAGGCTGCCGCTCACCTTCCCGTTCAGGCGATGCACGGCCCCTGGGCGGGGAGAAAACGCAGCCCTGGCACCTTTCTTCCCCATCCCGGGGGCACCAGGCGCCCTCCCCGCCGCGTGTCCCCGTACCTTCGGGCAGGCACTGCCGCCCGTTGCCGTAGTAGGAGGCCTGGCAGTGGCAGCAGAGGCCGGTGGCGTAGTCGGTGCAGAAGGCGTGCGGGGAGCAGCGCCCGTGGTGCTGGGCGCACGTCTCCCTGCTGCCCGCGCTGTAGGTGAACACTGGGGACAAGCAGGGGGGAGTTTGGGGACGTGGGGACAAAGCCACCCCAGGCTCCCTGCTTGGCGCATGGCCACGAGCAGCCCCACGGCACCCGTTTTGGGCACCAGGAGCGTGCCAAAGGAGCAAACCCAACCCCTTCCCGCTCAGGACAAGACAAACCCGCAGCACACAGACCCCTTTTTTTAGGAACCGACCCACCACGAGCCGTCCCCAGCTCGGTTTTCACCACGGGATCTCACCGTCGGTGTTAAAATGCACGTCCTCCTCCACGCCCACGCCGTGGTGCCCGGAGCTGTAGGACGCGGGGTTTGCGGGGTGTCTCTGCGGGGTGTCCCCGTCGGGCTGCAGCCGCCGGCTCCGCTCCTGCCCCGGGGACACGGGCAGCCCCACGGGGACGATGCTCAGCTGGCCGTGGTGGCGGGGACGCGGTGACGTGGGCGCCCAGCCGGGTCGTGCCGGCGGCTCCGTGGGCGCCGCGGGGCTCTGCGGGGTGCCGGGGCTGGCTCCTTCATTCCCCCCTGGCTCCACGTGCTCCAGGGGTCCCGAGCTGCCCACGTGGAAGACCCACACGCCGGGCACCCCCGCGTTGCTCCCCCTGCACACACACACACGGGCGCACGCGTTGGAACACCGAAGACCCCCAGGACCCCAACCACCGACCCACAAATCCGGCTGCGGAAATCCGGAGAGCTCCGTCCAAAAGCCAAATCTGCCCCCCAAAACCTTCCACACGCACGGTGCTGAGCCCCCCCCAAAGAACTTCATCCCCTGCTGCTTGCTCCCCTGCCTCTTCCAGCTTCATGCAGGCACCCCCCGAACCTGCACAGCCCCAGCAGCCGGTGCACCCCCCGCCATCCCTGCTCCCCCTGCCCACCCCGAGCCCCCACGCACCGCTCGAGGCGCCTCAGCGCCTGCTCGGTGCTGGCCACGCTGTAGAAGAGCCCTTCTCTCCTCCCGTCGTCGCTGTCCCCGCGGCTGAAGCCCACCCTGGCCGGCAGCTCCAGCTGGACATTGTAGGACTCCTTGGGCCGCGTCCCCAGGAACTGGAGGCCGCCCTCGGGGTAGAGGAAGATGGCGTAGGTGTCATCCTCGTCGTAGGCTATGGCTGCCTGGAAGGTGTTGAGCTGCCGAGAGGAGAGCAGGACACACGGACATCACCAGGGCAGAACCCCAGCGGAGGAGCCCAAGACCCCTGGGATCCCCAAGGGCAGGGATCAGGGGTATGATATCTGGCTCCCCGCGCCCCAAAACACATGGAAGTGGGGCAACATCTCCCCAAAAATGCCCCCCGTCACCCTACAGACACCTCCCAGGAGCAGGGGCTGCCTGGGTGAGCCAAATCCTGGTGCTAGGAGGATGCTCAGCACCTCCCGTCCTCCGCAGGAGCCCCAGCAGGGGATGGGTGACCCCACACCGTGCCCTGCACCCTCACCAGCCGGGTCACCCGCTCATCCCCATCCCCACCCGTCCCGACCCCACCACCTTCCCCTTAACACCGGAGGAAAACCCTCGCCCCCGCTTCCCCGGGAGAACAATTTCAGCCCGGTTTCCTCAGGAAAAAACACGCACGTGTGCTCCCGCCGGCCCCCCAGCCCCGAGCACAACCCTTTGACAAGCCACCGGAGAGCCCCCGGCACCGCGCGCGCCCCCGAGCAGGCACAAAGAGCCCCGTTGTCGGCGGCGCACACTCGGGGCATTCAGAGACCCCGCGGAGAGGCAGCCAAAATGCTGCCGGGGATCGGGGAGGGGTTGGTGACCCCCTCCCCCGGGTCGGATTCTTCCCCCACGCAGCCAGCCCAGCGGTGACCGGGGGACGATTTTTTGGCTGGTGACACATCGGAGGCGGGGGGGGACAGCGGGGACACGGGGCAAAGAGCAGGGGCGGCCCCTCTGCAAAGGGCAAATTCCAGCCCAGAGGGCGATTTCTGCCCCCGCCGGGCTGGGAATTGGCACGGCACGGATGGGGAGCACGTCCCCGGGGGGGGGATTCGCTGCTCGGGAGCCCCCAGCCCCTGCGGCTGAGCCCGGGCTGGGAGCGATGAGCTGCGGCTTCCCGAGATGGGAGGCCACCAGGCCAAATCCTGCTTGAGCACGGCACGTTTAGGGAGAAAAAAGGGGCTTTGGGGATTTATTTTTTTGGGGTTTTCAGCTGGTTTCGCTCAGGGGTTGGGCTTTGCAAGGGGGAGTCCTGCAAGGCGCACACCAGCTGAATTTCCTTCCTTCCCAAACGAGGCTTTCCATCCAGCTGCTCGTTCCCGAGCAAGGCTCGTTTCAGCTTCAAACCCGACCCAAGAGGAAAAAAACAAAACAAAAAAAAAAAAACAATTAGGGCGAGAAAACGAGGCCGCATTTTTTGATGGCTGCGAGGTCGCTGCGAGGCCTCCGATGGCAATTCTTCAGCTGCTTTCCCAAGTTTTAAATAGGAGGAAAAAATGCGCTCCGCTCCCTTTCCAAACCTCGCTTTCTTCCCCCGCCCGGCCGCAGCAATCCCCAGCCTGCCACCGCGGGGCCTCAGTTTGGGGACAATCGGGGACGGTTCCCGGTGGCGGGGTGTCCCTGTCACCTCCTGCCCCGTGGCAGGTCACCGGCTCCTTTCCCAGCCGTGGACGCGGTGGTTTTTGGGGAGAGCCGCAAAAAGGCGGCGCCCACGCGGGAGCCTTATCAGCAGCGGGGTGGGGAAGGCGGAACGCATGCCCGACCCCAAAATCAGCCCACGGTGGGAATGGGGAGGCCTGATCCTTGCTGGGAGCATCCGGGCAGGATGCAGAGCTCACCCCAAAGCACCGACGAGAGGTTTGGGGACGGAGGGGTGGGTGAGCCAGGCTCTGCGCACCCAGCCCTCCGGCGCAGCGTTGGGTTCGGCAGCACCCGGAGCTCCAAACCCAGCAGCAGAGCCAGCAAACCCCACGAGGTGAGAGGGGAAGGAAGCTCCGTGCCTCCTCCAGCACCGGACCCACCATCCATTTTTGGGTACCCAGAAGAAGGGAGGATTCGTGCCTCACCTGCGCCGAGGGCTGGGCGCCCGGCGCCAGCTCCTGGTAGGCGCCCACGTCCTCCCAGGTGGCCACGAAGACGGCGTCGGGCACGAAGGAGCCGGCGGTGAGGGGGAAGCCGGCGTGGATGTAGCCCGCAGCCTGGTTCAGCACGGCCGGGGAGGTGTCGTGGCGGTAGTGGATGTCCCCCCTGCCACCGGAGGTGTCCAGGTCGGCCAGGAAGGGAGCCACGACGGGGAAATCCGTGGGGAAATCGTCGTCCACGTACTGGGGCTCCCCGGGGAAATCTTGGGTGGAGATGACCCCGTTGGTCCCCACCTGCGGGGAGAGGGGCACGAGGTGTCGGGGAGCTGCTGGGGCACCTTCCCGTGTCCCTTCCCTCCTGTTTGGTGTCCCCCGGGGCATGGCACGGGGTCGGGGGTCCCCGAGGCCGCGTGGCCCTGTTGGGCCAGGGGGAAACAAAAGAGCTCGGGCACCTCCTGAGCTGCGGCTCGGGGGCTGCCCCAGCTGCTGGAGGGGGAACAGCTGCGGAGGAAAAAGGTTTCTTGTTCCTCGGCGGCCCCAGGGAGCCGGGTGGAAGGCGCCGAGGAGGAGAAGGAGGAGGAGGAGGAGGAGGAGGAGGAGTGGGGATGGAGGGCGATGAGGCACGTGTGGGGTCAGGGCGAGGAAGGGGAGAGGGGTCGTGGGGAGAAAAGGGGGGGTAGAGGGATGGGGAGGGGAAGGGAGGGATGGAAAAAGAGAGGGAAAGGAGGGATGGAAGAGGGGAGGGAGGGATGGAAATAGGGAGGGAAGGAGGAGAGGGAGAGGTGGAAGGAGGGAGGGAAGGGATAGATGGAAAAGGGGAGGGAAGGGAGAGGTGGAAAGAGGGAGGAAAGGGAGAGATGGAAGAGGAGAGGAGAGGGAAGAGAGGGATGGAAGGAGGAAAAGGAGAGGTGGAAGGATGGAGGGAAGGAGGAAAGGAAGGGATGGAAGGAGGGTGGGAAGGGAGAGGTGGAAGGAGGGAGGAAAGGAAAGGGATGAGTGGAAGAGGGGAGGGAAGGATGAGAGGAGGATGAGGAGGGAGAGGGAGGCAGCAGGGACGGAGGGGCGGCAGGAGGGACAGAAGGACGGCAGGAGGGGTGGAAGGAGGGACGGATGGAGGGACAGAGAGCCGGGAAGGCGGCGGGGGAGCTTCGGAGGGGGGCACTCACGTAGAGGCGGCGGGCGGCGCGGCCGTAGAGGCGCAGGGCTCGGGGCAGGGCCACGGCGGGGGAGCTCTCATCGTCGCCGGCCTTCAACCGGAGGTCTCCACGGGCCGGCCCGTGGGGCAGGAGCCTCGTCCGGGGCAGAGCTTGAACGAGCCCGGCTAAAAAAAGCACCGAGAGCCCGGCCAACAGCCCCGGCCCCGGCACCGCCCGCATCCCGCAGCCGGAGCGCAGCGGAGCGGCCCCGACGGGACGGCCCCGGTGGGGGGGTGGGGGGGGGAAACCGGGGAGGGATGGGGCGGATCCGAGCCCCGACGGCTCCGCTATTGGGTCCCCCAGCCCCGTGGTCGGCCAATGCGGGATTGTCCCAAAATCCGCCCTCGGAGCTGTGATTTCCCCTCCTCTGTGCCGTGACAAGGCGGGCCGGGCATCCCCGGGGCTGGGCAAAAAAAAAGGGGGGGTTAAAAAAGGAGGGAGGGGGGGGGCTGGCTGCAGGCTGCCCGCCGCCCCCGGAGCTGGGAGCGAGGCCAGTTTGGGGCCGGGAGATGGGGATGAAATGGGGATGGAATGGGGATGAAATGGGGACGAAATGGGGATGAAATGGGGACGAAATGGGGACGAAATGGGGACGAAATGGGGACGAAATGGGGATGGGGCCGGCTCGGGGGTGGGGGGAGGCTCCCCGCTGCCCCCCGCCGGGCAGAAACCCGACCCCACATCCCCAGGGAGCAGGGGGGGGGCCGGGTAAGGAAGCTGGAAACCCACAGCCCCCCGCCTCCCCCGGGCAGCTCGGCTGGCACCGTGTCAGCGCGCCTCGCTTCTCCTTTCCCGGAGCTTTTTGGCCCTGAAAGTTTCGCCCAGGGGTTTGCCGGGCTCGCTGGGGGGGCTCCTGGGGGTCCTTGCGCCCCCCCCAGCCCCCCAGCTTTGGCTCCAGGCCATTTGCGGTGCTGCCTCCATCCCAGAAAGCCAGGCACGGGGCCGAGGAATGCCAGATAACGGGGAGGGAAGTGTCAGCCCCCTCCCTGAGATAAATCAGGCGCACAGCCCCGGTGCTGCCGCTGGGAATCCCCGCCGCGTCCCCAAGGACCTGGGGTCCCCTTGTCCCCAAATGGGGCACAGGGAGGGGACCAGAGGGGACAGGGCTGGGAGCCTGGATGTGACAGCGGGGACCTTATCCAAGGGCTCCAGCCCTCGGGTGGGAAGGCTTCGCCTGGCCCTGAAAAAACATTAGGGCTTGGAGCGGGGTTCAGGCCAGCTGGACGCGATCCTCCGCCTTCCAGGAGCTCCCCGGGCCAAATTCATGGCTTTTCTCTGAAGCTCTGACACCCCACGGGCCGTCCAGGGAAATCTGGTGCTGCCTGGAGCCCGCAGCCCCCCCGGCCCTGTCCCCTCTGCCACCCCCGTCCCCGGCTCAGCTGGGACCCCCCCAGCACCCTCATGTTTCAGGGTGCTGGCCCCGAGGGCAAATTGGGGCCCAGGACGTCCCTCCCCAGGGGAAAGGTGGTCCTGGGGGTGGGGGGAGGCTTGTGGGCTCTCGCTGCCAAAAATAAACCCACGGCACTCAGCGCTGGGGTGGAAAATTTGGGGTTTTTCACCCCATACCGCAGCAGCAGCGAAGAGAAGGGTTTGGAGGGGACGGGCGCTGGTGCCGCTGGTGTCCGGATAGGGTTTGCTGTGAGGGTATTGTTAAGGAATAAATTAATTTGGGGGTTTTAACCCCGCAGCAGAGCCTTGAAATGGGTGTGAGGACAAGCAGGTTTGGCTCTCTGAGAGCCCCAATTTCCCCCACAGAGCCTCTTCTGGGGAAAATGTCACTGCCCGCGGCCGTGTCTGGGAGAGAGGGGCCCCACTGGGGCACGGGAAGCTGCCAGGCTTCCCACGTGGGCTTTCGGGATGCTAAAAAAGGCTTTTTGTCACCCCCGTGGCAAAGCCGGCACCTCTCGGTGTGAGATCCCAGCAGATAAAAATGGGAAAAAGCTGCTGGGAAAAGCTGGGGGCCTGCCTGGCCCCGGGGGCGCAGCCCCAATGCTGGGGGCTGCGGTGGTGGGGATGGGGTGGGGAAGGGGATTGGGATGGGAATAGGGATGGGGAAGGGGATAGGGATGGGATGGGATAGGGATAGGATGGGTTGGAGATGAGATGGAGATGGAGATGGAGATGGAGATGGAGATGGAGATGGAGATGGAAATGGAAATGGAAATGGAAATGGGGATGGAAATGGAAATGGAAATGGGGATGGAAATGGGGATGGAAATGGAAATGGGGATGGAAATGGAAATGGGAATGGAAATGGAAATGGGAATGGAAATGGAAATGGAAATGGGGATGGAAATGGGGATGGAAATGGAAATGGGGATGGAAATGGGGATGGAAATGGGGATGGGGATGGAAATGGGGATGGAAATGGAAATGGGAATGGAAATGGAAATGGGAATGGGGATGGAAATGGAAATGGGGATGGAAATGGGGTTGGAAATGGGGTTGGAAATGGAAATGGGAATGGAAATGGAAATGGGAATGGGGATGGAAATGGAAATGGGGATGGAAATGGAAATGGGGATGGAAATGGGGTTGGAAATGGGGTTGGAAATGGAAATGGGGATGGAAATGGGGATGGAAATGGGGTTGGAAATGGAAATGGGGATGGAAATGGAAATGGAAATGGGGATGGGATGGATTGAGGACAAGGATGGGGAAGGGGACGAGGATGGGGATGGGCTGCTCTCACCCACGCCATGTGCCGGGGAGGGAGGTGCTCAGGGGGACCGATCCCTGTAATCGCTTCCACGTGGCCGAGCAGAGCCTCTGGCTGGGGTTTGGCTCTTCCCTCAGCCTGGGCATAAACAAAAGGAACAGCCAGGCCTGCTCTCGGTGCTGTTTTGTACAGAAACAGATGTGGTGGGGCTGCGGGAGGTGCAGGGTGCTCTGCAGGAAGGGGCTGGGTCCCACCAGCGACCACGTACACCCCAAATCCCTCTCCCTAAAAAGCCAGGGCTGCCCCTCGGCTGGGCTGGGGGGTGAGGAAGAGGAGGGGAAGGGCTGAGGAAGGCCTGGCACTGTGGTCTGGGCTGGGATGAGCGGGGCAATGGGATCAGAAAACCCTGCAGCCCTCCAAGGACCGTGGCCACGTGGAGGTGAGCAGGAGACGCGCCTCTCCTGGGGTGGCTGGCGAAGGGTTTAGAGCCCCAGCTATGGGGAAATAAGGTTTTTACAGGAAAAAATAAGGAGGTTTTTTCAACCCTGGGCTACTCAGCTGGAGCAGGAGTGCAGGAAGGAGTGGAGAGGAGAAGCAACCCAGGCGCTGCTCGGGCAGGCACCCGGCACCCCGGGGACCAGGGGGGGCGCAGACGCCGAAAAAATCCCCGAGGCACCCATGGCCCCAACCCAGCCATCACTCCGGGTTTTACAAAGTATTTTAAGGCGTAAAGGTAAAAAAAATAAAATAAAAATAAAGGTTTGATTTTATTTTAATCTCTGGGGCTCTCCTTCCTTCCTTCCTTCCTCTCTCCCAGCGCCGCTGCAGGGCTGCCTTCGCTCCGGCAGCTGCCGGATGAGCGTGCCGAGCCCCCCGCGCCTGGTGCCGATCCCTGGGATCCCCAGGGATCCCCCACATCCTCCTTTGGTCCTATCTCCAGCCAAATCCCCGGTAGAGGGGCTCAGGCTGCCGGGCAGGGCAGCCCGGGTGGGTTCGAGGTCGGTGTTGGCTGGGGTGGGAGCATGGGGATGGAGCGGGGTAAGGAAAAGGATAAAAGTTGGTGTGGTCGGTGTGGCCGTGCCCTGCATTTCCAGGGCTCCTTCATTTGCCTTGCAAACTCGTTCTTTTTTTCCCCATCCTGCAGGATCTGGCCCCAGACAGGCTCCAGGCCGTGCTGATGCAGCTTTGGGGCACCGCTGCGGGGTGCTTACACCCTAAATCGAGAGTCCCCTGCAGAATCCACTCTGCTGTGTGAGTTACGTGTCCCGAGGACCTTCCTTTTGCCAGCAGCCTCACAGCGGGGACCCAGGGGCTCTCCAGGCAGCACCATCACAAATGGGGCCACCCCTGCTCCGTTCCCAAAAAGAGCTCCCCCAAAACCCCTCTCCAACCCTTTTTGTCACCTCCTCGGCACTCCGGCGCTGACCCCCAGATGCTCCGGGTGACTAAGCCCCGCAATTAAGCCTCATTTCGTGCAGCCCAGCAGCTTCCTGCCTTTGTCTCTCCCTGACAGCCTCTGCGAGCGAAGATGTTTTTAGCCACATTTTCCTGGCTCCGGCTGTGCCGTGGAGCTGGGAACAGGAGGGACTGTCCCCTGATGTCCCCTGATGTCCCCCGACGCCCCCCATCACGCAGCGGTGGGCCAGAGGCACAGCTTTTAGGATTTCTCCTCTAAATTGAAGGCCGCTGAGGACCCCGGAGCGTTTCGCCCTCAGAGGGATTTGGGGGCTGGCAGGGGACAAGAGCGCTCGGGCTATCCGAAAATTCACCATGAAATGAGGGAACACATGGGCAGCACATTTGGGGAGCCGCCCGCTCCTCCCAACCCATTCCCAGCCCACCGGGACACGTCCCCGTGGTGGCACGGTGCCGTGCTGCGCTTGGGATTTTGGGGAGATTTTGGGTACCCCCAGCCCCGGGGATGGGGATCCTTTCCCTGCAGCAGCTGGGGTGTGCCTGGGGCCACCGAAAGGGGGGAAACCACGAGGCTTAGGCAATAAACGGAGGGATTTTTGCTCTTGTAACCCAAACCGCGGCGTGCCGGAGGAGCTGCAGCTGCAGAAAAGATCAGTGGTGGATGTACCTCCTGGGGAGACGCATCCTCACCCCCCTGCAGCAGCCGGGGCGGGCTCCAAGCAAAATAAAAACCCTTTCCTGGCTGCCGGGCTGAGCTCGGCGCTTTGGGTCTGGTGGGAAACAGCCCAGATTTTAGGGGAAAAAGGAAAGAAAAGGGGTAAATTTATGGCAGGCTGAAGTGCTGGCAGGGCTTGTGTGGACAGGTGAGAGGTGGTGAAGGAAGTCCTGGCTTTGGGGACACAAAGCTGTCCCCAAAGTGGATGTGAGAGGAGCAAGGTGGCGATGTCCTGCGCTGCTGGAGAGAGAGGGGGGGTCACCATCCTGTGCATGAGCCCAGGGCATGTGCAGGGCAGCGATGGCCTGTGTAGGAAAATGAAATGAGATGAAATGAAATAAAGAGTAAAATAAGGGAAAGGGAAAGAGGATGATGAGGAAAAGGACAAAGAAAAGATGGAGATGAAGAAGAGATGTAGAAAAAGGGAAGGGAAGAAAAAAAAAAGAAAAAAGAAAAAAAAAAGGAAAAAGAAAAAGGAAAAAGGAAAGAGAAAAGGGAAAAAAGGAAAAGAGGAAAAAAGAAAAAAGGAAGAGGAAGAAAAAGGGAAGGAAAGAATAAAAAGGAAAAAGAAAAAAAGAAAAAAAAAGGGAAAAAAAGGAAAAACTGAAAAAGTATAAAAAAAAAGAAAAAAGGAAAAAGAAGGAAAAAAAAAGAAGAAGAAAAAAAAAAGAAAAGAAAACCAAAAGGGGGAAGAAAAATAAAAAAAAGGAAAAAAGGCAAAGGGGAAAAATGAAGGGAAAAGGAAAAAGAGAAAAGATGAGAAAGGGAAAAAAGGAAAAGGAAAAGGAAAAAAGAAAAAAAAGGGGGGGGAAGAAAAAAAGGAAAAAATGAAAAAAGAAAAAGGGAGAGAAGAGAAGAGAAGAGAAGAGAAGAGAAGAGAAGAGAAGAGAAGAGAAGAGAAGAGAAGAAAATTTAAAAAATAAAAAAATAAAAAAATAAAAAAGAAAAAGGAAAAAAAAAAAAAAAAGAAAAAATAAGAAAAAAATAAAAAAAAAAATCAAGAAAAAAAAAAAAGACACACGAGGCGGGGCCCGGTGCCGGCCGGGCGGTGCCGGAGCCGCTCGGGGCTCGCTGCTGCCCCCCGGTGCCCGCCCGGCCCCGGCTCAGCCTCGCCCCGGCACGGGACAGGCTCGGGAACGCGCACACACGGACACGCGGACACGCGGACACGCGCACACACGGACACGCGCACTCTGCCCCCACCAGGCTCAGCCCTATCCCCGACCCCGCTCCCTGACCCCTATTCCCATATCCGACCCCTGCTGCTGTCCCCAACCCCTCTCCCTGTCCCCAACCCCTCTCCCTGTCCCCATCCCCTCTCCCCAGCCCTTATTGCTGTCCCCTATCCCCAACCCCATTGCTATCCCTGACCCCTCTTACTGTCCCCTCTCCCCAAACCCCTATCCCCAACCCTTACTGCTGTTCCCAACCCCTGTCCCCAACCCCTCTCCCTGTCCCCATCCCTTATCCCTGACCCCTATTACTGTTCCCTGTCCCTAATCCCATCCCCTACTGCTGTCCCCAACCCCTATCCCCAAACCCTATTGCTGTCCTTGACCCCTATCCCCAAACCCTATTGCTGTCCCCTATCCTTATCCCCAAACCCTATTGCTATCTCCTGTCCCCATCCCCTCTCCCCAGCCCTTATTACTGTCTCCTATCCCCAACCCCATTGCTATCCCTGACCCCTATTACTGTCCCCTCTCCCCAAACCCCTATCCCCAACCCCTACTGCTGTCCCCAACCCCTGTCCCTGACCCCTATTACTGTCCCCTGTTCCCGACCCCTATTCCCAAACCCTATTGCTATCCTCTGACCCTGACCCCTATCCCCGACCCCATTGCTATTCCTGACCCCTATTACTGTCCCCTGTCCACAACCCCATCCCCAACCCCTACTGATATCCCCACCCCCTATTTCTGCCCCCTTTCCCAACCCCTATCCCTATCCCTATCCCCAACCCCAATCCCCATCCCCATCCCCTGTCCCCAAACCCCTATCCCCAACCCCTACTGATACCCCAAACCCTATTTCTGCCCCCTTTCCCAACCCCTATCCCCAACCCCTATCCCCTATCCCCATCCCCATCCCCTATCCCCATCCCCTTTCCCCCCCAGCCCTCCCCACACCATCCCCACCACCCCACACCAGGCGCCCCTCTCCCTGCCCTTCCCGCAGCCTTTTTGGGCTTGTGCAACGGGGTCGATTGCACTCCCCCCAGCTCCTCCTGCCCCCACACTTCCCACCCAGAGCGGGGCAGGGCCGCACCCCGACCCCAACCCCCCGCAGCCCCAAATCACCCTGCTGGGGCTCATTTCCAAGCAGCAACAGCTGGAAGCAATCAGCGGCACTTCTCCGCCTGGCTCCGAGCAGGGCTGTGTTCCCCGCACCCCAAAGCCACTTCTGGGAACACTTAGGGTCCCAAAAACCCCCTTATGGGGTCATCTCTGCTCTCCTAGAAATAGGGACACGGGAACTGCCCGGGGCTGGGCTGCTCGAGGTGCCTTCACCAGCCAGTTGGAAACAGGGTCTCCAGGACTCTCAGCGCATCACCGCAGCAAGATCCCCGGGAGGGAAATTTTGGGGCATCGCCACCCCAATTCCATGCTCCTGGCTGGCAGGGGGATGTCTTTTCCCTGTAGGACCCTCCCAGCCTCGTTTGCTCGGGATGGGAGCATCCAGCGAGCGCTGCCAACGCGGCCGCTCCCGGCCAGCCGCGTCCCTCGCCGCCTGCCAAAACCCTCCCCGTCTAACGGGCTCTAAATTAGGTGATGGGGACACTGATAAAAACGCTTCCAAAGCCAGTGCCGGGCTGGAAGAGGGCGAGAAATCGCCGATGGGGGCTCCCCCGGGCTTCCTTCGCGGAAAAAACGGGGTTTGGCAGCCACCCCGCGGGGCAGGCACCCCGCTCAGCACCCCCCCGGGCAGCGGGGAAAAGCCGCGCGGGGTCAGCGAGAGTTTTGGAAACAAAACCTGAAATTCCTCCCAGATGCTTCAAGTTTTTCCAGCTCCTCATTTGTCTTCTGGGGTTTTGCGGCGTGCTGCTTTTTCTTCCGCTTTGGGTTGTTTTGATCCTTTTTTTTTTTTTTTTTTTTTGCTTTTCCTTTCTTTCCTTTCTCCGCCAGGAATGCGAGCGGCGAGAAGAGGGTCACGTCGGAACCGTGACGAAGAGGGGAGATTCGTCATCGGCGGTGACGAGCCTTTCTCAAAATCATTTTCCCCCGAATAGCTGCAGTTTACACAACCCACGCCAAGAGGAGAGCCGAACGGGGAGCGGGAGCATCTGGCTGCCCACGCCGCTTTCTCCCCTGGGGCAGGGAAAGGAGGGAGATGACTTTGTGGTCGTGTTCCTGACCGGACAGCCGCCCTGACCCCGCAGCAGGCTGGAAGGCGGCGCCTGTGCTCGGCCACGCTCGGTGCCAGACCTGCTTGGAGCAAGGATGGGAAGAAACGCGGCCACCCTCAGCCACCTCTGCCCGGGGTGGCCACCTCCTGCGCCCTGGGGGCACGGCTGGACCTGGAGGTTTTCCCCAAAAGCCATCTCGGTCCCCATCACCCTGCCACTTTGGGTGTTTTTGGGACAGGAACCAGCATCCCCGCGTCCTTCAGGGTTCCCAGCCAGCTCTTCGGTGCCGGTGCACCCGGGGACGGCACCCGCTCCAAAAAAGGGCTGACTATTGTCGAGGTTCCTCCTCCTCTCCCCGGGCGACAAATTTCTGCTGAATTTGGCCTTTTGGTGTTGCCCAGCCTGGCGAGGAACTCCCCAGCGGTGACACTTTGGCCTCTTTTCCACCCCAGCAGCGTGCGCCCCGCGGTGGTGACGTCCCCTTCCGAGGGCGTCCCCGGGGTGCCGGGTTCCCAGCGCACGAAGCCCACGGGGCTCACCTTGAGAAGCTCCTGCATGGCTGGCTGCAGCTCCCCGGGTGGGATTTCAGGACAAAAACAGCACAAATCTGCCCGGAGCGAGGCCGAGGAGCAGGGCCAGCAGGACGGCCACGAAAAGCGACGCATGGGCTGCGCTCCCCGGGCTGCGGCACCGCGGAGGGCTCCACCAAAACGTCGGTGCCGTGCCCCGCAGCACCACCAGGCTCCACATTTGGTCCCACAGCGATGTTCTTCATCCAAAAGGAGCTGCCCATCGGGGCACCGAAGAAGGCAGCGTGTTTCACCTCGACGTGCCCACCAGGAGGACGAATTTCCAGGCAGGCTGAATTTCTTCTCCCCGGGTCCCCCCCCCCCAGCCCGGGGCAGAAACGCTCGCCGTGTTTGCGTGGAGCCCTAACGAGGGCAGCACTTCAACACCCACACGTGCAAAAACGCCGAGCGGCGGCCAGGCTTACCTTCATTATCTCCCTGAAATTTCTCCCTCGGCGCCCTCCCTGCCGGAGGGGGCTGGAGGAGACCCGAAAAATCCAACCCACCGCCAAAACGCGCCAGCGCGGGTGCCTGTGCCGGGCACCGAGCGCCTTTCCCACCCCTCCTGTCATCTTGATACTTTCCTGTGCTTCTCCTACGCTCGGCTAGAGTAGCAAAAAAAAAGGGGCCCGAGAGCAGACAGCCGTGGTTTCGTGCTTATTCATCATCACATGTATCCTGCGAGCTGCGGTATGCGCGAGGCAGCTGGAGGGGGCCGCTGCTCTTCCTGGAAGAGGCGCTGGGGGCTTCACCCAAAGCTCGCCCCTGCTGTGGACAGGGCTCTGCCGCGGGTACAGGGGGGCTGGGACCCTGCACGGGGGGCTCGGCAGTGGCACCACCCCATGGAGGGCTTGTGGGGTGCTGTAGGAGCAGTGGGGTGCTGTAGGAGTGGTGATGGGGGGCAGGTAGGAGTGATGGGGGGCAGGCAGAGCCCTGCAGGGAACGGCCTCGTGGGGAATTCTGCCCGTTCCTGGCCTGTTTTACACCAGCCCTCTACCCCGTAGTCCCCTCCAAGGACTTGGTGCCAACCCCATCACCTACCCCTGCACTGGGGGCACAGCCCTCATCACCCCAAGGGCTGGACCCCTGATCCCCTGGGGGCTCAGCCCGTTCCCAGCCCTGGGACCCCCCCCTAGGGGCTCATCCCCGACCCCTACCCACATCCCTAATCCCCCCAGGAGCTCATCCCCAGCCCCTACCCACACACGAGCCCCCCCAGGAGCTCATCCCCAGCCCCTTCCCACCCCCTCAACCCCCCCAGAAGCTCTCCCCACAACTTACCCTCACCTCCAGCCCCCCCAGGAGCCCATCCCCGACCCCTACCCTTACCTTCAGCCCCCCCCCCAGAAGCTCCCCCATGCACTTACCCTCACCTCCAACCCCCCCAGAAGCCCATCCGCGCCCCCTTCCCACCCCCCTAGCCCCTCAAGAGCTAATCACCCCCTACCTGCACCCCCAGAACCTCACCCCCCACCCCTTTAGCCCCCCCAGGACCTCACCCCCGACCCCTTCCCACCCCCCAACCCCCCCAGAAACTAACTCCCCCCCCCCTCACCCACCCCCCTTACCCCCCCCAGCAGCCCACCCCCGCCCCCTTCCCACCCCCCCAGCGGACCTCCCCCCCATCCCACCCCAACTTTCCCCTACACCCCCCGCTTCCCCTCCGTGCCCCCCCCAAATCCCTAACCCCGGGGCGGGCAGGAGCCGCCCCGGGGGCCGCCCCGAGCCTCTCCGCGCCGCCTCCCCCGTGCCTCCCACCCCGCGCCGGGGCCGGGCCAGTCGGCGGCGGCGAGGAAGAAGAAGAAGAAGAAGAAGAGGAGGAAGAGGAGGAGGAGGAGGAAGGTCGAGGGCGGCAGCCCGATGGCGAGCGAAGGCTACCGGTGCCGGGGAAGCCGTTTCATCGAGAGCGGGCAGTCGGCGGTGCCCAGCTCGGTGCTGTTCGGGGCTGGCCTTTTGGGCAACGTGCTCGCCCTGCTGCTGCTGGGCCAGCACCGCCGGCGCTCCCGCTCGCCCGGCGGTCGCCCCCCGAGGGTGTCGGCTTTCTACGTGCTGGTGAGCGGGCTGGCGGTCACCGATCTGCTGGGCAAGTGCCTGCTCAGCCCCATGGTGCTGGCCGCTTACGCTTACAACCGCAGCCTGAGCGAGCTGGGCTCGCCCGGCGGGCGAGCCGAGGGCGAGCCGGGGGCTCTGTGCCAGCTCTTCGCCTTCCTCATGGCTTTCTTCGGGCTGGCCCCCACCCTCCTGCTGCTCGCCATGGCCCTGGAGTGCTGGCTGTCGCTGGGCCACCCTTATTTCTACCGCCGCCACCTCACCCGACGGCTGGGCGCAGCGCTGGCCCCGGCGGCGGCGGGGCTGTGCGCGCTCTTCTGCGCGCTCCCGCTGCTGGGTTTTGGGGTCCCCATGCAGTACTGCCCCGGCACCTGGTGTTTCATCCGTATGGCCGGCGGGGGGGCCGGCCAGCTCGGTTTCCCCGTGCTGTACGCCAGCCTGATGGGGGTGCTGGTGCTGGCCATCGGGGCTTGCAACGTGAGCAGCATGCGGCACCTCTACGGCATGGCCCGCAGGCAGCCCCCCCGGGGGGCCGCTGCCACCCCCCCGGCCGCTGCCGCCGCCGCCGCCGCCGCCGGCCCCCCCCGCATGGAGGAGCTCGACCACCTCGTCCTGCTGGGGCTCATGACCGTGCTCTTCACCGTCTGCTCGCTGCCGCTCATCGTGAGTACAAAGAGACCCCCCCCCCCCCACCACCACCACCGTCACCCTCCTCCCAGGCCCCTCGTTGCCCCCCCCCAGCACTGAAATCCACCCCTTTGTGCCCCCCCCGAACACCTCGCTCCGGTCCTCTCCAAGCACCCCCCTCCCACCACCCTACCCCTTATTGCTTTACCCCCCCCTTAGGACATCCCCCCCATAACCATCAGTCCGGGGGGGGTGTGGGTTATTGTGTTTAACCCCCCCCCAGCACCCCCCTTTGTCCCACGGGTTGCCTTGAACCCCCACGGACCCCCCCCCATCGCCACCACGCTGTGCCAGAGGGTGTCGGGGGGGGTTAGGGTGTTGCTTTGCCCCCCCCTCGATATCCCCCACCCCATCCCATGGGTCTGGGGATCGCTGTACCCGCCCTGGAAGGACGCCCCCATCGCCACCACCCCGTCCTGGAGGTGTCGGGGGGGTCGGGTCGTTGCTTTAAGCTTTTTAATTAACCCCCCCCATCACCATCCCCCCATCCTGGAGATGTCAGGGGTCTCAGGTCATTGCCTTAATCCCTTTAATTAACCCCCCCATAACTACCCCCCCCATCCCAGAGGGGTCAGGGGGCTCGGGTCATTGCTTTAATTCCCTTAATTAACCCCCCCAACACCACCCCCCCACCCCGGAGGTGGCACTGACCTCGGCTCATTGCCTTAATCCCTTTAATTACCCCCCACCCCCTCCACGGGCAGTGGGGTCAGTGCTTTAGTCCCCTTTTCACCCCCCCCCATCACCACCACCTCATCCCAGAGGTGCAGGGGGGGGGTCGTTTCATTGCTTTAACCCCTTGAACCCTCTCCCTGCCCACTCCCAGGGGTGTCAGACCCTTCAGTAACCCCCCCAAATCTCCCCCCCATGCTCAGAGGCGCTGGGTCCCTTGGAACCTCACCGGATCTCTTGACCCGGGAAAAATCCTCCCCAAAATCCTCCCCAAAATCCTTCCCCAAAACCCACCCCAGAGCTAGGGATCCCTCTGTGGGTTGGGTGGGAACCCTCTTTACCCCCACCCCAAAACCTCTCAGCCCCCCCACGGCCTTGCTGAAGCCTCCTGTTTCGGACAGATCCGTGCGTACATGGGGGCGTTCGCGGCCGACTTCAACGAGAACGCCGACCTCAGCGCCCTGCGCTTCCTCTCCGTCAACTCCATCGTCGACCCCTGGGTCTTCATCATCTTCCGCACCTCCGTCTTCCGCATGTTCGTCCGCAGGCTCTGCCGCCGCCTGGGCTCCCGCAGGGCCACCACCCTCAAAGGACCGGGGCCGGAGGGGGACGCTCGTTTTTGCCCCCTGGGTTGGCGCAGGACGGACGCCCCGCAGCTCGTCTTCCCCTGAGCGCGGCGGGGGCCGCGGGAGCCGGTGAAGATGAGGAGCGAGCCTTCGGCCCCGAGCGGCGCGGGGAGACGGCGCCCTGGGCGGTGGCACGGGGTGGGCGAGTGGAGTTGCTGCCCCGTTTTGGGCTCCGGGGATGCGTGCCGCCCGCCGGAGGAAGCGGGGCCGGGGGGGGGGGATCCCTCCGGGGACCTGCGGATTTTGCAGCGCTCGGCGGAGAGCTTGGGGAGCGCACGGCTGCGGGGTTTGGTGCGGGGTGCCAGGGCTGCGTTTTGGGCAGGAGCACACCGGGGGGGAGAGCCTCGTGCCTCCCCCCTCGGATAAAAGCGGTTTGGAGCCCTGCCCCATCTCCTCATCCCGCACACGATGCCCGGAGAGCTGATGGGGTTGGCCCCGGGGCCGGCCACAGCCCCCTGCGCTGTCCCCGCGGTGCCTCGGGGTGCCCCGGGGAGGAGGATGGGGGCAGCTCCCCGGCCCCTCCTCGGCTCAGGGCTTGCGATTTCCCCGCCGTGGCTCTGCTCTGGAGAATCGATCGCGCCCAGCTGTGCCGTGGGAGGCTGCCCGTAATTATTTTAAGGCGGTATTTATGACGATACCCGCTCTTAATAAGAGCGGCAAGCGAGAGAAAAAGCAGAGCCCAGGATGTATAACCTCGCGGTGCAAGCATGCGAGCAACAGATCCTTTTAATGAAAGCTCCATTTCCCCTCAACCAGGCGTATTAACTGGTGCTTGTTTAACATCTGCCTCCAGTGACCGTTTAGGACAAAAAAATGACGATAACCCCGGTCCCCATCTGCTTAGCGCCCTTGGAGGAGACAGGGCAAATACTTCTCTCCCTCTGTTTAGCCAAGCCTCGCAAGGTGTAGCCGTGTTCCTGCCAGTTCTCACGCGGTATTTACTCTTGTTGTCAAACTGATTTTCCTTTTGAAGGAAGCAACTCGGGTAAATATAGCTTGGGGCTTTTTGGAGGTGACCTGAGCGCTCGTGCTCCGGCTCCGGGACCTGCCAGGCTCTGCTGGTGGAGGGAAGGGCAGGCTGGCGGTACTCGGGGGGGCACCCCCGGCCCTGCAAGATCCCCGGTCTGTGCCCCACAGTGGGGTTTTCTGCGGAAAAAGGACTGAACCGAGGTTTGGTCCTCATTTTGGTGCCCCGTTCCTCGCACGTTACCGACTTGGAGATGGCGCACGTGGGACCCTGCGAGCTCAGGAGCGGCACCGAGGCAGCGCCACGGCTTTCACCGGGCTGATCTCCGCAGCAGGACGGACACTGGCTGGGATAATGGCTCTGCAAAACCTTCCTGCTGGCCCCTGGGCTGGCATCTCCTCCGCCGTGTGGCTCCGTGCACCGCTCGGGATGGGGGGACCGGGCTGGCACGAGCCGTGCCCCCACCAGCAGGATTTGCTCCTGGAGAGCGTGCCGAAGCAGGCTGCGAGCTGGTGCCGCGAGCTGGGTGCTGACTGCGTGTCTGTAAAGCCCGGGACTGTGCTCAGTGCGAAGTGAGAGCAATTAAATTAAAATAAATCAGGGTTTTTATTAAGGTGCGTGGATGCAGACTCCATCCGAGCCCCTAGGTGACGCGTGCGCCGCGCTCTCGGACTTGTCCGTGCGCTCATCACCCGAGGAAGGAAATGTCCCCGATTTGGGGGGGCTTGCAGAGCAGCGGGGTGACCCCAACCCCTGCCCCTGCCTCCCCGACCCCATCCCTGGAGGCTCCCTGCTCCCTGCACGGGTTCCCTGGGGGATCCTGGTGACCTCGGCGCGCTCACCTGGCTTTGGTGGCGCTTTTCATGGGTGCCCTCCCCTGCTCACAGCGGGGGGGACCCCAGCAGCTGCTGGCGAATCCTCACACCACTGGGATCCGAAACTCGGCTGCGTTTTGGGGCCGTGGCGCTGCCGTGCTGCTGTCTTCTCCAGAGATGGCAGCACGTCCCCAGCCAGGGCTGGCTGATAGCAGGACAGAGCAAAGCAGCTGCAAGGAGGGGGCTGCGCTCTCCTCTCCAGCCCACCCCTTCGGCAGCCTTGTGCCCCGAGGCGTGCCCTTGCCCTTTTGGGGGCTTCAGGAGTCAAAACCCAGAGCCCTTTCCTATGAACAAGCACACAAAGAAATAAATAAAGCGCTGAGACCTGCAGTTTAGCTGTAAAGGTCCCCGTAAAGCAGAGATGCTGAGGGCTGCAGGGCTGAGCCTGTCCCTGCTCCCGGCCATCAGCAATTCCTGGGGGGCCCCTTTGCACCAGGGTGCTGCGGTGCCAGCGAGGCACAAAGGCACAGATCCGGTGCGTAATGGAGGCAAGCAGGAGGTGCTGCAGTGGCTGGAAGCAGCGAGGCAACTTTTGGAGCTGCTGCCTGGTGCCCACCGCCCTCCCGTGACCACGGTGTCCCTGGTGTCCTTGTCCCCGGCGTCACCCAACCCTATAAATCGAGCCCAGCAGATTTATTTTTATATGTATATATTTTTAATATTTTTCAGCTCATGAAATCCAGGCGCAGCTTCCCAAAAAGCTCATTTCCCAGCAACATGCTTGGTTCTTGCACGGGGCCCTTTTTTTTTTTTTTTTTTTTTATTGTCTGCTTGCATTTTTAAGCCCTTCCCGAAGTCGGAAGCCGCGTGCCTGGGCAGGCTGCAGCTCCACGGCTGCCAGGCACCCGAGCCAGGGCGCTGAGCCCGCGGGCTGTACGACACCACGAGCCAGTGAGTGCTTTGCATTTTTTAACCCGTGCGCCCAGGTGCTGGCACTCCCCGGGGCCCAGGAACTTGTACCTGCCCCGCTGGTGCTCAGCCGGGCTTCGAGCAGCCGGAGAGCCAGGCTGCTTCCAGCACTGGTGCACCAGAGAAGCGTCGGGGCTGGGAATGCTTTGGGAAAACGTCTGGGTTTTCTTTGGAAGGAAAACGCTGTCTGGGTTTTCTAAACATAAAGGCTTTTGGTTTAAAAGGGTCAAAACCCACCCGTGCGGGTCTCTTTATTTCAAACCCGCCTGCGGACGGGGCACGGTCCCAGCGCCTCCCCTGCCCCGGGCACAGCACCCCAGGGGCTGCGTCCTCCTGGCCCCGGGGTTTCTGTGAAATTCACTCAGTGCTCCTCCGAGCCCGGAGCTCTTCTCCGAGCGGGACAGCCCCATAAATCTCCTCTGAGGGAAAAAGGATGCCAACGACCCTCGGGAAGACATACGCTCCTAGTTAGATGCGGAGATAAACATGGAAGCAGAAGGAGGGGGAAACAAACACTTCCCGAGAAATGGACAGATTGTACCAAGTGGCATGTTCCTGGTTTTGAGCTCAGAATAGGGAGAAAAAAGAGAAAAAAAAAAAAAAAAGCCCAGCAATTTCCCTATTACTGCAAAAATATCCCCTCAGAGGCAACTGTCGGTTGAGAAGCCCGAAGCCCCAGATGGGTATTTAAGGCTCCATTAGCTGCCAGGAAAACGAGCTCCAGAACCTGCCAAAAGCCCTTCCTGAGCTGCGATAGCAACCACCAGAGAGGAGTGGGAGGCTGGCAGGAGCCCTGGGGCAGCCACCCCGCGGGAGGGCTTCTGCTCATAAAGCGCACGCCGCAGCCTCCCCGGGCTGCTTACACCAAGCAGGCCAGGATTTGGCCTTGGCTACTGTTTTAATTTGCTTTTTGTGGGCTTTTTTTGGGGGCTGAGCGTAGCCGGGTCGCATCCAGCCCTCGGCAGCCTGGGAAGCTGCTGGGACATCTCCCAAAATCATCCGTGTCCGTGGGCATCGATGCTCAGCGGGATCAGCCCCACGGGGGGCTGCAGAGGTCCCAGACCAGGCATTTTCCTGTCCCACAAACACACAAAAACCCTTTTTCCCTCCATCACACCCCTCACACCCAGCCACGGGACCGTGGAGGTGGTGGCCTGTCACCGAGAGGTGACGGCACACGGCAGGAGCCTCTCGGGCCATGCGACCAGCCCGAGGAACGGGAACCTCGCGTCGGAAGCGAAGGTGCTGTCACAAACCACATCTCACCCTCTGCTGGAGTTTGCCTTCAATCGTGTTTCCTTTACAAAGTTCCTGTTACCAAAGGGAGTTTTCAAAAGCAACGACGAAAACGGGAGCGTGGCAGCAAGCGGCGCGCCCACGCCGGAGCTGAGCAACGCCGCCGTGTCTCGACGGGTTTTGGGGGGGGGGACACACGAGTGGGGACAGGCTCCAGCTGGGGCAGGGATGAAGGAAGGGGTGAACCCGCGTCCTGCCTGAGCTGGATCCGTGCTCGGTGGCTAAAGGAAGGGGCAAAGTGTGGAGAGGGTTGGGGTCATGCCAGGGGAAATGCAACGCAGCAGCGAGGCTTCCTGTGCCATCCTGCGCGCCCGCAGCACCAACACAAGGAAGTTTTTCTGGGGCTGCTGCTTGGGCTGGGTGAGCCCCCTGGGGCAGGCTGAGGGCTGGGGGCTTCCCCCGTCCCCCCCGAGCTCCCACCCAGCTGGGGGGTCCCCATGGCGAGCAGCATTGGGGCAGGAAATGGGGGCTCCCCCTGCGCCCCCCGCGCACCCCTTGGCCACCCGCGCACCCCAAGCCGGGGGCTGGCTGCCCGGAGCGCGGGGGGGCTCCCAAAGCATCCCCGGAGCTCGCCGGCACCGGGGGGCTCCCGAAGCATCCTCGGGGGCTCCCGGAGCATCCCCGGGGCTGGGGCCCGGCCCCGGGGCGGGGCGGCCCGGGAGGGGGGGCGGCGCCGCGGGGCCGGGGCGGGGGGCGGGCGGCGGAGGCGCATTCGGGCGGCGGCGATGAACGGGACGGGCCGGGAGCCGTGCGAGCGCGGCGAGGCGCTGGTGGCCGGTGCCCGGCCTCTGGTCAGCGCCCTGATGTTCTCCGCGGGGCTCCTGGGCAACCTCCTGGCCCTGGGGCTGCTGCTGCGCTGCCGCCGGCCGCCCCGCGCCCGGCCGCCGTCCCTCTTCCACGTCCTGGTGCTGGCCTTGGTGGTCACCGACCTGCTGGGCACCTGCTCGGTCAGCCCCTTCGTGCTGGCCTCCTACCACCGCAACCTCACCCTGACCGCCCTGGCGCGGGGAGGCCACATCTGCCTCTACTTCGGCTTCTCCATGAGCTTCTTCGGCCTCGCCACCATGCTCATCCTCTTCGCCATGGCGCTGGAGCGCTGCCTGGCGCTGGGGCGGCCCTACTTCTACGAGCGTTTCCTCAGCCCCCGCACGGGTTTGGTGGCCCTGCCCGCCATCTACACCTTCGCTGCTGCCTTCTGCTCGCTGCCTCTGGTGGGTTTCGGGCGCTACGTGCAGTACTGCCCCGGCACCTGGTGCTTCATCCAGATGTACCTGGACGACGGCCGGCACGCCGCCGGCGGGGCGGAGGCGGAGGCGGCGGGGATGCACGTCACCTTCTCGCTGCTCTACGCCACCCTGCTGCTGCTCCTCATCCTCTCGGTGCTGCTCTGCAACCTCAGCGTCATCAGCAACCTGGCCCGCATGCACCGCCGGGGGCAGAAGACCCGTCGGATGGCCGTGCTGGAGCAGCCCCGGGCGGCGGGGGGCGGCGGGCGGTGCATGTTCTCCATGGCCGAGGAGATCGACCACCTCCTGCTCCTCTCCATCATGACCATCACCTTCGTCATCTGCTCCCTGCCCTTCACGGTGAGTGCCACCACCTCTTCCCTAGGTGTGAGTCCCCTCCCCAGCATCCCTCCTTCTTTTTCTCCCCTTTTAAGGCTCCGCTCTTGCTCCACTGCCCAAAATCCAAGCTCCTTCCCAAAGCTCGGGGAGACCTTGGGTCTGGCACAAACCGCGGGCGATTCACGATGCTCACGGGGAGCCAGGGATTCTCCCACAGTGCTGGAGCCACCTTCCCCTCCCGCAGAGGCTTCGAGGCCAGGCAGGGTGGCACCACACATCCCGGGCACGCCGGGGTCCCCTGGGGCTGCCGTCACCAAGGGCCACGTGCGCTCGCCACGGAGGTGCGAGCGGTGGCAGGGCGAGGAGCGAGACACGGAAAGGTGGGGATGGGGAGGGAGAAAACCCCACTGGGCTGGGCTGGGAGGCAAGCAGCGCGTAGCAGGGCCGTGCTCTCCTCACCTGGGGGCTGCTGTTCACCCCGCCGGGCTGCGTCTCACCGCCAGCAGCTCTCCATCACCTCCAGCCCTGGCTCAGGAGGCTCGGAGCGGTGTGAGCGAGCCCTGCCGCGGCGGGAGGCTCCTTCGCCGTCGTTTAGTTCCCATTAGAAGCGAGCCCCACTAAGGTTGGGCGTGCTGCCAGCACTAATTTTGTGCTCGTGGACTTAAATGGACGCTACCTTCCCTTTCGCACTCACAGCAGGAAGAGTCCCGAGGGAAGAGAAAACGACCGCAGCCTGTAGCCAAGCCAGGCTGTCTGGGTTGTGAGAGGGAGGAAAGACAAAGCGGCGATGGCCGGGAGCTCGCAAGCATCCCGGGAACCAGACTCAACATCCTGAGAGCTCCCGTCAATGGGCCCACGCGCGCCGGGCGGCTCTCCCCGCGGCCTGGAGGAGCCCGGCTCTGGATGCCGGGACCCCTTGGCCGGGTCTGCTCAGGACAGGCGGGGTGGGAAAGTGCCGCTGATGGGGATCCCATGGGCCCGGTGGTGGCAGCTCTTAACCTTGTCCCTTTTCCTTTCCCATTGCCTGGCTCCCACGTGGGTTTCGGTTTGGGCAGCGCTTTGGCATCGTCTCCAACGGAGCCGCCGAACGCTGCCTCCTGGGCGTGACACTTTCTCCTCTGGCCCACAGCGCCGACCCTCCGAGGAGGAGCACACGAACCATGACACTCCCAGCCCACAAAATCACAAACCCTTCCCCAAAAAAAAAAAAAAAAACCCCGAGCCCGGGGCAGGCTGGCAAACTCTGCCATCCCCCAGCGGTACCCGGCGCACCCCGGGCGCAGCGGGGCCGCCGCGCTCCCCGTGCCCCCAGCTCCCCATCCGAGCATCCCCGCGGCGTGGGAGCGAGGGGGTGGCGATGGGGTGAGTAAGGAGTGCTGAGTCACCCTGCCAGGAAGCCCCATAAGCCGCTATGAGTCGGCACACGCCAGGAAACCCCGCACCGGGGCGGCCCAGCACCCGGCACCCCGCACCCGCTGCGTCCCCATCCCGCGCAGCCCCTCGCCGCCTCCTTCACCAGCCTCCAGCTTAATTGCATTTGGGCTCAGCTGAGCGCAGGCAGAGCGCAGAGCTGGCTTTCATTTGCAGGAAATTCATTTAAGAACAGAAAGCAGCCCACATTTCCCCAGCTGTTGCTCTGAAAACCGCGCTCACCTGCCGGGCTCCCGGCCCCTGGGGGAGCAGCCCCGGCGTCATTTTTCCCCCCCCCCCGTTGCTCTCTTGCAGGTCTGCGCCTACATGAACAAGTTCAACAAGGGCCAGAACTACGACTGGGACCTGCTGGCGCTCAGGTTCCTCTCCATCAACCCCATCCTCGACCCTTGGGTCTTCGCCATCCTGCGGCCGCCGGTGCTGCGGGTCCTGCGCTCGGTGCTGTGCTGCCAGCTGTCCCCCGCCAGCCAGGACCTGCACACCCCGTCCCCCGCAAAGACTAAACTGGAGACGAGGCTGGACCCCAGCGGGCAGTAAATCCACCAGGAGACCTTGCTGGCCGGGGTGCCCTGCAGCCCTGGCGGGTGTTACCGAGGTTTGATGGCCCCTAAAAGACGTCCCCGCTGTCGGGTGGGACGGGGCTGCGCCCGGTGTCACTACGTGTCCGGGGAGCCGCGTGAAATCGGCGTGGTGTCCCCCAGGGCAGACAGTGGGATGGGACCGGGGCACCTGGACGGCACGACCTCCATCAGATGGGGCCACCCCTGCCCTGCGATGGATGCGTTTGGACACATCGTGTAGGGGCTGAGGTACGGGGTGACTCGCTGGGACACCGCAGCCGCTGCGTGCATGAATGCTGCTGGTTAAAGGGGCCGTTTATGGGGCTTTGAGCATCTCCAGACATCTCCTGCCCTTCCTCCCGCATCCCCCGTGGTGGGATTGCTGGGGAAACGGGGCACAACCCCTGTGCCTTTTGCCACTTGCCTCCCAAGCCGTGTCCCCGGGGTCTGCTCGTGGAGGCGCGGCTCCTGCAGGGGCTCAGCCCTGGCCGCAGGCACCCGGATCACCGGGGACCAGGCAGGAGAGGAGGCAGCTGCTATGCAGGGGAGGAAGAAGCGTTCACCCCTCTTCTTTTTTTTCCCCCTTTGGCAGCCTGCTTGCCCAAGGAAAAGCACTTTATGGGGTGTAGCTGTGTGTCCGTGTCTGTTCGTCCCCCTGCTCCCAGCAATTTCAGGCTCTGGTCGGTGCCAGCCCCGCGTGTCCGAGGGGCGCTGGGCAGAAAGCAGCTGAGCTTTGGCCTTTCCGTGTGCTGCCACGGCACGGGGAACCACGGGGCTCCCCATTTTTGCTCCGTTTTGCAAGGGGCTTTCTTTATCCCACGGGAACACGGAGCCTGGTGGCGAGCAGGTTTTGATCACAGCATCTCACCCGCGGTGATGCCACCGATGGGTTTGGGGTTGGTGCGAAGGAGGAGGGCTCATCCTCGTGGCTCCCACCAGGGCAAGGAGCACCAAACCCCTCCGCCTTCCCCAAAGGGGGACCTGCCACCCTCTGAGCCACCGCTGGGCTTGTCCTGGTGCTCGTCCCGCTGGGGAGCTGCGGCATCAAAAGCGGCGTCAAAGAAAAAGCCCAAACGGGCAAAGATTTGGAGCTTTCGTCCGTGTCGGCCACGCGAAACCCCCTCTTGTAATAAATGTCATCCCAAGGAGCCGGCTGCGTGCTGGTGGGGAGTTTGTGCCGAGGCTGCGCCCCTTGGTACAGGGGAAAAGAGGGGCTGAGAGGGGTGCCCACAGCCCTACAAAACAGGAGAACAACCCGAGGTGGGGGGACATCACCCGGACACCTGGGTCCTGAAGCCGGGCAGAGGCTGCCAAAGCCCCTACCTGTTATCAAAACACCAAAAAAAAAAAAACAACAAAACAAAACACACAAACACACACACAAAAAGAAAACCCACAAAAACCCAACCCCAACGGCTAAAAAAAGGGCAGGATCTATGTCACGGCTGTCAGCCTGCCAATATCCACAGGAAGTTTACTGGCCTCCGAAATGCGTGTGGGCAGATGTCAGGCATGGGATGCTATTGCTCAAGCCCCGCAGATGGGTTGCTGGCAGCTCCTGCAGCTGGGGGGGGGGGCTTTTTTTTGGGGTGGTGAGCACGGGCTGCTCGTCCCCCAGCCGCCAGCTTTGCGCCCTGCCCTATTGCTAACTAATTAACTAATTAAAGTCCTGGCTTTCCAGATTCACGAGGCTTCTCCCCGCTGCCCCCTCCCCATTTTTTTTTTTTCGGGCTCATTGTCCCAAGGGGGGGCTTGAGGAGCAGCCAAACCCCTTTGGGGACAGCCACGAGTCCTGGTGCTCGTTTGGGGCCGGCGGTGACACCGTTGCTCAGGCTGGAATTTCGGGACCGGTTGCTTAATCCTAAAGCAGCAGGAAAAGCTGCCGGGCATGCGAAGGATGGAAAAACCCCAAACTTTGCAGGGGAAGGGCTGCATCCCCTTGAGGTAGCGGGGGGGGGGGGGGGACGTGACCACAGGTTCCCAGGGTCACCCACGGGGACAGACGGGATGGGATGGGACGGGACGGTCCCGTGCTCACCACAGGCTGGGCTCTGCCAGCCACCAGCCCGGCTGCTGACCGCTAATTGCCGCCTGCTCGTTTTTTGGGAGCTTTGTGGCTTCCCCAGCAGGAAGCACGGGGCTGGGAGGTGCCTTCCAGCTCCATCCCCTGGCACCAGCCCCGCAGCCATCAGCGGTGCCTCTCCGCTGGTGCCCCGGTGTCCCCACTGGGACACCCCCAGAGCCAGAGAAAAGCTGCCGGGCCCCTCATCAACCAGAAAACCACCCAAATTAGCGCTCTGCAGGGCCCAGGAGAGCCCCAGATTAGAGCGTCCTGAGCCACGAGCCGGCAGAAAAACGCCGCTTTCATTAGCGCCATGAAGGAGCCATGAAATTAATTCGGCTCTCGTCATCTCAGCCGGCATCTGCTGCCCTCCAACGCAACGTGGCACCTCGCTGCCTGTGCCCTTCCCTTCATCATTTCTCATTTCCGTGCCGGGGACCCGCTCGGTGCCCCCACAGATCCCTGCCTGGCTGTGCCTTGTCCCCAAGGAGATCGGGGCCCTGCGCCGTGCCACGATTTGGGGACACTGTTTTTTTTTTGTATTTTTTTTTATTTTTTTTTTTTCCAGCAGCAGGGAAGACGGGAGGGGAGTTTCCCTCTGGCTTGCTCCTTTTCCCTTGGCTTCCGACTTGTTTTGGAATATCTCCTCCGGAGAGCCGCGGGGCCGGGCGATCCGAGGGCTGGCAGCGAGCGAGCCCTCCGCTTTTTGGCTGCTTTGGGTCCCGGCTGAGCCTCGGCCTTCCCAGGGCTCCAGCGGCTCCTCCACAGCCCCACGTCCCTCTCCGGGGGCTCGGCAGAAGGGGACAAGGCTCCGGGGTGGGAACGTGGCAGGGGCAGCGAGCCCAGCTGGCCGGAGCTGCTCTCAGCTCTCTGCGTCCCCGTGCGTTAACAAGGAATGCTTCCAGCCCCTCTGGAACCCATTTTCCTGCATTTTTCGAGTCCCTTTTTGGCACCAGGGGCCTCCAGCATCCCCAGGGGCTGGGCTCAGGCTGCATTTTATCGCCCCTTCCCCGGAGCCTGCCGGGGTACCCCAAGCATCACAGCCTTACAGCCAGAGCTTGGATCAACAAATCTGTGACCCAGCCCAGCACAGGAGGGCTACAAGATCTTGGGAACAGCAAGGATGCGAGCAGGATCACTTCTCAGCGGCCATATTTCAGCTTTTTTTTGCAACGTATGAATGATATTTATATTTAGTTTCATTTTCAGGGATTTTGGTGGCTCTGTGCAGCCCCACAGCGGTCGAGGTCCCCCCCCAGCACCTCCAGCAGTGCTGCCTTTTGGTTTATTGGGGCAGCCTTTTGGTTTATTGGGGCTGCCTTTTGACTTATTGGGGACTTTTGCTCCTCTGGGCTCCCTGTCCCACCCGTACCTGGCCACAGCTCCTGGTTCAGGCGGGAGGAACACAGGAGGCAAAGGCACAGCTCGGGGGTGGACACGGCAGGGATGCTCCGCGCTGGGAAAGCGACCGGCGGGGATGCCCGGCGGGTTTGGCAAGAGGCTCTCCGGCTGCTTGAAAGCACAAGGGGGACATTTGTATGCACCCAGCGAGGACAGGCAGCTAAAAATACAGCCGCCGCCGCCCGGCACGAGAGCAAAAACCCTCCAGGGCCGCCGCTTGTTTGTTTGCTCCGGGGCTGCGTGCGCACGGCGAGCCCCCGCCGCCCCGGCGCTCGCCCCCGGAGAAAGTCCTCCCGTCCTCCCTGCTAAAAGCATCCAGCTGAGGCATGCAGGGTTGTGTTTTTTTTTTTTTTTTTTCCCAGCCTCCTCTCCCTGTACGACTGCTGTGTGAGGAGCGAAGATGAATTTTTTTTTCCCTGAGAGGGGAGATTTGGCCCCGAGGGCTGTGCCAGCGCCGCGGATGCCGGCAGGAGATTTGGTACCCGCGCTGACCCCGACTGGAGATGTGCCACCCCGAGAAAAACAGCCCGAAAATCACCAAGGGGTTTCCCTTATGCCTGTATAACCAGCTTTGATGGCAAAACCCCCACGGGGGGGGGGGGGGGGGGTCTGGAGGGAGTTTTTCAGCCAGCCCCTGACGTGTGAGCGCTGCGGGGAGCCACGAGGGTTTCACGTGCCGGGCCGCTCGGTTCTTCAAGTGGGTTCCTCTGAATCATGGAAACATCTGCGTCCACCCCGGCCACGCAGCCCGTGGGGAAAAGCAGCCGATCCACGTTTCCCAAAGCAATCCGAGCCCTCCAAACCAGGAGACTAAACAGTGTCAGAGCCATGTCAAGCATCTGGCCAAGGGTGAGGCCGTAAAAGCTAAAACCCACGGCTCAGCGTGCCGTATGGCTCCCGTTCTGCCCCACACGCTGCCTGCTGCCATCTCTCCTGCAATCCAAGCCCCTTTTTCAGCTTTTCAGCCCTGTTAGCAGCCCCAAGAGCTGGGCCAGTGCGAGGAAGAGAGCAAAGGTCTCCAGATTTCGGAGCCAGCCACGTGCAGACCAGACAGGGCCAGGCAGATCGTAAATTTGGGCACAGTTTGGGTTCCCGAGAGCAGCCCCCACCTGGCCTGGTTTCGCTGCGGTTCAGCTGCAGAAGCTGGCAGTTTGTGGCTGAAAGACAAACCCCTAAAAAAAGAAAAAAAAAAAGAAAAAAAAAAGGGTTGTTTCTTTGCTTCGTGAGTAATGTCTTTCGGTGGTCACCACGCCGAGCCGCGGGGCACGGCGGTGACAGCGGGGCCGAGCGGTGCGGGGCAGGAGACCCTGCAGGACCCTGCACTTCTCCGTGCTCTGGCAGCAAATCTTCCTGGTTCTGCAGCCTGTGTCAGATCGGGAATCTCCAGAAAAAAAGAATAAAAGCTGGGGCTGCTGTGGCCACGACCAGGGAAACCACCTGCGTGCAAGGGCTGGGCTGCCTCCTGCTCGGGGCGCAGAGCCTGAGGGTGCCGCTCGGCACGTGAGGGAACCCAGCCAAGCCCCACACTTCCTCCATCCCCATCCCCATCCCAACCCAATCCCATCCCCATCCCATCCCCATCCCTGCAGGGCTCCCGGAGCAGTTACTCAGGCCGAGCATCCGCAGATTTATCACTCTCACCAGCTGCTATAAACAGCCCCCGGCGCACGCAACCTCCAGCCGCGCTTTTCCCAGCAAGCCCTTCCTGGCTGCTGAATTTATAGATATATATATATTTATTTATCTATTTATTCATTAATTTTTCTGCCCGCCTTGCTCTGCACGGGATTTGCAGCCCAGGAATGGCGCTGGGTGCAGAAAACCCCTGGCAGGGTGGAGGAAAACCCCTCAGGGTGCCGTTTCCCCGCAGCTCGACATCCCCAAGCGGTGCCGAGGGGGCACGCGAGATTTTTCTCGTCCTAAGGGGCAGGAGGGCTGGCGTTGGCCGGGACAGACGCGAGCTTTCAAAGCAGCCAGAGCTCTGAGCAGAGTTAAAAAGAGCCGAGGGCTGTGTTTACACGGGGCCCTTTGGTTTTTCCCCGTGTTTATCCGCGGCGCTACCAGAGCTCCGGCCACACAGGGACCGGGAGGCGATGGGCTTTGTCGTGCCAAGCGGCTGTATACACCAGGGAACGTTTATTTGTCACGAGCAGCTGCTGTTTCCTCCCCTAAATGCCATTTCCAGCCCAATGGGGATGGGAAAGGCTCGCTTGCAGCCTCGATGGCTCTCAAACAGCCCTGGGGATGGAGCTGGTCCTGCCCAGACATTCCCGGCACCGGCACCGGGCACCGGGCACCGCCGTCCCCGCAGCCCCCGGGGCTGTCCCCAGCCGTGCCACCACAGCCAGGGGTGGTTTTCGGATCTTTTCTCAGTGGGGTTGGTTGTGAGAAGGTTTGTGGTTAAAAATTTCTCCTAAACCTGGTGCTAAATCTCTCTTATTCGGGGCGCTGAAGCTTCCCTCATCCCTTCCACAAGGGGTTTTCAAGCACGCGTTCATCATCCAGCCCCTTTTTGGGGCAGCTCAGCCCTTCCCAGGCATTGCAAGACCCCAGGAACTGTGCCCCTAACCCCTGGTAGTGCTGATGGGGACAGGTTTCTGCCCAGCAAACGCCACCCCATTGCTCCTTTCCTGCTTTCCCCCTGCCGGGGGGAGCAGCTCCTCTTTTCTCTCACTTTTCCGAAGTCATTCCATGTTTTTAGGAGGGCAGGCTAAGCTGGGAAGGATTTTATTTCATACGTGTGTGTTTTTTTTGGGGCGTGCATTAGCAGTGCAGCTCTCAGAGCATTTTTGGGGTCACGTTTTACCTCCTGGAGGTCCCTGTGGGGTCCCTGTCCTGGTGGAGGGGAAGGTCAGGATTTCGGGGGGGCTCCTGCCTTTGCAGAGGGGTCCTCGGGGTGCTCTCCACCGCAGTGCTGGGCTAATGGGACCACAATCCCAGCTGGAGCTGGGTCCCGTTGTCCCCAGCACATGGTTTGGGTGGTGTGTGGGGTCCCTGAGGGACCTCCCTGCTGGGAGGTGGCATCGCCGGGTCACCGTGATCCTGACAAGCCCCAGGACTTCCAAAGCCATCGGTCAGATGGGATTTCCCGGGGTGACGCAGCCTGAACCTCCTGACCCCATAGCCCTTCTCCGTCCCACCCCACTCCCGGGGACGTCCCCGTTTGCCCAGCCCCATGGGGCAAATCTGAGACGTGCAGGGAGGGAAGCGACCCTTGCATCACTTCTCCAAAGGTCGCTGCACTCGCTGCTGCCTCCTCCCTGAGCCAGGGGAAGAGCAGGGGACCCGGAGCCCTTGTGGGGTCTGCCCTTTGGGGGTCCTCGGCTGGCCTCGGAGCCCCCCAGCTGCCAGATTCCCAGTGGGGTGGTGCAGGAGAGGGCTGGGAGCTGGCGTTTGCCACTCTCCTCCCCAAAATCCCAGGGGTCGAGCCATGCTCGGTCGCACCCCAAGCTGTTACTGGAGCTGGTTTCTGGGACTTTCCAGAGAAGCCAGCAGTGGTCTGGGGAGAAAAAAAAAAAAAAGGATTTTTGAGCAGGGGGGGGGAAATATAGGGCCATGGGGAGGGTGAGGGAAGGCTGGGGCTCTGCGCACACCATCGCCGCCGGCACACCGGAGCCAGATGCCGCGGGTGCCTGCTGCAGGCACGGCTCTGGAGCACGCAGGGGCTGTGTCGGAGGAGCCAGAGCCGTTTCCAGCCCCCGGGGGATCTGCTGCATCCCCGAGCTTTTCGCCCCAAAGCAGCCCAGACACCAACCAGCCCGTGGGGATGCTCGGCCCCAGCCCTCGGGCACTGTAGGATGCTTCTCGGGGTGCTGCCCCCCCGAGCAGGACGTGCTGAGCCCCCCCAGCTCGCTCCTTGTCCCTGCTGGGAGGGCTCAGACCCCAGATAAAATCAATGGGGAGGTGCTGGAGGTGTCCCTGCCCTATGTCCCTGCCCCGAGGCTGGGAGCTGCCCTGCGCTGGGAGGCCCGTGGATACTGCGCTGGCTTCGCTCCTGAAAACACTTCGGGTTATTTTTGGGCACAAAGTGCCTCGCGAAATATTTGCCTGGGTGTTAGCGCCGCGATCCCACCCAGGGACCACTTCTCCCACCTCCCCCAGCAGATCCTGGGATCACCCAGAGCATCTCCGGGGGCTCCCCCAGCTCCCCAAAACCCCCGTTCCCCAGCACGGGGCGCTCGCAAGGAGCTCAGCTGCTGGAGAGGAGACCCCAGGACCCAAAACCCAAAAGGGAGCCGAGGAGGAGCCCTCCTGCAGCGCACAGCGAGGCTCTGCCTCCTCTCTCCTCCTGGCAGGGCTGCTGATGGAGCAAAACCGAGCCCATCACAGTTTTCAATCCCTTCTCCACCTCTGTGTGCGAGGCGCTGCGGTGGCGCATCCGTGGCTGCGTCCCCGACCAGAGGATCTTGGTTTTTTATTTTATTTTATTTTATTTTTTTATTTTTTTACAGGTGCATGTGCAGAACGAGCCCAGCCCAGGAGCTTGGGCAGCAGCCAGCAGCGAGGAACAAGCCCTGGTTTCACGATACAGCTGTTTGTGTTGCAAGCCAGCCAAGGAGCCCACGTCCCACGGAGCAAAGGCCCTTCCCCACCTCTGCTCCGCGCCGGGGAGCCGGCCGTGCCCCTCCAGGCTGGGACGAGGGGACCTTTCCCAGCACGGCCCCGTGGGGAAGGCGCTTTTGTCCCACCACCCGGGGCTGAATCACCCGATTGCAGCTTCTCTTTCAACACCCAGGAGGGATTTGGCAACCCCACGAGCTATTAATAGAGCCGAGCTGTTGTCCAAGGGCCCCGCGCTGCGCCGCCGAGTGCGGGAGAGCAAAGTCAACTCTCCGGGGAGGTGAAGCACTGAGTTTACCTAAGGAGAGGTCAGGCGAGCGGGGAAATAACCTGTCGAGGAGCAGGAACCGGAGAGCTGCCCTCTCCTCCCTTATCACCTCCCGTCCCCACGCTGGAACAATGAACAATGCAGGCAGCGACGTGGCGCCGGGGACAGGCCACCTCCACCCCCAGCCCTCTGCAACCCACGTGGCTCCCCTAAATTGGGTTGATCCGGGGGGAAATTCACCCCGGAGGGGTGAACGGGGATGCTGGATGGTCCCTTCTGGGTCCTGCTCCTCCAGCCTGGTCTCCCCTTCCTCCAGCTTCGCCCCCCAGGCACGGCGGCCACCCTGCAAGGAGCCACGGCTTCGGGTGCTGCTCCTACCTGCCCGCAGCTCTCCCCCGGGGCAGCAGCAGGAGCACAGCCGTATTTTTAGCACTGGAAATGCCAGGCAGACACGTTGGCAATAAGGAAAGCCAGCCGGCCCCGCAGCCACCCGTTATCTCCCAGCCCAGCTCCATCCTGCCCCCGCGCCCTCCCTTCCCCAGCCACACGCAAGCACAGCTCCTCTGCCACCCCCAGCCCTGCCGACACCACGCCAGCTCCTCCTTTTCTCCCATCCCCTTCCCATCAGTGCCAGGAGGAAGGCCTGCCGTCCTCCTCCTCTTCCTTTTTCCCCCCAGCCCTGCCAGATGCTGCGTCCCCGCGGCACCAGGGACCGCTGAGCGCAAGCCAGCCCCCGGCTCTTGTCCTGGTTCACATCCTGGCAGAGCTGGCAGCCAGCATTGTGCCTGTCCTTCCCGTGCCCCTTCCTCTCCTGCACACCTCCTGCTGCCCTCCTAAAGCTCTATTCCTGCTGTGCAGCCACAGGGGAGCGAGCTTAAAGGGTGGCGTGGGGCACGGGGACGGGGATGGGTTGAGAACAGCCAAGTCCCGGGGCTTGGAAATGCTTCAGTTTGCTGCCCCTCGGCCAAGCCATGCACCAAAACCCTCTGTAATCATCCCTCTGACATCTCTTTAAGCATGGAAAACCCAATGCGTACCCTAAATGATCCCTCGGTCCCTCTAGCAAGCACCCTGCTGCTGCCCAGCCGATGGTGGTGGCCCCGCAGGCAGCTCGGCGCCTGGGACAGAGAGCTGAACTGCTTCGCTCTCGAGCACAACCACATAATCCATAATTTTGTACCAACAATCCATGATTTTGTACCAACAATCCATAATTTTGTACCAACAATCCATTATTTTGTACCATCATTTTGTCTTCTGGTCAACGACCGGCATCTGAACACCCCCTGCAAGGCCTCCAGGGAACTGAAGCACCTGAAATGTCCACCTCTGACTTTTAGTGCTGAATTACAGCCAAAAGAAGAGTGATATAAGCCCCCAAAGTGTCAATACTTTCCGTCAATACAAGCTGTCAGGAAATTATCGGCTCATCAGCTCCTTGTGCACCTCACTAGCATCATCTTGGGAGGCAGAGGCCTGCAGGTTGGCCCAAACAGACACATTTTAATGCTAAATGGCTGAAAAAGGGAGCTGATAGCATCAAGGTTCACTGTGATTGTGCTTCTCTTGCCTATCAGCACGTGTTGGGACACAAAGAAGCTGCAGACACACACACCCCATCCTGCAGCAACCCCTGGCTTCCTTCCACCGCTCTGAATTCCTCTTCCCCACCCCGGCGGGACTGCAGAGCTCTTCTTCCTCGGGCTCCCTTCTCACTCCCGTCCATAAACACACGCTGGGCTTGTTGACTACTTCTTTCCGTGCTGGTCTTTCCCCCAGGGCCGTCGCTCTTAAAAATAACATAAGACAGGGCTGCTCCTGCCAGCGAGCGGGAGAGCTGGAGGATGCAGACCGCGATCAAGCTGCTCCCAGCCCCCGGGACATTTTCTCCCTTTCCGCCCGTATCCTGGCACCTATGTGCCTCGAGAGGTTGTCTCTAAGTGCCTGCTCGCGCTGCACAAGGGAAGAGACATTTTGCATTTAAAGAAACAAAAAAATTCAAAGCCAGGCCCGTGGGGTGCAGGACCCTGACCAAAACCTTGCTCGGAGCCAGCAGCTCCATCAGACGCGGATCTCGGCCAGCTCGATGGGTCGTGGACAAGCCTGTCCCTTCCCCGTGTCACCACAGGGACCTGATGGTGTGTTTCGGGGTTCCTGGCACTGCCAAACCCCTGCTGGGAGGCTCGGGGTTTAGGGACCCCACTGGTGATGTGCTGAACCCCGTAGCGCTGCGACTCCTCAGCTCTTAGGTTTGCTTTGGCCGCTGCCCCAGCAGCAAACAGGCCCTCAGCCCCCCAAGATAACCTTTTTCCTGAACCCTCATGGCTTCGGTGGCGATTCTCCAGCAAGCATTAAGCAAATTTTCCCAGCCATAACCAAGAGGTGGCACTGACCCCTAGTGACAGGCTCCCGAGTGGCTCAGGTCCACGATAAAAAAAAAAAACGAGGCGCTGCCAAGAGCAGCGGGGATCCGGGAAGGCCCCACGGATTGCACAAAATCTGCTGAAGTGCAGGACTTTGGGGCTCTGAACTCTGCTGCACGCACGCAGGGGTTGAAGGAGCTTTCCTGGAAGCGTGCTTCCATCCCGGACACGCGGGGCCGGGACATCAGCCTGCCCCACGCAACTGAGACCGACGCGGAGCGCTTAAATTTGAGAGATCGTTTATTTAAGGCTGAAGGATGAGCCCAAATATTGCCCTTTGCCTGTGCAAAGTGCTGCAGCAGCCGTGTCGCAGGGCTGGAAATGTCCCCGTGCCGTGCAGAGGAGCTCCAGGAGCTCAGGGAGGGGAACTCGCCGCCCTCTCCTCCTTCCCCTGGGAAAGTTGTGCTGCTCGGCAGGCTCCGCTCTGCACGCTGCGGTTCAGGACTTTAAATACAGATATTTTGGCTCCGAGCCCGGTCAGTAAGTCCAAAAACGGCCTGCTCCAATTCAGGGCTTGAAGGAGAGCACAAGAGTAATGGGTTATTTCTCTGCGTTTCAAAATAGTCCCAACCACGTAGGCTGCTTGCAGGATGAGAGAGGCTTCGCAAGGCTCTCGGTGGGTCCTTAACATCGTTTTTCCCCCTCACCAGGAACCTCAGAGCCGTAAGGAGGAAGATCTGACCTTCCTGGCACGTCTCGGCAGTGCTGTGGGACAGAGCAGGTTAAAAAGGAAGAAGATTTTCATGGCCATCAGTGGGATTAGACAGAGCTTCCCTCTGATCGCACCCCAAGGCGTCTTGCAGCATGGATTGCCAGACCTTTTGCTGTCTCGAGGCTGAAATGCCACTTCCAGTCCTCAAAAAAAAGGACGTGGCACGGCTCTGTCACGCACTGCAACAGCCCCAGCACCCCCAGCCTTGCCCCTCATCCCTCTCCCCTCATTTCTGCACCGCTGCTCTCCCCACACACCTCCCTCCCTGCACCCTCCTTGGCTCAGAAGGCACCAACCTCGCTACCGTTACTGAGACCACAGCAAAACAGCAGAGGCTGTAAATAACCCCCCGGGCTTGCAACCAAGAAAATGCCAGCGCTGAGAAAAGCCATGGCCCAAATATTTGTGCCGGGTACTCGCAGCTGCTGTGCTGACCCCAATTCTGGCCCTCATAATAAAGCCACCTGAGCCAGGTACCGCTGTCAGCCCCGAGGATGGGCGCTGATGAATTCAGTTCCTGACTCGGGTGGAAATAATTTTAGGTGTAAAAAAACTGCGTGTCGGTTTAAACACGGCAGCTTTGGGGTGAGTGGATTTTTTGCCCTCGTGGATCCGCTCAGTGACAGTGCAGACTGAACTGCTCATCGAGGGCAGAGCTCGCCGACAGAGCCTCTCCTGGAACCAAGGGGAGAGAAGTGCTCCTTGTCCTGGAATCACTCACTCGTCCTGCCCAGGGTAATCAGAGAGTAATCTTCGTGAGATATACAGAAACCGTACAGAAAGGTTGTGCTGATTCAGCTTTTCTGGAATGATTTGCTGGGGAGCCAAACGCTTTGCATGCACGGCGAGCTCACCCTGCCTCCCCGGCAATTACCAGGAGGGCAGAACTCCTCGGCAGCAGCCTCCCTGCAGCTCTGCTCCCGTGGTTTGCTGTGAAATGCAACACGGGCAGCGCCCAGGAGGTTGTAGGGACACATTTCGGGTGCGAGAGACCTACCGACACGCTGCCCCGGGGAATTTAAACTGAAATTTTAGGGGCTGTTTTATCCCCTCGCCACCGATTCGCAGCCAAACTCCCTTCTCTCTCTCTCTCTGTTGCAGAGGCTCACTGAGGGCTGAGAAAGCGAGAGTGGTTTTTTTTTTTCTGGGCACTGTCCCACAGCCTTTCACTCTCACAGCTCGCTGTGTCTCTTGGCCTGCTTTTCCCTCCCTGCCAGCCTCGGGGCTGTCCCACGCAGGTCCCTCCCAGGGGACTGGACTTTCTCTGCCTTCAGCCCAGCTTCCTCAGGCGTTTCCTCCCTGCCTGTGGCTTTCTCTTCAGAGCCTTCTGGCTGCTGCTGCTCCTGCCCGTCCCCGTCCCCGTGGCGGTAGGGGGTAGGGAGGGTGAATTCGGGCGCTGTGGTGTCCATCATTTGGAGGAAATCGTAAGCAGGAAGAGGTGGTTTCCAGTCTTCCTCAGACAAGGTACCTGAGAAGTGAACGCAGTCGCTTGTTAATGAGTTAAGAGGCTGTGACGTGACCCCCTTCACAGGTATTTCCATTTCAGGCCAACTATAGCTTTTCTGTGCTTCCAGTGAATGCAAAATTAAAGATCTCTTTTTTTTTTTTTTTTTTAAAAGATCACTTTTTCCTCCACGGCTAATACTGACCCTCAGATCCAACCGACCACAGATGCATTAATATTTACTGGAGCTGGCCCAGGGCTCCTCTCCTCAAAGACCTGCTTTTAAGTCCTCAGAGCTCCAAACCGTGAAGGTGAGGAGCAGCAACACTGTCCCTGCAGCAGTGGATGGGCCTCAAATAGCTATGTTAATGAGTGCATTACTGAAATGTCATTAGGCATGGAGCGAGACTGCTGTCTCTGCAGAGAGGAAGCGGTCCTGCTAAGTGAGGATGCTCTTTAATTTATGCTTTTAAGGCTGATCGTGCAGTTCATAGTGCTTAAAAGCTCGAGAAAGGAGGCTGTGATGGCTGGCACAGCCCTTGGCCGTGCTGCCCAACCATCAGCGCACCCCTCTGATGCCCTGAAAGCTGAGGGAAGGTCCCAACCAGAGACCTGAATGTGCAGCCTTCAGCGGTGGAGATGGAAAAAGGTGGGGGAGACGGCCGGGTCACAGCGTGGCAGCAGCCCTTATTGGGTTAGCAGTGATGTTTTTGGGTACTGAGACATACTACACACGTCCTACTACACGTCCTACCCATCCAGGCTGAGGCTGGTGTTTGGAAACAAGCGCTTTGAAAGGCTCGTTCTGAAATTTATCAAAGATCAAAATCCCCATCGCCTTTTGGGAGCCTGGAGCTGGCTGTCAGCCCCTCTCGTGGCACCCCATGGCTACGTGTAATGCTGTAGGAAGGCATATTTGCCTTTCTTCTAAACTTCATTAGCTGATCAAGGCAGGAGGGACTCAGTGAAAAGCTTGCCAACCCTTTATGTCCCAAAGACCACAGCAAAACACCAGCTTCCTTCCACTCACCTGACCAAAAAAAAAAATGCTGGAAGGTGCCTAAAAAGCAGCTATTTCTTACCCTGACAGCCAGGAGTCAGGGGACTTTTTAATAGCAAGCCCTGTTTCAGCAAATCTGTCCTCAGCAAGCGGAGAGCACGGCCAGCTTTGGGGATTATTACAGGGAAGAGATGTCGATTCAGAACTATTCACGCTTGGCTCTGAACATTAAACAGTCCCAAAGCAAACTCGTGAGTATGGGTATTCTGTTCTGGCCGGACTATTTGTACTGCTCCAACTCAAACTAGAATAGCTAGTTTTTCCATCATTAAATTCCAGGGCAGACAATTTATTGCACGTAGCATCTTCTCATAAACAGAGCGGAGCTAAGAGTGCACACTTAGGAACGTTTCAAACGCTCGTCCACTTACTGCTGGGAATCTCCAGTCCTGCCCTCAGCTTCTCCAGCCAAGACAAGACGTTGGTTTGGGTGATGGACTGCTCTGATGGGAACTTGAACACTTGACCCCCAGCGTGGAGGTTCACCCAGACGAGAACAGGCAGCGAAGGCACGCTGGCAAAGTACGCCTTCAGGACCCCGCGGCCCACCGGGGTGTTCTTCCTGGTGAGAAGAAGAGATTTGACTCGTTCAGCAGCAGTTTGGCAACAAACAGAACGTGACCAGGAATCAAGGAAGTGCCAAAGCCCTTGGGTCACATCCAGCAAGGCACACGAACACAGTTTTACCTAGGGGACAGCTCCCAGTGTTATTTATGGGCTCAGTGACTTAAGCAAGCCATTAGGGTCTAATAGAGAGATAGTGGACAGCAGGAGGAGATGCGTGAAGAAATCCTCTAGCAGGAGGAGCAGAGAACTGCTGGGATAAATCCTGTAGGAAGGCGTGAAATTTGCTCCACCAGAAGTTTTGAAGAAAGGGGGAGACAGAAATGACAGAGCGGCCCTCAACGTGGTGAGCCCCTGCAGTGTTATTTCGGGGGACAACTCCCAGCTCCCTGCAGAGCCCCTGTAGTGCAATTTTTGGGGGCGAACTCCCAGCTCCCTGCAGCCTGGCTGCTGTCAGCACCCTGCAAGAAAGGGCAGGAGGTAACGCAGAGGGGTGTGCTCACACAACCCAGTCCCTTGGCAGCAACAGGGCGGTTTCCTACAAGCCAGCATCGAGGAGTTGGAGTAGCAACTTCCCCGAGAGCCACAGAACCACACGAGGACATCTGACTGAGACCCAGGGACAGCAAGGACACGAGGATGACGAGGCCTTCAGGCACTACTTTGAGGCTCAGTGGTGCACGGGGTCTGAGCTGGCTCTCACCATGGGAACGAGGTCCTCTTTCTAGGACTGTGTTGCTCTTTTAAAAGCCAATGGTCGTATTCTGCCTTCTCGTGTGGAAGCGCTCTTGCCCTCACAAAGGACGGCCTTTTCTTTCTCAGTAAAGGAGAACAGAGGCAGATGCGTAGGTGGGGAAGTTCCAGGGGCTCTCATTTCTTGCGCATTACTGGCAAACAAATCGTCCTCTCTTTGAAAACATGTGCATTTCCCTTTAGCAAAACTGCAGCCCACGCTGCTAGGCGCTTCCCAGACTTCAAAGCACGTTATGATTAAGACAGTGAGGTGTCTCTGGGCTTGGGCAAAACAAACAGGGGCTAAAAACTCAAAATGCACACAGGAGGAGAGGATTTTAAAAAATAATAATCCCTTCTTCTATAATTTTGTATTTCTTACCTCCTGGATTCATTTTGTTTCTTGAATATTTTGAAGGTTGTCTTACAGGGCTGCTTCTGGTTCTCCCTTCTTCTGCAAACTTTTTTTTTCCTAAGGTCAGCAATCACTAATTGCCCTGCTGTGTTTCCCTCTAATTGCTGATGGAATAATTGCTTTAAGACACTCCAGGAGGGCAAATTTACTTTTTTCACCCACGTGTAAAAAGAAAATACAACTAGCTTCAGTGCCAGGGTCAAACTACCGTGCTGTATCTTTGAGAACATTTTATTCTACTGACAATTATTTCTGCAATCAATTAAGGTTTTACTAATTTAACTTTTTTTTTTTTGGTGCAATTTTGCAGCTGCCCAGGATACATACTGAATCATTGCTAAATGATTTGGCCTCCCAACCCATGATGATTTCAGACCATATAACCACATTACCAGATAGATAATGTTTTGAGAAATTGCGGGCTCATTTTTTTTTTTTTTTTCTCGCCCTGAACTGCTTAGAGCAATTTAATGGAAAGAAACAAAGATGTTTTCGCATACTCACAAGTTCAACCAGCAAGGTACAAACGCTCGCTGCGGTGTCCCTTTTGCCAGCTTCAGCATTTCCTTGCTTTCCAGCTGACCGATGTCACCATCGCTAAACAAGATGAGGAAGGGCTTCCTGAGCTGCAAGTAGCGAGGCAGATTTTGCACAGTGATTTCGGGCTGCAAGACATCAAAACAAGAAGTTGGGGTTTAGAGGGAGGAGAGAGCAAGACAAAAATCAGTTTGTTTTTTTTTTTTACGTGAGTGAGGCTGGGGCTAAACAAGCCTGTAGGGTCCACGTTGAATGCAGGAAGCTAAAACGAGGTATGGATGATGGGATTTGGGTGCACTTTGGAAATGTCTAACCCCTAGACTAAGTCTGAAGGAGAAGCTGTGCACTTTGAGATGAAAGGGGGTGAGCAGAGAAGCGAGGCAGGCTCAGCCCAGCTCCACACAGCTTCTGAAATCCATGTGCAGGAGCAGGCCCTGCAGGAGGCCACAACAGCGGGTCTGGGACTGTGAGCACAAGCCAGCTGAGAGACTCCCAGGTCTCGCCCCACGAGACCACACTGCAAACAACAGATTCTTGTCCAGGCTGTCTGCTCCAAGTCATAAAGCACACATACACATGTAACTCAGCACGATAGAAATAACGAGCAAACATATTTATCCTGCGCAGCCCCAACCAGAGCTCATGAAAATGACCGCAGTGGAAAAACAAAACAAAACAAAACAAAAACAAAACAAAAAATATATATATTTTTTTTTACTTACAAACGTGTCCAGCAATCTGTATCTGATCGTCTGCACGATGTCCTGAGCACTGTGTTTGGATAAAGTGATGCCTTCCACACTCCGATCTCCGCTCCTGGCAAGGAGGAGGGCTGGGGGAGACACTGCATATTTACGGGACCTGGAAAAGGGTGGCTACAATTAAACGTGTGGGATTTAGCACGCACCAAACCTGCTGCACGCAGAGCTGGTGTCCTCACGGTTAAAGGTGGCGATGGGGAAGTGGTCCTGCAGGAGGAAAGGGTCCCGAGCTGCTTCCCTGCACACCACATTTTCCACCTCCCCTTTTTTTTCCAAGTCCCTGCACAGCCCCAGCGTGAGCCAACAGGAAATAATAAGTGAAAAATCCACCACAGTCTAAAGGATTTGCTGGCATTTACCTTTCACTTTCACACCTCAGGTGTGCAAATAGTCATGCAGCACTTTACAGCATCTCCCAAGCCACAGCAAACAGGGGTCTGAGACTGCCCCTGATGGACACCAGCCCACGGGGGCTGATTTTTGTCTTGGGGACCGTGCGTGGTGGTGCTGAGGTCCAGCACTATGTCACAGTGACACACACAGCCTCTGAACTTACTCTCAGCAGAGAAACCAGCCCGGTCTTTGTTCCCCAACGCTCTTCTGGTAAAAGGGCTCAAGGGTATTTAAAGAAAAGCTGAGCAGGTGGAAAGAGCAAAAATAGGAGAAGTCTGGGCAGTGAAAGGGCCCAGCCCACACCAAGGCGGGTGAGCAATTTTCTGGAAGTTTGAGGAACTTCAGCCCTGGGGGCTCCAGATGTCACTGCCCAGAGGAAGGGCGAAACTGAGGAAGCAAACCGCCTCGACTGCTCTGGGGGCTGTCTGTAATTTATTTGTCAAAGGTTGCTGCTAATTTTTCAGAGACTGAGGCACTAGAATTACTGAGGAAGTGAGCCCATGTGAGAGAGGCATAGGAACATTTTGGGCTGTGGAAGCTGTCAGGTAGAATATCTTAAATTTCCTTTCCAAAGGTAATCTGGTCTGCCTTTTTTTTTTTTTTTTTCCATAAGAAAAAGGTGCAACATGGATTTATCCTACAGCAGAACAGTAATTTTTAATGAAGGGAAGCTCCTAGAAAAGTCATGTTACAACCAGTTGCACTCCCCTCCGGGGTTTGCCCAGGCAAATCCAGTTTGGACACTTATTTTAGCAGTTCTGAATGGGACAGAGATGTGTTCAGATTTGCTTTAAAGATCTTGGTGCTTGTTGTTTTGGGTCACAATGGCAAACAAAGTGAAGGTGACTGCAGACAACACATTTCCATGATGTTCAGCTCAAACACAGGCCTTTCCCTTTCCCCATCACGGCACTTACTTGTCTGGAAATTTACCACTGCAAATTTCTAAGGGTCACCCACGATCTGCACTGGTATCTTGAGAAGGAGCAGCAATAACAGCCTTGTGCTTTGCTGAGGCTTTCAAATGTTGTGAAATCCTTGCTAACCCATTCTTGGGTTTCTCAGAGCCTTTTCAGCTTCGTTGTGGAGTATCCTCTGCTTTGTTGGCCTCTGCGTTCTGGAAAATCTTTGGTTTTATGGCCATTTCAACACCTTTTTTTTTTTTTTTCCCCACGAGAAACAACCCAGTTTTCTACAGACCACGGAAGCACTGCAATTTCTTAACTCCCATCGTATTTTGACATCAACAAGAAGGCCAGATACCTCTGGCCTTCTCTCAGCTCACCAAAAGCCAGGCCTGTATCTTACACATTCTTCTCTCTTCCAAAAACAGTTGTAAATCCATTCCTGAGCTACGCTTTCTGCCTAGGCTCCAGAGCCTAGAGTTATTTCACATCTCTGCTTGTGGCTGGGAATCCTTTGATCTGTTACGAAGGTCGCTAACTTTCCTGCCTGTTGTTTTTCAAACTCACCTGCATTTGCTGTTGTTTGAGAACAGTAAAACCTCAGACATTCTGGAAGTTTGAACTTCTCAAGCTCCCCCAAGGTCTTAAAGTGTCTCTCTGGCTCGATCACTTCCAAGGAGGAGATAAAGACTCTTGTTGCCTGTGGCTAAACAGATTGAGTTGTTCAGCTGCCTTTCATAAGGAAGCTTCCGAAATGCTGCCAGAAAATCAACAAATTATCCATCCAATCGATAAAGTCTACAAAGCAGTCACGTCTTATCTCACTGCTAATATGACCAATACACATCAAGTGGCTGTATTGTTGCTCATGACAGCTTTCTATTTATACGGCAGGGGTATGAGATGGGTAATATGAGCCTTACATTTAAATCAAAAGCATCTGCAAACAAATACTTGGCAGGAATCTGTGACATCTAAATATGTGAGAAATAAATAATGACTTCATTCAAAGCATTTCTTCCTTAGTGTTTTTTTTTTTTTCTTCATTTGTTACCAACTGTTCAGGTGTTTGCTGAGCAAACAGTTTTGCTGAGAACATTCTTGGTGCATTTTGCAGACGTTTTTCTCTGGGAAGAGAGAAATGTGAGCAGGACTCAGCTTTCAGTGACTGGGGAGCCACAAACATTGCCTTCGTGAGAGCCTAGCAAAAAAAAAAAAAAAAAGCTTTTCTTCTTTAAAGAAGGGAAGTGAGCCTGGCTCTTGCATAAGGAATTCCTGTAAGTGTTTACTTTCTACTTACAGTTGAGAAGATGACCATCTACAGTAGCTTCACCCACAAATCACAGCTAAAAACACCTTCCACAGCCAAAATCCAAACTTGGCAGAATTAATATCAATAGAAACTGTATTAACTATTCCAACGAAATGGGAGCACACTCCAGGCTATGGCTAGAGCAGGAGGACGGTGGTATATTCTTGCATGTGTCACTGCTGACAAAACACAGACTTTTTCTATCGGTGTCTTTTTGTTTTTCAGGACCATCCTGCCTTCCTTCGCTTTTTTCCTCCTATTACCTGGGCAGTGATCATTAGGGAAGAAAGAAGATCTTTCAGCTGCTGGGTGCAGGTTTTTCACCCTGATGCTGCTGGCTGTGACTTCAGCTCCTGCCATTACCCCAGGGTTTGAGCAGGCCTTGCACTGCCTCACTTCTAATACCTGACCACAGTGGGTGCTTTGAGCACGCTTTAATTAATAGAGACGTCCTGCCAATGAATTTACATTTTTATTTTCCATGCACAGCAGAAAAATGTCCATATCTCATCACAAATGATGCAAGTGATGCAGCACATCTGTAAAAAAAACTAATGAAAATAATTCACCGCTACATTACTGGCTGTTAAAACCCACTCCTGGAAAACAGGCCAAGGACCCTCGGGGATTTTTAACGCTGCCCTGATGGCCAGTTCCTGATGGAAATGAGATGTCAGGACAAGCCAAAGATCTTCTTTGGATCTACATGCATTTATAAGCACTGAAGCATCTCTCACAATCTAATCCAAACAACTTTGCGTTGGTGGAGTGAGTGTTACTGATACAGCTCAGTGTGTGCACTGACACATGCCCATATCCGATCAGCTCCAATTTGGCTTCAAGTCAGGGCCTCAACTTATGCTCTCAATCAATCAGGACCTGAACAAGAAAGCTTTGGCTTCACCTTTACCACACTTCCTGGAAGAAGGCTGCTGTATTTTCCCAGCTTTTTTCTTCCAGGAAAGGTACACTGGCCCTAAGTTATGCTTGGAAATGGTGGGAATGTCTGGCTCTTGCCAAGGGGAGAGAAATGGGTGGTCACATCTTTCAAGAAAAAAAAAAAAAAATAAAGTCCACCGCAATATAAACTTTAGAAGTGACAGAGGTAGATTCTTTCCTGGCATCGGCAGCTGCAAACATCTCACAGCCAGATGTGAACGTCTACTGGATGAAACCAAAGGAGTTCAATGCCTTTTACAGTGCTACAGGCAGGCAGTCTACTGGACACCAAGGCAGCTCCACGGACAGCCAGCATTTATTTAAGGGCTTTCAAACCATTCTCCAGCGCCCAGACACAATCCCCACTCCACCACTAGCCAAGAACTCCTTGGTGTAAAGCCTGCCAGCAGTCACAAGTAGCACACTGACTCCCTTTTGGCTGCTAGTGGCAAGTGGAAGCAACCACCAGAGCAAAACTTCAATTTACATCTCTGGCTTTGCAGCTAGGCTTCCCTTCCCACCCACCCCAACTTCAGCATGCACTTCTGCAGCGTCAGGAGAGGGAAGAGGGAAAGAGCACGTGAAGGGATTGCAGAAAGAGGCAGAAGAATCACAAGTCTTCATTTCTTCTCGATGGAAATAGAAGGGCAGAACTCTTTTTTCTTTTTTTTTTTTGCACACTGATCCTAGCTAGAAGGTACCATTTTTGCAGCCTGTTTTTTAGCCTGTTTTTTCCCCGTATGTTTGGGCCCTTTCTTTATGGGGAACCCAACAAACACACAGGGGAATGGCAGGGCTGGAGGACTGAAGATACCTACAGTGAACCTGAACAACAAGAAGGGACTGTTGGGACTGTTCATTACAACAGGGTTAAGTAGGTTGCCTCTGGATGGGCTATAAATCAGTGGCAGAATCACAGCTACACGTCCCCGTGGCAGAGTCCTGACCAATGCTGCTACAGAACCAGGTCACTTGTAGCTGTTTGGGGCTGCTGCTAAATGCTCAGCTTAGGCAGAACTTGTGCTAACTGCAGGCCAGTTTGAATTCTCACCAAAGAGAAAGGCAAACAACTCACAAAGCCAAGGCATCGTCTTCAAAATACATCCCCATTGTCACGTGCCCACTTAAGATGCTTCCTGCCTCTACGAAAGCTTCTTTGGCTGTAAAAAAAAAAAAAAGACAAAGATACATAAATAAACAACGGAGAAGTGGCAGCTTCCTTCTGGAAACCAAATCACCGCATCTGCATATTTAACACCCTCCCACAGCAAATTGCCAGTTGTGAACAAAACTATGATTAGTGGCTGATGAGAAATGGATGCGCCTCATGGCCACAGGCTATGTGAGGCAGGAGCTGGCAGCAGCTGAAAGGATCAGAAGCAAAGAGTTCCTAGTATGAGAACGGCGTCTGCTCTTTAGCCACCAGCACTGAGCTTCCAGGATTTTCACGACAGAGACATTGATGGAAAGTGAAATGCCCTTAAGGACTTAAAGACCATAAGTGTTCCTAGAAACAGGAGGCCATTTACAAGGCTAAACAGAAATCGCATAAATCCCCGTGACCTTTTGGAAATGATTGATGATAGCTGAACTGGAGTAGTGTTAAGTGCCCAGCAGATAAACCAACCTCTTCCAAAGTGTCTTCTGGTCTTACCCTGCTCCTCCCAACAGGAGGGTCTGCTACAGGCATCCAGGGTCAAAATGCTAACTAAATTGAAGACACAGAGCCTGAACTGAATTGAAGACACAGTAGGCTGCCCAAAGTAGCCTGAAAACACAGCACTTTTCAACTCTCCCACTCTTTTTATACCAGGCAACTGAAGGCTCTTTTGACTTACGGAGAGTGAGAAATCACCTAGAGAAGTTTAGAGGAGTCAGGTTTGCCCAAGAGTTAAGGTTACGATTCAGATAGAGCCACGTTGCTTCTTAACCCAAACAAAATACCATCCAGATGCTGTTTACTGCTCCTCCTAACGTCCACCATCGTGTCACAACTGGCCAACCCAAGCACTTGGGACCAGTGACTCAGACCTCCATAAACTGAAGCTGGCTCAAACTGGTCACTTTTTGGTTCTTTGCCCCTGGCTTTCCCGCAAGACTCAGGGCCGTATTTTCCATTGTGATCCCTTGGAGCCACAGGGACCACGAGCTTTCCTTCACATTATTTTCCTTTCCAAGTGGAAGCTCAGATCCTAAAAGGAGTGGCTCCCTGGGAGCTCAGACATTGCAAAAAACAACGCGTGTGTCACAAAGCTCGTGAGACAGGTTGGCCAGTCCATCTTGTGATGTAGGGAAAATACCACAGGATGGGTTTGACACCGCTTTCCAGACTCAGTTTTTCTTTTGTCACTTGTTTTTATCAGTGCTGAGATGAAAACAAGCCATAGGGCCAGCCGATAAGGAATACAGTGAGCTTCAGCAAGAAATCCTTTGGAAACTTGTTGGTGGTCCAGCTTCCGAAGAGAAGGCCGTGAGGGAGATTGTGAGCACACCCTGTGCTACAAGGCACTAAGGAACCCAGCCTGACATGGAAGGAGCAGGCTTAAATCCAAACTTCCTCAGGAGAGCACTTCCACAGGCATTTAACTTTAAACACTCTACTTGAGACGTAAGCATGTGCTCAAGTGCTGCCCTGGAGAGGCCCTGGCTGCAGGAATTCTCTCCTAAATCTGGACAACGTTCAGCACAATCCAGGCTTGCTTTTTTCATCAGGCTCATTTGCACCAAGACCTTTCCTCCCCATCAAATTCCACTTCGTACTTCCCTCCCACCCCACTTCCAAAATTTTCGGCCTTTTGGGGCTATCTGTGACATCGCCAGTTACACACAGCTCACAGCAACATGCTTAGTTCTGTGCAAGAGCCCCCTAAATTCACACAGTTCGACTACAGATACAAAATGCTTCCAAATAAGCTATTTAAGTAATTCCTAGAAAACCAATTCCCCTGAGAACACTGTTTTATGTCCCCGCAGAGCTGGTCACTCGCTGCAGTATGTGCCTCGAGCTGGAATCCCAGCTGCCTTTTATGACAGCTCCCATGAATTGCACAAGCACAGCTTCAAAGCGGGATTTTGGAACGACAAGAAAGAAAACTGCTGGAGGACGAAGAGTCTATAGTTCCTGAAGCTTTCAGAGGCAGGATCTGAGTCCCTCACTCCTGTAGCATCAGCAAAAGGCATGTCATGAAATCACACTCTCCAGCAGTACTTGCAGCATCTTTGTGTGGCTTCTTCCAGCCCAAGGCGCCACCCAGCTGGCTTGCAAATTAAAATGCTGCTGGAAATTTTCACTGCAATAGGAGAAAAGTTCCATGAGCATGGAAAAGCTACATACCTAAGGGTACACACTAGTAGGTAGACAGTGTCAAGCACACAGCATGGTAAGACAGAAGTCTCAAACCAAACACGAAAGAACCTACTGTTAACTGCAGACTTCCAGAAAACTCCAATTCTTTTAACTGGAGAATGTTTTATTCTCCTGAAAACTATTAAAGCCTGTAGATTACATAGCGTGTAATTTGATTTGTGTTGAGTGAAAGTTTGAAGCTGCTTGAGCTAAGCTGCTTTTCTACTTTTGCTGGTGTTAATTCTGTCCGACTGCATCTGCTGAGTGACAAAGGATGGCTTAGACAACACAAGATCTTAAATAAAGCGAATCAGGATCAATTATTCACCATTTCTACTAACAGAAGTCCCAGCAGCCAACAAAATGCTTGTGCACCAGTTACCAGAGAACAGGAAACACACAGCCACGCATAAAATCCTCCAAGGACTAACGTCACTGCCATGGCATACTCCAGATACCAAGCAGAGATTCAGATTATGCCACCAGCAGCTATCAGATACAAAGCAAGGGGGAGATTTCTAGACTAATGAAGACCTTAAATTGCTGATTATTGGAGGCAGGTTCCATGTTGCCAGGGAAAGAAATCCCTCTGAACATGTCTTATATCCTCTTCCTTAATGTTTACTGTGGAAATGCTGGAGACAAGACAAGGATTATGCTGGTCCTTTCTTTGTTCTGCCCACACATAAATGTGATCACGAATTTCTTTTTAAGCGAGCAGCCTGTGCAGAAAGCCCCATGCATGATCAAAATGTTCAGCAGAAATCAAAAGCAGCCTACCTGTTTCCAAAGTGCTGGAGGACACAGAGAGGACACTCAGTTAATGTTTATTGCTCAGTTTACACTGATGCTGGCAAGCCCTGCGATGTTACCAGAGCTGCACGGAACACAGGTGTATTTTTAAACAATTGCTGCACATTTTTGGACACTGTTTTGCTTCCAAGTACGCTTCTGAGTAGCAAACAAGCTCCTCTCCTACAAGTTCCTCTGGTTTCCAGGAAAATGCTCCTTCATTGCCCTAGCAATACTGTGTACCTCTTTGTAATAAATTTTCATTATGATTTTTCTGACAAACCTCTTTTAGCTTTGGTCCACTTAATGGTTTCTTAATATAGTTCTCACATTAAGTGCTGGAAAAAGAACAGGGCTTTATTTAACTGGACATCCCGTTGCTCTGTTTCAGTTAACCAGAGAGGACAATGACATGGCACGTTGCTGGTTCAGGTAAGAGCAGGAATTCTTGCCATGAGAAAATAATTGGAAATTCCAGAGAAGTCTGCGGGCTGATAAGGACAGCAATGTGGTTTCCCTGACTCCAGGCCTGGGTTTGGTGCCAGAACCGCTGGCTCCGGTTTTCTGTTGCCTCGGATTATTCTGCATGACACTCCAATCTCCCTCAGGTTACACACTGCCAAAGCATCACGTATTTCATCTCCCCTGGCATCTGTGGCTGAGTTACCCAGACTGCAGATGCCATTCCAGCTTGCAGATGGAGCATGCCCTAAGGGAACAGGCAATCTTGCGGGCTCCACACGGAGCTGTCTGGAAACCTCCAAGGCTCTTGTTTCCACAGACAGAGCAGGTCTAGAAGGAAATTAACTTCTTCTATACAGGAAACAGTCTCAGCTCACAAGTCCAGCTGGATCCAAGCAGGTTCCTTGCAGAGAACCAGCCCCCATCCTATCTGAGATCCTGTCATCTGGGCTAATGCAGGCTCCATTACTACAGAGAGTGGAATATGTGGGATACAGGGAAGATTCTGGAGCTCAGCTGATGAAAACCAGGAAAAAATGGTCTAAATTTTTTTTGAGATCAACAAGATTTTTTCCTATATTTATCAGACTTAGGTACAGGCCCTCCAGAAGAAGCAAAGCATGTTAGCTGGCTCTGTGAGCACAGCCCAGACGTTTTCTGGTTGGTTCCTGACATTTTATTTTGTTCTTACCTTTGAGCATATTAGATCCTCCCTGGAATTCCTCATGAGAGAAAGTAGCTTTATTTGCATTTAACCAAAGTTTATGGGCACAACGAAGCTTCCAAATGAAAAATACTCTGAAATTTTGATTTTCACCAATATCAGAAGAATCTCCAATTTTACTGAAGTAAATCCCAGAGTTAGCTGGTATTGATTTGTTTTTTTAAGATTTCAGATTGTGTGTTGGTTGGAAGGACTGGGCCTACCACATTTGCATGAGGAGTTAGCAAGACAACTGTTGATCCAATAGTGGAAAGGGCTTTCTTTGCAAAACAGTATGCTGTGACATGTAGCATGTAGAGGACTGATGGATCTGGGCTTGTTCAGTCAGAGGCTGAGAGGAGATTTGACAGCAGCCTACAACTCCTTTGAAAGGGGCGTATGAAAAGGACAAACTTTTCATGGTAAGGGGCAGGAGATAAAACAGGGACACCGGGCACAAACTGTGCCTTGGGAAGTTCATATTGGACATTTGCAAAACCTTCTTTGCATGGATGGTTATGCAACCTTGGGTCACCCAAGAAATTGTTGTGTTTTTTTTTTTTTTTTGTACTGTTCTAAGGACAATGTCTCCAATACCTGTCAGGGTTATCTGATGCTACCACAATGGGTATAATAAACATGTCCACAGTTGCTAGCTAACCGCTGAATGTCCTTTGAGTCAGGATTCAAACCTTAGGCCCCACATGTGGAACTACACGAAATCTACTTGCAAAAAGTAAGAAAGGTGGTGCCAGGCAGGCCTTGATGTGAGCAGACACGGTGGGTCAACTAGAGAAAACAAAATGTGGGGGAACTTCTAAGCATCTGGAATCAACCATCTCCAGTCAGGAATCAAATTGAGTGCTAAACCCATAAATTCCACACTAACCTTTACTCGTGGCTGTGCTAAACACTCCTAGAACCGAAGTGTGGTGATAGGACGACAGCTCAGATGGAAGCTCTCCTCTTAAGTACCCTTCTGCTTCATCAATCGTCATCAGCTTCAGAGGGCAGGAAACTCGGCTCCTACAGAAAGGAAGAGAAACAACATGGGCTGTCTTCTTCACTTTTGGGATGAAGAGACAAAGGGCAACCTAAATCCTCGAAACAACAATGCCCCAACCCAACGTGACAACCATTACACCTCACCATGGACAAAAATCAGTTGCCTCTGGGAAGGAATGGCAATGCCTAGTCACTGAAAAGTACTGGAAGTGGTTATGGGGAAAAAAAAATAGCCCTAAGCCAAACTGGCTCTTCTGAGATCTTTTCTGCACATGGGACAGGCTGACACCCCTCAGCTAAACTGCAGAGATCTCTTGTTTAGGTTAACGGGTTGGCTCCAATAAAACCACAGAGGGCTTTGCCACCAACATCATCACCTTAGGACCACACCCAAAGGGCCTTCCTGGACTGAGACCTACATTAAAAACAACAGAATGAATTCCAGAGAGGGACAGTGGCAACAGATGGATATATTGTTCAATAATAGATGTTTTTGACAAAAAAAAAAAAAAAAAAAAAAAGCACAGGAAGTTATTAAGCTAATTTCCAAATCAGGTCTACAACCAGATCTGACATTATTTTTCCAGAAAGGCATTCCATGACATAGGCCATAAAGTATCCAGATCATCTGGTGGTTGTGCCAATCCTACTGTGTGGGGACCCATTAACAGGCACTTACAGCATGATGAAGCTGGTCAGTTCTTCAGTTCCCCACATGCCGTTGTACGTTAAAGGTTGCTCTCCCTTCTTGTAAATCTTTATGGTAGGAAACTGGGTGACATTCTCTGCCGTGCAAACACCAGGCCAGTCCCAGCAGTTGACCCGAGACAGTAAAACCCCCTGAACTCCTAGAAGAGAAAACAAATACGTTATAAATAGTATCCAAAAAAAAAAAAAAAAAGGAGTGAAATGATTGAAAAAGGGAGCTATGTGAGCTTCTTTGGACATTATTGCATAGATTTGTTTCAATGCTGCTGGAGCTTCTGTTTACTTTGGTGTGCATCCTACAGATCCTAACCCAAGGTATGCACATGGTGTGAGGCCAGGTGGGCTGCCACTGACAAGTTGCTAGAACATTCCCAGAGTCAAAAGCTGCTTTGTGTGGGCAGGATGTCAAAATCCAGTCCCAAAATAAACAATCCCTTTGAGTCTAGGCTATCTCCCTCTTGAAACCGTTCACGGACATGCATTACAGTTTTGAATATAACACTATTTCCAGCCTATATTAAACATCCCAGCAGGTGTAAACTGATTTAAACAACAGACCACGGAGAGAACAAACTCAGGGAAGTGGCAGGTTACACTTCTCAGAAAGAAATTCCCAGAGACATTCACATCTGGCTGCAATGAATCCCTGAGGCAAGCATCCAGGAGCATATAAGGCAGTAAGGAAAGGTGCTGGAAATACTTTAGGAGTGAGGCCAAGACAAAGAAACCATGCAGGCCCTAGCTTATGGGAAAGAGGGAAGAAAAAGCTTGGGGTGGAGGAAGGTGATGGCTCCTGCACCTGGAGGGCAACACTCCCAGGCACCAAGACATACTGGGGGCCACCCAGCTGGAAGGCAGCTCTGCAGAAAAGGACCTAGGGGTCCCAGTGAACAAGCTGAATGTGAACAGCTTGTGAACAAGCTGAATGCCCCTGCAGCTCAGGCTAATGGTATTCTGGGCTGTATTAGGCAAAGTACTGCCAGCAGGTCAAGAGAGGTGGTGTTCCCCCTCTACCCAGCACTGGTGAGGCTGCACTTGGAGTTCTGGGTCCAGTTCTGAGCCTCCCAGTACAAGAGAGACCTGGGCATGCTGGAGAGAGCCCAACATAGTGGCACAAAAATGATGAAGGGATTGGAGCTGGCACTGTTCAGCCTGGAGAAGAGGTGGCTCAGGGGGATCTCATCAATGTCCATAAAGACCTGATGGTGCAAAGAGAACAGAGCCAGGCCCTTTTTGGTGGTGCCCAGGGCCAGGACAAGAGGCAATGGGCACAAACTGAAGCACAGAAGGTTCCCTTTGAGCATCAGGAAGCATTTCTTTACCTTGTAGTTGACTGAACAATAGAACAGGCTGCCAAGGGAGGTTGTAGAGCCTCCCTCCTTAGAGATCTTCACAAGCCACCTGGAAATGGTTGTGGGAAGCCTGCTCTGGATGGCCCTGCTTGGGTCAGATGGATCCAGGGGTCCCTGCCAGCCTCAACCAGTCTGTCATTCTGTCATTCAAGGCTTTTTCACTTAATAAGGTGCCCGGTATTGAAAAGTGTCTGTTTTACCTAACACCTGGTGCTAAATACACAAAGAGCCATAAAAAATCATACAAACAAAATAAATGTAATTCAGTCTGGTGGTCTGATGGCATTAGCCAAGCATTAGCAGGTACTTTTAGGGCCTTACGAAAGAGACTCAGGCCTCACAAGTAAGGAAGTTGGAAAGGAAGAGCTCTTGGGAATTACAGAGCAGTCAGTCCAATTTTGATTCCAGGGACAAGCAATAAAAAAAAAAAAGCTTTTTATGGGCCACACCGAAGTGATAAACTCAAGGGAGGGTCCATAAACAGTGAAACAACTGAATGTTGGCTTCCTGCATACTTTCCAGGAGCCCAAGACAGCGCATGTAACTTCAGCATGTCTTTATCAGCCTTCCTTTCATCTGAGGGCTGGGTGGAAAGCAGCACAGGCTGCTGCTAGTCCACTGCTAAGCATGTGCTGACCGGCTGGCAGGTGAACTGTCACTGGCTTCACTAGCCACCACCTCTTGGCTGTCGGCCTTGCCCAACCTGTCTCCTATTTAAATGCAGGCTTGACCAACGACAGGAGGGTTGTGTACAGTCCTCAGGCCATACATTGTCCATGCCCATTGCAGGAATTCAGTATCTCGGAGATCTTTATGCCTTTGGTAAATTTGTTTGAACAAGATTCAACAGTTACATGGGAAAGATGGGATGAAACGTTGAGGCAAGTACACGCAGATTATCACAAAGTGTTCTGTCCTTCAGAAACCTGGGTAAGGGCAGATGATGATGATTTCTCAAGAGCACAGCAGATTAAAACAACCAAGCTTTCTTCTCTGTCCTTTCTGGGTTAGATTCTGATCGCTATTTTTACTAAAAGCCTGACAGAATAAGCATATACATCCAATCTTCAGATATTCCAAAGCTCAAAGGGACAGAAAGAGATTTGAAGTCTAAATTAAAGTGATATTCTGTAAGGAGAAACAGGATGCACAGATATCATCAGTGCTGTGGATAAGGGTAAAGCTCATTCTGGGATGAACTCTCTACAGCATTTGCAAGACAAGGGATGAAAATGATGTCCTTCTATTTTGTCCTGGTGAGACTTTGCAGAGCCCATCAAGCCTTTGTGCAGGTTGGGAAAAAAGTTTTTTGAAAGGTGCAAGCAGGTAAAACAAAATCTGGGGAAGAGAGAAGTTTGGAAGATGTCCCCTGAGGAGAAGGTGAGTTTGTTTCAGTCAAAAACTTGCTAGAAGAAGGAAACAATAAAATCCAACAATATGCAAAGTCTGTTCCAGAGGTGACAGTGAGATCTCTCTCTATTGCCAGCTGGTAAAGGACAAGCAGCAGTCCATTTGCAGGCCTGTGGAGGTTGACCAAGTATTAAAATAAGCTTCTGAGAAACAAGCATAACATAGCCAGAATAGCTATGGAAGGGTTTTAGTCACAGGCTCACAGACATTTATTTGCCAGGGATTGGCAAGGCACCCCAAAGACAAAGGTGAAAGCACAGGTGACCTTTGCATGTTTTCCCATCCCATATCCCTCTGTCCTTGAGATCCCATTGGACCATTTTATATAGCCTTTATTTTAGTTTCTATTTTGCAGCTCTTTCACGTGAGTTCACTGCTGTTCTGCCTTGTGTCAAATGTATGTACAGAAAAAGCAAGTAGTGGCACTAATCTAAGGGTCTGCAATTCCACTCAGACAGTCCAGAGTCTCTCAAAACACTCTGAGAGAGCAAAAATGGTTTGTGTCATTCTCCAGGCTGTGAAATAACTTCTCAAATTGAAAGCCTGCCCCTGGATTTATTTCACACCTCTGATCCGGTATGGCTGGTTCTCATCATCTGTTACCACATAATCTTGTGTCTTGCCCAACTCTGAAACAAATGACATGGAAACAAGGCTTTGATGTCTTGTTAAAATTGAGCTGCGAGGCTGCTCTAAATATCCACAAAATGCAAGTTTAAGTATTTGGATACCACCTTGGGGGATTATGTACCATAAATGACCCAGATCTCCAAGGAAGCCCTGGCTGGCCTGAGGAATGCTGTGTACAGGATGATCACTCTACCATCCCAAGCTGCACCATGTTACTAATTACTGAACACAAAGCAGTTTCAGGACTCGAGTCAGCAAAAGTTTGTTCAGCCCTGTGGTCACCGTTGAGCTGCTGGATGGGAAGAAAGTTGAAAGAGAAATATAAGATCCTTCTGTTCTATGATTTTAGGTGCTACTGAAACTAAAACTAAAAGTGATAGAGAGAAACTCTGTCCAAGGGGTCTTCTGAAAACAGAACAAATCACTGAAGGCTACAGGGAACACTGCAGGATACGCAAAAAAAATCAAGAATCCTTTAAGCAGCTAATCCTTTGGAGGGCAGGACTGGCATTATCAACAGCTCACATGGAGAGCTGGCCCAAAGGTTATGAGATGAAAAAGAAATGTTATGTGCCACGTGCTGCACTTCAAGAGGAGAAATCCAGTAGAGAATGGGGAATAACCAGCCACAAGTTGCCTGAGTGTTACAATTTCTCTGTACATAGCTCATAGATAATACACACAACCTGGCAACTTCCCTCCAGACCTCTTCATTGCCAGCTACTGCAGAGACTTCCACGTCCCCCAGTACCACAGGGGATCTGGTTTCTCCTTCCCTCATTTCCTATACTGATGTTTCCTTGGTGTTAGTCTTTTCCAGCATGGGTGCCTAGGAACCCATAACGGACTCCTAAATCCTTGCTTCAGATTCAGGTTCCATGAAGGGAGAGTGTCTAAAAGAGGGCTATGAAGATGATGAAGGGTCTGGAGGGCAAAATGTGTGAGGAGCAGCTGAGGTCTCCTGGTTTGTTCAGCCCCAAGCAGAGCAGGCCGAGGGGAGGCCTCATGGCGGCCTGCAGCTCCCTCATGAGGGGAGTGGAGGGGCAGGCGCTGAGCTCTGCTCTCTGGGGACAGCGACAGGACCCGAGGGGACGGCATGGAGCTGGGACAGGGGAGGGTCAGGATGGGGGTTAGGGACAGGTTCTGCACCCAGAGGTAGTCGGGCACTGGGACAGGGCCTCCCCAAGGACACGGCCACAGCACTGAGCCTGCCAGAATCCAAGAAGCATTTGGACACCGCTCTCAGATGTAGGGTTTGGTTTTTGGGTGGTGCTGTGTGGAGCCAGGAGTTGGACTTGATGATTCTCATGAGTCCCTTCCAGTTCAGGATATTCTATGAATATGTGATGCATGAGTCTGTGTTGCTAAATCACCCAGGTGATGTTCATACCTTTGAACTACAACTTCACACCCCTGTCTTTGGAAGTTATTGGTCAAGAAGACCCCACGAGCACAGAAGAGGGAAACAGAATTGTTTTTCAGCTCAGTTTTTCAGAATATTACTCTTCTTTCACATTGGTTTCTCCCATCTAGGACTTTTCAAAACAGTCCACTGACACACCTAAGAAATGCGACCAAGCTGTCTCACTTTCACAACCTCTTTTACAGTCCTAGGGGTGCTGCTTCCATAAATTCACATCTTCTATAAGAAAACAAGAGCTGCAGTTAGCCCCAGTGGCAGAGAGAACCGAAAGCTCTTGATGCAAGAGCAGAAGATGTGCTCTGTTCAGCAAGACCGAGATGATTCTCCTGACCTCCTCTTAGATCATATCTCTTAACAAAGGGAAACCACTTTGGGGGGCCACTTAAACTTTATCTGGTGATGATCTACTGCTGATCATCTGTTACTGGGTGATTCATGGGGTTATCCCAGTTTCCAGCCTCCTCCATTCTCTTGTTCTGTATCTCATATGGCCTATTCTCACTGCCATTTTGCACAGAAAGTTGGCATCGAGTGGGACCTGTATTGCATCTCCAAACGTGCTTTTAGCGAGGGTGACTCATGCCTCAGACAGCAGATCTTGGCTTCTGAATCCTTAGGAAGTTAGCTCCACCTCAAACGGCAGACAGAGGAATACCAGCACTTTTGGGGGAGCTGACAGACTGCACCAAAGACATAATCCGTGTTTTAAGTCTTGCATAGCTCAAGCTCTTCTTCCTGATCCAGACTTCTGCCCCTTGCACCGGTTTACTTTCCCAGGTACCCTGCTTCACTCTGTTCTTACTACCAAGCCCTTCTCTGGATCCCCTGACACTGACACCTACTTCGGAGTTCACAGATTCACTGATTTTCATCTGGAAACTCAGTTTAAGCCATGCCCCCTGGACTAGAACATTCACAGTCAATATGGCTCATGCTCTCAGCCTGATCTGCTATAACCTTTGGTGTCTTTAAGCTCTCGACTCCAGACCACCCTAATTACCAGGTCTGAGACACCCTCATCCTGGCCATAACAGAGAACCGGGGGACCTCCATCCTTCTAGGTCTTCCAGCTCCCCTGACAGACCTGCCTGTGACCAAGTCTTCCTCAGCAGCAGAGACAAAGGTGTATCTTGCAGGAAACTCACTGCATTTCTCTCCAGTTCCACAAAAGCAGCCATTCTCCATCCTCTCCAAGGTTACAGCAGGAAAAACAGGCGGGAGTCATTTCATGATTCCAGTTTGGCCTGGGATTCTTCAGTGGGACCTCACTGATCGCAGAGGAAAGGCCCTGACCTCAATCAGTTCATAATCTCTGTTGAGAATCTGCCTATGGCTGCGTCCATGTACTGAGATTGTTATCAAATTATTAAAGAAACACATGGTGAAAGCTTAGCCTCACACAGTCAGCCAAGTTTTGATCATTGGTTCAGGAAGAGGCAGGGTTTCATCCACTAACTCTCCCAGCTTGCTACTTTAGCTGGTCTAACAGCTGTAGAGTCTGAAAGAAACCCCAAAGAATCAATAACCATGACTTCTCTAACAATGATAACTCTCCCTGACCTTTCCTGTTTATTCCCAGGATGTCAGTTCAGATCCAAGGTGCCAGGAAAACTATGAATGCAGAACTGTTTTCATTCAAACCACAGCACTGTCCTCAGTGTTCCCAGGAGGGTGTCTTGTAAGCAACTCCCAGTGCATCCGCTTCCCAGAAAACTCCCTGAGTCTCCTGCACACCCTATACATTTTCTCTCTGCTGAGAGCTGTTTGAATCCTGCTTGCAATTGGCAGGACAAGGTGCTCAGTCCCAGAGGAGTGAGAAATAAGGATGAGAAATCAGCCTTGATGAAGAATGAAAACACACAGAAGGCACCAGCTACTGAAATGAGTTGGGGATTAAGTCACCTGGGTATAACCCTGTAAGTCAGAGGCAGACTCAGGTATCTTTAGAAGAGATTCAGCCCATATAAGCCTGACAGTGCAGAAGAGCCCACCCATATACTGTTGACTATAGAGGGGGACAGGGCTGAAGCCCTGAATGAAGCTGAACTGGCGCTTAACACTGCTCAGGAAACACCACACTCCTGAAGCACCAATCCCTCCTGCCTTTATTAGCAGACTACCCGATGTGCGTTGTCTTTAAATGTTACTGATTCTTTGCTGTCATGTATTATTTATGGAATCTGTGGCTGCCTGTGAGACTTCCCATGTAATTAAGCCCGTCTACAGGCCCTGAAGGCATCATCGCTTTAAATTCTTTCTCTGACACCATTCTGCTCCCCCTCTGGATCTGGGCCTGCCCACACCTGTCTGTTATGCCTTCTACCAAAGCCTGGTTACTGCTCTGCTCCAGATCAAGTGCTTATGTGGTGACTTCCAAGTGCAGGAGACCTGAAGTAGCCCCCTCGTACACCAATTTGGCTCTCAAGCCTCATGCTGTGCAGCAAGCAGTGCGTCTTCTTGCTCCTTACAGGTCACAGTGCTGAGGGGCACCGACAGGATCCTGTTTTTGGGATGCAGGCCAGGGTGCCTGCTGTTTGTCCCTCCACTTCCAAAGCCCATGCTGTGTCACTCACTGCTTTTGATGTTCTGCCCTGTCTCCTCATGATTTTGGGCATTTATCGTGCAGTCACTGAGCCCATCAACACCACAATCTCAGCTGAAAGGCGGCTTGGGCAGCTGGTGTGTACAAATTTACACCTAAAGCAGAAGGTGACTGTGTAAGGTTGTACTGCCAGTCCCATGACTTTATGCAGGCACAAAGGGACTGCAAGGATCCCTAATTAAGAAACAAATCCTCTTCCTAAACAACTTAATGTGGGTATGCCTTCCTTAAAAGTTTAGGAACTGAAAATGAGTATATTCTGGGTGAGGAACTGAGATACCACCAATATCTTCCCAGTCTTCTGGTTCATACTTCAGATGCAAACCAGCTGTACAGTAATTTAGACCCGTGGCACCTTACCTTTCAGGTGATTGGCCACCTCCACATAAGTCTGCAGCACTACCAGGGACACTGCTTCCCCTGAAACACAGAAGAGACAAAGCCCCAAGTTACATATAGGTGACTGACAATGTTACATTACCATTTTCTGCATCCTAAGGTGCTTCAAGCTCTGAAACACTGAATGAAATGAAGAAAATTTGACTTTATTTTACTGCAGCAGCCAGTGACTGGGTTTCCTAGGTTATCCCATGAGTCCAACGCACTCATTTCCCCTCTTGTCCCGCATTCAGCCCCTGTCAAAGTAAAGTGGAAAACCACTGATGTATTTTATACTGACAGATACTCTGTTGTCACACATTATCAGTCAATGAGAGGAAGTAATTTAATCTGATTGCTACCAGTGGGTGGGGGTACATGGGACAGGATGCAGCATATATTTATGATTTAAACTTGCCTACGGTATCACCACTCTACGGAAAATGTGCGAGCTAGTGAAGGGCCTGCCAGTCCACACTTCATACTCACAGCTGGCATAAAACAGCACCACCGTCTGGGCAGCTTTCAACACGGCAGAGTGAAAGGTCTCCTCCGTCAGGGTAAGGATCTGCTCCAAGGGCAGCTCTCGCTTCTTGTCCCTGGAAACTGCTTCCACCACCTGATCATCCTGAACGTCTGCAAGGGGCCAACAGCCGTGCATGAAGAAAAGCACGTGCACAAAAGGCACAGGGAACTACACACCCATCTGCAACCCCATTAGAACATTTTAATAATTCTGCTAAACAGAAACAATCTGGTATAGAAAACAAATGTTTTCAAGAAAGCATTGCAGGGGCCGGTGTTTTCTCCCTGGAGAAAGCAAGTCTGGAACAGCTCTTACCAAAACATGTCTCAAACCTTTCCAAAGGGACAAATAATTCTGACAAATAAATCATAATTTCTTCTGATGCCTGAAGAGGAGACAGCGTCAGGTGCTCTTTCAGCACCTTGTCCCCCTGAAGCTGGACATATTTAAGCAGAAGGAGCCCCTCTCTCATGCAGCATCTCTGCAACCGTTACTATAACAGCTGCTGATTTTTGTCCGTGGTGTTTGCTCTAAAAATTACAGCTGTCTGTCATGAAACTCCAGGGATCTGCAGAGAATTAAAGAGCTACTTTGTACAGCCATCGTGTGACTGTGATAACCACAGAATGACAGACTGGTTGAGGCTGGCAGGGACCTCTGGGTCCATCCTCCCTGCTCAAGTAGAGATACCCAGAGCAGGGTGCCCACGACCATGTCCAAGTGGCTTTTGAAGATCTCCAAGGAGATTCCACAACCTCTCTGGGCAACCTTTCCCAGGGCTCCATCACCCACACAGTACAGAAGTGCTTCCTGATGCTCAGAGGGAACCTCACATGTTCCAGTTTGTGCCCGTTATCTCTTGTCTTGGTACTGGGCATCACTGAAAAGAGCCTGGCCCTGTCCTCTTTGCACCCTCCAAAGGGATAGTTTGCCTTGGATTTGCAAGAGCATTCTTTAATGCTTTAACATATGTCTAGGAGATGTTGACTGCACGTCCTACCTGATGACAATCAGCTCCTCACTGTTTCATTACACACCTTGATTGTCATTCTCTTTTTCATCGTCATCTTCCTCATCCTCATTCTCCTCCTCCTGGATTTGTTCAACCTTGCTCTTATCTTCCACTAAGGTTATAACTTCATCAGTGTCTTCCAAGACCAGGTATTTGATCGGCACTCCCTAAGGAAAATAGGAGCAGAACATCACCCTGTGCCTATCCTACCTGCAAACCAAACTCAAGGCTGATGGCGAGTTCTGATGGGGAGGGAATTTAAAGTTCCCTCCCATCTAGCCCATTATTTTTAGGGTGTATCAGCAGATTCCTAAAGCTGCCAAACAGGGGAGATCCTGGGATGTCTTTCTTTGGTGCAGTTTCATCTGCACATGAGCTTATTTCACTCCAAACTGATGTTTGGTTTTCAGAAAGTAATTGTGGCTATGTGGGATCCTCTGTCTGTAGCAGGAATGGTGAAAGTGGACACCTGCTCCATGTTAAGATGTTGGGAGGTGAATCTCCTACTGTGAGAAAAAGCCCAGAAGCTGAACAGTGAATGTGAGTGGAAGCTGAGCTACAGATTCATGGTCCACCCTGCTTCCTAGCTCCTAGAGAAGTCAGGCTAGGCCAGAGCAGCCCATCACAGCCTGGGAAAATGGCACAGAAGATCTTCTATCTCGTGTAGCTCAATAAAGACGAGTGCTCCCAAGTGTAATGGACTGCCAACCAAAGTGTATTTCTCAGAAATGAGACCTTGTCAGCTTAAAACCAGTTCTGGCACTGTCTCAGCAAGAGGCACTTCAGAGAAAATGAGTTTTATAATGAACTGAGAGAAATGACAAACTGCTGGCACCTCTAAGAGAAGAAACACAACGTGCACATCTCTCACCAGGCTGGGGGAAGCCCTCGGGGGACACTCAGATTCAGGTCTGATCCTGTTTCTTTCCAATCTCAAAAGTGACAGTTCGCGCAATTTGGGGCAATGCATGTTCCCTGGCATTTGTTGCCTCGCAAGCTGGGTCAGGCCCCTCCAGAGTTTAGCTCATCTTGATCAGCCTCATTTATCTCAGGCTCTGCCCTTCTCACAGATCACTGCCAGAGGCATTTGGTTACATCAGTTCGGCACAGACCTTTGTTTGCTTTCTGGCTCTTAGTTTCATGCTCATTTCCCCTTCCATCTTTTGAACTCCTTTCCTATCGGGCCAAGGGCCTTTAGAAGTCCAAATCTTCTGGGAATTCACACTTGGACTGCTACCTTGGGTAGTTCACAACCTTGCATTGCTTCATTGTGCAATGGAGATATCACCTCATGATTAGAGCCCAAAATAAACACTTCCTTTTATCTCCTGTAGGCAGGCACAATTGCCCTGCTGTACCGAGCTCAGGCGGTTCCAAATACGTGCACAGAGCTATGGAAAGACTATGTTCCCTTGAGCTTTGGGGAAGGTTGTCAAATCACAACAGAGGCAAGCAACGCCCTCTCAGGAGAGCTGATATTCTCAGATAGTGAAATAAGAGTTGTACAATAAAGAAATCCAACACCGAACCTCATCTGGTGTCTTGAGAGCGACGTTGGACCGGAGCAGAACATTCAAATCCACCAGGTCCCTTCCGAAATACAAAGAGATTATTAGATGGTGTGAGGATGTGCAAGGTTACCTGCTCTGTCCAGCCTGCTTGGCTGGCAATCACCCCGCTCTGAGCAGCACCACGTCCTCACAGAGGGCTTCAGGGCCCCAAAGTACCTGTGGGAGCCCAGCCCACGTGAATTAAATCAGTGCTGAAGAGCTAAGTCCCGAGTGACCCGGTGGGACTGACACAATCTGTGCTTATTTCACAAGGGCTTTGAATTCCCTTTCCATGATTCATGTCTGTGCTCACACGCTGGTAGCCACATCCCAGCGCAGCTGCTCTGACGGTGGATTTTGGCTCAGGGTGAACGCAGCCAAGAAGTGCCTCTGTGCTAGGAGACACCACGATGGCAGAAAGCTGTAAGAAAACAGCCCACACCCATCCTTCCTGCATCTCCTGCCACTTGCGCTGCTGCCAGCAGCATGGGCACAGAGCAGACATGCCACATCAAGGTCCCAACCCACAGCTGCTGCATCACCCGCTGACACACAAAATTTAGGAGGGGGCAGCCCCTCAGGAATGGGAGATCCCGACTTGTCACGGGCTGCCCACTCTCCCAGCTCCAGCTCAAACATCACCTGCACAGATGGGCGAGTAAGCCCTCAGAAGACCTCTGTTTTTTGGTCTTTTGATCTTTGTGATCTTGGTCTGTGCTTTCCAAGTTTCCTTTCTGAAATTTCTTTCAGTCCGACTATTCTTCTACTTCTAAATCAGCAAGAGACTCAGATATAGAGGCTACACTTCCAGCTAGAGTCTGAAACCAATTTTAAGTGATTCTGGAGAATCATGCCCTCTAATTTGACATCCTCTCACCATACTCTTACTGCTTCTCACATAGATCCGAGGAAACCCACTGACTGTGATCCCATTGTCCTTGCTGTGGGGTAATTGAGCTCAGAAATGCCACGAAAACCAAGGAGAATTCCCCAAACACAGGGAAGCAAATACCTGGACAAAAGGGCGACTCCTGCTTTCCCCAAGAGCTGCCAGGCCAAAAACTCTGCTGTTCTCCTGTCTGCCTCGTAGGTCTCTTTCTGGCTGAGGATGAACACAAGTGGTAGCCCAAGCTGTAAGTGAACAGTGGAAACCTTCTCTGGGTCCTCAGCAACCTCTGTCTGGAAAAGATACATGGTTATACTGCAGCACATCTCCACATATTTGACGTATTTCAGCTCTTTTCCAGCCAGCTGCCTATTTCAATGGAACTTCATTGAATTTATTTTTGAAATTGATCAACAGGCTCGAAAGTAATTGGAAAGGGAGGCACAGAAGCCTCATTTTTCTGAGGAAAACAGCTGGAAAACCAACCACCAGATCACCATCACTTTAAAAATTGCTGGAAAGTGAGATTGAAAGCCTGGAACAACTTCCTCATTGAAATCTGGAGCCTAGGAGCGGGTTCATAGCCTGCAGTTTCTAAGGCCAATAGATAACCTGGCAGGCTGATCTCCTGCACAGCCCAAACCATCGTGTTCTCCCCAGCCATTAAAATAAGGATACCTTCCAGAAATACCTTCCAGATACCTCCACCCTGATTCTAAAACACCCACTGAAGCAGAACCCCTACAACCCTGGTTAAACTGTTCCGACCTTTCACGACCATCCCTGTTAAAAATCTGGGCTTTATATATTCATGTTTTTTGTGACCTGGCACCTCCTGATGTCAGATTTCCCTTAATTTCTATTTATCTGACAGCCGTGCCCCGGGGCAATTTGGAAACCTTGTCTGCCACACACAAGAGCTGGCATCCTTTCCCTTTGTGCCTCTGACATGTTGTTTCATGACAGCACAGAGCTGCTTGATGAAGGACTTCCCTCCACGGGCTTACTCCAGGAGGCTGGCTGACGTAGAGACTTCATTTCTGCTTGGCAGAGCTGTCACCAGGGGGAACTGGAGGCCCCCTCTGCCCAGTGGGAAAAGGGAAAAGGAGCCTCCTGTCTCCTGTGCCCCACCAGGGCGTGAATCTTGTCTCCCTGAGGTGCTGATCCTCCTGTGGGGAGCCCAGAAGTCGCAGCAAAGTCAAAGAGGCACCTCCACCCCATTTTGAATGAAGCACGTTCCCATTCATTGTGCTTAGGTGCAACCACAGGACCACAAATTGGCCCTGGGCACCCCTGAAAAGGAGGTCCACGTAAGCTCAGCAATATAATAGAGTGTTACTCACAGTCTCAGACCTTTTCTTTGCTTGAATTCAACCTAGGAGCATGGAGAAGGGGCAGATTCCCCTTCTCTTCCTCGTCCTCTGTTCCCACCTCCCCCATCTGCCCCAGCTGCCCTCGCACTGCACAGCCCGAGCCTGGTGCATCATTTCTCTCTCCCCATCGTACCACAAGAGGAGCCCCCATGAGTTTGAGGTGCCTGTGGATGTTCAGCACGGTCAGATCCTGCTCCATGGGTGTCTTCCTGCAGGGCTGCGCCACGTCCGTGGCCTGCTGGCAGTGGCAGAACAAGAGCCGGGCAGATGAGGCATCAGGCTCATCGCTGCTGGGAGAGAGAAAACAAAACCCACACTGAGCTGGAGATCCATCACGGGGCTTAAAAATACCCTGACAAAGTGCCAGTATTTGCTGGCAAGGTTTTACAGGGCAGATATTCTCCCAATTCAGGGTGTGACTGGCACATGGGACTTTGAGAGCTCTGCTAGTACCAGGTAGAGTTGTGACCTTTCACAATGATGCTCACTGTCTGCTGAAGACCCTGGTATAAATGACCCCAACCACAGAGCAGTTGGCTTAGCTCAAGAAGGACAAAACCAAGCTTTTCTCATTGGGACCAGCCTTGCCACTCCAGTGGGGACCCTGGCTTGAGGAGGACAGCTGAAATATAGGTTTACTTGTGTCTTTTACCTCTCTGATGACATCTTACGTACTATGTAAGGAATATTTCACCTTTTGAACAGCATTGGTTCTATCTGTTACAAAGGAAGAAGTAATGTCAAGTTCCCTGGATGGTTCCTTGGCTAGTGGTGGTTTCTTGTTCTGGTACCACCACTGGTGCTGGGCTGCGGGTCAACTTTGGGAGGTCACATTCTTTTCCCCATGCATCCATTACACCATCTCTAGCATAAGGATCACCTTTTTTTTTCTTGTAAAGGGCTTTACTATCTCTCTGTGGAAGAGAGGATGTATTAAGACCCCAAAGCCTGACTGCTGGTGCCCTCTCAGCTCTGTGCAGGATGAAGCCATGTCCTGTCCAAATGACAATCGTGCCATCTAGTGGCAAACAAAAAACGCGATCCCTGATCACAGTCTGCAAGAACAGGATGTGAAAGCAAGCACATTGCTGTATAAATGCCTTGCTGAAAATGCAGCATGCCATCTGATATTCCAACCTTCCTCTCTGCCCATCCTGCAGTGACTCCTTTGTTCTGTAAAGCTCCAGGGAACCCATGGCTGAGGTTTGGTCAGTCAGCTAGGGAAGGGAGACAGCGGGCTCTTCTATAAAATCCCAGTCAATGACAGGTCAACAATGGCTAGTCCAAACCCAGGAACACAAGCAGCACTGGTTTTGGAAAAAGCAAAACAGATCTCACCATCCATCCTTGGCTGTTACCCTAATAACCATCCTAGGGCGGACTTTTACCTTGAGATGCAAAATGCATATGTAGGTCCTGAGCTTGTTGACATCCAAGGGGGCTGAGAAAGGTCAATAATGCTAGCTGGTTGGAAAGGAGATTCCTAAATATCCTGGAGGACCCCAAGCTGATCTTTGACTGGAAATCATCTGTTCTCTAGCTCAGCACGAAGCCAGCAGTGAGCCCAGTGCATTACAGGCCTGGCAACATTTGGATGTTTTAAACACAGACAGGTTCACTTCTAGTGAAACTGATTTTTCTCCCGTGCAAGCTAGCAAGGATGCCAATGCTAGATTTGACCTGGGAACCTGAGAAACCAAAAGAGCAGTGCAGGAGAGCAGATATACCTGGTGTTTGTGTGTTGGTGTGTGTGTTTGGACATACCTGGCGTCTTTCAACAGTGTTGCCTCAGTTGTCAGAACAAACTGGTGGACAGTCCCGTAGACAAAAGCCACTTCCATCACAGCTCTGTGCTCTGCAGAGAGAAAGGTGTGACTAATTCACTGCTGCAGCTCAGTCCAGATCTCCCTCTTCATCCTTCCCAGTCAGAAGCATCAAGACAAGCATCAAGCTTTCAGAAACTCTCAGTAAAACTCCACAAGGGGCTGAAGCCATGCTATGGAGGTAACTGAGTCACGGGCTGAACCCAACTGCTGATCTCCAGCAAACACAGAGGTGGGGCAGGTGAAAGCATTCGGCCACATATCTGTAGCAGAGATCTGCCAATGGGTTTATTTATTCAGGCAGCAACCACTGGCTTGCTTTCTCTGTCCAGTCCATCTCTGAAAGCTTGTGTGCTCCCAGCAAAACCGTCTTGGTCAACCTGATTCATTTGGCAACAAGGCAAGACAGAGAGCTCGTGTTTGGGTGGCCTTTTCACATGTCTTCAATTCTCCATTTCCAGGATTCTGAGTCATAAAATGAGCTCCCTTCCACATTAGTAAAAAAAAGGCTCTGGGGGTGAGCAAAGAAGAGAAGCTGGGTGTTAATACCTGCGGTTCCAGTAGCTGGTACGTACGCAAAGACCATGTTCGACTTCCCTTTCAGTGCATTTTCTATGTTCTGAAGATCCGTCAGTGTTTCGACGTATTTAACTTCATTAAAGAGCAGGGCACTGAGAAGCCAGAAAACTCATTAGCAACTGCTTTCTTTTAAGAGAGAATATGCAGCCACATAATCATGATGGAAAAGAAAAAAACAAAGGTGAAACTCCAGCTTCTTGCTGGCAGATGCAAGATTCACAGCCAAATGCAGATATGTGCTGGTGAGTCATGGCCAGGGCATAGATTTAACAGGGTCAAACCATCCCAAAGAGAGAGGGAGCCTTCTGCTTGGCTGAAAACAGCCTCTGGTGCAGTTTATATTTATGCAAACCTTTCTATCGACAAGTGAAAACGAAAAATAAACAATTTCACAGAGATGGATCTGGCCTGTACTTACAACAGAACATTAGCAACGATGGAGTTCACGTCAAACAAGGCATCAGTAGGAAATTCTCTGATCAGCATGTTCCCTCTGGGGAGAAAAGAAAAAATATCAGCAAAGAAACCATGAAAGATTAGCAACACGTAATAAATTCATTTCTACTCAGTGATGTCTCCAGGTGTCTGCTGGCAGGTATGGCTGGAAGGAAGATGTCAGGACTGAACCTGGGGAGTTCCTAGGACTAGCAGGGTCTCCCTGATAAAAGGCCTCCTCTGTCATATATTATAATCAATGAGAACAGAGCACATTTGCTTTGAAAAAGCCCTCTACCTGATACGTGGAAAAGCTTCCAGCTGACAGTCCACGCAGAGACCAAGAGCTAAACCTTCCCACCTGCGTGGTGAGCCAACCACAACTACAGGAAGGGCACCAAGGAGTGTTTCTTTCTAGGAGCAGATCCAGAACTTAGTGCATTGACTGTTTGTCCTGGGGACCTGGTGGTGAGAGCCCAGAGGGACTGACTGAGGATGTCTTTGACGGTTTCATGTAGCAGAACAGCTCTGTGCTGATAAAAAGGAACGTGGGGCAGGACAGGGGTTTTCACACTGAGGACAAGGCATCTGCTTTGCATGTGTGGAACCTTTTTGGGGTATTTTTTGCTAAAATCTGTGTGGCACTGCTGTCCTCATGGCTCCATGCTTCCTCTGCAGACATCTCTGCTCCCTGACAGCATTTCCTCCAAACCTTTGTACTTCAAAGCAATTACAGCGTGGTGCCCAGAAAGCACCCTTACCTGAACAGGTAGGCTTTCCTTACTGCATTTTCTTTGCCACAGTATCTTGAGACATCCTCTTTGGGACAGTTAACCTGGAATTAAAAGTATTTATTGGACATCCAGCTCTACAAATGCCTACAAACACACGGTACCACAGCATTCTCCCATCCCAGGATATAAGTGCCAGCCTTCCCAAAACTGCTGGGAGAGAAAATACAATCACACAGTGAGATGAACAGAGTGCAGTGCTGCGGACTGGAGCTGGTATTTCAGTTCCCCAGCTCAAGCCTGCCTCGATTTGGGTCAGACAGGATTAAGAGGTCTTGTGATCTGCCAAGCATATTCAAAGTGACAGACCACTGCTTGCTTACTGAACTCAGTCTGCGTCTGGAGGAATTGAAACACACACACACACACATATATAAAAGCACTTCTTATAAAATCTAATTGCACTTGCATGAATCTGTAATTCACTCACCTACATCTGCAGAAAAATTCAGCCAAAAAAATTTAAAATAACGCATCCTATTTAGCATTTATTGCACGGTATTGAAAAGAAGTGAACTGACCCCCGCCAACATTCTTCAGTCAGAGCCTCTTCCAGTGCACAGGGCGAGATGGGGTCAGGCAAGTTCCATGCCCTGAGTGAAGCAGCAGGCTGATGCTCTTTTGTGCAACACAGCAGGGATCATATCCTTCCTTGCACCATGGTTAGGGGCACACATCAGTAACCAGGCAATGCCACAAACCATATGCAGCCGCCTGGGAGGTCAGATTAGATCAGCCAGCCAAGCCTGGCCCATGAGGTTTCCCATGAAAAGGGACAATTTTCAAGAAAAAGATGAGAAGTTAAACATCTCCTAAACCCACAAATGCAAATCAAAGCTCTGTTTGAAGTGTGGACAATGTAAAATCTTCCCTGGACAGAGGAATCTGCCCCATCCCACAGGCAGAAGGTGTGACATGACCCCCAAGCGGGTGTGATGCTTTTGCTTCACAGCAGTGTGCTGTGGTTACCACAAGCCATGGCAAGGGAAAAAATGTGATGCCCTGTGCAGCCAGCACCCCCTTTCCTGCGGGGTCCCACTGCTGTCCATCACCAAGGTCGGCAGAGACAACCTCTGTCCACCCCACAGTCAGCCCTGCCCCACTCCTTGTCCTCATTTACCTTCACCACCGAAATGCCGTAGTCCTGCAGAGCCTCGACTGAGTTCTCAATCTGTTCCAAGAAGGGCTGGGCACCAGGAGAAACTAAAACAGCAAAAAAAAAAAAAGCTGGTTTCAATCCCTTCCTCTTGCAGGCAGGCAGCAGGAGAGCAGAACGACACCTTTTCTCCCCAGGCCAGGCCCTGCTAGCCTTGCTGGGAGTAATTGCTGGGAAAAGAAACACGGCACCTTTCAGGGGGTAGCTCCTTACAGGGCATCTGGAAAATTAATGAAGAGGAGAGTGTTTAGGGACACAACCAGGACAGATGCCACCCCAAGACACTTCCACCTGCCAAGGGCACTCAGGAGCTATGCAAACCCCATTTTGCCAGCTGGGCTTGACTAGCTCTTCAAAACAGCTTTGGGTTTAAAATACTCAGAATTGTCTCCTCATTATTCCACTTCCATACACACCCTGACACAAATCTCCTGCAAACCCAGCTGATGTGCATGCTGTTGAATACATACCGTTAGGGCTGAAATAAGCCAGGGACGCCCTGCCAGCTTGCAAGCCACTGAAATACTCCTGGGGGCTCAGCTCCTGTAGCAGACTCGTACTTCCCAGCATCGGAATGAAGTAAGCGCAGAAGAGCAGGAATGAGAAGGAAGGAAACCATCTGTCCTTCTGGGCTGGCATGGTTACTGTTGGTAACAGGCACGGGAGAGCCACAACTGCAAAAACAAACAAAAAAAAACAAATAAATAACAACAACAACAAAAAAAACACATATATACGAGTGTTTTCTGTTTAGGTAGGTGCAGCATGACTAATTTATAGATGTGACAGCTACACAAACACCTTGAGGACATCACAAACTAGTTACTCGAGCAGCAGGTGATTCACACAACCATGAAAATGACAGCAAAGGCCATTCCCTTTCCCCTGAGTGGTATCTGCAAGCACATGTATCCTCTGTGCTTTCAATTTAGGGCTGTTTTTCTTCCCTCTTTTTTTTTTTTTTATTTTTTTCTTTTGGAGTCAAACAAAGATGAGAAAACATCTTTTAGTCATTTAATTCCCCTCTTTAAAACCAGGTTCTGCTGCAGCCTGCCCTTCAGGTACCCAGCTTTGCTGCTGAGTGCCCTGCAGCAGGGCTGGTCAACAACATCCCTGGCCAACAACGAGACAAAGCTGGGATTCAAGCCACCAAGAACATGTTTGCTTTGCATTACGAGCTGCAGCTGCTTTCCTTAACAAATGCCCCTGTGTACATGGACTGTCATTCCCCCCAGCACCGTGTCAGATGCTGTCAGCTCGTTATCGCTGCCCCGTTACGAGCCCAAACTCAAATGATCGAAAACAAGCCAAGTCCCTCAGCCTTGCTCCGAGAGCAGGCAGCTGGGGAAAGCCAGGCACGCTCAGCCTTCACAGGCTCCCTTCTCTCCCTCCCGTGTACACGAGGGGTTTGGATGAGGCTTTAGCAGCACGAAGGCATAAATACAACGCTGAGGAAGCAATGAAACCTTTTCACCTGAAAGTCTCTGGTGCTTCCTTACACATTTCCCAGAGCCAGTCCCATCTGCCCCACTACAGTCCCTCGCTGTCCCACCACCCCAGCACACACACATCCCACACTTTTCTGGCTGTTCACTCATAAAAACGTGCTCATATTTGCTCATCCCATCCCCATTCGTGTCCTCTCACCTCCTCGTTACTCCTTCCTGCCCAGGGGCTTCCCTCTGGGCCACATCAACCTCTGCTGACCCCTCTCCTCCTCCTCCTTCTTGAACCTGAATTTCCCACCCTCCAGCCCTCTGTTCCTCCCAGCCCCAGTCTCTGGCTCCCCACAGCGATGTGCCAGTCTTGGAGGTGTACAAAGGAGCTCCAGGAGCACTCCCTGGAGGCATAGAGACAGAACTGGAGGCGAGGTTTATCACCCATATTCCAGGGAGACTTGGAGCACCTGGGTATTTGGGATTTTCTTCGTGAATCATGCCCCATAAACGTGTCCAAGCTGGTAACCTTGGAAAACACGTCTCCAGTCACTGTTCAAAGTAGGAGAATTTGTTGTCAGTCTGTTGTCTGTTCCTTCAGCCTCAGTATTACAACACCATCCACTTGCCCAGCTGAAAATCTGGCAGTGATCCCATCCCCTTTGCTCATATCCTGCCTGCCAGCCTGTGTCCTCCTCCTTCCATCTCCCATTTTGCCCCTAAAATCACTTGTAAGGCCCTTGGGCACATCTCTTAACCCCCCAATAAAGCCAGGCCTCATCCTGGAGGTCACTGGCTTCTGGCCTGCTCTGCCTTCCCACCAACACGTACTGAAACCAGGTTTAAGGGCTTCCCCCCAAGTCTGGAGCTTTGAGTATTTTATTACAGACAAAATCAAGTCTGAGCACACCCAGCTGTCACAGGAACCCGACCCCACCAGGGGACGACAAGCAGTCCTCAAAGCACCCCAGGCTTCATGGTGGAGCACTGGAACTGCTCTGCTGGGCACGGGGAGAAAAACCCTGTGGAGAACATGAAGAAAAGCTTGGCCAAATGATATTTCTGGGTTCAGCCTGGGAATCCTGAATGGTAAACATGGGCTGGGGTCCCCTCATCACCCCCAGGACCCCATCTACAGTATTTATTAAGCTGCAGCTTATTTCGTTCAAAGGAGGGTGGTAGGAGGTGGTTTTTAAGATGCACTGGACAAGGTGCAGAAAAACACAATATAAATATATGTATATAAATACCCTTTTGGTCTGAATACATTACACTACTGCTTCATCTTCATTTTATCTCATTGTACCAGCATTTTCCAGGCTGCAGAGCCCCCAGCCAGCAAGTTTTTACTCCCTAGGAATATGCTCCTAAAGGATAACAGAGCCACCACGGCCTTTCCTGTGACGATCACTATATATCCAGCCTTTTGTTGCAGCAGGACATTCACTTTGCACCCAGAAGCTTTGTGTTTTTGGCAGCCAGGCCTCCCTGCCTGTCCTGCCCCCCCAGCAGCAGCTAAGCAGTGCGAAGCCCTCCAAACCTGGCCGGCAGCGGGGACACACAAGAGCCCCAAATCCACACAGGGCTGACTCGACCCGTGAGCTAGAGCAGGCAAAACTGGCCTGCAGCAGCCTCCCTGGCATGGCTGGATGCCCCAGAACAAATATGCACGCTGCTGAAAAACGCAAGGGAGAGCATAACGTCGGCCAGCCAGCCCCGGGGCTCGTCCTGCACTTTGGACTGTGCACACAGGATTTCTTTAGGGGATCCAGAAAACTCACAAAATATCCTCTTTGTTTCAGCCTCCTGCTCTCCAGATCACACAAGAATCCCACAGGACACACCTGACTGCCCAGCCTTTCCTAAAGCAGCACGTTGGCCTGCAGCTAGCTTGTCCAAACACGGAGGCTGTCCCAACAGGTGTACTGTCTGCAAGCCTGTTTTCTCCCAAGAAGACAATAAATTGGTTCATCAGAGGCACAGAAAGCACCCTTGGGATCCCACTAAAGTGCAGCTGGAAACCATCAGCCCATGGCCACTTTGCTGACCAGGGCCTGGGCTGTCCTGAGAGTCTTTAATTCATCAAAAGACCACACAAACTCCACGTGAAATGCCTGACAACTGTTGACATACACTGCTGACAGCTGTTGAAATGCTGCTGATGTCAATAAGCAAAACATTTCAGTCTTTTTGTCTTTTTTTTCAGGGTGAGGCTATGCGTTGGTTTCGTGGAATCCTATGGCTGGGCAGCAAGATTGCATTTTCCACTGCTTTATATATTTTTCACTACAGGCTTCTCTTCCCTGCCCTCCCTCGAAAAAGTGGCCAGCACCAGCCTTCTCCTAATCAGCTGACGAGTCTAAGGTTAATTATCACTACACGGTTTTGCTGGAACAACGAGCTCATCAGCCAGCTCCCTTCAAAATTTCTGAGGGCAACTTCTTTGCCCCTGCTGCTCTGAGTACGGTCAAGAAGCCGCCCTGGAGAGGTGACAGCGCTGAGCTGGTTCTTTGCCACTTTGGAAAGGGGCCACACTCGTCTGTAAACACAGAAAAGAAATATCTGCTCCCGTTTCCACCTGCCCCTTCTCCCCAGCAGCCTGGGGAGGAGGCACATGGCATATAATAAGCCAGGCCCATTTCTGATCACAGCGGTGCCCTCTGTCATATGTTGCTGTGGCGTTGAGCCCTCAGCCACAGAAGGGTTTATTTTCACACAGAAAGGGGTTTATTTCTACACAAAAAGGGGTTTATTTTTACACCGAATGTACTAAAAAGTATCCCAGCCCGGCTGCCCCGTGGGGACAATGCTGAGAGCCCGGAGCTGCGCTCGGAGGGCAGGCAGAGCCTCACCACAGCGCTGTTTATCCACTATTTGTCCCCAATCCCTGCTTCAAAGCTGAGTGCTCACAGATCTTCCGTGCGCAGACAAACCCCCTTTTCACCAGCAGCATTTTCGGGAGGCTGCAGGCTGCTTTGCAACCCCTCCGCCGCGCGGACCAGCGCCAGCACAGCTCAGGGGACTGGAGGCACATCTGGCACACGAAGGCACGAGATAACGGGGCTCCTCTCCGGCACGCTGACACTTCCCCCAGTGTCCCTGCTGCCTCCCCCATGCTCTGCGATTTCGGATCCCACATCAGGCTTGTGGAGGAGGGAGGCCTTGGTGTGAGCGTATGAGATACGGGGCTGGAATAAAGGGGTGAGGGTGCCCAAAAGCGAGGCTATCATGACCTACAGGAGCTGTTTTTTGGCACAAGGAGCCTTTTTGGCTTCTCGAGGGTCCTCAACAGGCTGGGAAACGTTTACATGAAATAAAATCCCAGCCTGTTCTCCAGCGTGCTTTGTCTCACTGCGATGTGCCCGTGCTGCCCCCGTGCCATGGGACCCCCCTTTCCTGCTGGGGACCCCAGAAAGGGCCCTTCAGGATAATATAAAAATAAAACTCATTTCCCTGAGTTTTTTCACTTTCAGCCCCCACCTCCCAGCACCCCTGAGGACACGCCACAGCCTCCCAACGGGGCAGAGCTGTCCCATGGCAGTGCACGGCCAACAGCCCATGGTGTGACCCGGCACCCTCCTTGTCCCCAAAGCCCCTGTGGGGCAGCTGGCCCCATGCTGATGGATGGTATCGCTGATGGATGATCCTGAGCTGGCTCAGGGGTGGCACTGTCACCTACCTGGGGTGTCACCTACCTGGGATGTCACCTACCTGGAGTGTCACCTACCCAGGGTGTCATCTACTTGGGATGTCACCTACCCGGGGTGTCACTGTCACCTACCTGGGGTGTCACCTACTTGGGATGTCACCTACCCGGGGTGTCACTGTCACCTACCTGGGGTGTCACCTACCTGGGGTGTCACTGTCACCTACCTGGGATGTCACCTACTTGGGGTATCACCTACCCGGGGTGTCACTGTCACCCAACTGGGATGTCACCTACCCGGGGTGTCACTGTCACCTACCTGGGGTGTCACTGCCACCTACCTGGGGTCTCACCTACCTGCGGTGCCACTGTCACCCAACTGGGATGTCACCTACCCAGGATGTCACCTACCCAGGATGTCACCTACCTGGGGTGTCACCTACCTGGGACGTCAGCTACCTGGAGTGTCACCTACCCGGGGTGTCACTGTCACCCACCCGGGATGTCACCTACCCAGGATGTCACCTACCCGGGATGTCACTTACCTGGGGTGTCACTGTCACCTTCCTGGGTGCCCAGCGTGTAGGTGCCGCTGCTCCCTTGTCCCTCGTCCCCCGCGGGGAGCACGCAGGCAGGGTTCCCGTGCCGCAGCTCGCTGTGGGTGACGGATCGGAGCCTCAGGGGTCTCAGCGTAGGGGCTGAGGACACGGAGGGGACTCCGAGCGACGTCCCCAAGCCCCCCCCACGGTGGCCACCCAACCTGCCCCCCCAGCTGCCCTGCTGCTGGGACACCCCTCAACCTTCCAGGACCTTAGGGGACCCCTCAACCTTCCAGGACCCTACGGGACCCCCTCAACCTGCCAGGACCTTACGGGACCCCCTCAACCTTCCAGGACCCAGCCCTGTTGCTATGGGGCCCCTTTAACCTGCCAGGACCCTAGCGGACCCCCCTTCAACCTGCCAGGACCCTCCGCGCCGCCGCGAAAGGCGCGGCCCCGCCCCCTCCCCTCCCGCAACCAATCAGAGCCGCGAATCCCCCTCAGGCCCCTCCCCCAGGGGGGCGGGGTCGCAGCCTACAGCAGCCCAGCGCTCCCGGAGGCCGGCGAGCGGGAGGGGCGGGGCCTGGCGGAGAGTGACAGGCAGCGCCGCCCAATCCTCGCTCCTCTTTGCGCTCGGCGGGCGGGGCTAGCGCCGGGAAGAACCAATGGGGAGCGCGCTCTGCCTCCAGCCACCCCCTCAAATACCGGCGCTCCTCACTCGCTTGGCGGCGAGAGGGCGGGCGGGCAGCGCGGCGGGGAGGGCTCCGCGCTGCGTGCGTCTGTCAGCAGCTCCATGGCGGTGCCCGCGGGCTCGGTGCCGCCTCCCCCCCGCTCCTTATGAACCCCCCGGCGGCCCCCGCTGAGGGGCCGGCCCCGGTGGTGGCGACGGCGGCGGTGTCCGGCGTGGAGCTGGGGCTGACGGCCGTCCACACGGCGCTGTGCGCCTCCCTCTTCCTCTTCGCCTACCTGCAGCTCTGGCTGCTCCTCTACTACCGGCAGCGGCGGCTGAGCTACCGCACCCTCTGCCTCTTCCTCGGCCTCCTCTGGGCCGCCCTCAGGACCACGCTCTTCTCCTTCTGCCTGCAGGGCTCCCCCAGGGCCCTCCGGCTCCCGCAGCCCTTCGCCCACTGGCTGCTGCACTGCCTGCCCGGCTGCCTGCTCTTCTGCAGCCTCTGCCTCCTCACGCTCTACTTCGCTGAGGTGATTTTTTTTTTAATTTGGGGCTTTGCCTTCGTTTTTAGGGCTTGTGGGGGGGTGAGGGGGGAGGAGGGGCGCCTGGCAGCTTCAAAACCCCGCTTGGAAGGGTTTATGAGGGAAAAATTGGGGTTTTGGGGGGAAATGGGGGTTTTGGGGGAAAAATGGGAGGTTTTGGGGTCGTGGCCTGAGTGCTGAGGTGGGGAGGGGTTGAGGGGCAGCCCCCACACACACACAGGGTGCCCCCTGCCCCCACTCCCTGTGTGGGGGTGGCAGCGCCGTGGGTCCCTTCACCAGGCTTTTTTTTTTTTTTTAAAACCTTTTTTTCTCTAATTTCTCATTGATTTCTCTCCTGCTAAGGGCCCGGGAAGTGGCAGCAGCAGCAGCAGGGGCCTGGAGGGCCGCCAAGCATTACGTCACCAGCCCGGAGCCTCTTCTGCTATTGTTGCTGCGCTCCCTCCGGCCCCTCGCCGCCGCCAGCCCCGCTCCTTTCCGTGCCCTTTGGTGCCTCACAAAAACCCCAAAACCCCTCTGCCTCCCCCCGGAACAGCCCGGGCTGCGGAGCTGAGCCCCTTCCCGGCACAACAACACCCCCAGGACGGCGCTGAGCCGCTTGTTTTTGGTGCTGATCCACATCCCTCCTCCCCTGCCTTCCCCCATTGCCCATTTTGTGTTTTATTTGCCCCCCCAAACCCTTTTCTTGCTCCCTTCCCCCTCTGAATATTTCTCTTCTGCTCCAGTTTCTCCCGGTTCGGGGACTCGCTTCGTAAACAAGGCAGCACTTTTTTTCCTTCCAGCTCCGTCGCTGCTGCTCAGACCCCGCAGCCTCACAAAGGAATCGCTCACAGGCAGTGAAGCCGCTCCGATGTCTCACCCCTGGGGATTATTTCACGTTCCCTAGGACGTCTGCCCTCACACGATACCACGAGGCTCGGGGCTGTGGGGTTGCTCAGCTGTGTGGGTGCTTCCCTGCCCGGCACAAACACCTGGGAGCTGGTGTTAATTCTGCCAATATCGGATGCATTGCTTGTCGAGTGCCAGCAGAATAAGAAATGCTGCGTAATATTTAGGATATAATGTCTATAATCCATCTTTAAATTGAAGGGAGCCTGAGCTACCCATTTTTGCAACCAGTAGGTGTTTGTGTGTCCCTTTAGGAGGCAAGCTCAGCAGGAGATCCCGAGCTCTGTTGCCCCAAACTGGCTGGATTTCTGTTTCCAGTGAGGCTACTGGACTTGACAGCAGGTTTACCACCTCGCAGGCTCGTTAAAAACCTCCCTTAACGAAAGGCAAATGAGTTCAGGCAGGCTCCCTCCCTGCTGTGGTGGCTGTTTTGCAGCGGACTCTGGCTGGGTATGCCCTGCTTCTGTCTCCTTGCAGACCTAGAGCCAAGGGAAATCCTGTCTGAGGAAACAGGAGCTCAGCATCCAGAGTGGGAAAAGGATAAAGTGACTTATTTTAATGGGTGTGCATGCTTCCCCACAGAGAAGGGCCTGACACTTGGCTGCCCCGAGCAGCACGGGTGGCCAGCACGTCGTGTCTTGGAGTGATCTCACGGTGGTGAAAGCCAGAGCTTGTGGGATTTGGAGAAAATCCACCTCGATGGACCTTTTGGTGCTCTTCTGGCTTCCATTTTAACCCAAAAAAATGGTGATTTTGTTCTCCTTTGCTTGGAGAGCAGGCTGATAAAACTAGCCCATCCTCTTAGCTACCAACACATGGCACCTTTCTGCCAGCTGATGCCAGCTTGGATGTGTTTTTTTTTTTTCCTTAAAGCTCAGGAGGAGCAAGCAAGTGAAAAAAGGAAGAAGCTGCTGTGGAAACAGGCTGAGGATTTAGAGGATTTTTACTCAGGTGGCTTCAAGCAGGAGGTGCTCGGAGGGCCCAGCAGTTCCCAGCTCTCTCAGGCCAGCTGGCAGCAACCTGTAGAGGAGCTCTGGGGCTGCTGTCCCTGGTTGAAATGCCCTCAGATAAAAGCTGAGGCTGCTTTTGTGCCGGAGGCATGGCTAATTGTCCCTGCTCACAGTGCTGCCTTTGTGGGGGTGCTGGAGGAATTGCAATCTGTCGAAGCAGGGAAGGAAAACGGGGCCTGTGCTGCGCTGTTTGCGCTGATCTCGCTCGATTTATGGAGCTCCTCGAGCTGGGGATGGGTTGGGGAAAAACCTTGGGGAAACAACAAATCCCCGTGGAGAGCTGGAGGAGTTTGGACTGTTCTAGGACCGAAATTCAAGCTGATGGAGCTGCCTCGTGCTCCTCCTGTCTGCGGGGAGGAGGCTGTCCTGTCCAAGCTCCCTTTTGTCATGGGATTTTTCCACCTGGAGCATCAGGAGCTGGGATGCCTTCTGCTTGGAACCTTCCCTTCCTGCTTCAGCTTGTAACAAAGAGCATCTCTGCAGGGAACCTGGAGATCGGGGTCTGTCAGAATTCCTCAGCTCTGCTCCCAGCAGGCAGAAGGATGCCCAGGACACCCCAACCCTGTTTGGAAGAGCTCCTCTGCTGCCAGCCGGGCATCTGCTGGAGCATCACCGCCTTTCCCAAGAGCCTGCCAGCTTCTGCTGCCCCCAGGTCATCACCAGGAGCCAGTACCCATAAATGCAGCCACAACAACCTCGTCCTGACCCTTTCCAAGACCTTTTTGGCATCGCTGCCTGGCCTGGGAGTCTGCAGTGGTGCACAGCGATGAGTAAGGGCTCTGCTCGGGGCTGCTCTGCCAGACTGGCGTGGCCCTAACCCTTCACCTGTCTGGGTCTGAGCACTCCAGCGGGCGGGATGACATCAGCCTCTTTCATCCCAGCTCCTCTAATTGCTCTGGAGCAGACGGGCACGGGGAGAGCATCCAGCCTGGGAGCTGGTTGTCCTCGCTGCCCTGCGCCAGAGGGTGCTGTCTTTTCAGAGGGAAAATTGGGGGAGCCCCCACTTATCCCCCACTCTTCCACTCCCCTTGTCCTGCAGACCCCAGGGACGTGGCTCCTGTGTTTTGGGGCAGCTGCTGAGGGGTCGCAGCCTCAAAATGCTCCGTCCTGGAGCTGGTTCCTGTGCTCGGGTGGCTGTGTCAGCAGCCAGGAGGTGACAATAGGTGCTGGTTGAGGCTGATTCCACCAGGAAATGACAAGTTTCTGCCTCTTTCAGGTCTCTTGTGGCTGGATGCACCACGATCAAGCAGAGGAGCATCTGTAGGTTGGTGTTGAGGCTAAATAGTTAAGAAAAACCCGAGGCTGGTACTGCTGGAGCCAGCACCTCCCTTCTGCTGCCCCGTGGCCTTCCCCTTTCTGTCTGGGGGCTTGCTGCTAGCAGAAGCTGTGGCTCTGGGCTGCTCTTTTGGGAGTCAGAGCCCTGGCACTAGTTTCTGAACTGGATTTCCGTGCTGCAAAGCTGTGTGCCAGACCAAAAGGCTTCCTGGCTGGCTGTCCTGATGCTCCCAAAGCAATTGGATGCAGCCTACAGGCAAGCCAAGGATGGAGGATTTGGGGATTTCTGTCTCAAAGTGACCGTGCTTCTCCTTCCAAGGCTCAGGTTTCCTCTTGGAGGGGCTCTGTGTGCATCACTTTGTGCTTCTGACTGGTGCAACCCTCAACAACGGGGCAGAGGGCTTCGGGGACTGCTTGGAGTACTTAGCACAGGGTCTGAAGCTGTCCAATTCCTGTAGGAAGGACTTCAAATGCTCGAAACGATCGTAATGGAACAGACAGCCCTCAGGTCCCGGAGTGTGGCTGGGAATCCTGCTGGCAGGAGCCTGATCCCAGAAGCTTTGTGGTGCTGAAATCCCAGCAGGAGGAACAGCTGAGTGCCTTGTGAGGGACGGGTGAGTGATCCTTCCCTGCTTCTGCAGCCTGGGAGGTGACAGGGAGAGCTCCTGGAAGAAGTGGAACCAAAGCTCTGCACCTGCTGAGATTTGTGCTGAACCCTGGATCTGCCTCGGAGGCTCTGTCCTTCGGGATCCCAACCCTCAGGACACGAGCTGTGAGGCTGAGTGTGACCCCGCAGGTCCCTGGGGTGTGGGGAAGGATGGCAGCGCTGATTCCCTTTTGGACAGAGTGTTTAGTGCTCTGGGGAGGGCTGTGGGCTGCAGATCGCTGTCACCAGGTGCCAAACACCTCAAAAAGCTGGGCCTTCCACCTCTGGAGGGCTTCTTCCCTCTGAGTTACTCCTCAGGTGTGTTTGGCCTCCAAATATCTGCAGGGTGGAGGAGCTGAGAGCTCTGCGTGTCTCTTACAGCCTGCAGGCCCATCGTCTGACACCACTGGGCTGGTTTGGATCCGTTATTTGTCTTGCTGAGGTGGTTTTCTCCAACAGGAGCTCAATCATGCTTGATTTCACTAAAATATTTTAAAATATTCCCTTGAGTCCTTAGTGACGAGGTCTTTACACCACACCTATGGGATATTCAGTGTCTGTGCCCATCAGACACCTGCGTTCAGACCTTGCAAGTCTCTTTTGCAGTGGGTACGAAGCAAGATTTTGTGCTAAGAGGTGCCGTGGTCCTTCAAGATCCCCAGCTGGATGCTGGCTCCTGTTGTATCCATCATCACCAAGCTTAAAGGAGAGCTGTAGGGCACGCTCAGTAATGCTCTGCAATTTTTTTTTTTTCCCCCTAGGTCATATTCAAAGTGAAATGTGCAGCTGAATTCAACAAGTACAAGTAAGTGGTGCTTTCATCTAATCTTTAGAGGCTGTTTAAGGTGAAATAAACCCGTGGCATAAGAAATGGGGGCTTTGGACCCCAAAAACTGAACAGAGCTAATGCCTTACCTGGCTGTGCTCTGACAGAGGGTCAGTGTTGCTCCTTGGAGCAGGAATGTGAGCTCCAAGGAAGGTGAGATGTGTGCTGCATGCCTCCGTGTGCCATCAGCATCCCGGTGTGGGTGCTGATAGCAAGCTAGGGGAACTCTCAAGGTCCTCCTGAGCCGTCCCACCTCCAAGAGAGGTGTTTGAGCAAAAGGTGGTACACTTCTGTGCAGCCCAGGTGCTTCCTGGCCTTTTCCAGGTAATCCCATGGTGGAAAAGGCAAGCTCCAGTGGCTTTCAATAAAGCTGCAGTGGTTGTGATGACTCAGAAGGCATCGACTGAAGTTAATGCAGAGCTCGAGCGACACTTGCAATCTGCAAGATAAGAGCCTGACTGTCAGAAGATGAGCCTGGTAACTCACGGCCACTCACACAGCTCGTGCTGTAGGAGAGCAGCTCAGACAAATAAATACTCTGCAGACCTGGGCTGTCAGTACAACCACTGGAACTTCTGGAATGCCCAAATTTTTGTAGCATGCCTCTCATTCTGCTTGCTCCCTCCTGATGAGACTGAAGGATTGTGAAGTATGACTCCAAAACCGTGTGATTTAACTCTTTTTTTTTTTTTTTTTTTTTCCATCTTCTCTCCAGGGTCCTGTTGTATCTGGGCTCCATCCTCACCAGCCTCCTCTTCCTCGTTGTGAACCTGACTTGTGCAATGCTAATCCACGGGGAGGTCCCGCAGGACCAGCTGAGGTGGACGGTCCTCGCCCGCACCCTGGTCAACGACAGCCTCTTCATCCTCTGTGCAATCTCCCTGGCTTGCTGCATGTGCAAACTGGGAAAGATGTCTTCAGCAAACGTCTACCTCGAGTCCAAGGTAGGGAAACGCCTCGTGGACTGCCCCAGGCTCCTCTCTCCAGAGCTATCTGCTCCTGCTACAGGGATAATGCGTCCTGCATGTTTTAGGGGAAGGTGCCTGCAGTTTTGCTGGTGCACAACAGGAGGCTTAGCAGCTGCTCATGCTACTCAATTTTAGAGGTTTAACTTCAGAACTCAATTTTTAGTTTAATTTTGGGATTTAAGTTTGGAAAAGAGGATTCTCTAAGAAGTAAGATGTAGTTCCTGCAGTGTACTGCCACGAAGCACAGTGCTGATAGCTCTGACATGCGTAACACCCCTCTCTGCAGAGGGAATCTAGTAACAGTCCAGCATTAGCTGCCTGGATTGTTTAATCCAGAGGCAGTGCTACTGTGTTCTGCTTGAGAGGAGCCTCTTGGACGGGAGGAGAAGCTTCTGTAGGCCCTGTCCCACAGCAGAAGGACAGGTGAGGTTCTGAACATGTACAACTCTCCTCCTGCAGATGAAGAGGGTGAAGCACCAGCAGGCTGCAATTAAGCATGCACCTGAGAGCTCTTCCCCCATTTCTTCCTCTGAAAAGCCCTTGCCCCTGTCAAAGGCAGTGATTTCACCCTGCCTGGCGAGAAGGGCAGGCAGCAGCCTCCTGATCAGCCTGGAAGCAGCTGTAGGGCAAACTGCAGGATCTGGGAGCAGTCAGGTGCAGAAGGAAGTCAGCTGCCTGGCTCAGATATTTTTGAAGTGCTGCCTTCACAGTAATGCAGCGCCTCGCCTCGTGTGCTCGGAGCCCTTCTGTCCTTCCAGGTGTCAGAGGGACTCCTCAGAGACCTTCCCAGCGTGTCCTCAGGTGAATCTGGAGCTTTGTGGATGTGGCAACTTCCTCTAGTTCCATGCCTGGGGCTGCCTGTAGGGCTTTGTTCTTGTACAGCGTGCTATGGAGAAGCCTGCTTCTTCTGAGTACCCAGCTGGACTGCCTGGTGAAGGTTTCTAACACCTTCAAAATGATTCTTCCAAGGCACTGCCTTGAGCAAAGCTGGGAAAACAGAGCTGGTGTGCCCCTAGTTGGGATGGGGAGCAGGTCAGCGAGGTGAGCTCCCTCTGGGAGATGTCTGCCCACACACAAAGTCAAGCCAGCTGTGTCTTGGCTCAGATGTTTGCCCCTATTTTGGCTTCCACCATGCAGCGTAGCGAAGTCTGGGCCTGCTGAGGATGTTAAAAGCAGCAAGATCTTGCTTGGTGGCTGTTGGCTGGCCTTGGGGAGGCTGCCAGAGGAAGGCAGTGGGTGTGGGGCCATCTCTGGCCCCCGATTTGGAGCTGACAAACAACTCTGCAGGTCAGTAAAACCCTGAGGATGATGCTCCTGTGCCTTGAGCCTTTCCTGCTACTCCAGTGAACTCATCACATGAGGAAGCTCGTAACCAGCTCTGAATATTTTAGCAACATACAAATGTTCCAGGTCATTCTTGCCTGCACAGCTTCTCGTGTATTTAAATGGGGGAAATCCAAGCTCTGTAGGAAGGTTTGTCTTAAAGCTGCTTTTTCCTTTCTGTTCCAGGGAACATCTGTCTGCCAAGCTATTCTTGTGGGCTCTGTAGTCGCTCTTCTGTATTCCTCAAGGGCTTGCTATAACCTGGTGGCTGTGGCCATATCTCCAGACAGTGTTCCTGGGCCATTTAATTATGGCTGGGACAACCTTTCTGATAAGGTAAGCCTGTCACCCCGAGTCCAGAGCTAGGAGCAAAGTGAAAGGGCTCCCGTGGGGGCACGTGTAGGGGAAAAGGATGTTACATGGGGGTGTGTGTTCCTCTGAATCCCCAGGTAAGCTGGATTTCTGTGTTCTAAAGCCCTGCTTGTTCTCTCCACTGGGGCAAGCCTGAATCTTCCTCAACCTTCCTACTTCAGGAGGGATTCTGTTATCATCAATTTCAATCTAACTCTTCTTTTGGGGGAGAGGAGGAACAAGTCAGAGCAGAAGAGCAATGTTTAATAAGGATCATCAGGCTCAGAATAAGTTTTCATCAGGATCTCACCGCATTTGCAGTTACCCTGAGCTGTGCCCAGCTCTGGGAGCTGTGTAGCTCTGATAGCTAAGAATTGAGAGACCTCCAACTTCCTTCCACAGGTGCACATGGAAGTGAGCAGCGAAGAATACGTCGTGTTCGGAGTGGTCCTCTTTCTCTGGGAGCTGGTGCCAACAACCTTCGTGGTGCTGTTCTTCCGGGCTCAGAGACTGAGTCAGAACCTGGTAGGTCGGGGCGAGCTGCTGAGGCTCAACACCTCCTGTCTGGGGAGCAGACCTCTAGGAATGCTGTCAGAAATCTCACTCCTGGCCTTTTTTTTTCCTGTCACAGACTCCAGCAGGAATGGTCAATAGTCACAGTTACAGCTCCAGAGCCTACTTCTTCGACAATCCAAGGCGCTACGACAGCGATGACGACTTGTCGCGGCTTGGGGCCAGAGAAGGAGGGTAAGTGTTGTGCTGGGCGAGTGGAGAAAGCTCAGATCTATTTTTATTGGGTAAAAGTGATTAAAGTGGATATCACGCTGAAATGTGCAGTGGTTACATGCAGGAGGCCTCATCCAGGGAAGCTGATCTTTCCTCATCTGGAGGATTGGGGCTCCTAAATCACCTCCGGAGGAGTTTTTCTGCTGGGAAGTGAGGTGGTGAAGCCCTGGGAGAGATGTGGTCTCCGGGACAAAGCTCTGCAGGAACATTTGGGATGGGGGAGGATGCTCTGGTGTCCCCAGCAAAACTAAAATGAAACCCGACAGCCCTGGCCTTGCTGCCTGGGGCTCTGAGGTCCTCCTGGCTGTGTGTGTTTTTTTTTTTTGTTTTTTTTTGTGAGGAACTGAGAGGTTCTGCCTCTCCTCGACCAATTCTGTAGGACCTGGTGCTCCTTTCTTTGCACCTGCTTCCTCAAAGCCAGGTTCCCTGGGGACACCAACCTGCTCATCCTAACCCACAGACGTGCACCGTGGTCAGTGCTGGGGGGCAGAACTCTTCCCTGGGCTGCCTGGCGATGGAGGCAACGTTCAAAACCATCCATCCCTGAGTCCCCTTCTGGTTTTCTGCTCTCTCCTCCCAGCTTGGCCACCCCTCAGTGCTCTGGCTGCTACGGGGCCCTGGCTGGGAACGACAGCTACACGGCGGGTCCCCAGCTCGGCGGGGCTGCAGACAGTGCCCCCTTGCTCTCTGCTGCAGGCGGCTCGGAAGCAAACACCCACCACAGCTCCTGCCCCGCGCCGCAGAACTGAGGAGGCCGCCAGGCCCCTTTCCTCCCAGAAGTGGCATTTGTGTATAGGATTGTAACCTTTTTGTTTTGTTTTTTTTCCTCCCCCTGAAGCATCTAACTCATTGACACAAACATTCCACTACCTGCCCCAGCCCTGAGCGGGACTGAGCCGACGGCTGCGGGCGGTGAGCGAGAGAACTGTGACTTTTATTAAGGTACCATGTAGCAAAGTGAAGCTGAACTCTCTCTCTGGAAGCTTTTTTTTTTTTTTTTTTTCCTTGGTCTGGTCTTCAAGATGTTGGCAGCTAAATGCACCAGAGCTTCCTCACTAGAGAAAAAAAAAAAGAAACATCCAATGCATATTTGCACTTTTTATCTGCACACTTGGAAGGAACGGATCTCGCTCGGACCGCGCCTGGTCTGAGACTGTTCTAGTTACTCTTTTAATTGCACATCCGTCGCTGGGAGAGGCAACTGTCTTCCTGCAAAGATGTATTCCGTGAAGTACTCTGCATCCTGACTCGCGTGGGAGCGTGGAGCTCAGTTACCAGTGTTAGGGGCAGGGGGCTGGAGCGTGGTCCTGCTCCGACTGCTGGCCCCGGTTGCTGTCCCCATCCTGCCTAGGCTCGTGGGCTCGAAGCATATCCCCAGCGAAGGCCTGTGAGGGTGAGATCGAGTGCTCCTGCTGCTCCTGAGGTGGCTGCCTTGTGCCCAACCCCCGGCTGGTGGCGGAGGAAGAGGGCTGGAGCTGCTGGGAGGGAGGGGATGGAGGGCTGGGGGCTCTTATTGCTGGAGTTGGCTCAGCAAAAGGATGCCTGGGCCTGAAGTGTGTGTGAAATGAGGGCTGCTTCACCTGCTGGGGGTGAGCGTGGTCCTGATCCCTCCTCTTCACCCATCGTGGGGCTCTTCTGCCCCTCAGTATTCACTGGCATTTAGCAGATACCCGAAACTTCTACCCTGAGCAAATGTGAACCAGCAGAGCCCCCGGGGAGGCGCAGGAGCCCTGCTGTTGTGCAGGGAGGGGGCAGAAGCTGCTGAAATCTGGTCCTTGGGCTCCTTCCCCTCCTCTCCTGGCTCTCTCCTGGGGTGCCACGGAGCAGGCTGTGGCCACGGGGCTTTGGTGTGCTGGGTCAGGCTGGGAGGAGGCTCAGTCTGACCTTCCCTCGGACCAGAATTGGCAGCTCTGGGAGGTGAGGCTCCGTGTTTCAGGCTGGATGTGTTCCCTGCCACGTCTCTGAGCCCTGCGTGGGGTGAGTAAAGCGGCTCTGGACCCGTGCTGGGCTGGAAGGGGCTGCTCCAAGGCTGGTGAAAATGTCAACTGGAAGTGTGAGCAGCCCCAAGCACTGGGGCAGCCCTGGCCTCACTGGTCACCCTGTCACCTGCCTTGCTTGCACCGAGCTCGCTGTCACTCGTCACCCCGAGCACCCCCAGCCCCTTGGTGTGGGCTCTGCTGCCCCAGGGAAGGAGCAACCTCAGCTGCTTGGTGGAGAGGGCTCGGATCAGGGCTTTTTGGCACCTCCCTGGTGCAGTACTTGAAGCAGAGAGCTCCCTCCCCACCGCCACGGCTCTCCTGGCCGCAGGGGGAGGTTGCTCCGTCCATCCCTGCTCGACTTATGGCAGAGCTAAGGGCGGCCCCAGCCCTGCTGCCCTTTTTTCTCCCCCCCATAAGTCACCAAAGACAGCGAACGACGCTGGCGGCCCCCGGTTCTTGCTTAAATTCCAAAGCACTAGGAGCACTTTAAGTTTTTCTTTGGAGGGAAGGGAGCGTAGTGCAAAAAAAAAAAATAAATAATAATAATAATGACGAAATAAATACAAATTCAAGGGCTACAGGCTCATTGTTCACATTGCACTGAAGCACACACCACCAATACGATCTTCCTGGCAGTAGGATCGCAGGTCGGGGCAGTGAGTCGCCTTGCTGATGTACTCGTGAGTGACTGGCAAAAAGTGTTTTGGTTTCCCTCGTTTGTATGGCTGGCCGTTAATTTCCGAGCTCTGACTGCTCCCCGTGGGGTCGGGCTTGTGTTTTACCGAAGTAATTTATAGCTGAGAAAAGTACAATGACTTTTTTAATGCATAGTTGCCTTTCATTAAACTTTTTCTTTTTTTTTTTTTTTCCTTTTCTCTTTTTCGGTCTGGTTTAACAGCGTGTTGGCTTCGCAGGCAGGCAGCTGCTGGCTGCAACAGGAAGCTGTGGCCGATGAATGTACCTATTTGTTCTTCACTAAACTGTAACCAAGCACTACGATGTTGAAATAAAAAAAAACAAAAAAAAACAAAAAAGGAAAAAGTTTCTGTGCTGCCTTGCCAGAGCCCAGCTCCAGACGTGGTCCTGCAGCCTGCCCGGCCCAGGTGAGGGGCTGGGGGGGGGTTGAGGCAGCACAGGACATGGGGCCGGCTGCCTGCTCCCCAAAAAATCACCCCTAGCTCCTTAAAAAAGCTGCCTCTGGCCAGGCAGGGGTGCCCACGCAGCATTCCCAGGGGATCTCAGGCTCCCCTCCCTACCTGCAGCCCCTCCAGCACCTGTTGTGAGCTGTGGAGGAGGCAAAAAAACAAAGCCCAGCAGCTCTGCGTTGCCTCGCTTCCTAACACCCCTGGCACGGGTTTATCAGCACGGCCTTGGGCTTGTTTTGGGTTGCAGCAGCTGCACACAGCCCTGCCTGCCTCCTTTTAGGGGGCAAAATCAGTGCTCACCCCCTTTCATGTGCGTTTTTGGGCTTTATTCTTGGGTAGCACCAACCACGAGCCTCTCCTGGGCCCTGTCACAAAGCACAGAGTTATGGGACCAGGCTGGTTGTAGGGCCAAGGTGCCCAGCCCCTTACTGCAGGCAGGGAGCTGGGGCTGTGCCTGGCAGCTCTGTCCTACTGCCCCAGCTTCTTGTCCTTGGAGCAGCAAAATTCGGCTTTGCACCAGCCTCAGAGGAGCAGCAGCTGTGCAGCAGGTACATCCTTTCCCTTTTTAGTCCTGCCCAGCTACCAGCGTGAGATAAATTAGGGCAAACTGGGCTTAGTGGGCTGGGGGAAGCCAAAAGGGTCCCCCCACTTGTTTCTGGCAAGGGAGCCAGAAACAAGGGAGCCTTGTTTCCTGTAAGGGAGCAGGAGAGGGTCCTGTGCTGCTCCTCCCACCTTTTTTTACCCCAAAATCGAGGCCCAAGGCTGGCCAAATAGCAAGTTGCAGGCTTCCTGCAGTGCAATGCTGCAATTTTGTGTGTGCTTCAGCTCCCAGCACCCTTGGTGCAGCACAAGGAGCACTGCTCCCCCTGCAGCAGCGCCCTGAAATGCCACCTGCTCAGCACAGGATGATAAAGAACATCGTAGGACACAAATCAGCAGGTCAGAACTGCTACAGCAGCTCACCTTGCTCTGTCTAAACCCCATTATTTGTTGTGGGGAACACAGGAACACCACTACCAGGCTAACAATAACCTGCAGGGACTGTAGGTGTGAGTCAAGGCACATTAGGAACAAACGCTGGGGCCAGGAACAACATTGTAGGATGGACACCCTTCTACCATGGTTGCTGGTGGCTGAAGAAACATGGAACAGACAAAGAATTTCCCCCAAATTTATTCAGCAATATTTAAAGAAATTATTCAGAATGATCTCCCAATATATAAAATAAACTTTACACGTAGTCCCCACTTTTATACAAAATAGTATTATTTTTTTTTTGTACAAAAGATTTGGCATCAGCAGCTTGCAGACAATCAGCTCCGGAACAGGAGGCCCAGCAAGTGGTCTTCACCTGGCAGCAGGCAGGAGTGGCATGGAATTATGGCATTTGTCTGGTTTTAAAGAACCCAGGACACGATCAATAAAACTTCAGTCCCTTTCTCTAGTGAATTCACTGCATATTCCTTAAGATGTTCCTGAAGTTTTCCAATTCTTTAACACTCGTTGAAACCCTATGTACAAGGAAAGAAAAACATCAGAGCAACATACGCATCATACTTAATTTAAAAAATAAAATAAAATCAAGAAAGGGACTGCTATCAAGGAAACCTTCAAGCAGCTCTTGGGAAGAGAGAATTTAGAAATTCAGCTAAATTAAGGTTCTGGTTCAGCCAGGCTCTAACTAATTTTGTAGACTCTTTATAAAGCAAACAGACATGAGGTTCTGTTACCGAGGCACAGCGGAACAGGATGTTACAGAGCTTAGCAGTGATCAGACAAACCCATTAACTAGAGGTCAAGAAGCAGACCATAATATTACCAGCTGTGCAGGCAGCTCGCTGAGTCTCCTTGTGGTGTAAGCTTGTTTCTTCCGAAGGCTTTTTTCGCTCACCTACCTCATTTTCTTGCTGAATGCATTTTGCCCCTGGAGCATCGGCAGCAGGAAATGCTGGATTGGACTCAGAGGATAAGGTCCACCCCCTCCCCAGCCAACACTGCCCTCTCTTTTAAGAAGGTTTTGAATATTTTGAATAACCCAAATCACTTCTAAGCAAAAAGCAAAGATGCAGGTCTGCTTTAAAAGGCTCTTCTAACCCACAGAGGTAGGATGTGAGGTTGGAGTCAGAGCTGAGAGACAAGCTGCCCGCCTTCAGTCTTTTCACACAGCAGAACTCACTGAGCAAAGTTTTAGCAGGGCAGCAGAGGGGGAAGGGGAAGAAAAGAAAAAGGCTCTTTGCCTGCCAGCACTCAGCTTCCTCTGAAAACAGACTTTCAGAGGGTCTGGAGGTCTCCTGCATGCAGACTTTTCCAGAGGCTGTGCCAACATGGCAATATAAAGGCAGAACCAATCCCAGCTCCTCTCATCTAAGGAGAGCAGAGCAGCTGTGCTCAGGAGGGGAGGCAATACAACATCCCTGGATAAGGGGCTTTTGGGGTTTTCCAGCTTTGACTGACACACATTAGGGGCTCCCTGTTGCTGCCAATTCACACTGCAGAAGACAATCAGGACCACTGAGCTTTAAGCATTGGCAGCAACATCGACTGAAAAATCCTTTACAAACCTGATTGCCAGAAACTCCAGGTCTGTCAACACCACCAGGCGGTAATGTATAACCAAAGCTTCTTGCAATCTCCCCTCTCCCCTAAATGCCTTGTTATCCTTTCCTGCCAAAAACCTAATCCAGCTCCCCACAGGGCTGCACTGATGGCTTCCTGACAAATGCAACGATTGCAGACAGATCTGGGAACAAACTGGTGGGAGTTTGATGCTTGGAGGAGAGTCTGAAGTGGATATAGAACAGGTAAGAAGAGCAATCTCTGTTTGGGACAGTGTGCTCACAGGACAGTCACACAGTTTCTTGAAAACCAAGTTTTTATATCTAAATTCAAGCACTTCCTTGAATTCCTTACAAAAATATAAATAACTTGTTTTAAGTTGTTCTACCTGTTGCACTTCTACATGAACATCCTCTGACATCTGAGAGCTTCTTGATGAGAAAGTATGATCAGAACAGGAATTAACACCAATACTAGTGATGAAAATCAACTCTGAAGCTTACATGGGATGTAACACAGCAGCACATGTAAGATTGGAGAAAAATTCTCACACTAACCTTCCAAAAGCATTAAATAGTGCAACAATTTCTTGTCTTGTCAGCCGGAATCCGTAGGAAGGACCGCTTTCAGGTATCTTTCCTATCAGGTTTTCAGAAAACAGGATCTTCAGCACCGTGCCCAAGCCTTGTGTCTGTGCAGGACAAACAAGATCATTTAATACAGGGGAGGGGGCTCACAAGTTTAACTTCACTTCCCTTCTTCATGTTTGCAAAGGTTCCTGTTGACATCAACTTCACAGGGCAAGACTTAGATTTCACTGAGCACAGTGAAGAGAAGGAAGCAGAACGGAGCCAGGACGTTCTGTTTATTTAGACTTATTTTGATAGAGCTGCCCAACAGAGGCTTCCTGTCTAAGTTTGACCACACAAAGGTCAGTGCGGATCTTGCTGAACCCCTAGATGTTTGCCAGAGGCTCTGCACACCCTCTCCACTCTCCCAGACTCTCAGCTGCACCAGGTTTTCAGCTGCAGAGGCAACACACAGCTCCTGTATGGCCCAGAGAGCGTGCTGCTGGAATCAGCAGCACACTGCTTCCTGCTGACTGGACCCTGGTAAGAAATGAAGCAGCCCTGATCTGTATCTGGGAGCTGATGGGATCTAAGAGCTGCATTTGAGCAGAGTCCCACCAAGTGAGGTGCTTCCAGGCGTGCCCCAGACTGCTGGCCAAGCTTACCTGCAACTTCCCCCAGAGGCGACATTTGAAGCAGCCAACACAGTCCATTATCCTGGTAATGTTCTTGAAGTGTAGCCTGAATTCCTCCTAGGGGAAAAGACATTTAAGTTGATCACATTTACATGCGAATAAGGACTTCTTCCATGTATTAATTCATTAATTCAAACCCAATAATGTATTAATTCTGGAGTCTACCAACTAAGTCTCACCAAATTTAGCTTAAAATGCTTCCTCAGACCTTCCTCAAGGTACACCCTACAACCTGTAGCTTCCAACGAGTACCAAACCATCCAGAAAACCAAAATGGACTGGAAATACCTGGTCCAGTACCTTGACCATAGCAGAGTCCTGTTCAGATCTAACATTATTCTAGACACACACATGAAATACTGTTTAGGGAGAAAGTGCCCCAAAGGGAAGGGCTGGACAACCTTTAGTTTACCTTTAGTTTAGCAGCTTCCTTTTTATTCCCTGCAAAGAAGGAGTTTTCATCAAAATGCAGTGGAAAAGACCTGAAATAGAATGAAAAGAGTTTTAGCTCCCTATGGCTTGTTTGTGTGACTTCAATCCAGATTCACAGAAGTTTCTGGTTAGGTATGAGAGTGAAACTGATAGGTGTTAGACGCTGAACATCTCTAGATGTATTTTAAGTGCAAGCTGTTTGTTTCTTAGATCTCCTGGAGGCTTTCAGTTTTTAACTTGCATCTCACCTTGGAGACATTTTCAGCGATTGCTCTGTGGTTTCTAAGCAATTGTAGTCTGTTTTCTAGCAGACGTAAGCACTGAAGGCATGGGAGTGTGAAGAGAGAAATTCAAACATCAATCATGTTAGGAGACACCCACTCCATCTGGTTCTGGTATCTTCCATACCTTGTCCTCAGACCTCTGTCCAAACCTCTATTACCAACATCTTTAGGATTTTTTTTCTAGACAAAAAACATGAAGCCAGGACTGGTATTCCACAGATGACTCAAACAGGTAGCCAGTTTCAGGGCTGACATGTAGGTGGTTATTAAATTCAATTCTGCTAAACCCAAGAGGCTGCCTAGGCTATTAAACTGTGGGCTTAATTAGCCTGTTTTGCTATTTGAATGCAGATAGCAATGCAATCCCAACAATACTACCCAAATCACGCTATCCCACTGCAAGAAAGAACCCAGAACCTGCCTTTCTAGGCGCTTTAAGTGAAAGGTTAAGAGATGCCAGGGTTGAAAGAGCCATTCTCCCCAGGTACTGAGTGTAATTACTTGGCCAGATGGAGAATTTCCAGCAACAGGTTTTTGATTTCTGCATCGTGACTTTTGTTCCCTGTGTACAGCTGGAAACCTGGGCGGTCAAAGAATGGCAACACTTTGGACAGGGCCCGTAGCTCTATCAGGTAGAGAAAATAGAGGTTCTTGAGTCTTCTGGGGCCTTCCCCTCTGGTGAGGACTTCATCAAATCTCTGCTGGAACTCTGTAACATTGGGGCCCCATTTCTTCTCTGACCATGTATCTGAGAGCAAAAAAAAACAAAGGAATGAGGTGGATGGGTATGGTTCCAGTTCACTGCTTCCCACTGTCCCAAGCAAATGGTGAAATATATCTCTAATCAAGGAGATCCAAGCTTTGTAGCAGTCACAGCCCTTCCACTAACCCCAATTGTTCAAGAGAGACATGCTTTCAACCAAACCCTAACAAATGCAGAACTGCAGATTTTAGCCACTTGGTTTAAAGCAGGTCCCAGGCGTATAAGCCAAAGCTAAAAATGGAGGCTGTTCGTTTTAAGCAGAATCAAGTCAAGTTGAAGAGCTTCTTGACATTTAAGTTGCCTGTTTCTGAAAGCAGTTCTGTGTAAGCTGGAGTTAGTTCAGCATTTGTGTGTACACGAAGAGGACAGGCTGGCTGTACCAGGCAGGCTGTGAAGATCCCTTTATTCCTGCCCTCAAAAGCCACCAACTTGCTGCAGAACTCAGAAGCAGTCTCCCTGCTTTGCTCCAAGCATCTGCAGAGGCCTCCTGATCACGTTGTGCTGGGAAACAGGGGAGTCGGAGGTTGAAAGGCTCCCTAATGAGCCCAGAAACCTTAAGAACATTCCTTCTACTGGGGAAACGTGAAAAGAAAAAAAGTAACCAAGGATCAGAGGAGATTGATCTCTATTTCCTATTATCAAGCTCTCACAAAGAATGTTTCTGCTTGCCTGTCCTATTGTGTGCTTAAGACTAAATAGAGCATGTAGTGGAAGTAAGAGATAATACAGTTGCCGACATGTAAAAATGAGAAGAAAAATAAAAGGGGAAAGAAGCTTCAGAGAATCTTCTAAATCACTGATAACCAGGGTAGCAGGAAAGGACTCTAACTCCAAGCTGAGGCAGGCTCTCTGCAAGATCATGGTGCCTCAGACAGGAATCTCTGCGAGGATTCAAGCTGAGCCAAGGACCAGCTCCTCAGAGCAGAGATCTTCTGTAGCCTTTCACCAACAGGAACTAGCCCTTTCTATGCAAGCCAAAGACACTTATTTTGCTCTCTGTAGCCACCTTATTTTCCTAATCTTCCCTGCAGAGTTCCAACTCATCTCCTGCCTTTGATGTTTCTCATTACCCTCTCAGCTCTAACATTGTCTAGCTTACATCAAGGCGAGGTGTAGGTAGGCTGTAGACACTTGAATATGATTACTTAAAATTAAACCAGTTATCCAAATTCTAACAGCTATCACAGTCTTCTGTACTTGATTTCTGTAAGCTTTAGTAGAATAAAGCTGGTAGACTTTGTCTACAGATACTATGGTAAACTAGTGTGACTAAATCCTTCAGGAAGTCAGAGGCTGCATCCCACACTGCATGAACAACACGCCACATTCCTTGGCCATGCGAGACACGTAAATCATGTTTTCACATCGCCCTAGATTTCCAACCTCAGCACTGAAATTTAGATTCTTACTTGTGGACAAAGGCGTGCAAAAAAAAAAAAATGGAAATGGCTCAAGAGTCCTGGAAAAGCGCAGCCAGGCATTTCACAGTCTAGGTGAGATTGTTGCTAAACTGACTGTCATAAAAAACAGGCTCGCAAGAGACAGCCTTGATATGCAATTAGAAACCCACTCCAAAATAACCTTGGAGGAAGAATAAAAGGCATACGTGCTGGAAGCCTCGGTGCAGCGCACACAGTCCAGCCATTTTCAGACCTGAAGGCACGCGGTAACCACATTCCTGATTTTGTTACACAAGCTGTGTGCTGAGGGAGAGAGAGGAAGAGCACAGAAGTAGGCCTGAACCCTGCTGGAATGGGCTGCAAACAGTGTTTAGCTGAGCCACAAAGCGTACACCAGCGTCAATTTAGAGCTGACACAGAAGGAGTAAGGCAGAAAGTGGCAGTTACCTTGTAAGAGGTACCTGGCGCTCAAGTGAATGTTGATGCTTGCGTGGAGACCAGAAATGAGTTTGTAGAAAGCACGCTTCTCTATGCAGACACCTGAGAAGAAATGGGCATTTTAAGATACTGAAAGCATACCATAGATTGAATTTTTCTCTCCTGGCTGTCAGACAGAAATCTAACCCAACCTGAGAGTGGCAAGCAGCTCCCACCCCCTTCCCAGCCATTTCGCATTCATCCCAAGAAAAGCAACCAAGTTTAGAAAAAAGGACTGTTAGAAAAAGGCTTACCTTTCAGCCACTTGTAAAACATATGCCCTGGAAACAAAAGGAAAAGGAGCACATCAATTTGAGGCACACCTTGCAGGAGGGCTTTAACAAATAATGTTATTTTAAACTACTTCTCTGGAGGCAGCTTTCAGAGGACAGCAGGATGACATGCTGACAGGACAAGGCTGGACACCCCCTGCAGCCAGGGAGGGCTGTCCCCATGGCCATGCCTGCTGCCCTAAAACCACCTCTGGGCCATACCCCAGAGGAATTCTGCTCGCTCCAGTTTGCAGAAGCACAAAGAGGGATGTTAGAAGAACACAAACTTTCCTCCACACCGAGTGATGCCACTAACAGAGCATGGTGGCACCAAACAAAAAAGTCTTTCCCACCTATCGCAGCTGGTGGGAAGCAAAAGCAATGCAGAACACCATGACCTAGGGGGAAACGAGGACCACAGATTGCTGTTCTTCTCTGGTGAGGGTAAGGAGAGGGATATTTTTATTAGAAAAAAATAAAAAAGCACAACTAAGTGTGTACAGTCACATAAACCAGTGTTGCACATTAATCCCTGCTACTTGCTTGAGAATAATCTGGAGAACAAAAACAATTTGGAGGTAGTTTGGAGACGGGGAAGATGTCACATACACAGCCTCAGAGCTGCAGGGAGCAATGGGATTTGCTCCCATGGGATTTGAACATGGGATTTTGGACAGCTCCTGATTTTACCTGAATAATGGTTCTGCTAACCAGGTGCATGACCTAATGGTACAGCTCATGACAACATGTTAAAGACTTCACATTTGCTTCTGTTATCAGTAAAAACAGAGTGCCACTCACCTCCATCATCTCCTGATGAGAAAAGCATGAATGGGGGAGGAGAGAAGAGAGGAGATCAGTTACACAAGACCAAAATTAAACTCTAAAGCACAAACAGTAAGACTGCTCAAAGACCCCATCCCTGCTTCCTGCAGTGCACTAGTCACTTGCATCAGCTCTGACAGGTATCAGATTAGATCCTGTTTTCATGTCCTCTTGCTTCCTCACCTGCAGGACAGCAAGCCTTCCCTGGGGGAAGGGGGGAGAGAGGCTGATGTTCTAGATGTCTGGGCAAGTTGGGATATCAGGAGACATGGAGTCTTAGCAACCTTGGGCAAGAAGCTCTTGGTATGCTCCTGAAGTCCTTCCCTATGTTAATTTACATTATTTAGTCTTAATTTCTAAGGCAGAGTTTCTCTTACTAAATTGATTCCACGGAGGAACAACCCTGCCAGGGTCTCATTTTGGTCTCTCATGGATGAAAGGATGATACACTGCTAAGTACAAAAACCAGGGACCAAGAAAGAAGCCAGGGTTCAGTCCTGTTCCCAGCCTCTCCCAAACCCACATATCTTCCAGGAATGCATAATCAGACTTTTTCCTCCGTGATGGATGCTAGAGAGCCATCCTTCCAGGTGCCCTTGAATTAGCCATTGAATTCTAGACTTGATCAAGAACTATAAAATATTTATCATTCAGGAGAAGTAGCTCGCATAGCATTCGCTGCTTCTGTAGCTCAGATCAGCACACTACCAAACCACTTAGCAAGATAAGTGACTCACCTCGACCAGACGCCAAAGGTCTTTTTACATTTTGAGGTCTAAGAGGAAAAAAAAAAAGAAAGTAAATAGTTGACTGTCTCCTTGCTGTGCAGAAACACAGAAGAAACTACTTCTCTGCAGTTAAATAGCCTAAGGAGATCTCAGAAATCCTCCTGTGCTTCAGTTTTGCTCCAACAGGAAAGGGATAGAGAGAAGTTTGTCTGTTTTTTTTTTTTTTCCTCTAGAATAAACAGCCAACAGGGGTTCATGGGGCAGCCACATGGCTTGTCCCCTGCTCTGACAGCCCACAGTGCACAAGCAGTGCAAAGACAGGAGGATGGGGATTAACGGAGCAGCTGTAGCACATGCAGCCCCTCCAAAAAGTCAGCATTGTGCCTGGCGACCTGGGGCACCTGTGTCCCAAAGCACCTACTTGAAGCAGTTTTCTTCATAAATACTGTTCCAAATCTTCCAGGCATCTGGGCCTTTGTAGCCCGTGTAGCGCTCAGGATTCAGGAGTAAATCCACGTACTCTGCGTCAGGAGAGTGGATGTCTGTGAAGCAGAGTGCTGGGTCAGTGACAAAAGCTTCTAAAGGCAAATTACATCTCCCAGGGCTAAACCTGCCACCCCTTTACACATTTATTGGTCTCACCAGCAGGGAGACCAGCTCATTCCTCTCCAAGCAGGCAGGTGAATTGTATTTGCTGTGCATTAATGCAGCAGGGTGCAGCTCTCTGGCCTTCAGAGCCATCAGCATTGAAGACCACAGATGGCACAGCAAACTCTGAGCATGCTCCACCCAAGCTGCTAACTTGCCAAGCCCTGAGAGACCCTGACCAACAATGAAGCTGTTCAGAAATATTCGCCTCGTCTTTTCAAGACACTGAGGGCAGGAGAGAGGGAAGGAGGAGAGAGAAGAAATAGCATGGAGGCTTGCTGAAACACTACACATGGGCCTGATGATTCTGCAGAGAACTTGCACTGCTTAAATCTCGTTACAAGACTCGTCAGATCAAGCAGGTCCACATACCATCAGCTTCGCAGAAGCTGTCTGAGGAGTCATCGTGCTGTGTCCACTGGAGCATCGCCCGCTGGGTTTCCTTGCTGCAAGGAAAGGAGAAAGGCCATCAGAAGGAGCATCAGCACAAGGGTTCCTCCGAGACAAGTAAGGATCATGGAAAATCAAGGTGGGGGCTCTCGTGAGACCCTACACAGAGCACTGTGCTCAGCTCGGGGCCCCCAGCACAAGGACATGGAAATATTAGAACATTTTGGTCTCCCAAAATGTTCTAATTTTTGGCCAGAAAAATGATCAAGGGGCTGGAGCCCCTCTGCTGTGGGGACAGGCTGAGGGAGCTGGGGATGTTTAGCCTGGAGAAGAGAAGGCTCTGGGGAGACCTCACAGCAGCCTGCCAGGGCCTAAAGGGGCTGCAGGAAAGCTGGGGAGGGACTCTGTGTCAGGGGATGTGGTGATAGGGCAAGGAGTGATGGCTTTATACTAAAGAGGGTAGGTTTAGATTTGATATTTGGAAGAAATTCTTTATTCAGAGGGTGGACAGGCACTGGAACAGGTTGCCCAGAGGAGTTGTGGCTGCCCCAGCAGTGCCCAAGGCCAGGCTGGATGGGGCTGGGAGCAGCCTGATCTAGGGGGAGGTGTCCCTGCCCATGTCAGGGGAGTGGAATTAGATGATCTTTAAGGTCCCTTCCAACCCAAACCATTCCATGATCAAAAAGTCATCAAACCTCAAAGATTCATCAACAGCTCCAAGTCTGTTGGCCTCTTCACATTCCTCAGCATGGTTACTAGCTTCTTCTGAGTACTGGGTTGAAGAGGAAAAGAGCAGGAATGATTAAAACACATTTTTCCTGATGTTATAATTTTGCCTTTAGTGCACTAACAGTTTAAGCATCAGAAACATCTTTATGATTCATTCCACCCTCTATTTCCACAGGATGTCTGCAGAGGTTGATGCAATTGAGATGATTGTTGCAGGGACTCGTAGCAGATTCTGACACTGCCACAGGAACATTTCGTGCTTAGCTGTGCCTGGGGTCTTGCAGAAGTCTCCTAAACTGCCCTGCGTTTGTGGAGGGGAAATACCTGACTTCAGGATGACGACCTCAAAGGTTCTACAACATGCCAAACATTCGAATAGGGCAAAAAATGTAGCCACAAGGTGCATCTCAGCAAATACAGCTCATTTTTATCAGTTGCAGTGACAAACTGGTCCCATAAGCAGCAGCACTGTGTGCACACAGACCAGCCTACCTTGTAACTTGCAGATCTGATTCCATTAGGAACTTCATCCTGAAAGACAAAATTGAGCACGTGCTACATGTGAGGCTGGTGTAGCCTTTCAATTTGTTTGAAAAAGATTGGGAAGGTGGCTAGAACTTAGTAAATATTCAGTGCACCCAGATTAGCTTACAACATTACAACATAGCCATTTTCTGGCTCGTTTGCAGGCTAAAGTTAAGCAATATTCTTGGTGGTTTATTCTGATTTTTCACAACCCTCCTCAGAAGGTCAGCAGCCTTTTACAGCTGCTACATCAGGTTGTGTTTTGCTCAGCCAAGCACAAGGCTGAGGAATCCAACAAACTTCAGAGGAGCTGTCTTTGGGTGATGCCCAGATGCTTCTCTTCAGGTATTGAGTTTTATTCCCAGCCCAACACAACCTGAGCAGCATGCACAAGACAAGAGGTCCCTAAGTTCTTCTCAACTTCTGTTTCTTCCATCAGTAGGAAGGCAAAAAACCACCACATGAGCATTACAGGGCAATGCTTCTCTGTGATGGTACAATTTGAAAATACCACGATACCAAGTAGCACAGGGAAAGAAAAATTGAGCAACAGATAAGAGCTTTTTTTGTTGTTGCTTTCAGAATGAAATGGATCCTGGTTAAAATAATTAAAACTACAGTGAAATCTTAAAATAAGAACGTTTAGGTAATAGTAATGTCATTGTAACATTCATCTTTCACATTGTCATCATCATTAAGTAAAAAAAGGTTTAGTAAAAATAATTTAAGCAAAACTTGAGTTACTTTAAGGAAAAAAAATCATCCAATTTTTTTCCACGGTAGGTGCTTTTTCAAGACAAGTGAAGCAAAGGAGACTTATTTGAATGGCAGTTCATGGGAGAGGAGAATAAGACGAATTAATTTAATATCAACATCAGAATTTATATAACATAATGTTCACACACACTTATACCAGATTTCAAGGTGTCATATCACCTCAGATATTTTTTTCAGCCAAGCCAACAGTTTCACTATACCAGGTTTCACAGAGTTACCACGTGAGAGGGACAGACATCTGTTTCACCACATTATACTTTAAATTGTACATAAAAATAAGCTACAATCACTTGGTAAATGCATGCAAATAGTGTCAGGAGACCTCCTCCATCGAGAGCACTGCTGGTCTTCCACTGTCCCAGCAGCATGGCACACCCCTGTGCACCACTAGCACACAAACTGCTCTGGAGATCCCAGAATGAGATAGCAAGAGCCTGTTGCTGGGTGCCAGCCCACAGAGCCAGCCTGGGTGGCATTTCTACCACGTCCATCAACCCAGCAACCGCACTGATTCACTCGCTTTCTCTTCCCCTTCTTTTCAGGCAGGTACCTGCAGTCAAGAGGCTTTCTTTTAGCTCAGTGAAGAAAACCCTCCTGTCCAGGATGCAGTGGTAAGGGTGTCTGCTTTTCTGCTGGGAGCAGAGGACTCTGGAAGAGCCATTTAATGTATAGAGCCCGCTGGAAAGGGCCTGGCTGAATTTGTCAGGCAAAACAGCAAGTGACAGCACAGCTAACAGGGTGAATATCCTGGCATTTAAGAGGGTGAGAGGATTTGTCCCCAGATCATTTCATTAATACCCAAAATAAGGGCTAGGACAAGTTTTTCTGTTCATGGAAGGTCAAATAAAGAAAACAGTGAAGCGGATGGATTCTTTACTTACAGTTGGGCAGGGTTTTACAGCACAGTCTCGTATTCCACAGTGGCTGTTGTCATTCCAAAAAGGACAAGGCTTCTTTAGGTTTACCTACAAACAACATAAGCTGTTACACATTTCTTCCACACCACGGCTTAACAACTCATATCTTTGGTGTCTCACTGCAAGGCTTCTAGTGAAAAAATCTAGTGCAAGGCCAAGTTCTGCAGTACAAGTAGAAACAGAAGGTGTCACTCACTTTAAATGAAGACTTGATTTCAGTCTATCATGCACATTCACCCATCTCTCACACAAGAGGTTTGTACCCATGCACATGGCCAAGGCTGTTTGTGGCAACAAAGACAAGAAACGGGCCACTGATTCCTAATCACACCCTGATGCTGTTGTTGAGCAGTGGCAAACTGTTTGCTGGGAGCAATCTTTGGCCTCAGAACATTGCTCACTTCATCCTCAGTGATTCTTAGGGAAGTTTGCTACCCATTGATTTTGTCTCCTTGTGTTGGAGATCTTATGATTACAGCATGCCTCTCTGTCAGAGGGGTAGGAAGGTGTGCTGGAGCCTTGCTGTCATCCTCTTGTGGCCAGCATGCAGCTCTTCTGCTGGAAAGCCCTGTGCTCCAGGCCTGTTGGTGTGCAAGACTTCTGGGCTTGATGGGAACAAATAACTCCTTGGTGTTTACCAGATTGTTTGCTATTGCTCATATCCGTGTTATCAGTACAGGTTGTGTTTTTCATCCTATTATTTCTTCTGGTGCTCCCACCAGGAAGCTTGGGGAAGGGAGGGAGATGGGGGAAAGTAGGGAGAGGCAGCTCTACACCGATAATTTTATATGGACCTGTTCTAATCTGTGGGGCAGTGAAGTTGGAAGCTTCTTAAGCTGTTTGTACAGCAGAGTGAATACTTTAAAAAAAATGGAAAGAGTTGTTTAATATCTATATTCAGCAGGTAAAATTCTCCTGATAGCAGAAATCAGACTTGCTGACTGCATTTGTAAAGATCAAGATTGAAATGGGCTATCTGTGAAAGTTATCGATGTTAAAATCAGTTTAAAATTAAAAAAAAGCACACAAAATGAACGAGAAATATTCAGACATTTCTCGTACAAGAAACTTACTTTGTAGTATCTAAAATAATCACTCTCCAGGAGTTCGTTCAGCCTAGGAAAAAGCTTGTAGTTGTTGAAGGCATCAATGGTTTCCACGTCACAGGTGCAATCATCTATATGACCAGTAACCTGTTGGACGTGAAAAAAATCAAAGAGGAACAAGTCGGTCAGTACTGCTTAAGACAATAAAACGATTCAGAATTGTCTTTCCTTTTATCAGTGAGCCATCCAATTAAGTCCAACCTGAATTAAACAACATTAAACCTGACTGTGCTGAACTGGCAGAGAATTCCTTCTGATGCATCCTTCAGGATCGGCACCTGGGGATAAGCAGCTTATTTAGAAATATTTTTCCCCTAACACACGTAGGTATCTTAACACTTACTGATGACAGATTAATTGGCATCAGGAACTCTTGTTAGAGAGCAGAGATGGCAGGCATTCAGCCAGGCTGTGTCACCTGCAGGAAAACCCCCTGTCCTTGACCACACATCAGATACAGTCACACAAATCAGAGGTTTTTATCAAGACCAAATCCAGCAAGAACCAGCTTGCTAGATCTGGCAACAAAGATTAAGGCAGTCAAGAAAAGTCCCTGCTGCCAACCAACAGCACCATGACCATTTGGTGGATTTAATCAGCACCACAGCACCCGCAGCAGGCTCCCCCCTTGCCTCTGAAAGCTTTTCGGCAGGAAAACATCTGCTGTAAATCTGATGCAGGAAGCCAACGCTTCTTGCATCATCCCAAAACACAACAAGCAGCGTGTAAGCCCCGAAGAAGGAAAAAGAAAGCAACATGAATTCAGCTATGGCTTTCTGACACGTAGGTTATTGTCTGGATGAGGGCGTTGCACAAGGCAGAAGGAGGTTTGCTTCCCCTGCCACCCTCTGACTCGTACTCGGGGAAATCACCGCGGCCAGAAGCGAGCTCACTGCTTGTTCCCTCTCAGCAGCACGCCGGGGATTTTCCCTGGATGCTGCCACCTGACAGCATCAGATAAATTGGTGTTTTAAGACCACGGCGGTTGATTTAAATGGGAGTTGTTGATTTACGAAGTATGGGATGTTCACGATGAGAAATCCTCTCGCTGCTTCTGTCCCAGAAGCTTACAATACCCTGGTATCAGCCAACACAAAAATCATGTACCCCACACTACACCGTTCCAGGGGGGGGTTTGCCCAATCTCTGCCATCTCCCCGCACACCCAAAAGCAAGCTGGAAGCAGGGGCGAGCAGAACGAGCCTGGATGCAGCTCCTGTGAAGTGTAGCAAACGAGCCTGCAAGGAATAAGGGTGAAACAAATGATGGTGTGCAGAGGAAAGAGAGCGACGTGAGAAACGTGAAGCCCAGGGCCTGACGCACACCCGGAGAGCCCAGATAACCGGGTAAGAGGGAGGGGAAAAAAAAACAGCAGCCTGGGTTAAACACACAGCACCACCTTAAAGGAACGTGCAAGGTTTCTTCCTGCTCCTTTGTGGGACTGTTTGGGGGGGGGAAATAAAAGCTCAGCTTCCCCAAAAAATCAGTTGTTTTAGACTAAGCCACCCTGGTTGGATTGGGAGAGAAGGGAAATCCATCAGTGCCACCGTGCCCTTCTCCACCTGAGCAAATTGTGCCGAGGCACCAGGATTTGGAGGCTCAACTCTGCTCCTCGTGTTCACTGCCCAGCACCTCAGCCCCACGCAGGTGCTGTATTCTGTCGGGTGTTTTGCAAGGCAATGAAACTGAAGATTAGCAGCGCAGCAATTAAACTTTCCAGCAGCCGAAATCACTCCCATCAAAATAAAACCAGCACCCGTTTGCTAATCCAGTTACCCAACTCGAAGCTGTTTCAAAACGAAGACGGCCAAGCAACCAAAACAAAAAAAAAGCCACAACTCTTTGTGTTTCCTGGAAGCCTGAAAGCCTTTGAGGAAGGCAGATTACAGATTGGGTCAAGCTTCAGCCGGCCTAAAAGAAGCCTCCAAAAAGATCTGCAGGGTCTCCAGCCGCTCTTCGCGGCCACGTCAGGCGTTCAGCACTGCGAGGGGATGGCAGTGATCACCTCCAAGAGGTGATATCCGAGCCTGAAAGGGCTGGCACGTCCTGATTGCACCAGGGCTGACTTTGCTAGGTCTGCCGACCAGCACCAACCCATTATAATTGGGGGTGAAGCCCCGTCAACGCTCTCATCGCGCTCAGGAGCAGCTGGGGGTCACCTTTGGAGATCTCCAGCTATCTTCTTGGGATCTTCCTGCTCTGTACCCCAAGTTCCCAAAAGAAAGCTCGGCCTGGTGGCACAGCCCAACCCACCACGGGTTTTGCTCCACCCGGACGGGGTGGCGGAGCCTGGCAGGAGGCGAGGGGCAGGGCTGGGATTGTCCCCAGGGAGGAGATGTGACGGAGCCGCCGGGACAGACGCGCACACCAAGGGCTCGGGCTGCTGAGTAAGCAGCGAGGAAGGCATTTGGCCGGCCCTCTGTGATCCCTCACCACTGATGTGCCCGCCTTGGGTGCACAACACAGCATGGAAACAGCCGCACGTGGGCTCTGCTTAATCCTGGGGCTGGGCCTTGGCTTTGTCTTCCTTCGCCTCCATCCTGGGATCCTGCCAGTCCGCTCCCTCCGCACGCTGCTGCCGCTGGGTTTGGTCTCCTCACCTCTTTCTGGTTCCTTCAGTGCCACCGAAATGCTCCTGGGTTGCAGTTTTAGGGCTTCTTTTACTTGCTGTAAGCCCTCTCCCTGACCTGTACGCCACCATCTATTGCCCAGCTGGGCAGGGAAGAGGGCAAAGATCTTTGTTGCATCTCCCACTTGTGGCTAGAACAGAGCACAAGGAAGGGAACACCACGGTGGGGGAGAAAAGGAGCTGCTTTTAACCCGTAACTCCACCAGAAGCTGCCTTTTCCAAGCCAAACCAGCCCCCTGGTGCCCCCGCAGGAGCTTCCTCGCTGTCACCCCATCTTCCACCCCAAAAAAGAAGGGAGCTGATCTCACACGGGAGCCTCAGAAGGATGTTAAACCACAGAAGCCACCAAGTGACACCTGCAAACCCCTGTTGGCCAAGGAAGATCTGCAGGTCCTGCTCTCTGCCTCCTGAGCCACCCCACAGGGATCAGAAGGGTGCCAGGTACAAATTCCTGCCCCCAAGGCTCGTGGGTGAGCACCAATTTGACAAGAATGCAAGAGTGGCTTGAAAATCTGTTCAGGTAACGAGGAGGCAGCTCACCGTGCCCACACGCACCCCTAATGACAGCCTGCTGACCACAGAAACACCCCAAAAGGAAACCTGAGCTCTGCCAGACCACAAACTCTGCCAGCCCACAATCGAAATCCCGGTCTGCCAAGCACCTGCAGCACAGCCCTAGCACGGCTTCGTCAGTCTGTAAACAAAGAATGAGCAATAATTACCAGGAATACGGAGAATTGATTCACAGCTGACTAAAGCATCGATCAGCAGGGAACACGTTGAGCTGGGTGGGGGATAAGCTGGCTGAAGATTGAGGGAATTCCTGTGAAGAGTTAATCGGTGCTAATGAGATAGATCAGAAAGCAGGAACAGGGTGTGAAACTTCGGTGTTTCTAATAGCAGCTGGATGTTCGCAATGAAAGTTTCAGGACTGGTTAGCAACATGAGCAAATGAAGAACTAAAGTTTCTTTTAAAAAAAAAAAAAAAGCACTTGAGCATTGCTCTTAATAGCACCAAACTCCACAATAGAAGAGTGAAATGCTTGTTCCAGAATTACGACCCACTTCTGCCAGCACCTGAAATGCTGCTAGAGCAAGAACACTCAAAAGCAGCCCAACATGGGCTGAGAGACAAATCAGAGCCCTTCCACGTACCCTTCATCAAGGTTTCCATCACATTTCTTAATCTGACAGCCCAGAAGGCGGCAAGAGATGGTCCAGAGGAGGAAACCAGACACTACACCCTTGCCTTCAAGCATACAAACATAGAAAGGTAGAACCATTTAAGGTTTGCCCTGTATTTTCTTTGGTGGTAAATAAAATCCACCAGCCATATGCTATAGATGATCAGCAAATTATTAAAGAACACAAACAAGACAGCCCTCAGGTGCGTTTTTAATAGGTTAAGTGGTTAGTAAGGCTGAGGCATTCCACCCTATGTAACACACTTCCTAAAGGCAACAGGAAAGATTGTCAACACATGTATTGAGAACTTAAACCTACTTAAACCTTACTACTCCATAAATAAGGAGGGTGCTGGAGTATGAAGTACCGTGCCAGTTCCTCCTACCCAAAGAAAAAAGCCTGAGAGCCATTAACACACCAGTGCCAGCTCCTGCAGCGGCGAGGGCTTCTCCTGCCATACCACACACTTGACTCAGACTTCGATCCTTACCAGACAAGCCTCTCTGTCTAACAGGAAGCACACGAGCAAAAGCCCTACAGAGATAAAGCACGGAAAAGCACACATCTCGGTGCTCTATCAGCAGATCTCACCTCCCTTTTCCATAGAAAACTGGGGTGTCAAGAGCCACCCAGCAGCCAAAGCCAAGTGCACAACTGCACGTTTTCTTTTGCCACTCTCCACTTCTGACTCATGTTTAAGCACTGGGACCTGAACACAGTAAGGGCAGACTTTACAACAGTAGACTTTACAGCTCCGGTTATTAAAGGAGAATAAAAATGAAGCACGCTGTACCACTTTTGCTCCTCAATCTTGCAAGCGTGCTCAGGCAAAATTAAGTCAAGAGGCACCTGCACAACACCTACACCCCAAAGTTAAGCTGCCTGGGGTGGTCTCACGGTGGAGAACACGCATTTCTGTCATTACCATACATCAGAAGGCAAACCAGGCCGAGCAGCAGCACACCAGCAAGAAGATTTCACCCTGGGAGAGGCTGAACCCCAAGCAGATGCTGAACCCTGGGCACACCTCCCACAGCCCGTATAGCAGGAAGATGATAACACAGACCCCCAACAGAAAGGATGAGGTGGTTCCCAACCACCACAGCACCACAAAACCCCCAAACCACCACAAAACCCCCAAACACCCCTCAGGAGCCACCCGGGTGGCCAAGACAGACGCGCCCCCATACCCCAACACCCCCCTGAGGCGGTGCCAAGGGGGGAACCCAACAAAGCAGCGGGCACACGGAGCAGCCCCCCAGCACCTCATATACCCCTAAACCAGGGGTCCCGGCCCACCTGGCAGAAGCAGCGGTGCTCAGCACCGCCGGGAGGCCCTCGGGGCACGGCGGGGAGCAGCAGGGCAGCGAGGCCCAGCGCCCGCAGCAGCCCGGCCCCCGCCGCCATCTCACGACGGCGCCGCCGCGGCCGGCGGGGGCTGAAGAAGCCGCGGCCCTGCCCCGCTCCGCCCTCGGGGGCCGTGCCCGTCCTCGGGTGCCGCCTTGTTTTACATCAGATGTCCCAGTTTGAGGAGGGGAAGGAGGAAATTGTTCACGTTAAAGGGGTTGGAGTACTCGTACAGGTTGTCCGGAGGAGTTGCGGGGTGCCTGGTAGTGCCCAAGACAAGGCGGGATGGGGCTGGGGTTGTGCCCGTGTCCCTGAGCAGTCACAGAATCACTAAAATTGGAAAAGACCTTCAAGATAATCTCCTCCAACCACCCCCTACCACCAGTGTCACCCACTAAACCACGTCCCCAAGCACCACGTCCAACCTCTCCTCGAACACCCCCAGGGACGGGGACTCCACCACCTCCCTGGGCAACCCGTCCCAACGCCTGCCTGCTCTTTTTGAGCAGAAATGTCTCCTCATTTCCAACCTGAACCTCCCCTGGCACAACTTGAGGCCATTCCCTCTGGTCCCATCACTAGTTACCGGTGAGCAGAGGCCGACCCCCAGCTCCCCACCCCTTCCATTCAGGCAGTTGCAATGAGGTCTCCCTGAGCCTCCCCTTCCCCAGCCCAAATCCCCCCAGTTCCCTCAGCCGCTCCTCACAGGACTTGTGTCCCATGCCCTTCCCCAGCTTCGTAGCCCTTTGGACATGTTCCAGGGCCTCGATGTCCTGCCCTGGGGCTCTCCATGAGGCACGGATCAGGGCTGTGCCCCAAGTGCCCATAATGGTGACTCCTTTTTCCAGCCTTCTCCACCTTCATGGGGAAATGAGGGCGTGCAAGGCAGAGGCCAAGGGATGGCTATAGCAGCTTCCTTTCTTGCCCAGTTTCCTCACAAAATTTCCCAGTTTCAGCTGCAGAAAAAACACATCCGGGTTCTCCTGTTTCCACAGGCCTTGGCTGCTCCTTAATCTATAAACTTACGCCAGTCAGCATTACGTCCACGCTCATTAACTGGATTTACAATTAAACTGTGAATAATCTAGCACCTTGATGAAATGATCTCGCACCTTGTGAGGCCCCACCTGGAGTACTGCGTCCAGGTCTGGGGTTCCCAGCACAAGAAGGATGTGGGGTGTTGGAGAAGGTCCAGAGGAGGCCACAAAAATGATCAAGGAGCTGAAGCACCTCTGCTGTGAAAAAAAGTTGAGAGAGCTGGGGAGGTTCAGCCTGGAGAAGAGAGGGCTCCAGGGTGACCTTATTGTAGCTTTTCAGTACTTAAAAGGGGCTTATAAAAAAAGATGGAGAAAGATTTTTTGCTCAATCAGATAATGACCGGACAAGGCGTAATGGTTTTAAACTAAAAGAAGAGAGATTTAGATGAGAGGTTAGATGGAAATTTTGCACTCAGAGGGTGGTGAGGCACTGGAACGGGTTGCCCAGAGGAGGTTGTGGATGCCCCATCCCTGGAGGTGCTTAAGACCAGGTTGGATGGGGCCCTGGGCAACCTCATCTAGGGGGAGGCATCCCTGCCTATGGCAGGGGGTTGGAAATGGGTGATCTTTAAGGTCCCTTCCCACCCCAGCCATTCTGTGATCTTTTCCTTGACACCTTCAAAGATCCCAAGGGGCCCAGAGACAGGGTGAAGCCACCTGTAATGGGTGATCACAGCCAGTCATGGCAGGCAGGAGCTGCCAGGGGGCTCCTGAGGAGGCCAGGGCCCAGCACTGCCTCAGGACAGAGCCCTCACAGCCAGCATCCTCTTCCTCACCCCTACAAACAACCCCTGAGCTCAGGCAGGTGTTGTGGCGGTGGGAGCCACCCAGGATGCCCCCATAAACACACATACACATGTATACACACATATATACACACATATGGACATATATACACTTATATATGCCTAGTGACAGGATGAGGGGGTACGGGCTAAAGTTGTGCCAGGGGAGGTTCAGGTTGGATATTAGGAAGAACTTCTTTACTGAAAGGGTTGTTAGACATTGGAATGGGCTGCCCAGGGAATTGGTGGAGTCACCATCCCTGGAGGTCTTTAAAAGACATTTAGACGTAGAGCTTAGGGATATGGCTTAGAGGAGGACTGGTCAGTGTTAGGACAGAGGTCCTAACCTCTGAGGTTAGAGGTTGGACTGGGTGATCTTGGAGGTCTCTTCCAACCTAGATGATGGTGTGATTCTGTGATATACACATATATGCACATATATGTATATATGTATACATGTATATATGTGCCTGTATACACATATACACATCTATACACATCTATACCCATATATACACACATGCACACACATATATATGTATTTATGCATCTATACACATATGCACACACATATATATATTTACACATATACACGTATATGCACACATATATACGTATTTACACATATATGCACATACGCACACATATATATACTTATTACGCATGTATGCACATGCATATATATATGTATAGACACATATACACACGTATATATGCACATGTACGCACGTCTAAATGTATATATACACATATACACACGTATAACCGTATATATACACATGTATATACACATATATAGACATATACACACATATATACGCATATATAGGCATATACACACGTATATACGCATATATAGATATATACACGCGGATATACACGTACACATGCCCACAGCCCCCACCCCGCCCTCCACCTCCTCAGTGAGGCCCCGCACGTCGCCTCCCCCCTCCCTCCCCCCCCACCACTCTGCGCATGCGTGCAGCGCGCCGCGCACCCTCCCACCCCTCCGCGCCGCCAGAGGGCGCCGGGACCGGCGGGGGGCGTGGCCAAGACGAAAAGGGGGGCGTGTCCTAGCACAAAAAGGGGCGTGTCCTGGCGGCGAAGGGGGCGTGGCCGAGGCCCCGCCCCCTGGCGCCATGGCCCTTCCCGGCATTCCCTATGAGCGGCGGCTGCTCATCATGGCGGACCCGCGGGACAAGGCGCTGCAGGACTACCGCAAGAAGCTGCTGGAGCACAAGGAGATCGACGGCCGCCTCAAGGAGCGTGAGTGCACACCCCCCACGGCACCGGGAGCCGTTAGGGAGGGGAGCCGTGAGGAGATTCGCGGCCCCTCAGGCGCCGCCGCCGCCGCCGCGCTTCGTCACGGGCCTGCTCCGGCCTTGCGCTGAGGCACCGGGGCCTGCGGACGCCTCACGGCCCAGCCCCCGGCACCTCACGGGGCCTCTCCGGGTGCTGCTCGTGAGGAACACAGCGCAGCGCTGACATGGGGCTTCAGCAGGGCATGGCACGACGATATGTCGCCTTCCCGGTTCTCCTCAGAGCCCGGCTGCCGTTAGAATCCACGTTTTAAGTGCCATTTTGGGGTTTTGGACCCCAAAAAATCCTTAATTCTGTTTTTTTAATGCTGCCACGCGCTGCTGTGTTGGGCAGGGGCTCCTGTGCTCGCAGTGCGATAAATTGCTGGGTGTGCAGAGGTCCTGCCTGCTGGGGGAGGGTCTGGTGCCGCGTTCCTTATAGATTAAAAGTTACCCAAATCTGGTGTTTCTTTTCTTTTTTAGTGAGGGAGCAGCTGAAGGAGCTCACCAAGCAATATGAGAAGTCAGAGAATGATCTTAAGGCATTGCAGAGCGTCGGGCAGGTATGTGGGGGGGGAATGGGGTTAGAGCAGCCTGTGGGGGTGCTTGATGGGGAACTTGTACAGAAGTAGCAGTTGTCAAATCCACTTATGGGGTGAAGAAAAAGCAGGTGGAAATAGTACAGCTAATGGCAAAAGAAGTCTTGTTGCATACAGACACATCAAGCACATGGGTTAGAGAAGTTCTCTGTGTTTATTCTGTTTAACAGAGATGTTTTAAAGAAATAAAACCATTGGCTTGAAGCAGGAGAGAGAATTTAATTTCCAAGTCAACAGTTATCTTCTGTGTTCTGAAACATGCCAAATATCATTTGGCAAGGTTAATTTATCTGTAGGCTAATACTGGATTTATTCTTTTGTAGATTGTTGGTGAGGTGCTTAAACAGCTAACAGAAGAGAAATGTAAGTATGCTGGACTGTTTCGGTCTTTGAAATCCTGAAAATAATCTTTGGCAGTTAAAAACTGGTCTAAGGATTTGGTGGAAAAAAAATAAGCGTGTCAGGGATGAGAGCATTAGCAGAAAAATATAATATGTCAGATAGTTCAGAGGCATAATTAAGAGCAGTGCATCAAGTAAATTTGACTTTTTCTTTCACCTTCTCTCTCTAGTCATTGTGAAGGCTACGAATGGCCCAAGATATGTGGTTGGCTGTCGCCGTCAGGTAGCTGATTTATGTGAATATTCTTAAAGTGTTTGTTTTGGTCTTGAATATTAGTATTGCTTTGGATGAGCCCTGTTCTTAATGTGATTAAGTGTTTTTTTTTTAAGCTGTATATGGCTACTTTATAAAGGGATCTGCTTGTTTTCTCCTTTCCTAGCTTGTGGTAGACTAATTTCGTTGTAGAGTCAAAGCAGTCCAAAACATTCCTGGAACCTTGCATGTGTTTATCCTTTTCATTGGTGTGAAGCTCTGTCTTTCTGCCTGAACTTGAACTCTGAAAATTAATCCTCATGCCATCAAACTGTGTGAGGTCTGCCTTGCTATGCTGTAAACATTGCACAGGATGGCTGCTGTTATGCTAAGGTTTAGGTCTAATGTTGCGTAACTGTATATTTAGCTATCTTTTTCTAATGCTTTTGCAGTCTACTTCCATAAATAATTATAGGCAAGACCTCTGTTCTGAACACATTATCAGGGTTTTTTATTTAGTGACATAAAAAAAAAAAAGCCTCGATGCTTCTAGTTCGCAGGACAACCCCTTTTTTAGCTACATAAAATTTTATAAAAGCTGCCCCACTTAATACGGAACCATGCTTGCAGAATAATCGATCTTATACAGTCAGCAAGAACCAGTTTAGAGGTACTCTTTATTTTCTATTTCTGTACAAAAGTATAAGTGATACATCGCAGACATGGCTTAAGAACTGCTGGTTGTTTAATTGAGCATTGGATGCGACCCACTTCCAGTAATTAAAACCCTGTGGATCAGCAATTCCTTACCAAAGCTATCTATTGCTTAGGAGTCAACTCTTAGTGAAAGCATTCGGCAACTGCAGAGCAGAAAGGAATCTCTGATTGGACTCAGCTAGACTATCCCTGACTGACATATTCATCTTTGCTCCTGTCTATGAATGAAATCTGCTTTCTGAATAGGATCGTGTATCCTGAGAAGGCAGCAGCGTTTTATTTAGCTGTCTTACTGCACAGATAAGTGTAGTTTCCTTTAACAGCTGTGACCTCTCAGTTCACCTCAAACTGATTTATTTAGTGAAGGTAACTGCAGTTGCAACTTTAAAATCTCATGATTGTAGCATAGCATGTTCTGGCATATTATTTAAATAATGAAGAAGAGTGTTTTGTTTGTTTGTTTGTTTAGTAAAAGGTATCCCAATGTAGTATTGGTGCTACAGTTGGCTTGTCTTTCTGCAGAGAAACTGATCTTCATTATGGAATTTTCAACTCTGAACTGTTTCTGCTGAAAGAAAGAAAATGTGTTTGCAAATTCTTTGCAGTACCCTGGTTCTCTGAATCAATTTAAGCTTTGTACCTGGAAGTTAATTTGAAGTACAGCATACTAATGTGCAAGTTAACCCAACTCTGTTTTGATGATTCATCTGTGATGGAGTTGTGGTAGCTGGGGGAGAGGTTGAGGCAACCAGGAAGTGGCAGACTGGGGAGATTGTTATACTTGGAAGAACTTGAAGAGGTTGTTGTTGCTGGGGGGGGTCTAGCTGTCAGGAATTTCAGGTGAAGGCCCCCAGTTAACAAAACTTAGCAGCAGGCAATGAACAAAACTCCTGCAGGAAGCATTTTCTCATCGTGTTGACTGTCAATAGATTGTATTGTTGTTTTTTTTTTTTCAGTAACAATGGATGTTTTCTCCTCCTAGAAACAAACTATTTGGGAAATGGGAGTGTCAGTGTGTCAGTTGATGTAGTATAAATCCATTTATCTATTACTTTCCTCAAGAATATGGCTGTGGTATGGTTCTGCTTGCATAAAACATCGGCAGTAATTGCTAGTATTGAAATGCTCTTTAATTGCATACTTGTAAGCTTCAACCCTGTCAATATGTTATGCCACAAACTCACTATTTTCTTTCACAGGAATAAAGAAATTTCTCTCTGAAACACATGATAGGCTTGACAAGTTAGTCTTGAGGTTCAGAACAAAGATAAATGCTAAGGAATAAATTGTTCTTGGATGGGTCTGGCCTTGCAGCATGTACTCTGCAGTTTATTCTGGAACAAAAACCACTCTTTGATCTTAAAAGATCCTAGGTTTGACAGGAAGAAGCCTAAAAAAAACCACACATCCATGATTGTTTTCAAAATGCCAAAATATCAAGGCAAATAACTTTGCACAGTGTTTTGCAGCCTACAAGAGCTGGCTTTTGATCCAGGTCCTTGTGGCTGTGCTGAGAAAGGGGATCCATAGAGCTTCAATTAAAACAAAATTACTTCCCTATCTAAAGCGCACTTCCCAAGGAATTCAAGGTCAATTGGTTTCTTTATGTCTTTTCGATGCAGAATGACTTAAATCTGTTGAGCAGTGTTGAATCTGATAGAAATACCAGCTTCTACATGTTTCTTAAGGTTAGGCAGCTGGAAAGTGGGTCTTATCAGTGACTCGAGTAACAGAGGAGTGACAGCTTGATCCTAAACCCTGCTAGAGACTAAATAACGCGTGCTGGCAAGGGCCCTTATAAATCTCCCAGTGGGGGAGATGGAAAGCTTCAGGCACTGCTCACAAACAGTTGTAGAAATGTGTTCAGATGCCATGTTAGTAAAGCTCAGAAAAAGTAAGTTTTATATTCATCTATTTGATGAATATAAATTAGTACTCAAGTATAAATTAGATTGAGTACCTTTTAAAAAAAAAATCAGTGACATTATAATTTTTTATGATTGTTGTTGTTCAAGTCCCTATTGTATGAGATGTGTAACTGCAGTCCTAGACCAGGTTTCTTAAAAGCAAGGTGAGAAACAAAAATTACTAGTTTTAAATATAAAAACTAATTGCCAGCAGGTAGCACGGAGACCTGGAATAGGACTGTAAATCTCAAACTTTCTTTTTAGAACTTTAAAAAAAAATGCATTGTAGAAGTGGAGTAGGCAGACAAAAACTTCTGAGGCAGGTGAGTAGGGCATCTGAGGTAAACGACAGCAAAAAAAAAAAAAAAATAACAACTGGAACAGCTGACTGAAGATGAGAGAACTGGATATGTGAAATTAACAAATGATGAAAGGCTGGAAGGAAATAGGTCAGGAACATCTATGCACCCTTTCTGACAGGCCAGAAATGAGAGAACCGTTGACTGGACTGGTGGCAAGTTCAGACTCAAATAGGCAGGCTGCTCTTTGTGTCCTTAAAGGATTGCTTGCTTGTTCTGAAGCAGCTGGTTCCATCCCGTGCTGGGCAGAGGGGAGGGCTAGATCTCTCACTGCTCCTGTCACACTTACTGTGGATAAAAAACAAAGTGTATATATGAATTATGGTCTAGAAAACTATTTTCAAAAGTACCAGAAGTTCAAGATCTCTTTCAGCATTAAAAAATAACTTCCTCTGGCCTCTTGTAGCTTTTTCTGTCATCTGAATGTGGAAACCTCCAGGTTTGTTGGTCTATACCAGCTCCTGGCTCACTTTGTGTTCCCATGGCCAGCTTTTTCCCAGTTTAAGCATTCCCAAAAATGGTGGTGAGGGACAGGCAGTGTTTACTAGAGTAGCTGCTTGGCATGTAGCTTAGCAGCCTTGTTTCTTCTCGCATGTGACTGAGCAAAGCCTACACGTTACAATAAACATCTTGGCTAAAACCAAATGTTGTTTTGAAACGTGGTTCTAACAGAAATATCTTCTTTGTCACTAGCTTGACAAAAGTAAGCTGAAGCCCGGAACAAGAGTTGCTCTGGATATGACCACTCTGACTATTATGAGGTAGGTGTCTGCTCTCCAGCTGCTGTTCTGCTTACCGTGGAAAGGGGGAAGAACACTGATCTGAATAGGTTACACCAAAGTTTGAATAATCAGTTATATTTTGTAAATATTTTCTGTAAAATGGTGCTTAAGTAAGGACTTTTTTTTTTTGTGGAAAGACAAGTATCTGTCAACTAGCTTAAAAAGCAGTTGGCTGCTCATTTAAAAAATAATTTCCTTTACAACTCAGCCATTTCAGCAGCTTTTTGAGCTTTTGTTTCAGTTTTCTGTAAGGCTTTTAAAATTTTGCTACATTTGTTTTTTAACAGATGTTTTGTTTTAAGGTGAAAGGAGAATAAATAACTTTCATACTTGCTCTAGGAATTATTGCAATAACTGTATACACATCTGCACAATTAAATATGCATACTCTTATTTTTTTTTTTTATTCCAGATACTTGCCAAGGGAAGTGGATCCACTGGTGTATAATATGTCTCATGAAGACCCAGGGGATGTTTCGTACTCTGAGATTGGAGGGTTGTCAGAACAAATCAGAGAGCTGAGAGAGGTATCTGCTCTCTCAAAACTCTTACCAAGCAGTGGGATGTGTTCTGAGTGAAGTTTTCTAGTGTTTAAATGTTTTATTGATGTTTATCCTAAACTACCATGAGAGAGGCTGTTAGAGGATCCTGTCAGATGAGTGCTTTGTGTGTTTCATTAACTTTTTCTATGCTAGAAGATAACTTGTGAAGTGTTTTTTAAACGTTTTCCAGCTTTGCAATTGTGTTTATGGCAAACAGCAATGTGATCCAGGATGCTGGTGCACTCACACTGAAGTAATTCTGTTAGTTTGGGCATCAGTGCCGCAGGCTGAGCAAGCCTGCCCGGGAATGTGGGTGTTTGAAGACTCACTCATGCTGCTGTGAGCCATCTGACTATAACAGAGATTGTTTGTGTGCTGTGCACACACCTTACAGTAGCAGAGAAGGATTATTCTGAACACCACATCCCAATTCTCAGGCTGGTTATAACTCATCTCTGCTGTTACAGGAGCTGGGATTGCAATCAAAATGAAGAAAATCTTCTAAAGAAGAGGGTTTGAAAGATGCAAGACCCTTTAAGCTAAGGGAGCACTATAAAGTCAAGTGAGAGGGCGTAGTTAGGTTTGACAGCCAACAAACCAGACTAATTCTGCACAGAAACTGCTAAAATTGCTTCGGGTAGTTGTATTACAACAGTGGGAAAACATGGTTTGAATGAGCATCAAGAGAAACAAGGGCAGGACTGTGGATTGATCACTTAGATCAATCAGGTGCTTTCTTACTCATCTGTTTCTCATCCAAAAATATGCTGCACAGATAGCTAAGAATACAGCTATCTAGAAAACAGGCTGGCAAGTGTTCCGTTAGCTTCCTGAGATCACTGATCTATTTTAAAACTGAACCAAAGTCACTGTTTTTCCATCTCTTCACAGGTAATAGAATTGCCACTCACAAACCCAGAACTGTTCCAGCGTGTGGGAATCATACCTCCAAAAGGCTGCCTGCTCTACGGCCCCCCTGGTGAGTGATTCAGTGTTGATATCTCTTAGCTCCTGTGGTTCCCACTCGCTGAGGTGGGGTGAGGCTTAAGGGTGATGTTCAGACTCGTTAACCACTTGGGTAATTAGCGATGCAATGCCCCCCATATGCCACTTCTGTGGGCGGGAGCACATCAGGAGAAAATTCAGGGGGCAGACAGAGCACTGAGATGCTGTTCCCTTGCAGTGGATCTCAGAGTATAAAAGGAACAGAGTGGATTCAGTAGATTTCAGAGTATAAAGGGGTGGCAGTGCAGCTCCCCCCATCCCACACCAAGCCCCTAACAGACCTTTCAGACAGATAAGAACTGAAATTCTCCTAGAATCAAAGGGAAAACAAAAACTTAGTGGTCATGCCTGGTTGCAGTAGCCTTTTTTTGTTTGCTTTAAAGTTGCTAACGTAATGTTGGGTTACTAGTTAAACATTTTTTATCCTCTTGTCTGTGCAGGTACGGGGAAAACACTTCTGGCCAGAGCTGTTGCTAGCCAGCTTGACTGCAACTTCCTAAAGGTAGTTTAACCTTAATTCTGCACACACATGTGCTTAATGTTTGCTCTCCAACCTCTTCACTCGTGTTTCTTATGCCTTTCCAAAGGTGGTGTCAAGTTCAATAGTGGATAAGTACATTGGTGAAAGCGCTCGGCTGATCAGAGAGATGTTCAACTACGCCAGAGATCACCAGCCATGCATCATCTTCATGGATGAGATAGATGCTATTGGTAAGGCTCGTGGTCTGGAGGATGGCTGGAGGCTCTTTTTAGCACAAAGCAGCTACAGAGCTACTGTCTGTCTTCTGAACAAAGATATTTACGTGCTGTGTTTTGAGAGGAAACAAAAAAGAGCAAAGTGGTTCAACTTCCTTCTTGCTGGAGCTATGACAGCTAGCTTAGAACCATAATGATTCATACGTGGCTTAGATTTTTCCAGCTATATGAAACTGCATTTTAAAATGTGTGCGTTTAAGCAATTCGTCCCTCCTTTCCTCTCCCTCCATTAAAAGGGGTACCTGACTGTCTTCAGACATAGCATTATGTGGCGGCAGAAGCGAATTATGGTAACTGAGTTTGGTATTCTGCAGGTGGCCGCCGTTTTTCTGAAGGCACCTCAGCTGACAGAGAAATTCAGAGGACTCTGATGGAGGTGAGTGCCTGAACTCTGACTGCACACTGCATGGTCCTATTTAAGAGGGAGTTCTAACACAAGTGTGAATTGTTACACTGGGATCTGGCTTGGTGGAACTTCTTCTGAGTTAATATCTTCAGCTAAATTGGTCTAGATGCTGCTTTTCTAAAAGGTAGCTGCATATCCTCCTAACGCGACTGAATCCAACTTGGAGACTAATTGAAAAAAAATTGCTTTTAAAATTGCTAAAATAATTTGGGGGTATTTTTTCTTCTTACTTCAATATGATTCTGCATACTGCATTTCTTTGTTTTGAGGACCTCCTCTTAAAAGAGGAAAAGGAGAGCTTGTCTCTTATTCCCAAAGACACTTAGTTCACAAAATCTTTGAACTTGTACAGTTTGATTCCTGAAACTAGGACCGTTATTTCTTTGCTTCTGTACTAAATGTTGCAGTGAATCTGGCTGTGTGGAGAGAATTTCTAAAACACTGGTGACAATTAAGAATTCTAAAGCTAGTGAGAGACTTCATTGGCCTGTGTATGCAAACAGTTTGTCCAGTTCAAAAGAATGTGTCTGCCGCACATAAAGAATTAAATCATTGTGATTGAAGAACAAGTACTTTGGATCTTCACAATGAAATGTCTTCATATGTGTATTAGTATTCTAGAGGCTGTTCTCCAAGTCTAATTTGAATGTCCTGGACTTAGTGTATTGCACTCCGAATGTGTCAGCCAGCCACTGGGTCCTTTAGTACTTGCACTGTTTTCATTGCCTTATTGTTTTAGCCAAGTCTTTCACATTTGAGCTCCGCTTTGTTCGATATCTTTTTCTCTGAATGAAGCATTTTCAGTGGCTCTTAAGCTTTCTTTTCTTGCTTATAGAATACGCAGGAAGCTGTGACCTTTTAGAAAGCTTGTAGCATTTTTCCTAATTTATTTTACCACGTTTATTAACTTGGTGGACGTACATATGCAGGAATTAAGTGCAGTAAATAAGCCAAAACCCCCTAGCGTGTTCTAAAACCAAACTTCTCTTTTCTTCTAGCTGTTGAATCAGATGGATGGATTTGATACTCTGCACAGAGTTAAAATGATCATGGCTACTAATAGACCAGACACGCTGGATCCTGCGCTCCTGCGGCCTGGAAGGCTGGATAGAAAGATCCGTGAGTTACTTCAGCACAGTGACTGGAAGGAGGATGTCATCTGTGTGAAGTGTGCTGCTTTCATTAAAGCTGTAATTCTTTCCAGATATCGATCTACCAAACGAACAAGCCAGATTAGATATTCTGAAGATTCACGCAGGTCCTATCACTAAACACGGTGAAATAGGTAAGTAGAAAACTGCCTGGGTGTTCTACTTTGGTTTTTAGAAGTGTGAGGAGGGTTGTTAGACCGACTCTGAGGCTCTTGGGGTTCCTATCCTTACAACGGCAACAAAACTTTCCTGTCAGAATTCTACTTTAAAAAAAATCCTGATTGAGTTGTGCTAAGCCTCCCTTTGCAAAAGATGAGTGCATGTGTTGAAAATGAGCCTTAGAGTGCAGCTGTAAACCAGCAAATGGGCATGATCCTCATCAGTTAGTTTCTTTTTTATGGGGGAATAGCTTAATGCAAGCAAACAGCATTTCCTTTAGCCAAAAAAAAAGTCCTACTGCAGGAGACTGAGAACAAAATAACTTCTAAGAGTCATAGAGCAACTTAACCTCGGAGTATGGAGATGGCATAACGAAAACCTTGTTATCTGAAACCAAGCTTGTCTTTGCTGGTTATTGTTGTAGAGAGACTTCTCCAGAGGGGAGAAATATCTGTCAGATAAAACGGGGAAGGTTCATTTATACAGTGTTACTCTAAGCTTCTCTGAAGTCTTATTCTCACAGTAAAAGCTGCAGAGCCTTCCTCGAGAAAGCTGTAATTGTGATTTGACTTGAAAACAATGTTGGCTGCCTTTTATTTCGGTACGGCTCTGCAGACCCTGCCTGCCTGTTCCCAGCCCTGTGCTGCCCCCCACTCCGCCCCCGCCTTTTTGCTGACATGAGCTATTCAGGCAGCATGATCTGGATAGTGGAACTGATCTCGTTCACCATCTGGCTGCACAAACAGCTGCAGCTCAATAGAGAGGGTGGCTCAGGAGCAGGAATGAGCTGGGGGAGGGTGAGAGGGATGAGGATTGCCTTTCTTAGCAGCCGTGTTGGTTTAAACGTGCATCAGACTGTAGCTGAAGATACAGAAGATGCTCCAAGGCAAATCATGAACCTGAGGTAACGTACTTAAATCTTTCTCTGCATCTTTGGGCACTGGAATGGAAGCAGGGTAGGAGCTTTCCTTTATATCATGTAGCAAAGTGAGATATAAGATGCTGGCTAAACTTCTGAATGTGATATCCTGGAAGGAAGTCCCAAATGAGCCAAATGGGGTGTGAGCTGCATTAAAATCCTAAGATTGACCTGTCCCAGGTTCCAGCATGAGGTTCTCCTGCTCTAGTACTGGTGCCTACTGAAGACTGAACTGACCAAACTTTGCAGCTTTTGATATGGCTTTAGTCCCCTTTCACTCCTCCCCCCCTGCTTTCTGTTTTCCTTGTTTATAGGACAGTTTGCTACAAGGAATTAACAAATAAAGAATTTCTAGTCTCTAGGTCTTTCTGGATTCTAAGATAAAAGCTTTCAGTTCAAATGTTTTGAGTTTCATCCATTAGGTAAACTGTTTCAAAAAGTTCTGCAGAGAAGTCCTGACTTTTTAATGTGAAGCCTTGCAAAATGGCTTTTTTTAATGAGTAGCACTGAAGGCTCAACAGTCTGTTTTAGAAACTCATTACAGAAACTATAACCAGGCTTCCTATGTCAAGGCATTTAATGCCTTCTGGAGATGCAGTTATAATAAGAAAGGGACTGAGATGATCGCTTCCATTTAAGTTTTCTGTTTTTGTTTTGCTTTTTACATCATTTAAATGATGATAACGTTTCCTTGATATGTGTTTTCTTGCGTTTTATGTCAATGCTTGTAACCTCAAATTAGTAACTTTGGGATTTAACTACATAACGTGAGCTTTTGGCTGAGGTACCTTTCCTTGTTAATGAAAGGGAGAATACAGCTGATTAGTTCAGCTGATTAAATTTATCAGTCTGGTAGTCAGCTATCTATTTGCACTGAAATCAAAGTAAAGCGTTCCTTTGTTAGCTGGGCGTGTGTTTCAGTGGTATCCATAAGGGGAAATGTGAATTTATTTCTAATTGGCACTTGTGTTTTGTGAATAGATTATGAAGCAATTGTGAAGCTTTCTGATGGCTTTAATGGAGCAGACTTGAGAAACGTCTGTACCGAAGCAGGTATTCTCTTCGTTCTTAATTTTGATGGGCTTGTTTCGTGCTAAACATTTGAGCTGTTTCTCGCGTGCTTCCATGAGTGGATTAAAATCAGGTTAGAGATACGGAGCTGGAATATGGTCCTTGCACACTGATGCTCACTTTTTGTACCCCTTTCTTAAGGGGTGGACAGCACTTACTGGAAATGCTAGCATCTCATCAGTAGCAACATGCCAAAGCAGTTGCTTACCTCACAGCATGTCCCGTGTGTCCAGACTGTGAAGCGTAAGCAGCCATGTGGTGGTATGCCCTGCAGCTTGATGGAATAACTTGAACAAAATAGCCTTTCTTCCAAGTTTCCTTATGACCTATACAGTCACAATGGACTTGATTCTTTACATCTTCCCTCTAAGGTTATGGACAAATATCTTACCGGGTCTGCCAATAAACCAGCTAGACATACAGACAGTCCAGCTGATGTGTGCAGACCTGCTGGCAGTCAGGAGCAGTAGCAGTGCAGTGATACAGCATTATACTCACTAATATCCCCTGCCATATACAAGCTGGATCCACACAGAATTATGTGGGTGTAGGCACCATCCCGTGACATGCATGGTATCAAAGTTCTCTCCATTGCTTGGAACTTGAACTACAGAGGGGAAAAAAGGCCACCCCATGTCTGGTTTTAACCACTTTTACTGGCCAAGCATCACGACACGTTGTTATAAGCATGAGATGCATTCCAGAAACACTGGTAGTACCCATTTTTCTCCTTTTTGCAGAGCATCCAAGTCTTTCAGTACCTGCATGTTGGGAGAGTTAATAGTATGTTTTTTCGCTTCATAAATTTATTGTACACTTAAGGTTTGCCTACATTGGAAAGCTGAGTAACACAATTAAAGTTGTTTAAAGTGAGTTGTACACTTTGCTGATCGCTTCAGTGACTGTGCTGTAGTTTAATCCTCTTCCCAACTTTACAAAAGCTGCATGTAACAGTCTGTGCAGATAATGTAGCTTGGATCCTTTCCACTTAAATTGAAGTGAGACTTCATGTACTGTCTTTCTGTACTGAAAGGAGCACCAACTTACCCTTGCTGTTAAATTATTCTTCGCAGGTATGTTTGCGATCCGCGCCGATCATGACTTTGTAGTACAGGAGGACTTCATGAAAGCTGTTAGAAAAGTGGCCGATTCTAAGAAGCTGGAGTCCAAGCTCGACTACAAACCTGTTTAAGTTAACCATATAATTCATGATTGACTGCAGGGGACATACTGGGTTAACGTCTAAGAAGAGAAATAATGTACCTCTCGATTGTTATCATAAGGTGTTTGTATAACATGTAGCTAGTAGTTTGGTAACACTAGTTGCAAGTTGGCTACAGAAATGTTTTCTGTACAATTCTGAAATACAATACTCATTACAGCCCAGGTTAAGTAAAACGCGTGGAGATGTGTTCTCATAGCAATTATGGTGTGACTTTATAAATGTGCCTGGATGAGTTAGCAGTCTTCAAGAAAGTCAATTCATTTCTTGGTTGTTGTTTTTTTTTTATATATCGGTAAATTTCCTTTCATCAAACAGTTGAATAAAACAATAAAACTTGTTTAAATTGGCTTACCCCAGTGTACCTTCTCTGTAACTCTCTTGGAGAGAGTTAAATACAATCACTACACCAGAGAAAAGTTCCTCTCCAAATATTGAAGACACATGATTTGAGTCCTGTGCCTTACATGTCAAAACGTGGCATCTTTTTTTTTTTTTTTATCTCTGGGGACAAAGGAGAGAAAATTGGTGTTTACTCCTTCAGTGCTGAAGTCAGGAAAGAGGATTTAGCTGAGCTAGCTTCAGTTATTGCTCGGAGTATGAGAACTGAAGTCCTTTAAAATGTTTGCTGTCTTTCCTTATGCTAGGGTAAGTCTAATGCTAAATACCAGTTTATTGACAAAATGTCTAAGTGGAAGTGGAGAATCTGAGCTGGATTTCCTCTTTAAGTTCCCCTTTCAGTTACTTCATCCAGCCAGGAACTTTCTGATATGCTTGGAACCTGTGCTGCTTTACACATGTGAAGTGGCATATCTAATGCTCCTGGAGCTCTCAACATGCTTTGCGATGCATCTTACAGGGCTGGAATTTGGCCTTCTGTGGGCTTGGCTTTGTGCTCCCTGGGAACTTTCTGCTGCAGCTGTTTGAGTAATCATTCAAACAGAAATAAAAACGTGGTGGCTAACCTGTTCTTTTTCTTAAAGCCTTCTGTTACTATGTATTATTTCTGTTTTCTAATCAGTTCCACTGAGAGGGTGTGTGTGGAGATAGACTTACTGTGTGCAGTGGAACTTACTGAAGTGGTAGACTGGAACAGCAGTGTACTAGACTGGACTTCTGGCTACTTCTCACTATTCTAATTGGATTACTTTGGGCATGCTCAGCTGTCAGACAAGTACATTAAATTAACTCTAGACTCACTGGGAAAGGCACCACTGAGCAGCATCTCCCTGGCAGTTTTGACAACCAGCATTGTATTTCATTCCCTATCACTATGAGACAAAACAGAGGCAGGGGAAGGCAGAAAACAGCTGCAGCGGGACAGGCCCTATTTTCACATTTACAGCTAATGGCTGTTAGGGACTCTGGTTGGTATGAAAACTTCCTAACGTGATTGTATCAGGAGTATAAGATGCAAATTTCAATTTTAGTTTTCCATACCACGCATTTGAGTGCAGCTCAGACGGAGCTGCTGGGTCTGGGTGCTACACCTGTATGGTGTGCTCAGAACAGTCAATGTTCAATGAAAGTCAATCTCTGAGCACTGTGATGATGTAAAAATTGAGCTGAGCTTCTTCCATTACCTTGGAGAAGGGTAAAAGATGACAGAACAGTTTTGTGAGGTACTGAAAAGGGTCATATTTTTGAAGTTTGAGTGGCAATGTCCCAAGTATCCCTCCTTGTTCCTATTCTAGGTGCCGGCCAGGGCCATGAAGCACACTTCTCTTGCTGTGCTGCCCTTCACTGGTTCATTTTTGATCTCTCGCTAAAAGGAAATTGCAGAGCTGTTGCTCAAACACGATTGTCGCAGGTTTCTCAAGGGGGAGATGAGCCAGCGAGTGAAACAGTAGGATAATTTAGGGTGAGGGGGCCCAGCAGAGCATGGGGCTGAGCTCCTGGCGCAGGACCATCCCTGGATGGGGTAAAAAAATGCCTTTTGTCTACCAGCCGAGCTGTGTGTGTGTGCCTGGGGACGAAGTGGACACACTGTGGGGCTCTGCCTTTTTCTTGGCTGCCACCAGCGCCTTGAGAGGAGGGGTGTCGTTGGCAGGGCGGCGGGGCTGGCACGAAGCCGTACCCCAGCTTTTTGGCTTTTCTACCAGCCAGCGAGCCCAAACCCACCAAAGGAGGGGGATTTCTCCTCAAAATGGAAGCGGCGAGGGCCGGCAACGGGGAAACTTCGGCGGGCGTGAGGGGAGAGCCCTGAGGGGAGCGCCCTGAGGGGAGAGCCCTGAGGCGAGCGGGCGGCCGTTGTGGCGGGGCGGGACGGAGGCGGGGAGGAGGAGGAGAAGGAGAAGGAGGAGGAGGAGGCGGAGAAGAAGAAGAGGAGGAGGAGAAGAGGAGGAGGAGGAGGGAAGAGGCGGTAGCAGCAGCAGCAGCAGCAGCATGGCGGCCGGGCGAGAGCGGCTGAGCGCGCCGCCGCCCCCCGCTGCCACCGCCGAGCCTCCCCCCGCCGGCCCGCTGCCCAAATAGCCGCCCGGCCCCGGCCCCGCCCGGAGAGAGCCCGGCCGGCCATGGAGCTCGCCAAGCCGGCCTTCCCCGCGCTGCCGCAGGCCAAAGAGGACTCCGAGGTAAGGGCGGCCTGGGCGCCTCCGCCCGGCGGAGCGGGGTGAAGGGAAAAGGGGAGGCCCCCGGGGGGTGAGGGGAGCCCCCAGCGGCCGCTCCCCGCCCTCCTCATGGCCGCTCCCCGCTGGCCCGGGCAGGCTCGGCTCGGCTCTCCCTGCTCCCTTCCTTCGGTCCTCGAAGGGGTTCCTGCACCCAGCCCTGCCCGCAGGCCTCGGGGGCCGCCGCTGGGAGGCTCCGTGTCCTTGCCCGGCCCGGGGTCCCCTCATGGGGGACACCTCACAGCCCCCGGGGTCCCCTCACAGTTCCCAGAGCCCCCTCACAGCCCCTGGTGTCTCCTCGCAACCCCCAGAGCCCCCTCACAACGGTCCCCTCACAGCCCTCAGCGTCCCCTCACAGCCCCCAATGTCCCCTCACAACGCTCCCCTCACAGCCTCTGGTGTCCCCCCATCCTCCCTCGCCCCTCTGCCTGCCCCAAGACCCCAACAACCTCCTCTCCTCCACACCAACGAGCCCCTCCTGCCCGTCCCCATCCAAGCACTTGGCTCCGAGGCTCTCCACAAGCCCCTTGGCGTTTCGGGAGACATTTCTGCCCCGGGACGTGACAGCGGCTGGAGGCAGGTGGCAAATATCCACCAAGGCTGAGCCGGGCCGGTGTCTGATTTCGGGGCTTGGCACAGCTTCGTCGTGCTGCCCTGGGTGCCGTTGGCGTGTCTTCATGTGCCACAAGCAGCCCCGAGCGTGATTCTTTGGTGGCGTCCAGAACTTGGCACAAAATGTCACCACATCCATGCCACGAGCCGGTGGTGTCTGAGCTCCTCACGGCTCCATGGGCTGCCCCACGTTTCAGGATATTATCCAAGACACAACGCGGTTTATTGCTGTGTCAACAGAGCCGTTGTTGCGTGCTTTTATTGTGGTAAGAGTACCTTCAGCATGCCGGGTACCTGCCTTCTTCTTTCTCGCCTTTGTTGCCATGATTGAACGCCCTCTCCACTTCAGGGCTCGGCGAGTGTTTACAAATCACCTCGGTTGTTTTCAGCAAGTTGTAATCGTTGTGTTCGGATCTGAACACAAATCGCGCGCGGCCCCGCCAGGCTTGTAATTTGTTTGTTTTTAAATATCTTTTCTTTCTGGAGAAACCAATCCCATTAGCTAAGGTTGCTTCTGGAGATGGTTAAGTAAATTAGGCTGGGTGACTTTTCGAGCCTGCTTCTAACTCGAATAGCTAAAAAAGGAGTGTTTGGCTAAAATAGTTTTAAAATCAGAGGTCACTGCCAGTTTTGCTACAATTAGCTGAGTAAGGTGAGTTGTAAGACAGCGTCCTTCACGAAGTGGGGTTTGTTTCTTGCTTGATTTCTTATCTCTCTTTTGATAGTACAGCGTTAAAACTTCAAATGCCGCAGGTCCGTAGTGGAGAGTTTCAGGGACTATATTTAAAAACCATATGCCTTACGCGCTCAGTACTTCACATTTGTGTCTGACTCTATCGCAGTGTTTGGGGAAGCAGAAAAGTTGCAGCCGGTGTGAGAATGTCTAAGCTGGTGTACCTCTAACTTAAAGTTTTTGCTTTTTTTTCGCTTTTACCCTTTGCTTAAAGGGTAAGAGGCTGCAGCTGTGGGCCCTCAGCCTGATCCTCGAGAAGATGCTTTGGAAAAGCAGTCTCAGGAAACTGAAGTCATTCTGCCTCCAAATTGATGGAGAGCTGAATATCAGCCCTTCTGTTTTGCTGTGAGGAGGCTCTTCAATGAGGAGTCCCCCTAATACTCTTTTTTTAGGAAGAGGGTTGTGTGTGGTGTGGTGTCGTGGTGGGTTTGATTATAAGGTGTTGGTTGGAGAAGGGGCAGTGGAGGGAGAATTTGGGGAACGCCTGGTGGACGTCCCGATGCGGACTGCTCACAAGCACATACAACTCTGGTGGTTTTAACGTGGTCTGGCTGCCAGCTCCCTTCTGACTGACACCAGCAACTGTGTGACGGCTTAAAACAAAAAAAGCCAATTCGTGAGCCTGTCTGGTTGACCGCCCAGCTTCACGCCGTGGTGCTGGTACGAGGAAGGGTAAGAGTGGGCAAGGCTCTCTGCTGGGGAGGGTGGTGAGAGCCTGCTGCTGGATTGACTTCAGCAGGAAGGTGTTCTAGATAAATAGAGATAAAAGAGATGGATGTCCTGGCCTGTGGATGGTTTGCAACACCCCTAATCCATACTTAGCACTAAAACCTGCTGAATTTTGGAATGACTGACCCCGTCTAAAAGTACCTGCTGGAGGCTGTGAAGTGCCACGTTGAGACTTGCTGGCGGTATTTGCCTGCTGGATGGAGAGAGCCCCGCGTGCCTGCTGTGCATTCCTCCCCCGATAACATCTCAGGAACAACATCTCCGCAACGGAGGGACCCCAAGCGCGTCAGGAGCTCTCCTAGCAATGGGTGTCACTCCTTTTCCTGTACCTGCTGTGTGTTTAAGGCTCGTCCTGGTGGCGAAAACGTGTTCCTGGCAGGTCAAGCACAGACAGGCGCCCGCCACGCGTCGGTGCAAGCGTGTGTCAGCGCCGCTTTTTAGTGCTTCCTCTGGCCCCTGCGTGCTGCCTGCAGCCTGCCTAATTGTCTGGGTCTGCAGCGTGAGCTAACGAAGGCTGGGATCCGCCGGCTTCTGTCTCATGCTGGCAAGCCCATGTTAGAAGCTGAACTCCTTTTTTACCCATCCGTATGCCGCTCGGGTTGTTCCAGTTTTAATGTTTGGGTATTGAAGCTGTAACTCCTCGTTCTTGCCCAGGTTTTCTGGTAATTGCTGTGAATGTCTGTAAATAGTGTGCGTTGTTTTATAGGGTGCTGATAGGGAATATGTCAAAGCCCGATGAGTAATGCCGATTGAACATAGCATGGAAACCACTTAGGCTTAGATTTATTTATGTGCCTTTTTCTAAAACTGGCGTGCTTTCCAAGCTGGGCTCTAAAACTTTCTTAAATTTCGGAAATACTGGTCCTTTTCTCCCAGCATAGAAATCTACGGCTAGGGACCCTTCAGAAGAGGCCGGCAGCAGTGCGTGCTGCTGTATGAACACTGAGACACCTTAGCACTCTTGGAAAGAAGGTAAATAAGGACTGGGGTAGTTAAGAAGTACGGTGGCTATTGTTATCCCTTGAAATCTTACCCCAAAAATGATAGGGGTGAGATGTACGCAGCAGGAACACGGCACTGACTGCCAGCGCAATTATTTGTTAAGACGTTGGTGTGTTTGCTTGCGGGCAGGCTGAGTAAACTACTATTCATGATCCACGTAGATTATTATTATTATTTTTTTTTTTAGGACTACTTGTGTTTTTTGTAGTGGAACGATCAGCCTATTGGCGAAGTAATCAAACTCGCCTTTTTATTCTGCGTGTAAAAGTGAGCTCTCGTAGCACATGACTCCTTCAAGAAACGTTCACGTCTTGGCAGCTATATTTAGTCTGAGACACTAGTTTGTATCTGACTGCTTTTAACCATGGGTAGCACAGGCCATGTAAAGGTGGAACAAATGTCTTCAACTTTTACCAAAGCAGCAATTTTCCTCGTCTTCACACTCCTTAAAGCAAGTAGGAAGCCTGTGTTATCGTATATATCCCACCTGCCCACGAAACAGAGCAAAGGAAACTTAAATGGAGAGCAGGGAGTGTAGAGGAGCTGATGGGATTGGCTCTGTGCGAGTCCATTTAAATCAAATTTCAAAATAAATAAATAAAAACTAGCAACAACAAAGCCAAAGAGCGTGGCAGCCCTGCCCCTTGGCTGGGACGCCACGCTCTGGGAGATGCCGGTGCTGCTCGTTGTGGGCACCAAAACCGGTGTTCAGCAGGCTCCTGGAGGCCTTTTGGCCCAAAGATACAGAATGGGACAACCACAAACGAATGTTTCTCCTCTATTTTATGCTTCCACTTACCATTTAGTCTCCCGTTTTGTCATTTTTGTGGCTCGTGGTCCTCTTTGCTGACACCACCTTTATTTTCCTGTTGTGCTCTTCTTCCTTCCTCTGCGTGCTCTGTCATTCCCGTCCGGGTTGTTTTTTCTCCCCGCCTTCCTGCTTTTGCATTTCCTCGTGTCTTCAAAAGCACCGATGTCTGTACGAGAAGGGCTTCCCGTGGTGCAGCTCCTGCTCACAAACATCCCCAAAACATCTCTGGGCACAGCATCCCAGCCCTGGCCACCTGGGGCCACTTGGCCATGGCACCAAAGCCCGTCCTTCAGCTGGCCGTGCCGAAAAGTGGCTGTGCCCACCCTGCCAGCCGGCCTTGTCACCCTTGTGTCCCTCCTGTGGGGACCTGGAGCAGGGATTTCATGTAGAAATAGATGATTTTTGGGACCGTGTCAGCTCCCTGAGCGTGGTGACCATCGGCTGGCAGTGCCCTTGCCTTCAGCTGGGTGCTCCATTGCATTAGCAGAGTGCCAAAGCCCCTCCTCGCCGCTACCCCTGTCTCAGTAGTGGTGTGAATGTGGCTTCTCTGAGCAAAAAGAGGGGGTTTAATTTGCTCCATTTATATATCTGCACTATATTTTCATCTGGGGAAAAATATATATATACTTTTTAACGTTTCTAACCAGAATAACTGTGTCTGAGATCATGAAGCATGACCAGAACTGAAGACACAGCCTTTGATTTCGTTTCTGGCTTTAGCTAATTTTGAGTCCCTCAGAGTAACCTGCTTCATGGTGATAGATATGATAGGCTGGGGTAATATTCAAGTGTTTTTCTCGAATATGCTTTCAGGACTTTATCTATTTTCTTTCTGCAACATTGCAGTTGAGTGTGTTCTATTACTGCTTTAACATTTCATGATTTTTTCAGTAATAGTTTATTCTGCTTCTTTGCACTTTACAAAGTCCATCAGCGTGGCAAGCTTCATTTTTGTGCAGGCCTTCAGTGAACGCATTTCCAGGCTTCCTGGTAAACAGCTAGGAAAGGAAGAGTTGAAGTGGAAGGGGAAGAAGAACAAACCTCAGCCTTGAAGAGCTGCGGTGAGCTGTCGGCCTGTGGAAGTGGTCTTGGAAGAAAAGGAATACAGGAGCCAGGCAGAGCTGGAGGATTGGAGTGTTATCAGCTTCCCAGCTGCCACCCAGTCAGGCTTTCCCACCTGACAAAGCTCTGCTTTTGAAGTGTAGGACCTCAGGTAAAGTGTTCTGGAGAGAGGAATGAGGAGATGGTGGAAAAGCAAAGCGTTTGGGAGACTTCAGACTTCCACAGAATTAAGCGTGAAGCTTTTTGTGTCAGGATGACCGTCGAGGCAGGGGATTGGACCCGTCCACGACCCACACTGCAGGCTGCCAGGGGGAGCAGCAGCAGTGTTGGCAGTTAAAATGATCGTATCTCCTGACTGCTCTGTTCAGCAGTAATCTTCTTTTCCTGCAGAGAGCGGTACGAGATTATAGGCAAGAGATCACTCGGTCAGAGCAGATAAAGGACCCGAAGCAGCTCAGCAGGACGTGGGGCTGTCGTTGCCGGATTGTTTGTCTTCAGCTTTAATTCCACAAACTGGAGGAACGTTGCACCAGGATGGGAGGAGGCGCTTGGAGTTTTATAGCCTATATGAAGATACCACTAGACATGGAAATAAATGTAGGCAAGAGGATCCTGATAGCCCTAGATTCTTGATGTAGGTGAGGAACAAACAATCCTAAGTCTTGCTGTGATGGATTACGATGAGGAATCTGTGCAGAGAGGTGCGCAATGCTGCTCACAGTAAAAGAGCTGCCTGAGTATTGGAAAAGGGTCAGACTCCCAGAGCAGTCAGGAAAGTTTTTAAATATGTGTTGTGTGTGAAAACTAGGGGGTCTTCTAACGGGTTAGGAAGCTGCTAAGTGATACCACGCTGGGTATCCACTTCACTGCCTCCTTCACTTCTATGGGGTGAGTTGTGGAGCTGTGTTTAAAACCACGCAGTTCCCTTGCAGGTATTGATTATGGACAAGGCTCAACGTCAAGGCTGCTAAATTAACTTGAAAATTCATGTTATTGAAGTCCTAGGTCGCTCTTGCTGGAAAAAATCCACACACATACATGCATTGAACACATCAGTGCCATGTCAACGTTTTCTTCCATGAAAATGGTCTCCTAAAGAACAGGTACAGCTATGGCAAAACACATCAATAACACAACTCTTGGCAAAGTAACTCTTGGTGGTGTAGTTTAGATGGTGGCTACTGGGAAGCTGTCTGCAGCATAGGCAAAATCTTGCCCGTTTGTTCATATCTTGAATTTATTCCAGCTGGGGATTGGCTGTAGGTGGGGAAGGGAGGGCTTCGAAACGTGCTTCGTTCCCTTTTCTCTTGCTCTTCGCTCCATGTGGAGGCTGTATGAAGTGCCACAGTAGCCCCCACCCTTTCGTTTGCCTATCGTTATCTTATTTTCATTCCCTCTTTCCATTTTGTCTCCCAAGCATCAAAGATCCCTTCAGTCTGATAAAGGGAAACTTCCAGCTGTTGTTTGCCTTCGGGATGCTGCAGCGTGGAGAGCATGGTTAACAAATGAACTCCTTAAAATGAGACCTCTGCTCGTGTTCAGGCTATGCTGATAGATTTTTCAGGGCCTTTTGCATGCCATTTGAATAATCTTGCGTTGTTAATTTTAAAAGCCTGTAAGGGCTGTCAGGCAATCAGCAGAATCGCTCTTAGTTTGTGTCGTTGCAGAAGGAAAACACTTAAATCTCTGATGCCATCTTTCAGATATTTGTTTTGCAGACTAAAATCCTTGCGAGCTGTACCTTTTGGGCTCTTTGGGAAACGCTGGTGGCTGATGTCTGGAGCTAACAGCGCCGTGTTTTCATGTTGGGAACATCTGTGGCATCTGTTGCCCTTTGGGTTTTGTTTTCCTTTGGACTACGTACTGCTAAATTCTTGTCTACTTATTGTGCACAGCTTACAGCTTTTGTGACTAACCCAATTTCCTGCTTCAGATGCATTTGAGAGGAGTATTTTTAACACTTTAAGGCCCCTTGACCAAAGTAGTGACGAATTTGTGTTTTCATTACGCTCCAGACTAAGACTTCTGAATTCCCCAAGTGCATAAATAGAGTAGTAAACCCACTTTGGCACTTGTGGGCTCCTGGAGCGTAACTTAAGCTCTTCAGAAGTTATTCCTCATGATGTTGTTTTCATACTTGGACAAAACCGGGACTTCCTTGCATATTAGTGAATAAATTATGCTTTTGGATATGCAGTGAGGCAGTGGGATTATGCTAAAACACGCTTGGGTCAACCTTCAAAGGAGACAGTTCCTTAAATATCATCCCTTTGTTACAGGATTTCTACGTTCTGCTATCAGGAGCTTTTATTATTACAGCTGGAACACACAAGAACAGCTTAGCTGGCCCTCTGTCTGTACCAGAGACCGTTTCAGCGTGGTGTTGTGTCCCTGTTTGTACTACCATTTTCCGTAGTATTCAGGGAATTGTTTTGAGTGGCTTCATGTTTGTTTGCTTTCTCAGAAACGCTGCCCTAGATTCAATCCAAGTGGCTTCCAGGATAACTTTCCTGATACTAAAATCCTTTCTAATTCCCTACCAAGAGCTAGCAAAGCCTCCCCGTGTGTGTGTGTGTGTGTGGCTGGGGGAAGCACTGGATTTTTCTTGCGTATCCTTCTGAAAAGGGGCTGACTGTGAAATCGGCACTGTGGTTGTGGGTGCTGAGGTGGGCAAAGCCGTGGGTTGAGGGCTTGGATCTTACTCGATGCCCTCGAGACCTCGCTGCAGAGGTGGGATACTTGGAGCTGAACTTCGTGGTAGCTCCGAGGAGACCAGGGATCCTGCAGGAGGTGTTGGGCATCACCTTCGTGCAGCCCAATGCCAGCATCTGTGGGTGCTGTGTGAGGATCCTTCCCGGTGTGACGGCCTCAAGTGGGGAAACGTGGAAATCTGTTTCTTTATGGCTTGCTGTGGTGATGCAGAACACGACTTCCTAGGGTTGTTAAAGCCAAATCCTGAATATTCAAGGCTAAGTCGGTGTGAGTATAGGCAGTGAGATAGATGCTCTGAGTTTTAAGGGAGCTCCTGCTGTGCCTGCTTCCTTGTGCCTGTTTGTTCAGGGCTGTGGGAATGTAACAGCCAAAGGACTCTTCCCTCTGTGCCTCATACACAATGTCCCGAAGCTTTTCCCTTTTTTCTTCCCCCCTCCTTCTTCCTCTCCTCTTTAGAGGCATTTCAAAGCAGAAAGCCGAGCCGTGGATATACACCACGCCGGCTCTCCTGCACAGGCTTCCTCGCTGATGACGTTGGGTGCTTGAGTTTTTCTGCACGTTCGCTCTCAGAAGAGTGATGTGCCTTGTCCTCGAGTGTCACTGGAGTCTGCCTGGAGAGGTAGAAGGTAGCTCGTACACGCTGCAGAAAACAGACTTCATTCTTTTCTATAACGTGCATGGATAGGTCTCTGCCTGGATTTGTTTTCCCTCCTGTGTGCTCATATAATTATTTTCTTTTTATTTTGAAGGATTGGACCTATCCCATGAGGAGAGAGATGCAGGTATGACATGCTTTAATTTTCCCTTTGAGTCAAAACCCACGGTGCCTTCTAAAGGGGGGAAAAAAAAAAAAAAGAAAGCCATACAAAAAAAGCTGGTATCAGCTGGTCCTTAGGGTAAAGCATCAGGGAGCACTGTGGGGGAGATGTGCTGCTTCAGTGGAGGAAGGACAGAGGTTTAATATCTCAGACACCCCTGGATTAATGTGATTCCAGTTGTTCCATCAGGGACTACGGGTAGCAAGGGGTTTAGTGGCAGGGGGAGAGGGCTGCTGGTTTAGCATCAAGGTGGGCTTGAGTCTCTGTTGTACAAGTGCAGGAAAAGAAAAAATCTCCTTCAGAATCCCCCCAAATAAATGTTTTTAGGAGCTGGTCACTAAAAATATTGGAGCTCTGCTTTTTAACTTAAATCCCGTAGGGTGTAGCTGTTCTCATGTGGGACTTCTGGACAATTAAAAGTTTCCTGCCGTGTCAGCCAAATCTTTGTACGAGACCTTCATGTCTTTATTGGGGAGGAGATAACTGCTTAAAATTAGCTTTTTTTTTAAAAAAAAAATTACCCAGCTGGGGCTGGGTAAGAGGTATCAGCCAACCTGGAGCTTAGTCTAAACAACGGACGTAATTCCAGTGCCAGAACAAGATCTCCTGCACAAAGGTCGTGCTGCTTTTATTTTGCCAAACTGATTTTGTTCCCTCGGCCTGTTTGAAACAGCACTTGATAACGTGTGAATTATTTGTTCCTGTGGGGTCGAATGTAATGTGTGATTTCAGATAATTTTGGGTTGGTACTAACTGTCTGTTTTCTGTCCCCCTAGGAAATTCTACCTGGGTTATTTTTAGGCCCATATTCTTCGGCTATGAAAAGCAAGGTATGATTTTCAGAGGAGTGTCTCATAAGGAAACTTTGCCGTGCTGCTTTGTTACTGTGGCAATGTGGTCAAGTTGCACGTGTGTATCCACATAGGTATAAATTTGGTTGCAACATTATGTTCTCTGACATCTTTCCTGCTGGGCAGAAGCAAGGCATCGTGCTTTTATGGGGTGGTTTCTTAAACCTGGAGGATAAGCAGGGGCTGGCAGCGATGCCTCCCTCTTTCCAGAGAGAACCTGAACACTGCAGCCATGTGCTGGGGCAGTTGACACTTTGCACAGACTGCGTTTTCCTTAATCTTGGAAAAAAAGTGAAAAAGAGTCCTGATTGATTTTTCACATGGCTTGAAGTTGTGCATGCATGCGTACGCACACGTGCAAGCTCTTAATTTCTGCTGACTGGCTTTACCTATGCCCTGCAAACCAGAGCAAACTCTAGGTTTGAAGTGACTTTCATGTTAATTAATTGTGAAGAACGTTTGTGTGTGAGTTTTATAATTAAGCTTTAAAATATTTTTTTCTTAAGAAATCATTAAAAAAAAATAATCAGACTTGCACATTGCTGATCAGGCAATCGGTTTCCTTTACTGAAGTGTTGCAACACAGATCAGAATTGGAAACTTATGCAGTAAAAATGAAGTACGTAGCAGTGCTTGACTTGATTGTAGAAGCAAAAACAAAGCTTGTTATCTGCCAGCTTGCACTGTGGCCTGACTGCTCTTACTTTCCATGGTCTGACTCCTGCAAGACGCAATGCTAGCTGAAAATTGCTATAGCCTATGCAGACATGCAATTTCAGGAGAAATGGAAGGTGTGCAAAATCAAACGAGCTTTTGAATGCCTTTCTTGCCTCTTCCTTTCATCATTGGAATGCTTTTTTTCTTACAAATCCTAATGGTTGTGTTTTTGCCTTTTTGAAAGAGAATTTTTCACGCTATGCTGTGAATATTAGAAAGCCAGCTCTGATTTTCCTCAAGTACTTGATGTAACTCATTGCATATTTATGTCTAGCTTTCCTTTTAATGACTGTGTAATAAATGGATTCAGTTCTCAAAGATCTGTTTTTCTTTTTTCTGCAGCTACCTATACTTCAGAAACATGGAATCACCCATGTAATATGCATACGGCAAAACATTGAAGCAAACTTTATTAAACCAAACTTCCAACAGCTATTTAGGTGAGAAATGAGCATAATGTGCAGAAATATAACAATTAAGACTTACTCTTAAACACCTCACGCTAGTAATGAGATATTTATTTTTGTGTGTTCTTTCTGGTTATTTTTACGTTGTCAAAACTATTTATACACCTTATCATATTTTTCAAAGACTCTTAAATCCAGGCTTTAGAGTTTCTTCATCATGCTAAACTCCAGACATAAGCAAATCCCCAAATGAAAAGTATCTGTTAGTGTCCAGTAACTGTCTTAAGTTATGAGGTTGTTAGTTCTGAGTAGTTTCTGCTGTCAATAAAACACTTGAGGCAACTTGATCAGAAAATGGCTACCTCTGAAAAAGCTGCACGGAGAGCCCCAGAAAAGAATGTGGCCCTTACTCATGTACTGATGGTAAGGATGTGAGTACACAGTGTGCTGCTTTCAAACACAGCTGTGTCGCTGGTAGCCCAGCATTTATGAATTTCTTCTGCCCCCAGGGGTGATTTTTGTCTGGGGATGTTGGAGAAGGTTCCTCACTTGCTTCCTCGTAAGGACAGCCCAGAAGGCTGCTTGCTCGGAGTAGTTCTGGAGTTTGGACCAGAGAGTAAAGCCACGTGGGTAGTGTTGGCTTCCTTCTGCAGGTTGGAGTGTTGTCGCAGGGCTGAGTCAGCTGTAAGCGTTACTGTGTACTCATAGCAACTGTTCTCATTGCAGGTATTTAGTCCTGGATATTGCAGATAATCCAGTTGAGAATATAATACGATTTTTCCCTATGGTGAGTATTTGTGAACGTGAATGGGTTGGGAACAGAGTTCTCCAGTGAGATTTGTATGAGCTAACACGCTTAGTTCCAGGTGTGGGAAGCCCAGCCTGAGGCACATTCCTAGGCAGGTGGCAGGGTTGAGAACTCATAAGTGACCTTTTTATTGCCACTGTAGTACGGGTGATTAAATCATTCTTACAAGCATAGAAACAGAGGCAGAATTGTAAGAGCTCTGTTGTATTATGGTCCCAAAAGAAGACAGGTTATGAGAAGCTAATATTTATTTTGGAAACCCTTAGCCTGTAGGGAGTTTTTTTTTTTTATCTCCCAAGAATTTATTTTAGTATTTGATACAAGAGATGTAAATTAAACAGAACGTGGAAACTAGCTGGTGTGGGTAAGTCTTACAGCATCTTGAAACATGTTCATGTAGAGGACTTAAAAGATAACTTAAAACTAAACAGTACACATGACATAGCCAAATTTGGAAATAGCTCAAAACTAAAGGTTTGATCTGTGATTTTTGTATCTCTATTTGAGGTTGGTTTGCTACAGAGCAAAAGCATTTTCTTCCTTCCCCCACTCAAAGGGGAAAAAAAAGGCTTTTCTGGCTTCACTTCATATAGCAGAGGTGGTCACGTTTTTGCAGAAGGTGGCAAATTAACTGATGGCTTGCAGCTTTTCTAAAGCATAATGCCATTTGACTAAAGCATCCTTTGCAAATCCCAGTTACTGACATCTTAATATTTCTATTGGCATATTTTTAAGAGTCTGATTGGAGCTTTCCCCACAATAAATTATCTAGCTCTTGCTTTTCATCTAAACCTGGTAGTATTTCACAGACCTTTCTAGATCATGTCTCCACTTGTAGACTGATGAGACCAGCTTTTTTTACTGAAAATGTCATTGGAGAACTTTTCAGAAGACACGGGCATCAGTAGTGTGATCTACGCCCCATTTCTGTTGATGCATGTGTTTTTTTCCTGCCCTCAAACTGTTAACCAAGATGTCTGGAAGCCATTTTTTTTATTATAGTGGCATAACGTGACACAAAATGAACGTAAACAGCACACACAATGGATCTTTAAGCATTTTTGCACCTGGCTTCACATTAAGTTTCACTGACCATTTTATGGATAGTAAAAAGTACAAAAAAAAAAAATAGACATCACTTCAGCCAGATGCTTTGAAATCTGTACAGAGTGAGTTGTTGCTTTGTAGAAAGACTGATAAAAAGTTCTATGATATTTAAATGTAAGTAGTAGTAACACTTAGAATAATCTGAATGTTTCAGTACTGTAATTTTTTTTCTCTTTTTAGACTAAAGAATTTATTGATGGAAGTTTACAAAGTGGAGGTAAAATCAGATTCACTTTTCCCTTCATTTACTGCATTGCTGTTAAAGCTTTATAGCTAGCTTGGTGGTGTGTATAACGCGCTCTTAAGTATGAGGTTTTCTTGAATTTGGGAGGCTAATTGTGTTCAACTTGAGCTGAATTGTACAAATTCAGAGTAAAGTGTTTTTTTTTCTCTTGCCTCCAAATGGAAAACAAACTTCTTAATGTATCGTTTGTTTTTTTTTGTGTCACTTTAAATGCAAGTGTGTTTGTGTGGGAATGAGTTTTGTCTCTTCCCTAATGTAGGGCCTTAAAATCTGCGTTGCAGTCCTGGAATGGAGATCCTGTTACTCAAAATCCCCAGAGGAGCAAAAGATTGTGCTTCCGTATCCCTGGGGCAGTAATGGACAGAGTCTAGTTAGCAATCTAGAGTGAATTAAAACACACATGTTGTTCCTAGGATGTACCTTGTTGCTGTGTAGTTGTTCATAGCAAGGAAAAACTACATGTCACAGGATTTTCCTCAGTTAATACCAGTGTGGTTTTGGTTTTTGTCTTCCTCAGGAAAAGTTCTTGTCCATGGAAACGCAGGGATTTCTAGAAGGTAGGAGACTACCCATCCTGCTTATAATTTTTTTTTTAATTTTTTTTTAGAATATATTGGAATATATTCTACTGATTTTTATTTTTGTCTTTTATTTCAGTGCTGCCTTAGTTATTGCATACATAATGGAAACATTTGGAGTGAAGTACAGGTAAGACCAGAGTATGGACAGTACTGCACGGTCATGTAGTTAATGATTCCTCTCAAAAGGCACTAAGAGTGCTTACCTAGAGTCTGATATATCTGTAGGTATTGCTGTTTTAATTTAAGCAGTGTAAATGAATAATAATTTGGAGGGAAGGTGAGCAGTCCTGTACTGTCACATCAGCCAGTTGTCACCCACTGAGACTGAGTGAAGACTTCGGGTGAGGCAGGTTATTCCATTTCTTCCCACTGCAAGTTTGTTTTCAGCATTTTGTGAAGAAGCAGGTACCTGCTGTGAATGGGAACAGGATGCCAGCCTACACAGATTGATGCCTCACTGTTAGACTTTATAGGAGAGGCCCCAAGAGGCTGTTTTAAGCAGCGTGTTGAAAGCAGGCCAGCAAGCAGAAGACTGGAGGTGGGGGTGGGCAAAGAGCATGCTGCAACTACTGCCTCCTGTTTTGCCCAGACAATTTCAATTACACAAACCGATTCTGAGAAGGCTGCATATTTTCTAAGAACTGATAACCTGAAGAAATGCTCATGAAACCACAGATGGCTTTGTCACGGTCTATTTTCCACTGAAGAATTTTCTCTCTCCTTCTCTTGTTAAGGGATGCATTTACTTATGTTCAAGAAAGAAGATTCTGTATTAATCCTAATGCTGGATTTGTCCATCAACTTCAGGTGATGTTTTGTTCTTCGGTTTTACTGGTCGTAGCTCAAAACCCATTTGATGAATCATCTTGTTCCAGAGCCATTGTTTCTATTTAGCTTTAGCATTTACTGTAAAGATACGCTTCAAGTAAATGTCAGAAGTTAGAGCAGAGCCTGGGAGGAAGATGAGTGGGTATCCTAATTCATTAGGCATAAGCTTCAGACAAAGCAAACCCAGGAATGGAAGAAAAAAAGAAAATTCAGTGTTGTGTAGTGATCAAGAGGCTCTGAAACAGCTTAGTTGGTGGGTAAGGAAAGTGTGAAGTGGATATTTTAGCACACATCCGTGATGCTTCTTGACGCTTGCATTCATAGACGATGAAGTTCACGGGTATGAAACAGCAAACCTTAAATGCCACGAAATTGCTTTATCATATTCCAGGAGCCTGTTGGGTGCGTGGTCAGCAAACATCAGGATAGTGTGGTGAAATAGATTTGCACTCTCGCTGTTACTTAAGTGGCTGGCAGCGAGATGACTAAATGTCTCCTGAGTGTGTGTGTGTGTTTTTAAGTAATCCCTAGTGAGGAGTTGCTGTGTAGTAACAGGCGTGATGGGTCAGCGGAACACAACTTGAAGCCCTTGTGTGGTTTGTCCTTGTAACAAATCTCTGAAGTCGCTATATTCTCAGTTTGGCTTGCTTCTGCTGTCTGAATTGCCTGCTGGGAACAAGAAGTTCTCTAAACATTCTCAGGGATTTTTTTCTGATGACAGTTCTCTCTTTCTTAAAGCCATTTCTTGTCACCCTGTGGGTTTTCTTTTGCTCTGCCTTCCTAGTGGTTTTTGTTGTTCGTGTCAAAACAACACTCCTTTAAAATCTCTGCCTTGCTGTAAAATACCCTCTGATGTGTCCTGAACTCTGAGTTAGTCCTTCTCCTCCTTACAAAGCATTATATAAAAATAAATAGCAATATGTATCACTTTTTCCCCAGGAATATGAAGCCATCTATCTAGCAAAATTAACCATCCAGATGATGTCACCACTGCAGCTGGAGAGATCCCTCTCTGTTCCACCTGGTACTACAGGTCAGAAACCTCTTCTGTGTGATCTCACCTGCTTAGCCTGGGGTTGTGGGTGATTGTCTCACGCTCTTAGTAGACGAAACCCCCAGCAGCAGCGAATCTCAGACTTTTGGGAAGGAAATGGCTGCAGTTGATGTGCAAGCTCTGTTGGAATAGAAAAATGAAGCATGGGGGAGATGCAAAGGGAGCCCCAAAATAGTGGGTTCTAGGAAATTTCTCTTTGTTGTGGAGAAAAGCAAGGGAAGAAGAGTGCTATAAGCAACTGCCTGTCCCAGAAACTGAATGTTGACCCCTTTTAAGGGTTGACTTCCTCAAAGAAAACAGTAACAGCTGTCCTGTAGCCCTGCTCACAGATGGGTATTATTACAGCTGATATTTATCCTCTTTTTTTTTTTTTTTTTCCTTTTTTGTAGGAAGTTTAAAGCGAATGCACGAAGAGGACGAAGAACTTGGTACCATGCAAGTGGCAGCAGCACAGAACGGATGATACCTGAGGACAGCACTGTTTGTATTGTGAATTCCTGCCAAGAAAGGTGAAGAAAACTAGGGGAAAAAAAATTAATAATGCAAACCGATGAACACACACATAGCTTCTTTTCAATTACATGTTGCTTTCAGATGCAAATCTGCCTCTGCAACACACTAAGCATCATTTTTAAGATGTTGGACTTCTTGAATGAATAGATGGCACTGATTGTTTTACTCCTTTTTTACACTTTACAGTTTTATTCTAAACCAAGATTTTTGGACTTGCAAAGAGGTATTATTGCAATAATGCACTTTTCATACTTGAAATTTCTTTATTTGTATGATATAAAGTTATTACTTTAAACAAAATGCAAGCTGGGGGGGGATTTGTTTATAAAGTTATTTGTGTAATTTATAACAAGAGACTTTAGTAAAGAAAAAATTTGCTAAAACTCACTTTGTTCTCACTATGTTATGGTCACGCTCATAGAAATGAGCTTTACAAGCCACACTGTGTGCTGCTATTGGCAACTGAGCAACAGCAGCGATCTATTCAGTATTAACTCTTTACTTTGGTGTAAAATCTCATTATATACTGACTTATTTTGAGACTGACACTGAGACCATCTTAAGAGAAAACTATTTTGAAAATCTCTACTTGCTTGATGCAAGTTAATTTAACAGAGTACTGATAACTTAGCACATGGCTATTTTACTAAATACAGAAAGCAGCTACCAACATTACACACTTTACACAGACTGAATTCTTTCAGCTAGCATTAAACAGCTGCTTGTTAAATCACTCATTTAAGAAGCTGAACAACCAGTGTGGTTGAGTTGTCTACTAGAATAGTGCATTTTCAGACTGGTGTTGAAGAATTTCCCAGCATAAGACAAGAGTTGCATCATTTGAGGTAAAAAAAATGGGTGAGTATTGAAAACTGGTGCCTGAAGCAGTGACCACAGCAGTATCAAGACCAAAAGGATTCCCCGTGGCTCTTCTAAATCGAAGAGATGATTAAGGCCACACATTTATCAGTGTTTTAAAGTTCTCAGACTGGGAGTTGCTAAGGGAGTTTGTGCAGCTTTAGCTCTTCCCCCTTCTCAGCAGCTGTGATAGCTGCTCACGATGTAAGTGCAGTCTCAGTTCTATGTTTCTGCTTTATTTGGTCAATTGCATAAAAAATATGAAAGAAACGATGGCTCCTTTAGAGCAGTGTGTTGACTGAGCAAATGGCAAAGCTGTTAGAAGTGGTGTATGTGGGAAATCTTGTCTTTAGGCTGTATTTTAACAGCGAATAGGTGGGCTCAAGACAGTTTAATCAACGCAAAAGGCATTTGGGGATCTGAGCAGCCAGCTTCCTTCCCTGTACTCTGATAGAGCTGCACGCAGAAGGCTGATGTGCTGTCACCCTCAGAAGGAGCAGCCTGCGTGGATCTGAGCAGTGATGTCGCATTGTACTTGCTGTGAGGATCTCTTCAGAGGCTGCCTTTTGCTGAGGACTGCCTGTTTACTTCATAGAGGACTTCTGCCTTTGTGTATTCAAGGCACGTTGACCACGCCTGTGATTTATTGATCTTGGCTTAGTCACCGAGCCTCTGCCTTCTCTTGCAGCTCCCCAGAAGGCTCGCAGAGGGACAGTCCCTGCTGAGCTCTTCCTGTGTGAGGGCTAGAGACCTGTTACAAACTTCTTCTGTAAAGGAATGCTTCTGGGGTTGTTGGGAAATAAATCCCCCAATGCCTCACCCCACAGCACTACCAGCTGGCTGTAGTGCAGAGTTTGGGGCTGCCTCCTTTGTACAGCTCCCTGACTGCTGCCGGCTACAAGCTGATGAAACAAGGGTGGGAACCAGAACTTCTGCTTAAAACTGCTTCCTATTTCAGCTCCTCTTGGAACCCTTGGGAAAGAGCAGAGATGAAACACAGCCAGGAGAACACTTGATTCATCTAACCCTTCCCTGCCAGCGAGGCTTGTTCATGCAGCCTGGTTCTGTTACCTCACTGGGGTCCTGGCATTTCCCTGGGGAGACAATTTCGCAAACCAACAGCCTCCATGACTAAGGACTTTCCACCAATCTATTTTATTTTTTATCCCATTACCCCCTGCTGAGGACTTTTTAGAGTCATCCTGGTCTGGTTTAAAGTCACTCTGGTCTGTCTGCCTGCTGCCCTGCAGATACCAGCCTCTCAGATCCTAAGGGAGCCTGAGATTAGGTTTCCTCTCATGTGCTATTATTCTGCCTTTTATTTAAAGCTGTCATTTCTTGCGTTTTGTTTAGCTTACTGCTGGTACATACTTCAATTACAATTTGCTTCCTGAGGCTAAACCAGCGGTAGCAATCAGCAGCAAGGGTCCCTCCCTGGGGCTTGAGGGTACCACTGCAGGCTGAATTTGTGCTAACAGCACCTGCCAGCACCACGCAGAGCCCTTCCTGCTCCTCCAGGGGTGGCGGTGTGCTTGGGGTACGTGCCCTCTGAACGATTCTAGGGCCTCTTGCTTGTGAAAGTCCCACTCATATAAAAACCCTTCACCTTTCCTCATGTAAAAACCACTCACTCTTCCTCCAGAGGGCTTCCTGCCAGCCCAGCAGTTACAGAGGTGTGACTCCGGAGGTGACAGCAGCTTCTGTACCTGCTGCCCTTTCCCTGGGGGAATGTGACAGGGTTGAGAACATCACCTGTGGTAGGGAACAGAGCAACCTTCCCTGTTGAGCTAATGCTGATGAGCTGGGTTCTTCCCACCAGAAAGCATTGCCACACAGCCACAAAACCGAGTTTTCAACCCAGCTCATTTGTCTCACAATCACCTGCTCCTCACTGATCTTTTCATTAACTCTTAATGAGGGCCTGGAGCTAGTTAAATGGTGTAGAAGCAGAAGTCCCAGTCCTGTTTGAATTACTGGAAATTCCAAGCTGATAAAAGCTGCAAGAAGCTGGGGCTGCCTCTGTCAGCCATCACAGCTCAGGTGCTCACCTCTGGTTTGAGGACAGGTACTCACCCAGGATGAGCTGAAGACTTCAAGACTTGCTTCCTAGAAGTCACGCTTGTAGGGATGAAACTGTGCATCGGATATTTTTATGGTTTATAGAGGTTTTAAACCTCTACGTCAGAGGTTTTTACCTTCAGGCAAAACAGCAAAAGCAGAAACAGAAGAGATACAGTTGGCAGTCTTAATTTATTCAGCTTAAACAAAGATTTTTAAAAAATAATAAATAAAACAGACATTATCAAGGAAACACTATATTGAGTGGAGTACCATCAGGAACATTAAATAGAACCCCGCACCACGGCTTAAAGGAGCTCTCCACAGCACAACGAAAGAACGTTTTGTAAGGCCTGCCCGCTCACAAACAAGCCCAGCTGTTCTGCAGAACCCTCCTGTGTTTATAATGCCCTATTCACAGACATGGGATTTGTCACTCCCTTTGCACAAAACGCTACTGTTGAAGTCGGGGCTTTGTACGTTATTTGCTTGCCACCGGGGGCAAAAGTGCTAAAATCGTTTCTCCAATCTTACAGCAAGGGGGACGCTCTACGAAGCAGCAGCAACCCCTCGGGACCAGGGCCTGGGGTTTCCGTGCCGGGTCGCACTGCTGTAGGTAGAAGTGGTCACCAGCAAAACCACGGCCGAAGCGGCCCTACGGAGTTCAAGTACAGCGCGGTGGTCAGGTGGATTTGGTGAAGCTGAACGTGTTTCTGCCTTCGTAGAGGCAGGCATTAACATTCCCACTGAGCGCTAGCAGAAGCCCCGCTAAGAGTGGGGTGCATTCTGTCAGGCATTCCAGTTTCCTTCGCCCTGTCACAAACCATGGGTTTGTCTGTCAGAAAACATAATTATCCTGAAAACAAATCAAGTTATCAGCTAAAGTGCAGGGCCCCTGCATTAAAAACTATCTAAACTCACCATCGGCTTTATCAGAGCCCCTAACCTGCACTAACGGTAACAAATTCAGAAAATAGTGCCTATAAAACTTTAGGTACTCTAACGTCACCAGCACTTAAGTGAGGTTTCACAAAAGGAACAAATTCCCATCCTGTGTCACCACCTCTGCGTACGAGAAGCCTCCCTGCCCAAGCTACATCATTCTTCAGTGAAGCACAGCCAGGAGCACGACCCCACGAGCTGCACTTTGGCTACCAAGAAAAGAAGCGCAAACCTTTAGAAAAATACGAGGCAAGAAAAAATTTGAGATAAAAATATATACCTTTGGTTAAAAACCATCCCTTTAACGAGAGTCCTTTGTAACTCAGCTAGAACAGAAGAGCTTCACTTACACTGAACAGTAGTAAAAATTAGTTCTAAGAGCTAACCCAGAGAACCCTCCTAAATTGTAAGTTGCTTTTTTTTTTTTTTTTGCAAGATTTACACATTTGATGTTCAGTATTTATAGGGATCATTATATTTGCAGCAATAAACTATATAAATTTTCCATTATTAGAACGGTTTGTAGCACAAGCTCCTCCACCAACAGTCTTTACAAAAAAAAAAATCACTAGAAGTTCTTAATTAAAGAACCGTTGAAACATGTAGTTTTCTTCAGATACCGAGTAGCCGAACTTCTTGTAGAAAGCCACATTTTTTGGCAGACACTCGAGCGTGATTTTGTAACAGTTCAGTCTCTTACTTAGTAGTGTAAGAGTGGACGTTAATCTGAAAGAGACAGAGAAACAGCAGTTAAGTGAAATGGCCCTGAACACAGGATCAATCAACATGAAATTTGATAAAGTTACCAATCACTTTTAAAAACAAATGCTGGGGGAAGGAAGTTTAGCACAATAAAGACCAATTCAAGTATTTTTAGTGCATTTGATCTTTGATCCTACATCATCTTCTGTAGAAGCCAGCACTCCATTTCAGCTATCGACTCATTCAGGTTGGAAAAGGCTTCTAAGATCACCCGGTCCAGCCTTGAACCCAGCACCGCCTAGTTCACCACTGCACCATGTCCCTAAGCTCTACACCTACACATTTATTTTTTTTTTTGAAGACCTCCAGGGATGGTGACTCAACACTTCCTGTGCAGCCGGTTCCAAGACTCCACGACCCTTTCAGTAAAGAAAGTTCCAAAATCCCTTGCAAAAGCCTCCTAACCACCCTGCAGCCCTTCCCCAGCCTCACACCAACACAAATTTCACAGACTCTGCGTTCTCCTTCAGTACACAGGATGGTTGCTACCCCAAGAAAAAAGAATGACATACCAGAGTCTACCAGACAATTTTAAGTTATAGCTTGCACTCTGCCAGCTCGTGATAACTTTTGGCTGAAATCTTGTGAGGTTTCTGGCTGGGAAGAATCTGCCCCACTAACCCACGGAACTAAAATCCTGCCCTGAGGTCTGGTGAGTGATTCTGTCGCAGTTTAATTGAGCGCTGTATTGTCTGGAGAGGGCAAAGGACAGGCAGATGGCATCCTGAGAGCAATAACTACGCATTATCCCCACCACCCAGAGAGGGATGGGCTAACTTCAAACAACAGCCACCTTCCGTGCTGCCACACTGACTGCAGCTGCAAACTTTGCTCTTCCCAGAGAAGGTTCCTGCACAGACAACTCCTCACCACTGCAGTTAACTTGTTTGCTGGCACTGATCAGTGTTAAGGTGGGGGGACAGAAACCAACTAGATGGAGCTTGTGGCCCTGCCTGGTGTTGAATTGCAAAGATAAAAATAAAGGATAAAATACTTACAGCTTCCCAAGCTGCTTTCCTCTGCACTCCCCGCTTACTACTACGTCTTCTATCCTTCCTCTCTGTGAAAATGCAGAGAAGTGTTAGTTGAGAACACTGGTGTGTTGTTTCCCTGCTCTGTGCTTGCATTTCTGCTGTCTGTCCAGCTTTCGAAGCATTCACAGAGCCCCCTGCAGCACCCAGCAGCTGTAGAGGTCCCACCACAGCCTCTCCCCTGCTGCGATATTTGTACCCCTCCAGCTGGGACTCCCCAGCAGCGAGATCCTCAGCTCCATCAGAATCCACTCTGACTTTTTGAAGAGCGGGACAGACAAATTGCTCTTTTTCCTTACAAAAAGCCAAATCTTCCTTTTACTACTCAGCTGAGCACCCAAGGATGGTGTTTTTTAAAATGCCTTTATCACTGACTCAGCAGAAGGTACTTCAAGTAACACCATAAAAATACCGTACACGTATTCTGGGAACAGCATCTTTTTCCTCACTACAGCTGCAGAAAGAGAGCGTACCTTTGCACAGGAGTGAGTGAACTTATGTTCTATAACCAGCGTTGCTGTAGCAACAATCTGCCCGAGATTCGTATCTTCTACGACAGTAACGTAGTAATCTCCAGATCTCTTCATGTGCTCAAAGGTTTCTGTGGGAGCAGAACAGTCACCGTTAGCCTTGGATTGAATTGCTGTGAAGCCTTGGATCAGATTCTGCATGCAGATCACGGCAGAATCCAGGATCACAGGGGAAACGTGCCCAAAACATCAGAACCTGAAAGGCCCAGGTGGACCAACCCAGAGACAGAACCAGGAAAAAGCAGGTGTCAAATAAATGTCATTTCCCCAGCTGCTAACAGGACCTTCCATCCCCAGCATCTCAGCAGATGGGCACTAGGACGAAGGCAGCAGTCCCTCCTGGAAGTTTTCTTACACCTCAGACTAGCGAAACACAGCTCAGCGATGTTCTGAGCTTCAGAGGCAAGCCTCCGCTTCGCTACTGGTGCTTGCAATAATTCATCCCAAACAAGCCCTCACCAGGCATCCCCTTCTGCCAGGAAGCTAAAGCTCAGTCTCCAAAGCAAGGACACAACCTAAGCATATCCCAGCCAAGGAGCCCTTTGGGATAGCTGCAGCTGAATCCAAAGCTGGGTGCCAAAATCTGCCTCAGGGGACCTGAGCTAATAAATCACTCTGGCACGAGGCAGTCAGGAACCTCACAGCCAGGTGGATTTGCTGTCAGCATCTTCTGGTTCCCAGCAAGCTCGGTGGAAACGCCAAGAAATAATGATATACTCACTGATAAACTGCTCTGGGCTCACAACTCCCGTTTCAGTCAGCTGACCCAGAACCTTGAAAAAGCCTGTTATAGAAGGGGAAAAAAATAAAGACTCATGAGGAACAGGAACATACAAATAGCACAGAACCACCTGACAGGGCTGTCTGTTAACATCCCTACTGCATCATCTAATTCAGCTGTATGTAAAGGCCTGCACTCCGCATATCACAGACTGTAAGCTTAAAATCGAACACACCACACACAATTTGGGATCAGCTAATGCAACAGCAGCCAACCGCAGCTTGAGTGCAGAATAAAAAGATGCAGGCATTTAAGCAAGAAAAGGATAAGGCTGAAATCAGGCAATATTTAGCTGCCTGTTCAGAACAACCTCCTTCTCCTAAGTTACAGGTGTGAAGAAGTCTTCACACGCTACGAGCAGTACGCTGGTTCACGTTACTTTTATACTGAAGGGAATAACATGAACAATTCTACTCCCCTTCTAAAGCTGTGAATAGGAAGCTGTGGATTATTCTGAAAGACTGAACTTGAATTTTACGATTGTTTTTAAGGTCATTAGAACAGTAAAACCAGTTTTGGGGGTCACCAACACAGCAGCTATCCACGGTGCCAAGTGCTTGAACTCCTTACCAATAAAAATAAATAACCCAAATGATGTAGAACAGGTACTGCTGATCTACTGAGAGAGAATGGAGAATACATATTATCTAGTGCAGCACCCAGCTCTTGTCTGTGATGGTCAGGAAACAGGATTCTACCTCGATTTACATCAGCCGTGCACAGCGGTCTCATTACTAGGCCATCTCCTGGCTCCAGAGGAGAAATAGCAGGAGAAAACGTCGTGGTGTTCTCGCTCCAGTCAAGCTCGTGAAGAATACTGGGGTCAAACATCGGCGTGTCATCAGGCATCACGGTTGCAACAGGCATCATGGCTGCGAGAGGTGTTCTGAAACAGGAAGCACGCGGGTAAAGACCATTCTGCTTTAATCCCTGTTGTTTTAAACAATCCTGATTGTTTTAATCCCTGACCACGCAATTTCTGCGGATTGTGTAGTGGGATCCTCAGGGAGGTAAAGAAAAGTGAACGGAACCCAAACTGCCATCCACTTATCTGCAACTGGAGGTATTTGACCTTCACCGAACCGGGACACCAGGTTACACAAAGAGCACGTTAGCTAAAGTCAACACAAACAGCCCGTTCGTGCTCAGCCAGGAAGGTTCTTCCTCATAGAGAGGAAAAAGAAAGATAAGAGATTAACCTGGATATTTATCCTCTACAGCCCTCTGTATTCTTCCCGCTGGCAGGACGAGCACTGCTTCCAACCCACCCCACAAACACGCAGTGCCTCAGCCAGGAGCCACCACACCACACCTGTAGGAACACGGATGATCCGACAGCCTGCACACACGCGTACAGCCCACGGAACATTTCTTGTGCAGCCTTGTTTGCTCTGTCTATTTACTAAATCGAATGCTATCTCAGCTGTAAAGCGTAGTGCCTCACTGCCCTTAGTATGTGAAATACAGAACTGCCAGGACGGTGCTGAGACCTGTTAACGATTAATGAGGGAGCTGGGAGTTGTACGAGTTAGAATTTGGGATACAAGGAAGCACAGGGACATTTTATTGATCATAGAGCAAATCATTTCTTTGTAACAGGAATACCTGGTAAGGTTCCTGGTGCAAACAGAACATATGGGAACTTGATAGAATCACTAAGCACCACGTCCAACCTCTCCTCGAACACACCCAGGGACGGTGACTCCACCACCTCCCTGGGCAACCCGTCCCAACGCCTGCCTGCTCTTTTTGAGCAGAAATGTCTCCTTGTTTACAACCTGAACCTCCCCTGGCACAACTTGAGGCCATTCCCTCTGGTCCTGTCACTGTTTACCTGTGAGCAGAGGCCGACCCCCAGCTCCCCACCCCTTCCTTTCAGGCAGTTGCAATGAGGTCTCCCTGAGCCTCCCCTTCCCCAGCCCAAACCCCCCCATTTCCCTCAGCTGCTCCTCACAGGACTTGTGCTCCAGGCCCTTTCCCAGCTTCGTAGCCCTCCTGACAAATCTTCAGGTTCACTTTTTTGCACCATAAAACATTCAGTAGTCACATGCTTTCATGTGGCTCAAATTAAATACACTTTTTTTTGCTGTTAACGATGACTACCTCTCACAATAAGCCACAGCACAGCCAACTCGGCTCAACCACAGCATGGAAGCCCCAAGACCGAAGGCGGCTTCGGAGAACCAACCGAAAGAGTCCCTCAATGAAAACAAATCAACAAAAACACCTCAGCTTCACACCTCCTCCTGACACACACCGACCACGCTCCCACCTCACCTAACACACATCTCCGGGACAAAACCACGCACTTAGGGCGCTGAAGCAGCCCCTCGCACCCCACATTACGCTCCCAGACGATGGCAGGCAGGCCGGGGCGCTGAGGGAAAGGCTCTGTGGGGCTGGGAGCCCAACGGGGCCGGCAGGGGGGCCTCTGGGCTGCTGCTGTGGTCCTGTCAGAGACCCTCAGGGCCCCCTCAGGATCCCCTCAGGATCCCCTCAGCGCCCCCTCAGGATCCCCTCAGCGCCCCCTCAGGACCCCCAAACCCCCTCAGATCCCCCCCATTCCCCACCCCAGCACCCCCAAACCCCCCTCAGAGCCCCCCCAGCTCCCTCAGGCCCCCCAAACCTCCCTCAAAGCCCCCTCAGGACCCTCAGGACCCTCAAAGCCCCCTCAGAGCCCCCCCACCCCCCTCAGGCCGCCCCTCACTCACCGCCCCGCGCACGCGGCCCCGGCGCCAACCGCCGGCTTAGCGCCTCACGGACGTGGCAGCGGGGCGGGGCCCGGCGCGCACGCGCGGCGCCGCGCAGCCAATCGCCGCCCGGCTCCGGCCTTTTCCCCGCCCTCCCCTCCCTCCGGCTGACGAATCACCGCGCCGCTCGGCTCGGATCCTGGCCACGCCCACCCCCTCAGCGGGCGAGGCCCCGCCCCCCGCGCAGCGCTCCCGCCTCTGGGGGGGGGCGGGCAAAATGGCGGCGGCGCTGAGGGGAGGGGGAGGGGGGGAAGGCGCTGAGGGGACGGAGGCGGCTGTGAGGGGAAGGGGCTGGGTTAGGGGGGCTTTGGGGCTATTTTGTTTTTTTTTTTTGGGTCTCTGCTCGCCTGGCAGCGTTTGGGAGTGTGTCATGAATGGGTAATTTTTTTTTTTTGGCTCTAGGGGTTTGATTTTGGAGGAGGCTCCGTTATTTCCCTCGAGCAACACCTGCTGCCCGCTGCTTACTGAGCTTTCAAAGTGCGGAGAGGGCATAAATGAGTGATTTTTTTTCCGTTCCCTTCCAATAAAGAAAACGTCAGAAGAGAGATCAGCTCAAGATGCTGCCTTATAAATAGCTGAGGTCAAGGCGTGTGTGTAGCACGGGGCGGGAGGTTTTGCTGAACAAAATAATTACACAGCGTGCTCCCGAGACATGATTTTCATTTTCCACGTTTCTTCTCCCCCTGATATTTTACCCTCAGAATGAATCACTCAGTTGCTGAGGAAACAATCAACACTATTTGGCTTTTACTTCTCCGGCCCCAGTGACCGGATGAGGATGACACACACCAAAAACTCCTTGGGGTCAGGCACACCCGAGGTCTGGTGACGATGCGAGTCTGGGGGCTGGAAAGGTCCCATCCATGTGAAGAAATGAACAGCTTATCCCACTTCCATGTGCAAAAAGAAACTGAGAATCACGGCTTTGCTGGTTAAAACAGCGTCGCTGTGAGTGCGGATGAGTTCCACCGAGTGAAATAAAATGACAGAAAGGGGTTTAGCTTAACTCCCTCTGTGATGCCTCTTCTCCAGTGGAAAGATTCACAGGTGTGAGGGAGGTTTTGCATTTTACCCATGTCACGGTGACAAATCCAGGCTTTTACCAAGGAAAATTGTGCCGTGACAGCGCTGTGAGAACGACCACATGGGGTCAGGCCAGCTCTCCCCAGCAGGGCTGGGCGCAGATGGCCGGGACCTGCCCAGGAACAGAGATTTTGGATAAATGCAGACACATCCTCCAGGTTTCCGGCACTCAGCAGCACAGGGACATCCTGACCCAGGAGCTTCATCCGGCCCCTGGTGTTTAACACCCGAAAGCTGCTCTCCTCCATGCGTGCGCCTCAGCTCCTGACCTCCAGAGCTCCCAGAGCGCCTCAGCGTAACGGCGCTGAATGGGGGAAAAAAAGCCTTCAGTTTGTTTAAAACTCCACTTTTATTAGTCCTGGAGACCGGCCCTTTTCTATTTACAGCCACTGAGGTACCGACTTCAGCGTGGCTTGAGGACAGGAACTATTTGTACTTGTGGGTTTTCGTAGCAGCGTGGGCCTGAACCAGAGCAGGGAAATGATCCAGATGAAAAATCTCCCCCCCAAGGGAAGAGGAATTTGCCAGGCTGCTGGCTCCAAAAGCGTCCTCCATTCCAGCAATGTTTTAGGGACAGGTTGCTGATACACAGGGATTAGCCTCTCACAAGGCTTTGCTCTTCACACCCCCCCAGGGTCTGTAAACCCCCTCAGCAGACCCTGTGCCAGCCCCCCAGGCAGGGCAGAGCGCTGCCAGCTGGTTTTCAGCGCCCCTCTCTCCTTGTGCAGCGAGCTTGAAGCCCTTTCTCTGATTTTAACCACATCAGAAGGAGATTGTGATGCTCTTAAAGGCTTTCTGAGGAATAACTGAGTGTCTGGGGAAGGGCTCAGCCGCTTTGTGAACACCCCGAGGGTCCATGCACGAAACAAGCCTCGTTCCTTAGCACGGTGGAAGGCAAGTGGCCACAGATGAGCTCCCACTTCTAGAGACATCTCTAAGACCCATGGTGGCTTTCCAAAGGTCAAGTGATTCAGGTCAGTGAGGATTCACAGCAGCCAGCAGATAAATCTCCACGGTACCGCTGAGGCCAGGATTTGGTTGCAAAAAGGTGAAATGAAGCATTTCCACTCGTGTCACAAGCGCCGGTTCCACCGCGGCGGATTGTGTTTCGGAGCAAAAGCAAAGAGCAAAGTGATATCCTCGGGCTGCTCTGCGTCTGCCAGCGCTGGAACGGGGCGATTACAAGGCAAGGAAATTGCAAATTCGTGACCGCAAGACGGTCGGAGAGACGGGAAAGGAGCCATGCACTTGCTTGATGTCAATGTCTGGGTCTGAAGCACGCCCTGCTTTATGAGGAGAGAACGCGCTCCCCTTTCATTTTGCCATATGACACAATGCAGCAAGAACGAGTAAATCCTTGCCACAATCAAATTGTTTACGTTCTGTTTTGGAAACACACTCAGGGCTCCGTCTACCTAGGGACAGGCCGCTCTGGTTCTTTTTACCCTCTCACGGATCAGGCTGAATCCACCCACGGCTGAATCCTGAGCGCTGGAAGCGATGTCTGCAGGAGGGCTGCCTAAAACAGCTCCGGGCGCCCGGGTTTCACAAAGGACCCAGCACTTTTAACTCCAAAAAAAAAGAAGGATGCTGCTGCGTCTCCCCAAATGTCACCCATGGGTGGATAGAGATGAACTAAATACCTGCTAGGACTTCATAAAGTCGTAGGGGAAAGCTGGCAGCCCTCCCCAAAGCTCTGCCGCGATCCAGATGGCCGCCTGGAACTTGGGAAATGGTATTTCTGCAGGGCTTACGATAATATTAGTGCAGTTAGGGAAGGAGGCGTGCATCTGGAACACGTCTGCCTCGCTGGAAATGATTATCCAACCTGGAGCCAAGAAGCCGAGCATCATTTAGCAGCGGGGGGAAAGGGAAGTGTCGGGGAGTGCAGGTGCGCGGCACCCCCTGCCCCAGGGCGGCTCTTGCAGCCCCAGCCTGCCCTCTGCAGAGGCTGCTAGGAGCCTGTGATCGGCTCCTCCAGCTTTTCTCCTGCTTCTTGAGCATGGATCAAGAGCACATTTATTATTATTTTTAATGATTTTTTTGTGCAGAAGATCCCCACCTGTCCCTACCAGCATCGCCTCTCATTAGTTCTTACATCCCAGCTCAGACTCTGACAGCCCCAGGGCTGGAGCTGGGGTTTGGGTCCGACTCATAGGATCAGACACAGATCTGGCCCCAAGCTGAGAAATGGGGAACGCAGCCCAAAGGGTGCTGCTGTTCCCAAAGAGCCCTGAGCCTGGAGATTTCCAATCCCCGCAGTTGAGGGTTCACCTTCCCATCCGCTGCAGGCAGAGCACACTCCAGGACTGCTCTCCCCAGCCCTCCTGCACGAGATTAGCATGCTGTGGATTCGATAAACCAATTTATTTGGGTGGATTAAGGAATAAATTAGAGTTTTTCCCCTTGTCCCTCCTACCAAACATACTCTGTCAGAGCCAACGTGGCATTTTTCTAGCAGCTGTGGCATTTCACCCACCTTCCCATCCACCAGTTGAGGAATTCAGAAGGCCCACCCCGTACTTCCTAGGGGATTTTATGTATAAGACCTTGATTAAATTCAAAGATTGGCATTTCCCCAGTGGTTTCCCTGGGCACAGCCGGGCTGATCTGGGGCAGGGGGCTCTGTCCTGCTGCGGGCAGCAGGGTCCTGCCCAGCCCCGGGGTGGGCAGAGGAGGGCACGGCCGCTGGGCAAACTCGCTCTCTGTTTATCCCTCGTGGTGGAAACTCTTTATCTTCCACTCGGGCTGCGCTGTGCGAGCGATGATAAGAGCTGGGTTGTTAAACAGGAGCCGAAACCGCTGCTCTGTGAGGCTGCAGAGAACAAACCAATGGTGGCTGATGCCTGTGCCCAGAGCTGATGGGCACAGGATGGGCCGGGGCTGTGCCTGGCATTTGGGGTGGCCTGGGAAGGATGGGAGGAAGAATGAATGCAGCTGGGGGTGAGAATTTCCCAAATTTCCTCAAAAAAACCCTCTCCAAGCGCACGGAGTGGCGATGCCCCTGGCTCCAAACCAGCCCCAAATCCACGAGGATCAGTCCTAGGGCTGGGCGTGATGCGAGGCACATCCCAGCTCATTTTATATCGGATCAAACCTCTGAAGGACCCGCTTCCCATGAGCTTAATGACTTTAATTAACTTAATGAAGCCCCTAGGGGGCAGGAAGGCTGGGATGTGCTGGGGATGGAGGTCACTCAGACCCAAAGGGCAGCGATAACACGGGGTTGAAGGCGACACATCTGCCCTTGGTCCTGTTTTCCGAGGTCCTCCCCCTTCCTCTTACCTTGTGGTGCGGCGGGAGGGGAGGCAGGAAATCCTGCAGGGCTATTTTTGAGCTCGGGATTAATTTGTGGAGGGGCCGGGATTGACCTGGCCGTGGAGGGCTGGCGGGTTGTGGGATGTCCCAGGCAGCGCCGGGATCTGGGAAAATCGGGGCCAGGCTCGGGGTGGCGGAGATCCGCAGGGCTGGGGGGCTGCTTAGGGCAACGAAGTGATATATCCACGCATATTTTGTTAATTCTGCAGAGCAGAAAAATATTAAAATCACTTTTTGGACCTTTCTGGACCCTGCCAGCCACGTCCCCGCTGCCAGGGCCCCTCCAGGATCCGTCCCCTCGGCGCCGTTGGAGGTCTCCCACCCGTCTCCCTCCCCGCCCTCACTTCCCCTCGGTCCCAGGCGTGTTCCCGTCCTGTTCTCCTCCTGTTTATGGGAAGGGGGAAAACGTTTGGGAGAGAAAACAGCCCTGCGGTGGGGCCGTTTGCTGTCAAGTCTGGTGGAAGCAGAAGGTACTGGGCTTGGAGCAAATGCACCCCAAGCCCCGGAGCAAATGCACCCCGAAAAACAAAGCAAACTCACCCCAAAACCCAAAGCAAACGCACCCCAAAACCCAGAGCAGCAGCCTCGAGGTGCAGATCCTCGGGGAGCGAGGAATTCCCCTGGCTGGGGACAAAGTGGGGGAGCAGCTCCCAGCCAGCACCGCCCCGAGCCGAGTTTGCGACCCGGCTCCTCGTTTATCTCACACCCCCGTTTCCCCGGCAGGAAATAAAACCGCAGCCCGCTCGTTAGGGGCTGACCATCTGCTGACCAAAAGCCAAAAAGAAAAAAAAAAAAAAAAAAAGCCCAAAGCCACCCAAAGCAAATCCTGCGTTTGCTGAAGCCGCTGTTTTCGCAGCCCAGGGGGGTGGGAGGCTCGTGCTGGAGCTCCTCAGCAGCCCGCCCGGTGGCATGGGATGGGGCAGGGTTTTTTTGGGGGGATTTTATCACTGTTTTACAAGAGATGTGTGTTCGGGGTGCAGGGATGGGGGTGTTAAGGCTCCAGGACACGGCTCTGCAAAGCTCGGTACCCCCCGGACAGATGGAAACCTTCAGGGTTGTGCCTTACCTGTGGGTCAAAGGCAAAACTTTTCGGGTAATTTCACTCTCTGACAGCTTCCCATATATTTGAGTCGCTTTAAAATATGGGGTTGGCATTTCCAAGTCCATTGGGCTGGGGAAATATTTTGATGCCCCTGTGTCGAGCAAAAAAAAAAACCCTAAAGTGGCTTTTTTTTGCACGGCTCAGATAAACTGCAGAGCCAACCACTGAGTGGATGAAAGCGTTTTGGGATAAATTGGGTGTTTTTTTAATTATAAATTCTTCCTAAACCAGTGTTTTCCATCAGCATTTCCCCGGTAGGAGAGGTGAGCACCAGACGGGGAGCTCAGGAGAGGGCGAGGAGCAGCTTGCAGGGGGCTTCTGCTCTCAGGCCCTTCAAAGCGAGCCCAGACCCCATTATGCTGGCACTTACTGGAAAAGATGTGAGCAAGCAGACACCTTTTATTTATTTATTTATTTTTAATGCCTAACATCCAGCAGATATTTATAGATCTTTTATCTCTTTAGCGCCTCGGTGCCGCATATAAAAGCGTGCGGCGCTTTTATGGTGCTTGGAGCCGGCAGGTGAAATAGAGGCACGGGTTTGCAGGAAGGTTTGGAGCTGGGCACGGATCTAGGGCAGCCCAAATTGAGTTAGGATGGGTCTGGGGGGCAGGAGGGGATGCAGGAGGGGGGCTGAGAGTGACTCTGAATGCACCTTCCCGTGAAGTCTGCTGGAAAATCGTCGGTGGCAATTGTTTTCCCCAGGTTTTCCCACTGGTTTCTGGCTGCCCACGGCGAGCCCTGCCTGAAGCTGAGTCAGGCGCCCCCACGCTGGTTTCTCGCTGTGGCTTTTGGGTTGGTTTTCTCTTTCGTTGGCCCCCAAGGGCCACCCGCAGCCGGATTTCACCACGTCAGCACAAGAAATCCAGCACGGGCGCTGGAGCTGGGGTCTGGGTGCCTCCGTGTGCCCAAATCTTTTTGTTCTTTGTACCAGCCAAGGAAGGAGCCTGGCTGTGGAGCTGGACACCCTGCTTGGGGTGGCCCTGCTGGGGCTGGGGCCGGGCCAGAGGCACCCAGAGGATGTCCAGAGGGGACGGGAAACGCAGCATCGAAAACCCAAGCCCCTCTTGGCCTCCCCCCGGAGCCTGTAGGGCTCCAGGCTTCCCCCATCCCTGGGGGCAGGAGAGCGACCTCGGCCTTCCCATGCCCCAGCACCGACCTCCCCGCAGCCCCCGCACCATTTCCTGAGGCCTCCAAGCCCGGAGGGACATGGGGACGGACATGGGGACGGACACGGTGATGGATGCACCTTCCCCTGCCTCGCCTCCCCTCCAGCAGAACCTCAGCCCTCGTGTAGGATGGCTTTTTTTTGGCTCGCCGTCCCCATCTCCCAGCCCTCGCCCAGGGCTGGCGTTGCTTTCTCATCCCCATCAGCAGCTCTGCTGTGTTGGAAAAGAGAAACCTGAACCCGTGAGCTGGATTGTGCCCTTCCCAAAGGGTCCCTGCCCCTCTCTCGGGGTGTTTTAGGGTGCAGCGGCGTGGTCTGGGTGCCCCCTGCTCTGTCCCCACGAAGTGGCAGCGTCGCTGCTGCTTGCTGGGTTCCTGCTCCACGGGGAGGGGGAAAAGGGGTGGCCCCGAGGCTCACATCCCCTAAATCCCGCAGTCACAACCCCTAAATCACCCCCCAGTCACATCCTTCAAACTAGGGGCAGGGGGAACCCCGGGGGAGGGAAGAAGGGCTTTGGGGGCGCAGCGCGACCACGGAAGCCAGCGACAGCAGCGGTTAAATAAAAGATTTGACTTTTATTTAAAATAAAATGCATTTATACATAGTCTCGGAACCGCAGACTACGGGAACACAACACTGCTTATTCCTGGCATCAGGAGGAGCGGGCGACCCCCTGCCGCTAACGCAGCCCCTGCCCGGGGCCCGGCACTGAGGGTCTCCTGGCCCAGCTCCGAGGACGCACTTAACTTAGGTAAAAATTGGGCTGAAACTGGTGGGTTTGTTGGGTTTTTGTCTGTTTTCCACCCCCCCCAGGTTACTCCCCTTATCCCCTACAGGCATACTACAGTTAATGCTGATACACCAGATCTACGCGATATTCTAGCTGGCTTGTGAGAGTAGTTAAAAAAAAAAAAAACAAAAACAAAAAAACAAAACTGTACAATTTTATAAAATTTGTGTTTTTACATTAGTTACACAAAATCTATACTTCATAGACCTTTACTTCATATTGTAATGAAAAAAGTTTGCATATCATAGGCAGAACAGTGGCTATGCTGGTGAATACTAAAAGTGTCATAATACAATATGGTGTAAAAATAAAAAAAAAAAGACAATATAAATGATTATCAAAAGGAAAGTTAACAAATAAACCAAGCTATAACAGACTAACAGGAAGTCATCTTCAAGGCCACACGCAGCTATCTCCAAAATAATGTCAGGCACCTGCAGCAGTCCTGGTGCATGTAGTGTGAAAGGAGAGATCGAAATTCTACTTATGGGTAGGACAACTTCCGAACAGGTCAAATTTACAGAATTAAAAAAAAAAAAAAAACAAAAAAAAAAAAAAACAAAAACAAGAACACGAAAAAGAAGAAAAAGAAATAAAACACTCATGCATTAAACATGATAAATAGACTTCATATAATTAAAGCCCTGGATGGCTTTTAAAGAAGATGGCTTAGAGTTCTCTTAGGAATTTGGCTACTTAAGGTCAGTCAAATCTGATCCCGATCTGCCGGCACGTTCGGTATGTAAAGGGGGCAGGCAGCATCACCTGGCCCAGGCACGGTCTCGTTATAGCAAATTAACAGAAGTGCTCATTAGTGCACACAGATTAACTGGTCTGGTAATGCAAAAATTTTCATGATAAAAAAAAAAAAAAAAAAAAAAAAGATACATTTCAAGCTTACTTTATTAAGCAGCATATTTCAAAGAACAGCTTCTTAAAGTTAAATAGTAATATGGCCACGGGGGTTTCCTCTCGGCGTACAGTACATGGGCCTCACACCCAGCCGCTGGTCAGTTTGTAGAACATCTCCTCGTCTAAGCTCTCGTTCTGGTCCTTGGCTCGCGTCGACAAGAAGATGTAGCCGCCGATGAACTCGTGCACCACCTTGCAATCCACCTCCGTGCAGATGAAGGACACCCGGACGTCGTCTGCGAACTCCACCGTCACCTAGGGGCAGGGAGCCACGGGGTGAGGGGCACCGCGCGCAGCCCCGCCGCGTCCCGGCCCCACGAACCGTTTGTGCTGCCCGAGAGAAACCCAGCTGCATCACTGCTGAAATTTTGGGGGCAGAAAAGCCTCTTTCTGGGAAGGAGCAAGCCTCTTTCACCGCAGAGACCATTACATTGTTCGTGCCTCTCGGCGCCGAGCCTGTGTGTGCGCGCCCTGTGCTTTACGAGAAGCAGAGGCTGGACACGGGACTGTTAATAAGGGCTGGGATTTGTTTCCCGGTTCCCCTGCGAGTGTATTCTGGATTTATACGCTGAGGTTTTGCTGTAGGAATGTTTTACGGGGTTAGGGAGCCTGTTGCAGAGTGCCTGCCCATCCTGATGCCCAGGAATTTTTCGTCCCCCCCCGATGCCAACAGCTCTGCGGGGGCAACGCTGGGGTTTTCCTGGCAGAAAGTCCGGGCAATTCGGATACAGGGGCTTGCAAGCTGGGTCCAAACAAGGACTCCGAGCCTGAATAATTCTGCCGGCAGCTCTCAACGTGCCCCGAAGCACACAGGAACAGCCTTTACACAGTGGCTGGAGGCCTGCATCGGGTGCTGCGTTGGGGAAGAGCACAGAGCTTGCGCACCCAAAAGTAGCCGCTGGTAAAAAAAATATTTTGGAGCTCAGCAAAGTGCCTTGCTTGCATGAGTTACAGGAAAATCTGAGCTGAGCCACAAGTAAATGGGTTTTAATACGGATAAAGGCTCAGCACATCGCTGTTACTGCTTAGGATCACGCCTGAACCTCAGTCCTGAAGTCTGATTCTGTTTCACTGCCCTTGAGTGGGTGTTCGGAGAGACCAGGCCAGAACTGCTACGCATTAAATGTGTAACCGGCTTAGTTAAAGGTTGAATTCTTTCCTCTTTTTTAAGGGTCACGCTTGGCTCCACCAGCTGCTCAGACAAGCTCTGATGGATCTCCAGGGGGTGGAGGTGGGGAGAAAATACTTTACGTGGATGCAGAAGGATGTCACTCCAGAGCTACCTCCAGAAAAAAAGAGCCTGAAAGCTTTAGTGAAACGTGTTAGCGCTGTTTCCAGCAGCGCACCGTGAGCTTCCAGCCAGCCTCGTGCCAGCAGACCGCCTCCCAAAAGCCACGCTTTGGAAAACACCGACAAAAATCTGACTTTTTAAAAGCCGATGCACAAAAAACTGACAGCAACATCTTTTCCACGGAAGCGGGGAAGCGGCCTACGTGTGTGAAACACCGAGCAGCGGGCCCTGCAACTCTGCAGCTCGCACGTCTGGGCACGGAGCAGCACGAGGCGCACAGCCGGGCTCTGCCCTCTTACCATTTTAATCTCCCAGTTGACGTTCCACTGCTTCATGTTGCTGAATCGCCACGTTTTGACGGCGTCGCCCGTGCTGGCGTCCATCCGAATCAGCCGGTTGTAGGCGATGCCGATCAGCTCCTCCTTCTTGCCCCCCTGGAACCTGTGGCACGGGGAGGGATTAGTAACCACGAGCTAACGGGGAGCTACATGTGTTAAATCCAGCAACCCGGTTAACTTATACAATATAAATCGATGTGATTCACCCCGACACAGTCGATGTGATTGATGCTTTTAATTTCGGTTCTGGTGCAACTTCACGGCGCAGGATGTGCCACCGGAGAGGTGTGAAAGAAGGGGTGCAGGTCCTAAGCAGTAGGTACAAATCCCCTCTGCTTGGAGCTATGGCTTTGCATCGCTCTGACCAGTTGCAGATGACAGATTTAACCCAAGGACGTCATTAAATGCTCAGCTGGAACACGTTCATTCACGGCACACACCCTGCTCTGCCCACTGACCTCGCGATGAAGTGCGTGATGCCAAACTCGGGCAGCGATTGCCACGCTTGGATAAACCGCATCTTCGCCTCGATGAGGCTCATCTGGGCGACGTTCTGGTGGGCCTCCAGGATCCGGGCCGTGATCTGGGTGCGGTGAGACACGGCAGCATTAGGCACGGGGCTTGTGAGAGGCACCTCCAGCACCCCACTCGCCATGGCCACGCCAAAAAGCACAGCTCGGCCGGCGCTGGGAACGGTGCAGGTCAGCGCCGTTATCAGCAGTGCAGATAAACGACAATTTCTACCCCGAGGACGAATTTCAGCTGTTATTGCTCAAAGAGCGGGACCACGGCTGACGGAGCTGCTTTTCCTTAGCATCTCCAGACACAGAAAGCAAACAGAGCTCTGACCTGGCTGAAGGCAGAGAGCTCTCAGACTCATTTCGCTTAAGACGCAGGATGTGAGCAAACGGCAGGGCAAATTTCTGGTGTAGGGTTTCTACTTTCACAGCATAAATCACTGGGGACCATTACGAAAAACAAACGGGGCTAGAGTTTCTCAGGGAGGATGGGTTTTGTTAGTTTTTTTTTTCATCGCTGCTCTCACAACCAAAGGGGGTCTAGGCTATTTTAAGTTTTTTTAACTTAATTTTATTGTTGCTGTCACTTACCAAGTCTCTTACATAGCCTGGCTGTAGATGGCAAGGCGAAAAAAAAAAAAAAAAAAAAAAGAAAAGGAGGCAGAAAGAAAAAAAAGCGATCAGAAATATGGCAACAAAGCAAAGAAAAAGTGCAAATTATCTGCAAACCAAAGTTCAAGCCAAAATAAAAAAACAAACCATGCACAATTCTGTAGGCAGAAAAGCAGCCAAGGTGGACGCAAGCGCGGAGAGGGGGCAAGCGAGCAGATTCGCCCCTCGTGCCGGTGCGGGGTCGTGGAAATGGTTTTGGTCGGAGAGCTCCTGCTGTCCCACTCCTCTCCCTGCCTCTGTGCAAACTCAGCTCTATTTATTTGCATGGAAAAGGCCTCGAGCTCAATAGCTGCTTTTATTTGAGATAGGCAGAGGAAGGCTGGAGATGCTGCTGGGGTAAGAGGCGGCTGCGGGACGCCACCAGCAGAGCCAGGCGCTGCCTGGGGACAAGGCAGGGACATCAAACCCCTGCCAATTCCCAGCTCATGCAGCTGAGAGCCCTGAATGCAAACGGTTTTTATTTTTTTACTTTCTTTTTTCTTTTTTTTTTTTTTAGCTTTTAGCATTTGGCACTCCTCGAACCCAACCTGCCAAGCCTGCACTGCCGCAGCGGCACGTGGAGAGAAACAAACCCCTGAGTGGGTTTGGGGCTGCTGCGGCTTCAAATCATCTTGCGAGGCCCATTGCCAACTCCCATTTTGCACGGCCTCCTCCTCCCCTCTGCCGGGGCACGGGGGGGGACCCTCACAGCCAAATTCCTTGCATTCCCTCCTCCGTCTGTCCTTCCTTCTGTCTGTCCCTCCCTGCCACTCCCAGCAAACAGCCTCTGAGGCTGCAAACTCTGCCCCTGGCCGCATTTGGGGTGCTGAGCACCACGGGGTGCGGAGCCAGGCGAGGGCTCCTGCTCACCCCCATGGTTCCTGCACAAGGATACCTGCACAGCAAGCAAGTTCTGCGGGCTAATATTTTTCCAGGTGCCTCCATTTTACCGAGCTCAAGCCTAGAAGGTCTTCTGTATGTTAAAAGTGGATATTTATGCAGCCTCCCCTCCATCCAAGTGGATATAAAGGCTTATTCAGAAGAATAATAAGGGCTATATAAAATATAACTCCACTGCCAGGAAATCATCGTGCTGTGCCAATAAAAAGTTATATTCTTCCTGCTTCTCTGAGTTGTAGCCTTCTTCTTGGGTTTGAGAGGTCGGATACAGCTCAGGCTGCGGAGCTGCAGCCGAACCGTTAAGTCACCGAAAGGCCACGGAGCAATGCCTGCCTTATTTCTGCTGCCGAGCTGAAATATAATGTCCTTCAGAATGCCGTGCATTTATTCCTACCACAAAACAGTTCAGCTCTGTCATGCACGGACTGAATATAGCGTGGAGTTCAAGCACAAGTCACAGCAATTTAAAATGAAGCAACGTTTCAAAGCCTGGCATTCTGAAGTAGTGGAAAAGCGAAGAGGGAAAAATGCAAACCACGTTACAGCCAAGTCTGTACAAAGCACTGCAAGCAACTGCAACTCTGCTCATCCTGAGGCTTTCCGCACCCACTCTGTGCAAACTTCTGATCCCAGCAGCGGGATTTGGTCTCGCTGCTGGACCTGCCTTTGCCGCAGCACCCTCCTGCAGCGCCGTGCGCGGGGTGGAACCAACACCGATCGCGTCCCCACTGCCCAGGCTGCTTGCGTGCACGTCACCCATCAGTGCAACGATGGTGGTGGGTGCCATTCCCTGCTGCCGGGTCCGCAGCCTTCAGTGGGCACTCGTTTTAGTAACCGTGTGCATCCGACCCAAAGGCAGTGTCCGAAAACGCAGCGTTAACCGCCGGCTCCTGCCGAAGTGCGCACCGAGGCTGCGGCGAGGCGGCCGGCACCTACCTGCTTGTTCTTGTATTTCTTCAGGTAGCGAGGGGACACCAAGCACTCGGGGTTGATGTCGGTCGTGATCTGCTCCGGGATCAGCTGCGGGTCCGGGTTGAGGTGCTGCATCTTCAGGAAGGAGAGGATGTTCTGCACCTCCATGCTGTACGAGCTGTCCGCCATCGTCTTGCCCTTGGAGGCCAGGCGGCAGGCGGCCATCCAGCTGGCGTACTGCCTCTCCTGCAGCCCAAACGAGACCCGTGCACCATCAGCAGGGGGAGCTGGCACCGTCCCCCGCCTGCCAAAACGCTCAAAAAGTCTCCTTTTTGGGGAGCCTGGCGCACAGCCACAGACGGACAGAACCCTTCCGCGACACGGGTGGACGGACAAAACCAAGTGGCCCTCCCGATTCAGGCTGCTCGTGGTATCAGCAGCAAATACTTCCACATGCAAACGTGCTCTGTGGGTTTGTTTGTTTTAATTAGCAGCAGCTAAACGGCCCACGCCGACGGACTTACGTTGTCGCAGCGAAGCCAGATTTCGTTCATCCCCTCCGCAACGGGGATCAGGAGTTTGATGTTGAACTTCTGCCCGGAGATGTTCACGTCGGGGGTGACTTCACATCCTGCAACGAGGGAGCCGACGTTCAACGTGTGTGTAAAGACACAAGGAGGAGGAAAAAACAGAGGAGAAGGAAAGGCAAAGCACTCCAGCTAAACGTCTTGTAGCGTATCTCCCATGGGACAAGCGCTCCATGTCGCAGGGAAAAAAAACCCTGACAGACAGCCCTTTTTCCAAGTGGAAGGAAAAAGAGGGAAACAAAGCAAGATCTGGTCTGAAAACAAGGCTGAGGCTAACATCTGCCCATTGTACTCATCTCCCAGACCTTCCCTGGCCTTGGGAATGGACCCAACAGCCTGCAAACACCACGTGATCCCTAAATTTTCAAGAAAGTGCAGGAAGAGGTGGCTAGCTGCATCCTGAGCCCTCTGTCAATAGCTTGGCTGGGTGCACTGCTGCTGTCTTTAGTGGTGAGCATGAGCATCCCGCTTTCAGTGTCTACAAAGGGCTACGAGCCATTGTGCCAGCATGGGTGTGGTGAGATGGGACAGCAAAGGAAAATATGCCAAAAGCTCCCATCAGTATAATGAAGGCTGAACTTCTCAGGGCTGCAGCCTGAAGTCATTTGGCATCACAAAATTTGTCTCTGTGCTAAAAAAAAATTCCCTTTCTGAAGTTTGGTCGCTCTTGGAGCAGGGATGTTTGACTTGACATAAGGGCAGGCAGCCAGAGGAATGTAAAACCTGTGTGCAAAGCTTGCGGGGAGCACCTGAATGAGGCTGCCCACAGACAGTGCCTGGGAGAGGAGGAAAAAAATAGAGGAGGGAGAGCAGAAGGAGAGCGCGGTCTGCTCTCTGCAGCTCAGTGTGCGCTCAGGCCCATTCTTTGCTGTTGGAGTTGGTTCAGCAGTTTTGAATAGCTGTGATGAAAAGGAAACTGGGATGCTGTCTCTTTGGGCTCACAGAAAGCTGCTTGGCTTTGCTCTGCAGCTGAAAAATGGGCTGGTTAGCGGGGAATGCCCAACAGCTGTGCTACTGAAGAGGTGGTGGCACTTCCTGACATGACCGTGGACCACATACTTGCTAGATATCTAAGTTTATACCATGCTATTAAACCCTTCTTTCCTTCACATTTATTTATCCAGCCCTCGGATGGCATGAAAGTAGCACAAACGAGTGGAAAACCAAGATGCAGCAGTGGCAGATGATTACTGGAATACCTTGGAAGTGTGCGTACGCTGCGCTTACCTCTCAAGTTCATCTGGTGGGCAGGTGTCCCGTTGGCTTCCTCTTTGCTCTTGTAGCAGGAGATGGAGGTATCTTTGAAGGTGCACCAGTATGGCTTGTAACCTTTCAGTGTCAGCTTCTTGGGCCTGCCAGACAGGTCGATGGGCATTACTGTGCAAATCTGCAGCTCGCCAGGGGTTTGAAAAGCTGCTGCCAGCAGCCTGGGGGATGCCTGTCCCTGGGACAGCCCCTGCTGGGGAGCTGCACCACCACGTGCTGTCCCTAGAGTCTCTGCAGGACCACCAGGGACATATGGGGACGTATACACATGACACATACACATAATAGTGAAATATATTGCAGCTCTTCCCTGACAAAACACGACGAGGCACATCCAAAATTGATTTCATTCCTGCTCCCTGTCCTCAAGCTGCAGCAGGAATTGGACTTGCCATGAAGCAGATGCAGAAGTTAGGCTGGCAAAATGTACGGGCAGCAGAGGGGAGATGCCCAGCTCCCAGACTGTCCACCGGTGCCTTTACGGTGTCTTTTGGACTCAAATTTGGACTTTTTTTGGACTCAAATTGCAATTCTCAGGGTTTGAAGTTTGCACCAAACAGGAGGAGGGAACCCGCATCGTCTCGCGGCTCCATCTCTTTTCCTGACAATTGGTGCTCCAATTTGCGAGCAATTAGCAATTTGAGTTGTGCCTGGTTTTACTGGCAAATAAGCACATCAAAGGAAACAAGGAGGTTTTTGTTGGATGGTTTGCTTTAAGGGGAAAAAAACCACCCGCTCCAAAGCATGGAGCAGGCTCCAGCCCTGAAACTTTGCCCCAGTTGGAGCAGACACAAGCCTGGAGAGCGGGACCGGCCTCATTACCACGCATCCACAGAGGGAGAAAAAGTGCTTTTCAGCACACAAGTAGCAGCTTCTGGCTCCAGAACCACACGATTACGAAATAAAGGCTCGTTAGGGAGCTATTTCATCACCACCGCTTTCCTTCTGCTCCTGTACCTATCCTGTGAAATCTCATCGGGTTTATTCACTGTTTCCAGACCATTCCCCATCACCTGTGCTGCAGCAGGCAGCGGATTACAAAAGGCAAGCGTGGCTGCCAAAGTGCTAGCCAGGGTCCAGCTGCTGCCGTGCCCAGTTTCCACGCACCAGCATCCAGGTGACAGCAACATTAACAAAGCCCACAAATCCCGACTTTGGGTTTGATGTTTAAGAAGTGATCAACTTCGGGATCAAATGGGTTGGTTGGGAACAGTGAGAAACACCCAGTGAGCGTGCCAAGTGCCGGATGAAGAAGTAAAAGGTTTTAATAGCCAGGGTGCCCAGATGCTGTGAGCTGTGGTGAAACAGCTCAGTGGTTTTCCATGCACCATAACACAGCGGTGTGCAGTGAAATCTCAGGGCAGGAGGGGGAAGAAATGCACAGCAGGCGTCAGGACCATTAATTATTCATTGCTCCTACGTCTCCCAAGCACCTCTTCCCATCAGTACTTACTTGAATACTTTAATGTAGTCGGCGAGCTCCGGGATGGAAGTGATGTCACCCTGAAAATAAAAATGATCCCCTTCAGTCACCTGCCCCAGCAGAGCCCAGGGGGTGAAGCACACAGAGAAAATCTACTGCACAAGTGCTTTTTGGAAACCAGAGGACAACCTTTTATATTTTTTAAGCGATTCCTGCTGTCTGTGCCCTGCGGAGCCAGTTCCCAGCCAGGTCACTGACTGGCACGCTGGCTCATGCTTGCACAGGGATTTCTCTCTTCCTTTAAGATTTCCTTTAGCTCCGAATAAAACAAAAAGATGTTGCTTTGCACCACCCTGGAGGACTGTGGAAAGGCTTCCTGAGAGTCTAGGAAGGCTTTTTTTGCCCCCCATTTTTTTTCATATTGAGTTTATCTTGGTATACCTCTGTATTTTGGATGAGTAGAATACAGAGGGTGGCATTTTCAATTCCCACGAGCTCCAACTGAAGGGTTTTCGAATGACAAAGAAAGCAAACAGTGCTACAGCAGCTTCCAGCAGCAAGACAGTTTACTTTCTGTCTGCAATGAGCAATGCTGTTTATAGATACCATGGGGAAAAAAATGCAGAATCTAAACAAACAATCCACTAATTGCCCATTATCCGTATTCAATTACTCGAATGCCTCTGGAAATGGCTACTGTTAGCAACCAGTACAGAAAGGGACGGATATTTTTTGATGAATCATTGTCTTCCTCACTCCTGTTTGGCAGGGACTGCTCCTTAGTGCTGCACTTCAAATCTGCTTTGCAAGGAAATTATAAAAGATATCTTGGCTCTAACAGCTGGTCCCTATTTCTGTTGCATCTAAGTGATGCTGCTCTCCCTGGGGGAACATGAGAATGAGCAGCAGCAGTTAACATTGCAAGTATCTGCAGGCTAGGTGTGGATATTAACTTCAAAAGACCCTTTATAAAAAATTACATGAACAGTAAGACTGGAAAAATTCAGGATTTTTAGGTTTTCAAAGGATCGGAATTTAAATGCAACTCAAAGATGGCAAAAATGTACAAAATTGCTGGAGAAACCAGGCTGTGCTGACAAAACCTGACTGGACCTCGTCCTTTTTCTGCAAATTAATTTTTGGGCCTTGCAACTTTAAAGGTGGGAAGCCAGTGTGTTAAAACAATGTCTCAGAAAGAAAGGAACCCTCTGAAATACAGACACAGCCCACTCCAGGCTAAAATCCAGTCTAATAAAAACAGGGTTTCAAAAGCACAAGCTATTTCTGAAAATCATGGCAGCTGTTTCAGATGCTGTAAAACTTCGTCATGAACTAGAGAACAGTGGAAGAGAAACCTCAGTGTGAGGAATTCGGTATTTGGGAAAGTCAGCCATGAGAACAGAAACCAAATGAATTTTATTTGAGTTTTCCATTATTGGAGTGGGAAGGTGGCTTGGTGCAGGGGGCTCAGCAAGATCCTGGCTCCTTCAGAATTTCTCCAACGCAGTTTGGTCTTCCAATCTTTGTAGGAAAAAAGTGTTAATGCACTCGATTCCTGTGGCAATGCCAATTATATTAACCGTAAACACCCCCAAAAGAGAAGGCTTAAATGCAGCCTTGGGTTCAACACGTGCCCACGCTCAAAGAGCTTTTACCAGCTCCATGCTGGCCCCACACTTGGAGCCTGGAGTCCCCTGCCACCAAAACCACCTAGCTGTGTTTCAAAAAAATACTGGTTTTATGAAAAATATCACTGGGCTCTGTGTTCTGCATTGCTCCACCACGGTCAATTTTTTTCAACAAGAGCAGAAACAGAAAAAAAAAAAGGAGAGGAAGGAAATAAAACTGGTTGGATGCATGGGAAAAAAAAAGTATTCCTGCTTGGTGAGAGGCGAGAAGGGGACATGTAAGGCACCACGCCCCAGCCTCAGCCCTTACCAGAATCGTTGACGTTTTGCCACCTTCCAAAGTAATTTCTAGGTCGGAGAGCGCAGCATCCACCTCATCCACCTCCTTGTCGCTGTTGTTCAGGTGGTTTTCCGACGACATGATGGACAGCTTGTTGATGTGGTACTGCAAGGCAAGGCACAGCCCCGTGAACAAAGGTGTTCCTGCGACCTGGAAGCCTCGGGCTGGCCATGGCAAAAAAAACTTTGGCTTTAATGGCACAGCCCATGTTTGTGACGGGATGATGGTCATGCTGCTGAGCTAATGCAACGTGAGGGCGTGCTCATGCACACACACTTTACATCCTCTTGCACTGCAGCTGTTTTTACCATGGAAAACCAAAAAGCCTGCAAAATCTCACTCTAAGGACCATGCACAACCCCCTCTGGACTGCTCAGAGAGTTAAACAGAGCGTTGACATTTCTGTTCTCACTATTTTCTTCCTGGGAGGGGCCCTAGGAGCAGACTCTTGCTCCTGTTGGGGCTGTTTTTGCATCCTACTGCAACAAGGAGCGCCAGACCACACATAGTAAATGGCCTGCCATCCATCCCACAGAAGTCAATAGCAGGTGTAGTATTTATGCCAAATAACACCAAGTATTTCATAAAACAGATAAATAAATAGTTCTGGGAAACCCACAGATTATCACCAGCTGCTCAGGGGGCGGCGTGCCAGGAATGCACAGTTCAGTAACCTAGTGTCCTCACTGGGGTTTTTCAGAAAGGGTAAAACTAAAAGTTAAGGCAGACATAAACATGTTTGGTAAAAGGGGACTAAGTTCTTCATGAGAAGAAATGAGCAGAAAACATTTAAATTGCCCAGTAAACCCAAGTGAGTATTAGGAGACAGGAAACGAGCACGAGAAGCCCAACCTCCCACCGATGCATCAGGGGAGATGTCTGCAGAGCCACAAAATCCAGACTACCCAAACCCACGAGTTTTCTGGGGCCGTCTCCTACCTGCAGCGCCGCGAACATCATCATCTCCTCCTCCGTGCACTCGATCTCCTCCAGCAGAATGGCCCACTTGGACTGCTCGTACAGCTGGTTGATCCTGATCGCGTCGTACTGCGCGCAGCGAGAAATGGTGCGGCCGTGAAACACCACCCGCCACCTCCCACGCTCCCAGCACAAGCAAAGACCACCCAATTAACCTTTTTCAATGCTCATTTTTTTCAATCCAGCATTGGGAAGCCTCACGGCCACCCACCAAAGCATCTCTTTTGCGATGCCTGAGTGTGGCAGCCCGGGACGTGGCAGGGCACACACCCAGGCTTGGTGCACGCACCACCAATTTTCAAGTAGTGGAGGATTTACCAGCACAAATGTGCGTCAGAGACACAGGCATCCCTCACCCGAAACGTTCAGCTGCAAGGTGCAAGTGAAATGAATAACTCTGTACCTTTGGATTCAGGTCAAAAAAGCTGTAGTACTTGAACCGGAGCAGCAAAGCTTCGTTTTCTTTCACCTCTTGCTCCATAAGAGATCGGGACGAATCCAGCCATCTGTGAATTGTCAACAAGGGCTAACACACACGAAGAGCTCCGGCGAACTCGCGACGACGCTTTCAAGAATGCAATTTAAAACCACACGGATCTCTTTTTTTTTTTTTTTTTTTTAAGGAAGCCCATTTTTTTTTTTTTAAGGCAAAAAAAAAAAAATGATGAAGAGTTAGAATAAAAACAATCCTGAACTCACCCTTGGTTGATTTTGGCTTTATCGAGGAGCGCCTGTGGCTTGTACATTTTTGCGAGGGACTCTGGGGAGGTGACGGGCTGGCTGACGGCCAGGATGCCCGGGTTCCCCTCCGACAAGGCGCTGTCACCGAACCAGGCGGACGTGGGTGACAGGGGGCTGCCGTCGTGAGCGTCGTAGGTTGGCGTCATGGTTTTGCTGTACAGTCCCGGGCTCGAATATATGTTTCCTACCAGCGAGAGGAAGAAGCGCCGGGAGTTAGCTTGCTGCCAAGCCCTGCTCCGTACAAAGCCAGCGCAGACACAAAAACGAAGCCAGCGGATGAGAAACCTTCCCTTTTTCTTTTACCATTTTTTTCCGCAGCGGGAAAACACTGCGCTGCTTGTTTTCCCATGACAAGCTGTCCCAAGCTCTCCCTCTCTCTCTCTCTCTCTCTCAGCTCTTCTCCAAGAGCAAAGCTGATGGAAAAGCCATTCCAGGCTGAATCCATGGGAAAACCCTCAGGTCTCCCAGGCTGCCAGCCTCGGGAGCTGGCGCCTGCCCCTGAGCTGGGACATGAGCAGCCCCCCACTTACCGGCATTACCTGGCGCTTAAAGATTTTGGAAGTCAAAGGTTTTAGAGGAGCAGGAAAATAAACTAAGGGCACGGCCAGAGAGACCAGAGGCAGAGCACAAAAGTCCTAAGGAGGTGGAGCTCACCTTTGACGGGGCCGATGTAAAGAATATCGGTGCCTATGGAGAGGGAAAGAAAGGAGGGAAGTGAGAAGGCGAGAGAAAGTCACCGGGAGGGCTGGGAAGGAGCGGAGCTGAAAATACAAATGTTTGCAAGAGGTCTGAATAGCACACGTGAGGTTTAACCACCCAAACCCCAGTGCAGAGCCGGCCTCTGGCTGAGACTCCCCTCGTTAAAGTGATTGCGCTTAAAATCAGGGAGGCGTTTCAGGTGAGTTTGCAAAAATTGCCTTTCTTGCCAAATGGTTTCGAGCGGGACACTCAAGATGTGGATTTTCTGAGCTTCCTGCAAGCAACGCATCAAACTGCTGCGATCGGTCAGGCTAACGGTTGGACTTGGTGCTCTTGGAGGTCTGTTTCCAACCGAGGTGATTCTGTGCTTTTGGCAATTGCCACTTCTCAACACAGCCCCGAAACTGCCATGTTTTCACCCTGATTTACTGCCGGGGAGGCTCCTCCAGCGATGCAGCCGCAAGATGCGTGCTCTCCCGCTGCTGCCCCGCTGCACGCCCTCAGTAGCCAACAAACTGTGAACCTGTTTTTTTCCCCGACACGTGAAACGCTTGCAAAGCTGCCCAGAAGCTCGCCTGTCTCTTTGCACACAACTTTCATCAAAAGCACTCTTTTTTCTGAGCGTTTTGCAGCAGCGCCAGCTGACTCGGCAGGCAAAGTAACCCGAGTGACTCCACGCTCTTTTGCTCGTGTTACAAGAACTGGCCAGGCACGGAAACGTGGCATTTTGTGGACAGAAAAGCTTGCTTAGATGGCCTATTTGATATTAATGTGCTGAGCGAGTGGTGCTATTTGGTGCAGGACTGGTCACAAGGCATGCATTAATCCTAGGTGAAGTTTTACAGCTTGTACAGGGAAAAAAAATATAAATCGCTTTTAAAATTACAAATTACGAAGAGAAGAAATCTGACCTAACTTGGCATCTCACATCCCATATTAGCTGATAGCTAACGAGGCCCTGCTTATCTCATGGGAGCATTGATTTTTATGCTGAGTATAAAACCCGAATTTTGAAAGTAATGGAGATTCAACAAGTGTATCCTAATATCGGTGATTCCACTGCGTATAAAAATCAGGCAATGAGCTCAACGTCATTTGCTGGGAATAAATCTGCACACCACTATTTAGGAGGACCAATATTTGGCTCTTTGGGAAAGGATTGTGTCCTTTTGAAATCACGTTTCCCATTCCAGCATGCTCAGATGTGTGATACGATGCGCCCAAAATACACCTTAGAAGAGCACTAGCTCCTTGAATGTGCACGAAATTACAGAAAGATGAGCCAAAAGACCGGTCTGAATCCATCCTATCGGGAAGAGGTGCAACCCCCCAGCTCTTCCATGCGTGGTTCTGCATTTTGGAAACCCAGCTCCAGATAGCTTCATCTGTTCTCCTCAAGATGAAATATCTTCCACATCTCCGGCTGTTTTGAAGTATATTAAAAAACTCCAGAGAATATTAAAAAAAGTATTCCAAGCACTTTGTAACACGGCAGGATTCGATCGAGAGTTTTCCTGCAATATTTAGGGCTGAACTGAATTAGAGGGATACATCTGGGCCCAGCAATCCGATCCGATCTGGAATCGAGCTACATGATACGACATCTGGAAGATAACACAATCGACGTCAGTGAACCAACTTTGCACCGTTTTGAGGGGATTTTACACAGAACTGGCCTCTGTTGTGTTATTAACTGATAGGATGGAAAATGTAAGTGAAAGCTGGCAGGTGCCATCGAACAAGAAAACCTTTGGGATGTTTTTAATGATGCTGCTGGGTTTGCGGGCACCCTGGTCGGGATTCATGTTCTGACCAAAAGTCTGGGGACTGGGAAGCAGCGTGGGAACCTACTGGGACAGAGCTGAAAACTGGGGCTGAGCAAAAATGCTGCAGGAATCATGGCAGGATGGGAATATCCCCCTTTGAGCTTCATTCTTTCAAGGAGAAGGCAGCAGCTTCTCCTTGCCTCCATCTGTCAACATTTGCATTGTGCCAGCCTCAAGTGACAGGGCTGAACATGGAGCAAGGAAAGGAAAACCCACTTCTTGCCCCAAAACGGGCAGATGTTCACATGGACGTCCACGCATGTGCAAGCCCTGCTCCCCTCTGTTTGAGTCTCTGCTCCAGAGCACAGAGGAGCAAAACTTTCCCGTGGATGTTCTCCACATCACCTTCTGAGAAGGTCACTGACTTCGTTCAGAAACAACTGAAACATTTCAGTTTTCCTTAAAAAATTTGCCTGTGGCAGGCAATGTCATGGAAAGTTTCAGCTTAAATACCTATAAGCTTGGCTAGCTCATAAACAAGCAAAAACAAGAATTTCAGTGGAAAGTGTTGGGCAATACTTACTGTAGGTATATTGACAGCTCTGCCTATAGAGGTTTAAATTGGGTGCACTGCCAGGTGTGGGGTCCTCAGTGACAAAAAAATGCCCATTAAATCTATGTGCACTGAAACGAGCAGATCCAGAAATGTTAACTCATTTCACATAAGCATTCAGCGCACAAACTGATGTTGGAACAACAGCAGCAACAACTTATTCAGCTTAAAAACATGACGTCTAACTGATGGGACCTAAACGTTGCAGATAGCTGCAGTAATTAAAGCTGCAGCAAAAGTCCTTTCATTCACAGACGTAGTGCAGGAAAGAAAAAACTGTACGATAGTTCAAAGTGACTCACTGAAAGAGTAATAAATAATTTAAATTGAAAAATGTCTTTTGCATACGTTTCCCACAAAGCAAGCCAAGTATTTCCTATTAATCTAACAGAGATGCTCTCTGCGAACATTGCCTTTCGGAAAGGCTGATGACTACCTCTCCTGATGGAAATGCCAAATGAAAATGAAAATTGGCCAGAGCTTTGAAAGATGCAGGGAAAGCTCCTCTAGCCTGGAGTGGATGAGGACTAGTCCAGAAGTATTATTAAGTCACTTAGAAGAGAAAGAGTGAGAAAAGAGGAAAAAAAGGAGTATTTTTCTCTTGCTGCAAAGCTCCCAGGGGGTCTCTGCAGACCATCCTCCAGAAGTGCCCAGGGTGGTGCTGAGCGGCTGGGAAGCTTGTGCAGGAGCTCTGGGCTCCTCCATCCCATGAAGGACGTGGACCTGAGGCCACCCCCCAGCCCAGTTGCCGAAAAGGGGAGATGCCAACCCTCCCCGGTGCCCGTGCCCCGTGTGAAGCTGCCCACAAGCATGCAGGGGTGAGCACTGTGCCCGCAGAGCACCACCGAGCACGCTGCTGTCACCTTCACTTGTACTTCGGTTAATTCAAGAGCAGTTAATACAAATTTACTGAATCCCAAGGTTGTTTGCTTTTTAACATTAATGCTGCCCTGCTTCCCTCTTGTCGCTGGATTTAAATCCAGGAGCGCTGGCAGCCAGACGCGTCTCGCCCGCCCGCCAGCACGCATCACTGCGGCTGTCTCCGCGAGTCCATTAGGGTTAAAGTGCTCCCACTTGACTGCCTCCATCCTTCCAGCCCCAGCCTCCAGCCGCTGCGGAGCAGAGCCAGAACACCTCTCTGCTTGCAAACACTCCCGGCATCGATTTGCTGCTTGTGGCAAGCGGTGCTGCTCCGTTAGCGGTGCTGCTTCGTTAGCGGTGCTCTGTGAGCCACACTGGCAAACTCCCGCAGCAGCAAGAAACCCCCGACAATGAGAGCTTTCTTTTAGCATTACCACCTACAGCCACGCCCTTAGCATTAGGGAGCACTAATGCAATTAATAAAAATACCATTTCTGGTGGGCTATAAATAAGGTTTGAAGCAGCGGTGTTGCCTAAAACGCACCTGGAGTTTGAAGTTAGGAATGGTTTTCCATTTAACTTCTTTCTTAATAGGGTAAGAAAACATTTCAGTAACACAATCTGCATGCTGAAGTGGTCACACTTTCTTTTTTTATTTTATGTGTTTCTTTTTTATTTTATAAAGCCTGGCGTTGTTCTGCTCCCCTGCACACCTCACAGCCCCAGGCATTCATCTGCACCATCATGACCGCGTGCAGCAGCCCTGGATAACTTATGGAAATAATTCGGGGTCCATTTCTTGCACAGCCCTTAAGGAATTTGGTCAGATCAATACTGCCATATATTTTTTCCCTGCATGCATTCCCATTTTATTACCTGGCTGCTTCCTCCCACTCTGCTCCCCATAAGCGCATCACCACAAAGCAAACCCTGACTCACCCGACCCCGGCGTGATTAGAGGGCCCTCCAGCTCAAAGGCTTCATCTTCATATTGATCATCCAGCTTCTTCTTTTTTTTCTTTGATGGATCTCTGGGTTTCCTCAAAAGGGAGAGCTCTTCTGGATGCCTGATGTCTGGGGAAAAAACAGACCGCTTTAACAAAGGCAGGATGGAAAAATGTGGGGGAAAAAAAAGAAGAAAATCTTTCCTTTAGGAATAACACCCAGTGACTTGCAGTATCTTGGCTGATTTTCCTGCTTTGCAATGGACAGAAATGAAGTTGAGACCCAGGCTGTACAAAACAAACCACCTTCCTTGCACCAGCAGCTCATATCTTATCTATCTATTTTTATCTCTTTCTTTATACATATTTAACCCCTCTATTTAGGCACCTAGGTGACAGGCCAGGTTCTCTCCCATCCTCAGCAGCAACCCAAGAGTCAAGCCATTTATTTAGTTACCAGACTGGAAATGCCACACACAACATCTTTATCTTTCTCCCACAATGTCCTTGTCTCTAAATTGGAGAGACGTGGATTTGGTGGGTGGACTATTTGGTGGAATAATTAGCTGGATGGCTGCATCCAGAGAATCGCAGTAAACAGCTCTATGGCCAGGTGGAGACCAGTGACAAATGGTGTCCCTCATGGGTCTGTATGGGGACAGGTGCTGTTTTATGTCTTTCTTAATGCTATGGGCAGTAGGATCGAGTGCACCCTCAGCATGTTTGATGATAACACCAAGCAGTGTGGTGCTGGAGGGAAGGGCTGCCATCCAGAGGGACCTGGGCAAGCCTGAGCGGTGGGCCTGTGAGAACATCATGGGGTTCAACAAGGCCAAGTGCAAGGTCCTGCAGCTGGGCCGGGGCAATCGAAGCACAAACACAGGCTGGGCAAGGAATGGATTAAGAGCAGCCCTTGGGAAAAGGACCTGAGGGTGTTGAGAAGCTTGCCACAGAGGAGGCCTCGAGGATGCTCAGAGGCTGCAGCCCCTCTGCTGTGGGGACAGGCTGAGGGAGCTGGGGGTGTTCGGCCTGGAGAAGGGGAGGCTCTGGGGAGACCTCATGGGGCCTAAAGGGGCTGCAGGACAGCTGGGGGGTACTTTTTACAAAGGCATGTAATAATAGTGATGGTTTTAAACCAAAAAAGGGTAGATTTAGATTCAATATGAGGAAGAAATCCTTCCCCCAGAGGGTGGTGAGGCCCTGGCGCAGGCTGCCCTGAGGAGCTGTGGCTGCCCCATCCCTGGGGGTGCCCCAGGCTAGGCTGGATGGGTCTGGGGGCAGGGGTCCCTGCCAGGGGGACTCCAGCCTCTCCCAGTTCCCTGCCCCAAACCAGACGGAATAATCCTAAAACCACCTAACTGAAAATGAAGAGCATCGGAGTGCATCAGTGCTTCAAGCCATGGGAGCAGCATGCTTTGCTTCTACAAAGCACACAATCTGCATGACTAATGAAAATGAGAAACACATAAAAATATGTAGGAAAAAGGGATTACAAGATTTGGGTGACTGGGTAACAAAATCCTCCCCAGGAATCAATGCTCGTCACGTAAACTGCAGCTTGGACAATTAAAGAGCCACGCATTTGGTTTCCATCACTGGGCTCTTCCTGTTCTGGGGGCTTGGGGTGGTCCCATCCAGGCAAAGGTATTTTGGGGTGTCACACCTCATGCATCCACTTCCAACTGGGAAGAAGCTTTCTGGGAAAGCGGAGACCAAATTCTGGTCACACCTGAGTCTGTAAGGAAGAGCTTTGGAGCTGCCCCTGCAGCTGGCTGTCCCTGCTCAAGCCCCTTGGTGGTCTCCAGCTGTTTTCCCCCAAAATGCACAGAAACGTGTGAAGCTGTGAATCCTTGACACTTTAAGGAAAGCGGCCACAATTCCCACCTCAGCTGCACGCTGAAGCTTGCAGCTGTACACGTTACGATACCTATTGGATCGCCTGGGGAGAAACTTGGTGTTTTCATTTGGCATGGCCAGGAGGACGTGAGGGCTCATCCACCAGGCAGGAGAGGATGCAGAGAGTCGGAGCAGGCTGTATTTCCCCACCAGCAGGGGTGCTGAGCAGGACAAGCAGTAATCACCCAAACCAGGAGGGATTACATGGTCAGCATTTTACCCAACGCACGTGGTGACCACGCCAGCAGCAGTGGGAGTTTGCTGTCTGGTCCCAGCCACAGGAATACCATTAAACCTGGAATTTAGTGGCCAGGACGTGACCTGAAGGGGACACATCTGTGCTGCTCCGTGATGCAGCAGATGTTTCCTACCCCAGCCTTTTTCCCTGTGAGAAACGGCGGATGAGAACACCAGGCTGCGAGCAGGCTCTGCCCCAAACCAGCAACACACCATGAGCCAAGAAACCAGATCTGCCTCTATCAGACACGATTCCCACCATCCCCAGGCGGACAGACACATCTGGCTTTCCTTGTAAGCAACCCCCAGCCTGTTTCTCTCCGAGCCCATGGTCCCATTGGGTGCTCAGGCACAGGGCACATCCCTGGAGCATCCCCAGCTGGAGCACTCGGGATGGAGCAGGACCCAGCAGCCTACGTAGGTGCAGCGCTGCTAAATCACACAGCTGGACACGATGCACAGTTTCCACATTTGCCAGGGTACGGCTGCCATTATAAACAGCACATTCCAAAAATTACTTTATTTTTTTAATTTATTACAGCACGGCTTCCCTGGCAGGCTGTGTCCCGTCCCTGGACTTTGTTTCCCTGCTTGCAGACACTGTGAGCTCCATGGGGCCACAGCACGGGCTATCCCATCCCAAAAAGGGCCCCACAATGCCCAGCCTGTGGTACTATTTGTACAACCACCTCTGCTTCTGCAACTTTGCTGTGCCTGTCACATCGGGGGGATGTGATTTTAGGTGACATGCAAGGACAGATGCCTCTGTCCTGGTGTCTCCTAATCCAGCACCTCTGGATTTACCCATCTCCCGTACTGCAAGTCTCCCACCCCAAACCACCCTCTGGCACAGCTTTTATTAATTAAAGTGCACATTGATTTCCTATTACTACACAAAAACTGACCATCCTGCTGAGCTCACTCCCCGCACCCACTAACAGCTAATTTCACCTCCACTCAACACTACTTTTTGACCATTTCTAGCAATAAATACCCGGAGCGCAAATCCAGACAGCTCTTCTGATTCATTCCTCTTGCCTCCAGCTTATCTCATTAAGAAAAAATCTGCTGGGATAACCAGGATCGTGAGCATGGGACAACACGCAGCAGAGCCTAAAATGAGGAGTTCCCCTGGTATTTTGCTAGCAAGGTTTATACTCTGCTGTTTATTTATGGTGCATTAGCAACTGATGCTGCCGCTCAGCTGAAACCATTCAGAGAGGCCAAGAGAAGGACTCCAGGCCAAGCTCGGCTCCTGAAAGCAATCTGCTGGAGACGGCCCAACGCTTGACCATCTGATTTCAAAGCGACTTTTTATAGTTCCTCAGTTGTTCATGACGCTATCTTCGGGTTACAAAGGATGCTGTAAGTTTTCGGCAGCTGCTTCAAAGCCGTGCATCGCCGCGGGGCACGGCACCGCAGCATCCGTGCCATGCAAGAGCACTGCTGCTCCTCCACGGCTGAGCACTTTTTCAAGTGAAAAACCACAGATTTCACCCCAAGAGCTGTCTGCTGGACAAGCCAGCCTTTCAGAGACTTCAGGACCCCACTGAAGCCAACTGCAGAAATTCGGGCTGCAGGGGGAATAAAAATGAAGCCTGCCGTGCTACAAGTAGACAAGCCGCAAGCGAGCACCACTGCGTGCGTGTCTGCAGTTCCTACCCCTGAATTAGAGAAAAAGTGAAAAGCAACTTTGCACATTTCCTGGCTGCGCTTTTCAATCTTTCAGTAAACTACTGGTGAAAAAAAATGCTTGACACTGCGTATGATTAATAAGTTTACAAAGGCTCTTCAAGCGTGTTTTGAATAGAGACGAGCTTTGGCAAACATGCTGTTTAGTTACTGTAGCTAAAGCAGAGGCTGTCCGGGGTGTAAGGGCTTGCAGATGGTAGTGCTCCAGTTAATTGGAAACTGGGACGAGGAGCTGCTCAGAGCCCCAGCCCCTCTCTTCTGGCCATAAAAGCAAGAAAGACGTCTTTAAAGTACAAAAGCAGTGAGAAATCTCAAGTCCTTGATAAAGGTTTGTGCCGTTTGGTAAATCACGCTGTGCCTGGAGATGGCCGTTCGCTGGAGCTGTCCTCTGGGGTAAAACATCTTCCCAGGTTCAGTTCCAGCCCCAAATCCACATGTGAAGGTCTCTGTTAACATCTCCTCCCCATTTTTCGGCTGACACCAGGCTGCTCCTGCCAAAGGTCACCTCTGAGCAGAAGCGGGTGGGCTGCAGCAGTGACCTCCTGATGCGCTGCGAGCTCGCTCTTCAATTTATGCTTTTGTTGTCATCCTCCGGGCCTGTGTTTGTTTAAAGAGAGACTCCTTGTCTGTACACACAAGACAGATGGCATTGGCAACATCTACGAGAAATTACTGTAAATGATCCATTTAGCATTTTATTTCTATTTATTGTGCAAGCGCGTGGAAACCCAGCTATTCCTCCTCCTGCCGCGAGCCCCGGCACGGCTGGTGGCGTCCACCAGGATGTTTGTATGGAGGGGCAGTGCCACCAAAACCTGCTTCAGAAACCTCTCCTCAGCCAGATCCGAGTGGGAGCCACTTCTTCAGCCCCCAGCAGAAGGGGCTTGTCGAATCCATTGGGTTTTACCAAGCGAGGGAAATGCCCTCGGGCGAGGGGAGCACACGCACGTGATTTTCACAGCAGGCATCTCAGAAACGTGACGGGGAAGGCGGCTTTCAGCCTCCAGGATAAATTTCCCCAACTGTTGGACAAAGGCATCCTGCTCCCTGCAGCATCTCCTTTCCCGTTCGCCTGCAAGAGCCTGTCTGTGCCTGTGCTGTGTCTCGCTGCAGACAAACCCTTGGCCTTTCCTTCCCGTGTAATCCCTCATTTCTGTTCCAGCCCATGCACAGCTCACCCGGCCCAGCTGTACCCATTTATCTCCCACCCGGAGACGAGCAGCAGAGCTGGGATGAAATCCTCCTTCTCCACAGGACGCTGCACTGACTGCGCCCAGAAAACTGGCTTTGAAGAGCAATAGCTGCCCCGCAGGCTGTAAAATTCAAAATTTACGCTCTTTTGGGCTGAATCACGCGGCTGCTGCATCTTTAACACCGAGGTGCGTCGCGGCTGGCCCTGACCCCAGCCATGGGAAAGCAGTTGGGAATGTAGAAGCAGAATCAAACCCCACGGGTTTTGGCATGAAAGAAGGGGGGATTTTGCTGCTTTGTCCCCACTGAAGGTTCAAAGCACCCTGATTGTCCCACAGGCGGCGAAGCAGCACCCCGAGGGGCCGGGGGACACCGAGTGACGATGTGAGAGCTCTAAGGGATGTGTTCTTGCCATGCTGAGAGACCAGATCTGTGGTTTTCTTGCCCCGACCACATCCACAACATGGCATCCTCCACTGGAAGCGGTGTCTGAGGACGTATCGACTTCTCCAAAATTTAAAATGATGAGAAAGCACACTACTTTCAATACCCAATTTTGACATTTTACGAAAAATAACTCTCTGAAGAAGTTGCCATTCGTTTTTCTACCCCATTTCTGGCTGCCTTAAAAGGCCAGCGAGCTGGTTAGCCCAGCTCTTGAAGCATTGAAAAGTCCATAATTTTCCTGGTAGCACAGACAACATTTAGGGGAAATCCTCTCTTTAATGCTCATCCAGTTACCCTCAGCTAGGAAATGTGTTTTGAAGTGGGTTATGTCTGCACTGGATCACCAATGTCTTGAACCAATGACTCATAAAAATTACAGCCTTTGCACTTCAACATGATGATTCTTAGAAAATTGAGACCTCAAAACCCGTTCCTTTCCCATTTCAACCCTAAGACTGCGATTTTTTTTTTTTTTTGAATCAGCAAATTCTGTTTCGAGGCGTAAGCCGACAGACCTAGGTATCGCTGCCTTATCTTTAACATAAACTCATTCAAGATAAAGTCTGCAAAACAAACCTCAGGCAAAAAAAAAAAAATCAAAGCACATAGCTTCGGGAACGCCTGGAGATAAGAGCCCAGTTGTACCGGAGTTCAGCTGACGGCGGAGCAGGTCCTCAGCAGTTTGCTGGGTTTGTATACCCACGCGCATTCAGAACATTTTATTATGGGTTCTTCAGCTGCCCGGCTGCTTAAATATTTATTTGGGTAAAAGCCAAGTTTGGCGCCTGCTGCCCCAGGCAGGCGGCTCTGTCAGGACACCCTGTGAAGCCTCCTGAGATCCCGGCAAGTGTCCCGGGCACTGTCCAAACCGGGGCTGACCATGGCCTGGGTTTTGCCTTCCCAAATTCCCTGCGGAAAACCCAAGCGCCCACTGGATTAGCAACTCGCTGGAAATGTGGAACGACACCCAAAAAATGGTCTCTGAAGCTGTCAGATGGGTTTGCAGCAGTGAGGGCACTTCTTGCAGGTGCTGTGTGAGCAGTACCCAGAGCCAAAATCAGGCGGCATCGATCGGGGGGACCCGTGAGGAAGAGGAGGAGGAGGCAGAGAGCAGCGACGGAGCCAACTGTTAGCACGAGGCTAATAAAAAGGGCCGTCGGAGAGACAGGAGGAGCCAAACGCCAAATGTTTTGATGTTTTTTTCCACGAGTGGGACGGAATCCCCAGGCTCCAGTTCACCAGATGCCTTTTAGAGCCCAGACGGCACGTCGAGCCTTTCCCTGAAGTTTCTGAACTGCAGCTGAAGTCGAATGAACCTCATTAGATTAAGTGCCACGAACAAGAGAATAAATCCACTTATAGCCTCTGCATCGGGCCATAAAGAGCCATCAGAGGGAGAATAATCCTAGGGAAGGTGGCGGGACCGGGTCTGCCAGCACCTCCTAATGTCTTCAGGACGGAAGGCTATTTAAAGGGTCTCTGTCAACAGAAGAGTAAGGATGAAAAAATTCACTGACTCACGCAGTGACATACGAAGTGATGTTACTCGACAGGCAGAATGGGGACGGCGGCGGGAGGGGAGGGGAGGAAAGGGGAATATTTTTTTCCATTTCAGTCACTTTGCGATTCCATCTCCTTACTTCTCTCGCAGCCCGGTTTCTGGTGTTCGTCTGGATCCCCCACAACAGCTGCGGATGAGTATAGGAAAGCAATAAAAGAGGAAAAGAGCGAAATGAAGAAGTTGGCAGCCGCACACTCGGGCCTCCCAATTTAAAAAGCTGAGTACATTGCAATTTGGCAGACTCTCTAAATGGTAAGATTTCCTTCCACACCCATCCCCTAGACATATTTAGAAATAGCTGCGCTACTGCCAAACCTCTGCTCGTGGTAGCAGGAGGCAGCAAACCCTGCCTCGGTGCTTGGCCGGCTCTGTCTCTGTGCTGGGACGTGCACGATGCCTCCAAGCATCCTCGTGGTGTTGCTGAGCATCCCCACACCGCACCAGGACAGAGCTGGTGCCACCCCCAAACACTCCCATGTATTTACCAGGACCCCACTTCAGCCCCAATGTTTTAGGAGAAGCACTGCTTTGTATTCCAGCAGGGCGTGAGGGGAGATAAAAAGGTTTAAAGAGGAGATCGACGGCGATCTTCCAGCAAAGAGGAACCTAAAGGAATATTTCGGGGTGCAAATGGTGAGAGGCAGAGTGGGTGGCAGCAGGGCACGTCCTGCCATGGGGGAAAAACGGGGCTGCACCCTCTTAATTTGCAACAGGGTGCAGTTTTACAAGGGTGAGGAGTGACTGTCCCCATGTCCCGTGCTCTGCTCCAAGGCCTTTCTGCATTTAACTCCAGCTGCCCCCAGCCGTGCCGGGCTGCTGCTCGGCGTGCTAACGAAGCCGGGCAAAGCCCTGGGAAGCTATGCATCTAGGAGTGCCAGCGGGTTGCAGTTTTGCAAAAATAGCAGCTTTTTATAGAAGTTTTTTTGGCGACTGAGGGCGTGGAAATATTACAAATACTTCGGAAGGCAGAGGACATTCTGTACTGGAGGAGAGACCATTTATAAAGAGAGGGGGAAGGGAAAAAAAAAAAAAAGGTAGGGTCAGATTCAGCGTCTAGACTGCCCGACGGTGTCGCCTCGCTCGGGCTTGCATCACACAGCTCCCAAATGCCACCGCCACCTCGTCTCGGGTTGCATTCAGTGGCTGGAGGAGAAGCGAGGAGGATCGGCTATCGCCTTCCCGTCAGTCGTGTTCTTCTGCTATTTTGGGGCAGGGAGAGGCAAAGGGAAGCAGCGGGGACTCCCCGGCCCCATCCTCGGTCCCATGAGCTCCCCAGGACTGGGTGAGCCTTCCCGGAGCAAGAGGGCTCCCGACTTCTTGGTGTCCCCAGGGGCTGGACCCAAATGGGTGCAGGCAGGGGAAGTGCTGCTGCTTAACACAGGTGCTCCATCCATGGACTTGTTTTCCAAACCAGGCGATTAATTCCCACAAGGATCCCTGAGGATGAGGACGGAGGAGCTGGGGGAGATGCCTCAGCAGGGAAAGACGACCTGAAGGAACTTCCTCGGGTCCTGCACAGCCTCAGAGGGGACAAGGGAAGGAGCAGTAACGTGTTTGGGAGATCCATACAGAGCAGCTCTTCCTCCCAGGGCAGCATCCTCCTGGCTCGGGCACCCATCCTCCTCCTGGTGCTCCCACCAGTGCCGGCTGCCACCATCTCAGCAAGCAGCAACTTTCCCTCATCCTGAGGCTCCCAGGACACTCGCTACTTCCCTGAGAGAAGCAGCACTGCTGGGGCAGGAAATGCAAAAGCATGGGAAAAAAAACCTTCACACTTCGGGCTCTGTTTGCTTTTCCTCTCCCACGTGCCCTGCCAGCAGCAGCGCATCCTGCCTGGAGTCCATCGCTGCTCCCAGGATACATGGAAAAAAATAAAATAAAACTACAGGGAGAAGCAGCAGCAGCAAGGGGAGCCTGCAAGGAAGCAGCGCGATGGCAGGAGCAGACGCAAAGCATCCTCTGCCCTGCAATCCCACGAAGCTGGGGAGGAGGGGAGGATTTCTCTGCCTGTAATTCGGGATGATCAGTCGGCAGGAGCCGCGACACGGCTGTGCCTTACGCGCGGGCACCGCCAGCTCTGTGCGTTCAGCCACATCCCCCATCTCCCCAGACCTCTCTGGTGGAGATATTCCCACCCACACCAGTTGAGTGCTGAACTGCAGCCACGTCAAGTCGCATTTGTAGATTTGACGAGCTGGCTGCCGGGCAGGAAAAGTCTCCCAGGCAGGACAAACGGGAGGGGGACACGTGGGACACCCGTAAGCGGCACCACGTCCCCAGCCCGCGGCACCCTGCTCGTCCCCGCGGCACTTCTGGCAGTGCCTGAACAAAAAAAAAAAGGGAAGTTTTACTTTCTCTTTCTGTGGTCTTTAATAGCAGATCAAAGCTTGTCCTCCTGCTGCCCGGGCAGGCAGCCAGGGCCAGCCTTCGGGCCAGGGCTGCCCGCTCCATCCTCCTCCCCGCTCTGCTTCTCCTGCTTCCATCCTCTGTCACCCCCTGACCCTCCCCATCGGCTGCTGTGGGAATCGAGGGGCTGCAGCCCAGCCACTGGGAATGGGGGAGAGTTTTCCGGCTTCACACGACCTCCACAAGCACCGGGGAGGGGATGTGCGAGAGGCTCCAGCATCTTCCCACATCCACCTCCGGGCTGCCCCAGGAGAGCCCCGGCACAGCGGTGGCGAGGGCTGCTCAATAATTTCCATCTGCACGAGATTACAGACTTTAGGAAGAAATCCCAAGGGTGACATGATATGCCTGGCTGCTGTGCTCAAGGAGACGACAGCCTGGGCTGCAGCCCTGCCAGGGATGGAAACCTGTCACGGCTGGGTTGCAATAATGCCCTCGTTTTAATTAAGAGAGATGCAGAAGGGCAGCAACCTCGCCGCCAGGTCCAAAAAGAAGCAGGTCTGAGGTTTGGTAACGCGGTCCCGTCAGAGGATGCTCTGACTCGCAATTTCCCTCCACAGAGCTCCGACAGCATTCCTCATCTGCTGTCGCTCTAACCTGAATTCCCCGTCCCCCTTTTGCAGGAAATTCAGCCCCTGACAGAAATATGAAGTCTCAGGCACCACTTGGCGAAAAGCCACTTCTGAGACCGAAGAGCCTTGCACACCAGACAGAAGCACCGGGCAGCTTTAGGAAACAGCAGCCTCCCTCCTTCCCCATCCCTCCCTCATTTTACACAAACTGCAGAACAAAAGCTGTTGCAAAACCTTCACGTAGGGCTGCAGCACTGCAAATACCACACCTCTGCAGAAGAAATATAATTTCTCAAGCCACCCCGCTCCAACCAGAGGATGCTCCCTGGCTGCAGCATCCTCCAGCCCAGGTCTTCTCCCCACAGAGCTCAGACATCTCTACAGCCCTTGGGATCCCAAAAGAGCAGCTGCCCACGGGCTGGAAAACACATGCACAACGAACAGGGTCACACGGGGAATCTTCTTCCAGGAATTGCCAAGCTTTTTTGGTTGTTAACCCTAAAGCTCATCACATTCTATAATGTAAAGTGAATATAAGAAAAGGCACAACCTAAATAATATGCCCAAGTGTGATCCTTGCTTGTCTGTAGGGTGTTTTATAGATGCAACCAGCTAGAGTCCTGGTGACATGAGGAATTACTTACAATTACTCCTTAATCATGCCATATGTTAAAATTACTGAAGTATGTAATTAAATGCTCTGGGGGCAAAGGCAGCAAACAGAGCTGAAATGCGAGCAGTTCCCAAACACAATTCTCTCTGCTGGACACTGGCTCAGGCCACAATGGACTGTAATTTTAGAGATCAAGGGGTTTTTAGAGGAACTAAAATAAAATAAAACAAACAAACAAACAAAAAAAACCCTGAAATATCTGCTCAGTTTTCCTTGGGGAGGCAACGAGCACGATTAGTGTTGGTGCTCCCTGCACAGATGCTGGGGAGGGCAGGAGGAAGGTGATGGAGAAAAACAGGGCAGGGTAAACACTAAATGGGGGGGAATAGAGAGGAAAACAGGAGGGTTGGGACAGCATTATAGCAGGGTCTGCAAGACCCCGAGAGGAGAAAAAGGAAAACAGGCAGGGTTTTGGTTCCTATATATATATACACATATATCTATCTCAGATGTTTATATCTGATTTATGTTAAAAACTATATATTTGAGCTATCTATCTATGAAACTGTGTTATATATGGATATAGAGGCATCCCTATATCTCCGTGGAGCAGGGAAGAGCCTCCAGCCCCAGCCCCCTCTTTCCCCACGCCGACCGTGGCCGTCTTCCCCGCAGCCCTGCCGAACATCTGGCTTCCAGTAAACACCACGAGAAGGGCTAAACAAGATTTAATCGCAGCAGTTTCCATCCATCCATCGGCAAACGGCTCGGGCTGGGGTAAGGCATGGAAAGAAGAACGGGGTTTCCAGCCAAATCCTGCTTTTGTTCCTCCCCCCCAGCAGGGCACTTTTAGCCCAGAGCTTCGGATGCCCCAGAGGAAAAGCCAGAAATGCCTGCGATGTGCTGCTCCTGCCTGCTGCAAAAAGCTCATACCACTGCCCAGCTGCAGCCCTCTGAGCAGCTTTCCCCCCCCCTCCTTGCACATCTTTAAATATTAGCATTATCCTCTCGGTTTGCTCATAAATACGCTGAGAGCCCTGGAGTTAAATAAATCGCTGCTGCAGGCCCATTTAAGGTTCTGACTGCTCGGCGGCAGCACTGCAAGCCCTCTCGTTACGTGATTAACTCTACCAGAATTTCCTGACGTGACTCACACTGCTGGAGAGATTCGGCAGCAGCAGCAAAGCCGACGCGTGTGACTCCTCTGCCTTCAAGGTACTGAAAACGGCCATGGGAGATGTGGGAGGACGCTGAATCCACTCGGCCATCACGCTGGCTAAGGCTTTTCTATTTTTAAGCAGAATTTTCCCAATCTTTATCCAAAGGAAACCCCCCCAAAAAACAAAACAGGAAGGAAAGAGCGGAGAGGAGCCCTATCAAGCTCCATCGCCGGCTATATATATATCGGCTTAGCGGCGGAGGCACGGGGGCCACGTCCTAACAGCCCGCTCCCAGCCGGCCTCTTCCTGCTCCGTGAAATAACTGGGTCAGCCAAGAGTAACCAGAGTCGTTTTGGGAGAGCAGAAATAGATTTTACTACGCCAGGGCTCGGCTCGCGGCGCATCCTTGGGGAGGGGAGGCCGCCCCTCATGTTTGGGAGAAGCGAAAAGACCATGCCCGGGTTTTGGGGGGGTGTAAGAAACCTGGGGAAATGGGTAAAAGGAGATGCTCGGAGGCAGCAGGCTTGGACAAGCACCGTGTATTTGGAGGGAGATTTACCAAGGGAAGCAGAGGAAGGAGGAGGTGGGGAGGAAGGAGGAAGAATCGCTCCCTTCCCTCCACCAGACAGTTTTATAGCAGAGCATCATCACTTAACCTCTAATCCGATTTTCCTCTGGAAAAGAACCACGCATCTGGAAGATGTCCCATTGCAGGGTTTGTTTGTCATCTAGCGCGTAAATTTGCAGAAAAAAATAAAAATAAAAATAAAAAAACGAGGACCCAACACCAACAGCTTAAACACAGAGCAGGGCTGCTGCCGCCCTGCCGCCCGCGAAGCCGAGCACAGCCTGGGTGTGCCGAGTGTTTTTATTTAAGTATTTACCCAGAAAAGATGAGATCTGAAAGGCAAAAAGGGCAGACACCCAGGTGTCGGTTCCCAGGTGTTTGGGGCTTGAAGGTGGAAATCGGCAGCACCTTGATGAGCTCACGGAGACGCACGCAAATTGGGGGATAAGGGGAAGCCGAACCAAACGGCCCGATACTTACTGAAGGTTTTGCAGATGTCGGAAACCGCCTTGAAGACCCTGTCCGAGAAGTTGACCTTCACCTTCACGTACTTCATGTTGGGCAGCTGCAGGCGGAGCAGCTTGTGCTGCGGCGTGAACTGCAGCTTGGCGTCAGCCTGGATCCCGTACTTGTCCAGCGTCCAGTGAGTTTTCAGGAGCCACGTCTTCTTCTTCTCCCACCACAGCGCGTGGTCCGACCAGTCCTTCTTGACATCTGCAACAGAGACCCCATTGCGCCAGTTAAAAGTGAGACCAGAACAAACCCTCAAAAGATATCGAGGCAGAAATTTGGAGGCGTCAACCGAGAGGCACCGATTGACCCGAAATGCCATCAGACTGAGGGGTCTGAGTCGTTTTGGTGATCCCTCACCTCTGGCTGTCGCTGCCAGCCTTGCTCTATCTGCCCACATAGAATTTAGCACAAAGGGGACTTGCTTGGGGAATCGGGTCCCTGTGCGCTGCCACAGCATTAACCCAGAAATGGGATAGGGAGGAGGGAAAAAGTAGGAAAAATGCACAATAAATCTATGGATCACCAAGCCTGATGGCTGGGACACCAAAGGGCTCCTTAACAACCCAGCACTGTCCCCAGGAGGGATTTTCCCAGCCACTCTGTGATATTTTCCCCTCTCCCACTAACACCCATCCCGTGCCGTGCTCTCCCCTTGCCTGTTCCGCAGAGCATCTCCGAAAACTGCCCAGGCACCAACATTGCAGTGCCAATGGGGAGAAACACGAACGCCTACTGCCTCGCCAGCATCCCACACTGCTCTGCCAAAGCCCACGCAGGCAGTAGTGGGATTTTGGAGCCGGCCACCCCAAAAAGGACATTTTCCCCCATGCCATGGCAGTGGCAGATGGCACATCAGCACCCGCCGGGGCAGGAGGAAGGCAAGAAGGGGGCAGATGCGTTTCGCAAGGACAAGTTGTGGGCACACTAAGCGCAGAGGATTTGTTTTATTTGCAGATTTTTATTCCCATCTTTATTCCCATTTTTTATTTTATACTGCTAATTTCATATCCAGGACTCACGCAGCAGAAAATAAGTCACAACGGGATCTCGACGGCGGGATCACTGAGGAAAACCTGCCTGGGATCTGAAGCAGAAGCTTTTTCCGTGTAAATTCTGGTAAGATGGCACGGTCACACAGCCAGAAAGTAGAAACGTTTGGCGAGACTTTTCAACAGCTTTGTACAATCAAATTAAACAAAACCAAATATAGAAAAGCATGCAAACTTGCACAAGCTTTGGCTACTCTCAGAAAAATCCGAGAAATCATTACAATGGACTTTGGTAATGAAGTCCAACTTCTGCCCTACTGGAAGCTGAGCAGGTTGGCACGGGAAGCCAGGGGGAGGAAAACGAAATGTGTTTTGAATCTCTAACTTGTGCCTAAGAGGACGGGATTCGGGTTTAGGCTGCAGGTTAACCTCTCAGGCCATGGCGTGAGCATGCACAGCATCCTCCTCTGGCCTGAGAGCAATTAACAAATTAACAGTGAGATGTTGGCTATGCCCTGAGGTTGTTGAGTGCCCCCAGGGCCAGAGGAGCTGGTGAATATTTAGCAGCAGTGTCTGAGGGCTGGGGAATGCCAGCCCCCTGCTGCCACCTGAGCAAAGGTTTACAAGCATCCAGCAGGGCCCCAGCTCACGAGTTACTGATTTGTCAGGGTTTTATGACAAAGCTGGGGGTTTTGGCTCAGCCTTTTCACACCGACAGCTGACGGGTGAACCTCTGGAGAGCACCAGCAGCGCTGGGAGGGACAGCAGCAGAAATGGTTAAAGCTGGCAAACTGAAAGCTAAACACCCAGACACGATGTTCTTGCAGAAAAAAGAGCCCGTTTTCACATCCACCTCCCAGAGCTGTGCCAAGAGGGATGCTGAGGACATTTCGGGCACCAAAACCCTGGGAGCCGCCACTGAGCATCTTTGCTGCTCACCCCAAAAATCAGCTCAGGCCGTCCTGCACGTGCAAGAGGCATCCCTAATCACCCAGACAGCTGCAGAGACCTCTGCGAGGACCAGACATCCGATACGAGGGGCAGGGCTGCTCTAAAACCTGCTTTTAACCTTAAATATCCCAAGTGTTAAATTCACGCCGGCGCCTTGCCGCAGCCGCACCGCACCTGCTCGCCGGGCGCGATTGCATTTGCAGATTTTTAATCCCAAAGCTACTGCTGATTTCACAGCCAGGATTCATGAAAAATAACTCTTCATCATCGAGGTGCACGAGAAGGACTTTTTAATTCTGCCGTCGCTGTTGCACAGACGGATGCACGCACGCACAATCACCGCTTAAACACTTCGCAACGAAGCCAAATTTTGGTGTAACGCGAAATAACGAAGGATCCTGGGCAGGTGGGATACCAGGAGGTTTACCAACGCCTGACTCCATAGCATGGTTTGGGTTGGAAGGGCCTTTTAAAGATCACCTAGGCCGACCTCCCTGCTCCAGCAGCCTGAGTGCTCCTTGGCAGGCTCCCCGCGAGCTTATGACTTACTCGCAGTAGTATACAAGACCCCGGTGTTACATAAACACCGCCTTTGCCTCGTTATTTTGGGATATCCCCCATTGAGGAGGGAGCCCTCCTCCTGTGAGCCAGGAGCCCGGGCAGGACCTTCGGCACGCTCCGGGAGGATGAGAGGTGCCTCCTCCCCTCCTCCTCCTCCCTACAGTCGGCCAAGCCCCACAGGGCTGAGATTTGGGTTGGGAATTATTAAAAAGAGTAGGTGGGCAGGGAAAACAGAGGCTCCCGTTCATTTTTTAATTATTTTTTTAATTATTATTTAATTATTTTTAATTATTATTTAACTATTTTTTAATTATTTTTTACTTATTTTTTAATTATAAGCAACGACCTGTAGAGCAGCAAATTCAAGTCCTCTGAGCACAACTCCTGCCTGTATCCATACATGTAGGTACAGATATCCACACTGATATAAAATACATCAAAGTAATGATCAATATTTTGATATATTATGCATTATTTTGATATATTATGCATGTAAAACAGACAGGGGTGCATTTATATCATCTATGCACACAGAGATATCTGCATGTATATGGATGTCGTATCTCCGCACACATATAAAACATATCTAGCTGTGTGTATATACAATAAATGTTATATACCTAAGAAAGTATATATACATTAAATGTTATATACTTAAGATACGGTGCAAGGACTGCAACCAACTCACAACCCGAGCACTTCCACTCCCAAAAGTGGCTTTTGTGCTTGGTAATCCACCGCGGAGAACAACTTTCAGGCTTTTCAAGGAGAGGAATGCTCTCATACAGATGCAAGAAGACAGATGAGAGTCAGATTTTGTGTGTTTTTTTGATTTTTTTTTCAGCTTAACGTGCAATATACAACTCATTGAAAAAAAAAACAGAAATGCAGACACCGCCCGTGGAACAGACGGCTGGAGAGGCAGCCGTGGGACTGGAGCACCTTTGGGCTCCAGCAGCAGCTGATAAGGTGCTCGCAAACCACAGGGAGCGGCCAGAGGCTCTCCAGGCACAGCAGGGTTGGGGCCGTGACCCCGTGGGGATGAAGAATTCCTGCAGAGGAACCCGGGGCTGCGCGGTGCTGCCGGGTGAGCCGGCTGCAGGGGATGTAAAAGGCACTGCCTGGCTGGATGCTATGCCGGGGGAAACAGAGAAATGCTTCAAAGTATGCGAAAAAGGGAGTCATTTAAAACTGCGAGTGAAAAAAATAGGAACAATAAAGAGGGGAGGAGAAAAATAATTGCTTTTTGTGGTGGCTTCGGTTGGTTTTCCATGTGCTGTCAAAGGACACGTGCCAATAAGGTGTGCAAGCGCTGGCATGAAGCCTGCCCTCGCATTGCTCCGACGTCTGAGCATACTTGGTGCACTTTATGGGCTGCTCCAGTGCACGGAGCAGGGCAGAGGCAGCAAAGGATCAAGAATAAGAAAGGTTTGGCAGCCACGAGCCCTACTGGGGGTCAGCTCCAGCCAGTGCCAGCTCTCTCGGTGTCGACGTTATTTGCTCAGTGTCTGTGCATGTCTAGATACCTGGAATCCCTGCATTTACCCATATATCTATATTTATTTATTCATTTATTTATTTACCCATTTATATATATACCCATATATATATATTTACCCATATAAATATATATACAGCCATATATATATATGTATTTACTCATATATATATATACACCCATATATAATATGGGTAAATGCAGAGATTCCAGGTATACAGACATGCACACTGTGCACATATATATATATATGGGATATATATACATATATATGAGTAAATATATATATATGGGTAAATATATATATATATATCTGTGTAAATGCAGAGATTCCAGGTATCTAGACATGCACAGACACTGTGCATATATATACACACACACATCCATAGATATATTTATCCATGTATACATACATGGATATTTATCCACATATCCATTCTATGTTTATATGGGTGTGTATATATACATACACCACATTCAGCCTTCTCTACATCCATGCACACTCTCCCAGTAAATATAACTCTAGATACAGCTATGTATATGCCCATACCCTATATATGTATGTACCCATATCGTTCCCTACGGGGTGGGACATGACACCGCCGCGTCGCTGCTCGCGCTGACCTCTGAACACCCGGATTCCTCCCCACATGCCAAAGCCACTCCTTCTGAGACAATCATGGAAGAAATATGCACGCACGGAGCTGTTGCCATTCGTCTCGGGTCACACAGAAGCGCTGATGCTTGCTGCTGGGTGACAGGGTCACTGTCCCGGGCACCATCTATTTGTTGGGACAGTTTGGAGTGTTTTGGGGTTTTGGAAGTGTAAACTGGGATTTAAACTGGGATTTTAAATGGAAAAGGATAAAAAAATCCTTCTGCCCTTTGAGCATGACACTTGAAAAATTATACTTCGAAGCACAGAGAGACAAATATCCTATAAAAGTCATTACCAGCCTGCTGTAATAAAGCTGCAGCCAGGACAATCTGATGCCCTTGGTACTCATGAGATTTAACGGGGGGTTTAATCACATGCCCTGCATACATTTGAGGCCAGCTATGAAAAACTCACTGTGCATCAGCGACTCTGCAGCCACCGCTTGCGAAAGGGCTTTTACACTGCAGGTGAAGACAGAGCAGCAAAGCGGTGCCTTGAGTTCTCCCACGTTTATCCCCACGGGCAGCCACCACCCCCTGCTACATTATCCCGCCTGTCTTCGGCAGCACAAATATCACCTGAGCACACCCACGGAGGTGTCAAAACCAGCGCAGACCTGTGCTGGAATTTAAATGTAAGGAAAACATTTCTTGCATGAAAAATAGCTTGACTTGTTAAAAAAAAAAAAAAAAAAGGAAAAAAAAAAAAAAAGCTGCTGTGTGAGATCCAGATGTCACAGCACGCTGCTTGGTTGCAGATAGCTATGCAAAACAAGGAAAAAAGGAGCAAAAAAAACCCTGTGAAGGACAACAGGCACATGAGGATGTGATGCAGAGCGCAGCCCTTCAATGCATCCTTGCTCCGAGTAATTATTGGCTGTCCTCTGCTAATAAGGGAACGCCTTGCTGGAAAAAGAAATGTCCTTTTATCAGGTTTTTAAATCAGGGTTATGAGGCCCACACCTCGACATGGCATATGTTGACTGATGCACTGATGAGCTGACCAAAATAATGCGGTTTTTGATCCTCCTGCTACCCAAAAGCTCAGCACCTCCTGGCGAAGCACCCACGAAATGTTAGGTTTCTCGCTGCTCGGCCCTGTTTGGTGGCCCACAAAGAAAAAGGAGCTCTCTACCAAGTGATTTTGCAAATCATGGGGCCAAAACTCTGAGCCCTTGTCCCTGGCACACACCTGAGCCCCCAGCAGCACCCCAAGGTGACTGTGCACAGCCCCGGCCAGCGGGACGACTGCCGGCGAGCGTGAAAGTTGCCTCTGCTCTAAAGTAAACTCTAGGAAGGAAGCTCTTTTCAGCGGTAATAGGATTACTCAGCTAGCACTTGGAAATTTAATTCATTAAGATGCCACGGCACTTGCACTGCAAGCGCCCGGATCCCTTCTCCTCCAGCCCCGGCGGCAGCGATCTCCCTCGCTGCTCACCTGCAGCGGCGACACCCTCCACACCCCTGCAGCATTTGGGGCCATCCCACAGAAGGTATAAAGCACGGGCTGGCGGCCCCATAAGCTCCGAGCCGAGCATATGGCACCTGCCCCTGAGGCGAACACCTCCATTGTGTTTTTTTTATGCATAAATTTATTATGCCTAGGGACACGTAAAATAAAATCGGTTTTATTTCTCAGCGTTTGCTGCGGCAGGAGGTCTGGGGGTTTCTCTCACCTGCTCTGGGCAGCCGTACCCAGCCCAGTCTGAACTTGCTGCCCCGAGTTTAGCAGCAGTGCTAACCCAGGGGGAACACCAGGAAGCCCCCCAGGAAAGCTCAGCGTGACCCCATCACTCCCAGGTACCCCGCACCAGGCACACATGCGTCCTGCAGGCTCTCTTAAATCCCCTACACCAGCAGCAGTTCGGATTGCTCATTTTTCTCAAGGAAGGAAATTCAGGAAAGCAAGGACGGATTTTTACTTTTAAATATTTTTAAAGAGGGTCTTCACACCCGGATTTAGCAGAGTGCTCTCCCCTCTGTGGCACCCCCCTCGCCAAGCACGCCATCAGGGGCGGCTTTCGCCGCGGCGGACGGCACCACGAGAGATGGAAGCAAACTCGATTAGGGTTTACATGATTCACCCAGCATGAAATAGGAAGCATGGCACGGAAACAGAGCGACAGAGGAAGGAAGGAAAGAAAACCACTTCATCAGGGAGCCCTGCGGGGACACAAAGGGACAAGCGCCCGGGGGGGCGACGATGCCAGCGGTGTGCAATCCTGACTCAGCCCCCGAGGTGCAATTCCTGCCAGAAAGGCAGGAATGATACCGTGCTTGCTACCCGAGCCAGGGGACCTTGCACGGGGCAGATAAAGGCGGGCTGAGCAGGCAGCCTCAATTCCCTACGCCGTTTTTGAAGGCTCAGCCCCGCTACGATGCTGAGCGCCGGTTTTTGGGCGATAACAGCTTCACCCCCTGCAAAGCGAGCTGTGCAACAGCCACAGCGCACGGCAAAGCACTGGAAAAAACCCACGTTTATTTATTATGATTATTATTTATTTCTGCAGGAGTCACCGTGCCATTACTCACAAGAACTTCTGCAGAAATACGTGCAATAACGTCTGCAGAAATATTACGGATAATCTAATCCATGGGAAAGGTTACGCTTCTTTTTATTTCCACGCTGCAGCCTTCTAAAGGGCTCGCAGCTCCTGAGCTCGTGGCTCCTGCTGGCCACTGGGTGAGCCACTTGGAAGGCACAAAAGCCACCAAGTCGCTTGCCCTGGGGCCTGGCTGCTCTCAGCAAAGCTCTGCGTGTTACCAGCGAGGACGGGCAGCTCGGCGAGACGGCGACATCGCTCTTCCCAGGCGATTTTGGAGAGAGCAGACTTTCTAATTGAATTTGGAGCTCCGGCGATTACGGCTTCCAAAAGCACATATATCTATCTGCAGGGAGGAGGGGGAAATAAAAGAACCCAACCAGCGAGACAGCCCGGATAATTGGCTGGTCGGAGATTGGAAATGTAATAATTGGCAAGACGAAGTTCAGGTTGCCGTCTGGCTGTTTTGCAAGCTAAAAGCCATCCAAGGTTGTAAAAAATGAAGGTTTATGCAACTGCTCGTGCGCCTGCAGCCCTCCTAATATCGCTCTGGACCCGCTGCCTGCTTTCAGCCCTATTTTCCAGGGAACTGGAGGGCTGCGGGGCGCTGGAGCCAGCTGAATCTGGAGAGAAGTCGTTTTCAGCAGCGCACTGCTCCCAGGCACGGGTTAATATTTGAAGGGCCACGAGGTGCCACCTGCACTCGGACCTGCTGCAAACGGGGCGAATGCATGAGAAGCTGAGCTGCACGGTTCCCTGGAACAAAGAAGAAGTTGGAAAAGCTTTCCTCTGGCTTGCTGAGCACTTTCTTCCCCTTTCCCAGCAGCTCTCCCCCATGGACGCTCCAGGCTGGTTAACCCAAACCAGAGTCATGTGCAGGAACCAAGCCTGGCCAAAAAAATGAAGTTACTGCAATGTGGCTCACGTTCCTCATTTCCCCATCAAGCAGGAATTTGGGGATCTCGGTGTTTTTCCAAGTTGTAACAAATAAAAACCCTGAAAGCCAGCAAGAATGCTCAGAGCTGAGTCCTGCCAGCTGAGGTTTTGTTCTTTTGCCCCTTCTAAGCCATCGGCCACATCTCAGAAGGAGAGCAAGAAATGCATCTCCTTCCCAGGCGGCAGGAGCGGGCATCTGAGCAGAACGAGACTTTTTCCCCCAAAGCACGTCCAGGCTTGGACCTGGGATAAACTCGTTGTGCCAAGAGCTCGGTGAGCGCTGTAAATCTCCCTCCTTTGCCTCATCTGTAAGAAAAGCCACCACCAAAAAATAAATCCCCCGAAGACACAAACCACGGGCGTGCAGCGGCTGTGCAATCGGCGATGTTGAAACGGCCGAAGTTTGCAGCGCAAACACTCCCTCTGCTCTTTCCCAACTTGGCAAACACTCCCCGCACCCAGAAGTTCATGTCGCTGCCCGCACACCTTTTCTCCCCTCCCATACCCAGAGAACAAGGGTTAGAAGCCGCCGTGGTCGCAGCTTATGCTGTGAATCCCCACGTGCATTTTGGCACGTGCTCTGCTGCGGAAAGCTGCTCTTGCAGGGGTGCTGGATGGCACGGCTGCATTTTGGGGCACGGATCCCCACCCTTTTTGTGCTGGGGCTTCAGGCACCAGCCATAATCCTTTCTGCCAGGCACCATCCCCTAAAAACTGGCCCGTTCCTCCACTCCAGCATCATTCCTTGCTCTTCGTCTGGCCCCACACGAGGCCCTGCTTTGCCAGGGCGCACGCTTCGAAGACAAGAAAAAAAAAAACAAAAAAAAAACAAACAAACCAAAACAATGAAAACACACAACTAAAAGGGAAGTGTGCGAATGTGCCAGTGCTCTCATTCCAGCTCCATCCGACGTCAGCGTGTCGAGCAGCTCCCCTCGCCAGCTTCCCCCCGCGTTACGTCAAAGCGAAACCTGACAAAGTGCGGAGAGGAAGCGGCTGATTTGGGCTGGGTCTGAGCGGCGAACCCAACAATTTCCTGTCTGTGGTCGGACAAACCCTGGCACCGCAGGAACGCCGCCGCCGCTTCCCCTCCGACCGGGCTCCGTATCACAAGGCTGGGCTCTTCCCAGCCCGAGCTGGGGGTCTGGAAGGGGAAAAGCCCCCCCGGCATCCCCGGCACGGCGCGAGCCCGCGGGGAGCCGCGGGAATTTTCCGCCGCGGCCCCAGGTGGAGGACGGCTGCTTCTCCACGCGGGCTCCTTGCTTGCTTTTCCGCGCCGCTATTTGGACAAAGAACAAACACACGGGAGAGGAAATTACTGCAAAAATAGATTTTGTTTTGGTTTTGGCTCCCCAAGAGCCATCGCCACTCGGGGGAGAAATGCTAATCGCCGTGACGGCGGCTCGGAGCTGCGTGCGGCTTTTACCTACCCCCGCCCCGAATTCCTCTGCTCGCTGGCAGCGCCGATGAATATTCCGCTCGTGCTAACAAAGAGGACATTATTTGAGCCACGATCCTGCGATTTTGTTGTGTGCCTACGTAGAAGCTTCCTGGAGTCAGACGCTGGATGCAAAGCAAGGAAGCCTGCCCCGCGCGGAGCAACGCGCATGGCCTCTGATTAACGGGCTGCCTGCACATCGCACTTGCACGCCAGGAAAAATGTGTTACCCAAGGGAGGAGGATTCAGCATAGGTCAATAGAGAAGATATTAATCATGTAGAGATATGGAAAAGCAGAGCCAGCAGCTCCAGAGGTCTCCCTGAAGATGCTGCTGGAGCGGGAGCATCCCTGTTGCTGCCTGTTGCTGGAGCAGCTCTGTGCCAGCATCCCACCACGTCCCCTCCCAGCTGCTGAGAAGCGCAGGATGACATTTTCCAGAAGGTGGCTGGTGCTGGGCACTCGAGGAGCACCCCCTGCCCAGCACGAGCTGCCCTTGGTGGTCACCACCACCACCACCACCACCACCTCCTCGCAAGCCTCCCGGCACGCTGACCAGGACTCACAGCCCTCTGCAAACACCACGCACTTGAAAAGCAAGAGAGGGATGATTTGAGCACTGCTTTGGAAGCAGAACTTCCTCCTCGCCTCGACCGACAGCTGACGGCCAGACGAGCATCCGCAGCCCTCGCGGATGAAGATGCTCAGCTGTCATCCTCGTGGCACGGCTGAGAAACGCCCCGGCCATGCTGCAGGCACCAGGCACGGATGTTTAGATCAGGATTTTGGCAAAGTGTGCCTACGATAAAACCCTTTCCTTTTTTCTCATTGGCCTCCAACCACTCCTCTCACCTCCCTTAGCAGCGGGATGAACGTGCCCACCTATAGCCCTTGCCTACAGCTCCTTGGAGGATTGCAAGGCAAAAAGAGCGAGGCACCTGCAGGACGGCCCCACAGGCTCACCCTGCCTCGTGTCTGCAGAACAGCACAGTGCAGGCACTCTGTAATTTTTTTTACACAGCCTCGAGCAGTTTCAGAGAGCCCGTTTCGAGGCAAACGATCTCCACAGCCAGTCTCACCAGGGCTCGGCGCATTTGTAAGCGCTGCAAAACCTCAGGCACAGAACTCGGAATCGATGATGTTGCACTTCCTTGGTGTTTTATTCATGGCCCCGTAAGGGTTCCATTAAGGAAGAGCCCTTACGTGGCGAGCACTAGGATTTTTCATTCACTCTTCCTACCGAGCGGGGCTGAAGTCATTGGCGAGATCACTCGGGCAGAGCCCATTCGATTGGGAACAGAGCCCCCGGGCTCCTGATGAATCCCAGACACATCTGCAGGCTGAAAGCAGCGGAAGAAAGAGCTGCGTGTGCTACGCCAACAGCAAAAAAACACACAAAATTTGCATGTGCCAGCTCCCCAGCCCCTGTGTTCAGGTGAGAGCCAGCCCTCCGTGGCGACACACCTGGGGAACAGGACAGCAGAGGGGGCAGAGAGCCTGGCACAGACCCCCAGGCCATCACCAGAGCCCCACATTGCCAAAAAAACCCACAGACTTGGAGGTTGCCATCACTGCTAAGTGCTCTGTTAGGGCAGGGGCTCACTCTGCCACGGGTCCCATGCCCACATTGAGCCAAGGGGTCCCCAGCGGTCCCCTCTGCAGGTCCTGACGGCGCTGGGCAGCTTCGTCCCCAGGCTTTGGCATCCCATCAGTGCAGATTTAGGTCACCTGTCTTCACCCATTCATCTGCCAGACTTTGTTTTTCCTCCTCCTCGTTTCCTTCAGCTCGTCTTTTACTCCCGCAGCACCCACCGAAAGCTCCTCCCAGGCCCGCTCCAAAAAAAAAAAAAAAAAAAAAAAAGCAAGTTTTTAGTCGGGTATGTTTAAAACAGCCTGGAGTTGACAACAACAATAACCTCTGCTCACTTCCTTCCTTCCTCCGCTCGCAGTGATTTTAAGCCGCGTTTTTTTGTTTGTAAGTCAATAGTGGCAGGATTCCTAAAAACCCCTGGGTGAGCACCACGGGTTTCCAGCACGGAGCCTTGCTTGCGATTTGGAAGCAAGGCGAAACAGGTTGCTGCGTACTCCAAACTTCACCAAATGCCTTCTGCAAAACTGGAAAACTCTGCGGTGAAGCCAGCTCTTAAAACCTTATTAAGTATAAATCTATAATAATAACAATCATGATGATAATAATAATAATAATGACCATAATAATAATCCGGCCCAGCTTGGGATGCGCTGCACTTTACAATGGCATGGACAGGATTAATAGCACGTTCCCTACACTGTAACTGGGATTTTACCCCATACCTTTATAGGTGACCAATTAAATCCTACTGCTCTTGAAACCTCAGCATTTTTTGCCTATTTTTCAGAGGTCGGCTGTGCCAAACACATGGGACATCTCAATTAACCAAGTGGCTTAATCCGGCAGGGTGATAAATAACAGGGAGCAAGCAGGTCACTGCAATTCACTTGAGTAACCAGATCCCTGCCTGCTGCTTGGGGTTTTTCCAATCTGCATTAGGGCTGGGTTTTAATTGTAAACTCCCCAAATTGCAGGCTCTGTGCTCGCAAGGGCTGAATGCACAGGAGTCACTGATACCCGACGCTTAAAGCCACCACCCTACACCTCTGCCAGCACCCTACAGCAGGGCCAGTCTGCTCACGATCCCCAGCGATGCCCTAAATTTCAGCAAAACTCCCCCAAATCACCTTGCCCTGCCCCACAAGCAGCAGGGAGCCCCCAGGAGCCTCATCCCAAAGGATGGAGCAGGCAAAGCCATGCCCATGGCACCGATCCCCCATCCATCTGCCAGGGGGATCCCAGAGCTGCGGGAAACATCGCTTTTAGGAAGTGTCCCTAGAACTCACAGGGTGAAAAATACAACCTTTGGAAAACAATTTTTTAATGCTGGGAGCTGTTAAAAAAATTAAGGAGCAGCAACAGGGAGGGAGGGATGGGTTGAATGTGCAGGGAGAGGGGTCTGACATGGAGAAGATGCAGGATGAACGCATCTGGAGGCGAAAGGGTGCAGGAGGGCGAGGGGACAGCATCCATCCTGCTCCCCAGGAACGACCCCAATCAAGTGGCTGGCTTCAGAGCAGAGAAATACAAATTATGAGGAGGGAAACAAGATGGAAAGGAGGTGACCACACACGGGGAAGGCGAGGGGAGAGGGAAGGGGCAGCCTGAGGGTCCGTGGGCCCCGCGCACCGCGACCGCCGAACGCACAGCTCCCGCACGGGGCCGAGGGCCAGCATTCCTTCCCCATAATACAATGCCTAATTTAACGGGAGGAGAGGAGCCTGGCGAGCTCTTCGCGGGGGGACGCCTTGCGTCAGGAGCTAATTTAAGCCCTCGCTGGGCTTCGTCCCCCTGCACGCGCCGAGCCCCTGCGCGCCAGGCGTCCCCGCGGCACGACGTCAGCCACGAGCAGCAGGGCCCAGGGGGGCAGCACTTATCCATCCGGGGGCCCGTTTTTATCATTTCTAGAAAGCCCATGACATTTTTCTCTTTTTTTTTGTGTGCTTGCCCCGGCACTTGGCCCAGCTTTGGCGGATCTTTCTGCAGCTCCAGTGTAAAAACAACAAAAATAAATGAGTTTTCTGAGTCAAGGCTGTCTCGCGCACGAGACCCTTTGATGCGAAGGTTTGCTTCCTTTTGAAACCAGCACATTTATGTCTCTTGCTTCCTTTAGCTCCCAATAATTGATAAATCGGGAGGCCGAGCAGGGTGTAAGATGGTGTTTTTAAAGCCACGCTTCGCATGGAAGCAGGACCTGCAGGACCAGCAGCTGACAGCGCTGCTACTCCCACAGCCACAGGCATGCGCCGGCAAACTCGAAATTAATATTTTATTTGAGCAATTACAGTAATCAGCCCGAACAACACTGCTGGGTAAACACAGGCAAGCCGTAAGGAGCCGATACAAAGAGGAGCCGCTACGAGGCTGTCCCCGGAGCGAGGGCTGGGGCCAGCACCAAGTGGCTTTTGGGGACGCCGGGCCGCGAAGGCGCCCACGGAGAGCACACAAAAGCTCACAGCCAGCTGGCCCCACCGCCTTCAGATGCTGGTTTTCACATGCCCCAGACAAACAGGCTCTTTGTCCAGGTGCGAGCTCAAGGCCACCGGACACCGCGGGGCTCCCGGCCCCCCTCTTGTTGGCCCCAAAAGCCAGGCTGCCCCAAATCAGCTCAAAGGCGCTTTCCTCGCCCAAAGCGGCACCGCGCGTGGAGCAGGGCCAACTTTTCCAGTGCTGACCGTGCAAACGCGCTGCCCCGTTCCGCCCCATGCTGGCTTTTCGAATTAAATCCTTTCTGTCAGCCGGAGAAGGCGCACTCGCACAAAACCCACCCATAAATGACGATGTCTCCCGGCCCCACGCAAAGTCCCCTTTGCAGAGCAGCTCGAAGCAGCGGCCCCGGGGTGGAACGGGGCAAAGCGTGGGTGCTGCCGGGTACCCCTCGGGGCCCCAGGGTGGTGCTCAGAGGGGTGTCTGGGGAGAGGGGCACCCCGGGGTGCTTGGAGGGCTGGGATGGGGTGCTGGGACACGGTACTGGGTGCTGGGTGCTTCAGCAGAGGCTGGGACAGGGTGCTGGGGCAGGATGCTAGGTGTGGGCAGCGTATGGGGTGCTGGACATAGGCAGGGTGCTGGATATGGGCAGGGTGCTGGGCACTGGATACAGGCTAGATGCTGGGTGCTAGGTGCAGGATGGGTGCTGGAAATAGGCTGGGTGCTAGACATGGGGTGCTGGGGGCTGGATATAGGCTGGGTGCTGGACACAGGGTGTGGGGTGCCAGATGCAAGCAGGGTGCTGGGCACTGGGTGCTGAAGCACAGCACTGTGGCAGAGCCCTGGGAGCTAGGACAGGGTGCTGGGGCCCTGGACATAGACAGGGTGTCGGGTGCTGGGTGCCAGACACAGGCAGGGTGCTGGACATGGGGTGCTGGATACAGACAGGGTGCTGGGTGCTGGACATGGGCAGGGTGCTGGGGGCTGGGTGCTAAAGCACAGCACTGTGGCAGAGTCCTGGGAGCTGGGGCAGGGTGCTGGGGTGCTGGGCATAGGGTGCTGGACACAGGCAGGGTGTCGGGTGCTGGCTGCCAGACACAGGCAGGGTGCTGGACACGGGGTGCTGGACATGGGCAGGGTGCTGGGTGCTGGACACTGGGTGCTGGGTGCTTAAGCACAGCCCTGGGAGCTGGGGCAGGGCGCTGGGGTGCTGGCCATGGGGTGCTGGGCATAGACAGGGTGCTGGGTGCTGGATGCAAGCAGGGTGCTGGGTGCTAAAGCACAGCACTGTGGCAAAGTCCTGGGAGCTGGGGCAGGGTGCTGGGTGCCGGGGCAGGGTGCTGGGTGCCGGGGCAGGGTGCTGGGTGCCGGGGGAAGGACTCACCCAGCTTCTCGACGAGGCGCAGCATGACGCCGCCGATGTGGATCTCGCCGGTGACCCGCAGGGTGACATCGCGGCCCAGGTCGGTGACATGGACGCTCAGCTCCCACGTCCCATCCGCGTAGCAGCCGTCTGGCATGCGGATCCCGTCCAGCGCCATGGCCACGGCCTCCTGCGCCGCCAGCCAGCCCCGCTCAGCTCCGCTCGGCTCGGCTCGGAGCGGCTGGGAGGGAGCTGCAGGGGGGGCGCACGGAGGGGATGGGGAAAGGGGAGGGGGGGGGACACCGAGCCGCTGCCTGCGGGGCCGCACGGGAGAAGGGGCGGGCAGCAGGAGGAGGAGGAGGAGGAGGAGGAGGAGGAGGAGGAGTTGGAGGGGGATAATAATTAAAGGAAAAACGCGCCCCGCGCTGCCGGGCCCCTTGGCCTTTTATGGAAGCGAAGGACGGAGCGCAACGGAGCGCAAGGGGGGCCCCGCTCCAACATCCGGGACTCGGCACGGCTCGGATCGGCTCGGATCGGCACGGCACGGCATGGCAGGGCACGGCACGGCTCGGCACGGCATGGCACGGCTCTGCACGGCACGGCACGGCATGGCAAAACGTGGCACAGCATGGCACGGCATGGCACAACATGGCACTACATGGCACAGCATGGCACAATGTGGCACAGCGTGGCACAGCATGGCACGGCATGGCACAGCATGGCACAACGTGGCACAGCGTGGCACAGCATGGCACAACATGGCACAACATGGCACAGCATGTCACTTAATGGCACAGCATGGCACTACATGGCACTACATGGCACAACATGGCACTACATGGCACAGCATGGCACAACATGGCACAACACAGCATGGCACGGCTCAGCACGGATGCTCAGCACGCCCCTCCAAGCACACACCCCCTCACCACCAGGATATCCCCACTTTTCTAAGCCCCCAGCCCCGCAGCACAGCCAGCCAGCCCCGAAACGCCTCACCCCGTGCTGAGCCGTACCTGGGCATCGCCGCCTTCAGACCGCGCCGTGCCCGCCACCATGCTGCCTCCCTCCATCCTCGGCGTCTATGAGCCTCGGGGATGGGAGCTGTGGGTAAAGGAGAGCCTGAACCAGCACGAACACAGAAAAAAAAAGTGATTATCCGCTTCCTGTGGCTCTCCACCCAGTGATACATACGTCCCGCCACGGCAGCTGGGCTTCCTGAGAAGGTGGCGTGCGGGAGGAGCGGCGATGCGAGGCCCACGGTGGGCAGGATGTGACCCACGGTGGGCACTGGGCAGCCCCGTCCCGCTGACCCCAGCCCCTCGCAGTGGTCTCTGCCCTCAATTTCCACGTGTGCCGCTACCACGTCCCACGTCATGAACGGCAGCCAGGGCTTTGTCGTGGTGGTGGGCACTAAAAGGTCACGGTTTTGACGATGGGGGCTCCCCAGCTTTCCCCTTTTGCTGTTTTCTTGGAGGTATTTATCAAGGGCTGCTCCTCCACTTTCCTATAAGTATTAATAAAGGCTTCCCTGAGCCGGGTTTCGCACACAAAGACCATGGAGGATTTAGGCTAACGTGGCCGATGCTGCTGGAGGGGAATTAGGTAACAGTGGCCTACCCCCAAAATCCTCCTGGAGCCTCAGTCCCTGCCAACATAACCCTATTTCTTCCCCCTGAGCCTGGAAGTCTGTGTTGGGGACAGCCTGGGAAGGCAGGGCAAAGCCATCCCGTAACAGTACAGCTCGTATCTCGGTGCTATTCCCCTGTCAAACAATAGGGCAATAAATAGAAAGGGTTACTCTCCGCTCCAGCGTTTTGGCCGAGCTCCCTAGCTGATGCAATGCAACACGCCCCCGGTGAAGCCGCATTGTTCCAGTCCAGCTGACTGCACCGGTTCCTCCTGCCCCCAAAAACCCTTCCCGGACTTTCTTTCCCCAGCCTCGGTGGCAGGGGGGACGCCGTCCCCGGGGCTCCCCTTCCCACCCGCGGCGGGGGTGTGCGCGGAGGCGGGCGGCCTCGTCTCCAATGCTCGGCCGAGCCGCGAAGCAAGGTCAAAAATGCAGCCGCCGGGCTCTTGCGTCAGAGGCAGCCAAGCATCCCGGGGCTCTTCCCACTGTTTGCAGGAGCTGTGTGCTCCCTACGAGCAGCAGCAATAGCCAAATAAGGTGCCGCAGCGTGCGGTTGCTCCGCCGGGGCAGGGATGATGCCCACCAGACCTGCCCGCGCGCGGCTCCCAGCCCGCTGCCCCTTCTGCCCCCGCTCCCCGAAAGCGGGATGCTGTTCCCGTGAAATGACTCAACAGCAGGGCAGCTCGGAGATGCTGGTGGTGGAGATGAGCCGCTCCTTCCCTGCCTTTACGAGGCTTGTTTTGCCTTTTTTTTTTTTTTTTTTTAACTGATTATTTTAATTAACTGTGCGCGATTGTCGCAGCCGGCTCGCTTTAACACCTTGGTGCTTTGGGGTTGTGTGTGAGCCGGTCAGACTGGCTTTCTCCAGGGTGACCGAAATGCGCCCTGTGCGTTCAGGTGCCTTGGCAGGGTGTTGGGAGCAGGAAAAGCAGCAGGATCCAGGCACGGGAGCAGAGAAATTCCCCGAAGCCAAGTGTGAAGACAAATCCATTTCCTCCCGTGGCACAGCGCGGCCAGGCACAAGGCACTCGGCCCCATCACCCCAAAAGCTTCCCCAGGTCCCCATACTCCCCATCCTTAGCTTCTTCCTGAACAGGGGCAAAGTTTAAAAAGAAAACCCCAGAGAGGAGAAATTCAGAAAACTGCTTTTCCCTGGCGCTTTTTGGGCTCCAGCACAGGCTCTGTGCCCCCGTTGGTGCCGCTCCGTGCCATGTTGTGCTTGTGAGCCCGCTGTGCCCTTACTCAGCGCCTTCTCTTAGAGCTGGGGACGTGGAGCCAGGCTTGGAAGGGTGAGAAATAAAATCCCAGGCAAGAGCAAGCCACGGGCCCACGGGCAAGCAGGGCTGGGCAGCAGCACAAATCGCTCCCCGTGCCCTTGCGCCTCTGGCAGTGCGTAATAGCCGGTGAGAGATGTCCAAACATCCGTGTGGTTTTCCCCGCGTGTCTCCATCTCCTCCCAGCGCCCTCAGGATGCAGCCAGGGTTCGCTTTTTCACAAATGACCATTTCCGAGCAGAGGGAAGGTCACGCTCCTGGCAGAGGAAACGTGCTGGTAACTCCGCTTCCTTGTTTATTCCCGGCCACATTCATTCTTCCCCGACTGTGACATTTCGGAAACGTCTGTGTGACGGCTTTTCTCTTTTTTCTGGAAAAAATACGTGCCGGGTAACGGAGTTGTGCCACGGCTTCGCCTTGTAGGAACGGAGCAGAGGTGCGACCGCCTGCTGCATGCACAGGGTTAGTCAGCATCCCCGCACTAAAAGGATGGACAAGTTTTGAGTTTAAAAGAGTGGAAGAAGCACTTGAGAGTGGAGGTTCAGGCTTTCCAGACTGTAATAATTCCCCCTGGTGACCTTGCAAAGACAATTAAGCATCCCCATGGCTTGCTCCCAGCAATATTTCCTGATGTCCCTGAGAACGCAACTCCACTGGTGCAATCCCGCTGCTTTGCTCACCCACAGCCTTCCACCAGGCTCATCAGCTCAGCCCCAAATTGTTTGATCCTGAATGAAAGAAGTCAGAAAAATCCCCAGGAGTTCTTCTCCTCCTTGGGGAAGGAGGATGTGGTGCCCAGGGCCAAATACACGGGGCAGCATCGCATCTCTTCCTGGAGAGCGAGGGCCAGGAGGGGCGGGCAGGTCTGCAGGCTCAGGTCCTGGTGTTTTCAGGACGAGCTACTTCTCCTCCCAAGGGAAATGCAGCCAGGATTTTTGGGGAAAGGATCCTGGTGCCACGGTGGGCATCCCTACAGACAGCAAGAGCTCCTTGTGGCCAAGGACACATGGGACGAAGCCAGGGAGCAAGAGCTGAGGCTGTCACAGCCATCCGGCGTGGTGCTTCGTGCCCAAAGGTTACAAAACATCCCCCTGAGGCTGGAATAAATCCTGGCTTGCAAGAGATAGCTACTCTCTGATAAGAGACGCCGAGCCAGAGCCACCTTCTCCCTTGATAAGCCGAGCCCAGGGTTCATCACCCTGCAGCTACCAAACTGCGGCTCCTCGCCGTGCCGCGCGTGCCTCGCATCACGCCGTGCCCCCGAGCCCGTTACACCCACACCACAGGACCAAAAACCCACTGCAGGGCTCATCATCCACTCAATCTTCTCTTTCTTTCCAGGGACTGGAGACGCCCAAGCTGCCGAAGCCCCAGGCTGGGAGGTTTTTGCTTCCCAGCCTCGTCCTCCACAATCAGCTCCGCACAACAAACAACCCCCCGGGCTCTCCTTCGCCGACCCGTGTCAGGCTGTAGCTTCCTGTTGACATTAATCCCTCTTTTTTTTTTTTTTTTTTTTTCTGGGCTTTCTCTATCACACGGCCGTGTCCTTCCGATGTTCCAGCTGCCAGGAGCGGCCCCCACAGCGTAAGATTCCCAGAAAGGAGGCATTGTGCCCCAAATCAGGGTCCTCGGACGCTGGGTGTCCCTGAAAGGTCCCGGAGCAACCCCTGGACATCTGCCTTAGCCAGAGGGAGCTGTTGGCTTGGATCCACATGATGGAGAATTTGGGTAAATCCTGGAAAATTCTCCCCAAAGCTAATTCATCCCAGGGCTGATAAATGACCCCAGCTCCTCAGTCTCACAACCACCGTGCCCAGGACCCCGCTCTCACCACGGATCTGCCTCTGCCTTGGCCGGGCTCAGACCCCAGCCCTCACCTCTTTATTAGGGGCTCCTACACCAGCTGGGCCGCTAGACAAAGGTTTTCCACCTGGCCATTGCCAAATTTTGCGACTTTTCCAGCACCTGTACCTTTCCCTGCCCGTTTGCACCAAATTTCAGCCGCTGTTACCCTCTGGATGCTCCGCAAGGTGCTGCAACCTTGCGGGTGGTCGGTGTCACTCCTTTTGCTAGAAACTCCTTGTGGAAGATCCTGTGTTTTGATGAGGAAGACCCAGAAATCCATCAGGTTGTAGAGATTTTGGCTAAAAGTGACTTCACGGGGTGCTTCACTGCCGTACTGCTTCGCACTTCCCAAGAGAAGGGGTGACTCCAGCCCAAATGTTCAAACATCTCCCCCCCGCTCCTCTCCCCTGATATATAACACATTAAACCACTTTCTATTGTCCATCAGATTTTTGGAGCCTTTGTCACTCCCGTTCTGGCTTTTCTCCACCTCCTTAAGGCCTCCTATTCATCGGGCTTTACGAGGACAAAGTTCTGGCTGGGAGGCTGGATTTATCTGGGGGAGCCGAGGCTGCGAGCAAACCCAAATGTCACGCAAGGGGCTCCGGGGTGCCAGAAGAAACACCCAGCATCTGATCCCCGCTGCTGGTCAAGAACAAATGAAAAATCACAAATAATTCACCCGATGGCTCCCACACCATCCTCCACAGGGCTGCCCGGGGAGTGGAAAGCTCGGAGTGGGAAGCGCCGGCTTGGAATTGATTTACTGGGACGCAGCGGGGGAAAAAAAATCCCCGAATAACACCACCGATTATTCCCAGCTGCTGTTGGGGGCTTTCAGGGCAGCTGCTGTGACGGGAAGCGGGGCTACGGGAAAAGCCACCCCACACCCTGCCCGGCCCCATCCCGGCTATGTGCAGCCGGTGGCACCGTGTGCGCCCTGCCCCGGCGCTTCCCCTTATCTCTGCGGCCCCGGCTCTCCCCTCCCCAACGGTCCGGGGAGGCTGGCTCCCTGCCCGTGGGTTTTCCCTCCGTGGGTGCAGGGAGCAGCGAGGCCAAGCCCTTTCCCCTTACTCCGTGTTTGGGGATCCACAGCTGGGGCATCCCTGAGATGTGCCCGACCGTTCCCACCTGGGTGGATGCGCTCCGGAGCGGGTGGGAATCGATGGGAGACAGGCAGGGAGCCAGGGGCAAAACCCAGCAATAGTAGCCCCATCTCCTGCCCCATCCTGGGTTTTACTTCGCTCGAATTCCCCCAACCCTGTGCAAATTTTGGGAGGAGTTTCCCAGGGCACGGTTTGACCCCGTGGCATTGCGAAAATCCCCAAATCGTGACCCAGGACCGCAAATCTGGGAAGTGGCTGCCCTGGTGGTGCTCCAGGGATGCGAGGATGGGGATTCACGGGGATGATTTTCCCATTGCAGAAACCGCAGCCTGGGCCACCCATCTCCTCTGGCCGGTACCGGGATGCTCGGTGCTGGCTGCAGCTCCAGCCTGCCTTGTGCCAGAGTCCCAGTCCCCACTCTGCAACCCCAAAAGGATGCTCTGGAGATGGTTTTACGCTTCCTTTCCCATCACCTGGGGGAACAACAGCAGCCTGGGGTGGGTGGATAGGGAAACCCAGCCCCCCTGCTGATGCTGAGAGCAAACATCCATCACCCGAGCCCCGAATCATTCAAAGCCTCAGGAATTAAGGACTCGGAGCCAGCCGTGCCGCAGCGGCGCAGGGAGCAGGGAGTTCCCCAGCGCTGCAAAACCCCAAAGGCCAAAGAAGCGGAGCAGCAGGCCCATAAATCCCACCCGGCCCATAAATCACACCCTCCCCATAAATCCCACCCCTGCCCGGGAAGCTCTGCAAGGCCGGCTGCGAAGGCTGGCGGAGGAAGGAGGGCGCCGAGGACGGATCCGACGGGGTTTGGCCGCCCTTGCTCCTTGGAGAACAAAAAAGCTCCCGACCGAGTGCTTTTATCAGCACCCACGTCACCGAGCTGCGAAATCGGGGCTGATAACGGGCACGTGAGCAAAGACACAGGCGCCGTGGGGGCACCGGGGCGTTTGTGCCGCGGAGCAGTCGGCTGGCAGAGCAATTGTGCGGCTCTCCCCTGCAGGAATCACCCCAATTTGCCCCCGAAACCCATGCTCTGGGTGCAGGAGGAGCAAGCCAGCATCATCCCAAGCGACTGCCTCACTTGGGCACCCCAAAGTCCCCCAAACTGCTTTTCTGGCTGGTTTTTAACCAAGCACATGCCGGTGGGTTTGGGGTGGTTGGGTAGAGCCTCCCCGGGCACGGGGTGCCGGCGATCCCTGGGTAAATCTGGGCACAAACGCTGCAGGCAAGGAAGCCGCAGGAATTTCTCCCATTTTACAGAGAGGAAAACTGAGGCTGGAAGGGTTTGGAACAAGAGAAATAACAGTAGAAAATAACACAGGGGCTAGATTGGGATAACAGTAACCCCAAACTGCTTCCTTTAGCAGGGAATTGAATAGAAAAACAATTTTTAAAGGGGGGTAGTGTGGGGACCTTTCACTCGCCTCCTGGCCACCCCAGGTGCCCGGTGTGGCCGCAGCGAGCTCCGGGGATGGATGGATGATGCCGAGGCAGCCGGCTGGCTTCGTGCTTGCTGGCTTCGGTCCTCGCCAGAAAGGTCAGCAGCGAGCGGGGTGGTAATGCAGTTAGTGCTGGAAAAATAGAGACAGAGCCGATCGGAGAGGTTTAATAAGGTGGGCGTTATTGAATCAGCCGGGCGGGATGAACTTCAGCTCCGGGCAGAGCATCTGAAGCACCAGGAGCTCTGCAGGGGAGAGGAGATCCAGGGGCAAACCCCATTTCCTTCACCAAGGGCACCACGGAGGGGCTGGGGCTGTGTTTCCATGAGGTTTCTGGCACAACCCCACAGCTCTGTGAACCCGGGACACGGGGGGACCTGTGCTGCTGGCTCATCGGTGGTCGTGCTGAGATGGGAGGGGGACCAAAGGTTGGAGGAATTCAGGCTGTTTTCCCTAAAGAAAGAGAGATTTGATAATATCTTCGGGCAGATAAAAGAGGGTTTACCTAAGGGAGGAGGGATAAAAGGGGGAAGAAGTGCTCAGGTCCCTCCTGTTTCCACAATGGAGAGGCAAAAAGAGAGGGGAAAGCGCCCAGAGTGAGCTCCTAGGGGAGACTGTTTGGGTATAGGAAGGTGAAGAACTGCAGGGGATGGGGGAAATCAGCATCATCAGAGGTTTTTAAAGCTAAGCCAGAAACCAGGTTGGCCCAGGAAACTGCTCCGTGCTCTCCAACCCCAGCCCTTCTGGGCCAGTAAATGCTCCTGGTGGCTCCCTGATGAAATAGGAGGGTGCTGGGGCTGCTCTCCGAGCTCCCAAAGAGCAACAGCTTCATCCTCTCCAAAGACAGTCTCAAAACCATGCCCTGCAAAATAAAAGCTCTGTGCCGAATCCAGCGCTGAGGAGGCAGCACAAACCCTTGTGGCCTCAGGATGGAGAGCACGGCGCTGCTAAAAACCCACCTCCAGGGCCACCCAAGACATCAGAGACACAGCCTGGGAGGGAGCAGAGCTACAACAAATGCTCAGGGGCCTGGAGACTTCGTTGTGCCATGGGGAGCTGCTCTGGGAACACTCCTGAGGTGTGTCAGGGTGATGCTGATGGGATGGGAGGTGATGGCAGGAGGGTGGCCGCGTCCTGCGTCTGCTGCTCCCGGGGGAATGGAGAGGCCAAAAGGAGATTGTGCCACGCTGTAACCCGGTGAGACCTGCAGCTCCCGCACAGCAGGCTGAGATCTCGGTACAGAGTCAAGTGTGGTCACTGCAGGAAAGGGCAGAAACCAGCTGGGTGCTGGAAAAAGGAAAAAAAAAAAAAAAAAAAAGTCCCCAGAAAATCAGGTCAGGCTCTGAAGGTGGCTCAGAAAGCTGCGGGAAGCAGAACAGCGAAACACAGCTGGGTGAGAGGCGTCCCCATCAGAGAAGTGGCTGGGGTTGGGCTTCCCCTGTGATGGGTGTCATGGTTTCAAGTAGGACCATGGCGCAGAGATGCCCCAAAACAGCCCAGGAAAGCTTTTATCCCTCCTCTGGCTCCCCAGGGCTCTCCACACCAAGCACCAGCCGCTGTCGGGAAACCCCACCTGCATTTAAGAGCCCAAATCTTGGCTCAGCTTCTCCATCCCCATCGCCAGTGGTGCTCGGGCGGGGACAGGCAGGTCCCCAAAACAGCCCCACAACCCAGGCAGGGGCTGAGCAGAAGCAGTGGTGCTGCCCCATGCCCAGATGGAAGCACTGCAGCGGCGTGCCGGGATGCGCAGCAGCAAGGAGATGTTCCCAGGACCTCTCTTGTTTTCCCATCTACACAGAAACATGGAAAACGGAGAGGAGGAGAGACCTATTTTGGCTGTCTGCTGTGCTTTTCCTCCCCGAGGGGTTTTAACCAAGGTCCTGTGAAGCCAACGCTGTTTATCCCGGCCTTGCAGCCTTTATTTTGCTCATTTTTAAATAACACAAACGTAGGGCTCCATCGGCTCCTCTGGGACACATTTTTTAAATTTATTTTATTTTTTTTTCCTTAAAGGCTGAGTCCAGGAGATCTGCCTGCCAGAGGATTGATTTTTTTTCTTTTTTTTTTTTTTTTTTCCAAGCACAGAGGCCCCTTGCCTCCCTCCAGGGTTGTGGTGTGGCCAGGGTCTGCTCACATCATTCCTACTTATTTGGGGTGCTGGGGATGCTGCTGGCTAAGCAGGCAGTCACTGTTCCCATCAATTCCCTGCAGGGAAGCACCGCTGCCTGCCCTCACCTCCTGAATGATGACATGGAAGGACGGCAGTGCCCGGCCAGGAAGAACAGTGATAGCAGCACTGGAAAGAACGAGGAAAAGGAAAATCACAGCGAGAACCCAAAGTTCAGCAAATCCCATGGAAAGGAGGCTGCGCCTTGCAGGAGCCATGGCAGGATTTCAAGGGACAGGTCGCCAGCACCGTGCAGAAAAGCAGCCTGCGGAGGGGTGGCCATAAAGGACGTGTCCTCCCCAGAAGGGTCCCAACAAGGACACGGAGCCCCCTGTTCAATGGAGATGGGGGGATCCCAGGATCCCTTCCTGTGAGATCCTGGGAGCAGGGCCTCAGCTGGCACAGGACTGCCACCTTCTGCGCCCAAATGGCCTGGGGGCAGAGAGTCACAGAGCCACAGGAGCTGGGAGAGCTCCCTGCCCGGGTCAGCCCCGAGTTAATTTTCCAGGCGAAGCTCTAGGAAATAAGAAATGCTCCAAAGGAAAGCGCAAAGGCTGGCTGGGCGCTGCTCTGCTCCATCCCAGAAAGCCAAACAGAGAGCTCAAGCCAGGCAGAGCGGTTTGGGGGAGAAATAAAAAGGAGAGGAGGATGTTTCCCTACAGAATAGCCGTTCCAGAGAACGTGGGTGACATTTCCAGCAGGGCAAGGCATGCTCCACGGTCATGTCCCAGCTAATACAAGGAAGAAACGGGCTCGTTTCCAAGCGCTCTGGCTTCGGGCCAGCCGCTTAACTCTTGGCATCTCAGCTCCTCGGCTGGAAAGCAGGCGAGCTGTTCTGCCTGGCCTCTCCCTCGTCCCCTGGGATTTTTGGGCTCTGGAGGGGGTGAGGACGGGTGGTACACCCACAGCCCCACACAGCAAGCTGGACAGAGCAGGGCCTGCTGGACACGGCTGTGACACAAGTGGTGGTGATGGCTGGCTGTCAGAAACCCCATCCCATTCATTGCAGGTGCTACAAAGCCTGATTTTGGCGAGGCCAGGTTCAGGAAGCATCATCTGGGTGATTTATGCTCGCTTTCTGGGGAGCTGTTTCCTCCTGCTCATCCAGCACTGGGGACTCCCCAGTGCTCAGGGTGCTGGGCTTTGGGGCTTGGACACGACCCCATGCTCCTGACCCACCTTCTCCAAGGAAATTTGGTGGCAGCAGTGAAGGGGACAGCACTGAGAGCTCCCTGGGGCAGCAGGAGGATGTCTCAGAGCTCTCCCTTCTGGGTCAGGTGAACAGGCAAAATGCCAAATTCACCACAGGCGGGATGCGAAGTGCTCACCTGGACATCAGAGGGGACCACGAGCTCCTGGGCAAGCAGGAGAGCTGCCAGGCACAGCGGGAGGTGACGTGCAGGTGGCCAACCTGCCACCCCACAGCATGTCCCCTGCCTTCCTCGACCCCGTCCCCACCAGAATTGGGGGATTTGGGGGCTCACGGAGGCAAATCCAGGCACAAAATGCAAAACCTTATGTCAGGAAGAAGTCCCAAGGCATCCTAAACCAGAAGCATATTTGGGGAGTGAGTCAGTGGAGAGGGGAAGCGAACAGAGAGTTGCACCCTTTGACTTGATGAAAAAAGCATATGGCAACAGCCAGGACTCTGAACAACACTCCCTGCTCCGGCGGCCGAGCCAGAAAGCAAAATCATGACTCAACCCTCGGGTTTGATCCAAATCTAAAGGAAAATCTCGTTCAGGAGGGGGTATCTGCAGGGAGAGCCGGCGGGAACCGATTTCGCAGGTTCATTACCTAAATTGTTTGGAGGGAGTGAAATGATTTTGCAGACGCTTTCGGGCTCATTTTAAAGCCCTGCTTTAAAACACGGCTTCCACTGTGGGGAAACAAGTGGAACACAGCACACGGAGGACATTTACCCCCGTTACATTTACCCTCACATGCGTTTTCCAGACACCGCCGACTCAACTCGCGAGGACCTCAGCGCTTTACCCAGACACAGCTTGCAGCCAGAGCTCCTGCTTCCCCCAGAAGTATTCCCCAGAGGGCTGCGAACACGCATCACCGTAAATCATAAATCCAAGGAGGCTGCGGATACCATCGTGATGACGACACGCAGCAAAAAAAAAAAAAAAAAAAATAAAAAAAAATTGGCAAAACGCTCGCGGCAGCATCCCAACACTCTTGCTTTCCCTTGGGCAGCTGGATGCTGCCCTACAGCCAGTCCTCGGCGCTTCTTTCCCAAGCCCTCGTGGGTGCAGATGTCAAAAGCACAGCTTGTGGTCAGCCCAGCAACTTGGGGAGGGACGGGATGAGATCCCTCGAAAGCAGCCCCGTGGTGTTGGGTGGGAAGCTGGCGGGACGCAGCAATCCCTCCCTGCTTTAGCCATCAGGATCCCAATTTGTGCAGCTCTGGTGAAGGATGAGATGTTTTTGTGCTGCTAGGGCAGGATGGCAGCCCCACCGCTCCTCTTGGGATGGGGCTGTGCACTGGGTAACCACCAGGACGGGCTGAGGAGGATGCTTAGGGTCCCTGGGGATGCCCGTGGACCCCACAAGCTGCCTGCTCCAGCCCTGGGACCGAGCCCCCTGCTTGGGCAGCTCCTTCCCTGCTGCTGGGAGCATCAAGCTGCGACGTGTTCAGCACGTGCCGGCTGATAGGCATCAGGCTGCTGCCAAGCCCTGCCTTGATTTCATCGCTGCTGCTCCTGCCTGCTGCTTCTCCCACCTGCCTCCCCCCTTTGGCTGCAGACGGGTCCCTCTCCAGCACGAGGAGGTGGCAGGTTTATTCTGTGACAGCACAGCACCCGTTTTCGGAGGGAGCATCTCTGCCCTCTTCTCTTTTCCACAACCACCACAAAGCAATCCCCGTCTCCTTCCCTCAATGCGCTCCGGCAAGACAGCAGCGGGGAGATGAGCAGTGTTTGTTTTGGAAGGGACCCGTCCTCCTTTGCAGCTAGGTCTGACCATTTCCGTCCTGAAAGCACGCCCGAAAAGCACTTTCAAGGTTATTTTTACACGCAAGCATCAGTTAAAAATAATGACAGATGTGAAAATCGTTTCTGACAGGTCCCACAGCATTTAATATTCTGGGAAGTTAGCACGAGAGGACGCCGGCAGTTTGAGGCTGGAAACGTGCGTGCTCCTCGTCTGGTCCTCCAGCACAGGGATAAAAGGTGGAAGGATAAAATGTTTCAGAGGGCTCATTTTCATCTCGCAGAGATTTTTGCCATTTTCAGGGGTTCTCAGTGGGAAATGCACCCATGTGGGCAGCTGATGTGCTGGAGATGTTTATTCTACCACCTAACACGATGCTAGGCATTCATCCAGAACAGGTACAGGGACTCAGAACAGGATCCCAATGTCACCAAACCCGAGAGCAGCTCTGTTTTGGCAGGGCTTGGAGCTGGCTGGCAGGGACAGAGCACAGCCAGGACCCCACGGGCTGCTTGAGGAGGTCTGCCACGTTACTGGTGATGTATCAGAGAGCAGAAATCTGGATTCGTAAGGCACTTGGTAAAATTCAGTCATTTCTACTCGAAACAGCTATTACAGATTCAAAACCCAAGGTAAAGGAGACTTCTTATAAACTGCAGAAAGCAGTTAAGCCCCTCAAATTGAGATTTTCTGGTGCAGAAACATGCTCGAAGAGCCTGTTTTAAGCTGGAAGTCAAAGACCTTTTTATCGAGGGGCATAGCAAAACATCAAAACCCTAAAAGTGAAAGCATGGGGCTACTCTGAGATGAGGAACTGGCTTCCAGAGAGAAACTGAAAGAGCCCTAAAACCGGCAGGAACAGATCAGACATGGGGGCTTTGGAGCTTGTGGGGTCTTTGGAGCATCCCCTCTCCCACGTTCACACTTAGGGTCGATTTGGCACTGGGGATGGGCAGAGTCGCTGAAAGAAATGGCATTTATTTAGGAAACAGGTTTATAACATATATAAGGATATATTTAATATCCTTGTATGTCCTTATATATATGTCCTTAATATATAAGGACATATTTAAGGAGCAGATCTGCGGCAGATGCCCACAGAACCGTCAAAGAAGAGCTCTCTGGGTTAAATCACTGAAGGTTTCAAACCCACAAGATGCTTCCTGGGAATCCTGGGGTTTGCTGGGGACCCAGGGGACTTCTTGGAAAGAAAGGACTGCAGCTGCAGCCCGGCAGATAGGGCAGTGCAGTGGAAACAGCTGGCGTTGGAAACTGCTTGCTAAAGGGCCCAGAGAGCACTGGCCTCCAGGATGACCCGAAAGCTTGACAGCCAGGCATTTCTGCCCATATATTAGCATTCTCCTCTTATTCCTGGGAAGAGGAGGCTGTGTCAGCACACTGTCAGCATCAGAAGCCTCGCATGCCTTCCTAAGTGGTTCTGTAACGGCACGAAACTGTGACATCTATACAGCAAAACGGGGGCCCCACGGGGAAAAGGGGAATCCCACTGAGACTGGGGAACCCGTTTTTGGAGAGGCCAGCCCAGATCTGCTGCTTACTGGCAGTGCTTTGAGGACAAACGCTGTCAGGCCCCAAACGAAGCTGACTGATGGCAGTGACAGCGAGGGAGGGCACACACCCATCCTGAAAGCTCAATGCATCCATCTGGGCTCTGCTGGTGCTCAGTTTTTGGAGAAGTCTCCCAAAAGACAGCAATACCTGCCCCTGGGACTTCAAGCATGTTGCAAAGGGTCCACGGCACTTTTAGGTCCTGAGGATGCACAGGCCATGCTGAGAGAAGCACTGTCTCGAAGCAAGCTTCAAGTCCAGGGCCTGAAATCGAAGCACTAATAAATAAATAAATAAATAAATATGTTAAAAAAAAGTAATAATAACAGCAACAACAGCAAACACAACAAAACAAAAAAACTGTGGAAGGGGGAGGGAAAAAATACACCAGGAGGAAGTTTGCTTTTGTGGAAAATAATTATTAAATGCAGACCAAATGCGGAGTATAAGAAGAATGGCAGGCTGAAGTCCATCCCATAAACCAGAAAATAACTATCACACAGGTGCATGGTGAGGAGCAGGGACATGGCTCTGTCCGACCCCACTGCTGCTCGGTTCCAGCCCGGCTCGAGCAGAAAAACGTGGAGGCAGAAACCTCAGCTCCAAGCTACCAACAGAAAAATGGGAAACGGAATGAAAGTTGAAATAAATTCCCTAGGCAGAGGATGCAGTAATACACACTAACTATTTAACTGCAAAGAGTTGACAGGGATTAATGAACTAAAAAAAATATTAATGAATATTTCTCACCCATGTAGCTACGGGCACGTTCAGCTCTGCTGAGAAGTGGCATGGGGAAAGGAGCACCAGGATGAACAAAAGTCATAAAGGAGGAAGAGGCGGCAGCCAGGTGTGATATAAATATGAAAATGGGACACATCTGTCAGTTCAGCCTAGTGCTGAAGGTGGCCAAATGGGAGAATAAAACAAAGGGGCCCCAGCACTAAAAACACTGCCAAGCAAAGAGAAGGGGAGCGCATACAGGGGATGTGAAGTTAGGGCACAGCCACGAGAGCTGGGAGGAAAGGGATGGAGTCGAGTACTAAAAAAAGCGCTGACCATCTGCAGGAATGACCTCGTAGGAAAAAATCCCCTCCAAGTGTCAAATTTGGACAAAGAACTCAAGGCCACTTTTCAGAAAACAGCTCAGTATCTGTCAGAAGACGGACAACAATGCAGTGTGTTTCCCTTATCTTCTTTTCTCAAGAAAAAGCACCAGTCAACACAGCTTGTAAAGCTAAACATCGTTCTTGCAAATGAAAACAAGTCAGTAATTGGAAGCCAGGACATTCCAGCTCTATATTATGCTGCAGACCATCTGACCAGAAAGCTTTAAGCATGAAATTTAGACTCTAGCGTGCAGAGACGTGACTCTACTTGCATCTGTGTTGCACCGCAGCAGAGGAACGGGGCAACCCTTTTTCTAACAACTTCAAAATTCAATTACCATACGGTGTTTCATCTTAGCAGGAGGATAAGAGATGTTTTCTTGAGAATTAAAAAGATGAAAGCCTGCCTACAGCACGCTTAATGCGTCTGCATGCACTTTAGAATAGATTCCCATTTATTCTTTAGGTATGCTTGCTCTTTGTAATTAAGCTCAGCGATTAGTAGATGCTTCATGAAGTCACGAGTTGGAACAGAATCATAACCCACTAAATCAGAAAAAAATGCAACACGATGAACAGGTCTTGGTCCTTCCTCTGCCTTCTCGTGGGGGACTTTGGGGGACTTCTCCCTGCTCTGCCCAGAGGTGCACAGCAGGCAGGCAGGGATCTCGCCCCTTATAGGGAGAGCAGTGAGCAAGCACCAGCACGTCCTGATGCGGGGGAAACTGCTATCCCATAAATCTGAAACACGTTCTGGACAACGGCAGAGTTCGCACAGACCACAAGAATTACAGGAATTAAGCCCCTTTTGTTTACAGCACTGAAAAAGAGATCTAACATCGATGCAGTGCTATAAGGGGATAGCACAGCAGTGACATTATCCAACTCAAAGTCCTGAAGCACAGACTGTACACATTTGGAAATGTTTTGCACGCTCTAAATATAAAAGGAGATTCTCCTTTTATGTCTGAGTTCTCCTATTTAGGAAGAGTCAATTAAACAACTTATCTGGAAAACCAGTAATGTAAACAAAAGCCTGCTTTCTGGAGCAGAGGTGTCAATCTTCCTTCTCTTAAAGGGTTGATTTTAATTTTTAATGATTGTTCATCAACTGAGGTAAACGTGCCAGACACTAGAGTTACAATTCACCGAGGCCAAAAGGGTTTCTTTCCAGAGTTCCACACTGATGCTTTGTGCTTTACAGCACCCACCCACCATTCTTCAGTTTTATTTCACTGCATTTATGGTAGTGCTGTTTCTGTCACCTTCTCCTCCCCTTTTAGTTTTTATCTCTTCATAATTTTCCTAAATCCATACCTCCAACACACAGGCCTAATTCCTTCCCCGCTGCACCATGGCCTGGGGCAACAAACAGCCTGAGCAGTATTATTTGGGAGAACAGCCGCCCTCTCCCTCCTGGATTTCAGAAAGGGAAGCCTGGGTGGTTTCCACATCTCTTAACCACTGGCTGAGGCTGTCTGCTGTTTTGGGCTGATGTTCACACATCTGTTTACATTGAAAACACAGCTATTCACCAACACCACGGCCTCATTTTTTTTTTTAAACATTAGTTTAGATTCTGCAGCCTCTCAATGTGCCATACAGATCATAAATACCCCTGCCAGAGGCAGCTCTGAGGCCATATATCTGACACTTCTTCTCCAGAGCCTCGCATGTTTTTAAAATCTCAGCAACGACCTTTTAGTGTTTCATTTGGAGATTATTGCCTTTCATCACGACACTTCTCTCTTCACAACTCCTGAATTAGTTGCAGATACAAATCTAATCTAAGTTCTGGTGTTCTCAGGCCTCACCAAGTTTATTTTATGCTGCTCTCTTTCCTCTCGATAGGTTCCTTGTACATACACATATACACACATATGCATACAACTTTATACAAACACACACATATATACATTTAATAACGGCAGGCAAAAGACAGCTGGATCCTCTGCACACCAAGGCTCATGTGAGGTCAAAACCTTCATATTCTGGAAAAAAATGCTTGGAGCTTAAAAAGCACAGGCCTAGCAAAGCAGTTACTTACCTTTGAGAAGAAGGTGACTAATGTCATTTGTGTGAAACCACAAATATTTATTTTAATGAAAAAATACTTAAAGTGTGCCACAGTGTCCATATATTCATTTGAATAGTAGTACAAAGATATGTATTTCTGAGAAAAAGTCTTAACACTGTAGAAAATAAATGTGGTTCTTAAATTATGTCAAAAGAAACCAGTAAAAAAGTAATGTTTTATACACTGGAATAAAATGAAACAGTTAGAGATAATAAATTATAATTACAGTATTTCAAATATTTGCTTCATGCTTTTTCAGCATTAGTTTCTAAATGTGTCACGTATAATATGCCCTCGGAAGCCAGCAGTCAGAATGGTCTTTCAATGGTAACGTGGACAACAGGATGTGGAGCTGAATAAAGTCCTAGAAAAATGACACCACCGCTTGTTATTTACTGATACATAAAACATCAGAACATGGCAGTTTTAGGTTTGTAAGGAACATATATTTTGTTAATGGAAATTAATTTAGTTTTTTTAATCAACTAATCTTTTATACCTTAATGAACTAAACAGCAGTTATGGTCATTAACAAGTATGTCACCCAAGCACACTGCACAACTGTGCTTACGTGATGCTACACATTGTATCGGCTCTTTATACAGTCAAAGTTAACAAGAATTTGGAATAATTTCAGGTCTAATTAAGCACTGCAAAATGTTTAAAACTATAAAGTGCTTTTAAATACAAATCATTTTTGCTCTTTAGAAACAGGAAAAAATCCAAACATGCACTTAAACCTGAAACCTCCATGCCATATATACTGCAGTTTAACAGTAAGACATCAGTTTTGTGCCATTCGTTTTAAAATTTCCTTTCCCATCCCTCCCCATCCCCAGTCAAAAATTCAAATAGCATCTAAATTGGATTTGTCGGTATCGTCTTGGTCGTGCTTGTACATGAAGGTTAGAAGGAAGAGAGCAATATCCAGAGATGACCAATAGGCAGTGTGTGATGTGACTGCAGACCAGTATCTGCTCTCCACAAGACCTTCCCTGAGCTCGAAATCAATCCTGTGCTCCAGTTCCACTAGAAATTGAACAAGAAACAGAAATGTCGTTAGAACTGTATGCCAGTGGAAGAAATCCTTGCATATTTTTCTCTCAGACTTAAGTTCAGCTTGCTGTATATAAAATGAACGCAACCCCATGTTCACATTTTACAGTACACTCATATAAATCAACTGCAATTTTTAAAACACATGCATACATTTTAACATACACACATGTAGCAAAAACCTGACCTGTGAGTGGTGCTTAGTTCAGGAAAAAAAAAAAACACAAAAAAAAACAAAACAGAAACTAAACCTAAAGCTTGGAAAAACCTTGCATTTTTTAAGTCGCTTTTTTCCACATAGTAATGATGGAAATCCAGTTATTTACGCACATAACTACACCGAAGTATCCAGGAAATGTTGGGACCCCCTTGGGAAACTGTCAGAATGGGTACGGCTCAGAACTTTCAGCAATACACAAATTTTCTGCATCTCTAGCAGCTATACAGGGAGACTACACGCAATACTCCATGTCCTTTCTGAAAACGAGCAGTTCCTACATTGCACTAGCCCTTTTAATTTCCAGATTATTCCAAATACATTTCAGCAGTTATCCTTTCATTTCAATGGCTGCTTTGATTAATAACACATTCAAAGTAATTTTCACTGCGTGTTTAACTGGGCCAATGGCTAACCTATTGTGAAGGCACTTCAGTGGTTAGAAAATCTCTACAAGGAGCAATAGAATGAAAAGGACAAAACTAAAAGCCTGCTTAGCTACAAAAGCCAAAACCCCATATTGAGTAAAAAATGTAGCTATTTATCAAAGCCAATTTCAAGGAATTTTAATTCTTGGCTCCAAGACCGCATAAATGGAGCATCACACAAGCGCTGCCTCCGCAGTCATGGCACAGCAGCATCAGGGAATGACAGGCCTTCATATTTTTACAGCAGCATTTCACTGCCTTCCAAAACGCAGCAAGGAGAGGGAGTCGGAGTCTTTGCATACCAGGAGACAACCACAGTCATTTCCACTAAGATGCGTGTGTTCAAAATCAGTCTCTCTGCAGAAAAAAAAACACCCCGACCAACTCCGTCTCCGTTACAGAAGCTTGGGAGGAAGCCAAAACCCACTGCAAACCGTGCGGCTGTTCCCTCAGAAATGAACACTTTGGCCGTGGATTGCATCATTCTGCTTGCAGCCTCGCTGGCCTCTGCTCCACGTTCTCCTTCTATGGAGCAGGGATGGGGCTGCAGCAGAGAGGGATGCAGGGACCGTGCAGAAGGCCCTGAAGTGCAACCCACCAAAAGGAGCTCATCAGCAGCTCCACAACACTCGCTGTCACGTTGGTCTGATTTCCTTAAGTTAGTTAGTTTCCTTAAAACAAAGCCTCTGTCCTCGATACTGACTCAGGAAGGTTATCTGTTGAAAGTAGCAGCGATCAACAGGCTGCAGTGTATCATGTGAACGCTATCACAAGATACAACAGTGCTAATGCTTGTGACTGCTTAGATTGCAAAAAGCCCCGCCTTGTAATGATTTTATTTTTAAACTTCTCAAGGATGAGTGTCTGTAAAGGAAGTACCTATATTTTTTTTTAAAAAAATGCATCTGTTAAAAATTGCTCGCTATGTTCCGGGTGGTTCAGGCTAGGACAAGGACAGCCTCTGTTTCCAGTGATAAATGCCTTTGAATATGGATTGCTTCAGAATTGCAAATATATGGGCAAGTTTAAATAAAATCCATTTCATAGTACGTGGAAAGTGGGATTCTCTGCAGGAATTGTTTTGCTTTCCCCAGTGACAGTCTAGAAACTACTGACGTACAGATCTCATCAGCTGGAACTCATACACACATATATGTGTGTGTATACACAACAGACACAAGTACATAAACCTCTTTCAAGAGGAAAAAAAGATAACGGGGAGAACAAAGTCAGTCCTTGGACAGCCTTCACAGAATCACAGCACGGCTGAGGCTGACAGGGTTCATCTGGTGCAACCCCAGCCCCAGCAGGGCCCCCCCGAGCAGGGTGCTCAGCCCCATGGCCAGGCAGCTGCTGGAGATGTCCCCAAGGAGCCCCCCAAGCTCTGGGCAGCCTGTGCCTCAGCCTCTCCTCACAGGGAGGTGCTCCAGGCCCCTCAGCACCTTGGGGGCCCAATGTTGGGCTCTCCCCATCATGCCCGGGTCTCTCTGGTACTGGGGGGCCCAGAACTGGACTCAGCACTCCAGGTGTGGCCTCCCCAGTGCTGAGGATGGGGCAAGGATCGCCCCTCCTGACCTGCTGGTGACACTTTGCCTCATACAGCCAAGAAATCATTAAACTTCTTCGCAACAAAGGCACATCACTGTCTTCACTGTCTAAGATTCAAAAAGAACAGACTCAATTTTTTATCATTTTAGAGCAAACCAACAAAACTAAACAGAGGCATACGTTATGGTATTTCCAACCCCACCCCCCCCAACACACACGCTCGGCCCACTGGAGGCCTTGTTCCCACAGGGGATGTAAGGGGGACTAGTCACTAACATGTGGGTTCGAGAAAGCCTGAGCTGCTTTGTGAGAAAGGCGGCGTTCCAACAGTAGTGGCCCTCTTGTCGTCCCCCTCTCCTCCATCTTTCCCGGCCTCAGGCGGCTGTGTTGTACTAGAACGACCAAATCTTGAAAAAAGCATCCCTCCGAGGCCCTTCCCAATGCTCGCAGCTCCTGCATTCAGCACGGAGAGAAAAAAAAAACACAAACACAAGCAGAAGAGCAGCTAAATCAAACTGCAAATTAAAGTCACTGTAGCACCCATCAATTAGAGCTGAATGATGGAAAACACTATTCATGCTTTTCTAGGGTGGGAACGGCTTATCTGACTTAAGCGTACGCTGCTTACCATGAGACTAATCTAGTGTAGAAGCAAAAGCTATAATTTGGAAACTGTAGTTAAGGGAACAAAAATACAAAATAACACTTTTGAACTTTCAAAGGATGTGTTGTAATTCCTCTTTCATAAAAAGTTGAGGACTAAGACAAAAACGTTTTATAACAGCGCTAGTACTTTCTGAACATAAGGATCCCATCGGGACATTTAAGACACTCCTTTCGTTAAGGGTTCTTATGTTGACATAAGCCTTACGGAGATTTAGAAATGCCATATCACCCTTACTATTTTGGTTGCTCAGGAAGAAGGGTACAAAAGTTAAGAACAAATCTGTGTTGTTTTCTCCTGACTTTGCTGCCACCTTATGGACAAGACATTAAAGTTACTATGGTAAAACAGCAAAAAGCAGTGTACTGTGAGAGAACACTGCTTTGGAACACTGTGTATTTTTACTTGAGGACTAAACTGCTCTTATACACTCTATTTATTAGATTGGAAAGATTCCTTGTGCTAGGTCACATTAACCTTCTTCCAAATATCACATAGAGAGCTAAAGGAAGTCCTTGAGTCAACAAAAACTACAAGTGCATGCTCAAATATAAGCTCCAGTGAAAGTGAATTTAATCTGAACTAAATCAGAGCTTATTTTGAGTCAGAAAGCCAGAAGGGGACAGACTTCCTAACTAAGCAGCCTGAATTTCCCTCAGTAAAATGATGAATTAAATAGAACTGTAATACTTTATATGGAGTGATTTTTCTCCTATTTGTCAATGGCAGAACATGTAGTCACAAAACAAGCTTTAAAACATTTTTCCATGAAGTACAGTGGAAACTATTAAACCCCCAGGATGTTACCTCAATAAGCCAGACAACAATAAGGCGGCAATAGCATAAACTCCCTGACCCACATCCTCTCCCTTCAAGACTTGACTCCAGTGTATTATGTAAACTATCTTTACTTCAAAGTAAATGTTAGTTTGGATTAAAACAAGCAATACACCTACACAGAACAAACACTAAAAATAGCCAGCAATAGCTTGCTGACAGTTGCACCTTAAACACCACACCACAGAGCAGTGAAGCTATACAAGAAGATGCTATATAAAAAAAGGACATAAAAAGCAATTACCCAATATACTGGCTTTGCCTATGTTTGTTATAGACTCCCCGTAGTGGCGTCGAACCATGACTGGTGAAGTAGTTGGGCTTGGTACAGTTGAAGCACTTTCGCCGTCAGTTACTGAGGTAGGTTCTTTTGTTGGGTTGAGAAAACTTGGCTTCATATGCTCATAAGGTAGAGGGTTTGCAGTGTTGTACCAGTGGATCTGGACAGGTGAAATGTTGCTGTAGTGTTTCAGAATTAAAGGCTCTAACCTATAGGCCTGCAAGAATAATTCAGAAAATACTGAGAGAAAATACTTAAGAAAAATTCCCATACAGAGTCTTCTCCAACCTCAAATCCAAAATATCTGTAACAAGTAAAGCCTAGAAAATGACAAAGTAATGGCATTATACTCTGGTTCAATTATTTTCACTGCCTGGGAGATACATTAGCTGCCCAGTTGCTTATACACACACATTTGCATATTTTTCTGCAACAGCTTTGCTACCCATTCCTCTTACTGACACAAAAACTGCTATTAACAGATGTTTATCATTATGCTTGGAAAGACTACACTTCACACAAGTTAAACTGATTCTGCACAGTGAAACAGAGTGGAAAACCAACTATGTGAACATTTTGTTTGATAAGTCTTCACTGATCCCTGCACAAACCGTGAACTGGAAGGGCATTTGTATGTCTATTAAAAAGTCACTTTCTATTGATTCTTTGTTTATTTTTCATGTTTACTTAGCTATAGAAAAGGGTTCTGCATTTATTTATCCCAGAATTAAGTAAAGTTACTATTTGCTGACTGTAGCCTGACCAATCATCCTAGGTGTCCCAGGAAAATTCTGTTTTTGGAGTTGCTAGAGCTGAAGATGATCAGATGAGCAAGAACCAGCATGTTTGGAGTCAAAAGATACCCGGCTTCAGGTAGAGTTTAAAACCAAAAGCACCCCCAAATTACTATTCTACAGTAAGCATGAAACTCCCAAATCAGACTTCCATCAAAGAAGTTGCTGAGGCAATACAGATCAGAAGCCCAACATCCTGCCTTTGATAGCAGTGAATACTGTCTGCCTATGGAAGAGCTTAAGGACAGGGCAAAGCTATACCAACACTTCCTTCCCAAGTCCTATCCCACCCTCTAACAATCTGTTTGTTTTCCCAAGGGGTCCTTGAATAACGTCTTTGATTTTCTGCAGTATCTTGTGAACTGCTTGTGTGCGTTTCTTTTAACAGCAGTAGTCTCTTTGGACACATGACGTTTAACAGAAGTCAGTAAGTTATATAAAAGTTGGAACTACAGTGAGAAATTTCATGTCTTTGCAAAAAAAGTTGAGTATTCTCACATCTTACCGTTACTAATATGAAAAGAGAAGCAAAGTATATGATATTTAAGGCAATTATTTGTAGAAAATATTCAACAGTTATACAATAATTGTTAAGACATAGTCCTGTGCTGTAACACACTTGCGTTGATTCACATGCTTTGAAGATCACATATTATCACACAGCTGATGCTTAAAAACACTCAAGGCAAAAGCTTGCAACTGCAATTACAACTCACCACTGGATCTGTTGGATGAAAAATATTTAGTAAGCGGTTACAAATTGTTCTGGGCAGAATATGATCTTGACTACCGCTGTTTCCTGGACGGATGCCACGCAATGCCAAAAACACTGCTAATGGAGATCCCATACAGAAGAAATTCTCAACCTAAGGAGAGATTTCATCTACGTTAATAAGGGAAGTAATGCTTTCTAACATGGCTGGATTTGATTTCTCTGTTTCATAACCAAGAGACTTGTATAGTATTAGTAACTCAAAACAGGGAAGAGCACTATAACATAGTGTGACATAACAGGTTAAGTTTCCCATTTCCCTTTGCTGTCAGAAGAGAATTATTACATGTTGTGGTGCTGCATAGTTCAAAAAACTGAATAACAAGTTGGATAATTGAACTGAAATGAGTCTACTAACACTGGAAGGGGTAAGGTGAGAAGAATTTGGAAGACACTGAGGAAATGTGATGAGTTTCACAAGACTGAAGTCTGATTTCTCTTTGCAAAGTCTACCACAGCCCCTCAGTCTCACCCTCGCCAAGTATGCCAGGACACATTTTGCTACGTACACCATCAAGGAAGTAGAAATGCAAACTAAACTGAGGATTAAAGACAACACACAGGATTCTCATGGTAGTCACGCACACATATACAGGCTGGTACATCCTCTTAAAAATATCTGGTGTTCAGTGAACAGGATGGTGCTTGTCAAAAGTGCCACCACATCACGTGTTAGGAACCACTACCTAGGTACAGCACACCAAGCTACCCTGCAGGCTACTCCTGTTGTCCAAAGCTACCGTGACTTTGCTCCAAAAGGACTGCCTTTAGCAAGCTGAGTGAATCCGGACTGCAATCACTAACCCATCTGACACAGGTCACTGAACATGCATCAGTGGTAACGACTTTTGGTCACTACCAACCTGGGCCGGGATTCAACAGTGACCCAGAGGTGAATGGCTTCGTATCCCATTACCAATCCTCAGACATCGTCTCCTAGAAACATCAAATGTAAAACTCTGTAGTCAAAAGTATTTTCAGAAGTCAAAGATACTTTAGCTTTTAGAATATCTTCTTATATGAGAGATTAATTTTACCATTATCAGAACTTCACTGGAACTTTCCCAATTGTAGTGCCAATTTGCAAGGCACTGCAACCAAGCAACTATCAATGCACTGCTGCTGAACTGGCGAGAGAAATGACTTAATTCCTGCTAAGTGCACGTGGAGAATGTCTGGATTCCCACACGCCTTCACTGTATGTCAGCACATGGAGCGAGGGTGTGGAAATAATGGTCTGTTTCATCTATCAGATTCCAGCCCTGAACAAAACATTCTTCCTCCTCTTACTTGGCACTGGTACTCCACCTCTTCCATCCAGAAGAAAGCACAAGTCCCAATTCAATAGAAAAAAAAATAATCTAGGTCTTCAGTAAAGCTATTCAATGTCATATGCTGCAAAGCACTGCTCGCTGTCATCTGTGTTATTACTCTGGCCTAGTTCAAAGCAGCTCTTCTTTCTTTTAATTAAACTTTACAAAGAGCCTTACATTCTTGCAGTTTGGACAAAAAGCTTTCTCATCTTTAAATACAATAGGAACAGACATTCACTGTGTAATCCTTTAAACTGAGTAACTAACTTCTAACCCTGGCCATCTGATACGCCTGTATACCACATTGGGAGTACACAATTATGGTCTTTCTGCTTCAGAAAGAAATCAGAAAGTGACCGCCACCTTAACGCTTGCTTGGAGATAGTTTAAAGATGTTTTAATGAATTCACCTTAGGCAAGTACAGACTAGGTGAGAATCTCAAAAGGTAAATATTTGCAATGGTTACAAGGTACATTGCTTTTATTCCATTGTTTCTTCTGGTAAACAGAAGATTAACAGCACCCACAGACAGATGACATTTTCTTGGACCACAGTGTTCTTTCCTACGTATTTTCTTACATGTGCAAGCCTTTCAACGTGATCTTCCAGCTCTCTCATTTCCTCTGGAAATGTTTACAAAGACAAAAGTACCAAACGGAGGGTACTTTAAGGGGTGGCAACGGATCAATACCAAAGCAGCACACACTAAAAATCGACAGTGAGTCTTCCAAAAATAAAGTCCTTTAAATTGCAGCCATTAGACTCTTAGCACTGCTGCAAAGTGGCTGAAGAGAAGACTAGGATTTGATGAAACCTGCTGGGAACAGAGGACTAAAATCTTCCCAGAAAGCATCTATTAATTTTGATGTTTCTCCATGAAGCAGGAGTGAGGCACTTCACATATACTTCACTGTAAATGTTTAAGAGCAGAGAAGCAATTTTTAAGAACATGACCTTTCGGGATAGCACTTTTCTGCCGGCTATGATTCATAAGCAGAAGTCATAATTAATTAATTTTTACGTTAAGCAGAAGCTGAGCCAAATAGTCATCCATTCAACTTAAGACTGACGTTTTTTCAGAATGAAGAGAAAAATAAAATAGCTGAATGAGACAACAGAAGTAAGACAGCGCAGCTCCTTTGTGCATAAATGAGTGTGGGGGATAGATGAACATGTTCAGTGGTGAAGTTAAAACAGAAGAGACAGAAAGCAATTACAGTTTACATTTATGTTCTGCCTTTTAGCCTGGAGGATCCCAAATTTCCTCCCACAGAGAGGAAATACAGACCTCTCCAGCAGCCTCTACCCATTCCTTTGCCCAGAAACGTTCTGCAGTTTTAACACAAAGAACAGAGAGTATCCATCAGTATTACATGGGGAATTTAACTGGACAGTTGTGCGTGGAACTACTCTGGCACATTTCTGTATTCAGTTTAAAGTCTTCCTCCTCTCCGATAAGGTTGCCCATCAGCATCCTATTAAACACTCATAGTTCTTGTACATGTGGTAGAACACTAGTATCCTACATAAATTTGTTGTTTTTGTCAATATTGACATCACTGTTAAATGAAGCTATATAGAAACCACAGGGTGAAGTACAAGCTGAAGCTTCTCCTGGAAGAGCTTCTGTAACCATAGGTGAATTAGAAGTGCTAAGGAATCACGAAGCACTTTGGGCCAGCACATTAACAAGTCCAGACTTAAATTAATTTCCATTCCCCAGTACTAGGGAGCAACTGAGGCACATCCTGCTCTCCCCTTCTATATTGTGATTGAATATCACCTCACAACACTGTTATTTTCATGAACCATAGAGTCATAAAGAGGTATCTATCACACCACGTTTTCATTTTCTGGCTAATCTTTTTCATTACAACTGTATGTACCCATTTGGTTGTGCAATACAGCCTAAGGAGATCAGGGACCACAGAGTCCAGCTGCCTGCATGGCACAGACCAAAGTAATTTGTGGATCAAGCATTTGCACTGAATAGTAGTAACTCATGACCACCTAGAGCTCTGGCCTGGCATGAAAGAGCCAAGGTGCTTACTAGTCAGTACCTCCAAAGCAGTTCCTTCTCTTTCAACAAGCTAGTCACCCTCAGATAGCTGGACTGGCTTGCTCATGACCAACAATTTTTCAATGTCATCCTGTAGAAAACCTTCCTTGGCAGAGGTCTCTTGCCATCAGATTCACAGAAAGCCTCCTTCTTCCCCTGGAGGTCTCCTCACCTCCCCTTGAGGTCTGTCTCCAGCGCAGTACTCAAGCAATGGGAGTCACCAGAGTAAAACACTACTTTACACTAGGAGCACTAGCATAAAGAAGTCAAACGTTTTTCTTTTAATCAGGGTAAGAAAAAGGATGCACAGTGTTGGAAAAATACCTAGCAGCAATTTGGTTTGATACAGTCCTCTCCTTCTACTTTTCTTTTCCCCTCCCTTGCTGCTTCCTCTAAAAAGCATCTGTTCAAAGAAATCTTCAGTTTAAGCAGAGCTGAGTGAAGAGTCATCTTTGCACAGAGCTAAAGGAGTATCAGTCTGGCTCCAGCTTCTTTGATGGCAGAGATAATGGCACAACATGTGTTTTTAAGCGGTGATAAAAAATGAGAAGGCTATGACAAATTGAATTATGGTTAGTTTCCTCTTTTTCATGGCTCAGGATTGACCTTGGCTTCTGGAAGTGCTTCTGAACTCAGAAGGAAAGAAAAATGGCAAGTTAAGAGCAATGATCTATTTTCTTCCCATCTATCATGTCACATTTTTATCATTTAATATTTTAGGATATAGTAGAGCAAATATAAAGTGTTGCAGATACCACGAAGAAGCTAGGAAATGTAACATAAATCCTAGCAATTTACAGAGCCGATTAGGAAGCAATCTATTAGGAAGCAATTAATGAGACTGAAAGTAACTTGTCCTAACTGTCAGACCAGAGTAATTTGGAAGGAAAATCCACTGCTGGAGGAAATTCCATCAGATTTCCTCAGAGGTGTGACATGGTAGAAGGAGTCCCCAAAGAAAATGGATTAGTTGACAAAATAGAAGTGAAAATTTTTAAGATACGTGATTGATGTAGTTTGCCAAATGGCTTTTACCTTCCCACACAGTTGTGCGTGTGTGTAATGTAACAATCTATACAGTAGCTTATGTATTTACATATAATCATATATATTTGTAATAAAACATAATATGAATATAGTAACACGTTTACACACATCCATACACATTCAAACTCTTCTACCAACATTATGTCTATGGACATGGAAAAAAAAAAAAGGCAGAATAACTCAAGTGCACTTTTACTGCAAGCAGAACATTTAGTAAACACCTAGACATACATACCTTAAATTTTAAGACAGGTGTTTTCGATATGGTGGATGCCTTTAAGCCTTGTAACCTCTCCTCAATCTCTCTCAACCTAGAAAATAAGGAGATCTTTCTGAGATACAAAAAATAAAATAAAATAAAATAAAATAAAATAAAATAAAATAAAATAAAATAAAATAAAATAAAATAAAATAAAATAAAATAAAATAAAATATAGCATTAACTTCTCTGATCCAAGCAGGCATTCCTGGAGGATCCAAGAGTTTTGTTTGCTAGGAACAAAACTGATGATGCCTGCTGATTTTTTTTTTTTCCTTTGAGGCAGTCCAGTTGATTAAGATCAATGTTTGTGAAATCCCGTTTCTCTGACAACAGGAGGAATCAATCAAGACATGACAGTTTCCTTGTTCATCACCCCAAGAACTTGGCTATCTGCCTTCCTAAAGAGCAGGTGTCTCACGTCCTGCTTCCTTGGTGGTTTTGCACCCAAATCAGCTGGGTTTTATTTGTTTGCTTCCTTTAACCAGAGCCACAGAAAACCCCATGGCTCAAGCATTATGGAGCTCTATATTTCGGTGGAGTATCTGTAGGACAGCATCCCACATTTTCAACTATCATGAAAAAAGGTCATTTACTTGTTCTTCTAGTCAGCATAAATTCAATAATAATAATAATAAAGAGCAGCTACAATACAAAATGCCTCCTATATAGGTAGAGCATTATGCCCTCTTCAGTGGAGGAAAAAACCAATCTCTTCAAGTTCTCCTAAAGCATTTTACAAACAAAAATGTTAAGCTTAACCTCTGTCATCCTGATGAGGGAGAAACAAGTCTGGAGCTAAAGCTTTCTGAAAAGTGGTACTCTCAAAAAAGTTACTATGCTTTAACGAACGTGTCTTAAAAAAGAAGGTATGTGGAATGCTCGACTGTTGTGAACTCCTTTCGAAGGGTTCCAATAAATTAACTCATGTTATTCTAAAATGTAGAATATTTATACATGCTGTCACATACCCTACTCAGGTATAAGTATTTCCAGAAATCCACTACATACTTGACAACCTTACAACACTAGGAATTCAGAAGAAAGCAAATATAAAACTGGCATCCTGTAGCATTTAAGACTGCATGACACTAAGGTGGTTCATGAACAGGAGAGCCACTCTATCTATTGCAGAAGTGCCTGTGTGAAATGGTACTTGAATTACCATGGATGAAACCTGAAACACTTCAGTGAACGCCTAAGGAGCTGGAGTGTAAGTGTGAAAATGGTAATTTTTCACTACTTACATGCCAGTAATATGCCTGAAAGCTAGCTTTACCACTAGGCAAGATTATTTGGTCTCTTACTTCCCTTCTCTCAGAAAGGTTGCACTTTATCCAGCCTTGCAGCTGTTAAGAGATGTTCTGTACCAATCTCTAATTACACACATACTGATTTCAAGCACTGCAAGAGATCTGATGCTGTATTAATGCTTCCCAAGTGCCACCAGTACTAAGATAGGTTTCTAGAAGGCACAAAAAGAACCATGACCGTAATTTATCCTCGCCTTCCCACTGAAAGACTGAAGTTCAAGCTCCTATTATTAGATTCTCTATTTACAAGGGCCTCATAGCACCTTGAAATCCAGGTTAGAATGGGGAAGGGACCTACAATGTCCCCTAATACTGAGAATCCCTACCAATGCTTGTAAGGCACCAAAACCAAGATCCAATCTGCCACAATGGGCAGTGCTGCTTTGCATGCAGAACTGCATTAACATTTCCAAATGGCAGCAGGCAGAAATTGGTAAATGATCCGCAGCAGAGCAGTAATCCCATAAGCCCAATCACAGTAATCACAGCATCTGTAATCCAGCTGGTGCAGCTCAATTTCCAAGCTGAGCCTTGGAGAAAACTTCTCATTTTCTCCAGAAACTTAGAAATTTCACTACTCAGGTTCTGAGTATTTCAGCTCACTGTCCACCTGCGAGCTACTTTGCTGTGTTTCTCCAGTCTCTTGAGGGCTAACGGTCTGACCTTCTCCTTTCCCTCCTGGCTAGGAGCAGCTCCCAGTGCCTGCAGGCAGTAAGCAGCAGCTACTTGTTTGGTTTTGGTACAGCCCTTAGGATGTGGGTTCAGAGCTCTTATTAGCAGTACCAGCTACCTCTGACTGCTTAGTCCTGTGTTTAGCTCTTACCACTGCCATTCAGCATCACCAGAGGAACAGCAGCCACAAAAGATAACAGCCATGTTGGGTTCTGGAAACACCCAAAGGACATCATCTAGGGATGTGTTTTTTTTCCCTTTCATAATCAGAAGGGGATGCATTACCGTTGTTTGGTTAGGTAAAGTTCTTCAAGTAAACGTTGCTCCTCATAACTCATCCAACTCTCCTCGAGCTCCTCCTCCTCCTTCTGCAGCAACTGCTCGTAAAGCCTGACGGGGTTCCAGCCAGTCATAATGTCATAGGTGATGACACAGCCCAGCGAGTGGGACACGATCGAGACTTTCCCTCCTTTCTCCTCAAATTCTGGATTCCGAGAGCAGAAAAGTGTGTAGAGTCGGTTCAGCTCCTGCTGCAGCCCCTTGACAAGCTGTTTTAAGACAGGAGAGGGAGAAAGTTTAACAACATCATCTTAACACTCCTGTTTGTGCATACTCATGCACTACAGAGACCAGCTTCTTGAGCATGCAGACTGAACAGGCACGATGGTCTATTTGCATAGGTTCAGGAGGTGAACAAAGCCTTAGGGTTGCTTCAACTCTTTTACTGTTCTAGAAACAGACCTCAAAATGCTCACCTGCAGAACAGATGAACGTGAGGGGCACTGGGTTTCTGATGGCAGAAACATGACTGTCACTGACCCCAGTTGTTCACCTCTTCCCTCCAGGCCCACCAGGAACCACCAGACCATGTGGTAACCCTAAAACTGCTGCACTGCACAGCCTAAGGCATGATATTGAAAGAAACCCTCAAATGAATAACAACCGTGCGTGAATTACTCAGCAACATCCTCACGAGATAAGCAATAGGTCTCTGTTTTCACTAGCAGCCCATTTGCTTGTTTCTTCCCCCATTTCTCCCTCTCAGCACTAAGTTTCTCCTCTGTTAGAGGTTCAGCTCCGTTTCTATCTACGGAGGCTGGAAGGAGCCTGGGCCACACGATCTGGAACCAGTTTGCATCTCTGCGACAAGCCCTGCACGTAAATGTTCCCTTCTCTATTCATCAAAACGAAATATCAGCATTCCTACCTCACTGCAAGGGACTGGGAAGATAAATCCACTAAAACTGATATGCTCAGACACTAAAGCGACAGCCTAAATGGGTTCTGAGAAAATATCCCAACCTGCTTTTGGATCTTTGTAAAGCATACTTCATCTCATTCAGCCTTTCATTATTCTGCCCACTGCCTATCTACAAGGAGGCTTTCTATCCTACTTCTACTCCTACCATATCACACCCAACGTATTTTTTCCAAAGAAATCAGAATGAAATAATGCTGGTAAAGAACAAAAAGCCTCACCTCAAGCAAAAGGAAGATAGGGGAAGAGAAAGAGTATAAATGAGACAGGTAAAGCTAGAATTTAAACATTTGATATAAACAATGCTAAGAAACAGAGTGGATATTTACTGGTTAAAGGTTTCTGGGAGATATTGGAGGAAAAATAGGAATGTAACATAGTTCTCAGACATCATAAGCTAATCTTATGATAATCTTATGATACTACCAAAATAAATACAGATTGGCCCTAAGTTAATTGAATCTCCTAGAGGGTTATCTGCTTCCAATCCTATACTTGTGTACATAAAAATAAATGTTAAGATTCACAGAAATATTTTTTAAAGAGAAATGAGAAAGCCAGAAGATTTAGAAATGTGACAAAACAAAAAGGCAGCTTTACTTGTGCTATTCAGCATGGTGACTGAGCAATGCTTCCCGACTGTGGCACAGAGGAGGACAAACAAGAAATTGCAAATCATTTCCTTGTTAGCAACAGGAAATTAGAGCTATAGAACATGTAATTTGAGCATGATTTTTCAAGTGCCTGAATCATTACTGAATATAAATATGAATGGCACTAGGACTGTCAGTGTCTGATGCACTCTTTACTGAGATAGAAACCACACAAGCCCTATCCCTCACAGCACTGTGAAATGATTAACAAAGCCTTGCGACAGCTCAGAGAGGAAAATATCAACATTCCCATTTTCGAGTCTTTTCACTGCGATGCGTTTGGCACTATGCAGACTTTGGGTGCAGCTTTCACACATGAACAGGCAGAGGTTTTTAGCAAGAGCTGAAAATAGAAATCAGGACTTGCTTTGGCTGGCTGGCATTTTCTCCGGTTAAAAAAAGGTTTTGATTACAATCCAGAACAAAATAACAGATCTGTTGAAACCAAAGCGGTTCAGGATTGTTGCCAGGAGCTCACAGATAAGAGGGAATGCTGCTCTCTGCTGTCTGTGTGCCTGGCTGTTGTGGTACCCTCCGAGGGAGCTGACACACATTGTTCTGCCATCGGGGACCTCAGCAAGGAGCCTGGGACCCCCAGACATGCAGTAGGTGCTCTGGCTGGAGCACGGGTTCAGAGCAGGCAGCGTAGAAATGCCAAGCAGGCTGGTGCTGGACTCATCGTGGCTTCCAGGTACTCTGTCAGTACAGAAGGGAGAGGAGCAATGCCGTGTCATCTTAAAAATCCTTAACAAGCTAAACCTGAAAGTCCTAAGCAATACATGCCAACATGCAACATTTTTTTTTCTCTGATGGGAAGTTAGAAATAACAGCTCAGCTACTCTCCTGTGTTGCTTGTTGCATTAAAGCTGTTGTCCCCAGTGTGCTGCCCAACTTAACTCAATAGTCCTGTGTTCTTTCTCCTTTACCATAGTCTTATTTCGGAGGAACAGCAGACACCTTCCAGGAAGGATCTTCTGTCAGCCTGCCCACTGCCCATCGGCACAGAGAGCATAAGTAACCTTCTGGCATCATGGCATTTCCTTATGAAGCTTTTGTTCTCTTGCCATTTTGGGGCGTAATACAGCAAATTCCTGGAAAGTCCTGGTTGGACACAATATCTAACCTTGCTTTTGACCGTCCTGCTCCTTAAAAACATGTTGTTACTGAGGAGATAGGCAAAAACATGGACAGCAACGAAACTGTTTGTGGATTTCCAAGTAGCAGTATATTTAAGTTTGCAAACCAGAGCACAATATATTTAATTCAAACTAGATCATCTGACAGATACTGTTTGTAAAATCCAAATCACCAGTTACCTAACTTTGTAGATTTGCTCTAGTAAAGCCTCCAGGTTTTGAAGCACTATGACTGGTTAATTTTTCTGCTATGACAAAAACAACTCTGATCAGACAACTGATCCTTTCGATATACAGTAAGGAAAAAAAAAAAAAACAACAGAAGGAAAAGAAAAAGCAGGTTCATTTTAAGTCCCAGCTACAAAATTATTTAGTTAAGCAGTCTATAAAGTTAAGATATTATTTAATCCTGATCTGCTTTCTTAGTCTTAAAAAGCACACAATACCCTGACCTGTAAAACAAAAGCTTGTTTTGAAAACGGTTTTAGCCTGGCAAGTATAATGTGAAGTGCTTTCAGATCTGTTTTGTAGTTACAGCCTGAACATATCCTAACCCACCATTATAAATACCTTCTATAAATATCAGTTGTCCTTATCAAAATCAACATTTCATTGAAATTAAATACAAACAGAGCCATCTATCAAATTTTCTCTCCTAAATTGGATTGTAAAGCTGACTTTCCCCCGCCCCTATCTACAGCTTGTCGTGTTTTTTTCCTCCCTTTAAATGGTTTATGGGAATCTGTTTAATGAAAAAAAGAAAAAAAATAAAGAAAAAAAACCAAACAGGTCCCCTTTCACCACCACCTCAGTGGCAGCTGCATGGTTTATACCTCGCTGTCAGATTGTAAGCGGAAGGTGCATCGCCCAGAGCCTGGTCTCCTGCTGGCAGAACTCCTCCTGCTCACACCTCAGCTATAACCGATGGCTTCCCAACAAGGAAGCCCTTTGCCCTCTGCTTTCCCTTGTGTTTCTGCCAACCCTAAGCCTTGCTGCCTGCTGCTCCATGGATCCATTACGTGCTTAGGAAACACCTGCTGTTCCTGCCTGAAAACAGGAAAGTAGGAATCATCCAGAAAAAAAAAAGAAAAAAAAAAGGTGAGTAGTGGAATGCAGCATGAGCCGACCCCTCTCTGTTTCCATCTCCCCTCTCCCCTCCTCATTTCCACCTTATTTTGGTGATCAGTGAGACTAAGCATTGACAAAGAGCCATTTCTGCAGCCCTTGCAGTACTGCTGTTCTTTGCCAGCCCCCCCCAGAAGGGCTTTTAGCACAGCTTTCCCCACAAAAAGGCTCCAGTTTCCACCCAACCCGTATCACCATCTCCTAAAGGCTTCTTGCACAGACTAAACAAGCTCAAATATCTCACACAAAAAGGATAAATGTGGCAGCAGTCAAGTGAGTCAATTTTTTTTTTCCACGCAGCTGCTCCCACAAACCCTGCTTGCTGCTCTGACTGCTAATCTGCTGGCTGCTAAGCTCTGTGTTACCCTCAGCTCTTCCAGGAGGGACCAGTGAAATGCAGCAGGCTTACGTGGCTGCTATGAGCAGATCAAACCACTGTAACAACGGGAACACTTCTTATTTCCTCAAGAACGGCCACATCAAATCCCTTCATCCCAGTTGAACCTTCCACCACAACGTTAGTTTAGCACCAGCCTGAGGACACTGTAATATTTGAAAGAAAGGTACAGAAAATCTTCCAACATTCCTGTTTTCCTTTCCAGAAAAGTCCTTTCCCTTTGTTCTGATTTCTGGGGAAGGAAAACCTGAGCACATTTTGCAGACCAATCGTTTCAGTGCAGAAGATTGCTGCAGGATTAAAATGCTAGGAACCTTACAAACGCACCACTGCAAATGCTCACGTATAACCAGAGAACATAAAACACGGATAAAAACAGACTTTACAACACCTAGAGCCTTTGATAGAGTCAAATTTCAAAGGCAGATTTTATAGCCAGTCATAATCAGGCAAATTAAGCAACCCACAATCCTCAGACCTGGTAGAGCGCCCTTATGTGCCATTACATTTTCAGACCTGCAAAAATAAAGCCACTCGAGACACAGCCTGTGACACAGTCTGACACAGCAGTATCCAAGTCATGGATGCATTTCTAAGATGTTTTATTTATCCCAAAGGGCAAGAGAGAGACCTGATTTCCAATGGTTAAAGATTTCAGTAACACATGGAGAAAAACAGCACAGGACCGAGCAGATGCCGCATGCTGCTACTGCTCTGCAGGGCTCTTTTGGGAAACTATTTCATTTTTGCTTCATGAAAAGCAGATTGATTATTAGCTGCCTGGAGCTCCCTTTATCAGCTGAACTTGTGCCAGCATATCTTCCGTGTAGGAAACTTAAGCTGACAGGATCAAGTTGCTGAGAAGTCACCAGCTTATATTCTGACAAACTGAGGTTAAGTGCTCTACGCCCTTTGCAAACTTAATTAAAAGCTGAGCAAAGAACGGTTTCTCTGCATATGTGTTGAGAGCCAGAGTGACAGTCATGCAATTTGAGGGGAAGACAAAGCTGAGGCTGACAATCCAGGCCTGATGGGTCACTGGGCCTGCTCTGATCTGGCCATAAATCCCCTCTGCTTTTCTGCTTCCCAATTACATGCCTGTCTGGCAGATCACTGCCAACACATAAACCAAACCAAACCCAAACAACTCATCCCAGCCCTTCAGGAGTCCTGGTGGCAAGGACATGTGCTGGTGAACACAAGATGGGAGCCTTGGCCAGACGAGACACAACACTGTCATCCTGGCAGAGGAGGGAGATGTGGCAAGACTGACCATATGGGCACAAGGATCAGGTCTCCAATCACCTTTTGGATGCCTGGGTATGCCTGGGCTGCTGAAGCATGAAGGGCAGTAAGTAAATGTGTAGGCAGTGAGATACGCAGAGCTGTCTCAGCTGAAGGCCCTCTGTGAAGAGCATTAAGAGCGCCCTGTGCTGAGCTAGAAAAAAACAAGCCTCTAAATCCTCATCACCAGCATCCAAAACAGCTGTTCATTCCTCTTCTGATGGAAAAAAGCCTTGTGAGACACAAGTGTAGATAAGCATGCCGATTTCTTGCAAAGCAGAAGGAAGTCGGCTATGTGTGTGGCAGACAAAGGCCTGGACCACCCCGAGGAGGCCCAGGCAGCAGGAAGAACTTCACCTCCCTGCATATCCCAGTGGGCAGATTGCTGGGGTAAAAGTGGGCTTTTCAGTGCATTCCAAATGTACCAGGGTAGAAAATGACACTTTCATTCAATATTCAGGAAATGATTTTTTTTTTTTTTCCAAAGAATAAAGACTACAAACCCTCTGCTGGCACCCTGACCAGAGAAGTGACCCAGAGATTGTGCTGCTCTTACTCAAATCCTCAATGGCCTGCTCGTGGCTGAAAACAGAATATAGCACTCTCATCTCAACCTCTCTGATCTGTCAAAGCCAACAAAAAAAAAAAAAGTTCTTCTCTTGGGCTCTATCGATTGTCCTCTTCTGGCACTGCTCTCAGCTCTGAGCACCCCCTTGTGAAACTTTCAGAGTGCCTTTCTGTCCTCTCCACGAGATCCTCACCGCTGGATATCTTCTCACATGAACAGCTTGAAGCCCAAGGGGAAAAAAAAAAACACAAAAAAACAACAAAAAACAATAACAGATAACTACATATTAAAAGGGAGTGCAGGAAACCTGACCTCTGCACCACTCCAGCTTGAACAGCATGAATGTTTTTGTAGGCTTCGTGGGAAAAGAATCTGAAGCAGATCTGAGAACTGTGAGCTCGGCGAGCAGCTCCCTCCAAACGTCAAGAGAACTTCAGGAAGAGAGTGCAAAATTGTAAGAAATTCAGCAAACAAGCAATAAGAAAGCATGTGGGCCAACTGAAGGTGGAAGAAGGTCTTCAAAAGCCAATGAAAATCTGCAGCTCAAGGATAGATTGTAAAGGAGCACAAAAACAAAAGCAAGAGGTGGGGAGGCTGCTCTGACCCTCCAGGATACAGGAGTTGTCACGCTGCCTGACGGCATCACGGATGGATGCCAGAAGAGTGTCACAACAACAGATGAGAGGCCAGAATGAGACTTAACTGTGTGAAAAGACAGGAACGGCTTCGTGTCTTAGCAACGTTACAGATAAAGGATCCACAGATCTGCCCAGACCCTAGCCTCTTTCCCACTACCCCTCTTTTTGTTGAAAAGCTGAGCCCAACCCGTTTCTAGCCAAGTCACAGCAGTCAAGGCTAAGTTTAGGTTCTGGCAGATCCAGTAACCTACCACTTTATGAAGCTGACAAGTGAATTAATCAAGCTGTGAAAGTGCTGGCAAGCAGCTCCCTGTTAGGTTCAAGGAAATAAGCAAAACCAGTGTTGAAATAGTCCAGTTAAAAATCTCCTGCTTCACATCCCTCTCCTTTTGAAGCACACACAAAAAAAGCTTTTTATTGCTGAAAGTAGTGAACCAGAGAAGAACATTTCGATTGCAAAACCTCTTATCAAAGCGGGATGAAATCTCTAGTAAAAATTAATTCCGGTTCCAACTTTGAAGAGCACAGTCATTAATCCCCTTTTTTCATGTGAAAAGCAAAGTGACAAGCCACTTCAAGGTGGCCAGTGCAGCCTGCCCAAGGGAGCAGAGCTATGTTGGCTGCATGTCACTGCGTCCTCCGGCCTCCTGAAGCCTGTAACACTCCCCCACGTCCCTGACCCTTCATTTCCTCTCGCCAGCTGGCGAGAAACATCCAATGCCCACTGCATTCATTCCCCCGCACGTCGGCTGTGGCGGAAGCAATCCATAAACATCTACTGATCTTCTGAGGCTATTGCAATATTGGAACTAGCATTTTAAAGGTCTTTCAGTGATGGATGCAGATGATATGAAGCCCGTATTGCAGGCACTTTCTGCCAAGACGTATCAATAATTCACAGCATTACAATTAGCCTGGAAGTAAGCACAGCGGAGGTCAGGAAAATAAGCACTTAGCAATATAATGAAGGTGACAACACGAAATTCGCTATGCATCAATTAGGCTTTTTAAACCCTGTCAGAACCATTTATTATTAAAGAAACACAGAACTACAGCAGCACGGATGTGACACAGTCACCCACTGGACACGCTAACAGCCCATATTACGTTACCAGAAATAGCACCAGCAAGGGCAGAATCAGTGTGAAATGACTGTTCATTTCGAAACAGGCACGTGGGCATCAAAATATCAGCTTAGTTTCGCTTGTTATTACGTCTGCAATGTTTAAACAGGGACTCTGCTTTCCTCGTCACGGAGCACCACACAGACGAGGAGCTGCAGTTCATTTGCAGCCTCACACGAATGCCACAACCGAATGGGAGGGCTGCAAACAACCCCCGGACTGATCTCTGAGACCAGGCTGCCTGAGACATTCACTGAATTATTGATACCTGTCTAGAGTTACATTACATGTCAAAAATCCAGAAGGTGCTTCTGACATTTCCCTACCAGGCTGCAGAAGAAACAATACCTGCAATCAGAGAGCGGGTTATCCACCAGGTTCCCGTAATGCCTCACTGAACAATCCAGCTGCATCCCAAGCAGCTGTCTGCTGTCTCATATGAAAGCTGATATGACAAGGTTTTTCCCTTTTTTTTTTTTTTTCTTTCCTTCAGTGGCTGCCCACTCGAATATCCCTTAGCAAGAGGTTTAAAGAGCGGTCAAAAGCTTTAAAGCAATGGCTACATTACTTCCAGATGTGGGGAGAAATCCTTTGAATTGGAAACAAAATTAGTATCAAAGTATAGTTAAGCACTGTCAGGTGGATAACAGATTTTGTTCTTCTCTAGGGTGAGCTCACTGCATTGTTCAATTCATTTCCAGGGGCACAGCAAAGTTTAATTAGCTCCTTTTGAGAAGCTTCTAAGATGTTTGGATGGAAAGCTTTAGGAGCACCAGCAGTATGCAAAGACTCAGGTTGGTGTTATGAAGTGGTGTGCAGGAACACTAATTCTGAGCAACGTGGGACTACGAGAATACTTGAAGACAAAGCTTGCTTCTGAGCTGGAATGAATACTCTGAGCAGACTGACCACGGAACATGGTGGGGAGATGGATACCACAATGCTGGTTTTCCACAGGAACACTCAGCTTGATGATACTGTCCTTAAACCGTGCAAAGTCAGGTCACAGGAAATAAAATGGGATAAGGAGGAGTAACTAAAAAAAAAATACAAGTCTCATTTCTGTAGCTAAAGGCAAAATAAAAGGTGAAAGGATGTACAACTATTTAATGACTAGGAGTTTACACAACTCCTGGCTAAGTGAGCAGAGATGTGATCAAGAGGTCACATCCCTGACAACACAGTGGCAGAGCATGAACTCTGTAGCTGAGTGAAGAAGAAAACCCGAATCCAAATATTTTGGCTACAACAACAGATTCATTTCAGAAATCTGTTGTTCAAGGTTTTAACATTACACCTGTAAATAGTGCTTTTTGGACAAATGCTTGCAATTCAAAGTGTACAACTTTGCTTTGAGAAAGCTGTAAGATTTATCAACGCAGACCGAATAAGGCAAGGTAATGATCAACCGGGGTGTCTTGTTGGGGTGAAATGTTTCAAGAAAATTCATAGAATCACAGGATGGTTTGGGTTACCCTGGCTCAGGCGTAGGACCTTGCACCTGAGGGCCTTGTAGAATCCCATGAGGTTCTCACAGGCCCACCCCTCAGGCCTGCCAAGGTCCCTCTGGATGGCAGCCCTTCCCTCCAGCACCACACTGCTTGGTGTCATCAACAAATGTGCTGAGGGCGCACTTAATCCTACTGTCCCTGTCATTAATAAAGATATTAAACAGTACCAGTCCCCATACAGACCCCTGAAGAATGCCATTTGTCCTTGGTCTCCACTTAGACATTGAGCCATTGACTGTAACTCTGAGTGTGACCATCCAGCCAATTTCTTACCCACCGACTGGTCCATCCATCAAATCTCTCCAATTTAGAGACAAGGATATCATGCAGGACAGCGTAAAATGTTTTGTACAAGTCCAAGTAGATGATGTCCATTGCTCTTCCCTTACTCACCAACGCTGTAACCCCATAGCAGAAGACACCAGATTTGTCAGGCATGATTTACCCTTAGTGAAGCCATGTCATCAATCACTTCTGCTTTCCCTGTGCCTTAGCACAGTTTCCAGGAGGATCTGCTCCATGATCTTGCTGGGCACAGAGGTGAGTCTCTGTTGTGTAGTTCACTTGATCTTCCTTTTTCCCTTTTCAAAAATTAGGGTTATGTTTCCCCTTTTCCAATCATGGGGCAATTCACTGAACTGCCACAACTTCTCAAATATGAAGGACAATGGCTTAACAACTTCATCTTTGAGTTCCCTCGAGACCTGTGGATGCCCCTCATCAGGTCCCACAGACTTGTGCACCTTCAGGTTCCTTAGTGGGTCTCAAACCTGATCTTCTTCTACAGTGTGTGGTTGTTCATTCTCCAAAAATTCAATTGATTTAGTGAAGAAAACAACTTCTGTAATCAGATCTAAATATAGCCACAGCACAGTTATTTGTCAATTCATACCTGAGGGATGGTAATATACCTGCAAAACTACAGCTCTTCTGGGCAATGAATTCAATTTTTCATGCATTGTTGGCCAGCACACTTAACCTTTACTTGCTAATCCATTTCCCATAAGATGCCAATAGGCATGCCAAGCCTCTAATGCACTTTAAAAATCTATTTTTGAGCTGCCAGAGAAGTTTTCTTCACTTGCCACAGAAGTTCACAGTGGTCTCAGTTCCACAACAGACAAGGAAACCTGATACACAGCTGGGAACCCAGGAGCCCTGAACAATGAACTTTGCATTACCAAGCAACAACAGAGCACAGCTTTCAGTACACTTATTCCTTGTGTTGGAAGCTTAAAAGGCTCGTAGCAATTTCAAAACCACTGCTGCTATCAGGAAAGTTATTATTATTAGGAAGTTTAGGTTTCACAATTACGTTGACAATCTAAAGTACTTAAACGTATTTAATTTTAATGAAAGGTAGCATCAGGTCCTCTGGTAAGCTTGGAAAATACCTTCCACAACCCCTAGTTTAACCATGCAGACTGAGCATGAAAGCTGCAAAAACACTACCATTGCTCCATATATAATGTAGTCAATAAAGAAAAACCTAGAATTGCTATAGAAAGTAATCCTAAAACCTCCCTACAGGGCTTTTCCAGGACGTGTGGCAAACAAAGGATGCTCTTGGGGTGATGCACTGTACACGTTTTATGGGGTACTTTGTCATTTATTCAAGGCTTTTCCATTTGATGAATGGGGTCACACTACAACTACACAGACAGGGCAAGAAAAAACAACAGCTTCTAGTATATGAACAGTCACCTAATAAACAGGTGACCATCCTGCTTTTCTTGCAAGGCCGAGCGTATACCTCTAATAAAACTGGCTTGGACACGTTTACAGATGCTGTCGGCCCATCTGACTTCACATTTGACAGAAATTAAATGACATGTCCAGAGATTTTGCAAGAGGTAAGAAGATGCCCAGCTCTCTGGAGTCCCATTGCTCAGAACGTGCAGATGTATGAAAACACTGTAAAAAACCTTCACATTTCTAAACTGCTGGTTTCTGCTCCAAACAAACTACTCTGATTAAAGTTTTTGCTGTTTTTCTACTTTTCTCTTTGTTAAAGCTCTGTATTTTGATTTCTTGGAGCGTAAATGTTATTTTTTTATGTTCATAATTTCTCTAAAAATACATGCCAAACTTAGGAGTCCCTTAACAGCAAGGATATATAAGGATCATCCTGCTGGATGTTTTCCAGATATTTTACACACATACTGGTAGGACAAAAGGAGAACCCAGTATCCCTAATTTTACAAAATTAAAGCCTCATGTCTTTCAGAGATGTTGAAGCTGCTGATTACTCCTCAATGATATTAAAAACCACCCTAAAATATTATATGCTTGCACACATGGTAATATTTCTTATTTTCTACTGTAGAATCACAAAAGACATTTCTATTGCTCCTCTGAAATAGATGCCTCTCTGTTCCTGTCTCAAATCCTAGGAAGAACTCTGCCAAATCCAGGTTATCTTCTCACAGATAGCTTCCCACAGGAAAACAAACCTGAATTTTGCCTATCCCTCGGATATAAGGCCAGCATTGAACTGAAAGCTTCTCCTGTCTCAGAAACAAGAAGTGAGGAGTGTCAGGGGTACAGAAGGAAGATCCCAGAGAACTGCACTTGCTGCCCATGCAATACCAGCAACTACAGATGATCATTATATACTTCCAAAGTTTTAGTATTCTTTATTCAGGGTCTCAGGAAAACAAAGAAACAAACAAAAAAGCAAACACTTACTTCATCTCTATAAAGAGGGCTTGTATAGTACATGATATCCATCGCACTGCTGTTCAGCATGTCCCTTAAACCTCGTACTTTATCTGGAGTAATGGAGTCCACAGTGTCTGAAAGAAAAGAGACCTGAGTTACATGCAGGAGAATGATAAAATCCCATCAAGGCACATGCAGAGGACACAGCGTGAAACTTCTGGGGACAATTTTGTAGACTGCAGCTACTGGAATAACAAAAGAATCAAGTAATGTACCTCCATCCAGGGTAAGTTTTGACCTCCATTCAACTGGAAGAAATTCAACATGGGTAGCAAGATTAGAAAAATACTTCTCTTCTATTTTTCTTGCAGTATCTCGCATCCTTACAAAAAGAAAGAAAGAACACGTTCCTGTTAAGACTAGTATTGGTGATCTTATCAAATAAAGTCAGTGCATCCACTCATTTCTCACATTACTACTTTTACTACAATGCATGCTTATTAACGTAGGTAAAATAAAATTGTGAGGTGAAGCAATTCCAGTACTTAAATTATCTTATAATTGAAAATTATGCATATTACATGCTCAAAAGAATTTATGAACTTTAAATATATTTTACTATAAGCCTAATAAACCATCCAAATTCAATTGAAAGAAATCTGTTAACGCTGACTGGTTTGGGCTAGAATGTGATCTAAAAATTAAGAATTCTATCACTGCCTTGAAATCCTGAAATCAACCATTTAATCCATTACGTAAGGAAGACAATTCAGTGCTTTTAAGCACAACGAAAACTATTAACAATATTGCTTGAAAAGTCAGAATTTTAATTTCTCATATCAAATTGGAGGGCTTAAGAGTCCTCAGAGTGAGAAATCGGATCATTTATTAGCATTTCAACTTACAGTAGCAGATGCAGAGTCTGTGTTTTTAAATTACTTTTCATTTTTAAAAGATATCTCAACATGAACATTGGTGGATGCATCCCTTGGAATGGACATAAAAAACTTAAAAATACCTCAAAACAAAATATATCTGAACCTCTCTGCTGTCTGGAGGAGAAAGGGAATACTGGCATATTACATTCCTTTAAAAATGCTACTTTACTACTGAGGCATGAAAGACCATCAGCAGTGGATGAAAAATAGCATGAAATTCTAGAAGAAGATGGTAAAAAATCCATGCATTCTATCAAAGACATTTAACAACCAGGGGAAGTGTTGTATTTTCCCTTCTTTCCTTTACGCTATACTTAGGTCCCAATGACATTAGCATTTCTGAAGATGAGCACAACAAACTAAATCTGACCGAGGGGCAGCAATGCTGCATTTCCAGCAGCTGGTTCCCAGTTAAAAATCAGAATTTTGTTTTGAGGCAAAGCCCAGAGTTCCAACATGTTTTATTCTGTTTTCAAAGCAAACCCCCTTCTAACGATTGCTGCAACCAAACGCACGATGACATTAAATCTCTTATCAGTAATTCCACAAATCCAAATGCGCTCCAGGTAAGTTTAACCCCCTGGCTGAGATACGTTCCTTGAATATATGAGTGCTCCTGTTCTGCTTCAGTAGAAATGCAACAGTTCAGCCTAAATCACTACCAGCACCTGAGACAGTAATCGCTTCAGCTGCTCTGTTTGATGGGCAAAACTATCCGCACTGAAACAGCACCAGCACTACGCAGGGATCCTGTATGGACAACTCGTGTCGAATTCCTGTCTTGAGTTTAAATCCATCTTTAGCTCTTTAAAATAAAGCCAGCAATACACAGCAGGTAGCTGAGACATGAAGTCGGGAGCTGCTCAAATCTCCTCCACGAGGTTGCCACAGGAGGTGACAATTCAGATAAAAAGGAAGAAGCACTGACAAAAGTCATTCTTAATTTCCCTCCGTAGTTGTTGCCCCGCACAGATCCGCCTCACTAACAGGATTTATGTCGCGCAGGGAAGCTGAAGGTGGATGTGGCCAGAGGAATGGACGCGGAGAGGAATTTCAGCTCCTACCAGCAGCTCATGAAGGCTGCAGAGGGATGTCACGGTAGCTTTGGGCAAAACACCTACTTTTTTTTTACTTTAGCCTCATCAGCTTCACAGTGTGGGAGAACACGCTTCACCGAGGAAGGAATATGAAAGCCAATGCCTTGCAAAAACATTTTCTACAAAAATAATTCTTTTTCTTAAATCGTCTTTTCTTTTGTTTTTCTCCTCAGGATAACGAAAAACATATGCTACAAAAAGGCAGGTCTGTGATACACCAAATTTTTAATTGAAGTGGGCAGTCAGAAACATTTTCCCATCAAAAAGTAGGTGTTGGTTATGAAAGAAAGGAAAAAAAGGGGAGTATCCTTTGACACACTGTGTTTCAAAATAGTTACTGATGGCATGACCAAGCAGTTAAGAAATGCAACTAATCAACATCTCTATTATTAAAGCCTGGTTTGATTGCACTCCTAATCTCCTAGTATCTAGTCCAATGAGATGGCAAAGGTTTACACACAGAATGTCCTTTCTGTATGATGGGGGGGAAAAAATCAGCAAGAAGACCTGCTTAAATCAGGGCTGATGAACCTCTTTGCTTAGGGCTGTGCAAGCTTTTTTGAGTATTTTTTGCATGTCATATGCAAAGCAAGCAAGCAATAAATATATACACACACAAGTAGTGGTGATTATGTATATTAAATGAAATAAAGAGACAAACCTTTCCTAGGTACTCTCCTTAACCTAGGAGAGTAGATCCTAAAAAGGATAAAGGAACAGTGTTGCTTTGCCCTAAACAGAGCTTTCAGTGCTCCTCATGAGCAATTCCAGCATGCCTTACAAGCAGTGTTTGTACAGGGAGAGTGACTGGTACTGGCTTAGGAAGGGAATTGTTAACATTTCTGTGCAGGTGTGTGTGGACTACACAGGCACAAAGTGACCCAGCCCTGCAAAGCACAGACCAAGCTGCCCCACCACCACGCACACAATGTGCTTTTGAGGACACTTTAAGAGCCTAAGGACACTTTGAGAGCCTAACTTCAGCTGCACAGATTATCAATAGGATAAAAATTCAGTATGTATAACATTCGTGGATTCCCTGCGTAACCAAAATTAAAGAAAAACACGCCTGTTTGAATAAAATCAGATAAATGCTCATACAGGGAAATGCAGGGACCTAAAATTCATGAGAAAAGTATTTGGCAATGCTGTCGGTTCTTTAGTATTGCTAAATCTGCTAAATTTTCTTAGCAAGAAGGACAGTGGCCAGCTAACTTGCATTCAGAAATAGCAAGTTTAGCAGTAGATCAGCAAATGAGCAGCAATCTAAAGCTGCTAGACTTAACAGCAGTAAAAGCACAGAAACGTTATATGAATAAAGCACAGATTTCTACATAGCAACGATGATTTTGTATGAAAGAACTTTTGTGTAACTCAGTCTTAACAGTTCAGGGAAAAACATCTAAACATTTTACCCATTAGTGGCTGCTATAAACATTACGAAGAAATAGCTGTTAGAGCTATTTACAAGCCCTGCTTCAAATAGGATGGCCTTCTTTTATCCTGCTGGTTATTAATCTGCTGATTTGATGGTTTTGTTTTCAAACACAGACGGGCGGCTGTTAGGTTTTTAACCCCCAAACCTCAGGAGGTTACGGGACAGCACAAGTCACCATCGAGCTGTGTCATGTCCAAAGCAAGGAGGCGGACAAATTGGAACCCACTGTCGGGAAACAAAATGCTCCTTGGTGCTCTTTGCCATGGAGTTTCTTCCTCTTCCAAAGGGCTCAAGTCTTACCAAAGCTGTTCATGGGTAAACTGATGGAGGATTTTTAACTGAAAGTCTTGTTTCTAAAGCTAGACTTAAAGAGTTTGGAAAAACAATGCAGCTAAGAAATTCTGTCAAAGCTTTTGTGAAAGCTTCAGGTCTCCCCTCCTAACAACTGTGCTAGTTTTGTGCCCTTTAGCAAAATACAAAATGCAATTTTAACTTTTAGGCTCCCACATCTTGATGGTTTCCCACCCTATCCGCTGTGGTTGCCCAGACATGGCGCATCCTTTGGCAGCAGAGCTCCAAATTTCTGCTAAAACAGATTATGGACAAACACTCAAACGCACGTGGGCATACTAGAAAATCAAAAGGCAACTCCGTGTGCATCCTCATCCTGTCTTGCAGAACACATTCTAGCAGAAGAGGTGGTCTGTTTCAACAGCTTTCTGTTAGCTGCCACATCACTGATGGCAGAGCAAGCATGCAGAAATTCCATTTCCAGTGCTGGTTCAGGTGTGCTTCTCCACTGCAACACACTGCACTGCACGCTAGCCTTAAGGAGCTGGTTAATACTACAAAGTGCTGACTGTTTTCAGATTACAAACTATATAGTTACTAAAAACTTCAAGTTTTTTGCCTACCACTAAAAATTCCTATGCAATCCCATTCAGCATTACTGGCCAAATACTGTCAGGAAGAGGTGCAATTATTCTCTCCCTCATTATTTTACAGCAGCAATATCACACCCATCTCCTGATCCCAAGAGCCACAGAGGCATTAAAACACATTAGCAGGACAATTCCCAGTGCAGCACATCTCATTTACAGTGAATGGCACTAGATGGCATCTCCCACTGATTTTCATCAACAGTTTTATATTTCAGATTTTGACCAAAACTGTGGAGTAATTGCCAAGCAGTGTGGCTGTACTCACACACAAAACACCAGAATATATACCTGCTGTATATACGCACACCTGTTTTGCTATTAAGACCTTTTTTTTTTTTTTAATACCTTCTTCTGGCTTAAAAAAAAATAAAAATCAGCTGTTTTATTAGATGGCAAGTCCCTCCAGCCACTTGCTAAATTAACACTAACTGAAGCGATAAAACCTCATCTAAACAGGCAGAGAATTATTCCCCTCTCCAATACAAACTGAAGTTGAAATATTGACCCCAGAGCAACAATTACTTAAATATATACATCCAAATACATGATAACAACTAAAATTTATGATTTTTCTATGAGAAAAACCATTCGAGCACAGATGCAGTGCATACTTTGGAAAGCGTTATGGCCTACTGCTATTTTGCATGCAGGAAGTAATGGCCTGAAAATAACTCTGAGACTCATGATAAATAAAATGTGTTTGTCTGCCTATCTCTGATAAAGCAATGTACTAATACTCCCAGAATTTTATAGGTATGCATCCTTGCATAAGTATAATCTAAGGGTGAATTAACATATTTACAATTACTGCTTTTTTTTTTTTTTTTTTTAAACTCTTACACTACTTGTTTTACTGTGCTGCAGCATTCAAATAGTACATAAGAAATTGAAATATTGGAGAGCTACAAACAACTTAGCTTCATCTAGTTCACAAACTTTATACAATCACCTTGAGTTGGTAATGGAGCAAAATAACTGAAGGGTTCAAAATGTTAATCATTTTATTTCCAAGTCATCTTTGCAGACTCTCTTCAGGCACATAATCCACAGCCAAGAATGAGGAAATGCTCCTGAATTTAAGAAGCTTACACCAGCCAGCTTCTTACTCTGAACTCTTGATTTAGGAGCTAAGGCAATGGGGCGAATGGCTGGGAAAAGGAAAGCCTTGAACAGTTTTCTTTCCTCTTCTCAACGTGAAGAAAATCCATACTCTAAATGCATGTTCTCAAAGTAAAGTGGGAATAATACATAATTGTGTACATATTTTTATGAAAACTTAAAAAAAAAATAAAATAAAAATGCAACATACTTTATTCCCAGAACACTACACTTTGCATTTTTTGTTCATCCATGGTAGAGATCTACTTAAAGTCTAAGAAAATAGTCTATAAAAATATATACAAATCTAAAATATATATTATTAATAATAATAATAGAGAGGCTATAAAAAATAGAGACTTGTTCTGCTGCTAACCCAGAAATAAAGCAGGCTAAAGCCATTCGTGGGTCACACACCTGGTAAATTATGCTCAAAAAGCACTGGTTTCATTACTCTGGAGCTCAGCACAGCAGAGCACGGCACTCCCTGCCTCTTTGAGGAAACAATATCCCAAGTTTTTGAGGACACTGGGGGCTGGGTTGAACTACATTTGGTAAGTCGAAGCGAGTAGTGGGCATGAGTAATAAAAAGTGAGTTTAGCTCAAGCCAGAGGAAATGAAAAGGACGCTGTGTTCAAAAGCTCAGCCACGTCTCAGAAATGCAAACTCGAGTTTTATTCAAGGCAGATTTCAAAGAGCAACTGCAAGACACGTGTTGTCTTCTGCCCCTGTTAGTCAGGGATTCACCTGCTCTCGGGCCTTAACTTATTCAGACCGCTGCTCCAGGATATAGGGAGACTCATTTTACTTCAGAGGAAAGATGAAAATTCTAGGAGGCAACCAGAATGAACACAGCCGTGATTCACACTTCATGCTCTACAAGCATAATGGGACTCTGGATGACCAAAGGAACCCAAGCTTCTTGGTTATGACTATGGGATCCCCAGGACAAGATCATGGAGGTCCAGGTACTCAAAATGCAGGTGCCTCCCTACCCAGCAGCATGGTTTTCCAACCAGCTGCAAGGATGTCCTTTGGTGAGATGCTACCTTTGGCACTGAAGCAGATCAGGCACTCCCTGTTCCCACTGCCTTACCCTGACGGTGCCTCCAATCATCCAAATAGGGTTCTGGGTCTTTGGGTAACTGCAGTGATCTGGATTATGGGGCTGTACAGTCAGTTGTGCTGCTGTGGGTAGGGAAAGTGTAACACTGGAGAGGAAGGGAGCAGGAACAGCTGCAGAGTTGTGCCTAAATCCTAAGCAGGCTATTGTACTTTTGGTCCAATATGCAATCGTGTTAGATAATTAATAAACACACACAGAACAAGCTCGTACAAGAGTATTAATACCCTAACCATCACCTTTTACCTCTTGGGCTGAACTCATTTACCTTCCAAAGAAAGCTCAAGTTGAAACCGGTACAGCCACTGTTACCGCCTGCATGCCTAACTGCAGAACGTGCAATTATTGCCAGCACCAAAGAATGGAAGACAAACACGTAATATGTAATGAAATGCTACCCTTAAATTGAAAATAAGCACAACTACCAAATGCATGAAAAGCCAAAAACATTGAAAACGTTCTACTAGGAAATCTTGATTTAAGATTCAAGCAGCAAATATTCAATGCATTGAAAGGCCTCTGAGAGGCTCTGCAAGGGCTTGCGTACCAGTGGAAATTTACCAAAACAGCTATTCTGAAGTAATTATAATGATAATCCACAATTAAAAAGCTTTCTAATGGGGCTTGCAATAAAAATGTAATTGGTGATTATGGAACGCCAAGATGATGTGCTTGTGCAGACAGCAATTTTGGGGCTACGAGCAGCAGCACAGGCAAATACAAATTTTGAATCAAAACAGAAGATTCAGACAGAGGCAGACAGATACCAGGGTTGGAGAAAGAGCAGCCAAGAAGCATTACAGCTATTATGGAAATACACAGACCAGTTACTCCATTCAATTATTAAGCACAGGAGTTTATAAAATTGAGAGGGTCAGCCTGTGGTAGAACAAGAGGATTTTTTTTAAAAGGAGGTTGGAAACATGGATAGCAACATTCCTAAATTCTATTTAGTATATTTAAGGACACCCCTCTCCACCCCTTCCAACACACACAACCTTAAAGCACAACTTCAACAAAATGAGACCAGGCTGCAGTGCACAAATATTCCAACTATGTGTGAAAGTATGTACAATTAAAAGATTATCTTCAAATTATCATCTTTTAAACGTTAACATTGTACCACATCAGAAATCCAGTAATGTCAGAATACTGCATCTGATGGCAAATCCTTTTTATATTACATACAAATACAGAATATAACTTCTTCCATTAAAAAAATGATTCCTTTTCTTCTGGAGCATCTCACAGAGCATTATTCTGTCCACGTTAGCTCAGCTGAATCATTGATCCAGCCTGGAGGAGGTACTGTCTCTTCTCAGACAAGTTCTGCTGTTAATATCAGCAATGACAGAAGCAGCTTGTTGTACCAGCTGCTGTGCTACATTTAGATAATAAATGTGTTTAACTTGACTGTGAAGAAACAAAATCATGTCACATCTTTTAAAGACCTGTTCATTCAAACGTTGATAAAACGCATCTTTTCCATTTACCTACTTAGAGGATGCCCTGCAACCCTAGCATCGAACCACATTAATGAGTAGACTGAACTCCATTTCTTAATGAAATTAGCGCATGCAATTTTAAATTACCCTGGAAGCAGGGTTCTGTTTTCAAGTCTGTGACCAACAGTATCTGCCTAATGATGCAGATACATCATGAGCTGTACCAGGTCCTTCTCGAGGCAGTAATCTGAGGACAGCATATCAAGTGAGCTCTGGTAGGGTCTCTCAACCCACCTGGGTTACAGAGAGAGCACTCCATGTCTGGGTTATAAGCTGCATTTTTGCATTTCTCTTTCTTTTCTCCTTCTTTTAATACCACTTGTTCAAGTGTGACTATGGTTTTATGCTATGAACTAAAGCGTTGCTCTCACGCAGGCTGAAATAAATACAAAAGCTTTACACCAGGGTAGATCGAACCAAAAAGAAGCAACAATATATGTACGTGGCAAAGACGAAATGCGGAAGAGAGGTTTTTCAGGATGGGAGAAAAGGAAGGAACCCGAGCAATCGTCCCCATCCAGAGATCCCACAGTCCCTTCAAGCACCATACCAAAAAAAAACGCAAGGTGTTGTGCAGTTCGCCTCTTCTTTCTACCCACCAGACTGTTGGAATAACACAGTTTACAGCAAGCTCTGCATTTACTTGCTTATCAAAGACACCAGACAGACCAGAGCAAAAGCAGCTTTCTATTTCTAAGGGACACACAATGCCTACCCCAGGGTTCCCACACAGGTAACATCTATTTCTCAAGTGACACACAAAGCTGAGCGCAACCCAAGACAGTGGTGAGCTCTGGGGGCTGCTAATGCTTTCTGCCACTGCTGGTGATATCCAGATACTGGTGAAGGAAGAAAGGAGGGATGGTGACACTGGTGGGCAGACTTAAGGCTTAAGCTCCAGATTTAGCATGGCTGCAACTACAGGCTTCCCATGAAAGCCTGCCTACCTGAAAGGAAACAACAATGAATTATTTGCTCTTTAGATTCTACTTTAAAGGGTCAAAAAATACTTCTGCCTGTCCTTCTAATCCTTTTTCAAAAGGCAACATTTGACTTCTCGTGTCCCTAATGCAAAAGAACATTAAAAAAAAAAAAAAAAAAAGTTAAAAAGAAAACCACACACACACACAGATCACAGATGAAAGCGCTAACAGAAAGTGTTAGTACGGCTTGTGAGAACTGCCACACTGTCGGCCTGGCAGACATTTCTTCTAAAATCTCTTCCTAGAACATATGGGATCTTCTCTACTGATAAGTTTTTTAAGCTATTAGAAAAAAATGAGATTTCAATCTAACACGATGCTTTCATTTTCTGATTTTGCACAGACAATTTATGCCAATAATTAGCATTTTAAAAGAATACGCAGTGCTGTCTGGTATTTCTTGAGGGTATCTGAGACCAGAGCAGAATTTACTGAAGCACAAAGAGTCTTGCTTCCCTTTTAGATTAATTAGCAGCCCATTCTATGACACATTTTAAGTCAGACTTCTTATGGAATGGACACCTATGCGCTGTGTCCTGAGCTAAAATTAATCCACACAGACAAACCCTGTATGTATTTTCAATGCAAAATGGGGTGGGAGGAAAGAAAAAGACAAAACGACTCCAAGGTGGAAGTTTTATTTCTGGTAGCTGTTGAAACAACAACTTATATTTAGGACGCTTGCATTACCAGTGCAATTGGCTCCTACAAAAATGTAAGTTTTTACATTTATCTTGGTGACTAGTTTCAGATTTTTATCAAAAAAGGTTTCTCTCTCCAGTTTTGCTTGCTTGCTCTTAAACACCACAAATGTAAGAGAATCAAAGTGCTACACAAGGAGAGTAGGGAGTAGCAGGTTGATGCTTTGAGATGACAAATGACACAGCAGTGAAATCAAGAGGCCTAATCTACTGTACCAGAGGACATGAGTGGAACCACGAGCTGAATGAACACAAGAGCCTGCTGACACGATGGCACCTCTGTCACTCACATGAGTACTGACCTACATAGTTGTTAATTTACCATGAAATCAGCAGTCTTAGCTCTACACATGCCTTAACAAGAGGCACTGGGTGTGCTACTATTGCTGTTGACTCTGAAGGGAAGCGGAACTATTTGGGACACATGTAGTAAACCATCCATACAACAGAGATCTGCAGTTAGCACTTTTAGCCTTCTCTTTCAGCTAATGAAGCATTCCTTAACACCACCTTGTCCCCACAGTGCTGTCATCAAGACTTTACAACTCCTTCTAATATTCAACAAAGGTGTTTTCAGGGACAGCACTCTCAATAACTTGGGAGTTTCTCCTCCTATTCACCAGCACTCTAAGTGGCCTTCTGAATTAGCTCGGATGTCAAATCAAAAAACATCTGCAAACCAAGCTTCACAAAAGACTTTTCATTAAAAGATCCCATAAGCATTTAATTCTGTTGTACTTTTCATCAGACTTCTGTGTTCAGAACTCAGTGAGTAGACTCTCAACTTGAGCTTCCCACTGTATTAAGTAACTCGGCACTGGTAGGAATGCCAACATTCATGCAATCCCCTCATTTTCCCTCTCTTACCAGCATGCATTTCACTTGCTCGCTGTTCTGACAACCAGCAGGAGCAATGAATGGAGATTCCCCTTGATTTTGATCAAAATCTCTCCCCACCCAGTTGGCAAAGGCACTGAGAACCAGTGCTAGAAATCCACTGACCAGCCCCCTGTCTTAAAGCAAAGTCTTAAGCATTGGTCATGAAAACTGGATGTATCTTTGCTCTTCTGGCTTGCAGCTCCTCTCACTAGGCCCATACAGTTGAACTGACATAGGAAGTAGTGCACCCACAATACAAAGACTAGTGAGTGAGAGGAAGAGTGGGGAAAGGAAATAGGAAGAGATACAGCTTAAACTGAAGCGTCTGCTATCATTTATAAGTCAGCGTTTCATTCAGGCTAGAGTTACTACTGCAAATAGTATGAAGGACTCACATAGCTGTATTTTTGATGATCCTTCCTTGGTCCATTTTCTGCCCAATACCATGCACAACAAACACAATGTGACTAGTTTGTGGTGGCTTGTCTTCTAAGGTAGCTTCTTCTACATAGCCTCTATGTAGCCTTGTCCCACTACTTGAAGCTGTAGAAAAAACATTATCCTAGATCAGTTACATTCTACAAAGTGCAATGGTCTTACACGTTGACAGATGCTTCAGGCCAATTGTCTCAGACCAATACATTAAAGTATCCTGAAAATACAATTATACATAAAGAATTAGCATGTACTTTTTAAGAATCTGCAGTTTTAAACTCCTGAGAGATTTGAGCAACTAGGTGCAATTAACTGTATCACTCGATGCATTAATAGGCTATTTCCACTGTAAAGACAACCAATTTCAGAGCTGTTTGGAAAAACAGCTTTTGGAAAACATTTGTATAATTGTCCATCCACTTTTACAACACAGTGCCCTGCTTCTACGTACCTCAGCATTTGAACTTCCTTATATTTCCACCTTACTTCTACAGCATGAACTGATCATTGAAATGTCTTGCCAGCCAGTCGATATGCATTGTCACTCTTTCTCTGACCCCATTAAGAGAACTGGCTGAAAAGCTTTGCAATTTTTCACTCTGACGGGAAAAATCTACATTTTATTGCAAGCCCATCCATCCTCAGATTTCCTCACTCATTCGCCAGCTGAGTGGCCAAACCAAAAATCAATGATGCTGGCAGATATGGGCATCCTCTCGCTGTCCTGCTGATGGCTTGTGAAACCCACTGGCACAGCGTGGCTTCATCCCCCTCTAGTGACAGACCCATATAGAAGGCAACAGCCTCATGTGAACGCTGGCTGCGCAATGGGAGAGAAGGATGAATCCAACAAGCCCTGCAGATGGCCATACAGAGGAAGAAAGCATCATTCCTCATGTGAAAATCCCAAACAAACAACTTGGTTTTCTTTTAAGGAGGAGGAAAACACAACAAAAACGCTAAGGGTGGTTTTTACACAGGACAGATTTATCAAGTGGGCTTCTATTTGATATTTCTTACCCCAAACTGCTTAGGACAGAGTTTGTTTATTATTTATTACACACTGCCCAAATCATGTTCTGGATACAGACTATTTCATTTCTTCCGTAATTTTGTGCAACAGCATTGAATTATATTAATTCTTGGCAAACATTAATTAAGTATCCACCCAAGAGCCCTGTAGGTTAAGAGGGCATTAATTACAGAACAGAGGCATGAGATTAAAGCCAAACCTATTACTTGATCTTGTCTCTTCAGAGACCAAGGAAGAAAACAAATGGAATTTGTGTATTTTCTTGTTTTTGTAGCTGTCCAACACTGCACAGGAACATTACTGTAGAGAGGACAAGTTCCAGATTTCCAGATTGGCAACAATCTGCCTTTCCTTTGAGGGGGAACATCCTCTCTTCCAACCTTCTCAGTCTCACTGGCTTTATAACTGGTAATTTTGAGCTTAAATGCGCTTGGATTTGTACTCAAAATACCTTCTGTCTAGGCGTAGCTGCTCACCCCTCCTTGCAGTTCATAGATCTGTCTAATGAACTGAAAAAGACAAGAACTGGCAAGAGGGGAATCTATGATCCTGTATTTAAGGAATGCATCACAGTATGCAAGTACACGACAGCAAAATTAAGGTTGCAAAGGGAACTGTGATTCTTATATTGTGTCTGTTAGTCACTGCCACTGTTGTATTATAGTAGTAAGCTTATGAAAACTGCTGCTTCTAAAATAATAAGAAATGTAATACAAATATGCCACAGACTATTCATGCATAATTATAATGGTGCACAACAACCCAAGGCACCTATTACACCCTTCTGCAAAACTCCAACAGCAAAAATGGGCCAGTCACATATTATAACTTCAAACTTGAAGTCTTCCCCTTCTAGTCTTAAAGTAACAATCTTAAAATACCGGTATTTAAAAAAAATTCTTTACAAACGCTGAGAAATATTACCTTTGGAAAACCCCAACTTTTGTGTAACAGTTCTTGCAATTTTAGATGTTGTTGCATCACTGTAAAGATACACTTCATCCACACTGTGCCAGTCCACATGGTTGCGACTCAACTTTAGACTATGAATAGCTGCAGCAAAAAGGAACAATATTTAATTTAGATGGATAAAAGGAAAACAAAAGCCCATTCAAACATAGAAAGAAGGGTAATTCACACACACTTTAAAATCTAGAGCTCTATTACGCCTACATTCACACTACTTCTTACCTTGAATAGTTTTTACATTTCGGATTAATCTTACCAGGACAAACAGCAATTTGAAGACCCACTCTGAGGACATTTCAAATCATTCTCCTGCCACCCTCAGTTTGGGCTGTTAGGCTTCCAAAATATATCCTTAACTGAAAACAAAGAACAGGGGGGGCAGGGAGATGCACCTCAAAAATACTGCTGGCTGGCGTGATGACCAGGTAGCTGCCCCATGTACTCTTTGCTAGAAAAGCTCAGCTGCACTCCTATTTTCTCTGTCCTGTGACTGCTCAGTGGGATCCCGGGTTTTGAACAAGACTACGGAGCTCTACAGCAACACAGAGGCTTTCAAGGCTCTGTTACTCGAAGGCTCCACTGCATCTGCTAGCCTTTCAGAAACGGCTAGGAGATGGAAATGCAGTTCAATGAGAAAGCCTCTGAATGAGTAATTTCTGGCACCGAACAGAATCTCGCTCTTTCAAAGGCCACTACGAGCTCTATAGAGCATTTGTGCAGTTCCTGTGTTTTCCAGATTTGGAACTGATTGAATTCTGGGACCAACCTCATGGCACTGCCCGATTGTCGGATTAAGCACAGCAGGCATGTTGTAATGCAAGGCAGAAACTCTCAGCTGAGCTTGGAGCTGGAGTAAGCAAAACCGTATCACAGCTCTATTGCTTGTAATGCAGATTTCACCTAGGTTTGGAAATCTGCTGCTTAGGACTCATCTAATGCAGGATATGCAATACTTGGAAAGCTGACAACTAACAGCAATAGCCCTCTGACAAGAAAGTGTTATTTAACTATGTCATTGGTCTTGCTAAAAAGCCCAAAGTCACGGAAAACACCCAGAGGAATTTTATTTTTTTCCGTAACAAGTGGGGCTCTAGCCTGTTCCCCACTTAAAGTCACTCGTCTGTTTTGTACTCTAAAAACATTCTGAGAAAACTTGAGCCATCATGGTTTCGTATTTTAACTCTCTTGCAGCACAAACCAGCCACATTAAACTAAATGTTGTGACCTTTCTCCTATAATATGTGCTTTTTTTTTTTCCCCCGAGGCAGACAGAACTAAGCCTTATGACAAACTGAATCAAGTCTCTAAGAAACAAGGGGATTAGAAAAGGATGACCCCTTTCGCCACAGTAAATAACTGATACACAAAAAGTAACTAGAACTACATGGCTGTTTGACACTGGCAGAGCAGAGAAGAGGAAGGGAAGCTAGCCTGACTTTGCAGGGCAGACACGTCAGCCCAGGCTGATGACTGGCCAGAGCAAGAAGCAATCTAGCGAGAACTCAATGAATGAGCAAACTGCTTCCTAAACACCCCTACAGGCAGAGAGATGAGTTCATGCCCAGAAATCTCAGTTTAGAACTGGATAAGAAAGGGAATTCCCAACAAAGCTTCCTCTTTCAGGCTTGGAGTCAATGCACCAGTCTGTGATGTCCTGAGAGGCAGGGAGTCCAGTGGCAAAGTGACTTCCTTGCAGATCTGTCTGCAAACTCCTCTATCCCCAAATCCACGATCGCTGCAGGCTTCTTATGCATCACCCAGCAGGTCTTTAACAGGCTTGTTCCGTTCACGTTTTATGAAATCACTCAGTATGTTCCTGGGGAAGCTGACAGAGGAGGGCTGGAAGCATGATGCCTTTGAAGATTGCGTGTTCAAGGTCCAAACCGTGCCCAGCAAGAAGCAGAGAGGCCTGTGACTGAATTGCTTATTACCACCACTGGAAAGGGAGTGGTTTGGGATGGGTGATCCTTAAATGCTGCCTGCAATCAGGGGTGGTCCCCCCAACCTTTTTTTTTTTTTTTTTTTTTTACAGCACTTGGACTATGTATCCTTCCTTTCCATCTAACACAAAAAATAACATTTTAAAAGGTGCTTTGTCTTGAAAAATTAGATTATTATGAAAATAATCATTCTTAAAAAGAAAAAAAAGAAAAAAGATGCAAACCATGCTTCGCAGGTATGGAATAACAAGGGCTGCCATTGCTATTTTGAACCTGAACATGGGTAAGAGAGAATGTTTTTCCTGAAGACGAGATAACATTGATTTACATTTTGTTTTCAGACACAGAGGCTGACTGTGATGTAAACTTCTTGCACGTTGCAGAGGTAGCCAAAGTGACAACCATGGAGCTGCTCACACCAAGAAGCGACACAGAGTGTCAGAAAGTCACCAAGGCATGTCACAGTTTGCCTGAGGAAGCAGAAGGTAGCAAGCTGCAGAATTCAGATCAGGCAGTGGGTACAGCACAGGGGAATGCTTTTCATGCTCATTCCTCTGCCTTCTGGCCCTCCAGCAGCACGCTCGCTGTGTTTGTGGCTTCATCCCAGGGCACCAGGTTAGGATGCTGCTGAGCTCCACTGAGATCTGACTGTGGCTAAGGCATCTCTGAAAGGCAGGCATAAAAGATGAAGATCTCCTCGTAAAACCACAGGACAGGAACCTCCCTCTGGATCTGACTTCTTGCAGCTTTGTTTTCACATGAGCTACTTCACTGACACTAAGAAGATGCACAGCTTCCTTAGCAGGAGTTGTAGATGCATCTTCCCCAGTTGGCAAAACCCCTAAGCAATCTGCACACAGCTCAGTTTTATGGTTTGATATTAAAGACCAAGCCCGTAGAAATGAGACCAAGTTTTGTTTTCTTCTGTAGCCAGAAACAACCCTTTTTCTTTTTCAGGAATACCAACCAAGACAGACACCTAGAGTACGAATAAGAAGGCACAGCCCCACTGCAGATGCAAGACAGGCTGCTGCTAGACAGAGAAAAGCAAAGGTGAAGTGAGATGGATCAAGAAAGGCCTTCTACTGGCTAAAAATTTTTCTATTTTTCACTCTTTTCTATCACATAAATCTCCAGTTTCACCAAGACAGATGAACATAGATGGAAAAACCCCTCTACAAAGTCTAAATATGAAAATGGAGAAACAAAAAAAAAGAAAATACAAAGTATGTATTCCTATGGCCTTGAAGAATCTGGTCTCAATTAGACAGCAGAAACTCATCTGGAGCCAAAATGACTAGAGAATAACTGAGGAGCAAGAAGCTTGTATTGTTTTTTTTCATGCCAATAGCACAAAATGCATGGAGAAGCTGGGGATGTGCACACTGCACGTGCACTGCCAGTGCAAACAGCTGCCTGGCTCCAGTGCTCGAGGAGCACTTCCAGCAGAAAGCACTGGCAGACAGGCACTAGAAGATGGCATTTCACAGAGCCAAGAGTTTTAAATTAAGTACCTTTTAAGGTAAGCACCTGGTTTCCACTCGGTGCTTTCATCTACCTGCCAAGACCAAAGCACGGGGCGATTCTTTTCTACCAGTTTCTGTGCTCACGTCAAAATCAATAGAGGAAAGCATCTTTGAAGTGCTAAGAGCTCCACAAAGGCACTGTCACTCCAGTTAGGGATAAAGACCAGAGAAGGATACACACAGTTTGAAATCCCTTCCTGCCTTCCCTCCTCCTCCAAATTTATTTTTAAATAACTCTGTGTTGCAATCAGCCTCAGTTTCTGCACGAAAGCTGGCCAGATCATACACACAGCTGAAAGCATAATTTGGCCATTATTGTTCTTTTTTAAACAACTTTGAAGTTCTGGTATGTAAACCTGAGGTACAGTTGTGGACTTTAAATCATTATTTTTCATTTAATACACAAAAGCACATGAAAAAGGCTGTTGCTTTTAATCAAATTGGGCTGTTTCACGTTGCTGTCCTTTTTCTATGGCACTTCACCACCTCTTAATGCATGAACACCACTAATTGCTATAAAAGCAACTCTAATTCAAGCCCGTTCAACAATACAACTGAACATGATTTGGTGAAAAATACATAGAATAATTTAAAAACTACAAGGACAAAATGAAAGGCAGAAGTCTTTTCTTACTGTTTAAGACAGAAGTTACACTCTTCACCTTTAACAAATCTGAGTTACATGTGTGGGAAGAGGCAGGAAAAAGTTGACTATGCACCATTTGGAGTTCAGGCATTTGCATTTGGACTCAGTTACCAAAAAATATCATTATAGGAAGTCAAATGGCAAGTATTAATGCATGTCAAAATATGTTCTCATCCTTCAAAATATTCCTAGGAACTAAAAGAATATATGGCATGACAAGAAGATTTCTAAACCTACCATGTGTATTTACATTTTAAATCAAAGGTGCAGTTTTCAGTGACTGTGGAAATAGACTTCTAAGAGTTTAATCTTAGTTCAAGTATTACCATGCTTTAACGGTGCCAGAGAAAGAGATCAGTGACAGGTACTTTTGAGCTTCCTGCAATCATTAATGGCTCTACTCCCACCTTCTGAAACAAATTTGTACATCAGCTGCTGCAAAGTTCGCAGTTCAGTGACACAGCAGCCTTGATCATGCATCCTGTACAGCCTCCCTTTTTTATATCATGTGTCCAAAGTCTTGTTTCATTTCAGTATACAAAAGCTGCTGTAAAAATAATTTACAACACAAAATTAAAGATGTATGCATTATCCAAAAAGTGGCAAACAAAGTATTATCTAGTATAAAACTCTTCATTCAGTTCAATCCCCCATTCCTTCTCTGACATAATTTATCTTAACACCAGGCCTGTAGAGAAAGTTGCCTGTAGGTTATTGAAAAAGCCAAACCACGTAGTAAGAGCATAACAAAAGTTTATAGTTTTTATCAATCACAAGCAATTATAACAGAGATTACAGCATCATACTGCTAACATCTACTTTCTCTATGATTTACAACGCTGCTACTTTTCTTCTAGGATTGGTGATGCTTTTTCCTTCCCTTTTGAAGGAAATGGCATGAGCACAGCTCAAGACATTGAAGCATGTAATTCTAACACATTTCACTGGTATGAGCAAACTAGAATTTAAAGCTTCCTAAAGCAGGAGTACTACAAGGAAAAAAAAAATAAAAATCTACAATTACTGTACCTTGGGAACGCTTTCGCTTAAGACATGCAGCATCTGAATTCTCCTTATATCCTCTCCATTTGAACAAAGAAGGGAGGGAGAAGGGAGGGAGGTAGTAGTGAACTAAAAGTAAAAACACTGAGCTTCAAAGTAAAATTTTTAAAAGGGGTGTCATTTTTTCATTAATGTTAACATTTTTAGGAAAAAAAAGTTGGTGCATTTATTGAAAATGTATATACATTTAAACTGGTTTTGTAGCAAAAGTGTCAGGTCACATTAGCCAAATTCAATTTCATCACTCTTCAGAAGTGGTTATAACATCACAACAAAGCTAAAGGCATTATTAGTAAAGGAAAGCTGTGACACAGCACAAGCAGTCTCCCTGAGTGCCTTTGCATTAATGTGTACAAAAGCATAAACACACTATTTGGTATAGGGTAGAACACAGAAACCCTTAAGTATACTCTAAGCATTTAAAACCAAAAAAAAAAAAAACAACTCCATTTTAATCACAGCTCTATTACTTTCCCCAAAGAGTGTAAGAGGATCATTAAAAGTTAGATTAGCCAAAATATCCTCCTGTCCCTGTTTTGTAAGTCCTCTAGAAGCTGCCTTCAGCAGTGAAATGCAACAGCATGCACTTTGCCTCTGACAGCCCTCCCATCTGCAAACAGGAGCTTCCCCTTGATGGTAAGGCAAGTCCATGACTTTTATTAGATTTTTAATTGTCTTATCTCACTAAGAATACTGAAATATTGCATAGCAGACCAGAAGATTCTTTTTCATGGACTTACCTTCACATCGGTGCTGTGTGATTATGGTAGAAATATATAATATAAGTGAAAGCTGCTGCTGAGCAAGTTAAATTATGTGGTCAGGAAGCTGCTTCTCTTGGCACGTACATAACAAGAGAAAAGTCCTCAGTTAAACTCTATTATATCAGGTACTTTTTACATCTTGGGGGCTTCCTAAGCAAAACTGACAGTGAGGTGCTACAGAAATCTATTTCTTCTGTGCTAATTCTCTGGGGTCCCTCATACAAATAGTCCTACATCCTAAGCAAACTAAATAGTTTCAGAATGCTCTAGCTTTAAAAACCTAATGCAGTTAAGAGGGTGTGCTTAAATCCAGTGAGAAATCAAAGTTTCCAGTTGGGCTTCTGAATCCACGAAGTCACTAAAGCTGCAACAATCAGTCAGCCTGCTGGAAAACAGGGAAATTGCAACTGAAATGACATCTTCCCTTACAAACACCGGGAGTAATTAGTACTCTGCAGCCCAGCAGCTTACGCCAGTGCCACTGGGTGATATTCCACACTTGCGTCAAGGGCTTCTCACGCTTCTTCCTACCCTCAGCTAACAGCTCTGTCAGCAGATGCCTTAATACAGATGCAGGCTAAGTGTATTACTGCTGTACATCTGTTTTCTACAGGAGAAGAACACTAGGCTCATAGTTCCTGCACTTGGGACCTGATGGAATAATTTAGTCTACAGAGTATTTTACTCGCTGTGGCAATACAGCTCACAAGAGGAATACACACAGGAAATTCAAGTCAAGTGTAAGAAAGGTTTGTTTTTTTTACAGTGACAGTGGTAAAACATTGGTACAGACTGCCCAGAGCTTCCTTGGATGGAGATGATCAAAACCCCACTGGAAGCACTCTGAGCAGCCTGCCCTCATCGGCCCCGCTGCTTTGAGCAAGGGGGTTGGACTAGATCTCCACAGATCCCTCTGATCTTGACGACTTTGGCTCTAGGAACAAGACTTTCCCTTGTAAAGGTTAACTTAGTCAGCTGCAACAACAACAAAAAATGCCTTTATTTTTTTTTTTTTTTTTTTTTATGAACAGGGAAAAGTGTATTTGAAATCTAAGGCAGAACGGAGCATCTACTCCAAATGCAATTTTTCTATTTCTTGTGGCATCTAACCACACACCGAAAATCCATAACAAAACACAATAAACTTAGGCAGTTTCAATATCAATGCATTATAGAATTTGTTCTGATTCTGACTCAGGGGATTTTTTTTTCCACATTTCTTATAACCTAACAGAATCGATCACAGAGTAACTTCCATGGAAAGGACTTACTGGGGGTTGTCTGCTCCAATCCCCCCAAGTCAAGATCAACTTTTAAGTTTAATCCTGTCCAGCATGATCCCCTCTGTGCAGCAGACAAGACTGAAGCTTTACCACATACCAGGCAGCTGTGGGTCCCATGGACAAAGCCTCCAGCTGAAAGTCAGCCTGTTCTGTGTCACAGAAGCTGCTCCTCCATCCTTGATCACCTCCCTGCATTCGGGCAGTGGGCTGCCTGCTGACAGCTCCTCTGTGCCACGGGAGCTCATAGCGAGGGGTATGAGGGCTCTGCCCACACAGCAAGGCAGGAAAATCAACAGTAAAGTTGCAGAACATCACTGCCTTTATGTGGCTGGATGTTGTTAGCAGAACATCTCGACTAAGGAGCTTTGAGAACCTGCCATGATCTAAGTGCATGGTTCTGTTTTCTCTTTCAATGGCCTTGACACCATAAAGTCACTACAGAGTGATGCTCCTTGAAGAAGTCCTGAGCACGCACAAAAAGCAGCTTCTAAATCTTATTTTATTCTGTGCATTTTAGGCTTACTGACTGCTAACAACGTATTACGTTACCCTTTTTGGATTCCTTTCTAGATGTTTTCATCTCAATTACTGCTTTGCAGAACAAGTGTTATAAAAAAGGTCTCTCAGAAATATTTATAGAATTATTTGACAACAGTAATACGTTTGAGTATTACAAATGGGTTTATCCAGTACAAGAAAGGTCTGTATTACTGCAGAAAGACAGAAATATCTATCCATTCTCAGTGTGATCAAATAAAAACCTCAGATATTTTCATATTTTAAGTGTTAATATTTATATTTAAAATTTTGAATTTAGATCAAAACATCACCTTACATCTTGTGCTGGTATTAATTTATATCTTTTTGATATTTTTAAACATTTTTAGAAGTAAAATTAATTGACTTAAGTTGGAAGTTTGAAGAATGAGTCTTCCTCAAGAAAGCTACATAAAGCCAATACATAAGAGAGCCTAGTGTTACCTGGATGAAAAAAAAAAAAAAACAAAAACAAAACAAGTACTAGATAAATGACTTTGAGGGCTCAACATTGTCTACTAGGAGGACAACAAATCAGACCTGGAAGCCCACATACACTGCTTCAGCAATGCAGCATCTCATTTAGGGGTGTAATGTGTCAGACTCAATCACTTTTAGCAAAGTGTTGAGCAAACATTAAGTTCTACTCCCCACTACAACTACTAAATGACAGCTACTCAAAAAAAAAAAAAAAAAAATTTAAATTCCTTAAAGTAATGAGAAGCCAGAGGATACTTTCCTGAATCTGCTGATACTATACTTGTGATCTGCATCAATTCCACCACAGGCTGCAGACAACAGAGTCGACACAGAAATGCAGCCAAACCTCTGGTGCTCATCCTCAGTGTGGTTTCCTCCTGTAGCTGTAGTGGTTACCTTGTCTTACAAGACAGGAGAGCAATGCCCCTTCCTGTATCTATCAACTATTAAACTAACCCTTAACACTGAAAAACACATCTGGAATTCAGCCAGGATCGAATCAGGCTCCAGGGTGATGAGATGTGAAAGAGAGGGCAGTCAAGCTAGGGAGGAGGGAGGTGATGCCCTTGCAGCATTTCCTTCCACTGGTATTCTGGTCACAGTCCTCTGGCCTGGTTTGAGGCATCTCAGGGGGCAGAACATCCTGCACAGTCGATGAGGAGAGAGAGGCTCGTGCCCTCACCATCCCTTCTCACCATGTACACATCTGCCTGGTCTGTGGTGGCCTGGGGAATCAGCTGTAGCATCCCCACACCTCACATGCACGCTGCACTTCAGAGATCTCCGGTAACTGGCCTCTTAAGGCATTACAGGTGCTAACACATTCAGGGCTAAGCATCCCTCCAGAAATCTCAGGAATTTGTCTCATTTCTACAAGCAGCAGGAAGAGCTCTGGTAGCTGGGAACCTCATCTATGAACTCCTACAGAGCATAACCTTCTGGGAACAAAATCCAGATCAACTAGATATTGCAGGACTACTAAAGGTGACATTAATCTGCTTGGACAATGCCAAGGAACGGGCACAGGTAACATGCATAGTGCTCATTGCCCCTTTTTGCAAAGCTGAACTCATCTGTATGGCTGATTCTACACAAACAAGGAGAACAGCATGCTCAGCCTGTGCTTAAATGGGGTCAATCCAATGCCAGCGATGTGCTAGCAGGCTACTGAAAAGCTGAGGGTGCTCAACACTGCTAAACTTGCTCTGTTTTCTCCAGGAAAAGATTTCAGAGAACAAAAAAAAAAGCACATGAACTGTACACTGAATCTTAGATGCTAGCTTGCACGATATTGTATGCTGCCCCAATGTAGTAGGCTGAGAAGGATTATCAAAGTTATCCAAAGCAGAAGCAGCAGAATGGGAACCTGCTCCTAGCTTCTCAGCCTGCTGCCATCACTTACAGCAAAAACTGGGGGAAAAATCAGGAACCACCCAGTTTGTCAGTTGAGTATCAACAAGGTTCTCATTGCCAAGCTAGCTTTTCATTATTTATGATGCAAAGTAGCATGTTCAAATAATAAAGTAATTATATGTAAGTAATAGGAGGCTTTGTTACAGCAGATTGCCTTCACTTTTGCTGAGGAGTCACGTAAGATGGCTGTTTTTTCACCATTTACAATGTTTTATCACAGCATCGTGAACAGCCATTTTGCCTTCCAGTGATACTTTACAAATCTATTCTAACTTCCATTTGTCATACCAGCTAATAACAGCTACCTGGAAAATTTGGTGGGACCAAATGTATTTAATACAGGATGCAATTACAACGATTTGTAGCAACAAGGCATTTAAGGAATTTAAGCTGAATTCAGCACTTCAGCTAGTTAGGTTTACTTCACCCAAGACCACGCAAGTCACAAAGCTTCTCCCAGTGCTGTGTGCAGATGGCAATCATAGATGCCAGCTGACCAGAGATGTTTTAGAGGCACATCATCATGACAAAATCACTTCCCACACTTACTGTTTAATAATTTTTCTGCAACTCCCCTATTACTACAAAAAATTATTGAAAGGTTTTGGTGACTGCATACAGAGCTATTATTTTTTACATTGGTTTTCAAAAAAAGCTCTGGTGGAATCTCTCTGGAATCTCTTTCTGGTCTTTTATATTTTTGTAAGTAACAGGGACTGTATCTTTCTCACCACTTTCCTCAATCTTTTCTGCCCCAAATCTGAAAATTTCTATTCCATAAGCCAGACTTTTGCTGAAAAAAGCCCACCTGAGCTCCAACCCTTACACAATGAGGTGCACTCAAGTGCAAACAGACATTATTCCTTCCTTCCATGCAAAGTTAAGCTACCAAAGGCTGGAAGCACTCAGCAGCCATAAAGATGTGCTTTCCAAGCAAAAGCATACTGCCCTACCAGAACAACACTGCACTCATGGGGAGGGTACAGCTGTAATAGCAAAGCTGAGCTTTGTTTCAGTCCACTGAAACAATAAATATTAGCACATTTAAAAACAGGTAACAGTGCCCTTCCAAAGAGGGTTTTTGCTGGCACAGTTCTGTGGCTCAGGGGTCACACAATTTCATGTACCTACCTGACAGAGCTGTTAAAGCAGAAGGCTACTGCAGGCTTGGCCAGAGGGAAAGAATTTTTAAAGTGGTACAAATAGAAAAAAAATAATTCAGAGTTTTTTCTAGCTTTGAGGGGAGTTAGGAACTTAACTGCTTCCTGCATTACTAACAAAGCTCTGTAAGTCAAAAATTGCTCTTCTGATTTTCCCTACAGTTATTACAGAAGAACCCTGAATACTATCTTGCTTCTAAATTATTAACAAGGTTTTCCTTGCATGGTCACGCAGTTCCCATAGAACTCCTCCATGCTCATGGCCAAAACACAGCTACTCCTTCATTCTGTACAAAAAAAGCTGCATTCTAAAGAAGTTTAAACATAAAGCTGCTCTGTAAAGAATAACACAACCAAAATGCTACTAAAATGTACTGGAAGAGCTCTGTACTTGCAGCTCTTTTTTTTGTGGAAGTGGAACAAGTGACAACCAAAACACAAAAGCAAGGTGTGAAAGCCAAAAATACTGAGTTTTGCTGTGCTACGCTTACCCAGAGCAACCAGTTCAACTGCATGCAATAGACAGACAGTAATTTCAGAAGACTATTCTTAAAAACGTTAAATACATTTGACTGAGATTCCCAAGAACACTAACTGGGCATCCTCAGCCTGGTCATTAAGTATAAGGATTTACATAACAGTACGAATGCCTAAGATTTTCTATAGCTGAAAACTACTCTAATAAAGTCACAGATTGAACTAGAATGGAAAATGATCCGTAAATGTCATCTGTAAAATTGATGCTCCCTTTAGGGCAGAGTTAGGAACATGGGCTAGAGAGCTGAGAGCCAGTCTGCATTCAGACACTGACGCTCTTCTTGGCCCACAAAGAGATTTCAGTTTGAAGTAAGATTTCAAACAAAGCAAAGTGGGAGCAAAAAGTTGATCCATGAATATAATTTTAGTGTTCATCAAATGTGCTAGCAGGAAATCCTACAACATTAAGATGCACTGGAGAAGGGGAGAGCAAACTGAAGCCTACAATATTGCTCATTATATAGGACGGAAAAACCATCACAGATCATGCTCTTATAAAAGAAAAAGACCCCAGCTGTCCAGAAAACATACTATAAAAGTGATCTTACCTTCCTTTCCATCAACAGGTTTTGATACTTCCATATCAAAGCTCTCCTGCAGCTGCTGGCCTCTGAAGCGGTTGAGATGCTCCTGCTCTATTAGGTTACTTTCCTCCTCTTCCAGAGGTTGCCACGTACCATCTATAAACCATTGTCCACGCATTACAGGAATCTTTTCAGTTTCTAAAAAATCAAACGAGATTCTTTAATGCTACAGATCACAGACTGACAGCAGATAAAAGGGAAAGGGAACTCAGTGGTGTTTTGATGAAAGAGTTACACTCCCTCTGCTGGGACCCCTAACAAGGTATCTGCAACTGCCTTGAGAAACACCACGTCTTCCCACGGGGCTGTGTGTTTGAGGATGTGAAGGATGGACAGAAAGATGTACATTCTGCAAAATTTATTCAGGGTTGATTTCGAAAAAGAGCCCAACTTTAATGGGATTATGCTCCTCTCTACCCAGCTGCCCTGTATATAAAACATTTCTCTATGCAATTTGACCAATATGAACCAGGGGTTTCAAAGTCATAAGGATGATGCAGAACGAGGAGACAAAACCACACAGCTTACCCTGACTGCACAGAGCTTTGTTTCCTTTGGGAATAGCACTTAAAATAACTCCGTTTGCATATCACTTAACATAAAGGATGTATTTCAAGTTATTTCTTGATGAAAATCAGTCTTGCAGTGAGGGTCGTTTTCAGTCCCTGTCACTCTAGTTTCATTTTCAGCACTCTGAACGAGGAGGCTGGGTGCAGAGCATTTGCTGCCCACATGACAAGACAAAAGTCTCTGAAAGAACATGGCCTGGTATCTATTCACCAAACCATGACTGATGCCCCGACTAAATACTGGGGCTGCAGGGAGCAGGAATTCTCCTATTACACAACTCCCTGAAGGAAGCTGAGACACCACTATCCATTTTAACTAGCTCGGCTCAGAATTTCTCCTCCTATACCTGGAAGACTGAGATCAGCAGTGCTGGGTGTTTGAGCTGTGTCTGTGCACCTCCAGCCTCGTGGGACTGGCACAGAAACCCAGGGGGCTGAACGAGACCCCCGGGTGATCCCACTGCTGATTTCCAGCGCACGCTCACGCGTGCTGCTGCATCCTGCAGATATAAAGGGAAACTCAGCCAAATGCAAACATTTGGTGTGTGTACAGACTAATGCACAAGCTCAGCTCTCCAAAGAAGTCCTCAACCACAAAAGGAGAGGCTTGGAAAAGGGAATGGGAAAAAAAAAAAGCGCTAGGTTTTACTGCCCAAAAAAACATTCCTACTTGGAAGGTGGGAGAACAACCGGTAACAGCTGAAAGAGAAACAATAGATGCAAAAAAAAAAGTAAAGGAACATTAATGGGGTAAAATGCAAACAAAAATAATAATAAAAAAAAAAAAAACAACCAAGCAATGAAAAAAGTCAATAGAAAGCACAAAGACTTCATGGTTCCTGAGCAAAAGACAGAAAGCAGAGATGCCTGACCTGGCACCAGGCTGGCAGGAGCACAGCGGGGCTCAGCAGAGCTGCCAGCAGATCTCTCATTGCCTGAGCACCACGTTGGGATGGGCCATGTCCCACTTAGCTGGATGTAGGGTTGCTGGATGCAGGTTCAGGAGCCTCTGCACTGCCCTCTGATACAGATATGCCCCTAACTTGCCTTGTGCCCATGGATGCTGATACACAGCACAAGTATTTTAAGTACTTTTCATGCCAGCTGCTCACAGGTGAGAATGTGTAAGTAGCAGAGATTTGCCAGCACCTCCCTTATTTACTTGGAACCTCTGAATTGTTCTGAACTCTCCATCCCTCGCACCACTGCATCGACAACCTACGAAAGCAACAGGAAAATCTCCCTGCAATGATCTCCCCACAGGGCAGGAACACTCCAAATGTTCCAAAGCCGCTTTCAAAACCTTTCCCGTAAAAGATTTACAGGCAAGCAGCATTTCTCCAAATGCTGGTCAAATGTTCTGACCTCCCTGTACCACCAGCTCTGCACGAACACAGACCACAGCCTGGTTGGCCTGACCAAAATGCAACCAGAAGCAGCACAGGTTCTGCCATTCAACTTCTGTTCTCCCAGCTAAAATAGCTCTCCCCAGTAGGGCTGAGTTGTTATGCCCTGAATTTCTGATGTTTCAGATACTGATGATCCAACCAGGTGGATAAAAAGGCTGGGGTGCTAATGAAAATGAATGCAAACCATCAGCAAAACAAGAGGTGGCTTTAAACTGCAGAAATCAACAGTCACTACAAATTTTCCGTGAAAATTTAAACTGGTTTTGGAACCTACCTCAATAAAGTGTGAAACATCAGTATTTGAAACGAGCTTCCTCGACATGAGAGCTTTAGCCACAGCAACGTTACACTGAGCTGCACCCAGAACAAAAAGTGAGTCTGAACAGGAGCTGCTCATCATGTGCTTGTCTTAACCTTCGCTGTGTCCCCCTACATTTTACACCCGTCAGATATCCGCATTTTTCAGCGGAGCTAACACACACACATATCCAGTTTGGCTGCTCATACAACAAAGCACTGTCTGTAGCAAAAAATGAAGCACACATAGGATGCGAGTGCATATAAAGGATCCCATTGTTGCTGAACCGATGACACAGGCATGTCAGATGTCGATCCTTACTGGGAAAATCTGCAAGCAATTCCTTAATTCTTGACTAAGCATTTTACGAGGCTCCACTCACTGAATCCAGAGAAAGATTTTTTTAAAAGGCACATGAATACTATTTTATACTCGGCACCGAATGAATACAAGACTCCTCTTTTTCCTTTTTGAAGGGTTTCAAGGTTTTCACATGGGAATTTCCACCTCCAGATTTCTAAAATTCTAAGCATTAGCAATTAAAATAAACATTTTCAGGCTATTTCTGCCCAAGAAACTTTCCCACAATGGTTCTTTAAAAAAAATAATAGTAGATGGCAGCATTCAACAGCAACTCTCAAATAATAGATGGGCAAGAGCCTCCTCCAGAAAGGCTCAGCCAGGATGAAAAAAAAAAGGCATGATTGAAATAAGAAAGAATTTATTGTAAAATCTTTACAGTATAATTCAGTTTAGGAATAAACTAATGTATCTGGCTCTAGGGCTGGAAAGGGCATTTATCTGGAAAACACTTCATCTATAAATCACCCTCAGATCCAAAGACAGATTATTAGGGAGCTTTGTTTTCAGACCAGGGCTTTAAAAACTGAGCAAGGTTATTCCACAGTCCAAAGCTCAGTGGGATTTCGGAGAGACCCAGGAGTTGCTGCCCCGCAGCCTTTGAACCGTCTCACCCTGCTGCTGCAGCCACGGTGCCTCTTGCCTCGTTCCTTGGCTCCTGCTGAGTGGCAGGTTTGATGGTTGTTCTCCTGCTGGGAAACCTCTGCAGGAAAACCTCTGGGTGCAGGAGGCAAGCAAACGACGTTTCCTTCCATCAGGGGCATGGCTTGGAAACTATCAGAACTGAAATCACCAAATTTATCAGAGATGACAACAAACTGTGCCATATTACCTCTTGTTAGAAGTTGGGAAGAACAATTTCCCATTAATATCTGGGTTTTGAAAACGGAGCAATGTTGGCTGTACCATATGAGCAACGCTGGATTTTGGTTTGGGTCAAACTAAGCAAGGGGTACATCAGCTCCAAAGCAAGAGCACTGTGCTAAAGATAATCCCAAGTCCTGCCTTGGCTCGGGTGGGGAAAGGAGGCGATTACAACACAGCAGAGATTGCTCCCTATCAGCTGCTTGGCTGTGGGAAACGGCAAAGGTGCGCCTCGGTAAACAACGCTGCTTTATCTCAGACAGGTGCTGGTACTTAAAGATTACTCTGATTCAGCCAGTGAACTCAACGCAGGCTACTACATTGATCACCATTAAAAAGTGATGTACCCAAATAGTCATTTTGAGACCCTGTTTCACTCATTCCTATCCACCCTCCATAAATTCATTCGTGTCTTCAATGTTCAGATGATTTTAGAAGGCTTAAGCTAAAGTCTTCCAGCATTTTTTTCTTTTATGGAGGAATGAAATACAAGGCTATTTACATCATAATACGTTTTTGTTCCCCCCACCAATACAGAATTCAAGATCTGTAAGATGAAACGTTGTTTATCTTTGTCCCTACAACCTTGATCCCTAGGAAAGGATTTGCCTCGATTTCTTTACTGCCTTAAGTCTTACGCCATATAATCTGCAGCTGGCGATGCTCCAAGCTGAAAGATACCAATAGGTTTGGCTGGTTAGACACTTCCAGGGCATATTTACACAAGAAGTCCTACAGAAGTTCGAATGGCAGAGATTAGGAGCTAATGAAAAGCACTTTGTTTTAATTAGTCATACATATTTCACCACTTCTGGAGAAAAATAGTTTAAGTGACTGCAACAAAGGGTTTATACATTTTTAAACGAGTCCTTTTTTTTCCTGAAAAGCTAAATACAAGAGCTGTAATTACGTGAGGAGACAAGGATACATGCAATTTACACCCTGAGAAACACCTAAATCCTCTTAAGAAGAAAATTGTGTGGAAATAAGAACTACATGCAACACATAGTACGGTGCAGTAACCTATATACCTATAACCTCCAGCTATTCTTCTTTGTGAAGATCTTTGAATTGTGTGACCACCACCCAAATATCAATTGCATGGAAAAAGCTATGTAAATCCTTCAGGATACGGCAGGAAAAGTAATAATGGAGCAGATTTTGCCTGCTCTTTTCTTCTTGTTCTATTTCTACGAGAACACAACCATTTGTTTTGCTTAAAATGGCAAAATAGTAAAAAAAAAAAAAAAATACCTAAATTTAAATAGTGTACAGCATAGACCGTGGCTCATAAGCCTCTTTCACGTCCCTTGATAAGAGCCAAGAAAACTTGCAAAACTAAGACCAGAGAAGCTTATAACTAAAAGTTTACAGAGCTTAAACAGGAAAACCAAAGGTCTGTTTCAGAAATATCAATACAAGCTAGCACATAACCTGGAGATGCAGAGATGCAATAAAATCAGAAGAAAGCAAGATGCAGTAAGCTTGGTTTGATTGCTTTGAAGCAACTTGTTCAGGTCTGATGGCAAAGTCAAGGCTCTTCTAGCTCCATCCACATGCCAGGCTCCAGCCAGCTGTGACAATTTACCCACAAATGAGATCTAAAAGGTTAATATAATCTTCAAAGGCTCCAAGATCAAGATCAAAACATACATTCTGCTGAATATGACAAAGCCAAAGGGCTGGATAAGTAACACAAGTTCATAAAGTGTGGTCAGCTTGACATGCAGGACTTCTGCTTTCTGGTGCAGTAATTTCTGTTCCTTCAATTTGGCTTCCTTGCTACCACAGTTGTGAACAAAGTCTAGTGCATGAGGATCCTATCTGCACAAACTGAATGGAACTGTGAGGCTACAATATGTGACATCTCAGCTGAAAGCTATTTAAATAATGAAGGGAGGTGCCCACACACTTACTGAGGAGGGAAAAATGTGCAAGAATGTGTTTTGTTTGTTTTGATTTTGTTTGTTTGCTATTAACAGTTCTTCTAGAAAGCGCTGAACATTGCTGGGAGTGCTGCACTCCAAGACGTGCAATGTAAAATACACACAGGAACCTGCACATTGACACGAGCCACGGAAATAAACCTATTCTACAACAGTATCCTTGATGCTGCTCTGGACTTTTCAGCATTTGCTATTCATTGCTACTTTCTCAGTCCTTAGAAAGTATATTTTTGATGTGTTAACTATTGCACAGGCCATCAGACTTCTCATTGGTGTGAAAGGATAAGCTCTGGTGTTATCCAAGCAGCACCAGCATGCATCCTACCCACCTAAAGACACTCGCTGTGACTGCCTCTCCAGTGGTAATGATGCTCCTACCTTTGCTAATGCAAATACACAGAGCACAGTTCGCAGGGAAATAGGTGTTCCTCTTACTTAGTTCCCTTATGACTGGGTTTGTAGTCTCATAAAGAAAAAAAAAAAAGGAAAAAAAAAACACTCATGAGAACAGGAAGCTTAATTAGGAGAATAGATGGTTACAGAAGCTGATCATGAGACGGAAGAGTCCTGTGTTTTACTGACCAGACTGCACACGGGGTGAACAAACAGATGTAATAAAAGACAAAAAAAATAAAATTTTATTATTTCCATAATCGTTAGGTAAGGGACTTATTGCTACAGCTTACTGTTCTATAGCTTTCTAGCTATTTCCCAGTGTATCATTTCAGGACAGAGCAGGCTCCCGATATTTAAATAAATGGAGCCATTCTTTAATCACGGCCAGGACGACCTTCCCTTGTTTAACTGCAAACACAGCAAGCTGCTCTGCTCTTCCAGAAGTAACAACATAACCTAAAGAGGAATTCAAGGGTAAAATCTTGGCCTCAGAAAACTTAATAGACGTAGCTACATGAATTTAGAGAGACAGAATTTTACTGAGCATCCAGATCAAATGAGATTTCATTCTCTGAGTGGTAAAGGATATTATTCTGCTGGTCCATCAAATAATTCTAAATTGCTTTACGGAGCCAATTTCAAGATTACAGGTGGAAGTTACTTATGAGTTTCACAGAGACTAAACATATTAAGAGCAATCTGATTGGCATAGAAGGGATTTTCTTTCCCAGCTCTGATCTGCAGGGCAGCTACACATGCAAGCCTCTGCGCTCGCTTCAATGTCAGGCTCTGCTAGAGAGGACCATGTATTTTGCTCAGCTGTGAAGGTGAAATCACCTCTTTTTTATCAGGACCACACAAAGTACTCAAGCAACAGCTTGTTGTAGCTTTTCCCTGAACCATTTTTAATTGGTTTACACTAAGGAGCAACCCAAAACAAAAAGAGAAAGGCTGATCTTTGGGGCTGGTTCAAACATCGAGTGCAGAAGAAACCTCTCAGAAAGAGATGAATACCTTTAAAGTCATCTTTCATCTCAATTGCTGTACATCACCCCAAACTATAGCCTGTACCACGTTCTTCAGGAAGGACTTTTCTGTTTTTATATAGCAGTTTCACCATCATCTCTGCAATCACTCTTTACACAAACTTGAACCCAACGGTTTAATACAAAATCTTAAAGCCCACCTCACTAGCCATGTCAAAGATGTGTTGGAAACACTCAAAAAAAAAAAAATTGGACTGTTGAAACGTGAAACAGGGTTGCAGCTTTAAGTTTAGGGCCTTATTTTTATGGAATCCTAATCCATTGTAATAGCTTATCAAATTTCAGTGCTGATACTCTGAAGTGAGGCGCTTCCAGCAGCAAAATTTGTTGCTGCAGTGTTGCAGTCCCAGCTGTAGGAGCTGGTCCCTTACCAGCCCTTTTTTAACCCACAGCAGCTTGCATTTTTTGAAGCAGCACGAGCTCAAAGCTAAACTGAACCACAGAAGAATGACCATGCCACATGACAAACATGCGGGGAACTCCTAAAAGCTGAGCACATGCTCGAATCCCACTGAAAGTCACGGGACTTTTGCACCCGCAGCTCGAAGTGCACGTGCTCTGCTGGGAGGTGCTCTTCAGTCGGTCTTTGCTAGCAAGCTCTCTAGCACCAAGAAGCAACGATTATGTATGCACAGTTTGAGCAAGCAGGTTCCTATACAGGAATATTTAAAAAAAAAATAAATTAAGATTTTTTCTGTGCACGCCTGAGACCTACCAGTACCACTAATGAACACGACGAATGTATTCAAGGGCACACTAACCCTTTCTCTCAGCTCCTTCCCTCTTCCTCCTCTGCAGGGATTTTCCTTCATCTCAGAGCTCACTTACCATGCAATTCACAACATTTACAGTCTCTGTGTGTCCCCATGCCAGGTGTGGCTTCAGCTACTTGCAACCCACACTCAAACACCTCATACCACCCTACTGACCTCCTCTCCTGCCAACACTTGCAACCATACTTCACCCGTACCTTTTTCAGCCTTACACACCACTAACAGAATTGCTCGTGCTTCTAATTTTTATTTCTCACTCTTCTGCAAATTTTTCTTCCATCAGTTCTTCTGCTTATTAACTTTTATAGAGTCAGATCTTACAAATACTCTCTTGCTCCTGTCAGAACAAAAAATGAGCTCTGTCCAAGTTCTCTTTCCCCTCATTTTTTTTTTTTTCTTCCTAAACAGCCTCTCCCTCTCACAGACATACACAGAAATTCAATCCATTTTTAATCTGGTCCTGGCACCTCCAAATTAGGTCCCACCTTATTTCTTTGATATCGCCACAGCTGAAGCAGTACTGAAACCTACATGAAGCCAGAACGGAACTCCTGATCCTTCTCATCCTACAAACATGTTCTGCTTTCCCAGTTACAGTGGATAACACCCTCCTGTTCTTCACCAAGAACCTTTAACCACTGCATTCCCACCACGTCTGCATTCTTGCTGGATGAGATCGAGGAGGAAAAGTGATAAACAGCATTGAAGGGCAAGCACAACTCACTTTGTAAGCTGAGTCTGTCCTTAAACTACTCAGCTGTAGTTGATACCATCCATCAGAGAGTGATTCTGGTCATTTATGGCAGTAAGAGAACAGATTTTTGTTTAAATAATGCTTGCAAATCACAAAAACAAAAGCTGAAGTCACAAAAGGAGCTTGTCCTCAAAAACACATCCAAACCAAATGCCAACATCTCCCACCTTTTTTAAAAAAGCATCCTCAAAGCCCCAGATTACCCATTTTGAAACCAGGAGAGGCACCAGAAACCAGAGCATATTTACACACAAACGTACTTTGTGTTTTGATACAAATTTCAGATCTGCAGTACTCACTGGGTGTTAGGCCTTCTGGGTAGGAAGAAGCTGGCCGGACCTAAGCTAACAAGAACTTCTGGAAGGAAGGTAAAATGAAGAAAAAAGGCAGAAGAGTAGAACCCAGGAAAGATTTTAATCAGCAAAAGTAGAGCTTTACTTTGCTATGTATGCTATCAGTATTTTATTAGCAAGTGAAGAGTAACATATCTGGGGAGAAAAGCAAGAAAAGAGTATTCATGTATTCATCCTTCAAATGAAACAGCAACCAACTTCAGCTGGCCAACACACCAAAAGCAATGCTCTAAGCATGCCATAAAAGCAACTAAAAAAAGCGTTCAGCTATGAAAAACAGACTAAAAAAATAAAAACCACGTACTGATATGAACCACTCTTGGTTCCAAACCCTCAATTTTCATCTCGCCTCATAAATCTGTTTTAATACTTTTTCTGTGTTTCGGAATAGAAGACAAAACCCCTAAACCAATGACACAGCCTCGAAACAGCAGGCATTGATTAAAGTAGCCAGGCAAGTGGTCTCATGGGTCCCAGGCCACAGGATGGGTTCTGGGTTGCCGGTGTGGAAATTTGTGCTGCTGAGGTAAGGCACAGCACCCGGTGCTCCTGCCCAGAGCAGAGAAGCACCTTGCAGCTCCAGCACGGTGATTTTTAGTCTTTACAGCACAGTCCTAACAACGACCAGCGGCTGAGGTATGAAAGGGTTCGTATCTTGCTGCTGACCTCCACCTCCTACATCAAAACAAGCACAAAAAAAAAATAAAATTTGCTAACAAAACAGCCTTTTGTCATCATTCGATGCCAAACACTAACCACTGTCCTCCAAGATTTTCCAGTAATCCTGGCTGATTCTAGGTTCAGAGGGACGCCAACGCTCCCCTGGCTTTCACATCTCATTTTGCAAAAAGCTCAACTGGCAGAGGCTTTTTACAACCTGCGAACCACTACCTCTTCTTCCAATTTACAAAGCAGCTCACAGAAGTATACACTTCTCAGAAATCTCTTTCAGCTCGAGCTCAAAGGCATCTGAAACAGTTTTGAGCCTGCCCAATTCCAGCCTGAGTATACAGATTTTAAAATCAAGACCAAATGATCCCCCCCCAGCACTCACAGAGGGGCTAAGCCCAGTCAAATCTCTGTTTAATCAGTACAGCAAAGTTACTCTTACATCTCCAGTCAAGGATGATCCTTGTGAACCATTTTTTTTTCAATACAAAATGTGGTTATTTTATTTAATAGACTTCTGCAACTATTAGGTACAAAAACTTGTATGCTATAAAAAATAACAAACAAATCCCTTACTAAACCTGTGTGCAGGAGGGGAGTATTTTAGCCTTCCCTAAAAGACAATCATCCAAAGACTCTCCAAATGGCTGTAGAAATACATAATTTGTTGTTGCTTCTCCCCACACACCGACAGATTTGGACAGAAGTCCTACTTCAATTTTAAAAGGTGCCACAGCATGACAGAGATCAGCCGAGGTGATGGGTGCCCCCAGCACAGCCAGAATTCAAACTGGAGAACACGCTGGGATGGAGACGACTACCTGGAGGGTGAAATTTATAAGAAAACACTGCCAGAACTAAATACATGCAACTTGACAACGTAACCATCAAAAAGCAAGGGAAAAGCAACTACCAGACAGGCCAACAGCCGTACAAGACAAACTTGTGAGCCAAGGAACAGGACGGAGACACCCAGAAGTCCTCAGTTTGTGGATTAAACAGACTCAACCAGGCTAAGTAAATCTACAGAAAAACAGGTGTAAAACAGCCCTCTTCAACTGGGAGGGCAGAAGAGGTCTGGATAACGTAGAATGATTCACATGGAAGAGCCACATATAAAATATCCCTTATATCCACAGAAAACAAGCAGTCCAACTCCAAGCTACTCACTTATCTGGAAGCCTACAGGAATAATTTCAGTCCTCTTGTGCTGTCTTTGCAAGTTTTACAATGCTAATTAAATAAATCCCAGAGGTCACAAGGTAAGGATAAAATTCTCAGTAATTAATCTGCTCAAATTGTAACTCAGTCTGATATTCCTGATGCTACGAACGAATCCTGTGACGAGCTGAAGAGTGAAAAACACATTTCAGCAAATGCCCAGCTAGAATCAACATCTTCCTGTCACTGAGATGACACAATTGCTAAAGAACTGTCAGGGCATCCAATATTGTTGCTGCGAGATAGCAGCCTTCCCTGAAGTACGGTACAGATGTGAAACAGAGCAACAAAACGGGCCAGTACAAAGATAAAAGCTTTTGACCTTTGCTCTGAACCGAAAATGTGAATCAGCAAAACCAGAGAGCAGTTGCTGTACCCTTTCGCGTGCACCTCAGCATATTTTAAGTCAGTTGTACTCGTTGTTTTTCACGCTCGTGCAGTCAGAGAGCATGTTCCTCCTCCTTTACTCGCGGTCTTGCCTGGTGTGAGATGTGGTTATGCCATCAGCACCTCCCTCCCGTATCACAGGGAACCAGCGTAGGAGCTACCCTTCGGATCCAAACCTGCATGCACCGTATCAGAGGGGGGTAATTGGGGAATAACAGCCACACCAAGGTCTTCAGAAGAGCGAGAGGAGACAGAATCCTTGGGATCTGACCTTGCCGTCTTCTCGGGCCTGGGCGCAGCAGAGAACCAGGCAGAGAGCACCAGGCAGCAGCGCAGCACAGCCACGCTGGCCAGCTGCCTACGGGGGCACGCAGCGCCTCACCTGGGAGGAGAGAATGGGAGAAAGGCGAGAACTCTCACATTTACAGGGCAGAGGCAAGGCAACGTGCGAGCAGAGGAGGAGTTAGGCCAGAAGACGCTGACAGATCCCTGAAACACCAGAAGTTTATCTCAGCCTTGCAAACGAGCGGGCCCGATAAGAAGAAAAGGCTTGAGCACTCTTTTAATCAGCTTTCTGAGGGCTAAAAAATATCCCCTTCGTTAGTCTTCTCAGCACCACGGGTTTGTTTCTCTCCTGCCCGGCACTGCTTCTGGTGCTAGCCTTTGGGAATCTCCGCTTCCAAACGTTGTCTCTGCACAGCACACGTTATTACTTGAAACATCTGCTCCTCGGGCTTAAGGAGACTGAATCAGCTTCCAAAATGGACGAGGCACTGGGTCAAGAAATTAAACCTTTAAGCTGCTGCTGAGTACAGCCTCGTGCTCTCATTACCAGGAGCAATCCTGCCTTACCTGACGGCTCTGCTCACTCGCTCCCCTCTGTCCCCGTGGCACGGCCAGCAAGGGGGACAGCAGCAGCTTCTTCACCCCCTGGATTATCTGCATCTTCCCAGTAACTACGTGGCAGATGCAGCAAGAACCAACAGTTGAGACTTCAGGGTGCTAACAGAAAAAAAATCATGCACTTTCTGAACAAGGAGCTGTGCCCAGGCTCTTTTTTAACTCAAAACATGCATGCACTGGGAGCTCTGCTTGCCCCTTGAGCTCACTATCCATCTGCTGGGGCAATGATTTGAAAGACGAAAGCGTCACACACCACAAGTGAATTGTACCACCTGGTATTGTCTTTTATAGTCTCCCTCCTGTAAAGATGCTGAGAAGGAAGAGGGAAAATAACCAAAAGCCCTAGTTTTTAGATCTGCTCCTTTGAAGCAGTTCTGCTGCTCCTCTGTGACTCTCCTCTGAATATGCAGAGGAGATCTGAGAAAATTGCCTTGCCTGCTTCCAAGTGCATGCCAGGACAATGTCTACTGCTTGCTTGGCCAGTCTGCATCTCTCACCCTACTCCATAACATTTCCCTTGGCCTGGAAGGACAGCAAGTCCAGCTGTGAGACAGGGACAGAGGGTAAGCGGTGCTACTGCTCATCTGTTCCAGGAGAGCAGATGTATGCTCATCCAGCAAGACCTCAGGACACAATTCCTTCCAAAGGAAGAGGCAGAAGAGCTGAGGTGCCTGCTCCTTCACCTGTTCCCCTAAGTCCCCTCTCCTCCAGCAAAGGCGGCAGATGAATGCAAGGGACAGTGCCTCTTGAGGAAGGGTGACAGAAGGCGTACATCACCACCTCCTTTTGAAGCTGAGGTGGTAAAGCAAGCACCCCTCTGCTGGAAAGATAAGAAATAAGAACTGGTGCATCTGAGATGCCTGTTGCATCCCCTTGAAGCAGAAAGAAGTCCCACGTTATGCTCCCTGCAGAATGATGGGCCTGGGCGAGATGAAGCACAACACCCTTACCTTCCTAGCAGAGAGGATGAGAGCAGGAGAGAAGCCAGGTGTCTCTTCCATCATTCTTCATCAAAGAAAAGGGATCAGAAGCATGCATGTGGCAGGGAGACTGGACAAACAATTGTTCATTTTCACCCTTCTGAACAGTGGGAACACATACTGAGGGACAGGGGGAGTAGTGATCTCCACCCTCACTCACCCATTCCCATTTAGGAAATGGGAACCATCAGCAGAAAGGTTCGCAGTCACCTTCCCTCCCACTTTCTCCCGTACGTGTCAAGAAACAAGAGGATGCTCAGATCTCCCATTCCACCACCTCTGTATGCCAGGGTGTGCATGCCCAGATCCCCCTTTCCTTCAGATGCAGGTGCACAGTGGGGAAAAAGAGGGAAAGCTCCCCGAATCCCTTTTCAGATGGAAGCGTACGAAGAAGCGCCCAGTGCCCCCTCTCCCCCATGAGTTTGCATGCGGCATGGGGGGCACCCAGTGCCTCCTGCCCTCTGGGTGCATTAGGGGGATCCAGTGCCCCTTCTCTCGAGTTTGTGGTGAGGGGTACCCAATTTCCAGGGCACAGTGTGTGTCCAGGAGGGCAGGATGCCCGATGCTGCTCGATGTCTGTGACTTGACCTCCTCGCCCCGTTATCTGTGAGACAGAGTGGTCCTTTTCCCCCAAACCCCATGTCCCCAAATGCATGTGGGTATCAAGCAGCACCCGTTCCCCTTCCTCGTGTGACAGGCAGCACTCAGACCCCCCATTCACCTCTGTGCGTGTGTTATGGGGGCAGAAAGGGCCACCTGGTAAACCCAGTGCCCCGTGCGAGCAGGGCGACCCTTTTTTGGGGCGGATAGCGGGCAGAGGTGGCCCCATAACCTCGCTTCCTCAGGTGTGGGGCAGATGGGCCCAATCCCTACCTCATGTGGTGTCTTTTGGGGTGGCAAAGGGTCTATGGCTCCCCTGCTGAAGGGCCTGTGTCTCCCCAAAACATGCATGGGGGCGATGGGGCTATATTTTTGCCGTGCCCCCCACCCCAAAGGGACGCCCACGGTGTCTGTGCGTGAGGCGTCCCCTCCTTATCCCTTCGGGGGACACTCACTGACAGCCCCCACATAACGGGGAACCCCATGAGGGCCTTGTGTGTGCGTCCCAGCTGCCAGAGGGGGGGTTCCCCGGCCACACTCACGGTTCCAGTAGACGGGATAACACTCGGCGTTGACCACATCCACCTCGTACAGCCCGCTCCTCACGCACACCGGCTCCACCGCCTCGCCCTCCTCCCGCGGCTCGGGGCCGAGGGCTCGGAAGGCCAGCTCGATCCGCAGCGAGTCGTAGCCGATGAAAGGCTTCCAAGTCTTGCGGTCCTCCCGGTAAAACCAGCGCACCTCCTCGGCGCCCAGCTCCCGCACCACCTCGTAGCGGGGCCGCCCGCCGCCTCCCCCCCCCCCCGAGCGCGGCCGCTTCCTCTCGGGCAGCGCCGAGGCCGCCGGGGCGAAGCCGCTGCCGCCGCTCTCGCTGCTCGCCAGCCCCGCTCCTTCGCTGCCTTCGCCGCCGGTGCCGGTGGAGTAGCGCAGGGAGGCGCCGGATTCGGCCGAGTCGAACTCGCCGCCGCCGGCCGAGTCGCTCAGGCTGAGCCGCCGCGGAGGGGCGGCCTCCGGCTCCCCTTCGGAGGACGAGGTGGAGAGCGCGGCTCGGAGCTGGTGCTGCTGCTGGTGCTGCTGCTGGTGGTGGTGGTGGAGGTGGTGGCGGCGAGGCGGGCGGACCAAGGGATGCTCCACGCCGCGGCTCTCCTCCTCCTCTTCCTCCTCCTCCTCCTCCTGCCCGTAGCAGCCACCGCCGCTTCCCCCGCCGCCGCCGCCGCTTTCCCCTCCGCCTTCCCCGGGCAGGTCCCAAGCGCCCTGCGGCTCGGGGTAATCCATGCCGCCCGGTGCTCTCCCCACTGCTCCTTCTTCTTCTCCTCGCTTCACCTCGGCCGCCCCCGCGCCGCCCGGCTCGCGGCTGCCACAGCCGCCGCTGCCGCTGCCGGCTCCGGCTCCGGCTCCTCCGTTCGTCCGGGGGCGGCTCCGCATCGTCACGCGTGCGGCGACGCGGCCGGGGGCGGGCGGAGGCCTGAGGCGGAGCGGGGAGCACCGGGCGGCTCGGGGGCCGCGGGGCGGCGCTGCCCTCAGGCGCCCGCCGGTGCCCGGAGCTCCCGGGGGGTGTCTCTGTGAGGCTCTGTGAGGGGCTTTAGGCGGTCTTGAAGCGATCGTAAAGCGATCGTGGCACTCTCCTGAGGGGGTGTGAGGGGTGTATCGTAGTCTGGGGGGCTGTGGGGCGCCCTTTCTGCTGGCTGGTGTTAGTGCTGTGTTTGTTAAAGGGGACAGTGTGGGTTTTTGGAGGCTCTGGAGGGTGTCTAGAGAAGGGTGGTGAAGGTGGTGAAGGGGCTGAGCACGAGTCCTGTGAGGAACAGCTGAGGGAAATGGGGGGGTTTAGTCAGGATTGGAGGTTCAGGGGAGACCTTACTGCTCTCTGCAACTACCCAAAAGGAAGGTGTCGGCTGGAGGGTCAGCCTCTTCTTGCAGATAACAAGTGATAAGACCAGAGGGAATGGCCTCAAGTTGTGCCAGGGGAAGTTCAGGTTGGAAATGAGGAGACATTTCTCCTCAGAAAGAGCAGCCAGGCGTTGGAATGGGTTGCCCAGGGAGGTGGTGGAGTCCCCGTCCCTGGGGGTGTTCAAGGAAAGGTTGGACAGAATCACAGAATTTCTAGGTTGGAAGAGACCTCAAGATCATCGAGTCCAACCTCTGACCTAACACTAACAAGTCCTCCACTAAAACATATCCCTAAGCTCTACATCTAAACGTCTTTTAAAGACCTCCAGGGATGGTGACTCCACCACTTCCCTGGGCAGCCCATTCCAATGATTAACAACCCTTTCGGTAAAGAAGTTCTTCCTAACATCCAACCTAAAACTCCCCTGGCACAACTTTAGCCCGTTCCCCCTCATCCTGTGATGCCTGGGGACGTGGTTTAGTGGGTGACAGTGGTGGTAATGGAGCAGTTGGACCAGATGATCTTGGAGGGCTTTTCCAACCCCAATGATTCTCCGATTCCATGATTTGTGTGAGGACCCTCCCCACCCATATCTAATGGGGTGCTCACCTCTGTGTGTGCTTGGGGGGGTCGCACCCTGTGGCAGCAACCAGACCCTGCAGGCGAACGGGTGACAGCCACACTCAGGGAAAGGCTGCGTGAGGTGTCCTCATGGGGGATGCATGTGCAGCAAGGCCCCAGTCCTCCAAACGCTAGCTATAACCACCAAAATGGGAGGTTTTGGGGCTCACCTGCGCTCATTGATGTGCCCCCAGTATGCCCCTCGCAGTCGGCCGGAGAGGGGTCCAGATGTATATGGGTGCTGCATGATAAAACACCCGTCAGCCTGTGTCAGGAACAAGGATGAGGGAGGGTGCCAGGGCTTCATACCTGTCTGAGAGCACTCCCGGCCCCCACCACACACCCATGGTTGGATCACTTCTCTGTGTGCAAGTCTCCCCCCATCCTTTCTCATGGCCGTTGTGTGGGTGGGAATGGGCGAGACTCCCAGAAACACACCCCGGCTTACTGGGGTGGGGTCACCTGTTTATGAGAAAACCCCCTTTTCGCAACACGCCCGGGAGCGACGAGGTGGTGCGAGGGTATGTGAGCGATACTCCTATCTCACCAACACCTCAGGGGAGGAGGGAGCTGATAACCTGTGCTGTTGTCACATCTGTGTGCGCAGCATCCCCTCTGCCTTACACACCCATCCAGGCATTACAGCCAGCAGCTCACCGTGTTGGTCTGCAGCCTCCAGCCCTCTGCCCCCTGCAGTCGGTCAAGAACTACCCCCAAAAAAAACACAGCCAGCGTGCAGGCAGGGAAGTATTGTCAGTGTCACATACATCTCCATGCCTCCAGCCCTAAATCTCTGCCTGTGTCATTCCCCTTCTTGGTTTACAACAAAACCTCTCATAGCCCTGCGCATCAGTTGTGGAAAAACAGGGTGCAGTGTTCCCTGATTCCCCCATCTCCTACTGGAAATGGGATTTCACATGTTTAATACACCATTCCCTTCCACTTGGCTCCATCCTACAGTCTGCTGCAGCAACAAGGGAACTTCTGTGTATTGTGTGGCATTGTATCTCCCAAAATAGGCTTGTGCCCTACCTCCTACATCCGCTGTCAGCGAGGGAATCCTGTTAATGGAGTGTGTTAAAACACAGAGAGGCCAGATTAAGTTCAGGAAGGACAGCTGAAGCTTTTAAAAATGTTCACTGCGGGTGAATGCATCTTGAATGCATCGGCAACACTTTTCAATCCTGAAAGCTCCAAGAATTTTGTTAGCTTTCAGGAACCTCCACCACAGGAGCTTTGTGTGTGCTTGTTCTACCTTCTCAGATGGGGAAAGAGGAAAGAGAGAAGATAAGGTACAAGCAAGAAGTCACCAGAGGAAACTGTGCTAGGGCATTTGGCTTCGCATCCCTGTAGCTACAGGGATATGATCTGTTTAACTTAACCTTTGCATTTCTCATGAAGTCCACAAGGTAAGCTCTCCATGAAACCTGTCCCAGACTTTCCTCTGCAGTGGGGAAGAAAATGCTAGTTGCCTTGTAGGTTGTTTTGAAGACACATCTCATGGGATTCTCTCTTTTCATCCTTCTTTCTGCCAAAGCCAGTGGGATTTCATGATCTTTTGTCATTCAACAAGTGTTTCACTCTTCTTCAAGTCATCCTACTCAAGTTCTCCCTCCTTTTGCTTCTTGTCTGAGACAGCAAGGAAAGATTGCCCAAGTGAACAAGGGGCACATTAAATGTTCTTCACCTTATTGATATAATTCTTTCAGATGATTTGATCTGTGATTCCATGGTTTATTTCCTGATGTGCATTTCTGGAGGTGTTTGTCTGCTCTCCCTATGCAGACTCTATTTTCTTGTCCATAGTGGCTCTCTAGACAATAGGCAAGAAGACTTTGTTCATCATCATCAAGCTGAACCACACCATTGAGAGTTGCAATTTGACTTTTCCATTACAGCCATCATGGAGATCAATGGAGATACATGGCCTGAAAACTGGCTTATCAAATTGCCAACAAAGACACCCAAAAAAGTCCCATTATCGTTCACTTTGAATTTGTGGGGAAGGTCTTGCAGGGGTAGACTGGTGCAAATGGAAGTTGAGAGCCCAAATCTCTCTTATTTGAGCTCAAAAGAGGATTATTTTCCTCTTTATGCTGTTAACAGCTCTCAGCTCAAAGGCTTAGAGTAGCGTGAAATCTTCTGACATGACACAGGACTCAACTCCCATCACCACAGATCTACATGAAATAAAAAATAAATGTATGAACTTCCTTTACGACGAGAGGACAGAAATTTCCTTACCGTGGAATAAATGTAGTGGAAGAATGTATCTGTCTGTATGGAAGTTTTAAAGCAAAGGTACATTAATTCTGAAGTGTCATTTGTATAGCACTGCGAATTTCCATGCAGACTAAGACCAGTGGATGCTGTGTTCGCTGTACCATGGGACCTTCACAGAAGGCTTCTGCAGACTGTATATGCATACATATTTTCTTCCTGCAGAGTTCATACAGTTAGCAATTTCCATTGAAAGTATAAAGTAATGCAAATCACCTCTGAATATCCTCCAATTTTAAAAATTACTTTAAAAAAAATGTGCACACAAGAACTGGACTTTAAATTTTACCGTCAGCTTCACTAAAAACAAGAGTCACATACTCTGCTGCTTTCCAGGGTACAGACTAAGCAAGAAGTCCTTCTGAATTTACAGATTATGTCCACATGATCCTGCACTGTGCTGGATAATTGCTCCTACGCGTATGACTTTGCACTTGCCTGTCCTAAGGCTTCCTTTAACTAACCTCATTTTACCAGGTAGCTTGGATTGCTTTTGTCACTCTGCTGTCTTTGTTTTCCTGACAAGCTACTCTTGTTAATGCAACTTTAAACAGCATAGTCAGTTTTGAAATTATTATGGTTCACAAATGATGCAATCATGCTGTATTTTCTTCCAGATCCTAAATACAATGAATAGCACAAGTCCAAGTGCTTGCAAGAGTCCATTAGAAACAGTCTTTATTCATTGATGAATCCTTTATAACAAAGCCATTTTAAGATCTTTCCATTAGCTATTTTTAAGCCATTTATTATGCACTCATATTGATTTTGTATATATTTTTTTTCTTCAAATCTGGATACAGTGCAGCACTGAGTCAACACAGCTACTGCTATCAACTGTATCCGTGATTTTATTAAGGAACAAGGTGAAATTTGTTCTTTGACAGGAACCAGTTCCCATGAAAACTGATGATTACCTTTTCATTACATCCCCGCTCTCCATCTCCTTATTAATTGGTACGCACCACTTCATTATACCTAGGTCAGGAGAGGTGTCAGGCAAACCAACGTGAAATTATGTGGCTTTGCCTCAGTCACACTCTTCAAATATTGACACAACACTGATTTTCACCTTAGAAATACTCTTCTGACCCATTTCTAAACTCTCACATTCCCACCCTGTGTGAGAACAGTTGCCTGAAGAGCCAGCTCTTAAAACCCTGACGTGCAAGTCCTCTAGACCTGCTGCTTTTAAAATGTCACTTGTGCTGTTTAATGTTCTTTTTTTAAGTTGCTTGCCTGGGAAACATTTCATCATCATTATATAATGTGGAAACGGCATTCAACTTTGTCCCAAATGCAGGCAGGAAGTATTTATCAAACACTTCTGCTTTTTCAGTTTCACAGCTATCCAAATATATTTGGATACACTGAGAGTGTTAGTAATTGGACTCTGCTAAAATACTGTTCATCAAATTAAGCAGGCTTCCAAAAAATCTTTGCTTACAACATGATATTATCTGCACAGGGAACATTAACTCTCTGGCTCCGTTAAAAGGGACGTTGGTCAACTGAGCTAAAAATCCCCCCTGGCAAGAGTTTTGTCCTAGTATCGGACATGGGAGGCTTGTCTATGTTTATCTTTTCCTTGAACGCCAGCGGGTTTGGTGTAGCTCCTATGCCAAGGTCAAATGTGCCTTTCTCTAGATCTGAGATGTTCTTCCAAGGCCACGGCTCCGTGTCCTTTTCCTCTGCTGCAAGCAGCAGCAGAATATCCTGCTAGCTGTAAAAGACGAGAATTAGGGGGCAAGGAGAGGGTCATTTCCAAGATTTCAAACGCTCTCTCTCAATGCAGCATTGTTCAATTGTATTTTTTTTTTTTTCCTTTTGCCTTTGTTCCAGGGTAAACAAAAGGAAGAAAGCAATGTAATGACCACTGGCAGAAGTGTTTACCCTTTCAGACTTCGTTCTGGCAAAGTCCAAGTGCATACTGAACGTTAAGTGCTCACCTGTGCATTGGTGAGACTCACAGAAAGCCGTGCACAGGCAGATTGCTGGCAGCGTTTGCAAAGAAAAGGCTGAACTAGAGCTGTACCTGAGCTCAGCACCTACATCTCCTCCTGAAGGTACAGATTTTGCCCTTCATACAGTTGTGAATCAGTGCAGGGTGAGTGCCCCATCCCTGGAAGTGCCCAAGGCTAGGCTGGATGGGTCTGGGGGCAGCTTGGGCTTGCAGGAGGGGGTCCCTGCCCATGGCAGGGGCTGAAATGAGATGATCTTTAAGGACCCTTCCAACGCAAACCATCCTGTGCTCACAGAGGTGGATAAAAGACCTCTCCCAGAAATGTGATTGCAATCCAGATGCACGTCCTGCACCAGCGAGAGCCCTTCAAACCGAGCTTCTCCTCCTGGATCTTTGGACTTGATGATCTTGAAGGTCTATTCCAACCTAGATGATTCTATGATTCCTCATAGAACATTGACATAGTCCAGCTCCACAGCTGTCAACAGCTACTCCATGTACACTCTGTCCCGTAAATGATGCCATCTCATTTCTAGGCTATTTCCTTTCTTCCTGGAATATTCTTCCAAGAAAGTTTGTTTTGCCACATGTCCCTCAGCTCTGGGATTTGGGCAGTTGCCAGTGTTAGAGGGGTCACTCTCACTGAATTTCTTTCTTCGTTGCTAGAGATGGTGAGTACATGAGTGATGTAGAAAAGGTGGTGTAGAAACTTTGTGGTGTTTTTCACCAATTATACCAGGATGCAGAAAATGCCCAAAGTGTGGGCACATGGGAGGCAAATGGGTTTTGTATCTCCAAGAACAATAAAGTTGAGAAAGATATTTTTGGCAAAGATTTTTTTTTGCAGGGGTGGGGGGGTCGGTGTTGTGTAACCTTTTGGTAAGCACTGACAGTGGACTTGACCAGACCAAGGCTGAAAACGAGGGCTGTTTTCATGTTGTGCCAACCACTAGACCAAGAGATAAAGAACAAAAACCCTCCAGAGGAAGCCATCAAAGACCTGCGGGAAAATGGAAACCTGGTTCCTGTCTGTAGGCATTGAAATAAAGAGTAGGAGGCCACTGTCTGTCCCACATGTCTTGCACCTTGCAGTTGGAAAGATACACACAGCACAAGCTGGAAATGTCACCAGGAAAATGGAGAAGAAAAAAAAAAAAAAGAAAAAAAAATAAAAAGAAAAGAAAAGAAAAGAAAAGAAAAAAACACAATTTTTTCCTGCACATAAGACCAGGTTGGTGAGTGGCTGAAAAGTAAAGAACAAGAGGTGGTTGCAAGTTGTCCAAAACTCCTGCACGTAGGGGTTGTAAAGGAACAAATTAATCAAATCAAATCAAAACAAAACAAAACAAACCCTCATTCATTTGGGAGTGGGTCTGCCAGGGCTGGGAGCCAGGAGGATTTCATGGTGGTGTGCTAGAGGTCACAGCTGAGGATCTCGGGAGCAGGGTCAGTTGGGGAATGAGGAACCTTTGATGCCCTTTGTGCCACAGTCACAAGGTCTCGAGGGTTACACACAGATGTTCTGTCTCATAATAACACCAGAAAATGTCGCCGGAGTGCCAGGACCTTGGGAACACTTGGCACTAGAAGTGCATTTGGGGTCACTGTCAGTGCGATAGGGTGTGAAATCCTGGCTTCACTGGGACCTACATGGGTAGTGCTAGGGTTAAAGTCTCAGCTGCTCTCTGTGGCTCATCCTTTCCCCTCCCAAGTGTTTATTAATGTCAATTGATCACAATCCACCGGCTGTATTTCTGGCTCAAACTTAAGATAACTGTTAGGCAGGATGAATCATAAGAGATGCAAAATGCATTACCTAGTCCTCACAGCACACGCTGTTATAGGAAAGCATAGTAGCAACGCTCATCACTGCATCCTTGATAGAGGTCCTGAAGGGCATATTTGACTTCGAGCATGAGAACTGTGATGGAAACACTCACGTAAAGTCAGATACTGTCTTAAATACCTTACTGAAGCAGAGTCTGATTCAGAAGCCCTTTAGGCCTGCACCTGATGCACGAGATGAAAGCACTACGTCTTGGTGAGATGACGCCAGATAGTAGTGAGTGACCTTGGATCATCTTTGTCATATTGCCCTGGTAGGAATGTCCTTATGACTATTTTTTTTAGTAGGTAAGATGGGATCTTTGCCTTGTGTGGCTGTAGCACATGTGGAAATGTGCAGGAGGGTTGTGGAAAGCTGCTATGGTAGCGTGCAATGTCCCTGGGCAGTCATCAGGTGACAGCTAGCACCAGGCCTGATGCCAGCTATAAATACACCACACTGCATTCACTACGTGGAAGCGCTTTCTTCAGGAGCCTTCAACTCCTACAAGCCTCAGCACACTCTAATTTTGCTCTTTGCTGAATATTAAAGCTCCTTTGTTCAGTCTTTGTTGACAGATGTATTCGGTTCTCCTCCGACGTGCTGCTAAAAGGTCTCCTCCTTCACGTCGTGCCTGGCAGGAGGCTTGGACTGTGGTTCTGCAAGCCTGAGAGGGACCAAACGCTGACTGCTCCTGTGGTGCAGGCAGGAGATCTCCTCTCTGTTCGTGGTGGAAGTCTTGTTAGAGCCAGTAACACAGGGCCTGGCAAGGAGAGGAAGAGAAGGGCCTTGAGAGTGAGCTCTCCCTGGTTAAACTCATTTTGCCTTCATGTTATTGAAGATCACTCTAGCCTTACGGCCTGAAATGAGACAGCCTGTACTCATATGGCACAGGGGGATCAAAAAGGGAAGGAACAAGCATCTGGCGTGGAAAATCTGCCTCTGGTAGAAAATCTGACTGTGTCGGGAAATCCAACTGCAGTGGAAATTTTCTAAGGACTCAGGTTATTTGAAAGGCCACGCGAACAAATTACCTCCCCATCTCTTTGCAGAGGTAGACAACCACCTAATCACAAAATACACCTTTTGCTTCCCATCAATTTGTATTCTTTTACACCAGCCTGCTGTCCAAACACCTCACATTCATATAGAGCATGGTGACATATAACAGCATGTCCAAAACCTCCTGCCTGGACCATGTGGATGGGGACACTGTGGCTGCTCCATGGACAGGATTCCTCCTGCTTCCAACGTGTGGATCTGGCATAAATGAAGTAATTGAACTCTTTCAGAATATTTTCCCATCTTCATAAAGTTGAATCATACAACTTTCCAGAAACTTAGGGAAAAGCTTATTGGTTTTAAAGGTCCCAGCTCACCGCAGCCTTCTCAGCCCACGTGAACCTGGTGGATGGTTAGCAGCCTCCGGTCCTGCTTTTACATCATGCTTGTAAAGCAAGCTGTAATGGGTGGATCTGCAAACAGTGCTGCTTGTTATGATCCGTGCCCTGTTCCCCACACAGGCACTTGCACTGGAAAACAGGTGCCTGCCCTCTCAAGTTATCCAGGTGCAAGTCTGGGATTTGGGGTGGGTGAGGGATGAGCAAATGATTTGTGTCGCTCTCACCGTATCTGATTCCACGCCCTCATCAAAGGGTTGGCTTTCCTTCGGGTCTGTATCACCTGGATATTACATGGGATTTGTACTTCACAAGGGAGATTCTGGTAAGAGAGGCACACATCCAAAGCTGGTGTCAACACTACAATTGCCTCGCTGAGCAGCACGAGTAATGACAGGTTTAATGACATGAACGTCCGTACTCAGATGGCAACGTCCCGTGCCCCATTCTCTTTTTACAGGGATTTTAAATCAGCTTTTTCTGCTGGGGGGAGTAAAATCAGAAGCACATTCTGTATTGCCACCTGGCCTGGCCTGAGTGGGCAGCCCGCACTGCAGATCATGACTTGGGAAGGTAAAGCCCCATCAGACAGAATGGATTTGCTGCCATTAAACCTTAAAAAACTGCCAGCAGATGGTCTGTTTGTTTGTCACTTTCTGTTCTGGTTCTTAACAGATGCAGAGAAGAACATTTTGAGCAGGGAAGGTATCTGGATGGCAGGGACTTGGCTTTATCCACATCCATGGGACTCATACAGGTGTCAGGATGCTGCCTCTAGAGCTTTCATTGCCTTGTGTCTGAGACAGGCCTCAGTGAGAGAAAAAAAAACAACTTTCTGTTTCACCCACAAAAGTGACTGTCCTTTCTGCTGCTTTTTGCTATGCCCTGAGAACTGCTCAAAAGGAGAGACAACTTCCGCTGCTCCTACTATTTTGTGAATTTTGTTTTCCTTTTCCTTCTCCATCAATTGCATCTGCTTTCCTTCTTTCCTTTTCTAACCTGGAAGAGTTAGCCAAGAATCCGTATTTTGCAGCTGTTGTCTGATGCTGGGAAAGCCATATCCAAGGAGAGAGCCCAAAGCTAGCAAAAATGTGTCAGTTTTGAGGGCTGTTGCTAAGGTGAGGGAAGTTTCTCCAGCAGCCAAATCACAAATGAGAGTCAAAGTCAAGCAGTGATTTCTATTTTTATTGGCCTTCTCTGTCTACTTTGCATTCATTGTACCTTTTTGTAAAAAGAAATCACTATCACTTGTATTGCCTGCAGAAAGCCAGAGATGATGATGATGATGATGATGATGATGATGATGATTGGCACATGGTGGGACCAAAACCAGAAGCAAGGACATCAGCATATCCTTTGGGGATGAGTTATATGGCAGAATAAATGCCTGCAGGATGGGGTCTCCCTGACAGCTGGACTACTGTAGGATTTTGTTGTCTGATATGATCACATCACCTGGATCAAGGTATTAGATCACTTTTTTCCCTTGTGGCCCTGATCATTGAACATCCTTGCTTTGAAAAGAGTCTGAGCACTTTCACCATACGCTTTTAGGACAAGGACTGTTGAAAGTGCTCTGAGCTATGGTGTCCCAGCAGTGGGCTCTTGGCCATGGTTTTGGGCACAGCTAGACAAGCAAACACAGACACTGCAGAAGTGCAATCCCTTCTCCTTTATCAGTCTCTCCATGGCAATCCCCAGTGTAAAAGGCCTTCTCCAGGTGGTTTCCCTTATCTCTGTGGTATGCTCCAGCTCATTTATGCCATCTAAATTAGTAGCAATACTTACAAAAAACAACCCCCTGCCCTGTGGCCTTTTTCTTAGTGCCATGCTGCCTCCCTTGCTCTCACATGCATCTTTTACTTTTTATGGGGCTTGAGGGCTCTTTGGCTTATGGACACGCCAGCAAACAATACCCGTCTCTGTGTCCATGAACAAAACACCCCCCACGCAGCTCAGCTCCCACCAGCCTTGGCTTTCTCTCGTGTTTTCAGCAGTGCCCCCTTCCTCCTACATGAAGCTCGCCCCTTCCTTGGGTTCTCTCCATCAGGTCAGCTCGAAAATGCTGTGCTCAGAGCAGCCAGCAGAAGCTCCTTGTTTTCACCTCTGGATGCTGGTGCCCGTTATACATCAGTCAACAGCACTCAAGTGGAAGGACCCTTTGGTTTTACATGAACTCATTAGTGAGCTTCTCTACGGGTTTGGTTCAGTCAAGTCAACAGGAGCCTTTCCAGGGGCTTGCATGTGCTTTGGGACCAGCCCTTCATGGTTTACTCATTTTACTCAGATGTAGGCACCTGAGGCCCCTCTAGCTGCCCTCTCTACCCCGAGGGAACTTTTGTGTCCCCATCACCCAGCCCTGAAGTGAGTTTTCCTCTGCCTGTGCAACAAAAATCAGGGCAGGCTCTGTGCAGCCAGCCCCCATCCACTGGCCCCAAGGTATGAGGCTGGTGGAAGGGTTGCTCCACACCGAGCAGCCCAGCCCTCTCCACCCTGCTCCTACTCTGTGCAACCTGCTCCTTCCTTCACCCGACAGAGTAACAGAGACTGCCTTAATGTGTCTGGAAAGATCACTCCAGGTAACAAGTTTGGGGAATTCAAGCTTCCTTCTGGGCTGATTTCAGCCCAGCAGGTGAAACATTACTCGGTTAATTGTTCTTTAAGCTCTGAAATGGTTTTTCTATCACGCTTTGATTTGCAGACGATGATACTCATTTATTTCAGATCATGCTTTCCCTGTCTTTTAGCAACAGCACAGCTGGAAACCCAGAAATGCCTGGTTAGGTTGGAACATACCTACCATGTCCCAGAGGCTTTAGTGGCTTTTCATAAAGATGATTATGAATGATTTAAAGGCTTTATCCAAATCAGAGCACCACAGTGCTATGTGTGGTGCCAAACAAAGAGGTGCAACTGTGTTTGTCCCCAAAATGTGCAATTTCTACTATGCTATTGGCAGAGAGTAAAGCGAAGTATTGAACGATGGTGTGGCTTGTGGAAGGCACAGGGGTCTTTTGTAGGGTCTGGACATGAACCCAGCTCAGGAGGTATCTGGCTGCTCTCTGAGCTTTCTGGCAGGGCAAACTTTGTTCAAACAGCAGCTGTTCCTTCTCTCCCTTCTGTCCTTAGGGCGCCTCTTAAAGAAGGAGCGGGGAAAATTCTCTGTGAATTTTCTCTGTGAATTCTCTGTGAAGCACTACATGAAAGGGCTGAGGCTCGTGTCCCCTGCAGCCCCATTCCTGGCCCATCCTTCTCTCTTGGCAGAAGGAGGGAGGTAGTGCTGGGGAGAGAAGACATTAGTGCACGCATTTCACCCAGCTCCAGGAAGGCACAACTGGGTCCATGCTCTGTGATAGGCAAGTCCAGACATTTTTAAGTACAGCTAAGCTGGCTGCAATTCTGTGCTAGATAAATGCTGTTTGTGAGTCGATTGATAAAAATCTGCCATGTATTTAAATAAATGCCTTAGGAGTCTTTTTTTTTTTTTTTTTTTTTTTTCCCTTTCCCTTTTTCTTTTTCTTTTTTTCTTTTTGCTGGAGTTTGCTAGCTTTTCCACAGCAGGACTATCCCAAGCATTTGGAGCCCATCTGCAGTAACTGAGCATCCAAAAGGAAGTGACAGGGGGATCAGGGATTTAAACTTCCTACCTCCTGTGGCTCCTTACAAGCATCATTGAAAGTGATCTTTTCAGACTTACCCTGCAACGATGAGACACTCCGTGTTTGTTTTTTTTCTCACCCCGTCTCCACATTTTCATTTCCAGATTTACTCACCAGCAGAGAGAGCTGCTCATGGAAACCCAGCCCTTCATCGCTGCTGGCAAAGTGCTGATTTTTCATGTCGTGTAGCTTCTGTGGAACACCACCAGGAAATAATACAATAAGTGATTTAGAAATCTACATAGAAATTTTAGTAATAAGTAGCAATAAGTCTAATTACAATAAACCAGCACTTATCTGAGTCTCTCACACAAAATTTGTGCTTTTCAGATGCAATTCTGGTCTCTGCAGGTATCTAGCAGCGTTGACAGAAGAAAGGAAATGTTTAAGCAATTAGAACCCTTCTTTTTGTCGCATGTTTTCTTTCCAAGACAATCAATATCCTCAAGACATCATCTGCAGTGTATAAAACTACACGTAGAAGTCCTGAGGAACTGGAACTGCACCCAAACCCTTGCTCTGCACACAGCAGATACCTTACTTTCACTGAAAAACTCCAATCACATGTGATTTCTTGAAGGTCAATGACCGTAAACTGAAATTTTTTGTATTAGGCAATGCTAATCGGATTGAGGCTGATCTAATCAAAGATGTGAGGAGTCGGCTTTGGCTCTGCTTGGCAGCATGAAGCCTGCTAATCCAAGTGCCACAGATGCTGAGACATTCCTTCATATGCTATGAGCCAAGCCCTGCAAACTGCCAAGTGCTTCCTCTGAAATTCATGGGAACCGGGAGTGCGTGGCACCTGGCAAGACCAAGCTTGCTGCAAAAACCCTTTGCAGAGGACAGGGTTTACATACCAGAGCCTGGTGTAGTAAACTGAGTGTGGCCCCAGCCTTGCTGTCTGCCAGCACGAGCCGAGAGCCGAGCATGGTGCAGGGAAGCTTGTAAACCAGGGTGGGGAGTCTGCAGCCCGAGCGGGTATGGACTGGAATTTCATTCATACATCCTGGATCACATGGCTCATTCTGCCATGGTTTTACAATAAAACCTTAGCTAACGTGTTAGCAAAGCTTATTTTGCCCTGAGAAAGGCAAAGGTTCCCCACTGTTATCGGTGAAATACATCGGATCCATTGCACAACTCTGCTGGGAAACGTGCAGGGGTGCTCGGCAACTACTTATCCAGCCTGTGTCTAGACTTGGCATTGACTTTGTGCACCACAAGAGAACTGAACTTGATTAAACCTTCACACCAAATCCAGACGGAGAATGGGAAAAGGCGGATTTCCCTTCTCTATCTGTGAGTGCCATTTTCAAGAGCATGCAACTTTTGGGGCTCCAAATTCTGGGTGTACAAAGGTAAACACGTGCTGATGAGACATGCACCCACATATTAAGAGATGGTCCCCACAGCTCTGCAGAAGGGTAGGTCATGTATTGTGGAGTTGTGGTTTTGACTAAGAGAGGATGTGATCTCAGGGCCAAGACCAAAGGCAAAACAAAGGGACTGAAGGGCAGAACTTCCTTGCCAAATCTTTGCTGATAGTTCGTGCTTTGAAGCTCATCCCTTTAGTCATTATCCTGAAGCCAAGTTCACCAAAATGGTCATGAATGTTTTTTAACCATTCCTGCAAGAAAATGCTTCTACAAAACCAGCTTGCCAGGTAGTTGATATCCTTTCTTACCAGTTACTTTTATCTCTGGGTTGAGCAAAGTACATGACATATGCTTTCATCTGATCTGGAGGCAGGTTGAGCAGAGAAGGAATTGGTTGGCCGTTGTGAGATGGAGAGGAGATTACAGGAGCATTACATCAATCCTGCACAAACAACAAGCTGGCTGATTGAGCCCGTGAGAGGCAATAATCAGGGCTCACCCCAAAATATTTGGTGCACCTGGTTTGTTGGGGGTGTGATGAAACCTTTTACAGGGAAGTGTTTATGAGCTCCGAGACTCCTGTTCTTCCAGTGCCCACCAGGGACCTGACGTGCCATGCAGATATGCTGCTCAGCCCGGGACTGTCTGCTCTGGGTGCTCACATGGGGGCACCCTGCTCCTGGAGCACAGAGCAGATATTTTGGGGTGGGTCCTCATGGGGTCAGTGTGAATCTACACGGTAGGTTCTACCTTACTTCATGTTTTCCATCATTTCACCTACTCTAGCACCCATGAGCTGGATAATGAAATTTGACCTAGTACTGACGACTACTAACAGAGGGTCATTAGAAGGCAGTTTAAGAGATCGTTTCCCTCTTTACACATTTACTGCTTTATGTCAGCTGTTAGGTCCTGTTGATTTTGCTGTTTGTAGATCCCAGTTTTTCAGGGGAAAACATTTGGATATTTTATTATCATATGGTGTGAAGGCTCAATCCATAATTCCTCCAAATAAGGGACATGTAAAAGGAAAGTTGCCTCTTCTGATATTAGGTCCTTCCATAATACAGCCAGGATCATTTTACAGTAACAGCTGGTCCAAGGGTCCAGCAGGGACATGACCTTTGCTTTACTTTTGAGACACTCAAAATAAAATTGTCTTTTTTGAGGATGTTTTGTCGTAGGCCTGGACTGGCTACAGGTCTCAAACTTAAAGTTGGTGCCTGCCCCTAGGCCTCTGCACCAGAGATTAGTCTTGCCCCAGGAGTTAAATGGCACTTGGGGTAGTGTTACCCATGGCTATGCACCACCATCCAGCTGTACTTAATGAAGCAAGGCAAAATCCTTGAGAATAAATAAATAAATAAATAAAAATCTCTGTTTCTCATTGGCTTTACTTCTTTAAGACATGACACAAACACCCCATCTTGGCTTATTTCTCAAATTACTGGTGTGTCACATTCATCTCAGTGAGGTCAAGTAAGGCAAGCCCTTCTCTAAACATCCATAAAATAATTTTGCAAGCAGGATTCCTTTCCTACAAACCAAAGAAAGTTACTGGTTGATGTGTAGACTTTAAGTTTGAAAAGAATATTTAGACAGCTTAATCCAATGGCACCCAAGGTTTTTGCTGGACTTAAGGTTTTAAGGGGTAGACATGATGTGGAGCAGTCTCCTGCCTCTAGGACTATTCAGGTACCTGGCATGGGACACAAGCTTTGCAAACAATCTCTGTCACAGCACTGGCACAGGTCTACAGCCAACAGACCAAATACAGATGAGAAATGATGGTGGGAAGCAGGATATATGAGTTGTATTAGGGCCGATGGACCATGCATATGACTTGTGTCCCCTTTGCAGTTGCCTCCAAAAAGAACCAGATGAAGGAAGTGTTTTTGTGGGCCATCAGCTGTTTGTTTTTCAACTGAAGATTTCTGATTAACTCAAGTCTTGCAAAACAAGGGGCAGTAAATACCACTTGGGAGCTGTCACATCCTGGCTAATGACTTGTGGTGAGGTGCAAGTGTCTCTGACAAAGCGCCATCCAATCTTGGCCTACAGCCTCCAGCAGCAAAGAAGTCTGGTTTTGAAGCCTGTGGCATTTTTCTTAACTAACTTTAACCGTGATACTATTGATGGCTATCTCTCAAGTGGCTGTTCCAACTACATCTTGTGCCAACGCACATGTACCATGTATTTATTTACTATATGCTTATCAGCGTACAATGTGTGAGGAACCCTGGGCTTTAAAATGGAGACTGCACAGATGCCATTAAGTATGAACAGCTTGAATTGGGCAGGCCCTGGAGTAGCGTGGTTGCTGGCCAGGATGACATTCAGCAGCACATGGGTACAACATTGTGGTTTTCCACATCAGCTAATAGCTACACCAAAGCAGAGCAGCCCCAAACAACAACAACAACAAAAACAAAATATAAAACCAGCCAAATTCTCACTAGCTTCCCTGGAGCCGGGACACTACCATGGGATATGATGTCCTGCAAGCTGTTCCATGCAGACAGACCTCTGGTTTTGTTCAGAGCTTCACTTGTTTTCCTGGGGAAGCAGATGGGCTCTGAGACCTGCTGAACAGAGTGGTGCTGGAGCAAGAGCTCCGGGGAAGGGACATGCAGTGTCCCTAGATGAATGGGATGATGGTGAGCTGTGGCATGGGCCACTGGCTTCCCAGATCCTGCAGCCTTCTGAAGCCAGCGGGCGTTAACCAGCAGTCAGGGGAGTTCAATCCTGAGCATATTGCTGAGCACTGCTTCAACATCCCTGCAGCCTTCAAGGGTGACAAGCGATGTTAACCACCGATACTTGGATTCCACCTTTTTCACGTGTCACTTGGTGGAAGATAAAGTACCCTCTCTAATGCATGGCAAAAAGGTCAAAACTGCTGCCATTTGGGAATATGGGGCTTCCAACTAGGGCTTTCCTTGGGAAAACATTTCCCAGAATTTTTTGACTTTTCCAATCCTGTGAATGTACTGCTTGGGCTGCCAGAGGCAGATCAGAAGGCAGAAAGAGGAAGATGTCTCATATGGCCACGAGATGGCAGCTGGAGCCTGGAAGTTGCTTGCAGGCACGGTAGCTCCCACAGAAAACTCCCTCATTTGCCAGCCCAGTTTTAAATCGCCCAAGACACGAGACTGCATTTGGGAATATGCACCTGCACTGCTCCGCTTTGAACATTTCGCATGTGTGCTCGGAGTGTGTGAGCTCCAGAATATCTGATTACCCCTTTCATTTCCCGGCTCTTCTGAGCCTCCCTCAATTAGTCAGTATAAAAAAATGGTTTAACCAATGTAATCCCTGTTGATAGGAAAACAGCAGTGCATCTGTTTGTACACTGTGTTATGATTTAGTTTGCTCCAAAGCCTAATTCAACAGAGAGCTGCAGCCAGGTGCTCTGCCCGCCTCGTGCCACGACCACTTCTGTCTGCAGTTTCTCCTGAAGCTGTGATCTTCCACTCACTATGTTAAATGGCCAGCTGTGTGTGTTTTAAAGGGAGACGGGGCCTCATTGCAGAAGAGACCACCTTTTTTTTTTTCTTTTTCTTTTTTTTTTTTTTTTCAGCAGCAGTTTGAACCAGCCCTAGGAGGCCCTTTGTCCCTGCAAGATGGCCCAGCAGGGCCCGGGCTCCGTGCAGGCCCGTCATGCCGAGCAGAGCCAGGCCTGAGGTCTCTCGGCCTTGTTCAGGTCCTCACAGAAGCCAGAGAAAACAGGGTTAGAACAAAAATGAATAATCATAGAATCACAGAATAGCCTGGGCTGAAAAGGACCTTAAAATATCTAGTTTCACCCCCCCGCTCTGGGCAGGGTTGCAAACCACTAGAGCAGGCTGCCTTGAATGCCTCCAGGCATGGGGAGATCCTGGTAGGAGCATTTACATGGATGGATATTAAGACCATAGAGAAAGCATAAGTGTTGGTCAAGGTAGTGGTTTGGAATTCCTGCTGTAAAATCTTTTGGTCAAAAGCCAATCTGCAAGAAAAGTGCCCATGCCTTCGGCTGCTTTCCCAAGTGACAGCATGGTACGCTCGATCCCAGCCTCTCTTGGCTGCTGAGCATATGCCAGTGCGACACGGTTATCCTGTTATTTGCATAATGGAAAACACAATAATATTTCCACGTTTCTGCCCATGGTGAGAGCTCCACGTGCAGTGAAGCTATTGCTGCCCATCTTCGACCCATTCCAGCATTTCCCCATTGAAATGCTGTTTTCCCAGCTGAGGTGGTGATAATCATGCTGCAGACTGCTGCAGCACCAGCTGGTAACAGATGAGCACCTGCTGCTTCAGAAACACCTTAAAAAAAAGAAAAAGAAAAAGAAAAAGAAAAAGAAAAAGAAAATGTATTCTTTGATCTGATTATGATCTGTGTCAGGGTTAACACAAGTGGAGCTAGAGGAAGGTGGGACTGACCCACACCCCAGACTAGGGCAGAGCTGTCCCCTGTACCGGGTACCCCCAGCCAGCCCTGCACATCCGCTGGAGGCAGAGGTACCTGCTCCTCCTCCTGCACCATCGTGCTCATATATGCCATGAACAGATAGCTCTGAGGAGCTGTCACGCTTCTCGCTGCAGCGGGAGGGATTTCTTGGCAGTCGGGAGCAGTAGGAAACGGCCGCGGTGGGGACGCCGAGCAGAACAAGGAGGAAATTGTTATCGGCCGCGGAAAAAGGTGAGGAAGCATCACAGCAATTTTTGCGCTTCTCAAATGGTTTGGCTTGTGAAATGGGAACTGCCACTGCTCAGGGTGAATTTGTGGAGAGAGCTCTCCTCTTTCTCAAGTGTGAGCATATTTTACAGGACAGGGGAACACAGCCAGATAGGAGCTGTTAGCTTCTTTCTCCCTGACCTACCATGAGTTATTTACAAAGGTTTAGACTTTGTTAAAGCAAAGATGAATTTCTGAGCCTGCCGGTTAATATCTTGCAGCTGCTCTTCTGAGGCCCTGTCCGAAGACCAGCAATGTTACCAGGCACCTTCCCTCTGACATCAGGGGGCACTGGGATGGGGTTTATGCATTTGGCAGAGGTTTTTTAGTAGTATATTTAAACACTAGAGAGAGCAGCAATGATTCAAGTCAGGTTGAGCGTCCAAGACTGGCTTAGAGCTTTCTCGAGCACCGAGTCTTGCGGATTTGCATTTTGTATGTAACGGGGCACTAACCTTGGGAATTATGTGGTCCTCGTGAGACAGGGATGATTCCTGCTCTACTCTCTCCTCGTCTTCAAAGCTGGTGTAGCCCAGTGACATCCCTTTGCTGTCCCTGGGGCTCTGAGGAGCCAAGTCACAGAGCTCATATGCTGGTGAATTCACACTGCTCCTGCTCCACAGCTTTCTGAGCATAGTCCATAGCCACAAAGCTAATTGTCCAAGGGCACGAGCAAACATCAGCTTCTTGGGATGATTTACTTGTGCAATCTGATGCATTGGGCCTTGTGTTATCTCCTTATGAAACTGGTTTTGCAACCGAAAGCTAAGATGCCAATTAATGAACCATGCAGAACAAACAAGGAATTAAGAGAATAGGAAAGCGATCTTGCAGATCACATCAGGGATGATGAAACACAAAGATCGTAAGCCAGGAGGCGGCTGAAGAAGGTACAGAAGTAAAGAATTCAACGGACAGGAGATAACAGAGGCTTGCATCATGCGGGGATTAAAGGAGATGTTGAAAAAAGTTAACCAACATAATCCTTGGTCATTGCAGAGGGCAGTATCGCCCTGCAGTACAGCTGTTTGCAGCCACTGGTGGCAGCTTTGGGTTGGGATGTCACTTCTGCAGCTGGCCAAAGGCTTGCAGAACTGCCAGCCCATCCTCTGTCCCGGGGCACAGAAGCTGGGCTGCTCTGGGCCATGCCCAGCCAGAACAGCTGTGCCCTGTTGGGCGGAGGCTTCAGGATCATAAACAGGGCTGAAAACTGGGGCATCCCTGAGGGTTTGTTTCCACAGTGATCCCCAGCTGTGCACGCCAGGGCTGTGATTTAGCAATTTCTTCCTGGTGGGTGTCCGGGTCCTTCTCTTGTTGTGCACTCTCAGTTTTTCAGCATCCGTACACAAATTCCCAGGCATGGCATGGGATGAACACACAGAGCCAGGGTCTGCCGTGAGCAGGGGTGTGTTCTCCAAAGAGACGTAAAGACGTGAAAGCGAGAGGAGCAAATGGAGCCATTCCCAGCTCTCTGGGAAGGAGGTATCAGTCACTTCCTTTTCTGAAGCTGTGCCCTTTGGTGCTGCTCCTCCATCTCTTTCTAGCAGGAGCAAGTAGGAGGATAAAGCACTTTTTCAGCAGTGCCTGCAGCTGGAGCAAGGTTCCCGGTGTGGAAATGGGACCTGTGTCACCTTCCCTTTGGCCATCAGAGGAGGGTGCTCTCCTGCCACCTCATGGACGTCTCAGAGAACAGAGAGGAATTTCTCCGCAGGAAGAGGGGATCGTGATGAATTTTTCTTCAAATCTGTTTCAACAGCCGAGAATTTAGCTAAGTATTAAATAGATTAATTTTTTCTTTTGCCTTTATGCAGGCTTTTGATTATGCAGTTGCCGTAATGAACTCAATGTGGTTGTTTCCGATTTGGCCCTGTAGCATCTGGCAGGGAGCCTCCGTCTGAATGCGAGTCTTGCTGCATCCAGATTTGATTCCTTTTCCTTGGCACGGCTTTCCCTCCTGCTGATGGAAGCTTTAAAGAAAAAAAATACCATGACATCTGAAACACTGCCAAAAAACATCAACATGCTTTCTGGCTGCCATCTATTGTGCAATGCAAACCTCTTAAGATTTAATATTTCTGAAACTGCGGTGCACCTGCTTGCAAGAAAAACTACCTTGTCACATGATGACATGTTTTGTTAAATCACTTTTTTTATTTATTAGCTTCAGAATGTGGGTTTCTCCCCATTCTCCCCTTTTTACCTCCTCCGCCCCAAGATTTCTCCGTGAAATAATGCTTCCTTCTCGAATTGTAATCTGTAATTATGCGATGCATTTCCCACCCTCTGGTTTTGGCAGATGCTTGTCTTCTATCTATGGTGAGAGCTTCGGTGCACTGGGTGCATTTGGTTGTCTCCTGCCACTGGACCCAAGCACCAGTTAAATCCCAGCTTGGCCCAACTGGGAGCTTGCCAGTGCCTGCAAGGTCACTTTGGTTCAAGCAGCTCTTCACTACCGGCTGCTGGACTGAAGAGGGCTCTGCTGCCTGGCCAAAGCGCAGCTCTCCGGGCTGCCACTGAAGAAAGTTTCCTCTTCGGTTTAATTGTTTGATTTCTATTTTTTCGGTTGTTTTTCAAGGTAGATTTCAGTTCCACAGGTGCTTCGCTGGGTTGGGAATCCAAGACAGAGCTGGACAGGCTCAGGTGGGCTGGGAGAGCTCAGAGGGGAGAAGCCTCCCGAGAAACATGTGGGATCTGTTCCTTTTGCTCCCACCTGGTAGATCAAAGAATTGTTCAGCAATAACTACCAGCAGGTCACCTTCCAGGTGTCACAGAGGTACGGCACGTTGCTCAGGTTACACTTACCCCGTTGCCAGCACTGGAGCAAGCACAAATGATGTGTGCTGGCTTCAGGGATTGCTCTTGGAAGACCTGCCCCTCGTTTCTAAAGGGGTGGCAGCATGGTCTCACCTCTACCTGCCTTTGTCCAGTGTTTCTTAAGGACCTTTGTGCTTCTTCCACCCTCAGAAAGTGGCACAGAGTAGAGAGTTCTCCATAAATAACCAAAAAAAAATGCTCTCTTGCTTTTTATCAAGCCACCTGGCCCATGAGAGAGGTGGAACTATGGGGTCTGCGGGGTTGCAGCCCCTGGAGATCCCCAGCACCTTTGTGGTCACCGATTTTTCCACCACATCTGCAAAGTGCAAACCCTAGCAGCAAACTGATTCAAGGAGGGGTTCACACTGCTGCTCCGAGCCTTGTGTCAGCGTTACCAGCCCCTGTGACATTGAACTGGGAGGAGAGGACACCAGCTCTGAGCTGGTGTGGGTGGCAGCTTGCGGTGGCAGGCAGATGCACCCGGCTACCGAACCACCTGGAGCTTTCAGCAGCTGCCGAATAAGCGGGGACCCTTGGAAAGTTTGTCAATATTTATCCTCGCTGCATATAGCAGATGAGTGTCAGCAAATTACAGGCTGTGCCACCACAGACAGGCAGGCTCTGGTTGCGCGGAGCCGGGCTTGCCAAGTGTCCTTATTGATGTTGCCTTCATCATCTGTGCTCGCTAGGAAATCAGCTGCTTCAGCTCGACATTCCCCTCCGTGGAGGGGCTGGGAATTATCTAAAATCACTGCAGAAATTCTCGTGTAATCCAGAGCGGCGTGGCAACATGGAGGTCACTGGAGGAGCATGTAAGTGGTCTGAAAAAGGCACTGGACCTTTGGAGAAAAGCAGCCTGTCCTTGGGCACGAGGCCATTTCTTTGAATTGGCCAAATTCTCTTCCATGGTCTGAGGCTGAGCATTTTTGCCCCCACCTGCCCTTCCTGCTCTCTCCTCCGTAAAAGTGGGCAGGCTGTGCAAAAGTGGACAGGCTCCCACTTTCCCTATAACCAACTCTGGCTGCCCCAGAAGCTTTCCCAACTCCTGCCCTCCCCACACACGTGGAGAATATGTTCTGCTGCTGCTGGGACAGGCAGCTGGCTGCTTTCTCTTGCCATCCCATGGACACAAACCCGAGTCCACTCCACGGCCTCACTGCCCCTGAGTCAGTGCTTTCAAGTGATAATGAGCTAAAGGGAAGATCTCCCCTCCCTTCTTTTCCATCCTCCCGTTGAGCAGACACAACATTTCTCTTCGTTTGCCACAGAACAGCACAGGTCCCAGTTCCCATATTGTGAAGCCCTCTGCCATAAATCAGGCTGATAGGTTTATTCTCTACGTAATGGGAAATTATGACAAATGCAGCTGTATAATCTAGTTAGTAACTCACCATAATGACTACTTCTAGGGTGATTTATGGGTTTTGTCATATGTAAGCTTTCAGAACATTAGAGATTACATTTTTCACACTTTTTGTTGGAATCTCAGTTTATTAGACTTTACTGCAGCATTAATCACTTGCAGTACAACCCCAGACTTCACAAACGCATCGGATCAGCATGAAAAAGGCAGAGAAAACAAGGGCTGTTGTGAATTAATGAGCCGGGTAGCATGTCTCATAACCAGCAGTGAAACAACCTGTGTTCTTCTTCAAGCCGCCGCAGAAAGCCCCGAAGTCGGCGAGTCTTGGACGTGATGTGAGCAGGGCAACGAAGTGAAACACCACAGCCAGGCTCGAAACCCCAAGGATCTGCGGGGCTGAGTCTATCCTAATTAATGGTGAAATGATGTGTGAATCTGTCCTAAGTGTTCAAATAAAGAAGATTGATTCCCAGTTATAATACGGCTTATAAGTAAAACACTAGGATTATATAGGGGAGATGTATGTGTCGTGAAACAACCGATAAATCAGGCAGACAGTTCCAAGGTCTACTGTGAAGGTCTGGGAAACTTTCAAAGTTGCCATTTATGGAGTTTGGTGTGGGATAAAATGGACTAAAAGGCCATCGTTACCCGAACTGCTTTGGTTTATGGTGTTTTTTTGCAAGAGGCCCGTTCAGATAACGCTTTATAATACTCCGGGAAACGTGGTGAAAAAGTCCCTACAATCTATCAGGAGCAAGCAGAGGGGAGGCTGGGGGTGATGAGGCGTGTAGGGACGTAGGGCCCCATTACAGTGCACAGGGGACAGGCCTGTTTTGGGGTAAATCAGCATAGTTTAGGGAGTTGCAGCTCAAACCTTTGCTTGCAGAAGACTTGAGGTGCACTGAAGGTCCTCAGCACCCGTCTGATTTGGGATGTGGGTTGGTAAGGTGATCTGCAGGAGGTGAGGAGTATCTCTGCTCACGGAGCCCCTGGAGAGCTGCAGACACTGATAACTGATAACAGCACAGGCCATGGAGGTGACCTGGGGCTGGGGAACCTGGTGTCCCCTTTCTGCTGCTGCTTTCTGCTAAAGATAACAGCCTGTTACCAGGCTCTTCTCGCCCAGGTGATAAATGGCTGGTGAGATTCAGTGCTGCATGTCCCTGTCTTTGTCTACACCTCTTCTGTGCCGGGCAGGATGGGACCCAGGGTGAAGGGATGTGGGGTCTGAGAGCTGGGATGGGCAGCCAGACGGAGCAGCTGAGGTGTCCCAAACCCTCACAAGCCCAAAATACAGCCCTGCCCCGCTAGTGCCAGGAGGGGAGACTGAGCCACGCTACAGCGTGCTGGAATGGGTGGGTGGGTGGATGGATGGATGGATGGATGGATGGATGGATGGATGGATGGATGGATGGATGGATGGATGGAGGGATGCCACGGTGCTCAGGGCAGTGATCTTCAAAGAGAGGTCCTGATCCCATGTGTCTTGTGGTGTCAAGTTTTTGCTGGGAGAAGAGAAGGTGTAAAAGGAAACTGCTGAGGCTGGTAGATGGCCATAACCCCCTCCCCACGGGTGCTTGCTTGGCCATCCGAATACATAGCATTTATTGGGCTGTGCATGGACAGCTGTCTGTGGAAATGCTGACGTGTGAAAAGCCATCAGTGGGTGGGCAACGCTGCCTCGTACCACCAGCAGCTGGGCTGAGCCTTCTTCAAAACTTAATACGAGTCTTTGCTGTCAGGAGCAACAGACTCCATCCCTCATTAAACCAGAGCCTTTTTTTTTTTTTTTTTTTTTTTTTTTTTGAGGAACACAAAGAGCCACTCTTGTTTATTTCATTCGCATTTCAATTTGCCTTGTTTGGGTAGTTCAGGACACCCGTTGCATGAGAAGCATGAAACGTTGCATATTGCCAGAGTGTGGCATCTGTAACTAGACGGAAATACTGGTAAATATCCTTCGGGAGGCTCAGGGACGTGGCAGCCAGAGGCTGACATCCTCCAGTGACGTCTGGTGGCAGACAGGAGGCCAGCTCTGCACAGCCACAGCAGATCTTCCCTGGCAGGTAAAAGCAATTTAGCTCATATATGTGGATTGTATCTAAAAGACACAAATTGGCAAAAATTCACACTTGTTTTTCCACCTTTGGCTTGATGCAGGCTGGAAATTATTATTTTATTTTATTTTATTTTATTTTATTTTATTTTATTTTATTTTATTTTATTTTATTTTATTTTATTCTTTTTTTTTTTTTTTGTGATTCTGATGCACCCATTCCAGGCTGCAGGCAGCGATGCTGATCCTGTATGGATATGTCAGCAGTGTCCCCATGGGAACCCAGGGACAAGGCAAGCAGGAAGAGCATCCCCATGATTATAGGGCTGCAGGTGCTCACTCCAGCATCACCTTGAGCCCAAGGGACCAGACTGACCCACTGGTGCCTGCCCTCTGCGTGGTCCAGGAGCTGGACAAAGTCCTGCTCCAGCTCAGCCCTCGTCTGTCAGCACCAGGGCATCGCTGTGGTCACATCCCAGACTCTGCCTGCGTGGCGGGGGAGAGATTTCAGCCTCAACACACGCACACGATGGCTGGGTGGCCATGGGGTTGCCCATCCTCAGACAGATTTTTACATCCAGAAGTGACCTACAGATGGAGGATGCTGGATGTGGGCACAGCAGAAAACACAAGGAAGCCCTTTGTAGCATCAGACCCTTTAGGTCTAAGCCATGTTGCAGGGGTCAAAGCCAGCTCAGAGCTTCCCAGCCTGTGCCCATCAGTCCTCATGAGGAGGTTCGGGGCAAGGATGGGGGGTGCCCTGCCACAGCTGGGGGACCTTGGGGGGCCAAATTCACCCATGCCCTGAGCCAGCCCTGCTGGATGCTGTCAGCCCTGGTGCAGCCTGGAGGAGAGATTTGCACCCAAATCTCCATGTCCTGGGCTGTGCTGTGCAGTTTGGGAGCACAGGGCTGGAGAGGGCACCCCACAACCCCCAGCAGTGGGGTGGATGTGGGGTGGATGGGTTAGAGGTGCCTGCCTGGCCTCAGCCTCTGTCCCTACACCCATCTGGGGCTTGGGAAGCTCCTGCTCTGCAGGACCATGTGCAACTCTCATCCTCCACCGAGTTCAGCGTAGGTGGTGGCACGATGCTGTTAGAAATGGTTTCTCCCCATGCCCACATCTCCACGTGCTCCCACCCCTGGGTGCTGGGTTGTCTTCTGGGGGCAGAGCACGAAAGATGGAGAAACTGGGGAAAAGCCAGTGAAAAAAACTGCGTTTCTGCTCACATCGCCGGATCTGCTCCGAGGTCATGGAACTGCCAGCAAAAAAGAGCCCAGATGTTTCTCGGTCTGCACAGGCAGGCTGGCCAAATGCAGGTTAGCAATACCAAACTGCACATTTGTGACGGGGAGGATGCCCTCGTTGCAAAGCCCCTGGCATAAAATACACGCTGTGAAACGGGAGGTCGGGGCGCCGAAGTGATTTAAGAGCCTCTGCCCCGACTCGAGCATTTTACAGGGGTCTTTGCATTTGCTGGGTTTCTGGGTTCTAATATCAATGAGAGAATTAAATCATTATATTAAAACATCAAAACACTAATGCTTTGTTTTCATTGGCACGAAGCAAAATGATCTAACTCAAAAGCCATGAAATATCAGCCTTTTTTTTTTTTTTGCCGATGAATAATAAGATCTCCGGCTGCTCGTGATTGTAAATTTAATAATGTCAGTGATTTGAAAGGTTTGAATCCTAAACGTGAAGAAATGTGTTTTACCCCTTCCATCCACTGCCTCTCTCCCCCCTCCCCTCCCCTCCTGTCAGGAAGTTTTGGGGCAAATAAGCCAAAATGCATCGATCAGAGCCTGTCGGTCTCGCGTACCAGGTGAGTGCCAAACTCTGCTTACCCAGCGCAAGCCTCCATCTCCCAGGTGGTCTGCATTTGCTTATAGCTGGGTCCTGTAAGCAGATTTAATATTTCATAAGCACTGCTCCATCTCATGCCTATATTATTGACACCACATGGAAGTCAGGAAATTGGTTCTTTCTGGGAACAGTTTGCAGAAATATGCAGCCTGTCAGCTCCTTTCTCATGGGGTGCATTAACAGAGGGGCTCGCAATTACAAGTAATGAACCTTCTCCAGATGTCTGCAGTGACTCAGCTCCAACTTTATCTTCGATGTACGAGATGGACTTGACAAGATGGATTATTTGTGGATATAATATAATAACTTTGCAAAACGTGGAATTCCCAATTATTGCAAGACAGGCTAAGCATTCGGTAGGAGAGGAACGCCAAGGTTTATCCGCTGGATAAACAACAACAACCAAAAAGGAAATAAGCTGTGCCATTTCCCCCTCTTGAAACTACAAATGTTCCCATGCTGTTTTAATTCTTCCTCTTTATGATACCGTTTATGTTACACACATTAAAGTTAAGTCATGTCTTTAATAAGATGGAAACTGGAAGTGAGATTTTGAAGGAAAAGGAGCTCGGCGTCCTAAATTTGCTCTGCACTTGGAGAGCACAGAAAAACAACAGAAAGGATGGGATATACCAAAGAAAGCAATTTTAATTGTCATCTTCCATGGAAAATTGAATCCAGTCGTTCCCCACTGCTGTGAGTGCCAACGTACTGTGCTATATATGGCTGGGTGCTTATTTTAGCAATTCAGCTGAACAGAAAATAGTGTAACCAAAGTGAAATTTCTTGGGTAAAGCTCTAGCTGCAAATGATGCATAGGGTTTCTCGGGTTATAAATTTTAAGCTGGGTTTTTCGAGGCCTGCACCGAATAATTGGGACAAATCTCTTTTACTTTGGGTATGATTAAGAGCGATAATTTCATGCTAATGCCCTCTGAAGGCATGCTTGTCAGGCGTGGATAAAGGGATGCTGAATTATCTTTCTTTTAAATCACACGTCTCCTGGTACCCAAGTTGTAAGACCGGGCTCTCCTTGGGGAAGTATTTGTATATCTTCTTGGGCTGAGCTGCAGGTTTGTTTGATGTGGATCTTCAAGATAAAATTACTGCGCTCCAGATGTTACAGTTTAAATGTTTGTACATAGGGATTTCCTTGGTTGTTGAAGAGAGGAGACTCAAAACAGACTCGATCATTCATGCATCTATTTCTAGCACATGCTTTGCTATGTTTGAGGAGGCGAATGTCAAGAGGAGCTTTTATAAACAGGCCTTTCTTTCTTGGGGCGGTTTGTTTACCGGCTAACGTGCGGCGCGGGCTCCTTCAGCGCTAACAGCAAACTGTTGATTCGAACTATCACGCCTCTCTCAGCAGCTCCAAAATCTTTCCTTTCTCCTTGGGAAGAGAAAAGAAAGGGGGCGATTCTGTTCCGTACCCACCGCAGGGGGGATGTGCTCTGTCCTCTGCCTTTTTGCAGCGAGGGAAAGGCCGAGCATTGAGGCACTGCAGGGATTCAGCGCTGAAACAAAACTTGTCCAGGATGGTGAATTTCATGATGCCAAACGCCGTGCCATCAGGCAGCCGATCAGAGGAAATTATAAATGTTATGGGATTCTCTACAGGAAAGGCTCACACAATCACATACCTGCAGGAGACGAGCTCTTGGCGCTTGGTGGGATGGAAGAATTTGCTTGGGAAGGAGCAGAGAGCTTCCCTGTGGTGGGGCCGCTTCCCTACCGTGGCTCTTCATGGGTGTCCTCAGCAGTTTGGGACCAAAACGTGTCTCAAAGGAGCAGCAGACATGTGTTGAGACACAAGCGACTTCAAAGGGAACAAAAGCACATCAGTGCGGTTGATAATTATCAAAAGGAAAAGCCAGCCCTTTGTAAATAAGGAAAAAAAAATACACCAAAAAAAAAACAACACTGCAGGAGTGGGTATCTTCTGCCACGGGTTTTGGTGGCATCGTAAACACCAGTGGGGGAGCAGGGCTGGGTCTGCTGTCCTCGCCTGGGTGTCCAAGAGGTCCACGTAAGGGGGATGGAGGGAGCCTGGAGCTGGCTCAGCAGTCGCTGTTCTCATCTGGCCATTTTGGGTGGCCTTGATGTCTCAAGTGATGGCTTTGTCAGCATGGAGATGCAGGGGGGGGGGTTAACTTCATCACTTCCATGTATCTACAGACCCTGCTGTTGACAACAGATGAGAAATTTGGGGAAGAACAGACAACCCAATTAAACAGCGGGACACAGAAGAGGCAGGGGGCAGAGCAACGAGGAGCAACGATGTGGAGACCTGCCCTGAAGTCGCTCCCAACCCTTTGTGCCCCCCAGAAAAGAGGGAAAGGGTCCACTAAAGCCCCATTTGGGGTGAAAGCGGAGAACACCTGCACCCCTCCCCTGCTTCCCAGGAAAGAGGGAAGGCATCGGGGCACGAACACCACGTGGAGCTGCACAACACCTCCCCTCGCCTTCCTCTTCCACGTGGGCAGTGATGAAAGATGAGGAGAGCCTGGTGCACGCAGCCACCTGGTGGCTTCCACCCAGAGCATCTGGGGCTCAGGCTGCCTCCTCCCGGGCACCTCGGCCCCCGGCTATGGTGGTGGTCTGGGATCTGCCGCGGCTCCGCATCTGCTGGCGAGCGGGGCCCGCGCCGCCGGCCCCAGGGTGCGAGCGGGCGGCCCCCGTCGGATGTTTCCCAAGCTGCTCGGGCGTTTGTAGTGAGAAAGGAATGTTCTTCCTGTCCCGCCCCAGCCCCGTTCAAAGCCCTGCCTTTCCCAGCCAGCCATATGAGTCCCTTCCCAATATAGTCTTCCCTTCGGCTTTATTCGACTTTTGCAGGGGTTTCGTTAGGCTGTAGGAATGGATACAGCTCAGGAGGAACATCTCCCCGCTGTCCCCTGCGAGGTGACCTCGTGTGCCTGGTGGTGACCATGTCCCAGACACGAGGTCGCCACAGCCAGGCTTCTCCTTGCTTGTTGGTGCTTCAGGGATCATAGATTCACCCATGGACAACGGCAAGAGGCATTTCTCTTTATTCTGGTTCTGCCTTTTTTTTTTTTTTTTCAGCTTGCAATGATTTTTAAATAAAAAATATGCACCTTTGCTATTCTGCACAAACTCCCCCCAAATATCCTCTACACAACATTGCCCTGCAGTTCCTGATGTAACAGCATCAGGGTTGAAAACCTTTGGTGCATGCAGGTGCTGACAAAATCAGTGGGAAAGTCACAGCTGGTACTGCAGCAGCCCCAAAGCTCTGCTTTATGGTAGTTTCATGACATTATGTGTATAAGACAAAGAAGGCTTGAGCCCTTTCTCTGTACCTGTTCTGAAGCAGGAGGGTCAGGAGCAGACTTGTGTTGCTGTCCCAGCTGCGTGAAAGGCAGCTGAGCTGCAGGCTTCCTTTCCTGAGCTTTAGTCCCACAGCTGTTGGATGCGTTTTTGTGACCTTCACCCAGAACACTTATCTCGAACCATGATTTTGGGGTGGTTTGACTGAGGGTGGCGAACTCTTTGCTCACTGGCAGGAAGACTGAGTGACCAAGATCATCTGGAGGCTGTTCAGGGTGAGCTTTGAGAGCAAAACCTTCATGCATACATACAAAAGTGGTGCCCGCTGTGAAAACCCCGTTTATTTTCAGATGGGAAGCTGTGTCTTGGGGATGCTTCAATCCCACAGCCTGAGGACCTGAATGCTGCCCCTGGATCAGACAGAGTGATGCAGGTGAGTATTGAAGAAAGTGAACTCTGCAGTGCTTTTAACACCTCCCACAGTGCTTATTGAGATCTGGCCTGGGTATGTGTCCCTCCTGGCTCCATCCACACTGACTGCTCACTCTCACCAGGCATCACTGCATGGCACCTCAGCCATGAGTGGCAGTCTGAAGCTTGTAGGTCCCCAAAAGGATGGTTTTCTGCTCCATAGCTGCCTTTTTGCTGCTGAGTGTCTTATTTGGTTCACACCCAAGGTGCAAACTAGTGTAGATGCAAAACAGGCAGCAAGGAGGCAAAATAGTTTCTGGGCTAGAGTTGGTCATGGCATGATGGGGAGGAAAAGAGGCAAATAGTGGAAAAGTCAGTATAAATGTAATATTTTGGGCTAAGAAATAGTGAGGGACAAACAGGTACATTTTTTTCTGGGATACAAGAAGCTGTGCCACTACAAATAGGGCAACAAAACCACCTGCAGCTGTGCTGGCTCCTCTGCCCAGCTCTCACCTCCGGGAGACCAGCAGCACCCTGCAGCACGAAGGGTGGTCTCAGGTGGCCCCGTGGCTGTCCTCGGCGGTCCCCTTTGTTCCCTGGCGTGTGGCACTGGTGGAGCAGAGCTCATCCCAGCCAGAGCAGCAGGAGCAGCAGGAGCAGCAGGGCTCCCACCGTCCCGTCCCGGAACACTTTGTCCTTGGATGCTGCTCGCGGTGCGGCTGCGAGGACAAAGATCGACGAGCCAACATAAATCATCGTTTGAAGTCTGCAATGACAACATGGAGAAACATTAATGGGATCGTTTAATAAAATCCACATTGTTTCCATCGGGAAGCTGTATAAACAGCACTATCAGGGGCTGCCTAAGCCAGCCCTTGAAGGCCGCGAGTGCGTGCCGCTCGGCTCATGCTTGTTGCATGCGGAGGGAGGCAGGGAGCTGGATCGAACGATTGATTAATCAAACGGTAGTTTGGCTCGCAGGGGAGCTGGAACACAGCTCTAACACACCCTTCCCTTCCGCGTCGAGCTGGCCACCTCCTCCTCCAGCCCAGCTGTAGGTGAGAGATGCTTGAAGGAATGCGTGACGCCTCTCGCCTGCATTTACCCGCTCGTCCTGCCAGCACCCATGGGTCCCACCCCACTGGTCCCCACTGAGAGAGCTCCCTGGCTGCTCTTCTTGTGCAAATTGGTTAATCAGTGCCAGTTTCCCCATTTCCTGCTCCTTGTCATTTAGGGACTGTCCCCTTGTCCCAGTGTGCCGTGTTTGGAGGGAGGCTGGGTGCGTGTATGTTCATGCATTTTGGCCGTGAGCCAGCACCCGGATCCATCGCAGCCAAATCAATCTGACCATGATGTGTATAATGATCCAGGGGGATCAGGGAGGTCCCAAAGCCTATATGCAATGGATATCACCCAGGACAGTGGTCTCACCTCTCTGCCAAAATCCCCTGAGGCTGCCCCAAGGAGCTGTGGCTGCCCCATCCCTGGTGGTGCCCAAGGCCAGGCTGGATGGGGCTGGGGCCCTGCCCATGGCAGGGGCTGAAATTAGATGATCTTTTATGATCCCAAACCATTCTGTGATTCTATGCTTTTCTCAGCACCAGATGCACAAGTTGGCCAAAGGTCCTTCCTGGAGGTTTTGGTGATGCCAATGTGTTGACTGCTGCCTTGGCAGAGGGAGATTTTCCTGCAGAGAAGCGAAGGCTGGAGGAAAAACGGGCTGCGTTGTCCATATTTTGCAGAGGGATGAAGCGTTTTCCTGCATTCACTTGGGCAGTGCTTTGATTTTTCTGCTATTTTTAGGAACTGCAGATCTGAACTTGATTGTTCTGAGCAAAGCCTAAAGACGGGCAGAGCTGCCAACTCGTGGGATTTTATTGCCAGCTCTGTGGTATTTCTTAAGTCCCAGTGCTTGGCGTCATGTGACGAAGTGAGAATTTCAGGGTTTGTTTAAAAAGTTTTCTCAAATAAGGTGTGAAACCTGAGACACCTCCAAGACTCAGAAAATATAAAGAACAAAAAATATTTATTTATTTTTTTTTTAGGTATACTGGTTTTTGAGCGAGTGTTTCAGGGAGCTGGCCCTGATTTTAAATGAGGCAGGTTATGCTGAGAAAGTGTAATTTTAGTAGCAAGGTAACATCTGTGGGGAGAGGGCAGCGCAGGGCACGGTGGAGCCAGACCTTTTTTTGGAGCAGACCAAAAATTCAATTTGCCCGTTTCTTTCCAGCGGTTATAAAGCCTGTGGGGACCACCATAGATGCAGGTACCTGAAAGAGGTGCAAGTCCATATATATCTGCATTACCCCTGGAGGACTTGGTGGCCTTCACCCTTCAAATATTCAGCTGGCCATTTCACAAATCTAGCAATCCTTCCCGTGAGTCCTTAGGTGGAAACCTGTGGCTGTTGCACCTTCCAGTGAGACTGAGAAGCTCGATTTATGCAACTTCAACTTGTTTTTGCCTCCTGTAATTTGTTTATCTTGTGCTGGTGCCCCCCGTCCATGCTGGATTACAGACCCAGCAGGGGCAGATGCTGCGCTGGCACTCAGTACCAAAGCAGCCCACCAAGTCCCGTGGGGCCTCTTGACTTTTGTTAGCATTTGCCTTCCCTCTCCTTGCAAGAGCACGTTAAGATCTGATTCTTGGCTTTGTCAGAGCCCATCATGGGTCTGGACACCCTGAGATATCTCCCTTCTCTGCTATTCTGACGTTTTCTGGCTGATTCCAAGCCCAAGAAAATTCGTCTGCATTATTATTATTATTATTATTATTATTATTATTATTATTATTATTATTATTTTATATTTTTTTTTCATCTGTTGCTTTTTGTTTGTGCAGCAGCAACTTGCTGGGGTTTCTTCTAAAGCCATGCACGGTGCTCCCAGATGTCTTTGATCAGCCAAGGCAAAACATTTAGGTGTTTTTATTTTCTTCTGAAGTTTGCTTTTTTTCCCTGAGTACAGCATGCAGCCCTGCTTGCTGAAGGGGCTTTCCTGTGACAGCACCACTTTCCTTCCTACCTGACACCTAATGGTTTGTCAGTTTGATTACTGAAGGGAAGGATGTCTTGGAAGGGAGAATTTGCTTCCATGGGGGTGAAGCCCTGCTCTGATGGAGCCAGGGGATTTCTGCATCTGGATCCAATGGGACTGGGATTTCCAGCCCTATTCTCTCTTGGGCTTGGGAACAAAAAATGGACTATAATATGGCATAGCAGTGTGTTACTGAAAAAAAAAAAAAACAACATGAATGATCTACCAGCCCTCCTGCACTGTCATAGTTACACTTTTTCTAGGTTCACTGTTAGCTCAAACACAGTCCCAAGGGACCGGGCAATGCCAACAGCAAGCTGAAGCCCAGTTTTCCCCAGTACATCTCCCCAGCACGCTGGGGGCACTGGGCGGAATCAGCCGATCTCTGAGAATTTGCTGGTTAGTTTGTTAACTGTTTGGCAGCCTTCACCCACCCAAAATGACACCACAACTTTAAAGAGCATAAAGGAAAACAGAAGAGAGAAAGAAAAATCTTTGCTGAATCTAATTAGTTGAATCTAATCAAGGGCTACAAACATAACCATGCTTGAATTATAACTGCGTCATTATTTCTTGACTGTAGGGCAGAGTGAAAGAAAGAATATCCTGAATGAACACACCCTGGACTGGTTTGGATTTCTTTCCCATTTCAATTTAATTCTGATTTTTCTGACCCGAGCTCCTGGGGCTTGGGATGCGTCCAACATCTCCGTAATGGTGTTACTCCACCTGCAGCCTCCACTCCAGCCTGCGTGTCTGTCTGAAACCGCGTGTTTTTTGCAATTGGAGAAATATCTGAAGAACCCCTCCAGGACCAGTCCCCACTGTGCAAGAATTTGCACCAACACCTACCAACAAGGTGGTTTCAGCTCAAAAGACTCGTGGTTATTGGCAGGAGGCCCTGGGCATGAGCTGAGATTCACCTGCTGCCCTCAGTGCACTTTTTGCTTTACCCTCCTGCTAACACAGTGACTTGGATCCTACAGCACCATGTGCACCCCCATTTGTCACTAAATTCCATTCTGTGACTACTTTAATGACAAAAGAGGCAGTAGAAGTGTAAATAAGGTCTTAGTATTGGCTTAAGACTATGTCCAGATTTTAGGATTGGGACAAATGTACAGAGGGAAAATACTAAGTGTGATCCCTGTGTGTGACTTCCAGATGTAAGGAAAAAATTTTCATGGTGAGGGCAGTCAACTATTGGAGTGGGTTTCCAAAGATGAACTGGAAAAAGCTCTGAGCAGCCTGAGCTCAGACATTGGATTAGGGACCCACAGATGCTCCTTCCAGCCTGAGTTACCTGTGATTCTACAGCACTTGGGTTGATCAGGTTAATTTCTAGACGATGTGGCCACCTGCAGCTGATGAAGGGAAGGAAGCAAGCCACCAGGGAAGGAAGCAACCCCTGGGGGAATTCCCCCCTTCCTGGGACAGACCCTTGGGCTCTGAAGCAAAGTGAGGGGGTGAGAATGTGAATTCATGGCAATCCATGTAAGGAGCTATAGGCTGTCTTCCTTCCCTCAGCAGGATCATGGCCTTGGGGCACCCAAAGCTCAAGGGCTTGCTTCTACTTTGCTAAAATTGCCAAAACTCAGCATGAGCAGCAAAACGAGCTGGAAAGGAAAGCCAAACAACCTTCAATCAGAGAAGACTTTGCTGATAAGGAGAGACCCTGTCTGGGGCTCTGGTGCACTTGGGGAGGGAATAGTGTATCACAGGCTGGAAAGGAGTCACCAGTGCTCTGCCGTTTGCAAGCAAAACAGACATCAGACCAGCAGTGCTATGCGGAAGACATGCAAAGCTATCCATCTGCTCCACACAGCCCCAGGAAGACCTCGGCTGGATATTGAATCCAGCTTTTGGCACTGCACTTGAGAAAAGATGCGGACTCCTTGGAGAGGGTCCAGAGGAGAAGAACAAAGAGGAACAGAGCTCTAGAAAACATGACCTGCAAGGAGACACTGAGAAAATTGGGGTTGTTTAGTCTAGAGAGGAAAAAACTGAGGGAAAACATGATAACAGCCTTCAAGTATTTTGACTTTCCTCACTGGATAGGAGATAGGAAGCAGTCCTCGGTGCCTGCTGGGGATAGCACATAAAGTGATTAGGTTAAGGGCAAGGGTGGCTGAGGTCAGGCTTTAGGAAACATTTTCCGAGGGTGAGAACTGGGATTCCTTGTGTGGGAGGTGGTGGAAACTCCATCACTGGAGGTTTTCAAGAAGAAATTACTTAGCTATGTGTCAGGGCAGGCTAGGTGGATGAGAAGACCCGTGGGGACTAGAAGACCTCTTGAGGTCTCTCTGGCCATATTCTGAGGTGAACTCAGAAGCTGAGCCACGTTAGTCTTGTCCATGAGGACTAAGAAGAGTGCCACCCTGCTGGACATCACATCCATTGCTTCGGCCACTTCTCACACGAGTGCCAACCCCGGCAGCTCCGAGGAAGGAGCGAGGACAGGGCTTCCCAGAGCACCGAGCCGTGGGCCAGCTGCAGTTGACGGCTCCACGAGGAATGCCAAGGCATGCAGAGGCGCTGGACGTTGCCGCTGCGGAGCCGGGTGTTGGAGGAAAACAGTCGTGTCAGAGGCGGGAGGTACCGTGGGTGGTTTCATTGTAGTTGTTTTTGTAATTTATGGCTGGTGAGCCTGGAGTCTGGGAGGAGTGTTCCTTTTTATGCTCTTTTGTATAAATCCAAATAAATAAATTCAGGGAGAATCTCTTAGGCAACCAGGGCCCGGCCAGCGTGTAGCTGTTAAGATTAATATCTGCCTCTCGAACCGCGCCAGAAGACCAGAGAGGGAGCTGGCAGGGATCTCAAAGCACTTTGTAGGTTCTGAGTGTGTTGGAAAGTCTGGCGAGCTTACGGCGCTCCGGTGGGAGCTGAGTCCTTGGGCAAAGCCAGTCGCAGTGGAGGGTGAAAGACGGGACGTTCCCTCCCAGAGCGCTTACCTTGAGCGAAAGCTATGAGCGTTTCTAGAAGGAGGGGACATCCCAGCTCTGGAAACCACACTGCTTTGCTCAGCGATGAAAATACCACCAGGACATGGGGTCGGGTCACCACGCTTTGTCCCCAGGGATGTGCTGGGAAGGGGAGCAAAGCCCACCCCAGGAGGTGAGCTGGGGCTCGCTACATCCCCACCAAGGTTTTTAATAGATGGAGGAGGACACCAACGGAGCAGCGCGTTGGTTTATTAGCAGAACAGCCAGGAGGCCAACTTCTTTTGGAGGGGAACAGGGTGCCGCCAGTAAAATGTCACCGCCCAGCTGAAGGAGCGACAGGATAATGGATAGGGGTGAGCCCCGAGGAAGTTTTGGATCCTGAACGCTCTCAGACGCTGCGTTCAATAATTTTATGACACGGGCGTTCAGGGGAGTTTCTCCCGGAAACATTTGTTTTATAAATGGCTCATTTTCTAATTACATTCTGCAGGGCTGAGCAGCAACAAGAAAAAGGAAGGAAAAAAAAAAAGGAAAAAAAAAATAAAATAGGGAGGGCCACAAGACTTGCCAAAGCTGACTTGACGCACACTTGCTGCAGCTTCCACTTTGATGTGAATGAGAAACATCCACTGAACGCGAGCGATGGCCCTGGAGGGAGATCTCCGATGGGGAACTGGTGGGACCTGTGTGGTGGGGTGGCCAAAATGGCTTCGACAGGGGGTGCCCAGGGAAGGGGGCCTTCCATGGTGGGCAGCCAAGGTCGGTCCCCACGGGCTTCCCACCCAGCCCTGTTCCCCTCCCACGCAAGCCAGCTCTGTGGTCTCTTTCGCTCTTGATTGAAGAGCGTGTTTGCCAATGAGCCCCGTCACGGGGCGGTGAAGGAAGAGTTAACCACTTCCTTCCAAAAAAACACAAAAGGCCACCGCTTCCTGACATCCCAGGCTCGGCGCAGGGCGAGAGGAGCAGAGCGGTGGGGGACGGCGGGGTGACCCTCGCCGGTGCCTTCAAAGAGCTGGGGGAAGAGCTCAGGGCATCGCTGGCTGCAGAGAGGGCCCCAGGCTCCTCCTTGGGCTCGTGCCCTGGTTCACGGGACTTGGCCTGGCTGGGTGCTGCGAGGCCAGGAGCCCCACGGAGCCGGGCGGGAGCGACTTTAAAGCATCGCCGGTAAGAGGAGAGCGAGGCGCGTTGTTACAGGATGCGGCCCGTCTTCCCGCTGGAAGGGAATCTGGTGGCCACATGTATCTACGTCCCCCGACTTGATGATGATGATGAAAGATGTCATGCTAGGAAGCTCTGGAGATCAGAGACACGCGGACCACATACCGGCATTTCAACACGAGAACACAGCTCCCAGCGCCTGCCGAACCTCGGAATTTGCACCTTGTAACACTAGAAATGGACATCTGTAGACGAAAGAAAAACCCTTGTGTACACACGGATTTTATGAAGCCGAGGGGGGCTCTTTCATCCCTCCAACACTGCGAGGGCAGCCCTGCTGCCAACTGTTCCCTTTTGGATGTAAAAAGCGAGTTTAACAGAGTTTGTGTGTGTGTGTGTGTGCCTACGTGCATGGGTGCACACGCACATTATTCTGGGATTAGAAATCTTTTCCAGGCTCAACAATAAAGGGTGGCACATGGCAGCTATTGTCCCTGCTCAGCCAGGGCGAAGTCGGGGGAGGTCACAGATGTCCTGACCATATTTAGCTCTCAGAACAGGATTAATTTAGTTTAGCTTAATTTATTTTTTTTTCTTCTTCTCCTCTTCTTTTTTTTATTATTATTATTTTTTCCTCTCTAAGGAAGAACTTGCTGGCTGGCTGGCAGGAATGCAAGTCACAAGTTTGGGGACCAAAGAATTTGGTCCTCATCCCATAAAGTCCCAGAAAATGGCTGTTTCTAAGGGAAATGGGAACCTCCTCGTGCCCTCCTAGGCTGAGGTTTCAGTGGAGGCAGTCTAGCTCACCAGCCACCTTTGACAATCAGGGAGCAATTTCATACAAAATCGTGGTTTTAGTCTGGACCCAAACTATTGTAGCTATCTTCTCCTGACCTGCTCCCCCACGGCTGTCAATGTGGGGGGGACAACGCTCCCCTGAGCGCTCCCTTCTATGAGCTGTGTGCAAGTCTGCCCCTTTAATGAAAATAAGAGGAAGGAAAAAAAAGCCTCAACCCAGCGACCCTCCTTCTCCTGGCCAGATGAGCTGTTCCTCAGAAACACCTGTCTGGTAAATTAGAGTGGGAATTGTAAACGCCAAGCACAGCATATTTTCCTTCGCCACTAATATATTGAAGTTGCATATGGTGCCCTAGGGGAAAGGCAATTGTTTCAAGTCAGCTTTTCAAATCGTGAGCAAATCCTAGGGAGAGAGATTCGCTGATTTACAGTGGACCTCGAGAACATATCACCATCCCGTGCCTCGGATGAGGAAAACACAGAACAGGAGCCGGGGCTGTTACCAGCCAGGAGGGACAGCGAGGACCCGCTGTGTGGTGGCACAGATGGGGACGTGGGGAGCAAAGCCCCCGGTGCTCAGGCTGGGGCCAGGGGAAGAGCTTTAGCCACACACAAATTACCATCCTTTGTCTAAAGGAAGGGGAAGCAGCAGAGAGAAATTAAGGGGTACACAGGGGGAGTTATGTCCCCCTTGGCCATGCACAAGGGGTGCAAGAGAGCTCAGCCAGCAGCCCCACTGCCCCAGGGATGGGAATTCTCACACAGCAGCCCTGCACGGGCACGCAGAGGCGAAACGACCCAGGCTTTCAGCTCGTTTCAGAACAAATGTTAATGCAAATAAAAAGCATTTAGGTAAGTGTTTTGTCATTTGGTCCCTTCATAGCTGGAAGAAGTGATTGTTTCAGATTTATGCGCTACGTGTTGTTTTTCTTGGCAGCGTGCGGAGTGGCGTGGTCTCAAAAGGCTTGCAATTTTAGGGATACTTTTTGATATTTAAAGAGAACCTTTTGGCTGAAGTCCACCAACTGCCTATAGTCACAGATACTAAAACTTCTTTCCAGTGACTGCCACTAATCACGCAACACCTTTGTGCTTAACATCTTGCCCTGGAGTTGACCCAGGGACTAATGGATCCCCATCCTTGCATGGTTCTCCAAAAATTGATGCACAGACAATCCCAGCAAGGCAAGAGAACCTCACAAGCTGCTGCCTCTAACAGGCCCTGACTGCTGGGGTTCAGTGAAAAAAAAATATATATATATATATATTTATATATAAAATAATACAAAAATACAATGTCCATGCCCAGCATTGTGCAAATGTTAACGCAAAGATGAGGCACAAAATGAGATAACAAAGAGGCAATGATGAGAAAATGAGTTCTTTTTCTGAGCATGGGATATCGGTGGGGTTCAGCTGGGAGTGGAAGAGAATAAATGAAAAGCTACTTGGAAATAATAGTGATAAAGCAAAGGTAGAGAGGAATGGAGGAAAGGACAGGTGCAGTGAAGTTGCCAGGCTTGTTGATGTTATTACAAAAACAAAACAAAACAAAACAAAAAAAGGATTATTTCTTAAGTTTTAGTTTATAAAAAAAAAAAAAAAAAAAGACTAATGCTTTGTAGGTCAGGTTTATATATTTATATATCCCAGCTGAAGCCACCAAAGAGAGGAAAGAACTTGGATGCTGCTCCCACCTGTCCCCTGCCCTGGAGAAGCGGGGCCATGCTGCCCTGCTCCATATGCTCATTACCAATCCCACTAATTTTATTTCTGATTATTTATGTTTTTTCATGAGCAGCCATTAAATGTTCATTTGTTAAAGGCTTAACACATTCCATTACACCACAAAATTTATATTTGTAACCAAACGATGTCTCAGAGTGATTCAGAATTAAATTAATGTGACACGGACTATTTATCAATATGGCAGCTTGGCTGCTCAGGAACCAGGAATGATTTAGTAGCGTGTATGTGTGCAAACCTATGGGCTCTGCCCTGGTATTTCTCTCATACTGTAGAGGAACTGATAAAATAATCCTCCAAAGTACCTCGACATATGGTTTAGATCATCAAAGAGAAAAATACTTGTAAAAGCACAAAGAAGGAAACCAATAAACATGTACATCTTACCAGTTAACTCCCTCTGTAGGAAATGTAAACCATGAAGGATGGTGGGTTTTGAGTCAAATTCTGTCATTTGTGTATTTTTTTAATTACAGTAACATATTGGCTTAAATTACAGCCTGGCCATTCAAACAATGGCCTTGCAGGACGAAGGGCAGAAGCTGGTGGGGATCGGCGGGGCTGTTCTGATTTCTATCAGCAGGGCCCTGCATGTTTCATTGCTGCCCCTCCAAACCTGGGAGGTTTTGCCACTACTCCAGGCCTCACCGGGTTGTTTTTGCTAAAAGAAGAAATTTATGGTATAGTGCTAAGTATTCCACCCTTTCTTAAAAATAACCATGTTTTCCTTGTATGTAAAATTTAACATTTCTTTTTAGAGAGGAACAAGGCTAAAATCAACATGTGTTTTGGCAGATTCATGTCAACAGTTATCGTGACTTTACCAATTTCCTATTTTTTTAAGGAAGACTCCATTGCAAACATTCATATATTTGGGATTTGCTCTCCCATATGGCAGAGCTTATGCAATGACACAGTACTCATGTTACAGCATATTGAGATTATTCTTTAAAAATATGTACAGTTTTGCTACCTGGTATTTAGGCTGCAACCTATTTTCAAGTATGTAATTAAGTAAAAATAAAACTCTCTTTGCATTTTTTTTTTCTGGAAATTCCAGCATTAAAATAAAACAGTAGATGCCTGAAGTAAAGTATGTCCAGGCATCTGAGACACTGCAGTTAGTGCACCTGCATTAATCATTTCCTGAATTTTCCAAAATAAATTGGATGATAGTTGAGCATTTACCAAATTTAAAGTCTCAGATGATGCTCACAACAGCAGGCCACTGGGTTCATGAATTCAGGAAAGTATAAACCTTTCCTCTGGTGGAGTTGTCTCTCTTCATTTGCCCACACCTTTTTAGCCATGTAGAAATTTCTCTCACTTAATTATTTCTCTAACACTACCTGTTTCCAATATTTTCATGACCTACTCTTTGGAAAGTGTGTTCTTCTTGAGTTCTTCACTGGTAAATCAGCCATTTCCCAGCAAATTTCTTGGGATTCTTTTATATTTTGTCAAGTCAAATTTTATGGTTATAGCAGTGCAGAAGTTATTTATTGCTTCCTTGAACATTCTCCATTTCCTAGAAGACACTGTCTGTCACCTGCAGTAACGTCAGGGAAATTTATGAAGCGCATCTATAGCTCCATTTGTGATGATGTCACTCTCTTTAAGGGGAATGACTCCTCCACTTATTGTCAATATTTCAAATTGAAAGTACCGAACTTAACCTTAGGTAGATTCCACTTGGATTTCTTTATCATCGATCACATAGATAAGGTCTACCATTTCGTTATCCCACATTCTCAGTCTTCTGAAAGAAGGAAACGAGCTTTTTTCCAGGCTCTTTTCGCATGGCTCACCTTGGGTTCAGCCAGGAGACCCCTCCTTCGTACCTCTCCATCACTCCCCAAAGTCCAAGGCAGGTCCAAGACGCAAGCCCCTGTGTGCAGTCTGCCCACAGCCCATCTTTTCTCTGCTCATTTTGCAGCAGATGTCATTGCATCTGGTAAGTAACCACACTGCTTTCAGGTCACCTTTGTCTCTGGTCTTTAATGTGAAAACAGCTGGTCTCTGGAAGAGATGGGAAAGTCTTTTGCAGTGAAGGGGAAAATAGGCAAAGAAGGTTTTTATTTGGAATTTATGTATTTGCCATCAAACCTATTGAAAATTGCACAGCTGTCCTAGGCAGCTTTTATTCACCCTGAATAACATTTACCAGAAGATCCCAGAACTGAGGCATATCAAAGTCTCAGAGTTCAGGAGCACAGTTTCTACATTTACTCATTTCACACCAACAATGAGGAAAATACATTAGCAGCTGGAAATCCTCCTGACCTGGGAGTTTCACCTACAATTAGAGAAAACTGACAACTGTGTTAACCATCTGCTATTTCTTTTCTGAAGACGATCAAACGCTTCAGAAAAATGCTCCTTTGTAAAGTGTTGTCGGGGGAACAAGTGCATGACGTGGGTCTGTATTTATCTAGGAAAGCAAATAAACCACTTGTCTTGCAAAGGGAATTAAATGGAAACTCCCGAGGATACAGATCATGTGTGAAGTCAGCCACAAGACCTGTTTCGGGATATACGTGGCCTCAATGTGTTTCTGTTGTAGTTGTGTTTTTCTTCACCGCACACTTGATGTGACTAACATGCTTCAAACGCTCTGCAGTTGCTCGCTTTCCAGCCAGGCCACCGCTTCAACATGTGCACCTTGAAGTCTTTAAATCCACAGTCCCTTTTCACATTTTTACTTTTGCTTTGTGCGATAACTTCGTGACCACTTCTTTTTGTAGCCTTTATTTCTGAACAAAAGTCGTGCCATCCAGGGACAGCTGGTGACTGCCAACACTTGACCAACTGTGGTTGAAGACCACAGTGCTGTAAGAAAACTGATGGACACTTGCAGAAAGGAAAAGAATTGCATGTAATTTTGCACCCAAACATATTTTTTTTTTTCATATTTTTTAACAAAATTATTTCTTTATTCTCAACAGATTTGCTCTCCTTCCCCCCAAAGTCCTTGCCCAGTGCATTGCCCTTGCCTCCTTGTCTGCCCCCAACTCTTTTCTGCTCTAGACACCTTCACCTCCAAACCTTGCAGCCGTTCAGCCTTCACACTTTCAGGCTGCTGTGGAGAAAGCCTGTGTGATGGTGTGGGATGTCATTCTGGCTCGTGTCTTCCATGAGATGAGGGCGTTGGGCTGGGATTTCCATCATTCTTGCAGCTCCCTTCTTCTGCCAGGGAGCTGAGCCCCTTCCCTGGGGTCAAGGATAGAGGTGACCACTCTGTCTTCATCTTCAGCAAAGTCATTGATTGCCTAGAAGGCAAACACGAGCTTTTAAGGATTTACCTGCAAACCCTGCAGATGTCCCAAACACACATGCCCAACCACAAGCCAGGAGGCCTTGTAACACAGGCTGGTGATTGCACAGGTAGTGATGGTATGCGGTCATCTCTCCAGCCCTGAGAAAATGCTTGATCTGGGGGTTCCTACCCATCTATCAGCTGCTCCAACTCAGGCTCCCTTCAAGGATTCCCACTTCTCCTCCACAACCCAGGCATGTCCCACCTTGGCTGTACAGGCAGGTGGGGTGCAGAGGGGTCCTGGCGTGGGGTCGTGCCATGGGCGCCTGGCCAAGCAGCACCCCATGGCACCCCAGCTGTGTCCACAGCACGTGGAGGTGAGTCTGGGCATGTGTCTGGCCAAGCCAGAGGAGCACAGATGAAACCTCTTTCCAATACATAATAAAAGGAGAGTGAAGCCAGCTGGAATATCCTGTACATTAAGTGTGATGACTAACTATAGCAGATGTTGGTGCATTTGTTAAAGTTTCCACCAGAGAAGGAGGGACTGGAATATGAGCATTTGAAAATCAAAGGTAACCCATGAATTAGGGAGGAGAAGCGGGAGATGAAAGGGGACGGAGACGTGGGGAGAGAAGGGGGCTGCTGGGATGGTGAGAAGGATGTTGGGGGAAAATGTGGTCAGGGGCGAGGGGATGGGGAAATCTGCAGGACCCGTGCAGGGGGTGTGCATAGGGCCCCTTCACCAGCGGGGAAGGGCTGTGGAGCCTTCAGCATCACAAGGATAAATGGCTCCGTTCCCAAGGGTGAACGAGATGGAAAATCACACGCACGGCTTTGGGCAGCCGCGGAGAGCAGTACTTGGGAGCCATGCACGCATCTCCCACCCCAAGCCACCAGCAGAGGAAGTTCTGAGCACCGCTACCACAGCTGTGACACCACAGGCACCAGAAATCAAGGGCAGCTCTGCCCAAGGCATCGCCCCTCTCCTTACCCTGTTGTAGAATACTGGTTCTTCCTTCTGAGCGGGTATATTCATCTTGGGACAGCTCCACTACACCCGCTATGAGCCCCAAAGTCACAACATTTTATGTAAAGCAGAAAGATAAATGCACTTAATCAATAGTCAAAGATAACTGAGGGACTTTCTAGTCAATACTTACTCTTTTCTGAGGAGTCTCTGTCTAGTAGCTCAGCCAATTTCTAAAAATATGGAACATGAACGTCCTTGACTGATCTCTTTCCAAAAAAAAAAAAAAAAAAAAAAAAAAAAAAAAAAAAAAAAAAAAGTTGTTGTCATATTGTTGCTCAAAAAGGTAAAACTTAGAAAACAGAAAACTTTTTCTGTGGCTTACAAGAGACCTACACTATGCTAATTTATCTGTTTTTTTTTTACCAACACTGTCAAGACTAGGTTGGAATATTTTGTTTACAGAAAAAATATACATTACAGAAACTGTAGCTTCCAGGGAGCAGGTTAGCCATATAATGAAAATGAGAATTTTATAGAGAACTAGTAAATTCCATTTATCCCTTCAAATACTGTAAATAACTCAATGTGGTTTTGTGTGGCATTTTATTATTATTATTATTTTTAATGCAAACTAAAGAGCATAACCATCATTTGACTTTTGCCTTTTTTTCTGACATTCAAAGATTTTGCAAGCATGGCACTATTGGCCAATACTACAACAAAATTCAAAGCACAATCTTATCCTCTGGAAAAAGGCTAGTAAAAGTGGAACTGGAAGCAAACAAAAATAATTTATTGATATGGCCACACACTTATGCAAACGGCTTTAATGTTAAAATAATTATAACATGACGTATCAGCTGATATATGAAGCAATTTCCCTCAATATTTAGTAATTGCCTGCTGCTGATCTTTGTGGGATCTGTTCACTTATGTAGCAGTTTCTCAGATTTATTCAGCCATGCGTTCCTCTGTGCACAGGGCAACAAAACATAAAGTTTAAATTCTGTATACACAAAAATGGTATATACATGGCAATGACTAGAAAAATCTATGTAGCTGGTCTAAGTGTTCATGACAAAAATACCTTCTCATTATTATTTCTCTGTGTTACATGACGCTGTCAGTGCTTATGTAAGAGTAGTTTAAGCAATACCAAACAATAACAACAACAACAACAATCAAAACCAAACAACAACAACAAAAAAACAACCAAATGACTTTATTTATTTATAGGAATTACATGAAGATAAATCTGTCAGCAATATGACTTAGGTCTCTGTCATTGTCACTGTTATCAAAGATAAAAGGCAAAGAGGATGATCAGCTCTGGTTAAGTCATGTTCTTTTAGCCCAGTTGGCTACCCTAATAAAATAATTTTCATTTTGGATATAATGCAATATTGCCTTAGCTGTTCCTTGGCAAATGAGATGAACATCACGTTAAAAAAAAAAAAAAAAAAAAAAAAAAAGGCACCAAGGTTCAGCTTGGAAAAATGGAAGCTCTGGAAGAAAGATTAAAATACATGAAATATCACTGGCTTGGCTAGCAGCAACTGAGGGAGAATGAAACAAATATTGGAATGACATAAATCCTGAGGAATTACGGAGTTATAAGGAAGGGCTGAAAGTGAAGAAGGTAAAATTTTGGCTGTCTAGCCACAAAAGTTTCCTGGTGCAGATATCCATTAGCGGAGTGGTCTTACGAGGAAATGGTGAAGGATATATAACGTATGACATTTATAACTAGACTAAACAAAAGCTATGCAGTCCTTCCTTCACCGACGAGTGCCCCCCAAATCCTCTCCTTCTTCCCATGCAATCCCTTGCACTGTGCATGGATTAGCCACATCCTGCAGGAAGCACAACCCGTTAGAGCATTGACTTTCTTTTCTTGAGCCATAGCCCAACCAAACCTGGGCTTTGAATGCTGCTGAACTCTGGCTGGGATGGCTTGGGCTCGAGCTGCAGTCACAGCCAGCCCTGAACCAAAATATGCCCTGGCTCAACTCCCTGCTACCTGGCCAGACTCTGGCAAGAGGTAAAATCCTGCTGATAAAGAGCTGGGCTGATCCCACGCTCCTCATTTCTTCTGTGCCAAAGGTCTTCAGTGACGTGCTGGGATGACCTTGGTTTTGGGCCATGCTGGAAAAACCTGAAAGTCTTGTGATCTGCTCACAGGTTGGCCTTTCATGCCAGCAAACATGACTTCAAGCCTGCCTTTATGTCACATGTCATCCAGTCCCTGTATTTAACCACCTGCCTCCTCCCTCTCGCTAAGATTTCAGTTCTGTTTGGTGCACAGGCTCCTTCTACCCCATCACCAGCAGACCTGGGCATGCTCATGGGTAGCACATCCCTGGTGTGACTCTTCTTCCCCCACTGGGTTAGCAGCTGCATCTGCTGGTGTGATGTCAGTTGTGTTGCGAGATGGGACCTTCCCCTTGCAGCAAAAGGTTAGAAATTTCATTAATTTGGATACATCCTTGCTTTTCCCCTCCACTGGTTCTTTTGTTCAAGGCCTGGAGGAAGATTTATCCAAGGAGAACAAAAGAGCTATGATGTCCTCCCCACTGAAAGCTGTAGGTAGCATGACAATGAAAGGTAGAAGAAATTTCAAAAAAAGGTAAGTCTGATGTAGTCCTACAACCCTGGTTCCAGTACTCTTCTTCCACAGACCTGCTCCCCTTTAAAGATACTACACAATCTTTTATTGTGCCTCAAGGCCTAAAGTTCCTTTTTGTCCAAACTTTGGAAATAAGTCATTTTCTCCTACCTCTTGGAGTGTTGTTTTTTTTTTTTTTTTGATGTCAGAAACCAGACACAACACTTTCTGAGTAGAATCAGGCTCTTTGAAGCTATTTTTCTCTACAGTTATTCTGGCCTTTATTTAGAAAACCTGGAAAAATACTGAGGGTAACAGTCATGGCATGGCCGTATGGGAGTGGGATGCAAGGGTGCACCCGGCTGCCATGGCTCGTGTGATCCCACGTGGGAATGCCAGGGCAGTTTCATCTTCCCAGTCGCTGTGTGAGGTCAGTGACCAAGTCCGAAATAGTGGGAAGCGGAGAAATGCAAAGCACTTCATCGGTCAGCTACAGCTTCAATTCCTTCCTGCTTGGTCAAGGAGTTTCCATGACTGAGAAGGAAACTATGCCACTCCGATAGCCAAAACAGATAAGCACACATATCTCCAGTAACCCAGCGATACAACAAGCTGGCCTTCAATAATTGTTTTCATTCATGGCTACAGTGAAATTTCAGCTTCCAAAATCATCTTTGGACACAAAGCAGAGGAGAAATCATCTCTCTGTGACACTGCCAGTTCAGCGTGCAGCAAGAATAGCCTTACATATCTACCGCACATGTCTCCTGCAAGTGAGGAGAGACATCCAGGCCCGGCTGTCTATTGTCTTGCAGTTGCTCAGGATTATTTTTTTTTCCAGCCAGAAAAGGATTGCATTTAGTATGGTGACTCCTCTGTATCCCAAGGGGAAGCAGTGGGAGAAATGTTCTCATTCCTCGCATACTGTTGTGCTGGGTTCCCTCTTTAGCATGTACTCGTAAGCTGGTGGGACATCTCGCCATGATGCTGGCAATTACAACCCGTTCAAGAATGGATGGGAAAAGTTCTCTGCTACTCAACTCAATGGGAGGACTCTTAAATAAGAGTTAAATACAGAGCCAGGCCATCTAGCATCTGGGGCAAAGTCTGATGGTAGCTTTCAGACAGATGCATTTCAGGTTCTCTCTGTGTGATGGGGTCCTCAAACAACATCTCTTAAAATTGATGGAGACAGCTGAGTGGTGTTATTTGGTTGAATCCAGTTTCCGTGTTCAGGAAAGCTCCCTGTGAATTGGTTATTGGAAATCCAGTAAGTGTTTTTGTAAAGGTGTTTATATTAAAGTAGGATACGCCTCAAGTAAAATGCCAGTAGAAGTTAGCCAGCCATGCCAGCCAGAACTGGAGAGTGTGTCTGGCTTCTCATTCCTGCTCCAAAAAGTCCTTCTTTGGGATCTCTTCCCACCACTTTAGCACCCTTAGTACTTAGCAGTACTGGGGCTGGTGGTACAAAATTTAACCCCCAGCTGGGCTGCTGGCCGTGAGCCAGTCTACCACAGCCCCCCACGTATGGGCACCGAGTCCCTGTCCCCCCTGAATAGAAAGTCCTAGGAAAGAAACCATATTCCTCTGTGGATGCAGCCCAAGAAAGAATTAATCCTGGGCCATGGTGTACTTTTAAACACAAAAAACAGATCATCCAGAAATTTATGGCTTTCTGACAATTCGAGTTGGCCTCTCTGAGACAAGTGGCCACCAGCCTAAAGGTAAACATGGGGAGATTGGTTAATGCCTGTCCTAGGCAAAAATCTCTGCTGTCAGGGTTCCCAGGAGATCTGTTTAATTGGTAAAATCTTGTTTCTTAAAGCTTTCTTTTCTTTTCTTTTCTTTTCTTTTCTTTTCTTTTCTTTTCTTTTCTTTTCTTTTCTTTTCTTTTCTTTTCTTTTCTTTTCTTTTCTTTTCTTTTCTTTTCTTTTCTTTTCTTTTCTTTTCTTTTCTTTTCTTTTCTTTTCTTTTCTTTTCTTTTCTTTTCTTTTCTTTTTTGGTGTGACAAAAAATAGCGAAGATCTAATTACAACATGATGTCAAGAGGCTGCCCTGCTCATGTAGAGAGTCCACGGCAGAATGGGTCCAACCTGTCAAATCCTCCAAAACAAGCCCCAAGTCCCTCATCCTTACCTCCAAACCTGCCCTTGCTATGTGGCCGGTGCCACTATTGCTCTTCACTATGGGAATGGGGCAGTGTCATGTGTGGTGGCATTGGCCTGGATGTGGAGGGACATGACCCTTAGCCCTTCCTGTGGTTGGAGTGACGAGCCCTTCCCCAACTTCATTAAGCGTCTGAATTACCGGCATTCCTGTCCGATGTTAAGTGCGGGCCCTTTCAAGAGTGGCAGCTGGGTCAAGATGTGCAGGCTTAATGAGTTAAAACAATTTGGGCCTGAGCAAGGAAATGGCTTTTCAGCTGGGAGGTCTCTGGTGCAAGGAATGTACTGGGTTGTTTTTTTTGGCAAGGAAGGATGGACCCAGGTGTGTGGGGTGAGAATAGGAAGGGCACCAAAATACAGCCTACGGTCATCGTGCATCGCCTTCCCAAAAGGAGATGGCTGGGCATGGGGGGCAATAATCCAGGGACCCTCTGATGGCAAACACAAGGCTCTGTCTGGTCCTAACAGAGCAGATCGGGGAGTTTGGTTCAAAGTACAAGGTTTAGAAACAGAGGAGGAAGACAGTCTTTGGGGGGATTTTTGCAGTTACAACCAAAAACCAGTGGCTTTGAAGCCCTGCATTATGGCAAGGTGCTGCTGGGGCATGATAACGCTGCATGGGTGGCATGTGGGCCAGGGGAGAGCCTCTCTGATCACAGTTTCTACAGCCAGAATATTAGCTTTGGGGATTTTCCCTTTTTTTCTGGCTTGCAAAAATAAATACCACCCTTTTCCTCCCTGCTTCCCCTGTTCTCATAGGAATCAATTCAGCAAGGACTAGACAGAGAGAGGGGAGATACTTCCAGATAACTTTCAAGGATGAGAAAGGTGACAGTAATTGGGGTGTTGGTAGCAGACAGATCTTAGATATGGCACTGGGGATCTTGGCAGACACCAGAATTCATTGTACTGAGCATTTGAGTATCTGTAGCATGAATAGAAATGAAGAAAGAACATACTGAATGCCTTCATTATCATTGCTTCCCCATGGAAATACAGGAGATTAGCTCTGATGTCCTCAGCTTCCCAACCAACTGCTGTGTCAGCTGGGAGAAGGGGTAAGGGTGAGGGTTTGGGGCCTTTTCCACCATCTTCAAGAATGGGCTCTGGAAGTGCAGAGCTCGACGGGAGAGTTTTAAAAGGCTCAAAACCTCAGGATTTATGCTGCAGCAGCAATAAAATCCACTGGGGTATATGTTATAGAGGCAGCTAATACACACCTCGGGTGGTGAGATGCATTAAGGCCATTGCTGCGTGGATTAATGTCCCCATAAAACATGTCCTGTCGTGCGACATTGTTGTGAGCAGAATGAAGCAATAACTCTGGGACACGCCGGGCGAGCGCCTGCCCCAGCTCCATGCTTGCAGATGCATCCCCAGCCCCGAGCTGGAGGTTTTTGGGGCTAATAGGAAACATTTGTTCCAAAGCTGCCCCTCTCCTCCCATGCAGCACAGCCCAGGGACCCTCCTGCACCAGTTTCTGCTCCATCCATTTCTGCCCCACTGCCAGCATCGCTGGCACCCCAGTCCCTGTCTTTGTGGCCAGCTTGAGGCAATCCTTTGGCAGCCTCTGGGCAAGCCCTGGCTGTGGCAAACAACAGGTTTGGCAGTGCTGAGGGTGTAAATAAAAGAGCCTGACTCAGCTAGGGCTGCTGAGCGGATGCCGCGGAGAGCCTTGAAAACTGGAAAGTATTATATCATTTATTAATAGGCATTGCTGTTACACTCCCCACCAGAGTGTGCGTGTCCCTGATGACAGAAGTGCTTACTGGTGCTAATGAGGCAGAATGGAGAGGAAAAAATGGCCCCGTGGGTCGGGGACTGGCTGGGGAGCCGGGAGATGTGAGCTCAGCTCCTGGCTCTGCCACCGCCTCCGCAGCCAGCCCCCGGCACACTGCGGGGCCCTGCTGTGCGTGGGTCTGCTCTGCTCCACCTGTAGGTTTGGGGCATGACCCCACAGTTAACGAGGGGGAAAGACCACTGGGGATTTGTCCCCGGGTCTCATTTATTCCTGTGTTTCTCCTCCAAGCCTTTCCCGGACCACTGTCCCCTCCATCTCTGTCCTTGCACTTTGCACCATCACGGAGGGGGATTTCTGTAAAGGTGCACATGCAAAGTGCAGCTTGCAAAGGGGAGCTGTATGAACAGGGGTTGTAACAAGGAAAACGCCATCCCTTGATCATCCAGGGCTAAAAACACCCTCTCAGCACCCTCAGCTAACACATTTCAGTGGCTCACCCAGAGAAGAGGGCACACTGGGGTTTGCCTTCACCTGCTGGGTATGGTTCAGCAGATGAGACACCCCTAGAAATACCCATTCCTACTACAAACCTGTCCCGTGCCTAAATCATGTGTCTGAAGCACACCATGGAGCATTGCCTTGTGCACCCAGAGAGCTGGGAGACAGTCTGCATTTTTCAGATGGGTTTGCAGAAGTTCATGGTGTGCTTGTGGCTTGCTTTTTCAGGCTTCACCCCAAGGGAAATCTAGAGTCAGCAGAGAGCCCCTCTGTCGACTGGGGCAGCCCTGAGCAGGCTGGGATGTGGTACAAAGTGTTTGGAAAAGCAGCAAGCTGGGCAGTGTTCATCTCACAGCTGATGCTGGGATGGGATCCAGCAGCGTGAGACCCCTGGGCACCCTCTTTGGTCTGCCCCAGGGCCCTCACCACTCTTACTTTCTACCTCTCTCCACCAAATCTCCCCAGTGGTGGGTTCCCAGTGTTTGGGGTGGGAGCAGAGGACCTGGTGCTAGGCGGTGTTTTGCTTCCACAGTCAAAAGTTTAGCTGGGGAAAGCTCCTAAAGGACCACACCTTTGAGCATCAGAACTGCACTACAGGAGGTGAGAGTTTATGTTGTCTCTGCTGGAGACATCCCGAATCCAGGCTGACATGAAAAGGTCATGTACAGCACACTGGGAAAATCAAATAATGAGCAGGCTGCAGTGAGCATCTCCACGTTTTATTTTCTCCCCTTCCTCAGAGTGGCAATGTCTGCTCAGCACATCTTGTGAGCAAAAAGCAGCTGAGCTAGAGCAAAAATAAACTGGAAAGCTGAAGTAGGAGGAGTGAGTACAGCTACAGCACAGCTTTGTGTAAAACTTCATTCCTTTCTGGTAGTAAATAAAAATAGTGTTTTTTGTTTCTTTTTTTCTCAGTGACTCACAGCACAGACATTGCATGGAAAGGGCACTAGAATCAACAGCCAGGGGAAAAAAAATACAGAAATGGAAAAATGATCATCACAGTGCATTTTTCCCATTCCCCTTTCATCTCTTACACCTGTGTTTGACTTCAGCCAACCTTACATAAATCCGTTAAACATCTGTCTAAGTCACTTATGAAATAAGCTGAAATGGCCTCAGCCAGGCTAACAGTTCATCCTGCTGGATATCTGTATGTTTCAACCCAAACAGGTTTGCAGAGCCTGCCAAGCTGGGCTGGCAGCAGGCTTCCCATCAAACCCTGCTCATTCAAAATGTTAAAAACTGTTTGTGCCAGAACTTCTGCTGCGGGCACCACCTTATGAAAGCCCCTATTTATATCTGTGAGCTTAGAGGCAATGAAAGTTTGCTTAAGTGTAGTGGCTGACTCTTACAACATCACACTCGGCAGAAGTCCATTTTGCAGACTGAAGGCACCTGGTAGGGAAAGAGCACTGTGGGGTGGAAAATCAGGATCTTGGGTTAATCTTGGAAAGGTGAAATCCTGCCTAAAGGGTATAGCTTGTGGGAATGGTCACAACCTCTGAATGGAGGAAGGAGCCTTAGGGTGGAATGGATGTGACCCTGGGCTACTTGGAGTCAGGACTCATGGTTGTGACCTTGGTCATGACTTTGAGATCGTACTACACACGACTGTGCTGCTGTTTTTCCCCTTCTCTGTTTCACTGGTGATTATTTCAGGGATCTAAAAACCTCTTGTCAGCTTCCAGGTCTGCTGCCTGGAAAAATTCGTTGTCTACTCATCTGTGAATTCTCTTCTGTTTCTGTAAAGGTACCTGCTGTTCACCAACATTTGTAGGGTGTTTGTCATATGGCTATTGTTGACCTCTTAGCTTTATTGTGTGCATTCACAGTAATGCTTGTTAGAAATCTAAGAATGTTTTTTTCTCTTCCCTTGGGTCTATCTGGACACTTGTTTGATTCACAGTCCTAATACGTGACTGTCTCACACAAATTAATTATCTTTGCAACAGCTCCATAAAATTACAGGAGTCCTATTCAGAAAATAGAAAGAAGAATTCAAATCACTAGCTTGAAATCATAGAGGAAAATCTTCCAGACAACTGCTGAAGGTCAGTTTATTACTATCCAAAAGGGCATCAGCAAGCAAGGAGAACTGCAAGAAGAGGCACTGGTAGAAGAAGGTAACTTTCAGCCCATGTTAAAGTGGTAAACTCTATCTCTTCCCATGATGACTTCACTGACAGGCACCCTGTTCTGGACACTCTTGTGTAAGATTGCTCCTCTGAGCAAACAGAAGCAGCAGTAACAGATGCTCTGTTTGAAACTTGTGTCCCAGTGCCTCATCCTAGTTGATATCTCATGAAGTTCAAACAAAAAGAGATTTTTCTTTTGTAGAATAGGAGCCTGCTTTCTAGGGTACCTGCAGTATAAGGTGCACCCCCTGTAAGTGATTCATGTATCTCCATTTGTGAGTGGGAAACTCTCCGTCTTCTCTCTTGGTTGATCTGAGCACATAGTAACCTCAGAGTTTGTCAGAAGAAAAGGTACACACTCTTCATGATAAGCTTTTGCAATTTTTTCTTCCATGTCCCTGGGTAGTCACACAGTATCTGTTCTTGTTTCAGACTTCTCTAGCCTTTGGCACACTCTTCAGTGATTTGGTATCATCTCCTGCAGGTCAGAGTACTCTTCCGTGTCTCCTGGACTGGGTTTTCCTAAGCTTTGCATGAGAAATACCACAGCAGAAGGTGATGTGGAGGTCAGTGTCTGAAGGTAAGTGGGTTTGCTTATTGGTAAGGTCAACCTGAGCTCAGGCTTTGCTGGTACACCTAGCAGAGCTTTGTGCACTTCCTTCTGAAGTAAACAGCATCAGAGCTTTGTCTCTTTGTAGAGGAGGTAATTTTAACATCACGCGTTTTCATCTGAGAGTGAAAACTCCAATCGGGTCTTCTGTGCTCCCAGACAAGTGGGAGGACTGGGTTGTTGGCCCAAAGTTACCTGAAATCACTTGCACTGAGGTGCCTATGGTAGTTGAATTAATCTCCATCTGTGATGAAATACAAGCAGGAGTGCTTTCCCTAGGGACAGTTCAGATCTTCACCTTCTGGAAGGTGACAGTAACTCTTTGAACAAAGTAGATGCTTGAGGCAGCCCAGTTATTGCTCCAGATCTCAGGTTAGTGGCCACATAGAGGGAACCCAGGTCACACTGACTATAGCCAGGGGCTGTAGGCATGTAAAGAAATGAAAATCAGGCACACTTTTTTTTTCCTGTGACAATCAGAGGAGCCCATAACAACTTTTTATTATCATGTGTTCAAAAGGTACATTCCTATTCTCACAGCCACAATCACCTGCGACATAATAAAGGTTACTGGGTCGGGTTTAAAGAAGGATCAAAGATGTATCTCATGAAGACAAACAGCAGCAGATCCTGCATACTACATGGATGAAAAGCGGGTAAGAAGCATCTATGAAATTGCATTCAGACACCTACACAACACAAATGGGAGTAGAAATGACAAAAATACTAGAAAGACTGGTTATTTCCAAAGTGTTTTATGGTGTTTTCCTTGGAAGAACCTATGACTACAAGTCGCCACTAGAGATGAGACACAGAGTAGAGATGTGAAGGAATAGTGCTAGTCCCTCGTGGCCATTCCTGCAGGAGCATGTGGAGATGACTGGGTAATCGGAAAGAGTTCAAAACTGAAAAAAAAAACCTGTAGTGTTGTATAAGAAGCTGGAGGACCAGGACAAAAAACAGACTCAGACTTTTAAGGACAATTTCTTACAAAGGGGAGAATAACCTCACTGCGAAACACTGGCAGTTCTGCCTCTGTTGAGAACTCCCTGGTCTCGATGTTCTCCCAAGTAGTGTGTTCCCAGCGGCTCACCCATCTTGTGTTTCTAACAAGGATGTTGCATTCCTGGGAGATGAGAATGACACATTACTGTCCAAGGGGGTTGTAGGTGCAGGAGGCAGAAGTTCTGGGGTGTTTTGCTGCCAAGCACTTCAGCAGCCTGAGGTGATTCACCACATCCTTCTGGGCTTTGTCTTCCCTCAGTAGAGAAGAGATAGTCTTTCTTTGGTTTCCCTAAGTTTTTTTGTTTTTGATTTTTTTCCCATATCTTACACAACAGAGAGCTTGATTATGGCCTGGAACACGGTATAAATAAAACAGTGAAGCAAAGAGCTGGTAGGGGAAAGATGGGAAAATTTAGCGAGTATGATGTTGGGCACTTGACATACCTGACTGAAGATTTTCTGTCTGTGCTGGTTGGATGCATGAAACAGAACCACAGAATCACACAATCATCTAGGTTGGAAGAGACCTCCAAGATCACCGAGTCCAACCTCTGACCTAACACTAACCAGTCCTCCTCTAAACAAAACTCTAGTCAACACATAGTGAGCAAAAAATGCTGCTGTAGACTCCCTTTCACTGGCAAAATGTCCCAACCCGATGAGGTGACACCATGGGGAATGCGGCTGCCCCCTCGGTGCCACCTTCTGCCAGGGTGCAGGAGAAGACTGGAGCATTTTGTGACGGGCACTTAAGCATTTCAGGGGATGTGCACATTGGGAATTTGGCAGGGTTCCCAGGCAGGATAGACCTGTTTGTCCCATGTGGTCTGCTGGGCCCCAGAGAAAATGGCCCTCTGGAAAAAGTCTGGCATTTTCTGGCAAAATCCTCTACATTTAAAAATCTTCTACATCTTGTCAGCCCATCCATAATGTAAAGTGATTTTTCAGCCCATCTGTTTAAAGATTAGACATTGCTGCTGATAGAAAGGGCCCTGCCAAGGAGATGAACTGAGTGACATCGTGCAGACAGACCTTTGCTGTATTCCACCACAATTTTCTTCTGTCCTACCACTCTCCTGATTCAATTACTTTGAGATTTCAGTCCCACAGCTCATGAAGGGGCAGCCTTCATTGCAGAAGCACCTGGCCCAAATCCTCATAGTGTGGTATGGCTGGGGCAGGCTCTAGGGACACCAAAACCAATTCTCCTCCTTCTGGAGTAGGCTGAAAGCCCTTGTTCACCATTAGACTACACACCCAAAGCAAAGTGTACAAAATAAGAGGATCACAGCAGGACAGAGGAGAAGTCTGGGGAGCCAAATTCCCAGCTAGCAGAAGCTGATGTAACTGCTGATTGCCACCAAGTGCCACCAGTTTCTGCTAGCTGAAAGTTGGGCCCAGGCTATCAGGAGCTCCTGTGGCTCTAGACCAAAAAAAAAAAAAAAAAAAGGTAAATAAATACATAAATAAAAAGTAAATATATAAATAACCTGGCAAACAGCATGTTCAGGTACCTGTCTGTAAGCATGGCTCAGTTTGCCATCCTTGTTCATAATGGAAAGTATCATCAAACACCACAAGAGGAGAAGGATAGGGTGCTGTTCATTTTGAGGTCAGACTGCAGGGGTGAAGCCACAGCATGTGGGCATTTGCGGAACTGCTCTTCTTCAGATGGCAGGTGTTAAATTCTACTTATGCCCCAAAATCCATGTACAAATAACTCTTTGTTATGTAACTGCTTCTGAGGCTCTTGGATAGCCCTGATAGTTCAGGGCTGCTCAGAGCTGAGACATGGTTATGGGGAAACCTTCTTATGTGCTGTACTGAGCTGTGTAGATGTAGGAGATGAGGTGGGAGCAAAGGAGCCTCCTCCCTGCTCCATGTCCCCAGTTTGTTCTGGATCTTGCTGAAGTTGGTGGGAGAACGATGTTCCTCTGACATAGGGCAGGTACCTGGTTGCCTTCCCTGTACTCTGCTGCATGGGTGGACAGACTGCATCGCTCTCGTGCCCTTGGCATTGTGCTGTTTTTTGGGAGGAAAGGGAACAGAGCACCTCCAGAGGGATGACCAGCAGACTGCCCAGAGATGGTTCCCAAGGTGGGTTCAGTTGACAGCTGAGCATAATCTATTCAGCATGGCCTCTTCCCATAAGAAAAGTTTTTCCTTTGTCGTGAGGATACCTGTTTGGGTGCAAACAGTTAATAACAAGGTGGTGGTAGCTTGCATCCACAGATCCTGGGTTCTGTGGTATGAGGAGCACTTCATTCCCATTATGCTGATCTTTTCCATCTGCTCTTTACTGCCTGCAAGGTAATCCCATGAGAAAAGTAGCTCAAGCCTGACGTTTTCAAGCCTCATCCAAAAATTATGTCAAGCATGAACATTTTATCATTAAGGGCACTAATACTTTGCACATATACAAAATTTGTCTTCTGATTATCCCCAGCTTGTATTACAATGAATTTTGTAGGCACTTAGCCAAATGCTTTACCTTTTGTCAGATATATGACCTGCTGTTTCAAAGAGATGGGAGGCTGGTCCAAAGCCTATTAGATCAAGGGGAGCTGTTACGCTGGTTTAGCAGAATTTGGATTGGTCCCTAAAGGCATCACAGATGATCTGAATTACCAGAAGTGATCCTAGGCAGTTGCAAGTAGGTAGAGATCAGTTTGCAACTACCAAGGTATCTGAAGAAGTTGGATCAGATTGTTTCAAATCATCTGATGAGAATTAACTTGACTTAATCAAATCACAAGGCAGCTGGAAAATCAATCTAGACTAGATGGAATAGGCTTACCAACTAGATGGAGAGCTAAATATATCAGAAGAAAAACAAACAAGCAAACAAACAAGAAAGAAGATATATTGGCTGGAAAATGCAGCTAAATAAATTCTGACCAGAAACTAGGTGTGTATTTGTTTTTCCATTTGTCTAGAGTGAAATATGGTCAGTTATGTGGAGTCTTTAAATGAAACTGGATGTCCTTCCAAAGGATATGCTCTACACTTCCACGCTGACCTTACTGGCCTGGGCTTTACCATCTCTGCTTTACAAAGCCTTACTTAGTAGATCATAGGGATTCCTTCTTAGCCTACAATGATGAACTTGCAGCAGTCTGAAAATGGTGAGTACAACTTTATAAACAGGCAAAGCTCCCATTTCTAATAGACCAAAATCTTCCTGGTAGCAACCAAGAGCATAGAGAAAAGTCTGCATATATGTTGACCTGGCAGATGAGTTGATCCAGCTTCTTTGTCAGGCAAAGGCACTGATGTGTCTAACTCCAGCTACAGTTCATATGAGCCCTTATCCAACTAATATCTCTATTAGAAATTTAGCCCAGCTAAAGAGCAGATGAGGGACAAGATGATGTCATCATATCCCAGTCATCCTAACTGAGTATAATTTTATTTTCTTCCAAAGAGTTTGAATTACTCACATGTCTTTCAATATGCAAGTCCCATCATCCTACCTGTTCCAAATTTGTTCTTTTTGTCACCCAATAGCTCTTGGAAAAGGGTGACCTGCAGCGTATTCCTGCCATTTTTTAAATGCAATCTGTAACCCAAGAAGCATTAGAGCAAGTTCATCTGTGCCCTGGAGCAATATTTTAATGGTATCAGGTTTTAATTCCTTCATCTTCCCACCTTCCTCAACCCTGGAAGCTAGACCCAAATTTCCTGTGTAATTTGCAGCCCATTGATTTATGCTGCCCAACCACATCTCTGCTATACCAGTTAAATCACCTCTCTCTTGCCAAGTTAAATACTATAGCTCTCCCATGTTTGGTGGTAAACTCCTGCAATTAGCACAGAGGCATGCGGCATTCGACTGCTGGTAGACGCCGTGCTCGTTGTCCCGATCTGGTGAAGCCCCACGTCTGCTTGGAGAGGTGCCTCTCACTTATTATTCTTTATTGTTCTGGCCGCTAGAAATTCAATACTTTCCCACAAAGCCTTCTCATCTGCGTCCTCCCAAACCTTTGAGCCACCTACAGTGTTTGTGGTCTGAAATAAATACTCAGATGTTTTCCCAGGCAACCAGTGGTTTCTTCTCTTCGCGTTAGCTGCTTTCCCTTGAAATGGAGGCTGAGATGACCAAGGCAGAACAAATGATAGAGAGCAGGACTGCGAGAGCAAACCAGTGTGTCAGACCATAGGTTTCACTGGCCCAATATCCTGTCCTTGTAAGCGACCAAAAGCCTCAAGAGGCCTGGAGAAGAGTATGAGTTTCAGATGACCTCCACCAAGAGCCTTCTCAGCTTCCAGCTGTTTGCACATCAGGGACTTTCTGACCCAGAAGTGACTGCCAGTAGCTTCCCTCAGAGCTGCTGTTGGCTCCTCAACACCTACACCCAGGCCTGTCCAGGGCTGCTGAGGCACCCGGTTTCCCCAGCACACCTCGAGCAGTGCCTGTTGAGCTGGGCTCTCTGTTTCCCTCACCCAAACACATCTGTGATACATGCCAATGGTTTGGCTCCTTTGGCACAACCCGCCCTCTGGTCCCGAGGCACGCGTCCTACGCTCCATGCTGGTGGTGGTGGTGAAAGGTGAAAACACTCTTTGCCATTGCGCTATTCATTTACAAATTGGCCAAAATTCATGCCCTCATCAATCCTTCTTTCTACAATAAATTCCCAAGCGTCCAACAAAGTTAAATCACATCCATTCCTCACCACCAGGCATCGACATGTGCTGGCATCCCCCTGCGTTTCAGCAGAAGCTGCCATAGATGGATTTCCTTCCTCCTCCCCTCCCTCCTCTCCTCCAGATCTTCCCACCGCTTGCGATACGGCACCCCACAGCCATCACCACATGCTCACCCCACCCCTGTGAGCCTCTTGCAGGGAATTCGAGCCCCCCGACACCTAGGGCACTTCTCTCTCCCCTTGCCTTGCGACCATCTGTCTGCATCCAGCAGCAGAAGTACCACACACCCGCGCGCTCTCCCACCAACTCAACCTAAGCCCCTACCATCTGGAGATGATCTATTTGTCTATTTAGAATCCAAGCTCTCCGGGGCAGGAACTGTCTCTAATTGTGTTTGTGCCGTACCTACAGCTGCGTTGGACTGAATACACCCACTGTCATCTTCTCCTGGAAACTCAGTTCCTCCTGGGAGTGTCCAGCACTGAAAAGTAAGACCACTTGGAAATCCAAGTTGCTGGAGGCACATGCCAGAGCTCCTTGGTTGCACTTATATTAGACCACAGACAAATTCTTCCAGTGACTGCAACAATCATCCAGCCCAATTTTTACTGCCGAGCTGACAAAAGGGGGGACTTAAAATCAGTGAAATTCAATCACGGCCCAGCCTGGTGGAGCTCACATCTGGCTGGGGCTCTGAATGTGCCCATCCCATCAGGGGCTTGCCTGAGGACCCCGAATGCACCAGCACCTCTTTTGGTGACCTCCAGCCAATGCCCCTGGGTGGTGAATTTGGGAGTCTCCAGGTCAGATTTTGCAAGCTGAATTTGGCCCTCCGTCCAGCACTGCAGAACAGCTTCATGTGTACAAACCTACTGTTCACAATAGCATATAATCTGCCTGGTGGTTTCAGGATCATGAAGATTTTAGGTGCTTTTGCTCAGAAAAAGTGCAAAAAAATATATTATTTTTTTTCCACTTGCTATTTAACAGCTTTAATGAAACCTGTAACTGTATTAAGGCCTCTGAGATATAGTTTGTTCATACCACCCCCTGCTCAGAACATATTTTTTCAAGCTGTACATTTTCAATTGCACTGAGCAGGTGGTGCTGTTATCACAAATAAACGAGGTGTTATCACAAAAACAAACAAACAAACAAAGTTTTAGAAAAAGGGATAAAAAGGCTTGATAAATTTCTGGTCTAATTCAAGAGACCGCATGAATGTGATACCACAGAAAGTCTCCTACACACGGTTTAAAACATCCTGGTTCAATAATACAATTAAAATTTTAAAAGCGCATCTATATATTTTCCCATTTGGTTAACTCCGGAACACCATTTCTGCTTGTTTTGGCTGATTTTTGTTCCTGCATTTGAGTGTAAAGGAACAGTAAGGAAGTTTATGAATGAGGTCCCACTCGCATTCCAGGCTCAGCTATGTACGCGGGCTGCTTTCTGCCGAGATCCTGGGATGAGGTCATTGCAAAACCACCTAGTTTGCCCAGTGTGTTAACTCAAAAAAGATTGAAATGGACAGATTTGCAGTTACTGCAATGCAAACACACATACAGTAGTTTTCCTGCATGCCAGCGTCGGCCAAACTTCAGCCCAGAAGGCTTGCGAAAGGGAGAAAAAAACTCTTTCCACTATGAAAGGCTGTTTATAAAATCGGTTTGATCAGCTCAGGAATGAGCTGAGATAATGTTTACCCGCACAAACACAGAAGATCATGCAACTGTCTTAACATCCCAAGCTAAGATAACTACTCAGCTGCAGGAAAAAAAAAAAAAAAAAGAAAAACAGGGAAAAAAAAAGGTTAGAACAACAGGAAATGAGTCATTTACTACCAGTTGCTCAGGTATTTTAAAGAGCTTCCAGAACATTTGCTTTTGTGTACCTAAGAGAAAAAGGGTCGCTGGTGGTGGGGGAAGGCCTGACACAAGACATAAAAGTGACTTTCCTTGCTGAAAGAGTAAAGGCAGGAGAACGGTTCTGTGACAAGAGGATATGAAATACCCTGCAATTCATCAGCAAGGAGAATCAAACGCCACCCGAGCGATCGGCATTCTTGGGGATTACGATAAGGATTACGGTGAGTTGTTAGCAGGGCGAGCAAGCCACTGAAAGATGGGCTTCCCGAGTGCCTTGGAATAAATGGGACAATTAAGGCTTTGGGGGAGTTAATGAGATTTTTTTTTGTGAACTTTCAGAGCAGCTGGCCAGCCCGCGTGCAGGCAAAAAAACATTTATTTGAGGAGGGAAGAAAAATAGGTAGCAAAAATCAAAACGCATTCCCTAAGATATACTCCAAGTCTTGTGAGGGGGAAATAAATTATCCGCAAAGCCATCCTGCTGTCGGGAAGAAAAATCTCAGGCATTTTCCAGCCCCGGCTGCCCTCTGCGCGGCGGTGAGCTGATCCCTCCGTCAGATGGGTCTCATCACGGCGGCATTCGGTGCCTCCGAGTCTTTCATGTGTTTAATCTCACAACCCACCTGCGAGCCGAGGAATTACAGTGCGGGAACTGAGGAAGAGGCCCAGACGTTTCGAGGGATTTAGCTGCCCAATTACCTGGCTCGGGGTTAGGGTGGGAATCGCCAGGAGAGGAGGGTGCTGCACCTGGGTCTGCCGGGCCGGGGTGAGAGCAGCTCCCCACAGCAATGCCTGTGTGGGGCTGGGACACGGAGATCTGGGCATCTCCATTGTTTCTCCCTTGGTTATTTTTAAGAAATGTTTTGAGCCTGAAGGAAAATAAATAAATCAGAGAGACCGCATGGAGTGCGTGAAGGTCAGTTCTCTCTCCCAAGGCTGAGCAGGGTCTCACAGCACCGGCAGTGGTGTTTATTCCCAGGGAAACCATTTACAAATTACCAAAAACCATGAAGAAGTGTTACTGCCTTCTGAGTCACAGCTCTGCTGCTTCCCCATGCACCACCACTGCTCATGGCTCCCCCATCCCATACCTCTTCCTGATCTGGGAAGGGTCCTGCTAAGGGGTCAGATCTGTAGGGGAAAACATTTTCTGGGGGTGTTTGTCCACCCTCTGTGCCTGAGTCTGTGTTGGCACAGGACACTGAGCATGAGCAGCTCTGTTTTCAGCAGAGGATTACCAGCAGTGTGAGTGCACAGGGCCACACCATGTCTCTGAGGTCTCCAACAGGGGACAGGGACTGCATCATTCCCTGAATACCTCCTCTTGTAGAGTGTTTATTGTAAAATGAGAAAAAACAGAGAGCTAGTGGCATGGTTTTGTTGGTAGAAGTACCTGCTTGGGCATGAGGACGTTTGTTTTTAATTATTATATGCTGTTGTTCATGCATCCCAGTCTCTGCATACTTTCTCTCTGCCACAGTATGACCCAGGAAACACATTTCACTCTAAAGGAATTCCAAGGCAGTATCAGAAATTCCTCTAGATCTTAATTTATAAGACAGTTTTCCCTGTGAAGGGCTACAGTGGGTGTTGTATTTTGATTTTTTGCCATGGCTTTGCTATCAGCTTCTGGTAAACCATAAAATAAAATAAAATAAAAACCAGCTCTCTCAATCTGCAAAACTTCATGACAAAGTGCAATCAGCGTCTTATAAATCCACACTGCTATCAAGGCAGCTCCCTTCCCATGCACTGTTTCTTATTAAATAAATATCTATCAGCCGATCACACATGCTGTGTTACGTTGCTAGGTATCCAGGCAACTTGTTCAAAACTTGCTGAAGTCAATGGAAAGAGCCTGCTGTCCCCACCAGACCATTGGCTTCAAAACGAGCTCGAGCCCTCCTTTAGCAACCAGCAGCCTTCCCCCTGGTATGCCCGCTCCCCGCACCTGCATGGAGCAGGGACTGAAGAGGAAAAGCATTGAGAAAGTTGCACCAGGCCTGATCCGAAGGCCCGAGGACTCAACTGAACCCATGTGGGTGCTGTTGCTGTCGGATGTCTCCCATTTTGTCCTGTCGCGAGCAGAAGGGCTGGGCTGGGCGGCTCGGCATCCATCAGCTCCCGAAACAGAGAGGTGGAGTTTCAGACAATCGGCACCCGCCTGCCAGCTGAAGTACAAAGCCTAATTGAAGAAAGCTGTTCTTTTCATCCACGCAAAGCATAAACAGCCAGTGTTATGGTGACAAACTTCCCAGCAGCTTCGTCGCTGCCACTCCAAGTCCTCATGTACATTGATGCTGAAAGCAGAAAAAAGGAGGCGATGTACTTCCTTTTTTTTTTTTTTTTTTTTTTTTTTTTTGCAAAACTCCGGCTGATTCCAGTGTAGCTTTGAAGCTGACGCCCAAAATTTACACATCTGCGATGGTCCTGAATCATGTACCGGATAATTCTTGCTTGGGTCCAAACCATGGAAAAATTACTCTTTGTTTCAAGAACTTTTACACAAGATCTTTGTTCCCCCGTCCACCTCCCTTATTAGATAAGGTTATTTTTATTTCATAACTCCTGCCGCTTTCCTCTCTTTATTGATGGCTCCATGGACACTGTCTGCACAAGCAATTCTCAATCCAAACCCCAAGCAATTCTCCATCGCAGACCATGCCCTCGACAAGAGGAGGTTCCCCAACGCCACCCCAAACTCTCACAAGGGGACGGGGGTGACAATTTCTCCCTGGCTAAACACACCACATCCTCCAAGGGTCTGCTGTGAGGCTGGGACGCAGGAACCACGTTAAAGGGCTTGGCAGGACGTGCGATGGTCTCAGGCTCTATTTCTGTTTTTGGGGCGTGCTGGGAGGAGTGGCAGGAGGTTAGCCTTTTCCCATCACCTTCGTGCCAGAGATACGCGCGGCCCCGACGCCGCGCGCTGTTGGCTGCTCATCACAAGGCCCCCTGTCAAAACGAGGATGGCTGATGAGCTACGAACAAGCTCACAGTTAGATAATAGATGAAAGAGCCTCAAGATAAATTAGGTGCCTCCAGAAAACCTGGCCAAATGTGTTTAAAACAGGAGATCCAACACCATTAATTCTCATCAAGCAGCTTTAAAAAAGGCAACCCGGCACTTGACTTATGCTTAGAAAACGTTATCTTTCCTTTTAACAGGGTTTTTATAGTGTATTTTGAGAAGATGACAAACAATAGGGTTATTTTGAAGTCATGCCAAACACTACATTCACTGGAGGAGGAGAACAATGTTACCTCCTATCTGTCAACTGACCCTGCAGCCATTAAGCCATTTCACCAACAAACAATATTAATAAAAAAGGGAAAGTGCTGCTCTTAAGTTCCTTACTGCCAGAGCTGGAGAAATGTCTTTGAATGAGATATTTGTCCCCTCAGGAAAGATCACTTTGTCAAAAGCGAACCTTTCTGCAAGAAAGCATCAGTGTGATCATTTCTCATCTAAGAAACTAAAACAAAATGAAACATTTCAGTAATTCCCATGCTCCACACTGCAGAGGGGAAGACTTTGTTTGGTTTTGCTTCCCAGCAATTTTCATTTTTAAGCTACACCATATAAAACTGAAATGCAAGGGATAAGCTGTGAGCCATCGTGCAGAGTGGAGTTGGAGCTTACAGCTTCTGGAGCAGGGACCATATTTTTGGTTTTGTGTCTGCTCAGAGCCTCATGCTGATCTCTGACGTGCTACTGTAAGACAAATAAGTTTACAGCAAATAATAACAAATACATAACATCTTTTCACCAGTGGGAGTCTTTCCCAAATTGGCCCCAGCCACAAATAGAGCCGAAGACTTAAGGGGGACAGATGGGAACAGCTATTTTCTTGGCAAGACGAACACCTGCTCGCAGAGCATCCAGCCAGCCGGATCGGAAGGTGTGTCATTGCTAAAAGTGCCGTATCATCCCAGTCGGAAAACATCAACAAACTCATCCGAACATTTTCAAGGAGGAAATTCCTTCGTAATTGGGATAAGCCTGCTCTCACGTGACAGTCTGGCCTCGGTGCGTTTTTGGGCTGCATGCACCAAACTGGCAAATAAAGTGGTTTTCAATGCAGAGGGGCTGTCTGCGCAGGTAGACCTAGGGACATCTGTGCCTGTAGGGTTTGGACCTAATTATAGCCACCCCATACTTACACACGCAGACTGAACTGCGCTTTCAATGCAAACATGAGTAATAATGATGCTATTTTCAGCTTTATTGGCACATGTCACCCCGGGTGCTCAGATTGCAAATTCAAACACATGCTGAACATGGGACAAAACCAGCTTCTTCTGGCCCAGATCCGCCCAGCTGTCTTCGCCCCACGCCGAGCTCTGTTCCCTTCCCCGCAGCTCTGGGCAGGTGCAGGGCTCGGCTGGGGAGAGCTCGGTGCAAGTGCGGGGCCTTTGCAACCCGATATGCCAGGGGCAGAAGCCGCTTTCATGTGCTGCATGTTTAGGCAAGTCTATGTATTGAGGCCAATGCAAAAAAAAAAAAATCCACCATAAGAAAATAATTGGATGTTAATTTCCTCCAGCTTTGTCTTAATTAAGCACAATTCCGGAAAATAATAGAGGGAGAAGGGAGAATGGGCGTCTTTTAAAGGTGTTCCTTGGGTAGGTGCAGAGCCCACTTTGTGAAGAAAAGGCTCTGATTGTGGCAGGGAGCTCTCAGCTGGTGGGCTGTGCATGCCTAATGCCTCCAGCATGCCCATCAGAACAGAGGGCTGCAGCAAACCCCGGGAACAAGGATGCATCCCAAGGGCCCAAATCCCTGGGCTGCTTGGAAAACCCAAGGAAGAGACCCCACAGCCCCTGTACCCTGAGGCGGACGCTCGCTGGGGGTCTGCCTTTGTCACCGAGGGTCCTGTTGGAGCCGAGGTCACAGCAGCCCCCACCCATGCTCAGCACCCAGTGCTCAGATGTCCCAGCTGGGAGAGCTGCTGCTGTGCTGCTCCTGCTTGGGCTGAGAAGGGATTAGTTAATTAACAGCCCAGGAGCACCAGGTGAAAGCCTATCTGTCGGAGCGAACATGCCCCGGTTCCTAGGCGTGTACACATGTGGTATCGTTTTTCCATTATTTGGAACATACAGAACTAAATTAATAACAGTTCTTACAAGGCCCTGGGGCTCTCCGTGGAAGAATTTTGATCTCCTTAGGAAAGGCTCACCATTTCTCATAGGAGAGATGCACTTGACTCCTGACCTCTTTTCAAAGGCACCTGTGTGAGCTTTTAAAATCCACTACCACCAATTATCCACTTTCAACCTGAAGTGTTTAAACCTCGGACCACATTAACTGAGCTTAGCACATAGCCATGTCATTGCAGACTTCCTGATGTGAGGAGATGCCTTGACACGGCTGAAAGAGAGTTTAGGGATGAGGCATGAGATTATCAGCTTCTCCTCCTGACAGCTTCAAACAAAGGAGCCTTTTAGCCACCTGGTTTGTGTCTCCCACACCTGCATTAAGATTGGGAGACAAACCTTTGTACTGCTGCCTTGATCCTATTATTTGCATGTACCTGTCCACAGTCACCCTGCATCACTTAATAGCCTTCAGAGAGACCAAAGGGAAGAAGATGCACATCTACTATTTCTCTTTCAGCTTTAATACCTTTTCTTTTCTTTTTTCTTTCTCCCTCTCTCTTTTTTTTTTTTTTTTTTTCTTTTCCTCTCCAGGGCTGCAAGACTTTTAGGACACTAAGGCATTTATTTAAACTCTAAAGAGATTTATTTGTCAGGGCGGTGTAAGGGGGGATACTGTGAGAAGGCAGAAGATGGGGATGAGGGATGAAAAGGGAGCAGAGGCCATTTTAAGGGCTTCTGGCTGGGTTGTGGGGTGCAAAGTCCTGCGCCTGCTCCCAGCAGATGGGCAGATGTTTGACTACAGGACTCCTCTACTCCCTGCACTGGTCTGGTCCTGAGATCGTGTCCATCCATGGTCCCCATGAAGAAGGAGACACTAGCGGCCTTCCCTACCACTGCCCCCAATCCCAGACAGCAAGGAATGCCCACCCTCGAGGTGCTCAACCTCTACTCCAGGCACCTGGTCCTCTTCCCCACCCCGTGTTGGGGTGCAGCCTCATTCCTCCCCATTCAACAGCACCGATCCCCTACACCCATGGGCTCAAGCACCCCTAGAAGCCAGCTTACAGGCCAGACTTAGCCTGGACGCAGAGCTCAGGATGTGCCCCCCTTCCCGCTCCCTCCGCCCGCCGGTGAAATTAGCTTTGTCTTCTCTGTCCCAGAGCTGGAAGGAATGTCTAGATTTTAAATTAAATTCATATTCTCTTTCCCATGCTCACAGAATTAGCCAAAAGGACAGAACATTATTAACCTTCCGGATCCAGCCCTAGCTGACAAGGTGTCTATGCGAGGGGAGATTTCAGCTGTAGCCTGCACATATACATCGCGGCGCTCAGCCGCAGCCAGCTCCTTGACTCATCAATGTAACTCAGTAAGGTAGAAATATTGGAGTTGCATTCATATTCCAGGCCTGGTTTAAATCACTAGCATTGTGGAAAGCTCTGGATAGGTCCAAAAAAAAAAAAAAAAAAAAAAGGAGGGAAAAAAAAAGAGTTTTCTGGTTCTAGTTTTTCATATTTTCTTTTCCCCTCTGAAAAGTGAAACCCTCCAGCTGCCCGGCATTGCACAATGGCCCAAATACTGCGAGTTCCAGCCCTAATCCCCGCCGCTCCGCACGCCAGCCCGCGCAGGGCTCGGCAGCACGCCCGCCGCTGTTTCCCCCGAGCCCTGCCGCTGCCCCAAGAGGGAAAACATCGTCTGCTCCTGGGGCCAGTGGTGTGTGACTTGTCCCCATCGCTGGACCTTGTATTTGGCCTGCAAAAGTTGTCCTGAAAGAAACACGGGAGAGGGACAAGGAATGGGGTCAACTCCCTTGGCTACCCTCTAGTTTGTGCTCTCGCAAAATGGGTGTAAATCTCCAGATTTTGGTCCAGTGTTATACGTGTTTTCCATTATGGTCAGAGAGCACTGCCAGGGATCTGCCAGAGTGCCAGGTGGGATGAAAGCAGGCCCAAGCGTGTTTTCTGGTTCCCAGATGAAGGATAAACCCCTCGTTGTCCTGCTGTCCCTGCAGAGGGGACGTGCCGTAGGTGCTGTGCTTACTCTTGCAGGATCCCTTCCATCGTGGCTGCAGCATGCCAGGCAGCTGGGGAAAGCCACTCAGATCCAGCCATGGTTTTATTGTTGTTATTGTAATCATGATTATTATCATTACCAGAAGAGTGACAAAGCCTCGGATCTCCAACATCCACGTTGCTGACACCCAGCATAAAGCAAAGCTTCACCCAGGGGCCGGGTGTCCTCAGGAGGGACTGATATAAAGAAGTGGTTATCAGGCATACTTGATGGATCACCCAAGAAACATCCCCAAAAGTAGACTGATCCTCAGCAAATAGCCCCGTCCCAAGTGCCATCCCCTAGTGAACAACAAAGGCTCGACCAGAAGTCAACAGCACCAGAGGCAAAGGATGGGTTGTGGTTAAAGATATGTGCTGAGCCTTCCAAGAGGGATGGATTTAGTTCTTCGCTTTGGCTTAGCTTTCCTATGATCATGACGTCAAATGAATCACTTCATCTTCTGCCACCTCAGCTCCCCATCTGTTAAAGCATATTTATAGGCTTTTTTTTTTTTTCTCTTCTCTTTGCCCTTTGTCTTTTCTATTCTGATTATGAAGTCCTCAGAGCAAGGTTGTCTCTTCTCTGCAAGGTCCAGAAGGAGAGAGCTCTGACCTGAGTTCCTGCTGCTGGAATACAAATATTATCTAGCGGGCTGTGCAGTGCCTACTGTGTTGATGCTGGTGGAGGAACACGCATTACAATCCATGGAAAAATCTGATTTGAATGAAAACGTTGAGTGGTTTGGTTGGGGAAGGAGAACGCTGAGCATGGTTCCATTTTTTTTCCCAGCAAAATCTCTGAAGGAAGTTGACAAAGTCCAGAAATTCTTGTGAAATCAAAAAACATTCAACAATCAGCGCTACAAAGTAAAACAAAAGACAATATCGTCTGTCCCACTGGCGGGTTTCCTTCCTCCCCGCAACTTGCTGGAAACCCTTCTCTGACGCCCAGCCTTGGTCAGGGCTCTCATTCCAAAGGAATTGCTTCTGTGCCTGTGTGTCAAGAGAAATCTGTTTCCAATAGGCACTAAAAGGTCTGCTCATCGTACTCCTGTTTCACAAAAAGCACTCCCAGCTCCTCGCGGCGGCACGCTGGCAGTGGCTCACAAGGCGTTTTGCCCTCATCCTCCAGCCTGCAGAGTTGTGCCAGGTCCAGAAGTCTTGCAGCTGGCCCAAGACCAGCTTGTGGGAAGCTTCTGTGCTTCGAGGTGAAGCCCTCCCCGGCCATCTCGGCTTCCCCTCTCCTGCTGCCACGGCAGAAGGTGGACAAATTGAAGAGCTTTCACCTCGCTTTGCTTCTTCTCGGCTCATCGAGAGGCTGGAGCTTCCCACCAGCTGCTCCTCAGGAAGGGATAAAGCTGTCCATGTGTATTTTTTTCTTCCTGCATTTTTTTTTAAAAAACTGAAATTCTAAGGAAAATTGCAGCATGCAAATTAATAGCTTTGTACCTGTAGGTGGTAAAATGGTTTAGAAAGCATCAGCTGATCTGTCTTAAATTCAGCTACAGGACAGGATTCCTCCTTCCCCTGAGCAGAGGAGAAGGTTTTGTGAAGAAATAAACACGTCCATAGTTTTTTTCCCCCTCACAGACAAGGCTGTGGTCTTACCTGTGAGCCACGTTGCCCCTGAGTCCAGGAGCACCCTGAGGACGTGTGCTGGAGCCGGTGTCCTGCTGTCACCAGGAGCAGCCCTGCAGGAGTGGATGGGGAGATCCAGAGTGCTCCCTCCTCCTGCTTCCTGCCCCATCGCCCCCCAGGAGTGCTGCCCAAGCCATTGCCTCATCCTGACCCTACCTCCTGGAGGCCTGTCCACCAGGCAAGGCCCCGTTTGCGAGGATCCAGGAGCTCGTTAATCACCCCGAGCTGTGAAGTTCCTCAAGTGGAACCAGAGGCTGGGCAAGAAGCATCTATTTGTTCCCTCGCTCCATCCTCAGAGAGCCAGAGCATCTCCAGAGGAGGTCAGGGCGGATTCCCAGAAATGTGACCCATCCCCTCAGCAATGTGAGGGTAATTCAGAGCGGGCCGCGGGCTTGCCGGCACCGCCGGAGGTTGCTGCCATGACTTCACGAAGCGCTGCACGCCCCCAGGAAGAGCAGGCCAAGGAGGAGGAGTCCGGCGGTGCCTCCGTTGCCCTCGGACAGCAGGGGCTCGTGGTTGTGTAATGTTTACACGACCACAGAGCTCTCCATGGCTACACAGACCTCAGGAACAACAGCTCGAGCCCGTGTGCTCAGAGGAGAGCAGCCCTCATCCCCTTGAGCAAGAGGAGCCCGGGTGAGTAGCTGAGTGCTGTCTGCACTGCGGGAAGAGCCAGCAAAGCCTCACACACTGTTGTGTTGGTGTTCTCCATCTCCGAGCCACAACAAGTTTCATAAAGTCTTGTTTTCATGACTGGGATTCCTGCAATGCCCTTACAGTGCACACCATATAGCCCCCAGATCCCTCACTCACACTTCAGGTGTGTTTTGGGAAGGTGTTTGCACCTGCATGTCCTCCACCCCATCTGCACTGCAACATCACCAGCAGTGACCAGAGTATGGCCAAGATGGGCAGATGACCAAATGGCCAGGTGTGGTCCTTCTCAGCTCCAGGGTCAAGCTGGATTTTGGCACAGTTTCTTCACTCCTCTGTCTTGAGGTAAAGTATAGGTCCACTGTAGTTCCTCCATCTACTTACTGGGCTTTGTTCCCTGCCCATCCTCTAAGCTCCTCTCATTTCTCTCATGAAGGTAGCACAACGGTGAGCTAGGACTGCTCCGGGATGGATTCTAACAACCTTCAGTGGATCAACTCTGATACAGGTCAGATTGACTTCCAGCTGAGGATTTGAATCAAAAAACATGATACGAGCTTTGTAAAGTGGGTGCTGGGGCATTCGTGGCACAGAGGACTAGGTAAACCTGGAGAGATTTGGTTCCTTGTGGAGTTCAGACCTAAACTGCAGCTTCTTACACTTTTTTTTTTTTTTTTTTTTAATTTTCCGTACATTTCTTGATTGCATCTCCATTGCCTGCCACCATATTCTCAACATCACAATGCGTTATTGGCACCAGAAATATGACTGTGTATGACTATGGTGGCACAAAGTATCTAGCAGAGGGTGCTGAACCCACTCAGCATATTCTGAGGAAGAGTGTGCTGACCACCCAAACAGACCAAGCTCTGCACCCAGCAGGATTTGGGCAGCTGCTGGGCTGGCAGCCGGCTCTGGTGCCTGGCAGGCTCAAGATCTCCAGCCAGGAGAGGGCAGTGCTGTATGCACACTCCTGAGCCATAGCATCGCTGGCATTCCTGCAGACAAACCTCTGGCTGATTTTGTGCCAACGGAGATTATGGGCTCAGCCTGACACAGAACAACTTCCCATGGCAAATGGTAAGTGTTGGTCACTTGGAAGTTGTTTTCTTTAGTTTGTTTGTTGTTTTTAATGGAGATTTTTCCCAGAGTGTTTAGTGATGGTACCTTCTTGACCTCCGAATTTGGATGAATGAATGTCCTGGTGAACAACACCAAAATCTTTGCCAAACCATGTTGTCTAGGGAAGAAGAAGGTCAGCCACTGAGATGATATCTGGGCAGCTTCATGGGGACAAGCCCTACACAAAAATATTCAGAAGCAACATTTTGCAATTTTCCTAAACTCAAAAACTCACAGGACCTTCCCCTGTCTCAGGGGAACTCTTTTATCATCTTGGGGAAGGATTTTTCATCTGGAGCCTGTTGGAGCATTTCAGGCTCTCCCAGACCCCCAAACTTGAAGGCCCAATGGTCTTCTCAATGCTGCAGGTTGCCTTGTCCTCCTTCCCCTTTGCTCCCAGGGTGGCTGTCTAGCAACAGGCATTCATTCACTCTCACTGCATGGCCAATCTTCTACAACCCAGCCCAGTCCTGTGGTGGTGATGGGGATACATGGCCACTCTCCTCCCAGGCAAAATCATGCGATGGTGTAGAGAGAAAAGAACCAGTGAAAAGGATTTGGAGGTGTTTTCAATGACTGATGACCATCGCAGTGGAGCACATCTCAAGGTAAGGGCCAGAAGTGGAGTTCAGGGAGAATGAAGGCTTGTTGACATGGCTTTGCCATGATGCTGGGAACCACCCAGTACAGTACAGGGCTGAGAAACTTGCTAGCTGGGACAGCTTAAACCAGTTCCTCTAACAGAAAAGGCTCTCTCTAGAAGAGAACTTCTTAGGAGGATTCTGTTCAAAGGCTGTGGTTTTTTTTTTTTTTTTTTTTTTGTTTTTTTTTTTTGTGTGTGTGTGCATACTTCAAAGTTCCAAAAGAGATTGATAAAGACTCACTCACCAGGAGTCACGGTCATGTAGATCCCTGAGTACTGACTGGTACATGACAGCCCCCTAGGTTAAACTCTTTGCCTGGTATTTAAGGCAGGAAAATATAGAGGGAAAACACCAAAAAAAAGCCATGGGGACCATGCACCACCCACATGGAGAGCTCCAGACGTTCCCAGCACCAGCCCGGCAGCCACCAGTCTAATAGGCACTCATTAGCAAGTGTAGACACTGGCAGCAGCAAATTTTGGGGTCTGCAGGCTGCACAACTCCCTCTCTCCTCCCTTCCCAGCTCTTTCTTTGAAGATCCCCCAGTCTCCTGTTGACACACATCTTGTGGAGATGCCTCTGGCGAGAAGTTCCTCAGCACCACCCGGTGCAGTGAGGGTATAGCCTCTAAGGATGGATGGTATCCAAATGTTTGGCAGAAATTCCAACTTTCCTTACTTTTAGGCGTATCTGTGGCTTTTTGATACTGTAAACAACTGACATAGGCATGGAAGAATAGTGTATCTGAAACAGTTTATACAAAAGAATTCCATCTGTCAGTCTGTTTACAGTTCACATGTGAAAAGGCAAAAATCTTTAAAAGGAAAACCCCGGGGGAAAAAACATTTATATATATATATGTATATATATACCCCGTACATATATATGGGATATGCTACAAATAATTGTTGAAGTGGAACAGTATCACTATGGAATTTTTTTCACTTAAATAGCAGTATTTTTTTTCCCCTGGTGTAAATTAAATTTTCCCAGTTTGCTTTTTAACTTATTCAAAACAGCACAGAGAAAGCAAAGAAAGCAGACTGGAATTAACAGGGTGGTTTGGGTCCTTTTTTTTTTTCCTTTTTTAAACACTTTCCAGTTTCAAAATTGTCCTAAAGCTTATTGAAATTGTGCATTAGATCATGGTATTGCAGTGAAGAAGAAATACTGCTATTACACCCTTGAGAATAACCTTGAAACCTAGCCGCTGTGTTATCTAGAGGGGGATTTTAGAAATTGCTGTGAGAGCTTTAACTTCTGCTTGGACAGCCACCAAGGAAAGCCAGAAATGATCCAGATTTCATGTCTTTTCCCAGGGGAAGAAAAAATCCTGTATAATTATCCACCTCACTCCTAAACGCCATAGGGCAGAACTCTGGAGACATGCGTGGTAAAGACGTGATTTTGTAATGTTTGTGCTGAGCTGAAACAAACCTGGATAATATACAAGGTCATACGTAGGTGTCACATAGGTTAGAGGCACAAGCAGCCAGGGATGCTTTTAGCTCTTCCATTGCTCTCTCAGAACCCAATCCTGCCAGTGCAAGGTGCATGATGAGTATTAAAATCCTTCAGTGCTCAGCAGCGATGAGGGCCTTCTTGTCCTTGGCTGAGAGGACCCCTGTGGTAGAGACGTCCTGAAGACAAGAGCTCTGAGTATAGCACTGGGGAGGCTGGTTCAGACACGGTTCAGAGGTTGGACAGGGGTTTTCCACCTCTGGAGCAAGAGTTTTCACACGTCCACTTGTGATGATCTTCCCAACCATGTACTCAGTGGGACCCTAAGAAAGCAGGGGTGCCAGAGAGAAGAGGCTCTTCTTTTTGCAGAGACACCACCAAGGGTTGACCCAGTTGGCAGGTAGGCTTAGGACCACTCCACAAGCATCATGCTGATCCAGGGACCAAAATGTGTCCCAGCTCAGGCTGCTCTCAGCCTCCTGGCCCCACTGTTTTGGCTGCTGCTGAAGACACCAGGGAGACACAGCCTGTATCACGTCTCAGACCTACTCTAACAGCCAGGGTTGAGTTTGGCTGTTTGATTTTAAGAGCTCCACAGATGAAGCAAGATGGCTAACAACACAAATATTTACATGTGGCAACCGTTTGTTTTAATTGCACAGGCTGAAACCAGGGTTTTTTGATGCCCCCACAGTAATGGGAGGAAATGGGGGTGTTTTTCTGCACATACCAGAGCCCAGCCAGCCTTGGGAGCGGAAGGAACGATGTTGCCCACCAGCTTGACCAAACATGTGCTCCTCATATTCCTCCACCATGGAACAGATTGCATCTTTGTGTCTTGGCAGAGAGATGAGCCTGCAATCACACTGCAATAACATCTCACTTCTGGGAAACTCCACGGGGCCAGATCCTGCCCTTACGTCTTACATGGAGAGGCAACAAGCTTGAAGCAGTAACCTGTGCTCCCTTTTCTGCAGATGTTATGAGCTCTATGAGACCTTCTTTCTGCTTCATGTTTGCACAGTGCATAGCAGAGGGCAGTCCCTAAGACCAGGAGAAATAATAAATACATCGAGGTTTCTAATGGAAGATCGTTGCCTGATGGGTTCATAGAAATGTGTTTGGTAGCATTAAGGGACAGATTAGTTGGGGCTGCAGTTGACTACAATTATTACCATCCCAAATTGAAAATTCCAGCAAAAGGTCACCCTTCTGGAATTTCTTGTATTTAAAATTGCTTCCTATTTCCTTACCCCAAACTGTGCTACCAAAACCGTTCAGCTGCTTAGAGGATGAAAAATTGAATAAAAGATAGTGACTGCTTAACATCACCAAGTAAATACATAAATAAAAAGGAAGCAAAAACAAGCACACAAACAACAGCAAAACACATGAAAAACAGAAACAATATTTTTAGAAAAGTGTTTGAAATAATCTTGTTCCCATTGTTTGCCACCTTATGCCCTATTTTACATCCCACTGTTGAAATGATATTACTGAATCTCTAAGACCAGGGAGATTTCTCATAACAAAAAGGTACATCTTAGAAATACCAACATTTTTTCTCTCACTGTTCTTGGACATGCTGACATGGTCTTCTAGTCTCTGGGACCTGCACTGCTGTCAGGGGAGAAGCCAAAGGTAGGGAAATTAAACCAAAAATTAAATTCTTTGACTGATGTTTTCTGGAGAGGTGAGAAAATAGTTTTCACCAAAGCTACATTTCCCAAGTAAGCTCAGCTTATATTTGGGGTGAGGAGAAACTAGTCCTGGACTCTTCTGCCAGATGTGGATGTCTCTGTGAGAGGCAGCTGTGCTGCTGTCCCCAGAGAGGTCTGGCCTGGGTCACAAATTTGTATGGACATATGTGGTATCAAGTGTGTGACTTTGTGCTCAAAAGATTTTTGCTTCATCAATGCACAGGACATTCCCAAGCCAATCCATCTTCATCTGAGGAGATCAGACTGAGCCCAGTCTTGCAGCTCATGAGAGAGTGTTTTAATTTATTATTAAAAAATAAAATTTATTATTTTGATTTATTTGCTATTTAGGCAATAGACTCTTCAGGTGTCCACCTACATGTGCACAAGGCCAGATGTCTGATCCTGCACAAGTGGAGATGAGGACACATTTCTTAGCTCCAGGTTGTTTTCTGGGGATGGTTTTGTGAGTGGCTGCCTTGATCTGTATTGCAGGCCAGGCGAGAGGGATACAGATACTGAGACAGATGTTGAAGTCACCCTGTAAAGTCCTTGCTTTTTTTTTGTCACTGCTGTCTGGGGCTGATGGAGAGCTCAGAAAATGATTTGGTCTGATGCAAAAATGATGGATAGAAACAAATAGCTAGCCAGATCACAAGATTTTGCAGTGAGATGGGGCACAAAACACCCATAGCAAAAGAAGACAATTAACCACAATGGGATGCAACATCACTGGTGACTGTCTGTCAGATACAGCTATGGAGCAGGTGAGGCAAAGCAGGTAGGGAGATTATTTATTTTCCTTGTAAATTAGAAGCATAGTATTTTACAGAATGGAGTAGCCTTGACCAAGGAAAGGCAAAAATGCAGGCAAATCCAAAATGCTTTATTTGTTTGCTAGCACACTAGTATGGATTCATCCTATAAAACTGCGGGATGCAGGAGTCAGGAGTGAAGGATCCCTTCCGAATTGACATTGAAACCTCAGTCATTGGGTGATTCAGGACTGGAATGGTCCTCTGCACTGTGCTGGTTAGGAAAAATGAATATAACCAAGCTGGCCATGCTGATGCATCTCCCACTTCTCCAGCAGTGACGGCAGAAGCCGCTTGGCCAGTAGACTTCATGCCAGTGGTTCCTCACAGTGTTCTAGGCCTGGTTTCCCTTCCAGGCTCCTCATCCCGCTCCTGGTGGCAGGCCTGGTGTCAGTAGGAGGAGGCCCGTGAACCTCCCAACCCCAGCACTGCTTGGCCTGTCCTCGAACATGGGCCAGGTGGGACGCTGCGATGGCCCCGCGATGATGGAGCGCACGGAGGACGAAGACGGGGTGGGAGTGCCGAGGAGCGTGGGAGACTTCCAATTTCCCTGCCTCGTCGGCGTCCCCTCCCTCCTCGTCACAGAGCAGCCTTGCCATCCTGGCTCGGAGGGCCGGACGCACGCACGCCTTAGCGATCTCGACAAACACAGCCGGCCGGGGCGCATTACATCAGTGCTGGGTGGGGTGGCCCGGCCGAAACGGCCTCCAGACAGCGCAGGATGTGACCCGCTCCTCTCGAGTCAGGGCTTTGAGCGGAGAGATCGCACACACACATAGCCCTCGCGCCGAAATCCGCCCGCCCGCCCTCCCTCCTTGCTTTTAACCTCTTGTTTCTAAAGTGGTTTCTAAAATAAGCCCAGCTCGCAGCAGCTGTGAAAGCCGTTTGCTGTCAGAATTGGCCCCTGCGCAGACGGCCTGGATATTGCAGGCGCTTGTTTTGCATTTTAAGCCTAAACATTTTTCCCCCCCTGGCTTTTTAAGTTCAACTCTTAGTTTTTAATAGTCCTTGTCATGATGGAAAGTGCCAGACTCCAGCTGTTCTTCCCAAACCTCTGGGAGAGGCCTGGTTACATCTAGTTCTCATAAATCTTGAATCCAGTTCTAGCGAGTCTCTAAGCCTGACCACCACGCTGCCCAGGCAGCCCATGATTGAAAACAGGAGCAGAGGAAGAAAAGAGGAAAGGGGGGAAATCAAGAAAAGACCATGCACACTTACAGGCTGCTTCGGGAGAAGGCTCCAAGAGGCACAGCATGTGAGGCACGCCGTGATGAGAGTCACGGTGTTCTGTACAGCTCCCAGCTTGCCTTATAAATAGCTTGTGGCATCGGAGGGAGGGTTGGTGGAGAGGGGTTGCTTGGAAAAACAAAGGGCAATTCACCTGGTTTGTGCAAGGAAGCACTGGGAGAACATTCTCGTGTCAGGGACTTCGAGGACCTCCATAACCCAGGTATGGAGACCCTGGGTCCCCCAAAGATCTTCAACTGGGACAAACTGGTCCAAGCTCCAGTGGTTGCCTGTCTGATCTATATCTGTTGTGGATTTGGCCCTTGTGGTTGCAAAAGAGAAAAAGGAAAGAAACAAAATGCAAAAACACATGCTGCTTTAGGAAATATGTACCCGTTAGTGTAACACATCTGCCCTCATGCTTTGTAAGGAGTGCAGAGCATTAGCATTTCTCAGCAGGGTTATGCCTTGAGGGACAGCCCCAAGCAATGCAACACTGGGCTGGCCAGGACTTGGGCACCCAGCGTGCTCTTCAATGGCTTAGATCCAGTTCTCCGAAATCCATGGTGTAGTATGAGGTGGATCCCTCTACATGTCAGCTAGCTACTCCAGGTGTAGGACTTCTGTGTAGCTGTGCATGTGGCCATGTAGGCTGGCAGGGCATCCAAAATACTAGGGGTTCAAGAGTGGGGAAAAATGTGTTTCTGTTCAGATGACAAAGCCATTCCTTGGCTTATAAATCATAGCTGGCTTGTGTGTGAGGTGCACAAGTGTATCTCAGGGAGGATCAGTACATGAGCTGGTAGCTCCAGGGCAAGGTGTTAGAACACATGGCATAGTCTTGTGCTCATGTGAACACATGGAAACGATGGATGGAACCCTTCCTGGGCAGTACCTTTTGGTTATGGTTGTTAAACTCTGGCCTTTCAGAAGCAGTGCCAAAAAAAAAAACAAGGCCACCTCAACTTCCAAAGACATTCTGTCCTCCACAGATGAATAAAGTCTTCAAAAATTTGGTCCTGCTTCCACCAGCCATACTCCTACAAGAGACAGGATTTACCACTCAACTGGAAGCTCCTGTCTCTCTTCATGTAAAAATACAGTGCTGAAACAGCTTTCTTGGGGGTTACTGATGGCAAATAGGTCCTCTTCAAATTGAAGAAGGAACTTGTTGTTTTGGGGGGGATAATATTTTCCAAACACTATGCAGCACTCTGAGAAACTGTTCCCAGACCTCTGCGGTTTTTATCAGAGATGTATCAAGAGACAGGAGACAACTGGGACATTGCTGTGTGTCCTACCCTCCTCCTGGCTAGGAAGAGGAAACATCTATTTCTTAATTGGGAAAAAGATAGAGAACGGCCATCTCTGGCAGAGATGACTAGGGCAGCACTGCACTTGCTTTCATAAACTAAGAAGGACTGAAACCTTGGCCAAATTAATCCTAATTCATTCATGCAAACCTCTGTTGTTTGTGTCTATGTGGGACGATTCGGGAACCAATATGGAGAGAACCACAAGAAGAAAGGTATATTAAGCTGGAAAAAAGCCCGACCTTCACTCAGTTACTAGACAGAAATCACTTCCAGCAAATAACAGTGAGATTAGCCAGTAGCATTGAAACAGGCACGTGTTTGGAGCACGGAAACCAATAACTCGGGGGAAATGTGGAAGTCAAGGGCCATGTGATGGATGAATGGACTATGGCTTTTTAAGTATATGCATTTCAAGGGAGCATAAATGTTTGTTTCTCCAAGTGCAATTTAACCTCGTCTGACTCTAGGGGCGTCTTTTCATTGACTTCAGTGACTATTGGATGGGGCCTATCAGAAGCACAAGTTTCCATGGGTAAGCCGTGCACTTAAACAGCTACATATTTAAATACTTAGATGAGCCTCCTTCCTGGATTTCCCAACATCTGTGCCTTCTCTCCTTGGAAGCCATCCCCCTCTTGGATCCGGATGCTCGGATTGTGTGGAAATGAATGAGAGCAGCTAAGGACAAAACTTCGGCTGTAAAGCATTGCTCTCCTTAGCAATATGACAGCACTGCAGCTGGTGGGTGCTCTACAAGAAGATCTGTGACCAGCTGTAGTTGCCTTATTGCCATTGCCAGGTGAATTGAGATGCCCTCCTGCAGAACCTGGGGAAAATGGCAGAAGGGACAGTGGAAGAGCAGTGGACGAGGTGCAATGTGCTTCTTTTTCTCTTCCTTTTGTCCATAGCCTGCCCTGGGACTGTCTTGCCCCCAAGCTCCTAATGAGAAGGCAGGGCAGACAGACTCATGCCAACACAGGCAGAGCAGCAAGGATGGTTTTGCTGTGTATGTGTCCCATTTATTACCATGGACACATTTCCAGTGCTGTTATAAAACTTATCTCCTCCTGTTATTTCCCAATATCAAATCACAGTAAGAAAACAGATTTCCCTTTGCTTAACACAGGTAGTGTTACGCTAGGGAGTGTTAATGGCTTAAGCAAAGATTTTTCCACCTACAGGCAAGTGACTGATAGTTTATCCATCTGCTGCATAAAACCAATGCTTAAATCCCAGTTTTAATGGGTCGTGTCACCTGTGGTTTCCAAATAACTCTGATTTTCCCCTGAAGTTAGATGCAAAATAATGAAAATTGGTACTCAGAAGTCAAACAGATTTTCTTCAGTTCAACAAACAACCGAGAGCACATCACTTCTTCAAGCTAAATCATCTTGAGTGATTTTGTCGTAGGTCAGGAGGAGGTCAGACGAGTTAGGCTCGGTCTTGTTCCTGTGTTGTCATCTCTCAGCAGGAGGAGGAAGTGTACCCCAGCAGGTGTCATAAACACCAATTTCCCCAAATTTCATAATCATTTAGATCTAATTACAAGATACACATGGTTTTTGACTTTTCCCCAGAAAGAATTTTGGGAGCACCCACTGCTAAATCAAATAGAAAGGAGTTTGCTTTCATTTTGCAGCACTGGGTGGATTTGCGTTTTTAATCCAGGAGATTCAGTTTAATTCCAGAAAATTATTTTAACAAGCTGAATTATAAAGTTCAGGTCAATTCACTTACAGTAGCATTGCAGAGACAAGGAGGGGAAGGACTTTGCTTTGGTGTGTCCAGAATGAAAATAGCAATAAACTGAGCCTGGGACATGGGGCAGCTTCCATGCTGCTGCTCCCATCTCTGGTCTACAACAGAAATTCCCCTCCTCAGTAGCAATTTGATCCAAAGCTAAAAGGCTGAGAGAAACCCCAAAGGTACCAAATATGTACTCTCAGTTCATTTTAAGAGGGTAAAGCATGTCAGGAAGCAAAGAAACCCATTTGCTCTGGAGGTCACCAAAAGCTGCATGAGTGATGGTGCCATTTTCAGCAGCAGGTAACTCACAGGAGACTCCTCATGACCTTGCCTGAGCTGTTTATGGCTTTCAAGGGGTGATGAAGATTAGGTCACTTACTTAAAAGTCCCATTTTAGGTACAGATTGGCAGCTTTTGCAGCTTTTGTCTCACTTCACTCCACCTTTCAGAGCTGCAGCACCTCACCAGTGGCATCTCTCCTTTTGAAGGCCACACTGAGGTGACCTCAGTGCTGGTCCTGATGGACCCCACGGTCCCCCTCCACCCTTTTGCCAGAAGGAACATTTACCTGCTTGCAGCCCTCAGGTGGGTGCTGGTACCTGAGACTTTTCTCACTTGTAGACAGCAATTTGCCTTAATGGAGAGGCTCAGGGCAGGGACACCCGAGGTGAGGCTAACCAAGATTTACTTCATCTCTGGCTGGCCCTTTGGAGGGAGCTAAGCCACCACGGAGAGGAAATATTGCTAATATGGATGCTACAGTTATCCTTATCTCAGCTTTCTGTCCTTGCTGGTCATTAAATTATCCCACAGCCTTCACAGACAGTGCTGCTATATCCACAGCTCTATTAATAAACCTTCTGCAGCAGTAAATCCCCGTGCCTGACTGCAGACTGTCAGTACCTCCTCTGATTTATTCTCCATTTACCCGCCATTTGCTTTATGGATAAAATGAAGCAGCCGCTGGTTTTACTCCCTTCATGACCCCCCAGCGATAGCAGTGACAGCCTCTGAGAGAAGGTGCTGAGGCCGCCCAGGGTTTGCAGTCGTAACTTTGTGCCAAAAAAAATCTCCTGAGATGGAGATGCACGAATGCGGGATACCCAGAGAAAGGCAAAACAAAGGACATGGAGAAATTGGCCGCTGCTGAATGGGACTCCAGCAGATCCCCATGAAAACCTACATCTCTCTGCACTCTGACAAAGGAGCCACAGCTTTTTGCCCCTTCCCATTGGTGATTGTACTGCTCAGCACCACTCCTGCAGCTGGAAGGGGCTGAGGGAGCAGGCAGGGCTGGGGAGCAATGGGGCAGGGCCTATACTGTGCTGGGGAAGGGGCCATGCTGCTGCACATACCAAGGAAGAAATCCCAAGCCAGGCAGGGCAACTGTTGGCTGTAGGCATCTGTCTGTCCCTCCAGGACAATGCTGGAAGATGGCAGAGGAGCTCGTTAAGGGAATGTGGAAAGTTAAATAACATTTCCTGAGGGAGGGTCCTGACCTGGAGGTGACTCTAGCACGAAGCACCAGCCACGCAAGCCAAGGCACCATGCTTTAGAAAAGAAACTGGGCAAGCAGGATGCCTCTGACGTGCTTTGGGGTCCTGTCTGCATTAAGGCAGAACAGCCCCACTTTCGACAGTTCACAGCTGACTTGTTCTGTGTGGGGGAAAGTTTAATAGTCTGTCTTGGCCCGGACAACACTTAAACTCATTTTCTGGACTCCAGAGGGATTGTGGTTGGCCTGTATCAGCCCCAAACACACTTTGATTCATTTTATTTCCTGGACTCCTGAGGGATCCTCTTTTGGCCTGTTTTGGCCCCAAGCCCTCTTTGATTCACTTATTTCCTAGACTCCCAAGGGAGTGTGGTTGGCCTGTTTTGGCCCTGTCTTGCTGTCACTTTTCCACGCTGGTATGTAATGCATCTGCACTCTTTAGATTTCTTCACTCCTTGTGCTCTCACTGTAGGCCAAGCCTGGATGTATTTTGCAATATTTCGGAAAAGATAAATACACTTGGTCTGTCTTCACTCATTCACCTTGCTAAAATTTTTCACCAGCAGGGGCTGGTGACCCCTGCTCAGCACATGTAGGGTGGGAGAGTAAAGCATTACCCGCTGTTCCTACCCTAGCACCACTGGTGTTCCTGCCCTGTGTTTCCTTACACAGCCTATATATGAATGTCCACAGACAAGTCCCTGCTTGGAGTCCTTTATGATGGTGCAGCAGCCCTTCCTCTTCACAAAAATTACAACCCCAATGTGCTGGGTGGGAAGATGAAATGCAGATGGCCTCTACTCCATGAAGAACCTATGAAAAGCAAAGCTCATTAATGCTCTGTCCTAAAAGGAAAGGGGTTTGTGTGATGGTGTTGTCTACCTGTACCACACCAGTCCCACACCAGTCTGTCACTGGAAATCAGGACAGAACAAGCTCAAGGCTGTTGCCATTTGCTCACCCCTCCTACCTCTTTTTGGACACTCCGTGGAACAGACACCCTGGACACCCTCAGTTGGTATTTGATCACTGCTGAGATCTATAACTCCACAATAACACTCTGCTCTTTTCTACTAAAATTTCAGAAGAATTTGCCAGGATGTAGACAAGCTTGTCCTCCATTAAAGCCCTAAAGTACAAAGCTGCCTGGGGCAGAATCCCAGTCCAGGCTTGTGCCCTCCAAAGTACACAGAAGAATAAAGTCTCACTTTCAGTAATGAGAAGATTATACCCAAGCCGCAGTAACAGACTTATGCTATTTCATTTATAGTTTACAAACATCGCCATAGTGCAAACTCATTGCGTATCCCAACAGAAGCACACTGCTCACCATTCAGACTGTCTGGAGATAAATGTTTCAGCACAGAATTTATTGTTTATAGAGCTTACTCATTTACTGCACAACTCAGTTTTATCAAGGTCTAGTTTCAGAGCCTAAGCAAGAAAGAAATTCAAAAAAGTCAAGAGCCTGTTAACAGTGTGAGGAGAAGGCAGCTCCTCATTGTGTGATCAAGTTTTATTGTCCAATTGTCCCAGGAAATTTAAAGCAGAATGTGTTTTTGACAGCTTCGTTAATGTGACTTTTTTTCCCCTGCCAGAAATTCAAGCGTAATTGAGACATAGTGTTGAACTTCAAATGTTTCCCCGAGACTTGAATAGAGAACCTGATGAAGCATGTAATATGGCATAACCTCCCAATTATTCACACATTTAGATAACTATAATCACACAACTTCTATCACAGCAGAAAGGTTATTGTAGGCAGATATTGGCAGGAGCTAATGGACAGCATATTGCAAGGGCAAGGAGGGTTTGAAAGGAAACATTAATCAGAATTTGGTAGCAAAGTCATCAATCACAGCTTAACAAAGCTGTCACTCACTGCTGCAGTCCCAGGACCTCTATCAACTCAGAGTTCAACTCAGCAATCTCAAAGAACAGAATGTATCAAAGAAGAAATGCATTGCTTAAGTGTGACTGTCCCCAGGATACCCAGCCTTTCACGGCATGGTTTCTCTAGCAAGAGAATTCATCACCAGAATTTGTAGTAATTAGGGCATGTACTTTTCAGTCAAATGGCATCACTTTTCATTATTATTATTTGACACTTTCTCTGGGCTTGAGAAATGCAACTGCATTTTGCTGTTGGAAGTTGTTCTAGCCTGGAGCTTTTCTAGCTGTTTGCTGAGGCTCCCATAGTAAATCCTGATAACTGAAGAGATGAGGACTGTAGAAGAGGAGAACAGCCCGCAGATGAGGCACTGTGGTTATTCCGCATACACATTAAAGCTTGGCTGGGATGCAGTGTCCATATTTGGGTCCCTAGTGCACATGAAATGTTGATAAACTGGGTTGAGTTCAGGAGAGGGCCACCAAGATGCGCAAGAGCACATCCTAAAGGTGGATAACAGGGAAATCAGGTCTCATTCAGCCTGGAAAGCCAAAGTTCATAAGGGAACCTAACATCAGCCAAGATTTGTGCTTCTTGTCCTATACTCTCACTTTCAGTTGCAGGAAGGTACCTCTGTTGAGGCTCTCCTTTGGGGCACAGCTACACAGCAACACAGGAGTGGGGCTTTTTAAAAATTCCCTCCATAGCTGGCTTCAACCTGAAGTGCTCTTGAACACAGAGAGCAGAAGGTGAGAGGTGTCTGACTGCCTGACTGCAAGAAGAGCCTTTGCAAACAAGTTCCTGAAGTCTCAAACTTTCTGTACCCTCCTGTGCTGGCTAAGATGCTGTTTTTTGACAGCACTGGAGCACATGGAAACCTTGATCCACCCAACATATTATGCTGAAAAACTTCATGCTTTGGGTGCATAAAGTTTTCCACAAAAACAGGTGGGAGTCTGGCATGGTCAATGTGATTTGAGGCCAGTGCGTGGTGTTTTTTAACACTGCGTGGAAAACTTTGGGTGCTGACTGTCTTGTGAGGGGTCAAGTGAGTCATTATTTGCATTGGCTTTCCTCCGGACAGGGTGTCCCAAAAAGCTTTGTACCTCTTGAGCCACCTACTTCCCCCCGAACCTCTGGCAGAACTGTGGGTGACCAAAACTCCCTCCTGATGCTACTGCACAAAGGCCACCAGGGACAATCCCTGCAGAGAGGTCACTCCAGCAGTGCCAGTCTCCTCTGTATGCACTTGCAGGAGCTGAAAAAATGCTATCACGGTTGGTTTGCTCTGTCATCAAATTGCCAAGATATGATGTCGCTTATTTCTTAGGAACTGGGGCCCTCGGTGATACCTGAGTCACTCTAAAAGAAAAAAAAAAAAAAAAAACATGAGCGTGATGGGGCTGTATCTGCCCTGGCTGGGTTAAAGGGTGGTTCTGTAGAAGGGAGACATCATTGCTGACACATGGAGTGAAGCAAAAAGAACGCGGGAGTTTAGTCATATCCTTACCCAGTCATGGTTCTCTTGTGCCCCAGAGTTCTCCCTCCCCACTATGAGAAAGTAAAAGTCCTGCTGAAAACCTTCGTTAATGATCTGGATGATGGGCAGAGTGCACCCTCAGCTGGGTGGGTGCCAGAGCCCTGGCACAGGCTGCCCAGAGCTTGGGGGGCTCCTCCTTGGGGAGCTTCAAAACCCGCCTGGATGTGGTTGTGGGCACCCTGCTTTAGTTATCCCTGCTTGAGCAGGAGGTTGGACCAGATGGACCCAGATGTCCCTGCCAACCTCAACCATTTTTCTCATTCTGTGAAAAAAACTCCTGAGGAGACTTAACATGTGCTGTTTGCTTTCAAGATGGACAGGAGACTTCAGGACTTTCTCCAGCGGCCACTTTCATTTCCACAGAACACTTTAGGTGCTCTCTTATACCTGCAGCAATGGGAAAGCTGCCTGATGAGCCAAATTCGCTCTGGAGACAGTCTGCAGCTGATGCCATTAGTGTGGGGAAGACTTTTTCATCCAAGGATTTGGGACAGAAGGAGGATCTCCCATCAACCAGTCATGTTTGCTTGGAGGCCAGATGAGCTCCAGCATGCAAAGGGAGTGAGAGGGCAGAGATAGTGCGGCCAGAGCTGTAGTGTGAAAGGCCCACAGTGCTGTGGGTACATGGACACCTCCTTTCCTCTCACAGTCTGTGGATTTGAGGTGCAAGAAGACTTACCCATACTGCTGCTGCAGCTGGGCTACCCCAGTTCCTACAAAATCGATAGACAAAGAAAATGAACCACAGATTTTAGGCAGTCTGAAATGCTGGCTGTCTCTGTCTTTCCATGCTCAGGGAGCTCAGCTGGGTGAACCTGCATGATAGACTCTCTCATCCTCCTCTTGCATGTCATGGATTTGCAGACATCTCTAGATGTCTCAGGTAACATCTGGCCTTCCATCCTTCCTAACACAAGCATAGTCTTTTTGTTCACTGTGGGCAACAAGAGTCTTGAAAAACTGGACACGAATCAATACAAGTGGACAGTTCTGCACATAATCTGCAACTGTCCAAACACAGGAAGCAACCACAAGCCGAGCAGAGTCACCAGTGCACACATCCTACCCTGACATATAATTAGGAATGAAGTCTGTAAGCCAGGCAGGTCCCCCGGGCTCTCCCCAGCATGGGAGTAATGTTTGGGCTCTGGGTCCAGGAAAGACGGGAGCACCTGGAGATGCTCCAGAAAGGAAAAACAAGGGTTTGGGACGCATCACCCACAGGGAAAGGTGAAAGGACCTCAGGTGATATGTGAGGCCAAGTGCCTAAACCTCTTGTCAGAGCTGCAGTGAGGGGCTCAGGCATGGCCCAAAGCCTGCTTTGCACTGCGGTTGGATGGGTGCTGGCGGGACGCCGGGAGAGCCTGGACACGGAGCAGCCCTGGTGGCGTGGAGCCACGGAGAGGGCATGGTGAAGGCTTCCCAGCCTGGGGCTTGCCAGCTGGCATGACCAGCAGTGTCCAAGGGAGGGACCTGGGCATGATCCCATCGGGTCTTCTCTAACCTCCCCAGGCCAAAGGGCCAGATACCGCTGACAGCTGGGTCAAGTGGGGACAGCTTTTACCGTGAGCCAAAGCTCCTCCTCACACCTTCTTGAGTGGAAATGAGAGGTTTTGACTGCTCTCCCACCACACCCATGAGGGGAAGGGAGGGGACAGGGTGGGGAATCGTTATTTTAGTCATTAGCTGATGGGGAATTTACTGAGGAATACTGAGCTCAAAATCCCACGGCTTTCTTGTTGCAGAAGTAGCTGGTGTGAGGAAAATGGCACGTACTCCAGGACTGTGACAGAGAGGAGAAAACCCTCTGTTTTGATAACTCTGCCAGTCTGAGCTCCCGTGCCCTGTACATAGTGCAGTTGGTCCAGCCAGTCTGCGTTCTTGCTCCATGACACCTCCTACCTCCATGGATTTTTTTATTTTTTTTTTCTCATTTTATTTTGGATTTTGTCAACTTCAGGCTGCAAAAAATGAGCCATTGCTGCAGCCTTTCACTACAGCTAATGGACCAAACCCAGCTCCGCCATGGAGAGAACCCAAACCTGGGCAGGAGGCTGCAACACAAGCTCAGCGGTGCAAAATAAGACTGCTTGCAAAGGCATTTTGGTGATGACCCCTCCATTGCCACAGACAAACATTAGGCCCCTTTGCCTGAAGTCTGCACTCGGAAACCATGCTCACATGTACTTTTTCTTAAAACTTGCTTGGGGCCACAAAATTCCCCCTCTCCAGGCTTTTTCATTTCATGCTTTACAGGTGGTGGCTCTGGAAAGCTGCTTTGCTCATCTGGTGGCAGACTGTGAACACGTCCCATCCAACACGCAGCACGAGCCACCAATGCTCACCGCTCCTTCTGTTTGTTGATATATCCCAGAGAAGTCACGTGAATGCTTCCCGCACTGTTATTGTTCCAGGGCTCATGATGGAGTATAACATTACATGAAACTGGGACTGTTTATTTAAACAGAGAGGGTCCCATCAGGGTCACAACCTGACGTCTCATTTCCCACCCGCTTGACGGTGCTGTGGGGAGACCAGCAGCTTGCGTTTGGGCTGCCTTCATATCCAACACAGTAGGCAGAGAGGGAAAGCTGATTTGGGGGTACTTAGAAAGAACAAAGTCAAGCCATGCTTCTTGCACCAGGCACGTCTTGGGAAATTGACTGCAGATAGGAAAAGCTGCAGATGAAGGCATTTAGAAGAAGAAAGTGAATTTGAAAAGCTTTTAAAACCCTTTCAAAAGCTGTCATAAAAAGCTCTTGGCCAGCTTTCTAAGCAATGCAGACTGATCTAGCATCCTTGAGGCTAGGAATACAAGTTGACTTGTGCCGAAGGACAGTCTGCTCCATCTCCTGGCCCCAGTATTAAGTAACGACTTCTGATTTCCAAAGCACCCTTAGAGGCTGCCTAGAGTCGTGCAAGATACAAGAAAGGGGGCTGGATGTCTTGCAGGGTAGGCTGTGACCCCAAAGCAGAATATTTGCCCTTGGAAATGGAGGAGATTCACCAGTGTGGTTTCCACCACTGGGGCTTTGGGCTGCTGATGTGAGAGATGCTCCAGCTCCACCTTGGGTGATCCTACAGCTACATCCAGCCCCACTGGTGTGCCCTGCCACATTCAGCACATGTGAAAGACCTCCCAGGAGACACCAAAATGTGGGATATTGGTCATCCAAGAGGAGGAAATACCCATTGGCAGGTGGCCACGGGTCTGACCTCCAGAGCAGGCTCCTGTTTGCCCTCAGCATGCTTGGTGACCTTGCGCACAAGTCCCTAGCCCCTTCTCTCCCCTCATCCCCTGCCCTGCCATGGTTGCTTTTGGAGTAGCCTTTCTCTTGCTGGGTGTTTGTGCTTGCATAACTGGATGATGATTTTAGCTCAGGGCTTTCAGTCCCATGATAAAGCCTGTAGTAATGAAATGCAGCAAGTGATGCGACGGAAACAAACCAGGAGTGTAAAAAAGAGAGATACCTGCTCAAAAGGGGGAAGGAAAAGCCTGTTGATTTTCTTGTCATAATGAAGTTTGTCCTGAGTTTGCTTTAATGTAGAGGAAAGACGGGAAAAAATGAAAAAAATTGGAAAAGACCTGTTAGCAGAGGTTGTATTACAGGCTCACGTAACAGGGGGAGAACGCACTGCTTTGTGTGTGTCTGTGTTTAACAAGCAAATAAGGCAAAGATTTCTTTAAAGATACCAAACCCAAGTACACCACAGCTGGGAAGCACATATGAGCAATAGCTTTCACATGCTAACAAATAAAAGATCCTTGCAAAACAGATGCTGAGGTTTGTGGGGCTGGCACAGGCTCGCTGCTGGCAGGGAGTTAACTCACAGAAAACTGAAAGGTTCAGAGATGGAAGAGTATCTAGAGACCGTTTGTTCATAAACACAGCTGAGGGCCAGCAACCTGCTTTATACCCTGCCCGAGCTGCACTGCCGGAGTCATTCCTTGCAGGGTTTCTACAAGAGAGAAGGCAGATATGCAATTCTTCTGCAGCCCACGCTCTAGAGAAATAATTAAACAGTTTTTCTTAACCTCTTGAACTTTTCATTTATTATTGCCATCCATTATGTCTACCTTCTCAAATAGCAGGATCCTGAAAGCCAGCTCCAGGGGTCAAGGGTTTATTGTTTAATGGAGATAGAACATTCTGTAAATTGCACAAAGTCACAATGTTTAGAAGAGAAGCTTCTGGTGTACTGAATCTTTTCCATTTAACAAACAGTGAGCTTTGACATATGTTCTTCCTCCATAGCAGGAAATTTGGGATAAGTGCAGTACTGGCATGGACATGTTACCAAATCCTTCCTGTAAACCAAATGACATCTGCATTCAAATAAAAACATTCCTTGCACCAAATACCAGGAAATACTAAAAGTATCACTATTCTTCTAAGGTCATGCTAAAATGAAGTTTTTGGCTTTTAGAACACAAAGTAAGTTTGTACAGGGCCAAGACGTTTTGTTCAACACACATTTGCTGTTACAAATCCCAAGAGACATCCTTCTGGGTCAAATATGTGCATGTGTCTGTAGAATTTTGCAAGCATTTAATCTTCTTCATATGAAAAAAGAATAAATATTTTAGGAGCGTGGACTTACATTAACAAATATTCCTGTTGCCTTTGTTTTTACTAGTGCTCTGCTTTTCAAAGGCAGAAAAAGGATTTGCTTAAAACAAAGCAAACATCCTCAAAATGCACCGTGCCAAAATAATCAAGGGAATAAATACCTGGGATTTACAAAATATGAATATTCTTCAGTAAATAAACTGAAGCAAGAGCAGGCAGGGAGAGAATGCTGCTGCAGTGATGGGGAGGGAGTGCTGAGTGTAAACACTTTCATCTCATAGATGGCAAATCAAGAACATTTAAAGAAAATAAATGTATGCAGAGCAGATTCTTCCTTCTCATGTTACTTTCAGGGGATTTTACTGCCGATAGTTAACGCCACATAAAACCTTTCGAATATTATGCCAGCAGATGAAAAACTACAATGGCAGAAACAGCTTCCCATGGATAATTAGCATAAATATCTGCTTAAAGCTGAGTAATTTGTTCACTGTACAGGATGTACTTCAGCAGTTTTATGAGCTAAAAAACACAGGGAATGTTTTGAATGACTTACATTTGAAACAGCACAGGCAGATACCAGGAACTTTTCAGGGACTGCCACACAGAAAAAAAAAAAGTCTGCTCAGAGTGAATGAACGTCCGATTCCAACAAGCTCAGGGCCAGACATCCCTGGGAGGCTTCACCCAGACACATCCCTGAAACTTCCCACTCAAAGGAACATTTTCCCTTACTGGAAGGACTGGGGAATTCAGACACTGAAAATGGAAAAGAAAGAGGAGAATGTAGAAAAGAATAGAAAAAAAAGAACAAAAAGATAAAAATCAGTGTTTTCCGATGTCCTCTGGAAAAAAAAAAAATGCAGTTTCCAAAACAGTGACCTTTTCTAAAAGGTCTTTAGAAAAAAAGGACATTTATTTCCTCAGATGTTGTGCTTGACAAGTGTGGTTTGAGAAAGTACCAGTCCAGTGGGGCTCCCTGTGCATCTGTCACTTCCACCTCCAGACCCAAGGAGGTTTTCTTCAGGATTCTTTGATGTATCCCTCTCCTCTAGGGCTTGATTTGGGTTTTGTAGAATCTGTGTTTCCTGTACTATGGTGTCTCCAGCCTTCCCAGTCTTTGCAGAGGCAAAGGGGTTGGGAGGAGCAAAAGGTCCAAGAGGGAACAACCTGAAGAGGTGGTGATGGACAGCCCCATAAATCTCATATAATCCTAGCCCTGAAAAAGGGCCTGAAAAGGACCTGATGAAAGCATGAGTTTCCACCCACAGATAACAGAGCCTTGCAGCCCACAGCATAGCACAGCTGAAAACACAGATATTCAGGTTTTAGAGGAGAACCCCAGTCCAGTGAAAGGGTTGCACATTTCAGGCTGATTCCCTACCTGGCTTTGGAGTTGTCTGTGATGCTCCCAGGACCAGCCGTAGCTCCTATGAGTGGTAGAGCTTCACTGAAGTGTCCCAGGCCAGGCACAAACAAAGCAGCAGTGCCTAAAGAGGACTGAAGCGATCAGAAATGCATATACCCTGCTCTTCTACCACATGCACTGAGTCGCACTGGCCCCGAATGCTGCCAAACACTTCAGGAGCTTTATCTCCTCTTGACATCTGTGCACATATGGGCTGTGATGCCTATGGTCTCCATCTCAGAGCCTGCAACAAGACCTGAGGGGATGGACTGCATGGGCACAAATGGGGGAAAAAATAACATGTTCTCGAGGTTGTGTTTTCCTTCTGGTTTTAATGATTTTGTTTCTTTTTAAACATTTTGTTGCAATCCAAGCAGTGGGAAGGGAGTTGAAAAGAGTCCCTGTGCCCTACTAGGACTACCTGACATAAGCAGGATGACTGCTCCACTCCACTGTAGGACTTGGAGCTGCCCATTGGTCTTTTGAAGAAAATTCATGAGGATGCAGCTAGATACCTTTCGAGTGTGATCAAAATACAGCCAGGATGGGAACCCCAAAGTAGAAGGATGAGCTCAGCAGTGGCTGCCCACCTGTATGCAAGTCTCCTTGGTGCCCCAGTCCACCCAGACACCTCAGGGCCTCAACACCTGCCTTCAACCCCATTCCTTATCCCAACAGGAGTCTCCTGCTGGCCTGGATGCAGCTTGCTGCCAGCTGCCCACGTGTTTTAGCCTCGATGGAGCAGCACGGCCGGTGGCAGCCTGCAGGGAAAGCCCCCATCCGGGTTGTGATCTTGAGGTACCGCCAGAGGCAATCATCTCCCTGCTGAGTTAAACCCCAGCTCCGGGCTGCAGCTTTCTTTCCGAGTGAGAGCTTGGAGCTGCTATTCAGACCTTATATTTAGAAAAATGTGGGAAAAGAACTAGATCCATTTCAGGGTTTGTATTTTTGTTGGCAGGATATCTAGTATCATTATGGAGAGCAAACCAAGGGTTTTTCTTTTTCTTTCTTTCTTGCTTTTTTTTTTTTTTTTTTTTTTTTTTTTTTCAAACAATGCATTTTCTTGCCAGAAATGTATAGAAGTAGGATCTGATGGGGAATTTGTGGGTGAGAAGCCTGAAGGAGCAGCAAAATGATTTCATTGTCACATCCTTCGTGTGCACAGACACGTGGGTCTGAGAGCTGGGAGGACTCCAGAGGTCTCTTCCTCCGTCCTCTGGCCCCTTGGCAGAACCAGCCTGACCTCCTCACCCCAAGCTTTGGTTAATGTCCTCTCAGATCCCTGCAGTGATGGAGACACCACATCCTCCCTAAATATTCCCATCCTGAGATTGTTATCATCCCTGCTAGACAGTTCCTCGAGTTTGCTGCATGGTGAGTCCAGGATTGCACCGTGGATGTCGGGCATGCAACCCCAGCATCAGGCCACTAAATAACATGGCTGAGAGCTCCTGAGGGACGTGCAGAGCAAGCCAGGTTTGCACAGCCACTGTGAACACATAAGCACATGAGACTGAAGTGGGATTCATTTTGAAGCTAAGTTTTGCAAACCCAACACATAGTATAAAGACAAAACCCTGGCAGTCGATTTGACATATGTACTCTGGCAAATCTACTTGCGTGTCACTATTAAAAAGCTTGCAAGACATCTGCTCTTCCAGAAGTTTGCTCTTGCAGATGGGTCAGTGGATGGCAAGGATGGAAAAACACAATGATCATGAGAAAATGACACCCACCCTTTTCCACTCCATAAAAATTAACAAAATCACCACTGAAATGCTGGACTATGGGCTTAAAAATCAGAGAGGGAGCCTCTGGAGAAAGCCAGCTGGCCTCCAGCAACAGGGACTTGTCATGCATTGCCCACTAAGCTGTCAAGTTAAGGACTTGTCCTGCTATCACTCAGTCCTCAGAAGGTCAATGACTGGATTTGCTTATCGGCCAGAGGCACTTTACTCTGGTTAATTGGCACCCCTGGTGACAGGGTGGATTGATAGCCTCCCATCAGAGCCTTTAACAGCGAGCCCAGGAATGACACAAAGCTCTCCCTCACCCTCATCTACCCGGCTTTTACAGCACTTCCCATGGAAACTGGAGAGCCCCAGGATGTGGGACAGGACACGCTCATGGGCTGTGTGTCCTGGATGGATGGGAGTAATGTCATGGATGTCAAGGGGGCCTGCCATGAGAGGAGGGTGGGAGAGCAACCTTGGACTTGTCCTTCCATGTGCCCATCCCCAGTACATGCTGTGCTGCCTGGAGAAGGGGCATGTTGCCTTCTCCTGGTCCTTTCTACTCATGTTCCCTGGCATGCTGGAGGACAGGCTCCTCTGGACACTTTACCTCTTCCAGAGGAATATTCTTTCTATTGGTGATTACTGAAGAGGACCAGATGTTACCTTTTAGCTCCCTATTGGCTCTAATCTCCTTTCTTCTTTGATCCCAACACCACTTAAAAGAAACCTTGTATTTAGCTCCTCTTGGGTGGTCCTCAGGGAAGGCTTAGCTATTTCTAACCTCTTTTTGCTTTCTTAGGGCTTATTCCCAATGGCATATTCCTGCCTTTGGGTATGGTAGGAGCAAAACAAGCCATGAGTGCCCCAGGGCTGGGAGCAGGTTTCTGTGGTGGGGACTTGGTAAGAGCCTTATTTTGTGCGACTCCATCAGGGTAGGCAATTCAAACAACCTCTGCCCTCTCCTCTGCCCTCAAAGTGCCAAACATCTCATTTGTGCCCAAAAGTCTCCAAACATCTTCACACTCAAAGCACACTCTCAGAAACAGCTGTTCATTGGGTAGCACTGGTGGGGTTCCCCAGACCTGGAGGGACCCTTGAAGAAACCTGTCACCCATTCACCTCTTGGGCATTCGTCCTTGCCCACGCTGTTTTCTGCTTCATGCACGAGCCCCGATGGCCCGAGCTCACAGCACACACATGGTGTTAGTGACCAAGATCCACCATCTGTGTCAGCAAACTGCCGCAAAACCAAAGACAGAGCCTTGCTTTAAGCAAACAGAAATGTCCGGGACATACCAGACTCCGGGTTGGAAATCAGAGCCATATTCTTCATAACTCTGTCCCTTTGTTCAGACGCCCTTTGGAGACCTCCCGCAAAGACCTCACTTGGACTTCCAGATGCTAGAAATTAATTTTATTTTTTAATTCTGTGCCACAAATCCTTAATTTTGGAATGTGCACATTTCCTGTGCGGTCCCTGGCTCCTAGAGACTACAAATACATGTGAAATTGCAACAGACATTGATAACAAAAGTTTGAGGGCAAACCAAAAGCTTTTCAAAGCCTTCTCTAGATAATTTATCCTAGACTGGCGAGTCGCCACAAACTCAATGGTGGGGAAGGAGGCTGCTTTTGATTTAGCTGATGTTTAGGTGTGAATGAGAAGGAGAGATATGCAATTAATCATTGGGAGCAGGGAGATGGTATTATTTTGATTCATACTTGACAAGTTTTCTAGGAATGCTGAACTCGAGTAGAAAGGCATGGCGGACCCAGCTGTTCAAACAGTGTGATTAATTAAACTGATTCCATGTGAAAAACAACACTGACTCTCACTCTCAAATTGCAAATCATTTTCAATATATTGGGGAAGGGCCAGCCGAGTTTTATTAATTGCTTTGGAGGTGATGAATCAGGGTTGTCTACAGAGACCCACACAAGTGCACATTCCTGAGGACATACGTGATGATGGACTCGTTTCACAGCCGCTCGGATCGGCGAGGGTTGCTTTCCCGGAGATGCTGCCATTTACACACAAGGGGGGGATGAAGCCCCGGCATACATGTGCTCAACCAGTGCTCTCCTCCCAACCTTGTGCCGAGACACTCGCAAAATTGCAGCGCACGTGTGCGCCTGCGCGCACACGGAGCCGGCGCTTGTGTTTTGACCAGCGCTAATAATAAAACATCCTCTCCCCACAGACGTATGCAGCTCGTTCACCTGCCAAACCACGGCTCTCTCAAAATATCAGCAGAACGAGAGCGGGCCTTGCAGCGTATGATTTGCCCAAGACCACACAGGAAGTCTGTGGCCAAGCTGGAAATCGAGCCCACAGCTCCCAGCTCGGGGGCCACGGCCCCACCACGGGCTCGGGGCCATCCTGGGACCTGTCCCCATGCAGCACTGGGCCAATGCAGGCGGGGAGATGTGGGTTTGATGAGATCACCTTGCTCCCACGTATTTGAACCCAGCGGGGTTGCAGGATGCCCTTGCAGCAGGTGCTCGGCAGGACTCGCACACCTCCAGGAGAGCATGCCGGGGACCCAGCCTTGCCAAAACGTCCAGTAAAGCCCTGCCCTGCAGCAAAGGCTTTTGATTTATATTTTCTCCGTGAGCTTGTCTGTTTTCCTCATGCTGCTGACAAGGAGAGGGATATTTGATACGTGCTGAGGGGCAGATGTTGAACGCTGCAGAGCACTGCTTGCAGGAGGCAAGGCTGCTCCTCAGGTGTAAACCGTCTGATGGTCATAAAACGGTGAACAGGGGGGGCAAGGAAAGGGTCCGGGGGAAAGAAATAGATTAATCTGCCCGGTGCTCACAGATGTGAAAAAATACCCTTGAAAGAGCTCGACTGGATGTTTTTCACCGCAGCTGGCAATGCTGGGAGAGTGACAGCCCAGCAGCAAGTGCTCAGACACCTTTCGCCTCCACCAAACCCCATGGGGCACCTCGCAGTACCGGGCAGCAACCCCTTGCTAACCACTTTCAAATGTAACATTTTGAATACCTTGCAAAATATACATCTGAGCCAAGATTTCCACCCTGAGCCTGGCAGGGAGGCTCTGAGAGTTTATTGCAAGCACCTGTCTGATCTTCAGAAGCCTTGAGCTCCTACTGAGGTCAACGAGAAGAATCGGAGAGGTTGGTGGTAGCCACTCTTTCAGCAGAACCATGATCATGACCCCAAAATTCACTCTGCAGGAGCCACATTCTGACCCCTCACGTTTGATCCCACCAGGAAAAGTCACGTGCATTGAGATATGTCCCAGATACCTCACATTGGTGCAGCCCATGTGCTTCCAACCAGCCTTCCCCAGCAGCATGGCAGCAGGCTGGCTCCAGCAAAATGCCACTTTGTCCATCTTCTTCAGCCCTTGCAGTCTGCTATTTCTCCAAAACAGCTGAATGATAGTTAAAAAATATTTACCCTCTTTCCCTCTTCTCTGAAAGTCTCTGCAGACCCATTTATATTGCTGCCTCAACTGAACTTCATAGGAATATTCCCCTTCTTCTCCACAGGGGCCACATTTTTCCCTCGAGAAAATGTAGGGCCATTTACTAATTTCCCAGACATCTCAGCAATTCCCCCTTGTCAACCTGAGCTTCTTAGAAATGGAGAATACGATCTTCCCTCTGTCTCTGGGTGATGCGACGCCCTTGCGTTCCTGCCTGTGCTGCTCCAAACAACACATTTTCTGAGCACACTGTGTTTGTCTGAAAATACACCAGGAGGGCTGCCCAATTTGGAAATGACTTGAATTACAAAAAAAGCACAGCTGTCTTTAACAGCTCTCGAAGCTCATGCAACTAGTCTGCAATTTATTGACTAGGATTAGATGCTTATTGTCTATGACACTTTAAATACCATTACATTGAAGTTTATACAAGAAAGTCCAAGTTTTCAAACTGGAATCTTAGCAATAACAGCTGGACCATTTGTTTATGTGATAGACAGAAAAGAATGACTTCTGTAATCTGTGTATTTGGCTTCAGGATTTTCTACGACATGGGGAGACAGAAACCTACCCCATCCCTAATTGGGGACTGTTAGACAGAGCGAACACCGCTGGCTAATTTGTCCCTGATGTTAAGACTGCTGCCAAAGCCGGGGCTGAATCCTTCCCTCATCCCCTCACACCTGACGGAGAAGCACTTGAAACCCTCTAGCCCACCTCTGACAGTCAGGGCTCAGTCTCCCGTCTCTCTCCCCCAGGCTGCTCACATTCCGCATTTTGTTTCTAGCATGAAAGACTTTGTTTTAAATCATAATAGTAACCAGGCTGTAATCACATTATAGCACACATGGAGAACTCGCAAAAAGTCATGTGCTTTGGATTTGACATTCTGATTTATGGTTGTGCGCTCCAGTTACACAGCTGCAATCTCATTTTCGACAAAGATGTTTTCTATTTTTCTATTACTTTGCTTCACCCTGTCTTTATGTCGAAGAAAATGAAAGCCACCAGGTGAAGCCAGCACAAGAGGACAAATGTTTGCATGTTCTGGATCAAAACCATGATCAAATATTTTATGCTATACTTTCATAAACAGCTTGCTATGGGCACATGTGGAGGGGGTGTAGATTCTTCATTTTAAGCCATTTGAAGTTCAAAAAAAAAAAAGAAAAAAAAAAAAAGAAATCCAGACTTTTATTTATTCAGAAACTAGATCAGCTTATGAAATTTGCATCCCAGCCACTTGATCACGGTGACTTTGCTGAAGAGGGAAGAGGCTTGCAGAAGTACTCCTCAGATATTTGAGCAGGCTCGGTGCTTGCTGGGACCCAAGGCTGCTCACTGCCTGCTCTGTCAAGTGAAGCCCAGCGGAGGTGGCAAAGTCTTGCTTTGCTCAGTTAAGAGCAGATTGCAGTCATTAGCCCTTCCCTCTGTCAGTAACCCGTTCGCTTTGCATTCCTATGAAGAGTAGCAGCATTCCAGCTTAATTAAAAAAGCAAGCACTTTTGCAGTAAATTGCATTAATGTTGGAGAGGGGCCAGCGCTTATGTTTTACATGAACCTCTCTTGTCTTTAGCAGAGTAAAGAAAAGAAAATGTCATCAACATTCTTTTCACAATTTAAACACTGATGATCTATCTTTAGGGCTGGTGTTGGCTGAGCATTACATAGAGCACAAAACCACTGCTGTGTCCCTTACCAGGGGTAATTTAAGCATTGCAGACTCAAAAACCTTAAAGTACAGTGTAAAATTTTACTAAGACCATCATTTTCATTATGGGTTGGGAAGAGTCTAGATGGAAAACGTATTTATAGTGGTTATGGGGCATGTGTTAAAGAGCTGAAAACACTCGTGAATGGAGTCTGTGTGGGTCAGACCCTGACCTTGAGTCCTCACTGCAGTGTGGCTTTTACTGTAGGCTCTTTGGGGCAAGTAACCAGGATGGGTATAGACTTACAGCAACTTTGTCTCAATGATGAGGAATTTTACCTCTTATAGCAATTCTGCAGGCTCCAAACAAGGGAATTTTCCATCTTCAGGACAGAGCTACCTCAAGCTAACAGCTAAGTGTAAAGGTGGAGCTGGGACTTGGCAGAGCTGAGCACTGAAATGAGGTGTCAAGTTGTTAAAAATGTTCTGTGGAAATAGCTGGGCACCTCTGCGGAAATGGCCACATCTCTCTGTGCCATGAGGGGAAACTCCAGAAATGTTGCGTACATTAAGTAAAGACCAGGAAAAAAAGTTCACGTTTCTTTTCTAGGCCAGAGGTTCCCAACTGTTGAGTACTCGATTTAACGAAACCACTTCTGCATTGATGGGAGCTGGGAGGAGATACTGCCCTGAGCCACAGACTGAAGGTGTCCTCTATAACAATTCCTGCTGTTCAGTTTACCTTCAATCAGCAGATGAGCAGTAGCTCATCTCCGGGTGGAAAGAGGCTTCTCAGTGTTAGACATGCTGGGTAGAAAGACAGTAACTCCGCATCCAAAGCCTTGGATTTTTCAGGATAAAACTGCAGAGTGGAAACCTCCCTGCTCTTCAGACCTTTGATGAACTAATCCAAAATCTGAGAAAAAGACAGTTATTGGTTCTTCACTGCTGGTTAAATCCCAATATTCTGGTTATAGTACCAACGTTAATACTAGGTCTGTTGGTCATTAATCTCCTCAGTGCCTGTAAGTGGTAGGTTTACACCAGCATGCAAAATCAGCTGTCCCTGAACCGAGTAGAGCAGGAGACATCCAGGACTACTTTTTCCCTATGGATAGGAGTATTTTAGAGGATCTCTCTTGAAAAGGAGTATCATGAGGGCTGGTCTTTCAGTAAAGAGTGGAACAGGCTACTGGGACTCCATATCTTTGGTCTAAAGCAAGAAAGGGTGTGCCCAGCTCTTTGCTGCTGTACGTGCTCCTGGTGCCAGCTCCCCTTCAGTCCCAGAGACACCCAAGTTGACAGAGTAAAACTGAGCACAATGTACCAAGGAAAACAGCCATAGTGTTTATTTTTCCTGCAGTTGCCCTTTGTTTCTATCCCTAGTAGAGACAGTCAAAACATTTTAGACCAAGAGGTTTTTCCACTGGAAAATGCTATTCTTTTTGAAATCAAGCAGGAACTCATTCAAATGTCAATGACAGTTTTTGGTCTGGAAAAAGTCAAAACATTACATTTTGATAGCGCAGTTTCAATTTCTGAAATTTTGACTTCCATATCATAATACAATCCTGTTCTATTAGAGTACAGTGTGTAGTACTACATAATCAGTTATACTTAAAAGTTGGATATAATGTAGAAGTCAAAACAAATTTTCTCCTGCAGCATAGTCTAACAAAACATCTCCATACACCCTCTTTCAGAATTTTTATCCTGAAGGCAATAGTGTCTTTTAGCTTTTCATTCTAAGTTGGAATGCTTTGTCATTTTGTAAAACACTGGAAACCCATAGAAATTCCTGCTTTTGAACAATGCTGAATAACTGCTCAGTGCATGGTACTCCAGGATTATCTTCAAAATCTCATTACTGATGAACATAATTAAGTAGTGTCATTACAATACTCACAGCCACCAGTCCACCTTCTTTGGAGATATTTAGTCTATATAAGATATGGTCTCTTCTAATTTTGTTGTCAATGGCATGGCTGTTCTCATCTGAGTAATTCATATATTCTCAGAATTTTCTTTATATGGAATGGGAAAAAAAAAAAAAAAGGTCATTTTTCAGAAGTGATTTTCATGACAGAATGCAGTCATCTACTTTAGGTTGAAGAGGATGGTGCCTGGCCATCCATTTACAGTAACACTCGGAGTGCTAGTGAAGATTAAAGTTGCTTGTGCTCAGTGCAGTGCACATAACAAGATACCTTTACCAGAGAGGCCTTTTTTCTAAAACAAAGCTACTGAGAAAAAAAAAATAAAAATCTGACATCACTGGAATTCTATCATTTTTTCCACAAACTATGTAAACAAAATCATAAGATGAAATTATGTTTGTAATTCATCATTTCATAGACAGCTGCTTGGCCATGCACTTGCTGAAGACAGGATTCCAAACATGTGCTAATTAAAAAAAAAAAAAAAATCTTCTATGTATTTTTGAGGAGAAAAACTTTTGTGGAAAAACAGCTAAAAACAATTGACATGGAAGTGGGCCCATCCAGCCCTTGCGAAGTGGAAACATTTGGGATGTTCTGCATAAAACTTCCCACTTCCCACTTCATTAGCCAAGGGTCATTCCGGGTGCAGAGAGAACGGCCCAGGAAGGGGTGATTTGTGGTTCCCTTGGGGAAGTGAGGAGATTCAGTCCCTTACCCTGCAGGTGGGTGGGATGTGGGAGTGAGACCCTGTGTATGTGGGGGAACACAAACCCATGCCAGGCATCTCCATTCCCTGCTTGCCAGTAAAGGACAGCTCCAGCCTGCTCGGGGTAGGCTGGGATGCACCACATACCTCACATTGTGGACAGTACCGAGGGTTCCCTAAACATCCTTACTTGCTCTGATATTTAAATAGGGCTTTCCCATCAGCTGGCAGACACCATCAGAGGCAAGATGCCTCTACAATAGCAGTGCAAGACCAGGCTGGGAGCCAGAGATGATACTTCATAACTAGGAGAAACATTTCCTCTTGAGGCTTCACGTAGGCTGTCTGCTGTGGGCAAAGGGCTTGTGGAGCTGCTAAACTCCATACCTTGCAAAGAGACCCTGGAAGAGAGATTATGTTTTCACATTGTTTCCCAAATTACTTTCAATGTCAACTTAAAAGGCTTTTAAGGTTTTTATTTCAAGCGGAAGTATTAACTGGAACTGCCAGGGGCAGTTAGCTTGAGAAAAGCAATACGGTGCATCTTAAACAGGGTAGAAATTTTTATGACCCAAATTCTTTATTTATTATACACAGATGGTGGAAGAAGGCTGCTGTCCCCAGTGCCCAGCAATGAAACAGGCCTGCCCATGCTCTTCATCAGACAAATGGTGCCTGCTTGGAGCTTTGTTAACACAAAATGATGCTTTCCTTGTCACCCCTTCTCTGCAGAGCAACCTGAAGCACTCACAAAGCTGAGCCTGATTTATAGGGCTGGTGAAACCCATCACAATGCTGTCATATTTTAGGCTGAAAGTGTATTGGCGTGGGGTATGATGCTTCTCCTTGATGTGTGCAGATGTTGGCTCTGGCTGACATGTCCCTGGTGGATGACCACACTCAATAGTCCCCCTCATATTGCCCCCTCTGGTTCTTGGGGTGCTCAGAGGCACCCACGTGCATGTGTGCTCATGCTGGCTGTGTCTGAAAGGCTCAAGTCTGTGTAAGCACTCATGCAACTTTGCTATAGAGAGGTGGGGTCAGTCTCTTCACTCAAGCACCAAGTGATTAGGCAAGAGGAGATGGTTTTAAGTTGTGCCAGGGGAGGTTTAGGTTGGATGTTAGGAAAAATTTCTTCACTGAAAGGGTTGTGAAGTCTTGGAACCGGCTGCCCGGGAAATAGCTGAGTCACCATCCCTGGAGGTGTTCAAAACGCATGTAGATGTAGAGCTTAGGGACATGGTTTAGTGGTGGATTTGGCAGTGCTAGGTTAAAGGTTGGACCAGGTGATCTTAGAGGTCTTTTCCAACCTGAATGAATCTATAATTCTACACAACTATGACTTGTACCCATGTTTAATCATCCTTCCATCATCCATGCTCCTCTGTATCAAAACTCCCCTGCTTACTGGCAATCAATGATTTACACAGCAGAAGCCAAATACCAGTGCAGGGTGTGCCAGGGTTGAGAAACCAAGTGTGCACATGTGCATCAATAGCAGAATTCAGCCCCCACAGCAAGCCTCAGGAGATACAGCCTTCTGCATCAATCACATAAGTGGCCCACACGATAACCTCACCTTGTTCCTCAATCCATCTCTGACACACCATGAAGCCTTTGGCAGGTCTTTCCTCCATAGTTCTGAGTTACCTCCACAGCTGTGAGCTCCTGCAGGGTCCATCTCTCACTGCATACAGCTCACCAGGATATCAGCTGGAGCCCTTGGCCCTGGTAGAGGAGGGTGTAATCTTAGAAGGAGGTGAAAAATATAAGAAACAATTTAACTCCTTTACTGTATTGCCCCAGGAAAGAATCTTTGCCCTTGATAAGGAGCCAAAATGGAGAAGATGACAATCAAACCCTGCTCCTGGGAGAGCAAAAGAGGGCATTGCACAGGAAGAGATTGGGAGAGATCAAACGTGGTTCCAGAGACTTGGCCCATGCAGTGGAAAAACATACGTCACATGAGGATGGCACTTGGAAGTAGTCCATGCCCCATCCTATAGCAGAAGAGGGAATCCCAGCTGCAATGCCTATTTGAGTTGAGAGGCAGTTTCTGCTTGAGCACAGATCTACCGATGTTTTTACCACAGAGGCAGTGAGCAAGGCTTCCCTGAGATGCATCTTGGTGTTAGGCTGGTCAGCTCCGGCTTAGACCAGTCACCAAAGATTTAGAGAAAGGCAAAAAAATAAACATAGGGGCAGGATTGCACAAGGAGAGGGAGAGGAGCTGTGGTGAGGAAATACTGCCCATCCCCCGCAAGAGCCAGGAAGTTCCAAAGGCTGTAATTAATTTAATGTCCTGTAAATGCTGCATGACAAACATGGGGATCAGCTGTCCTTCTAAACGCGCTTGGAAATTCCGGCAAGTCCAACACCCAACACATCATCCCACAAGCTTTCCTTTCTATTTCCAGGGTTGTGCCTACTGGTGTGACACAAGGAGCTCCGGGCTCTTCAAACCCTGAGGCTGGTGAGGGGTCCAGAGTCCCACAACCCTAAGGGCCAAATTCCTTCTGATTCCCATCCCAAATTTGTTCATGGCTTCATGGTGGTGGTCCATATTCAATCCACAATGAAACAGTGCCTCCACATCTCCCTTCTTCTTCTATATTTCTAAAAGAATGGTTCTAGCTCACACTTCACCTTGCTTTTATGTGGCCAAGTGTCACGCCACAAAATTACTTTGGCTTTCTCTTTGGTAGTGCTCAGAATTGGCAATATTACCCAACACTGTGTTGCCTGCATTTTTCACTAGTACCACATATTTCTTGGGAGTCATGTCCCACAGCCAGTCCCCCAGAAATACAAGAATTTTTACTTTAACCTGTAACTCCACTAATGGTACAAGCTGTTGCAAGCGTAACCCCTGCAGCTGCATCCCTGCTCCTTTTTTATTCAAATTCAATATTAAACTGCTTAGGGTCAGGTTTGGACCATTAGTTCCCCTTGTATAAGACAGTTATCTTATTAAATATCTGATTATATACTACATTAGAGCAACACAATCCATCTTTAGCATAACCACACGGGATTTTCCCCATCTCCCACACTGCTGCTCGCCCTTGCCTCAAGCTCTTCTCTCAGACCCTCCATAAAAATGAGGTCAGGCAATGGGCATGTGGCAGCTATGAGCATCCTGCCCTCACTTGTGTGAATTTAAGCACTACTTTTTATCTTCTCCAGTCCCAGGACATTGGCCTCCAGTTGACAGATTCATTATCCTTCCTTGCTACTGGAGGTGCAGTTTCATGTGCTGGTTCTTTTAATACCTCCAGTGTTACCCATTCTCTTGAACACCAGTTATTACTGAGTTCAGCACGGGGGTAAGCAGGCAAAATTCTCCAGCTTGCATTATACAGGTCACAGTAGATGATCTAATGATCCCTTTGGCCTCAAGGACTGCAAATGTTAAAAGCATTATATGGCACATCCTTTAAAAAGCTCGATGTTTTTGGCAGTGTCCCCCTTCTCGCTGTGATCTTATCAGCCCTCACAAGCTGAACGTTGTTGAAATTTATTGGTTACTTAACATGAATGGGGGACATCAAGAAAGGCTCTGGGGAGTGTTGTGGATGATTCATACGTGGGAAACCGTCCTCCCCAAGCAGTACTGAACCATGCCTGTGCAGGATGTGAGAGAGGAGAAGCACCATGCAAAGACACCAGGAGCCAAGCTCAAAATAAACGGAGGGAGCTATTTCCCCCGTGGTGGGAAATGCACCAGTGCAAATCTTTGCCGAGGGTTATCATGAGTGTGAAAAGTTTACCTGGAGTCCTGGGAAGATTCAAGCAATCCAACTGGATCATTAAGTAGCTGGGTCACATTTGGCTAGGGAAATACTCCAAGCTGGAGGCAGTGGGGAAGGCACCATATGCACTTACCCGGTCGTGTCTTTTTCCTGTTGGAAACAGATCCTGGACTGGACAGATCTGGTTCAGGTGTCTGTAGGCTGCTGTTTGAGATGCTGCCTCGTAGACGAGATGGAAACCCAAGGCCTCCTCAACCACATTCCAGCTGAAGGTCCTACACCCTTGTCCACAAGATGAGGGACTGTTCATCTACCAACCCCCAAATTTGCAGGATTTCTTCCGAAACCGATGGACTTCATGTGGCACACCATATTGGGCAGAGAAGTTGCCCTTTGTATAACTTCATTGTTAACACCAGCACAGGGGGGCAGAACACAGAAGGCACTTTCCATGGAGAAAGTCAATAAACGATTTTCATAGGTATATTTTTATTTAGCCAAAGTTAAATTGAGAGAGGAGAGCAGAAAACAGTACAGTTTTCATCAAAAGAGGTCTTTTTCAGTATTTGATATTCAAGTGAGTACATTTCAATTTAAACAAATTTTGAGAATAGCTTTTCATTTAGGGAAACAAAAAAAAAAGGCAAAAAAATAATAAAAATAGATTAACTGTATTGGGTTTTGGTTTGGTTTGGTTGGGGTTTTTTGTTGTAGTTGGCTTTTTTTGTTTTGGTATGTGTTTTTGTTTTTGTTTTTGTTTTAAACTAGCTCTACTGATCTAATTCCAGGGTGGATAATTATATTCTGACTGATTATTGTAGGACTGGAGTTCCAGTTGTGTAGAACATTCTTTTTATTGGAAAGCATTATGTGATGCTGGTTTCCATTAAGGAGTCAACTCTGAGAAGACTGCACTGCAGTCTCCACTTTTCTTGCATTGCTGTGCTATTGAAACATTTTCAAAAATCCACTCTCTGATTAACATACAGGAAAATGGTTTGATTTTTTTTTTTTTAATTGGTGAAATATTCTAGGAAAGAAAAAGTTTTCTACATTCGCCACTTGGCAATTTTACTTTGTATAGAGATTTCCCTTAGGACTAAATTTTGAAATCTTTATCACTCCTTTTCACAGGTTTACTTACACCAAAACTGATTTATTTCTTCACTCTTTACTTATACTAATTTCCATCAATGGAAAAACAAATTGAAGACTTCAAGATTTGGCTCTATAATTTTAAGAATACTGTAAATCAATAGCTATGTAAACATACAAGTGCAGGCTCTTTGTTAAGGGTATGATCATGAAATGTGTTTTTTTTTTTAAACCACTCTGGCCAAAAAGGATGAGTATATTAAGAAAAAGGTCACAGATTCTATTTGTTTGTAATTTTTGATAGTGAAAAAGCAAAAAGAGAGGAAACCACTAAAACTTTGATTTTTTTTTTGTCATAAAAACAAAATGTATGTTTAAAAGTTTGCTTTCCTTGTTCAAGAGCAAGCCGTTTCAAGCAGTTTATTTGTGTATTGCAAAGAGCTCCACTTATTAAAATATCTTTCTCGTTAGAGAAATGAAACCCAATTATTTCTAGTCATAAGCAGAGTACAGTCCTCTATCCTGTGCATTATAGATAAAACCTTAACAAGCAAAAAACAGCTGGGGAGGACCCTATCAGGCACTGCAGTGAGTGCTATTTGCAAAGCTACCTGATAATTTTTATCAATGCTTTTGGAACTTTAAATGTAATGTGACCAATGTAACTCAACTTTCCCCTTCCTAAATCTCTGTGGCACTTTATTGGCTGTGATCAGCACCTTGGGGGAAGCTCAGTTACGTGATTCTTTCTATTGAGAAATGACAACGCTAGAAATGAAAGGAACAAAAGTAAAAATCTTCATGGCAGGTCTTCTGGAACTTTTAGAAGATCAGAGAGCTTAAAACCACTGCAGATACCACCTCCACACCCAGGCTTTCATTGCTTTCCTTTGAGCACGTGTTGCTCTGTCAACAAAAAGCAGCACAGTGCAGTTGCAGGGCATTCCTTAGGTTCCAGTGAGCGAATGCACCATTGCATGTCATTATTGGGGTTATTGGGCAGTCAGGTATTAAATGATGTCTCCAGCACTTATAAGGTACAAATCAAAACAGTTCCCCTCCTTCTCTTTGCCCTGCCTAGCTATGGTTGAGCTTCCCCCAGACTTAGGACCCCACAGTGCCCTTTGGGACAAACATCAAGAACCTGGTTTGCTGTGCAAGAACTGCCTCCTCAGACAGCAGGAGAGAAGATATGGTTTATTTAATGCTCACACCCACACCAGTGCTTGCTGAGAGGGTGTTTGCACTGGGACTCCCTGAAGGACTCTGGAGGGCCCCCATGGCAGAGGCGCAGGGACCAGATGGGTGCTGCAGTTTCCTCTGCGCTCTCTAAATCCCATGGGTCTACTTCAAAGGAAAAGTTCATTTTCCTGTGCAAGCACCCACTCTTCCATATACCAACACTACTGCCAGGTAAAGAAGTCAATCAGCACCAAAAAAAAAAAAAAAAAAAAAAAAAAAGAGAGAGAGAAGACAACGTTCTTCATTATCTTCCAGCAAACACCACATGATGGAGGCTGCTTGCTCACTCTCACAGTACCCTTGGAGGCCTTTTAGATGGAGCCAAAAGCCTGAGAAAGTCTCAGCAGCATTCCCAGGATAGCAGCAAGCTTTCTTGGGAAGCTCCACGTGCCATGCCCTCCCTCCTCCTGCCCCGTGATCCTTGCTTTCACCCGCTCCAGATGAGCCGCGAGCTGCTCCCCTCCCTCCATGCCCAGCCAAGAAGATGTCATGGGTTTAACAGCATTCGTGCCAGCGGTGGGAGCTCTCAGAGCAGCTTCCCGGCTGTGCTCTCCCAGCTCCAGCACACATCTGCGATCGCCGGAGCATCCCGCGGCCCCCATCCGAATCAGGGCCCCTTGGCACCAGGCACAGCGCGGAGGCATGCGAAGACATGGTTTCCTGCCTCGGAGAAATTCCCTCCCCAGAAACGAGAGCCTGCAGAGTAAAACACAGCTGCAAATGGCACTCGGAGCCTCAGGAGGCCAGGCTTTAAGAATAAGCAGGCACCTTGGGCTGGGAAGGTCCGAGTACATTTTTGCAGCTATGTAAACAACAGTAAACTGCTCCTTTTGGCTGGGCTGGAGACTGATGGCATAACAGGAAATTCTGGTGGATGATTTTCTTTTTTGGAAACCACATGAAAGTTAACCAAACTTTCCCAAAACAGATGAAAGACTGTGACCAGGAGCAATCGGAGGATGAAGCAGAAGTTTTAAAGGCGGTTGTAATCCAGTCTAACCCTGGGCATGGCCATGCCAGCAGCTTCCTGAAGGGGAAGACAAGCTACTGCTCTGGGAGAAGACCTCTCCACCAGTTTCTGTTCCTGGTGGGGTGACACCATCCCAAGGGGGTTATTGGCAAGGAAAGGTGGATGCCTGGAGGGTTACCAGGCTGACGATGGCAGAGCAGGCCCAACCTGCCCTGCCCTGGCTCTCTCCAGCCCCTGAGGGATATCTTTGTAGGACCTGAGGGCCTGGGGGTTTGGAGAACATGTGTGGGTCTTCTTTTATAAGCCAGAGGCTTTTTAAGTGACTCAAACCCAGCCGCCAAAGCAGCTGTCAAGGTGAATCAGTGGCTAGCTCCATTAACCTTCACCCTGAGCAAAAGCCATCGGTACCAGCCCAGCCCCAAGCATGCTGCCCCATTCGCTGGTGGCTCCCAGAGAGTCATTGAGAGGAAAAGTGAATAAATAATTAAAACAAAACAACAAAAAAAAACTTCTTCCTGCAAAGCCAGTAGTGCCTGGCCAAGAGGCTTCCACACACAAGTGGCTTCTGAAACATGAACCAGCCACAGCGGCCTCAGCTCTTCCCACAGTGCGAGTGCGTGGGCTCGGCTGAACACCGGCCAGCAGGCAGGGGAGCCCAGCTTTAGGAGGCACGCCACCTCTTCCAGGCCACTTCCCAGAGCCCCATCGCTTCTTATGGGGTCAGGATGGGCAGGGAAAGGGAAGGGCTGCCTCTGGGAAGGGAGCAGCCATCGCAGCTGTGAGCGAGGACATCCTCTCCAGCTGCAGAGAGGCCCGTGGACCCAGGAAGTTTCCATGGGTCAGGACTTCTCAGGCTGCTCTGCAGTGTTTGTTTGGGTTGGCTTGCAAGCTTCCCGGTGCATGTGTTTACTGGGGCGGACACATCACTGCAGGGCTGGAGATGTGCCTTGGATGTCTCTATCCCAGAGGTAGCTCACCACTAGGAAGTAGGGGTCCCCATGATGCATTCGCATTTCATCAACGTTGATTGCAGTCTTAAACGAATCCAGCCACAACCCTGGAAACTTTCTCTTGAGGAGCAGATACCGTCTCCAAAGTGCAGCATTCAGCAAGCTAAAGTGAATGGTCTAGGCTGGGTTGTAAGACATGAGCTAACTGCCAGCTTCTATTTCCATCTGTGAATGCAATGGAGCCAAAATCAATAAATCATCATCATTGCCACCAAGAATTTGGTTTTATTGGATGATAATATATTTCCTACTGGTGAGACCATGCACCAGCATCTGGAAGAGGAACAAATGACTATTTACATTGCAGAGCAGGGAAGACAGAGGAAAGAAATAAGTAAACATATCACATATGTTATATGGAGATTACTGCGGGGTTAGTCTCCGTTATGACATCTATCTCGGAGGGGAGGGGAAGGTGACTCATAAATGTCCCAGTACTAAGTGAATTATTCCATCACTTCACTCCCCTGTATCTCTCGTGTACGTGGATCCTTCTCCCCTCCTATGCAAGCACAACACATGGGCCAAACGTGCATTTGCCAGGTCTCCAGATGGCAGCAGGGGCTTTGCTGAAGCACAAGGCTATTGCACAGCACCTGGGACCCCCATGACAGGGGCATTATGATGCTAAGGGCATTATAAGGTCCCCTTGAGGAGCAAGGTGGTGTTAGGTGGGAAGGATCCCCTTGCCTTCAGGACTCCCTCATTCTCACCCCACAGAAATGAGATGACCCTGCGGTGTCACTGCAAAGCTCCAAGGGGGCTGTGGGGAGGCACCGTGGCAATGGCTTCAGAGCCACTGAGTCTGCAGGGAGCATCTCCACTCAGCCCTGTGCCACCGGGTGCTCCAGGTCTCCAGACCACCCCTTCTCCTCTGCCAGGCTGAGGTTCCTCCTGCTCTTCTGCTGTCTGCGGTGTCCGTGCTGCCTTCTGCCCCCGGCAGGACAGGCTGGGGGGCACTCAGCAATCAACTATACAGAAACTGAACAGTTTCCTGCTGAAATTGAAGGCTGCCTGTACTGAAGACTTCCCTGAGACAGGGAATTTTTACTTGATGAAAACTGTCATTACAAACAGCTCATTTCAAAAGAGCTCCTCTTTTTCTATTTATTTTTTTTTTTTTTCCAGAAAACGGAACATAAATACAATGTACAGCCAATGCACTTTCAAGGATCAGAATGAACTCTCCACCCCATTTTAATGCAGTGCTGTCCTCCTCTTCCCAGGGGACAGCCCCGTGCTCCCCACGCACAGCCCTGAGCTCCCCGAGCCTGAGTGTGCCCTGAGGGGGACCAGGAGCAGCACCGAGGGCAGCACTCGCAGCTCAGCCCTCGCTGCATCAATGCCATTTCGGTCCCTGCCTCCCCTGCTTCTGACCATTTGGTCTTGGCCTCCTCGACGGGCTTTCATCACCCAATTAGAAACAGAGCAACCTCCCGCTACTTAGTTATATTTGGCAAGGCGAGCGCACACGCAGAAATAATCTATAGTGCTCTCCCCGGATCAGCACGTGCTTCAGAGGAGAGGTTTGGCAGCCCAGCCCTCCAGCCATGTTCCCCTTCTGCCTCTAACCGCCTCCACCGGTCACTGCTGATCCCGTCGGGCTGTTAAATGCTGCAGCAACGCCCGTGCTTATTCTTCTGGTCGGGGCTGAACTCGGTTCATCCTGCGGGAGAGCCGCTGTCACCGCATCCCATTGTGCTGCCTGGCTTGGGGCTCCCTGCCCAGACCTCACCGGGTGAAACAGGGGCTGGAAAATGTTGCAGCTCCCACCACGCAGGGCTCTGGGATGGGGAAAAAATGAGTGAAGTTGATTTTTGAAAGTCTCTGCTGCCATACACAAAAGACATCCTGAAGGTTGCTGTGCTGGCATTTGGACATCTAAGGTTTCTGCAGAGCTCTTCCAGCTCCAGCTGATGCTGGAGACCATATCTGATTTTCTTCTGGGCTGATGTGGCTTCCAAGACTTGCTTACACCCTAATGGGGACCTGTCTGATGCAGGAATCCCACAGCCTTTTCACTGTTAAAACCAGGACATGATGGCATCTGCTCCCTTTCTCCAGCAAGGAGATGCACTTGGAGGGCCAAGAAAAGATATCTGAGGGCACAGTCCTGCCCCATGACTGCCCTGTGGGAAAATCAGTATGGAGATAAGCCAGCTGGGCTCTGCTCCAGCTCCCTCCAGTGCATGGGAATAGTGCTGGGCCATGTCCATCCCCAAAGGTGCAGTTTATGGGGGCTGCCACCCAGCTGGGTCCCAGAGAGCTGCCAGTCTGCTCCATCTCCTGTGTCCCCAGGATGGAGGGGACACGGCCATGCAGTGACAAGGAGACCAGTGCCACTGCAGGGCCCCTCTCCAGGTCCCACGCTCCTGTGTCACCCCATCACCACACTGCCACATCCCGTCACACCACCCAGCGCTCAGAGGCCCAGATGTTGCATCTAAAAAACACTTTTGTGGCCTGGTGTTGGGGAATTAAACTCACTCCCTGGTTCAGAGCAGGGACACGAGCTCTGCGTGTTTATAAGGTGACAAGCAAAGCGTCCTCACCACCGAGGGGACGCTGTGGGCTCAGCAGGAACAGGCTGCCAGGGAGTCACACGAGGGCGAAACTGGGCATCTGGTTTAGTTTAGTTTGTATGGTTACACCGCAATGTCACTGCCCCTTTCACTGGAGAGGGACAAGGAGAGCCCTGTTGTCTGCCCAGAACCAGGCTGGACTTCCCCCCTGGGGTAACACCACCCTGATGGTTTAAATCCAAAATATGGTGCAAAGCAGTGGGGGCAGGCACAAGCTCCATGGCCACATCAGGCACCCGGCTGAGTGTGCTGGTTTGTGTTGCTCTGATCACTGGGGAAAAGGAAAATCCTGCGGCAGCAGCAATTATAGAAGCTTCCAGAGAAGGGAGAACACAAGGCTCCAGGGACCATTTTAGCCTGAAGGACTGCAAGAATGCAAGATGTAAAAAAGCAGACCTGGGAATGACTCTTATTAGGTTGAAGCAGGTCCTGTGGAGCAGACCAGCTGCAACACCTGATGGCAGACTTGTATCCAGCACCACACGTGCCTTGGGAGTAACCAAGAGCCCCTCTTGGAGGGATTTTTGGAACTCAGGTGCAACACTCTGCCTAAGTCTGGTATTAGGCACCTTTCCAGAACGCATTCCCAAAGCAAATGGGATTTATGAAGTTGTGTGCAGGTGTATACACATGATATCTATCTACTGCAGGTAGTTTTTAACCTCTTGATGACTTCAGTCCAATTTGGCAGATGGGCAACACCCTCAAAGAGAACGCAGTATCTGTAAGTTTTGTGGAAATGGCTGGAGGACAGAAACCTTATTTCTGGCCTTGGTGAGGAAAAGGCTCAGCCCTTAGGAGACACCAGAGAGTCCACACTGCCACTGCCTAGGGCTCTGTTGGGCTCTGCCAACTCTCCTCCCCTTCAGACCAACCTGATAGTGACAGAAACCAGGGAGCAGACACATGGAGGGAACGGCAGCATTGCATGTTAATGAAGTTTGGTAATAATAATTGTTTTATTTATAAGTGCCCCCACCCCTGCTGAATCGCTCAGGGCGCTGCACAACAACCACAAAAACAATTGCTCATTAATTAAAACCACACCGACCTCCCCACGATTGCAAACAGATGGATAAACACATCATATGATATAATATCTCAGGAACTGAGCATGGGAAGGGGCCACCTGTGCCAGCCAGCCCGGGCGGGCAGGGCTTTATCCCTCGCCTCCCCACACCCTGGCTTCACAGCTCCCTCCAGCGCACCAGCAAGCACCAGGAGCTCCATGCCACTGGCTGTAGCTTGTCCCCAGAGAAAACTAGGAGGGCATTACTCATGCTCTAAAGCCCTTTAACAGCCTGGAAATGCCCAGATGATGTTGGAAGTGGAGTACTCCTTCCCCCATGTATGCTTATTATAGAGCAAGGACAGTTAGAGAGAAAATAAGTGGACTTAATCTTTTCCCAGCCCTTCAGCGCCACACGTGTTTTTCATCTGAGCATCTCCAGCCCATTGAGAGCATGGCTATTTACCTTCAGATCACCTCCAATAAACAAGGGAAGCACCATTCATCCATCCACCCCAATAAATCAGGGAGCTGGGCTCAGCTATCGGGGCTCAGTTGTTCATGATTTAATCAATGAGGCAAAAACGGTGTAAGAAAAGTGACTTTTAATAAATCCATCATCCCTGATGCCCATGGGCTTAACTTCTCCGCCTGAAGCCCGGCACCCGAGCTGCACCAGGGAGGAGCTGAGCTTTCCCCCTGCCTTTCTCTACCGCACCTTTTACGCACTGCAGACCTTATTTGCGAAAACGTTCCCGCAGCCGTGCCCCGGGGACCTGCAAGCGGCTGCCAATGTTTTCGGAAAGGTGAGGACGGGCTGAGCCGGCGCTCCTGACTCACGGAGGCAGCTGGCGGCTCTCCCCGGCCAGCTGGAGGGTGGGAACGGCTCGCCGAAGGACGGGGACGCAGGGTGTGGGCTGAGCAGCGCCCGGGGAGCTGCTGCATCTGGGGAGGAGGCTGCGGGGGCCGCCGGCTCATCCTCACAGCCCCAGGCACGGAGAGGTGGCCCAACCATGCGTCCCGGGGATGGTTCTGAGTAGGTTTAGACCTTTGCCTTTCTACAGTCCACTTGCTCCTTTCTCACTCTTTTAAGGTTCAGGTTAACATGTGTTATTTGGGAAATGAACTAGCAAAGGTCTGGGAGAGAGGCTGTGTGTGCCACCTTGGGCAGCTGTGTGTCAAAACCTTGGGATAGAAACCTGGAAGGGCCATGGGGATTTGTCTGCTGTTCATTTGCCTGACTAACATCCTCCCAGGATGGTTTGGCAATGGAAAGGACAGGTGTGCTGCCCTTTGCCATCGCGCAGCGCCACCTTGTCCCCATCACTTGTCACTCCAACCCTGCACATCCCAATTGCCCCCAGGAGGAGCTCACAATGTTGGGGACAGTATTCAGGATGCTCCACGCTGAGCAGCACCTCTCACCTGGCAGCGGTGACACCTGGGACATTCTTCATCTAGAAGAGCTCCTGTTAATGGGATCAACCTTAGTTTCATCTAGGTCCATGTGGGGTCAAACAACATGGTTTGCCCAGGATGAAGGATTTCTCTTCTGTCAAGCATATGTGTCACTACTCATGAAGTCTGCCCCATTATGTCACTTTGTCACCAAACCCAAGCGGTCCCCCTTGGACTGAGACAGAGCATTGCATCCTAAGACAATCCCAAGACTCTTCCACCACATCCAGGTGTATTTTCATAGCCAGGAAGATGATGCCCCATGCTCTGCAGGGCAGCACAGCTCTGGGCATCCAGCTTGCTCCCCAGCACCCTGCCCTCCTCTCCACAGGCTGGGAGAAGGATCCGATATCCCCAGCCCCAGCTAGAGCCCGGGGGACCTGGGCAGTGGGAGGGCTGAGACAAGTTACACAAGCCGCCGCGCAGCCCAACAGGGAGGCCGCTGGAGCTGCCAGGGATATGTGCCGAAATAGCAGAGGTCAGAGTCTGGCCCCGGGTTATTAATTCTTGTTCCTCCGATGACATACGCAGCGCTGTGTGGCCACAGCACAGCTGGGGAGCTGCTGTCTTATCAGCTCTCGCTCCTGGAAGGCTTCTCCAGCCCTTCTCCTCAAAGGCTGACTTTCTGACCCAACGCAAAGCTCCATGCAACCGCTGAGGAGCCCGTGGCCTATCTCAGGGCTGGATTTGTCGCCTCAGGAAATTACTGTGGGCCCTGACTGATCTCCAGTGGACCCATCCAAAAAAGAATAATACAGCTTTTCTGCAGACAACTCTATCTTTGCTACATACCAATCCCATGACAAACCAGTTGGCACGCGAATGCAAGCACGAAAGCAATTTGGCTTCCCTCCTTCTTATGTTGACAGCTTTAAAGCCGCTCTCTTTAAACTCACCTCCCGTAGGTGGTTCGGCAGCAGAGCCAAAGGCTGTGATTACACTTCCAGAATGTTTGTTAGCTGCAGGTCCCCAGGCACCGAGTTCTGGAAAATATTTTTCAAGCAATGTCCTCAGGGTCAGAGGCAGGTTCTCTGGCTTGTTCCTGGCTGACTTCACACTGGGGTATGCGTGTTGCGGCCAATGTGTTTTTTAGGACTCACAGGCAGACAGGCAGATCTGATAGTCTCTCTGGGTTGCCGTCCGCTTAGATCTTGCCCTGCACCCAGCAGCGTTTGCCCCTTCAGGCTATGGTGTGGTGGGATCTGCTGCCTGCACCGCGTCTGAGCACAAAGCCATCGGTGAAGCTCTCGGGGCCGATCAGATAAGGCTGATGTGTCTTTCTGAATTTCAGTACTAAGAAAGCACTGGTCTGACCCTTCCTGGCTGGCAATTGCACTGCATGGTGCAGGAGAAGCCAACCAAGAGTCACGGCACTGCCAGTGATGAGAAAAGGACTTGAAAAGTGCAGGAAGGTTAGCAGAGGGGAACTGTAATTGAAATGAGTGAGAAAGGGGGTGAAACACCCTTCTGATACCCCTCTGGTAGCCCAGCAGCACAGAGTTTGTGAGCTGGCCCGGGTCACCCATCTGGCACAAGAAAATACCCACCAAAATAGAGCCTCCAGCTATGCCCCCATCCTGGATTGCACAGGTTTGCTTCAGCTAGATGCAAACACCTGCTAAAGCAATTGGGACCTCAGCCTCCTGCCATTTTCAGTCCTATCCTCAGCACGCAGAGCACAGCCTCCCCTGCAGGAGGACACAGCTGCTCCTGGGTGAGACGGAGGTTTTTGATGGGGATCCCATCTCAGGCTCAGTAAGGCTGCCAAGGGTTGGCTCATCCTCCTGATGGAGTTGGGTATTTGTGCAAATTCAGGGTATCCTTATATTCCTGCCACTGAAGTTAAAGCTAAAGTGAAAGCTGTGCTTTAGAGCTGAAACCTTGTGCTCCCACTGGAGGGGAAAAAAAATAATAAATAAAAATGGGAAAAAAGAGGGAAAAAAAAAAAAAAAAAAAAAAAAAGGAAAAATGGGGATTGTTTACCTTAGAACCTTAGAAAGTAGGGAAAGAGGTGAGGACATGGCACAGTAGGAAGTAGCCAAGCAGTGGCAGAGGTCTGTGGCTCCTGTTCCTGCAGGGACAAGGGGCTGCTCCGTGACATTTAAAGGTGGCACACTCAAAAGCAATAAAAAGAAACACTTTTCTACCCAGTGTGTGCAGCTAAACTGTTGAATTCCCAGCCTTGAAACTAAACAGTGTCTCATTTTACATACACCACCCAACGAGTCTCAGCGCTACCTCCCAAGTCTTAAGTCATATCACTGGTGACGCTGGAGAGGGGAATGAGAAAAAGGAAACAGGCTGACATATCCGACCCGCTGAAATCACAGTCAAGAATGGCTTAGCCAATTTAAGGCAGAACAGCTCTGCCAGCAGCACGTCATTTTGGCTGTGCTGCCCCAAGACCACTGCACCTGTATGATATGCGGCTGACAGGGGCCCACCTACTCCTCGTCATGGGTAAAAGGCCAAACACCGTCCCAAAGGAGCATCCTTGCCATCTGGGTCACCACGCTTCCAAAATTAGTGCAAGGAGTCTAATATAAAGGGGACTATCCAGTGGGATAAAAGAAGGTCACACAGTTGCTGTTATTTGGGATTGGTTCTCTTGGTTTGTCCTGTGCAATACTGAGGCCCATGTACAGAAAAACCTTGCATCGCATTTCTCTCCTTTTCCAGTTCTTACAGAAATGAAATACAGATTTTTTATACTGTTTTATTTGGTCATTTCTGCCCTTGTTGTTGTGCAAAGAGGAGCAGAAACTTCTCAGCAAAAATAGTATTTCATTGGGCCACGATGGCATAGCGAAACATATATTCTTTATTTTGCTCTCTGATCTTAGAAAAAAAAAAATAAATAAATAAAATAAAAGTCCCTGGCCATACCTATTAAAGTGTTGGCATTGTTTTCTCTACAAAATAAGCTCTGAGTAGAACCTGCACACTGACATGTCACAGGCAGTGCCGGAGCACAAGGGAAATGGTTGTAAATGGGAAAGTTATTGAGACTGTAATTAGACTGCCCAAAGCTAGAGGCAGAGGAGACCCCTGCCAGAAAGGTGGCCTTCCTGCCCTGGAGGCACTGATCCTGACCCCAGCAGCCACACGCTGCTGCTTCACCTCCTCTGGTTATCCAGTAATTGCAAGGGAGGGGGAGAGGAGGGGAGCTCCCAAAAGCCTTGGGCACCACGGGCTGCTCCCTGCACATGCACACATACCTCGCCTGTCTGATTGACACAAGCACACACACACAGAAGATGATTTATAAGCAACCCGTGGTCTTCCAAAGACAGCAAACTGCAGCGCCGTGCGGTATACCCTACCCTCTTTATTCCCTCCTCACTTATTTTCTGCTCGTGTGTTTATTGAACAGAGCAGCTCCACAAAGTGCTCGAGCTTTTATCTGCTGTGTCAGGGGATGCAGCAATCTGGTAGCGTGTAGCAGCCTGGAGTCCTCCGTCTCCATCCCGCAGGCCACCAGTGCATGAAAAATACCTTCTGGCTCTCCAGAAGCCACACGAGTGCTCCCCCGTTACTGTAACTCACGTTCAGAAGTTTTGCCTCCACAAACTTCCCTCTGGAGTCCTGTTCTTAAACACGGCTTGCCTGTAATATTCTTGACGTTTATTCATTGCATCTCTAATAACTATTAGTATTCAAGAGGTCACATTAAGAGCCTGGTGGGCTTCCAGCCGCTATTACCCTGCTTTGTTTTATTTAGTTGTCAAAGAGCTGGTCTAGGGGGTTATGTTTGTTCTGCTGAAATAAAGCTTTATGGCATGTTTCAGGGCTGACATTATGACACTAGTAGGCCAGACAATCTGTCGTTGGAAAGAATTTCTGCAAATCCCTAAAGTTTTTCTGCATTTCTATGCTGTCATCTAAAAAGCAGCATCTGCTCTGCAAGGCTGCCAGGAGAAGGTCATATTTTTATTTTTACCAATAAAAGGAAAGGACGAGCCTGCGGTTCAGGCACTGGACGAGCCTTCAGGCAGCCCGGGGTTCACTTCCCGACTCGGCCACGAGCTCCCTGTGTGACTTTGGGCCGCGGGCCCAGCTGGGGTCGGGTACCTTTCCCCATTTAGAAAGCAAGCGAGTGCCTTCCTTCCACCCTTCTGAGTCACGTCCCTTTCTGGCGTGAGGCTGGACAGGAGTTGTCGTGCTCTGTGCATGCGTAGACCAGGAGGGTGATGTGCTAGGACATCACAGACAGCGCTGCAGGTTCCCACATTTCCCCCATTCCTCACCTTGCCTGCTCCCTCTGACCCCTCCACACCTACCCCTACCTGCTCCCAAGGCTCAGCATTGATTATTGTTATTATTTGTCAGTGTTTGCCTTCCTCCTAAATGAGGTTGTTCCTTTCGGTTTGGCCTAGCCACAGCTCTGAATATAAACAGCTCACATTAAAAACATTTCTAAGGGAAGGTTATTTCCATGCCATCTTTGCTAATGGCATCTCTGTTGGAAACTGTCAGTTGAATGCTGTTTGACACATCCCTGGCTGTCACACGCAGAGGAGAGCCAGAAAACGGGAACCTTCTTTCCAAAGGAGATGAGATTTCAATGGAAGTGTCAGTTTTTAACTTAAGTCTTCTCAAATATTACATTCACAAAAAAGAATTCACCAACAGCTGCACTTCTAAGAGACCAAGGGACTGATTACATCTGTCATGCGGATAATGTATTGCCCTTTGAATGATAGGTGTGTACCCGAACTTGCAACATGTCTATGACCAAGGAACTGACTTCAAAGGTGGTGGTGGGTGGCAGTGGCGGTGGTGGGCTGGGCTGGAGGCAGGGGAGAGGCTGGGGTGTACGCCACCTCAGGTGTTTTCAATAAATCTCATGTACTTCACACAAAGATGCTTTAAAGCCCTTTGACAGCTCCAGCATTTTAACACCTATTTTCAATTATGCAATAGCCACTATTTGTAAACAGGTTAAGAAAATGATATAAGTGAGTTGCATTCATATTTTAAACAGAAAGCGCAGCACTTCAAATGCAAATAGGAGACATCCTGTCTACAAGGACATTTAGCCAATTGCTTGATGCATGTGGTTTCAAAGATGGTTGACTTCTATCCAAAAGACACAGATGGGATGACTTAGACACAAACAGCTTTTAATTTACCACTTATGTTGCGTCTTTACTTTACCTGCTGCTATTAAAGCAATAAGGGCGCAAACACAGACCTAGAAAGAGCATTCCTGGCTAGAGCCCCTGGTCAGAGCTGTGCAGAAGCTGTCCTTGAGATGGCCCTTCTGCACTGAAATACCTTCTGAAGTGTCAAAAAAAAAAGAAGGAAAAAAAACACAGAAAGCAAACTGAGTACAGCAGGTCCCCTCTGCAATGGGCAATCCCTCATCTAATTTAAAACAAGTCAAAGGTTTCAAGTGCTAGTATCTGGGGACAGAGCTGTAGATGGAATACTCTGCAGGATTCAGTGGGATATCCTTCTGCTGTGTTCCCTCAAAACAGTGGCACAGCTGTCTTGCAAAACATATTAAGAAATGTGGTGAAATTTCATACTATATAAGCATTAAGGCAGATGGGTCCTTCCTATTCATGCTATCCAGGTACCTTGAGGGGTGATCCAAAGTCTGCTCAGCTCCACAGAAAGGAGACTTTCAGAAACATCTAAGAGTTCAGGATCAGGCCCAGCAGGCATCAACTGGAAAGGGCAAAGAGAGGTTTAATCAGTTACAATAAAGCAGACAAAACAGACAAAATAAAATGTATGAGTGACCAGTCCACATATCTACAAGGGGCATCAGTTTCTGTGGACCTCTGTGCCTCAGGGACATGAAATAATTGTGATTCTTGTGTGCCAAAAAAGCCCTGTGTAAATATTGCTCATTGCTAAACAAAACAAAAGGTTGTTTGACCAAATCAGATGTGACAAAACGAAAAGAACACCACGAGGAAGTAAACATGTGAAGTCCACATTTTCTGAGGGACTCTGAATAATGCTCTAAATGAATATTTTGGAGCTTGGTTTGGTGCAGGTGCTAGGAAGTTTTATGCTCGGAATGCCTGGAATATTTTCTCCACTACGGGGAAATTAATAAATACTAGTGTGCTCGAGTCTTTTGTGCCAATACTAACCATTAACTTCTGGCTTTGAGCCACAGCTGTCTACTTTGCAGTGGATTCTGCCACCAAAGGAAAGGTCATTACGAGCCTGTACTTTCTTCTCGTTAGTATGTTCCAAAATAATTAACAGAAGTTGTTCAGCAGATGGTTCCCTTTCTGTCAGCAAGTACCTAGAGTTTAATGGGTTATGCTGGATTCCTAGCCGTGAGTGGGTGAGGCTGGAAGGAAAATTAAAATGTACGGTCTTTGATCCACCCACTTGTAATTAGTTCTTAGGGTTTTACATAATAGAAAATATAAAGGAGGTGGGAGAAGGGAAATGAAATCATTATAAACCAAGAGATCAGCAGCAGCCATGTAAAGCTGTGATTACGTTATCCAACGTATCTCATCGCTGCACAGGCACGGAGTTGTAATTCTTTCAGCTGGGGATTTGAAGATTTACTAATTGTGTGTGTTTCAGTGTCCTAGCCTGGAGATTCAGCAGGAAACCACAAAAAAAATAGGAGATGCCTGTGTTTGTAAACTGAAAATGATGATCCCTTCGTGCCCCTGCAGCAGCCGGAGGCCCAACCAAGAGAGGATGAGCAAGCAGCCAAGCTCTTTGCTGCAATCGGAGAGAAAAAGTACCCTTGCCCCGGGAGTTTACATTGTCAGCAAACAAAGCCTGTTCAGGAACTGGGATTGCTAGCTTCATTTACAGAAGGAAAACCAAAAGTCGCATCAAGAACTTAAAGGCTGTCAAGAGACAGAAAGCCTGAAATGGTTCCTGTCCCCCTGAAAGCACTGGCTTTACGCAGCTGCACGCTTCCACCCCACTCCATCCTCACTGAGTCCATCTCACCTGAGCTCACCTCTGTGCCCAGACCCTTTGCTTTGAGGGGAAGAGGGTCCCAGTCACCCTGCAGAGATTCCCTCCTCCAGCTGCAGTAAGGAGACCCTGGGTGAGACATCACGCTGATGGAAACACCCCAGTTTCCATGGAAAAATATTAAAAATCAGCCCAACCTAATTGCTGCTATTGGCATTTCTTCTATTATTAGCTCCACTGACATGGGGTACAGGATAATTCGATGTGACAGGCCATTGCCCAGCCTCTGTGCATTTATTTTTTTTCTTGGCATTATGGCAAGAAACTTTAAAGGAGAGTTTTGGTTACTTTCTCCAGTCATGGAGGAGACACAAAATCCAGCACAGTGAAAGCAAACATCAGGACCTCTGCTAAGCCTCTTTATACTACTGAATGGAAAGTGGCAAGTGACATGAGAACAGGACAGGACAAAAAGGACTGACACAAACGAGATGAGGAACCACCTAGTGAGTGTTCTGGTGGCAAGAAATGGTGAAGAGAGTTCTGGAGACCAGCAGCACAACAAAGCTGCAGTTGCAAAAGGCATTGCAGTAACTGGGATGCGAGATGAGGAGAGCTTGGATAAAGTTGTAGCTCCACCAATGGACAGAAAAAAAAAAAATAATAATCTTACAAGTGTGCTGAATAAATCAGCTCTAAGTGATAGCTGTAGGTACAAGGAGAGCTCATAGGTACAAGGAGAGTTAATAGATACTGGTGCCCTGGAGCTGGAATGTGAGCAACAAACCCAGTGTGAGGTGATGAAACAAGAGATGAGAAGCACTGCTGCAAGGAAAGGGTGGCACACACAGCCAGGAGAGGACAGAGGCACAATACACCACCGTGGGCGATGCTGAAAGAGGAGGATGTGTGGGCTGTGGTGCTGTATCAAGAGATTGGTGGGCTCAGAGCAGGATTTTTAGAGGATTTGACAAGCACAATCTTTGGCCAAGGCTCAGCTTGACTCCCAGCGATGGCCAGTGAATGAGACCAGCAGTGAGCTATGCTCAAAAAGCTATGTTTTTAAAGGTGTGAGTCATCTCACACTGACTCCAGTGTGACCATGCAAAGGCTACATAGCTGCTCAAATGCCAGTGATGGGACCAAGATTTGCAGGGAATCAGGGAAATCCAGAGGGACATTTGGGATCTTTGCACTGAGGACCTAATTAGCTAATGAGCATGTTTTTGGCATTGTTCTCTGTAGCTACAATTTGAAGACAATTCTCTTTTTTTGTTTCTGGGAGAAAAAAAAAAATGTCCTTTGGGGAGTTGTGGTATTGGTAAAAAATTACAAGAATTAAAAAGGCTTTTTTACTGAAAAAGTAAAACTAATTTAACTCTTGCATTCATGCATTCAGTAGAGAAGATATCAAGAATGAAGCTGGGGATGCTGAGCTTACTGAAGCTGCAGAAATAGCCTCAGCACTTCATTTAGTATAAAAGGAAGAAGCAATCACATGTATTTATGTGACTTCATGGAGCTCAGAAATGAGAGACACCAACAAAAACAACAGCACTGGGTAGGTTAAGACATAGACCAGCAAATCAAAGAATCTCTGGCTTTGAAAAACATGCCTAAAAGCCCTTTTGGAGCACAGTGCTGTCTACAAGAGGCATGGGAACTGTGATCAATGCTATGCACTCAACCCTGATCCTGGGTTCTCCATACTCACAAGGAGATCTTGCCTCCACTGCTCTCTCCTCCTAAAACACATGAGCTGTTTCTTCTCAAAAACATCTCACCCTCCATACAAAAGGGTCTAATAGCATAACGATTCTTGCAGCAATGCTGCCTTGCCAGGCAGGAGCCCAGACCCTCTGGATCTCAGGCCACTAACCTCTGTGGCAGGAGGTGAAGGAATGAGCCATTAGCTCCTATAAGGAGCCAAAGCCACTAGAGGGAGTCGATGTGTTTGCATGGTTCACACATCCATTCATCTCTTTCTCAGTCTCCCCCTTGGAAGAGAAAAGGAATAGCGAGGGAGGAAAAAGCGCAGGGAAATTGCACAGGGCATTGCTCAACTCCCACTGGTGTACACTGCTGTAGCTCCACTTACTTCAGTGTTTCCAGGGAGTGGGATTGCTCTGGGTTTCCAGCAGAGTAACTCAGCAGGGAAAAGGTCTGTTGGAGTCCTTGGGAACATTTATGTATGTCTCAACATCCCTCAGGAGGAGGAAGGGAAAAATGAGAGTCCAAAAAAATAGTTGGATGGTGAAGGTGGTGGAAGGAGTGTGCAGAACCTACAGGGGAGAGCTGGAAGAGTCACATTGGTTTGGTTTAGAGAGGAGAAGGCTGAAGTAGGGGATAGGGCAATGACTTGTTACCAAGAAAAGGTCATTTTAAAAGGCTCAGGCCATACTTGTTCTCCACGGCCAATGCGGCAGGGTCGATTTATGTTTCAGACCCTCCTTCTGTAGAAAGCTGAGGTAGGAAACCCCTTGAGATGGCTCTGCACTACCTTCCTACGAGCTGTTGGAGTGTGTGACACAACCCAAAGGTGAGGAAGCACGTAGCTAAACTGGGATATGTTTGTCCATACTGCAAAACCTTTGGTATTTCTCCCTTCTGGGAAGAACACTGCAATTATCAAAGCAGGTCCTTTGGCACTTGGAGTTCATTGAACACCACAGGGCCAATTAAATACATCTTCTCACCATGCTTCATGACAGCCCAGCCTTATGCAGCGCACTTGGGCAATCACCGTTTCTTGCAACACCGCCACCCAAACCCACACAGTGAGCTTCACAGCAGGGAGAAGTTGTTCTGCATCCTCACCGCCACCACAGTTAGCAGCTCTGGGACTGACGTGTTCTCCAGAGGGGAAATTTGGCTGCCAGTTTTGAGCTAAACAGCTACAACTCTGTAAATTGACCGAAATAATAATAACAATAATAATTAGCCTAAGCTTTGCAGGCTCAGACAAGGCTAGTGAGACCCTGAGATGGGAAGAGTTCTTCTTACACTGCAGTCTGGACAACTGGCACATCCTGTGTGCTTGCAGGTTGTCTAAAACAGATTATATGGAAAATGTGGTGGCTGGAGTGTACATTTATGAGCACTTGAAAAAGGGTCCAGAAGCAGGACTGCGCCTTCCCTTATTATAAATATTAAGTAATTGAATTGCTTTGTTTTCACTACGGGAATTCAAGCCATTGAAGGGAGAGATGTCAGGAACATCCTGGTGATGAATGGGGTTTTCATCGGAAAATGATGAGTCCAAGCAAAACTTCCTAGAAGAATGCACCAGTTTCAACCAAACTTTTCCCGAGACAAGTTGCTTAGGTCCAGCTCAGTCCTTCTAGTGAGTTAAAAGCTGTCCTGAAAAGCCCTTCAGAGGGGATCAAGAAAATGTTCTTTGCCTGACATCTGGGGGAACTACTGCTCACCTTCCCCAGGCTCAGCTGATGTGCAGTGAGTCACAGTAGTCTAAACGTGTATCTGAACTCCTCCAAAATACTGGAAGTCTCTTTGCAAGTCACAGCTTAAGCCCCTTTTTAGACAGGCAATAATCAAGATGACAAAAATACAACCCTTAAAAGCAGAGTTAATAAAAAACATGGAATGAAACTGCAGTAAACTTTTTTTTATTATTAATCAGATAAGAAATATTGTCAAAACTAAGTCTCATGAACACTTTAGCACCATTGGTAGCATCACCTGGCTGTTCCCACCAGTGGCCTTGCTCTGTGTGGCTGGGCTATCACGTTTGATCTGAAGTTATACGGGACCTGCTACTCTGAGCTCTTCACCCATGAAGAGTCACTCTAATTTTAATACAAAAAGAGTACATTTGAAATGCAAATTCACCAGTCTTCCCCAGTGGGATCTGTGCTTCCAGTTTGCTCAGGGATTTTTCCTTCTGAGAGACCTTTCTACAGCTTTATCTTTCTATCTGAAAGCTTCCGCGTTTGCCTGGATGCTGGCACGACAGAGCGACTGTGCTCAAGTTCCCCAAATAAAGTACTGACAAATTTATTGTCTGCAATAATATTTTCCTACCTCTGTGAGGTGGGTTGAACCTATTCCACTTTCCCCTTAGTAAAAAACAACAGTGATGGCAGTAATTTATGCTTTGGTCAAGGCCAAGAGGACTAATTAGAGCATGTTAAGCTGGGCTGTACAGGCAGTTCCTGCTCTTCTCCCTGGTACAGACCCCATATGCCACACGCATCCTCCTGTTGGTTTTCAGGGGCTGCACAGAGCATTTTGTTAGCAGATATTTGTGCAGTTCCTTCGTAGGAACTTCCACTGTTTCCGGGATTCCTTAATCATTTCCCTAACAACCATGGATAACAAACGTGACCTTCTCATGAAAAATGAGGCTGGGTCTATAAACATGTTATTAAGAATAAATGAAGCTTTTAGTAGAAGAGGTTAGTTGGGGGTCTCTGCTGGTCAGTTAGCCCCTGGAAGCTTGAATGTAAATAGAAAACAATTAAAACCGGAGCCCCAAAGGATACTGCACTCAGCCAGGGAGGCTGTAATTAGGTTTCTGCTGCTGTTAATCGCTTCTAAAGTGAGTGATCATAAATTACAGAATGTGTTCAGAATCCTCCCAGAGCACAGTCTGAAAATCCTTCCTTTCTGAGCTGGCCTGGGAAAGGGAGAAAGGGAGCAAGGGAGGAAGGAAGAAAGGGGGAAAAGGGGAAAGGGAGGAACAGAGAAGAGAAGAGAAGAGAAGAGAAGAGAAGAGAAGAGAAGAGAAGAGAAGAGAAGAGAAGAGAAGAGAAGAGAAGAGAAGAGAAGAGAAGAGAAGAGAAGAGAAGAGAAGAGAAGAGAAGAGAAGAGAAGAGAAGAGAAGAGAAGAGAAGAGAAGAGAAGAGAAGAGAAGAGAAGAGAAGAGAAGAGAAGAGAAGAGAAGAGAAGAGGAGATCATTTTTTCCTTCCTTTACTTTCCTGTTTTTCCACGTGTGTCAGCCAGCCTTCTAAAATAACAGTAGGATGGAAGGCTTAGGCTAAACCAAACCCCAGCAATACTTTTTTTTTTTTTTTTTTTAAATACTTGTGTACACGCACACACACACACATACACACACATGTATAGTTAGTTAAATGGAGAAAATGTATCTCCAAACATCATATTTAATTTCATTAGCTACTGTTGCTTTCTTGGAATCCACTTATAGCACATGAAGATAAACATTCTCCGAGCGATAAGGGTGTGTTTATAAACTCTGTTTGGGATGAAAGAAGCCCTAGCTGGTGTGTTTTTATAGTAGGGTTAATGGTGCTTTACTAATCCTTTGCCTGTGACTAAGAAACACAGACATCTTGACTTTCCTGGGAGACACACATACATTTTCCTCCTTCCCGGGGCCCTCAGCGTGTAGCTGGAAAACAATGCACCCCCCCAGGCTCTGCGAGGGTGAATTGCGAAGCGTCGTCGTCACATTCCTGGGACTTCACCACTAGACACTCAATGTTCCCGGATTGCAGAATTAATTCAACACATTGTTATTTTACAGTTTGGCTTTGCTTTCTGGGGGCCTTCTCTTAAGAAAACCGCCAAAGCAAATGCTTGGTCCTGCAGCCTCTACTCTCACGCTGGTACTGCCTTAGTATCCCGCACATCTTTCCAGGGCCCCTGAGCATGGTGTCCATGGGAGGATTTCAGCCAAATGTGGATAGGTTAGGACCCATCCTTGCATTGGTTGAATCCTCTGCTGCACCTACATCCCCCTCCCCGGCTCCCTGCCATGCACACAAGTCATCGCCCGTGGCCGCACTGCCCTTGGCTTCCTTAGCCACATCCTTTTGGCTGCTTCATTTCAGCTCCTCGCTGGTAAACTGAATTGGAGGCTTCCTCCCCCTGCCAGCCCCTCCGCGTGGTGCAAAACCCAACCTTCCCAAAAGGTCAAGGCGCTCTGTTTTTCCAACCTTCTGTTTCGAATTTAAGAGACAATGGCTCACAGGGAGCTGAGCGGGGGTAATGTGCCGCAGTGCTGAGTCACAGGAGTCCAAGCTGAATCTTCTGTTAACGCTGGAACACGGCCCCAATTATGATATTATAGAAAATTACTCTCTGACCAGAGAATGCTACAATGCTGGGAGAAACACAGCTCTCATGCACATCCACCAGCCAGAGGACCACCTGAACGCCATGGGCTCAGAAAGACTCCAAACATCTGCCTCCATGCATAGCACGCTTGTTTTGTTTGCTGCTGAGGTTCTATGTTTGTGTCACGTACCAGCAGTGCTTTCAGTCCCTCTCTTTCCCCTTGCATGTGGGGGACTCTCTGATACCACTTCTTCCCTGGCTTAAAAAAAAAAAAAAAAAAAAAAAAAAAAACAACCAACCAACCAAACAAAAAAAAACAGTCCAAAAACAGTCCATACATTGGTTGGGCTGCTGGCAAGAGGAACAGAGGAGATACTGGCCCTCACTGGTCCTTGTCTCCTCTACCAGCTCTCCAAATGAACATCATGGTTGAGTTCAGAAACTGTTTCCCAAGAAAACCAAGGAAAAAGCTGAGGATTCATGTGAATGTCAGAAAGGAAAATAACAAAAAGCTATGCAAAGTTCCATCTTGGGGGCATTAATGTCCGTCATTAACTGAAGGTGTTGGAAAAACTTTTCCATAGGGATAGGTTACTCTAGATTTGCCTTGTGCAGTGTTGTGCTTCCCTTCCACCACCACCACTCCAAACTACTCTCAGCATTTGGATCCTATCAAAGCAAGTAGTTTTGTAAGTCACAGCTCCTACCTGCCTCTGCCAGTAAGGAAAACCATCTGACCTGAAAAAAGCCTGGAGTGTTTCCCCATTACAAAATAACTTCTGGTTTAGCTACAGGCTGCAGTGGTGCAACCATCTCCTCTCTGCAGGTAACCCTCTGCCAGACTCATCTCAACACACAGCTGTTTCTCAGATCAGCAATGGATGGATAAACCGGGATGAGGCAATTTATCTGCTTATATGAGGAGAGTGGTGTCCCTCCACATTCTGTTAAAAGCTACTACTAAAATATGTCTAATGGGAAGCACTCAGGAAAAGAGCCAAATAAACACGAGATGGAAGAGAGCAATGGGCAACCCTTGACCCACACCAGACCTAGCCCTAAGCCTCCACACCTGCAGCATGAACACACTCTCTCTAGGTAGGGGTTAGGCAGGACTGCTTCTGCACAGTGACACTTCCCAGAGGGGTGGGCTCACGCCACCTCAGTTGCTAAAGCATCTGCCCTTACCTAAGAAATAGTTGTCCAGCTATACGCTGCTCTCATTTGTTTTCCAGCACTCAACTCACTGCATCTACTTCTCCAGGCTCGTTAAGATGTGTGCTGCGAAGGCAGAACATCATGTTTCTAGCAGGATGCCTCAACATTGCCGGCAGCAAGCTCAAGATGATGACCACAGGTATATCCGGCAAATCCAAGTGGTTTGCAGAAATGAAGAAGTTTTCAGCCACATGTTCCTTTACTTTCATGAGAAAGGTTTGAAGCAAAGCGTGGGATACTGCCCATGGCATCATTTCATAATGAATATCAGCACGGATTTTTTAATGTACCACTTGTTGCTGTGCAGTCAGAGTTTCTCTCTGGAGGCCTCATCCTCCCCGAGGAGCATAATAACCTTCAACTTTTCTCACCAGCTGGAGGCAATGCGTGTTCATATCACCATAGGCAGCAGGCATCTAAACCTTTTGCTTTGGAGCAACGTCCTGCAGGAACACAGCCAGCCCAGAGGAGACTGTGAGAAATTTTGTCCTCTGGAGAGTCCTGTTTATTTTAAGCAAAACAGCTAGTTTACATGTTGGCCTTTTAAGCAAAATACTCCGGTTCATTCTGCCCTGGATTTAGTTATGTAACCAAATCGCTATGCTTTTTAAATAATCTAAATGGAATTTGTAATGTTGCCTCCCAAGGGAAAGAGCCCGATTCTGGTTTTCAAGCTAATGCCTTCACACAGGTAAGACTCCACCAAATTCAGTGTCCTTCTACTTGAAGACAGAGCTATTTGTCTCTGCCTTGCACTCAGGACAACTGAAGCAGAGAAAAATGGAAATGAGTAGACCAAAACTACTGAGAAAAAGAACGTCAGAACCAGGACCTGATGTAACATCCCTGAGCTGTCTGCTCGCTGGCATCGCCTCCTGCCATGGCAAGGCATCCAAAATGATCCAACGTGACTTGGATGCTGCTGGCCTCTGGCAGCATCATGTTCCCAGGAGATGGTAGAGCCAGCCTTTGACTGACCTGAGTTGCCCTGAGTCCTGGCCCATGCATTGCTACACCAGTGCTGAGCCCTGTCCCCAGGCTGTGCCACCTCACAAAAGGTAGCCTGTGGCTCAGAAATGGGCCACTGCTTGTTAAGGCCCCCATTTGTGGAAGGTGTGTGCCTTGGGGTTGAGACACCCTGGGGAATGAAGGTTAGACATGGGTGTCAGCAGAAGCAGCATCAATTCCAGTATCTGTGGTCAAAAGTTGCACAATGATACAGCAAGGTACGAGTGTCTGGCAGATCCTCTTTCAAGCTTCACCCCACATTTGTCCCCAGTTCATGTCATTTCCCTCACAGCTGGGTAGGTCTTGGCATGCAGGGATGCATTTCTTCACAGCTTTCCCACGTGGTGCTCTTGTAGCACCTTCTCACAGCTCTGGGTCTCCTCCTGATGGCATCAGTCTGAAGAGGACAAACCAACCTTGTTCTCAAGTTCAAAATCAAGAGTTTGCAAGTTTGAAGTATATTTTTGGTAACCTATCCTGCAGGCACGTGGGCCCTGGATGTGTGCATTATAATGTCCTGCAGTCACCCCTGGAAGCTCAGAAGCGCACCATCTGGAGGATGGCACCCTTGGGCTCCTGCCTTGGGTCTGATATGAAGTGGTTGTGAGTTTTCTTTGGGTGCTATCCACTGAAGCCACTCTTTTGCTCACAAGTCATTATTTTTGCTTACTACAGGAGACCACTATCATATTTATCTGCCTCTGTACTGGTATCCAGCACATGCCAAGTTCTGCTGTCACTTGCAATTGCCACTGCCCGGGTTAACCAGAACATAGAATTTCTGGAAAACTTGCTTTTGTGAGAATTCCAAGCCAAATTAATGAGTTGTGGAGAAACACAACCTTTGATGTATGCACAAATGGCATCAAGCTTTCGGGCCTTCTTGAACTAAACTCCTAATCCTTGATCCCTTCCCTGCAATTACAGCAAGGGGAGTTGGTGCTCTCCACACACCATATGACCAGTAATGCCGTGTTCTGGCTTGGAAACGTCTATGCTAGCAAAGAGCTGCTGTGTAAGTTAGAAATCCAGCTCCAGCCATGCATGGTTAGCAGCAGCCCTGAATCTCTGCAGTGTCTATTTATACAATTTGGATTGACTTTGTATTCTATAGCTTAATTTATCTTCTGTCACAGTATTGTGCAAAGGAGTGGAGCCCCAGTCTTGTAACTCATCCTTACATTGTCAGTGCAAGATCCAGGGGTAAATTTCTTATAGATATGTATGAGTTCTGACATGGCAGATGGCTCTATTCTGTGTTGAATTATGGAACATGTTGTAACGTACATAGTTGCTTGATAGACCTTAATTATACCACAGGAGGGAGCCTGTATGGTTTAGCCCGAAAACATGCTCCTAACCAACTTCCAGTCTCCAAAATGCATCAAACACCTATTCATTTCACAGTAGAAGCTGATCATTTTAAGTTACTTGGATATAAGGAGGAAATGCATATAAAATCTTGGGATGGAAAAACTGCCAAGCTGGTTTTGAAGCCCTGCATTCTTCCTCAGTGCACACTTCTTCATTTATAATAACATTGAACGTGGATGTCACGGCTCATTTCTTCTTGGACAACATGGCAGGGTTCTTCCACCTACCCCCCAGGGGCCAGGACGTTACTGAACTCCATAGGATGAACCCTTTCCAAGACCTTCTTTCCCCTCCATCCACTCCCTTCCCTCTCACCCCTCGTGCAGGGACACAATGCTATTGGCAGGTAAAAGTGGAGTGCCCTCTCCAGCCAACACCACCTTGGTCTTTCTCCTTTCAGATCCTTTCTGCTTGATACCTCTGCCCATGCTTCCATGACGAAGGACTCGTGAAACAGAGGATTTGGGGTGGTCCGTACTGAGCCTGGCCCTGTAGCAGACCTGTCATCTCCTGTTCTCCTCACGGGTGAGCTTACAACACGGGCTCGTGCTTCCCTCGCCTTGCTTGGCCTTGTTTCTCGAGGCCAGTATGCTTTGGCTGTGGCTCCCCGAGCTCTCTAGTTCTCAACCCCGGAGTTATTTCAGGCAGTGCTGCACAGTTTCCCTTCCAAAGGCTTATGAAACACTCTTCTGGGACTCTTCACCTGACTCATTGTTTCCTGTGCCACCCCACAGTGGGAAGCACCGCCGTGCCGACGACTTCTTTGGGATGCTCCTGAGAAGAGACAGAGAGAGCCTTTAACCCACAGGTTTATCACCACGGGCTCAGAAGAGTAGTTTGTTGTTTGTTTTTTTTTTGTAGTGGTGTGTTGCTTTTTTTTTTTTTTGGTAGTTTTTTTTTTATTATTATTATTTTTTCTTTTTTTTTTTTTTTTTTTTTCCAGAAAACCTTCTGCTTTAGCTCCTTCTCTCTTCAAGGAGGTTTGCTTTCACTTAGCTGACACCCAAACTCACACTTTGGACAACTCGCATCCCAGACAACAGCGCTACAATAAGGACCGCTCCATACTTAGCAGGACACGCCAAATTGCTAAATGCCATATAACCACACCCATCATCAAAGGCCCATACGCTCCCATTTCATCCGCTCAATTGCAAACCACAGAATGACTTTGTTTTAGTCAATGGCAAGCAGTCTGACATGGAAGCCACCCACCTTCAAAGTGCCTTTGTTTGTTTGCTTGCTATCTTACTCAGGCTGGCCTGTCCCGCCACCTTCTCACTCCTTGTGTCTGAGTGGCCACTTATAATTGCAGATGCACTTTTTGTTTCACGTATTTTTCCTGAAATTGCGATTTCTACCTCACTGTTTTCATCTTGAAGCTAGGAAATGTTTGTCTGGATGCACACAGAATTAACCCTTTCTTCCATCCCTGATGGCCTGCAGCCTTCCCCCTAACTGTTATTTTTAAGAAACCGTTCTTGCCCCTACAAAACAATTTTTTTTCTCAGCCTTGAAGTGACTGATTTCAGACTATGAACAAATATGGTCCTAAATCCACAAACTTTTCCCTGTCTAACATATACTGCTTCCTTCTCCATTGCTCCTCTTCTTAGAAAGCACAGCACCTCTGATAAGGAGAACAAATTCTTCTGCTGAAAGGCAAGCAGGAACCCATCACATTAACAGAAACAGGCTTCCCATAGACTTCTTATGACCTCCATCTACTCTCTTAGCCCGGCTTCTTACAGAAACAAGGCTCTGTTTGATCAGATTATGTGTCATTCTGCCTGTCACTCCTCAACAATTACTGTGGAATTCTCTGGCCATTTTCTCTTGGGTTTGATGAGGTCTTCAAGATGTTAAGTTCCTACAAGGTCAGTGAAAAAATAAAAGGGTGGCCAGAGAGAACAGTTGAAGCAGGAGATCAGCCCTTATGAAACATCATCAAATCCACATGGGTACTCACATTCAAGTCTCAAACCCATAGGAAACTGAGACTTATTAATCCCATCACTGGTGGAACAGCTCAGACTTTCTTTCTGTTTCTGTTTTTGTTTGTTTGCTTGCTTGTTTGTACGTTTGCTAGAACAAATAATTCACTCTGGTGGAGTGCTACAAACTTCACAGATCCAACCCAAACACAGTTCTGGCTACAAACACTCAGGAATCTGGGAGCCTTCCATCCAGATCCACAGCCAAACTATCCCAGCTGAGATCCATAAGGAGCAACACGGGCAAGGAGCAACTGTGGCAAGGAGTTTGCTCTGACTTGTGGTGTCTCCTCTCCATGGAGATCCTGAATACATCCCACTCCTGCTTTTCTGGTAGATCCAGCAAGATCCAGTAGTTCAGCAGTTCAGACCACACCTGGAGTACTGTGTCCAGTTTGGGGCATTCCTGAAATTTATGAGGGATGTTGAAAAACTGGGAAGGCTACCACCAGCCTTATCAGTGAATCATCTTAGTAAAGGTAGACACTATGACAAGAGACTCGAGGGGTTCAGATTCAGCATTAGGAGAAATGCCTTCACTGGAAAATGATGCAGCACTGGGACAGGTCACCTGGGAGCAATGGCAATCTCCATCCTTGGAGGTTTTGAAGGCTCAGCTAGAACAGAGTCATGGTTGACCTGATCCCATTCCAAGCAGAACCTACAGGTCTCCAGAAACACCTTCCCACCAATATTTCTGTAATACTTGGAACATAGTTTGTTTCTTTTTCTGGGTTTTGTTGTTGCTGCTGTTGTCATTGCTTTAGTGTTTTCTTTTTTTTATCCCACTCTGCCTTCAAAGGGGTGAAAAAGCTTGACTTCATGGACTTAGTGAAACTCCCTCTACATCCAATCTGGATGGATTTTTCAGGTTCCTTGGATAAAGAAGACACCAGAGACCAATTTCCTGCCTGATGATAGCCAAGAATATCACTGTTCTTTTTTTTTTTCTTTTTTTTTTTTTTTCTTCTCTTCATCCATTTATATGTTTTATCAGCTTCATTTATAGGTGTGCTCTCAGAGTTCACAGTGTCCCAACTTGCAGCAATCAAGAGCTGAATGCATCACCCACATTAACTCTCAAGATTCATAATTTCAAGAGCAAGAATAGGACTGGTGGGGCTCCTGGTACTTCCCCTGACACAAGTTGGTCCCTAACACTGAATCTGAGATGCAGAGAAAGTGCCAAAGTCATCTGTCAGCTCAGAAGAGCATTATCAGTTCATTCAGTTCATCATTGGCATGGGACAATGTTTAATAGAAATCTTTATGCAGAATAGCAAAGAGATCTTGAAATGCCCCAAAGCAACCATAGACAAAATAGCCAAAAGAGCCCATAACGACTGCCTTTCCGTTCCATTTCAGTCAGTATGACACCAAAGCAGTCTAGGAATGTGGAAAATGTATATCCCACTTTGCACATCCATGCCATCAGTGTCTCATCTTGGAAAGCCTGTTCCTAGCTCCATTCTGGAAAAGCTTTCCCATATCAGTAAGTCAAAGGAATAGTACAGAATTGCTGATTCAAGGAGCTATCTTGGAGGGAACAGAAACAGCTAACATATACACACATCTGCTTGCTATGTGAGAGCAGAGGCCTTTGGTTCTGATGAAGAGTCACGACGTTTTACCTCACCTTTACCTTTTACCTTTTCTACCTCACAAAATAATCAAACAGCCCTAGGGTCTCCTATGGCACTTACTCTACACACACCTGTGATTTTCAAGGCAGACAGACAGGAATCTTCAAGTTAGAAGGGACTAAATATTCTCAGATTCAGAATATAAATTTCATGTAAAGTCAGTTTGCGATTGCTAAAGACTCAAAATCATTAACCAGCTTGTCTGAAAATTGTCATGAAAATCTAAGCTTTATTGAGTGCTAAAAGCCTAAGAAAGATGGAAACATATGAAAATAACAGGATAAATTCCCAGCCACCACCACCACTCCAAGTGTAAAAAAGAACCAAACCAAAACAATAGGCTCATTACAAATGCTCCAACATTTTGTAATAACCAAGCACTTAAAATGTTCTTGGTAGCTGCTCTGAGGATGCCATTTTTTTCATTACAACTTGTATTTAGTACATAATTTATAGCTGGCAGGATGAGGATAATCCCACAGTGTGAATGCACTGCGAGACTGCTGTAATTACACCAGCGCTGTGGTTATGGCCTTGTGGAACCGATACTTCTTTTTAATTGTGGAAATGATAAGATCAAATCCAACACCGTGTTTCTCAGTGGCAGGTTTGTGGCTGTAACTGTAGCTGCCAGCTGCCTTCCTGCTCATCTGCTTTCCCTCTAGGAGCCTGCAGACAATGGGACAATTTGCAGAAATGAGGACTGCAAGCTCGAAGCTGACCTGTTGGTGCAGGTTGTTGGAAATGCAGACACCTGTAGGATGTGTCTCTCAGTATCAAGAACATTGTAGGAATTATTATGCAAGATAACCAGCTTTGTTGGGGAGATAGACTGAAAGCAGAGGAATCCTCCCCTAAACCCACCAAGTCCATCCATCATCCACCTACCTACTATGTCCATGGGCACAGATTATCCCCTAGAGCACTGCAGAGTCACTGACCCCAAATCCACTTTTCCCACGTCCTGTGTCCCCCAGACCATCAAACAGTTAGAGCTTGGCCTCACTGGAAACAAAAATACAGCACAAGCAATTTAAATGAATGGGCAGATGGGACAAAAACCAAGCAAAACATCCAGATGTTTCTTTTCTGTCACTTCTGGTTTGTACTTTGTATTCTCCAGTAAGTCACTAAAATACTTTGATGTGAGAATTTAATATTGGTGATGGATTTGCATCAGCCAAGTAACCAGACAATAATCCATTGGTGTCAATGCTAATTGGCTTTGTCATGTTCTTAGGACAAAGGAAAAAAATCCTTAAACTGTTCTCTACCAGAAATAAATTTAGAAAATAAATATATTGGCCCCAACTTGCAAAAAGTCAGTGTGACATTTAGAGGGAGCTAAGAAAAGGAGTCCTTCCTGCCTTAGGAAGAAACTCAGCTTAACTTGGGTCCTGTTAACTTCGTCATACTATTACTTGGGCACTGTTTGGTATTAGTCACTAGCTGCTCCCTCTCAGCTTTATCCAATTTAATTTCAAATATAGAGCAAACAGATGCCTTTATGTTTCATTTTTAAATCATTTATTGTTCTACATGTAGCAAAGAAGCTTAAAAAAGAATGTGAAAGAATTGCCAGAAAAGGTTTGTGTGTGTGTGTGTGTGTGTGTGTGTTTTTTTAAAGATATATATATATAATTGCAGTTGTGGTTACTGTGGTTTCTTTTGGGTGGATCAGAAAAAAAAAAAAATCAAGTCTTCCTTCCTTGGGGATATAAGGGGAAAAAAGATGGAGAGGAAAAGTCATTCCCATGTCTAGTGCTTTTTATCAGTACTGAAATGAAACAATCAGGTTTAAGGGCTCATCTAGACGGAGGACTCTGGCACTGATGTAGCTCCCACAATGTAGTAGAGTCTGTGCGAGTCCCAAACGCTGCTCATAGCAGCAAGAGAAGCTGCAGAGATGCAAAGCCACCGTGCAAAGTCAGGGGGCTCCATGCCCTGCAGAATCCTAGCTCAGACAAGGTGGTGCAGCTTGCTCGTCAAGACAAAAAAATTGAGAAATTGATTTTTTTTTTTTTCTGAAATACCCCAAAGCAGCCTTACCAGCAGAACAGAGCTTTTGATCAATCAAAGTATATTTAACAACTACTTCTTTTGGAGGGGATGGGGTTGAAAATGAGGAAGTATGAAAAAATTGCTGAGCCCATTCAACAAGTCCAGTTTTTAAGAGGCCTAATTTAATTAGAAACACAACTAGCAAACAAATGAGCAATTAAAACAAAAAAATCTTTGTTCTAAGATACTTAATAATACAAGGATACTTTGGTGCTACACTACTGTGTTTGTCTACAGATCTTAAAGCTCTTGATGACCTGCTCCATGTCATTATCCCCATTTAATTGGCAGGGACACTGAGCAACTTCCCAAGGCCTCGTGACAGTTCATGGCAGCATCAGAGGGAAGAAGCACATCTCCTAAATGTGGTCCCAACTTCAGTCCGTGTGTGCATGTTTGTAACAGGTTAAGCCCCCATCCCTGCAGTTTTCCTTTGTTTATTTCCACTGGGGTGTCTCCATTGGTGGTTGTGGTGGGACGCTTTTTTTCTGAGTTATGGGAACATTGACCAGTCCTGGAGAACCCTAAATCCCACCCTGTGCATATAAATAGTCCAAGAGAGATGGTCAGAGCCTGCTTTGTCCATACACCTGAGGGACCAGAGGCCAAAAGCTGCTCTCAGCTTGCCTTGTGTGACTCTGACAGAGCTTCACAGACAGCAATCTATTGACATTTTGGGCAAAACACTTAAAAATGATGCACGAGCAGTTGGGGCATCACCCTCCTGGGTCCCATGTCCCCCACAGGATGGAGATTTTGAGCCAGTACATTCCCACCACGTGAACTCTCTTTGTCCCTGCAATGGGGTATTTGGGAAGGGGAGAGAGCTGCATTACACCAAGACTTTCCCTTTTCCCTCATGGGGCTGTCCCAGTGTGGTCCTAAATTAGGGCAGGTAAAGTCTGGTAGTCCCAAAACACACTAAAATCCATCCAAAGGTTACAGTTTACCAGCTGGGACCAGTAGAAGGTCAGACACAGCTTCGCAAATCTTTGCAAATTTTAACAGGAGAAAGAACATCCCTCTTCTGAAATATAATTTAAAAATAATAATAAAAATACAGAAAACCCCACACATAGTCAGAGCAGACCTCGGGGAAGTACAGACGGCAAGATGTAGGTCCATAGGAAATAGCTGGCCAGCCAGCACCGTCCTGGACAGGCTAATATTTGTGTAATACTAAAAAGCTTTTTGCCTTTCGGATCCTTCCATGAGAAAAGGCTAAAATATTTGGTGTACACATTTTTCAAAATGAGAACATACCATACATAGTTAAAGTAATGACTAGTGCGCTTAATCCCAGACACAAACTTTTCACTGAAGCTTTTTTTGGGCTGGGTCATGTGATTTATTCGGTTTTCAGTATCTATATATAAATCTACTTTTTTTTTTTTTTTTTTTTTTTTTTTTTCCTGGTTCATCCTTACCCATATTCCAAAACCTGCACACTTCATAAGCTATTTTGGTTTACCACATGGCTTGGCACTTGGTATTTTTCCTATGATGTGAAAACAAAACTTCAACTTGGCTGTTGGTGGCCATTATCTGAGATGCAAATCTTCTCGCTCGATTGCCGGGGCTCTAACAGGCGGCTAATTGCCCTTTTTGGCAGCTAGGCAACCCTATTACTCGGAGACCTTATATGGGGTTATCCCAAACCCCCAGAGTGGGAGCTGGGTCCCCAGGGACCCCCACCTTCCCTCACGGAGGGTGCCTTGATTTTGGTGCCAAAAGTTTGGGCAAAAAGCCTCAGGGCCAGCTGGAGAAGAGCAAGCCTGAGCCCGTTGGCTTGTGATCTGCTCTACCACATTACCCATATTCTGGCCCCAAACCATTTATTTACTGTGAATAAATTAATACTAAATACATCCTCCAGCCTCACTCACCCAGTCGGAAAACTACTCTGCTCAGCCACACACATGACATCATCATAAATTTTAGATGCAGGAAAATAAAACCAGGATTACCTGCATTTTTAGCACTCGGAGATGGGAGGGAAAAAAAAAAAAAAAAAAAGAAAGAAAAAAAAAAAGAGGCCTCCTCTTGTGTGTGTTGGTTGTTGAGTTAGGCTTTTTTTCATCTTTCTTTAGTTCTTACTTACTTTTTTTGTTTGTTTGTTTGTTTGTTTGTTTGTTTGTTTTTGTCATTAGAGATGCCATTCAAGGTGAGGGGAGACTCTGAATGGAGAAGAGAAAGACCTTTCAATGGGGAGTGCATCAACTTAGGGTTCTCAGTGTTGTCCCTCACAGATCGTGTGAGGTCTTCTCCTGTGCATGAAGGACCTGGTAAAGGCTGTGACCATCACTGCTGGTGCTTGGAGATGGGTTTAGGACCAGGAACCCATCCAGGATAGTCCTCCACAGTATCCTGCCTCCTCTTTCCCTCCCGCATTGCGGGGATCCCTTGGATGCAGCACATACATTTTCTTGGTTCCCTTCGCTAGCACAACGCTTTCATCTTGGAGCACATGTCCCCATCTCTGCCTGACCCGGTTCTGTGCCATTTCCCAGGCTCCAGAGAGGCGCGTGCACCCGGTTGCTGGCTCCCAGCGCTCGCACGCACTTCCCCGTGCTCAGCGCCAGCTGCCAGCCCCGTTGTTCTGCCCCCTGCCAAGCCCCTATTGTTCGTGTCCCTTGCTGGTGGCATCGCATCTCACTCAGCCAAACTCCTCCTGAGCGGGGGCCCAGGCTCTGGGTTTGCTTTTTTTTTTTTTTTTTTTTTTTTTGATTTGTTTTGTTTTCTTCAGGAGTGATGTTGAATTATCAGTTTTAGAGGGCCAGTTTTTAGGCACTGCAGATGGAGCTGGTTTGCAAAAGGAGGGTGTCTGGGGGGCTTCAATAATCCAGGCACTTTGACAACATGGAGAAATGGGAGCCTAAAGACCGAGAACCCAAATTCACACATAAGCTCTGAAAAGCTTGCAGCACAATTTTCCTCTTTCCCATCTCCAGCACGTGCTGCCCTGCTCATCACAAGGTGGGGAGAAGCAGCAAGGAGAAAGGGGAAGCCCCAGCCCCAGCACAGACACGCTGCTCTCACCAAATCTCTTGCGCTGGCAAGACACAAACCTCTGCTTCAGTGCTGGGCTGTTACAGGGCCTCATTTTAGGGCTGTGCTGTTCTTAGAGCAGAGGGAAATGAGCTGTCACTCAGGACTGTCATCCTGCTGACAAGCATCACAGCTTGGGGTACGTCTGAACAGCATGGGAGCACGCTTGTTTCCATCGGGAACTGCACCGGGTCGGCAGTCAGCATCCTGTTAATGTTACATTGTTGGAGACCTTTTTTTATAGGGAAGCTGAGGGAACTGTGCAGCTGGGGTTTCTCTGAAGTGTCACCAATTAAGTCAGTTTTCACACAGATGATCAATGTTTCAGTAGGCTCAGAGGTTCCCAGCTCTGGTTTCCAAATGGATCTCCTGGCTAGCAGATGTTGGCCAAAGCACAGCACCTCTCCAAGCATCCTAAAATACCCATCTCCTGCTCACACACCTTTATCAAGACCTCATTGGCATGGCTGAGAAACAGCACGCACCTCCTACCTTCTGCATGCATTTTAGGGAGAAAAGGAGGAGGCAAGGCACAGGCTGTTATGATTACAGCAGCACCACTTGGATCCCATGGTAACACAACTTCTGTGCTGTTTTGTTTCCCTGTTGTATAAATGAGAAAGGCAGGATCCTGACCCTGCATAGCTCTTGGGCAGTTGTGTTGCTCAGGTCACGGGACATGAAAGGGTGACACTGATGGGGTCTTGGTCTGAAGAAGAGACTGAGCAGCCCCACGTGGGGTCAGCCATGTGCCCTTGTCATAACCAGATCCTGGGGCACCGCCAGCACACACAGGCGGAATCCATGGGACAGCTTTCTGCTACTGACCCCCCTTGGGAAGTGGTTTCTGCACCCATGCAGAGCTGAGGTGTCTCTGCAGAAGCTCTCCAGGGCTGTGCCAGGACATCTCACTAACTGCAGGCAGAGGAAAGCAAGGCAATTTGGCTCTTACCCACCAGCATCATCCCCCAAGGGAAGTTAACTTCCCAGGGCCCCCTCCTAGCCTGCAAGAGCAGCACAGCTGGGGAGCAGAGAGTGACCCTGTGGTGGACCCTGAGATACGGCTCAAAACATCATCATGAAGCAAAATACGATGAGTCACTGGGCTTTTCACTGCAATGGCAGGCCAAGATCAGCCTCCATCCACACGGGGCTGATGGATCAGAATTAATCCTGTATGTCTAGAGGTCAGAATGGGCAGAGAAAGGGTCTGTCTTTTACAGATACCTTCCACAAAAGCACCCGTTCTCCCATGGTGCGAGAGCTCTTGTAAATAGAAGACTTGGTGAACACTTCAGACCCATCCTAGCAGAGAAGTTTTACCTTTTTACTAGTGTTTGCCTACAGCCACAGAGCTCCAGAACCCCAGCCAGCTCAGTAATACCGGCTTGGCTCCTTAATCATACATAAACCATTCAAATATACAACAAATAAATAGACACATTTCGTGCTCCTCCAGCAGGGCTTAGCACCTTTACAAAGGGATTTTTTTTGATACTTAAGCAATAATAGATTGGCTTTCATTTTGTTAAGACCTTACTTATATCAACATATCTGTTCAAGTACTACACTTCCTTTTATGAAATGCTGGAATTCTTTCATGTTGAAAACGCTTTTACAGCCAAGTCCTCAGTTGTGCTGGCATTTCTCGTGTCTTGAACTCCAAACTGGCTAACCGCAGTCTCAGAATTCCCAAAGGAAATAATGAAAATTCCTAAAATCCTTGGCAAGGAAACAGTTGAAATTTTAAATTGAGTTAATCGTTTTAGTGAAAATGCTTGTAATAAAATAAATATGGGGAGCTGGGGTGAGGAGGGGGAGAAATCTGCTTCAGAAATGAGCGTCAAAGGAAAAAAGAGAGAGGGGGTGAATATCTTCAAAAATGAATCCCTCTCTGCTCTGTTACAGTGTTTTGTGTTGGAGATAGCTGCAAACTCACACTGAAAGGAGGGTTTTGTTGGGTTTTCTGGTGCTATGGTGAAAGCAACATGCTCGAGATCCCACTTAATGCTTCAAGATTGCTCTGGTTCTGGAGGTTTGGCATGAATGATGCCAGGTGTCCTCAGCAGCTGCTAATAAGTTTCTGAGGGCAGAAACCTCATCTCTGGGATTGCACTTTTGTGACACCAGGATGATTTAATTAAACTTCTAACTCAACTAAGCAGCATAGGTCCTTGACAGGCTTTTTTTCTTGTTTAATTAAAGCTTAAAGGCTATAATTATAGCTGTTCTAATACACTGGAGAATCAAAAACACCATGACTTTTGTCTCTTCCTTTCTTTTTAGTGAATGCAGCAACTGGCTACAAGAACACTCAGTTAGCAGATCATCTCAGCAAACAATTTCCAGATGATCGGTTGTTTGTGGTGGCTCTTCACCATGTCTTTTCTCCCTAACCTTTTTAGGTGAACCAGCCTGGTGGAAACGTAAAAGAACAACAGCAACATGCACCAAGAGAAGGACACGATGACTGACAGGAGGCCAACCCCCAGTGGTCTGCACCCCACGTCACTGGTGTTTCACAACTTTCCCCGGGCATGAGTTTGCAGCTGCGAGCTTTGCAAGGCACTGCTTTATTATTTGGTCTTTTGCAACTACCAGATCGCTGACCAGTTCATGCTACAGGGGAAGAATCTGTATTTCTGGATTCACTCCTTCCCCAGGCCCAGCCATCCATCTGCTGGGAAATCTCCTCTGGCATCCCGTTATTCCCGCTGCTGTGCCACGTACTGCAGTGTTTGTTCATCGCCATCTGTGGCTTGGAAAAACACAACAGCTGGGTTCAGAGCAGCACGCGAATGTCCACAACCTCCATGGGCTTTGTCAGCTTCTACTGCACGCCCATTGTCATCTTCCATTTGCAAGGAGCTCTGGGAGGTCAAAAATTATGATAGCCATTTCCAAATTGAAATGACACCCTAGAGGAAGCCCCTTCCAACTTGTGCTGTGCTGTCTTGTCCTGCAGGAGAGACCATTAAAAGACAGTGCCACAGGATTATAAAATTGGCAGCACCTGGCCAAACTAAAGGCTCATCTGGATTGCAACTGTGCCTCCACCCATGGCCAGTGTGAGGGATGGGGTCTTGACAAGGACTGCAATATTTACACAGGGAAATAGCAACAGGCAACTATTCTGGAGTCCTGCTCTGCAGTGGATCCCTACACTTTCTCCAGAGAAGTATCCCCATCTTCTTCCAACCAGGATGCAAAATTTGTTGGTATCTTAGTTTCTTTGTTGGTATTTTAGTTTTTCTCTCCAGGCGATTGTGAGCAATTGGGGTCACAGAACAGGTGAGCATTCCTGGTGCGGTAACTGCGTGCAGCTGGTGTCGGAAAGGGAAGAATCCATGCACAGTGCTTCAGAGTGCAGGGATCACTGCCTTGGGATCTGAACTGCAGCCTGGTGTGATATTGCAGCTACCAGGCACCTGACCCACCCAGCTGGATGCTCTTCTCCATCTTATGTAAGGGGTGAAGGCATTTCTCTACCTGTCTGTGACGTTGGTCTTGCACCCACCAAGACTCATAGAGTGGGAGGCTGTTGCACTGCACCGATCATGGGATCCCAGAGACATTTATTTAGGAAAACACCATAATTTCCCTGAGAAAGGGAGATCCCTAGTTATCCAGAAGAAAGAAGTAATATGTGTAGAAAGAGTTTGGATGTTTTCAACAATAAATAACCCTTAAAAAAAGAGAGGAGACTAGAAAGAAACAGCACTAAAACATGATGCTGAGGGGAGGTCAGGAAAACAGAGCCAGCAGGGGTAACAAGTCAGATAAGATCATGCCATCAGTGAAAGCAGTTGCAAAAGGAAATGGATATTGTTATAAACCTCAATTAATTTAATCTAGTGTATCACTGAAAACAAATTATGACCTCAGATAAAACAAAACTAGTGAAACAAAGAACAAAGCTATTGCAGTCATGATTTACAGTTCAAAGATATTTTGTTTATTTCCTCTGCATCAGAGATCTTCGTTTCCCCTAGAGAGCATATGAATAATTAAAGGTGGTTTCTTATGAAGTGTTTGCTATTGCTCGCTGTTGCCAGCTCAAGGGCCGATATGGGAACAATGGTAGGTTATTAGACTTGCTGGTTGCATGTTGCCTTCTGTAAATAAACCACAGGAATAAATGACTTCCCTGCAGTAATAGCAATCATACTGCTTTGTTTAAGTCAGGAATCTAAATAACGGGCGTATGAAGGCTCATGTGGTTTGTACACTCGGGCTGTGTTTGAGGAGTGCATGATGAGGGTCGTGCTTTCACAGCAGCTTTGACATCTGAGGAAACACCTGCGAGGTTAGGGGGGAGCCAGTCCTGTCCCCTCAGAAAGGCCCACCCAAGCTCCAACACTTGTACAAGGGCAATAAGGCAGAGCTGTCCTGCCCCAAAGAGGGGTTTAACACATCGGTTACTTGCAGGAGCAAACCTACAGGAAACACAGAGACCATGCAGGCCCAGCTCCCTCATCCACACCCTCTAGGCCCGAGGGCAATAGTGGGCTTTGCAAGTGGTGCAAGCATCTTCTGTAAGCAGTGGAGAGGGGACAGCAAGTCTGAGAGCAACTCATCAGGCTTCAACGTGCTTTTAAGAAAGGGGAGAGCTGGATTTCAAAGTGGCCGATCTCTTCCCATTAGCTCTAAAGGAAGAGCCATTACCTTAGGTTTTATACATGTCTTGTGGCCTACAGGGAAGGGAGATGAGTCCAGCCAAGGTCAGGGTACACCCAGCAGGGTGGGCAGAGGGCACAGGCGAGCCATGTTTAAGCTTTTGAGATCCCTTTGACATGCACACTGTGGAGAGAGCCAGGAGATACCTCTCCAAACACTGTCCTGGAGGTGATCTGCCCTGTGTGGCCTGGGGAAGGGCAGCGGCATCCTGGTATATATTTACTGCTGGTTTTGATATGGGAGGACAGAGGGGATGAGAGAAATCCTCACTTGTGGATCACCCACCCAGAGAAAACAGACCACCCTTGTGAACAGTTTAACCATAGGAATGAAGGAAAGCAAGAGGATTGCCTATAATCTGTGCATGGGGACAAAACAGGGTACCCAAGGAGGCAAACCGGGTAGCGGAGCAGCACTGGTTGGCACTGGATGCTGGCAGGGACACTGCGTGAGGCTGATCCCATGCAGGGACAGCAGCAAGCACATAGCAAAGAGGATCCAGAAGCACCATCCCTGGGGACCGGGGGAAAGAAAGTGCCTTCATTGTACCATTCCTAAGGCATGCTGGGCACCTCACAGAATGACATGTGGTCAACATCCTGGATGCAGCAAGTCCCGGACGCCGGTGGGGTCCAGCTGAGAAGCACGTGGACTGCTGCTGACAGGGCAGAACAGCCTCTGCTGGAGGCCGGAGGAGGACAATGGCAGGACACCGAGCCTCGCCGGGGCTGCCAGCCCGCAGAGGGAGGGCCTGCCTTGGGGTTGTTGGTTTGCAGTGCGCCTGGTGTAAGAGGGTTTGGGCCCTGCTCCTGGAACGGGGTCCCCGAGGAACCACTACAATTGAAGGGAGAATAATGAAAGCTCTGGTCTCAATGCAAGTCACCCACTCTCCCAACGAGGCTTTGTTCCAGGGCCTCCAGTTTAACCCAAATTGACACCAACTCGGCGAAAGCCCCCAGCTGCACATTCCTTCCATACAGTTTTACAAGCTGCAAATGCAAAACCACAAACCAAACTGGGAAGGAAGGAAAAAAAAAAAAAAAAAAGACAAAAAAAGAGGAGCCTGAATCATGCAGAGTCCCCACTATTACCTTCCATCCTGCCCCTGTTTCTGGTCATCATACCCCTGCTGTTTCCTACCACTTTTCTGCAGTAGTTTCTTGCCTTTGGAAACCCTCGACCACCCACTTGCAGAGACTTAGCTTCTTGCTGAGGACTGCCCCATCTCTACACCAAGGGCACAAGTCAGCTCCTGAACTGCTGGTCAGGTTAGGACATCTTTCTGGTGACAGGCTTGTGGTGAGGTGCTGGGACCCCCAACAGCCATAACTACTTTTAAACAAACAAAAAGAGCTTACTAATAAAATCCGAGCAGCAAACACAAAGCTTTTCTTGGACAAGGAAACCACTTGCCAGTTGGCCAGAACTGCTGAAACTCAATGTGTGGGACTATGTACTCATGAAACACCACCTCGCTGAAGGCTCCGTTCCCTGGTGAAATGGCTCACCCAGTTTTGTGGGCAGAGTGAATGGTGATGAGCTGCCTTCCTGGGTTGAGCAAGCCACCACAGCACTGTCCAGATGTTAAGCAGGTTGATTCCCATCCTGCTGGCTCCTAAACAGATGGCGTAACTGCAGATGTCTACTCCACAGCCTGTGAGATGTGGGCTATTCCTTGCCAAAATTGGCAAAGGTTTTGCCACCAGCCTTTGCCAATGGGAGATGGATCAAACCGTTGTGCCTTTCTGCTTCTTTACCCATTTCAGTGGTGCTTGCTGATCTTCCAGACTCACTGGGCTGATGACACACAAACCAGCCTGTGACTTAGCAAAGCTCCTGATCCCCTTCCCAGGGAAAAGATGCCTTAAAGGACAGGTTTGCTCAGAAGAAGAAAACATCACCTTATAACAGATCAGATCCTGGGGTGATGAAGTATTGATGTTGCCAAGGTGATTAATGAAGAAATACACACTTTCCAAGTCTGGTGCAATGCATGTATTTTTGTTCCAAGAGGAAACCTCATGTCACCTACTTCACACATTGGAAACGGGCTGTTGTACGTCACCTGCTTTCCCCTGCACTGAGCTGAGCAGCAGACTTGATTACTCTTGCTCTCTCCCACTTCTCCATCCAGACCTGATTTCCATGGAGAGATCTTCAGTGCTGTTTCTAACAGCTCATCCAGCTGGAAGCTGTCTGGAGAGCTGCCCACACCTACCAGTATCTCCCAGTGACTGTGAGGTAGGTCTGTGTCATACAATCAGTGCTGTCATAATGAAAGAGGCCATCCGAACAGGCACATGCACATCTGATCTGAGTCACTCCAGCACGTTCCCACTCAACATCCGCTGTCCTGCCTCCAAATTTAGCCCCAGGTGATTCCTCCTCTCCCTTTTTAGGTGAAGGTCACAAGAGCAGCCAAGAAATCACCAGGAGCCAGCACTGGAGTTGAGGGCTGAGAGCAGGTTGTTTTGGTTTGTTTTTCTTTCCCTTCTTCTCCTTTTTCAAAGTGGCTTTTTTTTTTTTTTTTTTTTTTTTTTTTTTTCCCTCTTGGTGTCTTCTGCTGTGAGCTCTATTTGGATACTTCTCCATCATACTCCAAGCTCTGTAAATACCTGAGGCTGCTCTGGTACATTCAGCAGCAGCTAAAAGAGGATTGTTAAACCTCCCTGACACAGAAGGACGGGGCGAACCCCTGCCCAGGGAAGTGTTTGGGTTTAGTAATACAATGGAGCGCACAATGGAAAGTGCAGTGCACCTACTGGGTCTTCTCATGCTACTTCTGGAAGGATAAAAGCACACTAGGACAACAGCTGCTCTCTGAAGATGTGTTTGCATGCCAGCAGTGCTAATGCATAGAATAAACTGGATTTTTCCAATTGCTAATGATTTTAATCTTTTCCTTCTGTCTCTGAAGTCGAGGGGCTGACAGAACACAGAGTTGGCTCATGGTGTTTGCTTCCCCTTTTCAGTGCATTTTCTGTAATATTAACCACACGCAAACTCAGAGATCACCTTCTGCCTGAGGATGGCCATGGGGTTATTGCACCTCCCTGGGTGTTTCTTTCCATGGCTGTGACCCACTGCAGCACTGAAAGAAAGATGTTCCCAGCTCTTCTGTTTTCCTACACACATCACATCATCCCTTGGCATCTGTTTCCTTCGCCAGCTTTTGCTGGGAGCTGTTGCCAGCATTTGTCAGCTGAAGCAGGGGACAAGCCTTGCTTTCCAGATCAGCTGCTCCACAAAGGCCAAGCTATGGATCTCTCTGCCCATCCTTTGGTGGAGCCAACCTTGAAAGCATCAGAGCAGCCTGGGCACTGCATCACCTTCCCTAATTACCTGCGCTCAACTGTCAGCATCATATTCTCCTCAGGGCCAAACCCAAAGACTTTTCAATTCAGACAAAGCAAATAGATGATACAAATTGCTATCACTACAGGACCCTCAAGTCGGCCAGGGATATTTTCCTGACTGGGACAGTGCCGGAACAGGGGCCTGTCTGCTTTTCAAGGGATGCAATTTGATCCTGAATTTTGCGAATAGGATTCAGGATTTTTCTGTCTTCACCGGTGAAGAGGCAAATCTTGTCACCTTCCCAGCATGGCAGAAAGCCAGCACAGGAGCCCTGAAAGATGGATACAGCTCAACTGGCCACCCAGTACACCAGCAACTAGGGCATGGGCAGATCCTTCTGAACAAAGTGCAGAGCTTTCTCCATCTCAGGTCCTAGGAGCCTGTGCATGGACAGCCTATTACAGATCCTGGTCCAGAATTCATGGAGGTAACAGTACAAAAGATGAATGGGACCCACCCTTTGCTAGCTTTGCCTGCTGCAGTGGGTAGCCCCAATTTTCTTCCACATCCTGGATGCAACCTTCTCGCTTCTCTTTCCTGCTCCTACCCCCTATCAGTGCTCAGAGCACAAATCTTCCATTTTTTTCTTCTTCAAAGTGAAACATTCTGTATCTTATTTATTTTGAAAACAATTTATAAGGGCAATAATAACATCCTTTGGCTTCTTGCCTTGATAGCCCCAGGCATTCTATATGCCTCATTATGGGAACAAGCACACACCCTGCCATGTACTACTTATATAGGCAACTCACTGTACGCTCATTAAAAATCTGTAGGTATTGGCTGATATACTCAAAGCAGAAAGCGCGCAGCGCTAGCAAGTCTGCATATTACTGCCGAGCATAGAAAATGACTGCATAATAGGTCGTGTGGTTCAGCAACGCAGCTCAGTATCCTGGACATCTGAAAACCTTTTGTGGTTCCAGCATCCCACACAACCGCGTGCCGTTTCTGGACGCAGGAGGTGGCGATACGAGCGGTTACACAAGGAGGCAGTCGTTTTACACGAATCCACGCTGCGACCGATGCAAAAAAAAAAAATGTTCACGTTTCATGGAAGGAGATAAATAACGCAAAATCAAAGCTGCTGTTACAGAAAAGAGGAGGGAAAAAAAAAAAAAAAAAAAAGCCGACTCTTGGAAGCCTCGGCCTCCAAGTGGAAGAGCAATGCCCCTCAAAATGGCCAAGGAGAAAAATGCGCAGAATGTCCTTGTGTTGTGCAAAGAGTAATTGCACTGGGCAGGAGTTTTAAAGTAAGCAAACATGACTTCCAATGTGATCCATATTAAGATTTATTGACCCTTAAAGTCAATATTCTCTGCATCAAGGCCAAGGTTAACATTGACTTTGAGGCCAATGAGAAAGCTCTAATGAAGTGACGGTTAAGAGGCCCTCACAAAACTGTCTCTTTTTTCAAAGGGGGTTGGAAGTCTCTACCCAAGATCAGCCCCATCTTCCTCTACATTTCAAAGGCATCCAAATCTGCTATGCTTTCTGCAAAACCCCAGCCATGTTAATACCGTGCCAAACTGATAAACCCTTTGGATAACTCTTCTAGCAGAGACATATGCACCCTCCAGGGTATCATCACCCTGATGCTCTGATCGTGGTCAGGACCTGTTCATCTCAATCCAGTATAAACACAGATGGAAGGAAAACTTGACCTCAGCTGATGACAAGCTAAGAACTCATTGGACAGCACTGTAGAGAAAGTCAGTATTAGTAAAATGCTGTTATTAGACAAGTCTTACTCTAGGGAAGAGCAGGCATACATCAAGAAACCAGGGGTTTGCAAGGTTGTGCAAGAAGAAAGTACGTCACACCTCAGCCTCACCATTGCAAGTTTACAATTTCCTTTGCTATTCACAGTGAGATGTTAAGTGGACAGAGAATATACAATCTCAGTAGATTAAATTTAAGGAGTGGTTACCCAGGGTCTACTCTGATGTGTAACTCTGTACTTTCAGAATATCCATGCCTGAAAAAAAAGGCAGATTTCCAAAGTTGGTTTGGGCACTTGCCCAAAACCTTGCTATACCTGCAGAAAGGCTTGTGTCCCAGACATGGTCTCCTTTCCCCAGTTTTACTAATCAGGCCAGTAAGCGATACTCCTTCTCCTATAAAATCTTGACTTCCTTACTACTGATCTGCCAAACCTTCATTAGTAAGAGGTGGGGAGCAGAGCTGGAGAGAAGCCCTGGAAGTTCTGTTCTTAGTGACAGTGCAGTGCAGCACAGCTCACCACTGAGTGCACACATATTTTGAGGGCTTATACAAGAGCACAGCACTGACAGGGAACATGGATGTCTTTGGAGTACAGAGGGGATGTAGCGTAGCACATATTTCAGCCCTGTTCCAGAGGCAAAGCTTTCTTTTTAAACTTCTTTGACTAAAGTTGCAAAAATTTCCTTGGGACTTTGTTAGTTCTGTACACTTTTATGTCTTTCCCCAGCTGCTTGCTTTCTCCTTGTGTTCATTAAGACATTTGGTTTTGTTACAAGGTCTGGGCAAAAGAAAAATAGCTGTATGTATATATAAACAGACTATTAAAATAAAGAGCACCATGTACTGGCACAGAAGAATTTGTAGTGTTATTTAAAAGTTTTTAGGTTCAGTGAGGCTGTTATGCACAGCAAATGGCATCTCAAGCCCAGCTCCTACCAGTTTTCTCATCATGCTCTTGTTCATCTGTCCTTTATTTTTCCTTCCCCAAGAAGCACACACATAGGGTCAGATCCTGCAATTCCCAATTGTCAGGAGGGAAGTTCGCTCAGCTCTCATGGATCTTGAAAAAATTGGTCCCTGATGACCTCTTTTGGCATTTCATCACAGACTGCTAAACACCTCCCTCTGATCCTCTGTGGTGGTGCTGTGCTATGTGGCAGCATCTTCTTTCTTCAATAGTCTCAAATAGGAAGAACACAGCAGGCCCTATAGGGTGCATCCAGGCTGCTTCATTATGCCAGAATTAGGGGAAAGAAAAGAAGAAAAAAAAATAAAGAAGCAAAAAAAGAGGGAGAGAGAGATGGGCAGGATACCACCACATGGGCCAGTGCCCCACTTGCAAGAGTCTCAGGGGAAGCTGATGAGGATTTGCTGCCCACAATGCAACCACAGCTCTAGATGCATCCCAAGACCCATGTTGTGGCCCCTCTTCAAAATGTGATCAGTAAAAAGTCAGTGCCCAACCTAAACCTTTATTTAGCTGCTTTATACAATTACCACATAACTTGGCATGGTGGGCACAGCCCTACAGGGACTAGGAAAACACGCAGTGAACAAGGAGGCAAGCTGGCAGTGAGATTTTCCCACACTTTCTTAGAGAATCAATTTTCTTCTTGCAAATGACAAACAGAAAAGAAGAAGAAGAAGAAGAAGGAGGAGGAGGAGGAGAAGGAGGAGAAGGAGAAGGAGAAGGAGAAGGAGAAGGAGAAGGAGAAGGAGAAGGAGAAGGAGAAGGAGAAGGAGAAGGAGAAGGAGAAGGAGAAGGAGAAGGAGAAGGAGAAGGAGAAGGAGAAGGAGAAGGAGAAGGAGAAGGAGAAGGAGAAGGAGAAGGAGAAGGAGAAGAAAATAACTGTTACCACTCACTCACTCTGGGGAGCACATGAAAGATGCTATGGCTGCAACAAATTCATCCTAGCAATGCAAGATCCAGCCTTTTGCATTTCTGCACAAATCCATGCTGTTTCTCCCTAAAACATGTCACTATTAATTTTGTACAGACACACTCCCACTCAAACCTTTTGTTATTATACAGATATTTCAGCCACCTAAGTGGTGCAAAATTAAAAAAATGTGCAAACAGAAGAGCTTTGGGGATGCAGCACCAATGAACATTACCCTCTCTGGAGCAAAGGAATGGCACAAACAGCAGCAGTGAGCTTGGAGGTGAGGCTCCAGCTTTCTGCTTGGTGAGATTATACCTTTAAGAGGCAAAAAAAAAAAAAAAAAAAAAAAAAAAAAAAAAAAAAACAGAAAAGAAACCTAATCCTTGGGATGAGTCACTCTAAAATTGCCGTTTCTCCCCTCATAGGGCTGAGCAGCCCCACACAATGCCCCCGGGGCACAGGCTCCTCATTTGGCAGGGCTCAGGGCAGAATTCAGGCCGGGGAATACCTTTACGCTGGAGAATTTGGCTTGTAACAAGGCTTTTCAGGAACATGGCAATTGCCCACGTGAACGCATGGCTTCCTGCATTAATATGCTAAAGAGACAAGACAAGCATCTTTAACTACAGCTGAGGACTAATTAAGACTGCTCTTTTACAAATATTGCATGGTTCATTCCATTCTTCCCCGATTAAGAACAAAAGAAGAAAGAAGTCATTTATTGTCATGAGTCACTTCAGATACAATGGAAGGAATTCCAACAGATGACTGAGACAAAACAAAAGCTGACATTATGAAAGCCATGTCTAAACACTAATTTAAACTGTCAACTTGCTAGTGAGGAAGGTTCATGACAGAGGGAGAATTAAAACTTAAAAGAGCACATAAATCATTGAAGAGATTAGCAGCGTGTGATGGGGCCAAAGTACGCCGCGCTGGAAGCTCGCTGAATGGTAGTAAGCTGCCCCGCAGTTTGGGGGTGAATGCTGTGTTTTGCCAACAGTCCTGGGCTAAAATGAGTGATTTGGGCCGAGTTCCCAGAAGCGGGAGCTGTGTGAGTCAGTGGCGTTACTCCCACGTCCAGCAGGTGAGGATCAGACCCCTTGAGCAACATCCTAGGGCTAGATAAAATCTAGCCCAAGCTTCTCTCCGACTTGGAGGTGCTTGGTTTTGGAAAGGAGCCAAAATGGCTTCGGGTCACATCCAGAGCCTTTGTAAACAGCCACAGCAGACTCCCATGACCTGGACCTGCCCACGACACGCAGGGAGCCCACCCTTCCCTTCCAGCAGCACCTCTGCCTCTCCCTCTCCTCTGTTTTCCAGGGAACATGTCCTGAGGCAGTGCCTTGTAACTCACCATAGACCTGCCTCCCACCAGCAGAGAGAAAACTAGCTCATCTCTGCCGGAATAAAGAAACGTGGCATTCAAAATTGCATTGTGTGATACAGGGTTTCAACTGCGGATTTTCTTTCTACACATTAGAGCAATTTCTTACACAGATTTTCAAGCAAGCTTACACTTTTCAGCCCAGCTGGCTTCTCAGACTGCCACACAGCCTCCAGCTATCACACAACAGCTCTACAGCACATCTTATTCTGCATAAGTCTTCTAAGGGCTGTGGGCAACAGTACAGCAAAATGAATGAATATTGGGACTCTGTGTCATCTAAAATCTATATCTATTTGCTCCTATTGTTTTTAATACTCCTAAAACAGAGAAACCATAATAGATTACCAAGTAAGAACTGTTCATATTGTTGTATTCACATAGGTTTAGCACCCATTCTAACTATTTGTTATCAAAGTGACCCTGAAATCCATGCAAGCAAAAGCTCCACCTTGACTTCAACTCAACACGAGCACTGCTTCCTTCCTAGACCAGAAAGCCACCAGTGAGGTCTCCAGCGAAAGCCCCATCTCCCCAGAGTTTACTTGAGTCAAAAGTCAAAGGCCAGGAAAATATTTGATTAGTTGGTGAATAAGAAGGCATTTGAGAGTGCTGTCTTAATGCAGATATTTAACCCATTAAGAGACTACTTTTCTTGAACACCAACAATGAAGAAGTCCCCCATCCTGCTGTACACTCTCCCACGGACAGGGATATTAGTCTGGGAGGACCACAGGCTCTTTTTAACTATCTGAACATCAGCCCTAAAGTTAATGGAGAGATTGCACTGCCACGGTCCAGGCCCTTGCATCCTAAAAGTGCTGCTGGAATTAGGTCACTCTCAGCTTTGGCTCCGGTTCAGGCAGAAGTTCAAAAAGTCAATTATAAAATAAATAAAAAGAGGGAAAGTAAATGAGATGCAGAGCCCTTTAACTTAGAGGGATGAAATCACTGTGGAACTCGGGGAGAGCTTTGCTGTGAGTTTAGGAGTGATCAGGACCCTTTGTAGTGTCGTTACATTTGGCTAAACATGTTACAGAACTACAGATTTTTTTCTTCTTGTCCTTGTGGTGAAAATCAATACAGCTTTGGCTATATCACTGTTGCCTACTTATGTTATGTCAGTACTTGCAAGCCACAGCCATTTTTACTGTTGTGTAAGGCCCCATAAGAAGGCTGAACAGGAGGAGTGACCCATCCTTTATGCACAAGAGGCAAAGAAGAAAATAAATAAACAGTTGGACAATACTAGCCACAATCATGAAAAGAGATGTTAAGAAAAAAAAAAAAAGATTTTTTTTTTTTTTTAAATTTACAGAGAGCTCTTCACAAGTGTGAAGAAAAAGACCAATGGGGCTGCACATGGAGGCTCACTGCCTCCCTGTCTGGCCTCTAGTACGGACTGATGGCTAGACCAAAAGGGGCTGTGTTAGCTCCTGGTCTTTGCTTCTTCTGGCTAGGATGAAGACAGAGGAGCTGCTAAGACAGGAGTCACTTAAGACGGGGTCAAGTAAAGGACTTGGGCGAAATATTTTTGCAGCAGTATACCAGAGGATTTCAGTGAAACAAGGCTGCACGTGAAGACCAGAGGAAAGGTTTATAGCAGAAACCAAGACAAGAAATGAGATCCTCAGGAGAGGATTTGGATGTGTGAATGGGGGAGTCCCAGTGTGTCTATTAGAGATGTTCAGCAGGAAGTCTGCAAGGCTTGACCATCTCCTGGTTGAGGGGGCACAGAGATGGCCAGGATAAATATGATGCACACAGGAGTAGAGGCAGTTTTGGCTACTCTATCTTTGGCATTAAAGAAGGAAAGAAGTAGAGGAACATGAAAAGAAAGACGAAGACTGTGTTTCTCAGTCGAGTTGGTCAGCTGAGGAGAGAGGTGCTGGGGCTCTCTATTTCCAGATGCCAGCAGAATCTCTGTGGAATGGTAAAATTAAATGGAAAAGGAGGAGGTCCCATGTGGAATTTGGAAAGGGACAAACTGAGGGCAAGACTGCAGGATTCAGAGAAGCAGCAGAAGCAGACAGAATCATGATATCACGGGGAAGCAAGATTTCATGGGGAGGAACATGAGGCTTACTCTCAAAAAGGTGCCAGACCAGCCAGGGAAGAGGAGGATGGGAGCTCTGGGCTTGCTCCAGAATACACCCCAGCATGAAGACACAAGGATCCTATTCAGGTCCACTGAGTATGGGGTCAAGATATTGCCTTCAGCGGGCTGCTGTGCTTGTGTGGTCACAGCCTGGACACAGCCAGACCACCCGACAAGGGTCATACTTTGTGTACTTCAGTTACTGGTCCTTGGAGCCTCCCATGGGAAAGGTGGAGCTCGAGGGGATCCCACTGGTGTCGTGGAGCCACACACCGGGCTGACGGTGAGCGTTAATGTGGGTGCAACGCTCCCTGAAGCCTCGGCCCAACGATGCTGCAATGAAGGGGTGAATCAGGCCTTTTCACATTGACGTCAGTAAAGTTACACCCAGGGTAAAATTAGCCCCAGGACAGTCGTTCTGACACTTTCACAATAGCACTTTTTGGGGTTTTGGCTTAGTTTTGCTTTTTTTTTTTTTTTTTTTTCTTTACTTTTTTAAGTGATTCTCCACTAAGCCCACTTCTGCAGTGTGGAGAGGGAGAGAGACGGCCCCGGCTGCTTTGTGTGCGTGGATCGTGAGGGACGAAGCAACGTAACCGTGCTGACAAACAGATCACGCTTCGGAGATCTGAGCCTGAGCGTTACCTTATGTTTTAGCTGCTCGATCGGCTCCCACGCCTGGGACTGTTTGAATTTCCCACCAGCTCAGCGCAGCTATTTTCCACATACTTTAGGTGCCAAATTAATTGTGAGCTCAATGAAACGACATTTCCAGGCTCCTGACGAAGAGCGTATCTATCGGTGGAGAGCAAGACACGCTGCTAAGCTTTTACGAGGTCGTTCACCCGCATCCGAAATGTGGGTGAGCAGCTGGGCCCCGTGGGGTTATTTGAGGACCCACTGGTGTGCGCCGCGATGCGAAGCCAGCACGAGTACCCTACGTGTGCCGATCGAAGAGAGGTCCGTAAATACATGTGCAGTTGGCTGAATTTTTTGCTCAGCTCCCATCCGTGTTTGTAAACACTGGAGAAAGAGACCCGAATCTGTGTCCAACCCCGCGCAGTTACAGAACATACTGTAATTCTGTAATGCGAAACAGAGTGGCTCGCTAACCGTGCAGATCTGGAGAGAATTCCTGACATGATCCTTTTACGTATTTTATGTTAATCACTTCCATCTCAGGAACACACGCAAACAATACCCTATTAGACGTTCCCTTTGGCACTCGGACAGCAGCGCAAGCTGCCGCATGTACCAGAGTGGCGGCCGGAGCAGCCGCAGTAGGGATGGGATGGGACGGGACAGGACATTACAGGAGGCCATCGGTGGATGTTGCTAATGGGAAATCGCCAAAGGGTAACATACAAAAGGGCAGAGCGACCACCACCTCCTTGTTTGGGTTTTCGTGCTGGTTTTCCTGTGGGTTTTTCTAGGAGAGCGAGTCTCCGGATGCCCAGGAGGGCTTGTGGGTGTCAGAACCGTGCCATGATCCCAGAGACCCCAATGCTCTTCTGCATGGGGTAGGAAGGAAAATTTCCCTGCACAGAGCTGCACATCACTGCCTCGAGCAGGACCCTCTTGGGTAGCACACGAAGGATCAGTACCTGCCTGGTCAGGTTTTTCCATCCTTTGCTCAAGTTTGCAGAGTGGTACGAGGGGTATGTGACTATTTAACTCTTAAAACAAGCCTTTACTGCTTTCAAAACTGGATTGAAAAATATTTTCCCACTGGAAAGAGGCTGAACTACCTAAGCAGCAGGGCTTTGCTGCAGCCTGTGACACCAAAACACTTTACAGAGGGGAGGTGGGACATTCATGAGCATTAAGGGGATGAATCCTGCTGCTGTAGAAAACAGACAGGAGACCATGGGGACCTCACCAGTGCTCTGCAAATAGCCTGGGAGGCAGGCAGGGGGATGAGAGGGGAGAGGAGGCATCACTGCAACTGCAGGAGCAATCACAGATAGAAGACACATAAAACAAGCCCACTGCTGCAACAAGGCTGGCTCCTCACCTTTAATAAAATACCAACCCGTGGTGAAGTCAGGCAGCTGTGCACATCAGCAATCACCACAGGGCATTTAGGGCTGGCACAGTGCCCCATCGCCAGGGGTGTAGGATCTGCAGGGGTGCCTCCATCCCTGGATGTACCCATCACGCTTCAGCAGATGGGTATCCACCAGCATCACCCCACACCAGATCAGAGCAAACCCCAGGAAAAACAGAAATAAGACCTCTCTAAAAGCCCAGCACAAGGTTTTGCAAGGATCTGAGGATTCAGATCCAGATACTGCATTTACCTTTTGCAGCAGATGGATTTTTTTTTTTTATTATTACTCACTAAGATGAAAATCTGGGGTGCTTACATCATGCAGCCCTTTAGTCCTGGTAAAGCAGGACATACTTGTCCTAGTGCCAGTGAGAAGCAGTGCCTGGGAGATGGGACATTTCTGCTCAGGATGTACTTTTAAAGCATTTTAAAAGCAGCCCTGACGTTGAATAATAATGCTGAAACAGAATTCACTCCAACATTCACTAGCCCAAGTGTCTTTGCTGAAATCATGCTGTTTCCCTATTGTTATTTAACAATAAATCCTGCCCCCAGGGAAATGTGTATAAATATGAATTTAAGAGTTCCCAGATACAAAGAATCTCCCTTTTTCACCCTCCCGGGAGATAAATAGCTTAGAAATCTTCCTACCAATGTGTGCTTTTCTCAAGACTTTTCCCCTTAATGCTGTAAAATGCTTCTGGAGCATCCAGACAGTGAAAGAGCACAGCACAGCGAAGAGAAACTTTTTAAGCTGCTGGATGGATTCCTTCATCCCAATGCTGACGGGTTAAACACCTCCACGTGCATGCTTCTTCGCTGCTCTGGAGCCCAGCTGCGTTGTTTTGTTCTAGAGCTGCCTGGAAAAGGCAATGTGGCCCTGTTTTTGCTAAAGGATCATTGCAATTTTTGCACTACTGCTTCCTCTCAATTTTCCTGGGTCTGAACTGGGCAGAGAGGCGGTTTGGGAGCTGCCTACAGGGCTCTGCCTGGCTTCTTCATCTGGGGATGCACCATGGAGAGATGCTTTTATAAGCTTCATGTTATAGCTGATGGGAAGGAAATGGTGCACCTCAAAACCTGGAGCCCTCATTTCTCATCTTCCTATGGGTGTCAAAGCCTTGGCAGCCTCCATCTCATGGGCTGTGGGGATCTAAGGGCCACCACAGCAACTTTTTCAAAATTCGACATTTCCAGGCTGCTGAACTGCAGGGCCCTGCTCTGCATCAAAGCCTGGGAGACATCTCAGTCCCTACTGAGTGCAGAGAGATATGACCACAGCACTACCTTTCAGTTAAAAAAACTGTCGTCGATATCTTCCCAGCCCTGCACTGAGATCATAAGGTCAGGCAGACCTTTGTGCATGTGCATCGCCCAGATATACACAAGGTCTACAGTCATATATGTATAGAAATATATAGAAACTCACTAAGCATGGTGGAGTACAGAATTAATCACAGTAATTTCCCTTTTTTTTACACTTCATCCCCAATAATAACATCTTCTAAAAGAAACCCTAAGGGGGATTTATGCGGAGCAACATGTGGCTGGCAGCAAACAGAAAGGCACGTGGCACCTGGGCAAGGAGCGAGGCATGGTGTGCTGGGCACCCGGCCTCCCTCTGCATTTAGCAGGCAGGTTGGACACAATCCCTGGGAGCAAATGAGAACTGCCCCAGGCACTCGGAGAAATGTTGAAAGTAACCCAGCTCAAGCTCCACCTGGAAAGCAGTGGGTGGGAAAGATAAGAGCTGGGTGATTGGCATGCCAAAAACACACGGGGGAGATAGCTGCAAGGGGGGATCCCCGAGGAGCTGGCACTGCATGCTTTCCCCTGCCCATTTCTGCACGCCTGTCCGTCCTGAGTTTGAATCAATCCTCTGCTCTAATAACCTGACAAAGAACTTCTACCTTGTGCAATATCCACAGTTACTCATTTCTTCTGACTCCCTCTACCTCTATCAGCAGTTCTTTAACTCTAGTTCTGCCTGGAGAGTTTTCATTGATGTAATTAACTTTTTTGGGGGAAGAATAGCTCTGTTTCTGTGATGTTTTTTTCCAAGGTCCTGGTGGTACTGAGGGAGAGCTGGCCATTCTTGTGAACCACGCTGTGTGACACTCACCCTGCTTCCCTCCCTTCCCCACAAAAAGCCAGAAATATCATTTAAATCACTATTGTTCCCTATGATTTAATTTCATGCCGCTGCTCAACAGCTACAGCTATTTACGGCAGTCCCCTGTTAAATGATCACGGCTCACCCTGGGTATTTATGAACTTGAAATCACTTTTAATGGTGCAAGATCATCCCCAAATTCAGCATCTCTCCTTGCAGCTGGAGTATAGATAGGACATGTTTACTTAAAGTGCTGGGAGTTCAAATATTTAGCTTGTGGTTTTGATGACTGAACAATCTGTACTGTGCTTGGGGACTACATGTGCGTCTCGCAGGGAGCAGAGGTCTGCAAAGGAAGGCGCAAACATGTTTGTCAATACAGCGGAGCCCCCCGCCACCGCTTCTCGCCTCCCGGAACACGATGTTTAAGAGGGCATGAATTAATATAAACAGCCTGCTGATGTCCGTCTGACAGAATATGTGGGAAATTGAGTTCACCTTGAATTTATGAACTGGGAAGGCTATTTCTTGTGGTGATTAATGGTGAGTCACGGAGCAAAGCCGAGGCCATTCGCAAGCCCGCGCGCTATACGTCGGGTGTCGTGGGAGTGAGAACAGTGGGAGAGCAAAGAAAGGTCTCATGACAGTCTGTTAACTAATTTTCATGTGCCAAGTGAAGACGTGTCCTGGAATTTTGCAGGACTATATTTAGCAATGCTGAGCGTCTCCAAAGAGAGGCTTTGTAAGATGCTGGAACAGGAAGAAAAATACACGCAGGTATAAAAGCACTCTAAGAAAGCAATAACTTACACAACTTTAGAGCGATATCTGACAATACATTTACTGCCAGCTGGGGACCGAGATGTATATCCAGAAGGCTGACGAACAGCAGCCTGCCCAGCCTTGCACTTCTGCTTAAATACGAGTGCAATAACAGTTCTAGTGTGGCCTTTTTCCCTATAGATTTCCAGGGATTTTACCCTGGGGATCTGGTGCTTGTCTAGGCCATTCCCATGGGACAGATCTCCTTCCAGCCCAGCCTTGCCTTTTTCCCGAGAAACTTCAGCAGAATCCCAGAGATACGATTTTGGGGGGATACTTTTTGGAATATCGGTTTGTGCTGATGGTAAAAGCGATGTAGGCAGAAGAAGGCCAAACCTAAATTCCTACTTGTGATGTGATGGGGCTGCGAGCTGACCCACAACACGATGGAGCTTGGGCTGAAGCTGGCCTGGCTGCCAAACACAGCCCTTTAGGGGCAGCCATTCATAACCTACGGCCAGGGCAAAGTAGCTCTTGGGTATGCTAAATCCACTGTGATCCTACAGGACAAAGCTCCAGCTGCAGAAAGAGCCCCTGCAGGCTACTCAGCCTTTGTGTACAAAGGAATAGGGTATTTCATTTAAGGGAACTTAATTTCCCCGTTAACATGAGCTGTTTAGGATGGGACTTGTGCTTTTATGTATACAAGCAATCTCCTCCTGCCCTTTAGAACCCCAATACAGGCTTCAAATTCAATATTTAATAGTACTGTGATACATGACTGATGTTATTTCAAACCATCATCATCCAAGGCTTGGTCCTACTGCTGATTAGCATAGGGGAACATTTCTCACATCTTCATGGTGTACTTCCCCATCCCACGCCTGTGTATTTGGACACTGCACAAATGAAAGGAGAATTTCACCCCGTATGACCCCTCAGAATCCAGCTGAACTGTGGTACAATAAAATAATGCAATTTTATCTTAATGCCAACCGGCATTATTATCAAATATCTGCAGGGCAAACAACCAGGAATGAACCTGCTGCCATGCACACAGGTTTCTTTCATGAAACAGAGAAAAAAAGAAAAAATAAGAAAAAGAAAAAAAAAGGGGGAAAAAAAAAAGAGGGGAAAAGGGGAAAAACAAAACCAACAAAAGAATAATGCTATAGGGTCTCCCCAGTAGCACAGGGGGCACAATCTAGTGCTGTGTATATGGCAAGGCAGCAGAGGCCCGAGGACACGCTGTCCCAGTGCCAGGGTTGCCAGCATCCTGACAGAATTAGGAAGTCCTCTCTCGCAGTTGCCCTGTAGACATGAAATTACACAAAGAAAGACTTCATTAGGATCCCGAACTAAATATAGTCAAGTGGGGAGAGTGGAACGTTCATTTTTCACTCTTGGCAAGCAGCACGGCTTCCCAACCTTTAGGACATTGTTTTAACTAAACTGGAATCCTGCACAATTGTCATTCTGACAGCTCAGCACCTAGGAGGGGAGGAAATGATGAAAATAAAATCTTTACCTGGGAAAACCCTGAAAAAAGCACGTGTCCTGATGGCAAAGTTCTTGCCCAGCTGAAATGCTGCTGTCACTGGGAACAAAGGGCTGGAAAATTATTGGCGTCAATGAGAGTTTTGTATGAGCAAAGATCCCGGGGTCAGTGCCAAACAGATTGTTTGCAGCTCCAAAAGTCTTAGAAAACTGTGGATATGACAGAAAGAACAGTACTGATAGAAAAAACACAAGCCTTTCTGATCAATTAAGGTCTGTCAGCATCTTCTCTGGGATTCATTCCTGACACAAGAGCCCTGTCCTGCTCCAGGATGTGTCTCAGCACCACCAGGTCACCCGGCACAGGGGCTCCTCCATGGAGGAGCACCAAGCACCCAGCTCTGCAGTCTGGCATGGAGTCTGTTTTTTGGGGACCCATCGCTGCTCGAGTGTTTTATTCAAAGTTTCGGTGGTGTCGGATGTACACCAGCCCCTGGAGGAGAGGCAGAGCTGTGTCATCCTGTCTCACCCCTGAGCTACAAAATGCAGCTCTTCCTTTTCTTCTTTCTGGCTCATTTCTTCTACTGCTCATGGCCAGCTTCAAGCTCGGTGTCCTCATCCAAAAATGCCCTGCTGTTTCTCTGGACATCATTGTGCCATCAAGGAGAAGTCAGGTTTGGGGTCAAGTAGCTTGGGCAATTATGTGGGTGAGGAAAGGATGAGAAGGTGGGGCTGGGGGTGGGTGAACAAGGCTGAAGACAGAGCACAGGGGGATAGGAAGGGTCCCAAGGCTTCAGACCAGCAATTCCCAAACTTCTCTTGGAGGCCTTTGCCCAGGGCGTGCATCATCTTGTCTGTGAGCAATCCTCTAACAGAGGAGTTGTTCTAGGGCTGTCACACTCTGTCCCTGCCTGCTCTGCACAGGGAAATGGCACAAAGCACCCACGAGGCAGCAGAGGATCAAGCAGAGGATCAGCCTTCCTCACCAGAAAGCCAAAGGCACCTGGGTGTGCGACTCCAGCACATCAACTCTCTGCGACCCACATGGGGTTAGGAGTTAGGTGTGGCGAGGCTTTTATGAATCTAGCTTTGGTTACTCCTGCTTTTCCTGGCTCCTGATAAATATCAACAGTTCCTAAGAAAGGGTCAGAAATCCCACATTCATCTGTCATCCGAACAGCATCCACCGAAGCGACTGAAACGCTAGTGAATCCAGCACACGATGCTGTAACGGGGCAGGAAATCCCAGGAACAAAAAGAACACGTTAGGAGATGAAGGGGGAGGCAGAAGGAGAAGCATCCAACCTGTAAATTATACCTCCTATTTCCCCACAGCTGCATCAGTAAGGGTGGGACCTTTGATGGAAATAACTCTTCCATGGGAACGCTGCGCGGGGCGAAGCTTTCAGAGGGGCATCCCACCTCGCCTGTAATGGAAAACCTGAAATAGCATTTTGAAGACGTCTCCCATTAAGCGTGCTGCCTCCAGCAGATGTTCAGGGGGTAGGGATCATGACCAAATGCAGCTGAACTGAGGGAGTTTCCAACCCAATGGGAATATCCATGGATTGAACGATGCACAACCCTAGGAGAGCATTCGCAGTGGGTCAGTTAAGGGAGGTAGGTGGGATAAAGGTAAATCCATTTATTCTGGTTCCCATTTAGCCCCAGGCAGGCCCCTGCACTACTCTGAGAGTACAAATCCTGGGGCAGGAGCATGGCATGGAGTTGTCTTTCCCTCTCCCAGCTCAGGCCATGCCGCTGGACCTCAGCCCTGGCAGCTCCCCGGACAGAGCCGCTGGCAGCCGGGACCAGCAAGGGCTGCAGAGCTCCACAAACATCACTGTTTTAGGAAAAACATCAGCAAAGAGCGGTCACGTGCTTCACTCCAGGAGCTGAAGGCGTGAGAAGGGCTTTAAAAAAAAAAATAAAAAAAATCTATTCATTGAAGAAAAGCAATCCAGAAAAGAAACCAAAAAAGGAAGCAGCCCTGATGCAGACCCCCCCAGAGCGCCGCATGGCAGTGTGAGCAGCGGAGAGGATTTGGACAACAGCAGCAGGCTGGGATGAGCTGTCCTGGTGGTACCCACCCTCCCAGAGGGGTGCAAGGGGGTGATCTCTTGAGGGCAGGGGTTCCCAGGACAGCTCTGTTGAAGCAGTTCCCATCCCCATGCTGTGGCCATGCCCTGCTGTAGCATGGGGTGATGCTCAGACCCAGTTTGAGGCAGCTGTGTGCACCCACATCCCCCACCAACCATGGCATATGTGTGGGCAGAGCAGGGGTAGGGGGTTTCCAGACCACCTCCATGCCCACCTTTGGCCACGGTGTCGCTCCCCCCAGGGAGGGATGGGTGGCAGCACCACGCTCAGGTGATGCTCTGCTGCAAGCATGGCACCAGCAGGGTCAAAATGACTTCTGGGTCTTGTGGGTTTTGTGTCTTCCTCTTCTTCCAGTTATCAAAAACCAGCATTTGTCCCCCTCCTTTACATGCAAGCCCCTCGTGCCTGCTCCTAGACCCACTGCTCACAGGCCAAGGACGTCACCAGCAAAGTGCTCTGGGGCTGAGCACAGAGGTGGAAGGGTCCAAAAGAAACATCAGACCTACCGAGCGGTGAAAATGAGCTCTGCCACTGTGCAAGAAGGCACAGGCGTGTATAATATAATATATACTGTACATACCGAGAGAAAGAATATACTTCTCACTGCAAAGTGTTTTATATGCTAACCATCAGGCATACACCAAGTCAATGGATGCTGGCACTTTACATAAATATATGATGATGCAGTGCTATATGTAATAAAAATCTGGAGCACAAAATATGGAAGCAATTCAAGAAAACAGATCTCACATTTTTGCCTTTGTTACAGTCAGATTTTGACATGCTCTGATTAAAATTCAACATCTGCATGCATTTAAAATTAAAATATATAGGTATTCATGTTTTCCTCCTTCCACAATGTTTTACTGCTGCCTTTTTCTTCTTAAATATTAAAAACATTACATTATTTTATTTCAGATGTCTCAATATATTACACATCACCCTTTCACCTCAGAGCTTTGGTTCAAATCCAGCTCTTCGCTGAGGAAATAGAAAACATCTGAAAATATTTAGTAGTCTCATCTCAGTGTCTAATCACAGTCTGCTCTGACATGACAAAACACAACAAACAAACTGGCTTGCCACAGATGAAAAATGTTTACACAAAAATACTCAGGAGTGTAAGAATGAATAAAGGCATCTCTAACTGCATTAAAGCCCGTGTTGTTAAGTAATAAAATAGTTAGCAGATAATCTGAGTTGCACCTGCCCCTCTCGAAAAAAAAAAAAAAAAAAAAAAAAAGAAAAGAAAAAAAAAAAAAAAAAAGGTGATTTAAAGACCTCGCAGCCTAGCAGGTCCTGCCTCATGTTTTTCTGTTATTCTAAAGCAGAAAGATGTGTCAAGCTGCAGTGCAAATATTGTCCATGGGCATCGTGGTCTGCGGAGCCTAAGTACCTCGTGATTTAGGAATCTCAGAAGAAAACTTTATTGCCAGTAAATCTTCCAGGACTAAAATATACGTACTTTAAGAGGGACGAGCATAAATAAGTCGTTGTCCTTGCTGGGGAATTCAGCCATTTGGTGGGTGGGTAGGAGAGCAGCTATCCTGGTAGACTTCATGGTGGGCGCTGGGATGGTGCACAGCACGGATCCTCCTCCAAAGCAGTGGCAATTTAAACAGGCAAGAGACAGGATAGGAGAGAAATAAAAGCTGCAGAGAGGTGCAGGACCTTCCCCAAAGCCAGTGAAAGACTCAGTCACGACAGCCCCAGGCCTGCACTTCTCTTCCTTTGACAACTGGTCCCCAGTTTTGCCCGGCCCACAGGTGTTGTGCATGAGTAAGGGGCAGGTGTTGGCAACACCACATTTTGTTCTCCAGCAGGCTCAGCTTTGCTTCCTACCTCTATTTTTCCATGAGCAAGAATGGAGAATATTACAAAGGGTGCGGCGCTCATGGGTTGGGTTGGACTTGCAAGTCCTTGTGGACTTGCCCCCTCCTCCTGCTTGTGTTCAATCCACCATCTGCTGAGATGGAGGAGGATGCAGCAGGGCAAGAGGCATTCTCCCTGACCCTAGATGCTTGTTGTAAGAGTCATGTCCTTCTCCTGAGGTGTAGCAAACCCTCACCGGCATGGCCAATGCATCTCTGGAACCAACGAGGTTCCATGTGGCTCATCCATTCCCCAGGTTAGGCAGCAGGAACAGGCAAATTATAACTTTAACTATGCTTTTTTGTTTTGTTTTGTTTTGTTTTGTTTTTGTTTGTTTGTTTGTTTGTTTTTTTCTCAGCTCTGACATAACCAAAAGGGAGCATAAAGAAAGAACAACGCTTTCTCTGTATTTCTGTCCCCCATCTTCAGATACTTCCCACTTTTGCCAGGCTTACCCCACGTAGGCTCTTCTCAAGCTTTGCTCTGAGGAACTGGCTCTGTAAACTATTTCTAAGCCATTGTTTTCCAACCTGCAGAAGCTGACCAAGATCTACAAGGGAAAAAAATGTTAAAATCCATTGTCTTGTCCATCAGTCTCTTACAATGCCTTTTTTTTAGGAAGCTGTTGTTGTATTTTCTGCTGCACTGGCCAAATTAAATATGAATAAATTAACATGGCTTTTCATTACATCCGCTTTAATGCAAAATGATATGTACCCCTTAATTCAATAAATTAAGATAGTATATTTTTTTAAGGGAAAAATACCGGTGTAGCATAAGCCTTTGCAGATCTTGGCATGTCTACAGTACACAAAGGACAGGCCAAGGAGACACCCAAAGGATGGCCATCCTCTGGAGGAGCCTCCAGAAGTGAGGGCTCAGCTAACAAACCTTGCTGGGAGGAAGGCTTGCTCTGCCTGGGCACAGCTCTGGAGGATAATAATTTTCTTTGCATGTGACTTAGGCAATATCCCAAGCATTTTCCATTATGTCTTTCTCCACAGCATCCCCTGGTCTGTCTTTGAATATATTGTCTGTGCTTCATACTCTTTTGTTTTCCCTCAGCTGTCATGTTTTCCTTCTGCTCCTTGAGGAAATCTCTCACTTTGCTAACTGTTTAAATTCAGCATCGACAAGCACGCTTGTTCACACAGCCTTTGCTTCTTTGCACTTCTTTATCCCCTTGCAAACCTATTTCAAATTAGTTCTCATTTCAAGATGTGAACGTCGCTCCAATCAGCCATGTTGGCCTGCTAGGCAGCATATTAGTAAATTATTTCTCCAGGCTCTTGATTGACATTGTTGAAAAGATATTTTTCATGCGTGTCAGTCTTTGTGGGGTGAAAATGCCTTTAACATGCTTCTAGGATTTACATGGGCTTCCCTGGGCTGCTGCTGCCAAGTTCAGATGCGGTTGGAGCATGTGGCATTCTTTGTCCTACTCTTATTACATTTTTCTTTTTATCCAGCCCTGCTACATATTTCTTATTTTTCATATTTCTGCCCTGTGATGTAAAGATTAGCCAGTTGCTGAATGTGCCCTTGTCATGCCTGTCCACTCCAGCGTGAGCAGCTCCTGCTGTGATCACTGTGGTTTCTCCTTCCTTCCCTTCTTTCCTTCTTCTTCTTTTTTTTTTTTTTTTTTTCTTTCTTTCCATTTTTGTCTTTGTTTGTTTGTTTTTTTGGTTGCTTGGTTGGTTTGTTGGTTGTTTTTTTTTTTTGTTTGTTTGCTTGCTTGCTTGTTTTTGTTTTATTTTATTCATTTATCTTCTTTTTTAATATTTGAAGACTCAGACCTTCAAACAGCAGAACAAGATGTCGCATGTCAGCCAAGCCATGGCATGAGCCCATACACATGGTCATAGATGGGGACGAACTCAAAACACCAACCTTTGCTTTCATCTCAGCATGCAGAGGTCAGGCCTTGCCTCTGGCTCTGCAAGCAGCCTTCTAGCCCCAGAACCACAGCTGCCCTACATCCAGGCTGTTTTCCTGTCTTTGCAGACACAGCCCTTTCTGCTCAAGTTCTTCCAGAGCTCCATGCCACCCAAGCCATGGCCATACCAGTGACATCTCCACAACCTCATTAAAGATGCCTGCAGAAGTGTAGCTGAGGGCTGGAAGCCTCAAAAACAAACATGGGAGCAGGAACAAAGAAAGAAAACTTAACTTCACTTGTCAAATGAGCACATTTGGAACAGAAGATACTGGGAAAAAAGGTCATCTTTCTCAGAAATGCAATCACATGCCCAAGTGTTGGCTTTACATGACCAAACTCCCTTTTGAAGTCAGCAAATGTAGGACTGGTTCCCTAAGAGCCATGTCCAGGAATGGCATTATGCTTCCAGGATGGATTGAACACATCACCCAGCATTTGCTAACTGCTCTTCTGGTTCACTTGAAAACTGCTTTCTTAAATGAAAATGTGGTCTTCGCCCTGGACATACATCTGTCTTTAAGTCACTGTCAATTCATGCCTAAGAATGGGTTCATCAACAGTGCAGCACCTCAACATCCACGTTCAACACCTTCCCTACGACAGATCTGCCACCAAAATGGGTCTCACCCATTTTCTTGGAGCACATCATCAAGATGCAAATACTAGCACAGTCACAGACTATGCTTTAAGCCCTAGAGCACTCAAAAATAATCAACAAGTCATAGAGCAGGAAGGAAAGTCGCAGGAGTATTGAGACACAAGCATTGGAGATGAAGCTGATTCCCATGTTTACCAGTCAATACCTCACAAAAAAAGAAAAAAAAAAAAAGAAAAAAAGAAACACCAAAAATCACCTGTTTCTTTGGCAAGCAGCAACTGGAGAGCTTTCTTAAATTTGTGGCAGTAGAGTCCACACTCAAATTGTTCTCGTGATGGAAATCCAACAATCTTCTCCATCACCATTGTGGGTAGAGGACAGGCCACCGATGGGAATAGTTTCACAATTCTTTTATTGGAAGCATCTGTAGAAACCATAAAACAACAACTACAACAACAGCCACACAAAGCCATGTTTTCTCACTTCTTTCCGAGCAAGGAGGGTGCCAGAGCGATTCTCCCCTCCCGCCCCACTGCGTGGTGGTTTCCTTTGTTCGCATTTCACTGCCTGGACCCAGCAGAGAGATTTATGGGCTGGTGCTGAGCTCAGGACGCACACAGCACTGGTCTCCGGGGGCTTGGGCTTGACCAGGAAGAATGGGGGTGCAGAAAAGCTCCTGCAGCTTCAGGGAGGAGGAAATTTGAGGGAGGAAGGTTATTTTGGGCCAGATTCCAATGCCATCCACTGAGCAGCAGCTCTCTGAAAAACGAGCCCTGGTAGCTGATGAGACTCTTGGTGGAGAATAAATCTGCGGGGTACCACACTCAGGGACACAATGCCTGGGCCAGGACCGACATCCTCTGTGCTCCCCTCTGAACTTGGTCCCCCTCCCAGTGACGAGAAGCCCGTTTATTTCACCATCAGATGATTTCCCATCAACAAGGGGTGCCAGGAGCACTTGCCAGCCCTGCCGAGAGCAGCATTTTGGTACCCAAGCTCTGCTGGGACCTGAAGTGTGCTCTGCCCAGCCCCATGGAGAGAGGGCTCTGCGTGTCAGGGTGGAGGTGGTGCAAGAGTGGGACGTGAGACCCTGTTTGCTCTCCTTGGCTTTGACGCACGCTGTCTGTGAATTTCGGTAAGTTACCACATCAGCCCCGAGTCACCCTACCCCAGCGAAGCCGGGACACTGTGTTTCCTGACATGTCAGGCTCTCATAAGGAAGAAACTCTCCTGATTTGTGATGGGTGGGAGGAGCAGGACAGAAAAACAAAGAGAAGAAGAAGACAAAGAGCGTGCAGTAGAGATGCTTGGCTCAGCAGAGGCAACAACACTCTGAGCACGCAAGGTTGTGCACATAAATATTCATGGTCTGTTCAACACCCACCCCTACCCAGACCCCCAGTGATGTCCAAAGCCTTGTAGGAGCAGAGCTCCAGCACTCCTGGCAATGGTGACAACCATCAAAGTGGAGTTTTTTTATCTCAAATACAGGAACAGGGAAACACTCCTGCCTCCACAGACCCTTCCTCAGGGGTGCAGACCCCAAACACCTCCAGAGGCTGGATTAATATTCGCACAGCACCCAGCATTGCAGGAGCCTGAGCCAAACAGGGTCCCACGTATACAAAAACAGTGATTTTTTTTTTTGCAATCCTGTGCATGTGTGTGTTTTTTCGGTGCATGTGCTCATGATAAACATAAACCAATAAAACAAACCCAAGTGAAATACAGACTGGGAAAAATGTAACCTATTAAAGCCACACAGAAAGGTTTTTTTTCCTCTTCTTGCTCTTTTTCAGTTTGTCTAAATATACCTCCAGGCTTTTTCTTTTGGTTTAAGTGTGCTCTTTCATGGATGGTTTTCAATGTATGTTAAAGTTGCTGCCTGCTGCCAGCTCAGATTTTTGCACTACGCGTCTCGGCTTTCTGTTCTATTAAGACAAAGTGCTGGCACCGCTCTTCGGCCGAGTACATTGTTCATGGTACTGAGCAGCGATTTTCCATATCTGACTGTCTTTGGGTTCACCCCAGGAGGAAGGGTGAGCCTGGTTTGTTAAGCTCTCGTTTCTCAGAGAGCAGCAACATCTGGAGCGCGGAGCAGGCTGCTGGCACGCCTCAGCGGAAAGGAATTCGGCACGGGGTGAGGTCTGCCCAGCTCCAGAGGTGTCATTGCAATCGGTTCTGGTGACGGAGAAATAACGAAGCCCCCACATAAAGCAGCATTAGGAGCACATTCCAAGCTACGCTGTGTTGCTCCGGGGTTTTGTTTCGTCTAACAGGGAGCCAGGAGGCCCAGGAAACATGTAGCCCTTCGTTCTCATCATCCGAAACTACATTTTGCTCTCCTGCTGCACAAGATTTTTACACTTGACAAAAGCTTGTTTCTCTTGTTTTCTAACTCAATGAGTTAGCAGAAAAAATAATCGAGGCAGGTGTAGAGGTTGAGCTGTAGCACTTGATTTCAGTGCCACTTTTATAGGCCCCTTTGAGGCGCTCCCAAAAACACATTCCCGGTGCAACCATCCCCTGAAAGTCACGGTACAGAAGCCACCTTTGGATGAAGACGGGCAGCTTGCAGCATGGCCAGCAATGTGGGCATCCTCCAGACCTCTGTCAGGCACAAGGCCCTTTCAGCATTTTGGCCAAGGTAGACAAGATGCCTTCAAACAAGCTGGTGCATTGCTTTGGGACACAAGACCCCCAAGATCTATAGGTGACACTCCAGCACACCACACCTCCACAAACATCCTCCTTTCCTCATGCTCTCCGCCTTCCCTTGCCTTTTCCCTTCCAGTATTGTTGGAGAGCAATGCGTACAAGAAATTTCACTAGATGGTGCTTTCCAAAGCAATGCCGAGAGGCGGTAACTGAACACCACCCCACTAAAATGTTTATGTCCTCGGGTCTCCATGTGCGTTTGTAATTGTACTTGCTGGAAAGCCAGCCCACCACCACGAGTGGAGATAAAAGCTATCCGGCATGCAATCCCTGAAAGTTTATTTTGGCTGCCAAGCCAAATGTGGAGATAGTCTTTAATTAGAAGTGTTGCCTCTGCAACAGTGCAAAGCAATAACAACAACAGTGGAATTCGTCTGAAGTGTGTGCTCCCCTCGCATGGCTATGGTGAATTAAGCAAAAATGTCAAACTCAGTCTGCAACCAGCAGACATATTCCATCACATTAGATGTTTACACCATACAGTAGCCTGACTATGGAGGATTGGTGAGAGCACACATTTTGACAAGCACTGGTGATGTTCACGCTTATTTGGATTGATACACAAAGAAAGACTCTCAGATGTTTTCCTCTCCACCTTTCCAAATTGCTGTGATGACAATTAAAAGGCAGACATTGAAATTAATGCCTGTCACGACTTCATTTGGGGCAGATCTATAGTACAATTTACCCAGAGAATCCCAAGAGAGTCCTGGTAGGGTATTTCTTGATCCCAGCAACATTTATTTATTTAGACCTGAATTACTAGCATATCACTCTTAAAGCTTTCTGCTAAAATAATAACTCCGTATGATTTTATTTAAAAAGATTTACACCTTCCGGTAATGTATAAAGAAATGGTAATTACCTTGGGAAGTTCAGAAGTTACAAAGACCACACAACTGAATGCATGGTAGCACTTTGCCCTATCACAAATACGCTGCTTTTCTTACAGGGAGAATAATATTTTAATAATGTACGATGTTCTTATGGGGTCTGTTATTATAGCTGAATGTAAGTCTCACCAGAGAAGCCCAATTTCCCACTTTTTTGTTTGTTTGTTTTGTAGCAGAAATCTAGCACACTCCAGCATCAGAAGTAAAAAAAAATAAAAATAAAAATAAAAAATCTTAACTGGAACCTTCCAGCAACTCTTTAAGAAACTACTTTTTCTCATATGATGACAATGTGATTTTAAGGTAAAACATTCTCAAGACCTACCAAACCCAGAAATAATTGCTCCATCAAATGGGGGTCTCTGGTTTGAAGCCTGGGGGACCAGCCCTGCTCACAAGAAGCATAAAGCTATCGGTTTCCTCCTCTGTGCCAAACGCTGTCAGTACCCCGGCCCCTTGCCAGAGCACATCGCTACACACCAGGCAGAAAAGAAAACTAAGAGTGAAAACAAAATGGTCAAACCCCTCCAGGCCCTCGGCTGGAGCTCCACAGGGTCAACAGAGGCCAGGACACAAATGTGAGATTCATTTCTCCCCACCTGCAAGAATTAGCCTGATTATTTAAATCAGACTAAAGAAGAAAGCCCTCAGTGCTCACTTTCTGCAACATGTTTACACTTTTTTAGAAACCAGAGCAAGCCTAGAGGCCCTCAAGTGACCACACTGGGTTGCAAACCGAGTTTATCTCAGCTTGGTAAGACCTATGGAAATGTTGAAGCACTGTGTCTTCACCTGGAGCTGCCCTCCTGGTCGTTTGCTCTTAGCTACCTCGAGTTAAAAGCTGTGTCTGAAACACCTGACTGCAAACGATTCTTTCCAGTGAAATCATGTGAAAGCAGAACAAACAATTTTCTTCCTAATAAAAGCAAGGCCTTCAAGACCAGCGGAGCCAACAAGTTAATCAAGTTTCCTACTAAACAGGAAGTTGTGCGACTGTGGCAGGAGGAGCAGATCTGCGTTTTGGCTGGGGAAAGAGCAGAGAGGAATAATAGAAATTAACCACTGGGTGCTTTTTTTGTTTTGCTTTGTTTTGTTTCTTTGACAGGAAAATAACCTTCAAATGCACCGGTTTGGGCAGTGTGTTGTTTGATAAGACTGGCAGTAAAATGAAAGCAAGCTGCAGCAGCTTCAGAAAAGGGAATGGTAAAACCACCACATGCACGAGAACCATCATAATTAAACCAGAGACACACCATTAATATTTTTTGTGGTTGTTATCACACTAGTTGTTATCATCACTAATTAGAACTGCAGCAACACTCGTATTGTAGCAACATTTGGCGTTTCTGCCCCTGAGCAGGATCCCACTGTGTCGCTCAAACACAGAGCAGAACAAATATCCCCCATCCCAAAAAGGTTTGCAATACAGCATGTTCTCTTGCAGGGCTTACAAAGGAGAATAAACTCACTGCTTGCTCCATTCTCATATGTATAAAGCAACTTCCACTTCCAAGGGCTTGCGTGTTTTCCTGTCGTCAGATGGGCAATTATTCCAGCGTATCTCACAATGGTGGTGATAGACCAAATCAAGAAGAGCTAAAAAATAGAGACAAAAATGCAGTCGTGTCATTACTGCAGGACATATGACCCCATTTTCCTCCGAGCTACCAAGCAGTACTATGGGACATGTGCATTCATGTGAAAATAAGCCCAGCCAGTCGTTGAGATATATACAAAATGTATGATTCATGATCATTGTTGCACTGGAATCACTCGACAAAGAGACAGAAGGAAGCTGTTGATTACCAGGCACCTCAGGAAAGACCACAGATACAGAGAAATTTAATATTATAGTCACTGTGGACGTGTGAATTTTCATCTGCAGACTAACAGGCAGGCCTGTGAGAAGAAATGGAGAAAAGCATGCTCATTAGATTCAGAATAACTGGAAAAAGTTTTGTATCCACCAATTCAATAAGGGTGGAAGTCACTGACTCATGCCAGCTGAGGCCATTGAATAGGTCGTTGACCAGCACTCCGAGGTCCAAATGGGCACTATGCCCTTTATAGCCTTAATCCTTTGAATTAGTAAAGTCCCAAAGACTGAAGAGGCCATAGAGAAAGCACACGGGTCATATGCTAGCTGTGTTCCTTTGGTTCTTTGGGACTTAGCTTTACTTGGAGAAAGCAGTAGTATTGAACCCTCAGTACACTGAGTAACTTGAAAGTGTAAGTATTTGTTGGATCAAAGTATGCATTACTTCAAAAGCATAAAATGCCTAGATATTGAAGGCAATAAATCTTCCTCTGTAAAATGCATGCATATATAATTTATATGATAAGCTTACTCAGATTTTTAGGTTGGCTTCCAACAGACATGAGATGTAGGCAATTATGTTTCCTAGGAGTGAGTCTGTCTGCCCCCTCTCAGTCCCAAAGAAAATAATTTTTGAGCCCATTAGCCAGTTTCAACCAATTTTGGCAGAGGGATAGAGGTCTTGAGGGTACTAAGTTCCCATATACTTTGTGGAAGTAGGTGGCCAGGTAGGAGTGGCAGGCTTGTTAATGCATGCCTTGAGGGAATGGGATCAGCAGAGACACAACCCTTCTTAGACCTCAGAGAATCCAGAAAGACCTCATGAATGCCCCAACAGACATGGAGTTGTGACAGATTCAGTCAAAATTCATGTCTCATTAGACATCAGCAGAATCAAAGCATAGGGCTCAAAGCAAATATTTCCCTGTTGATCTCCTCCTCGACAAACCATCCATTTCTCCTTCTTTTTTGGTCCTGATGGCAGATACAGTACCTTCAGAGCACCCTCACATCACAGCTAGCAATTCTCCACTTACAGCTTTTGTTTCTTTCCATTTAATGGGAGCCCCATTGCATTTTTATGCCTTAACTCTCTGCTCATAACTGTCAGACTATCTCCTAACATATGGAAACAATTCATTTTCTTTGTCATCGTTTGGATCTGAAACTAGGGTACTCTGAAATGTAACTATACATGAATTTCCCTGAACTAATTACATAATATTTATCCTATTTTCTTTAAAGTAATACTCGCTAGCTAAGAAATGAAGAACTGCATTGCTTATAATAAACTCTGCATGCTACATTGTAATCTAAACTGTACAGTTATATATGGTGAAGAACTAAAAGGTTTGAGTTATTCCCCTTGGCAAACATTTTTTTAAGGATTGCTTAAATAAGCAGTACAGAAACCAGATGTCATTTGGTAAGAGTATCTGAATGACCAAAAATTTGCTGTCTGGGTATTTTTTTTACTTTATAAAAACATGAGAAATTCTTTGGATTTATATCATATTTAGCAGCTGTGAAACAGTGCAAACATCTGTTTGTACCTATAGGGAGCTGACCTGCGGGGTCCTCATCTCTTAATCACCAAGCAACAAGCTAGTCTCATATACATAGTTTATTGTTTTCTTTTCAGCTGCCTCCTGCACTTCAAAGTTTTTATACTCTCATGTTCTATTATCGCGGCAAGAGGGACAGTCCATTCATTATAAGTCCAGATCAGTGCAACAACTGATCAAAATTACCATAAAGCACCATGGACCCAGAAGTGCCCTTGAACAGAGTCATAAGCAACTTTCAGTATGTCATTAAAAAATTGTTGCTTCTCTTTTTTCTTTCCAGCATTCTTGATTTTTTTTTTAAACATAAAGACTAGAAGAAAAGAAGATGAAAAGGAACAGAAGTCTTTTGCAGACAGTCCTCTTGAGGGAAAAGGGGTTGACAAGACAACCCCATGAGGTCTCATCCTCCTTATTTTTCTAGGTTTCTACAATTGCCAGTTATCACAGGAAAAAAAAAAATATTTCTTACCTCAAAGCAGCATCCTAATGACTAGAGAGTAGGAGAATCCAGCAACTTTATCAGCTATCCGCCCCCAGAGAGGGTCTCCAGCTGTATGTAGGCACAACACCCAGCCTAAGTAAAATCTCAGCTTCCTTCAGGACTTTTAATAGAAGGCAGGGGAGGTAAAGGGAATTTACTTGAGAGAAGTATTTTGTCCTGGTCTTTACAGCTTTACTTACACACACACACCATCCTTTAGTGATTTAGCCAGGAGCAGAATTTTTCAGCCTCTGCGATAATCTCTCCTCTTTTTTCCCTAATGTAATATTGACCTTGGGACCTTGATTTTTATGCAGTGAGAGAAAGGTGCAAACAGCGTGAAAGAAAAGATTTGTGGCCCTTGGACATGAGAGTGGAATCAGCACTCCCAGATATACTATGAGAGCTTAAACTATAGTCTGAACTAAGTCTGAAAACAAATGGGAAACACTGTATGATTCCATCCCATTACAGTACAAATAAATCATTTCTGGAAATCTAAAACAAATGGCCCGAGCTCAGCTCTATGGATGATCCAAATGCAAAAAAGCTGCTAATTCTAAAAGGCAGATGCAAGTAACCAATTAAGTAAGAATGCAGCAAAAAAATAAGGAGTGTAACTTGTTTAGCAGGAAGATGTTAAGGCCATAGAAGTGGGTCTTCCAATCACCTTTTTTGGTATTCCTGAGCAAACATTCTTTTTTGCTTACGTTAATATGGAATGTATTATGACAACGTTCTTATGGATATCCATGCCTTTTGTCTATCAGTACTTGCAGATACATTCAAAACAGCTGCAAATATTTTTTAAATTATGTAAAAGTTCCAAACACTTTGAAAAGAATATTAATATCCCTTTAAAACAGCATTGTATTATATTAAATTAAGGCTAGGAATTTACAGAACAAAAAAATATGTTGTTAGCATTAACATTTTCACTGTTCTCAAACACAGTCATCTTAGATAAAGCTTAGGATTATTTTGATTAAATTTAAAAGAGTTATGGTGTTTGCACATTTAGACGACAAAGCAGATAATCACACATATAGATTACAAGGAAACGTTTGTGTTCATGAAGTTCAGAAGTGTTTTTTTTTTCAACTATTTTATTTTATATATATATATGCGTGTGTGTACACATATATAAATCACATCTCTTTACAACTCTTGTCTCTCTCTCCTATCTGCGGGCCATCATAGGTATATCGTCTCCCCTGGTGCAGGTGGAGAATTTATGTCCCTTAATGCTACTTCCTCAGTCTTCATCTATGCAGTTGTAAAAATAATAATAATCATAATTTAAAAATTATCTCGGAGGGATTTTCAGAAGTGATCTGACAGGGGAGGTATCAGAACTTGTAACAAACCTCTCAACCATCTTCCTGTGGTGGCCTGTTCACATCTGCAACAAGGAGGCTGGTAGCACACCAGGGAGCTATGGGACAGGAGCAGCTCTACCTGTCCCCTCTTCCAGACTCTTTGGGGAAGGAAAAATATTAATTAGTGCTTTTCCGTGGCACATGGGGCAATGCCATTGTAACTGGAACACTGGCACCACTGGAAGACCACTACAAAAGTACCATGAGCAAGTGCTGAAGATCAAGGGGTCTCCAAGCTCAGGAACAATCTCTTACAGGTCCCACCCAAGGAGTGGGGCAGGAGGAACAATGTATTGACTCAGACTCCTGCAGGAAAAACAAAATAAAGCAAAACAAAAAAACAGGGAGAAAGAAACCAGGATTGCCAAAAAAAAAAACACACTCCAAAATAATCCTACAAGGGCATGCATATGCAAAAGTGATTGCAACTTGGAAATGTGTTTTGTGGCTCTTGGGTCAGCTGGGGTTTTTAGTTTTAAGAGATGCCCAACATGCAACCTGGAGGTAACATCAGCTCTGCAAGCAAGGGCTTTCTTCTGGCTGTTTCTTCTGTCATGGCCTGTTGTGTCATTTCTTTCTGTCCAGCCTATGCAGCTCCACTTTCAGCCTCCTAGCTTTGATAAACAACATGATAAATAACAGGGAGGATGGGGAAAAGAGGAAAGAATAAAGCTGATCCATGTGCTAACTCCATCGATGGGAACTTATGGACTGTTATTACTTCTCATTTTTTGCTAGGATTAAACAGCTAATAAATACAGATTTCATGTCCCATAAATAACATTGTGTTTGTCAGCTCACTCAAAGAATAATCGATAGTTAGTGCATGAGATTTTCCAGTACAAAAAAATAAGCTCTACGTTTACTTTTCCCAGAGATACCTATGCATTCTCCATTTGGTTTTGTCCCTATCTAAAATACCAGCTATACTCTCACGAAAACCACCTTGAGTGACCTAATTGCAGGCAGCTGGGTGCCTTCAAAACTTCTGGAAATAAGACCTAGACCTAAATAGTTCCCACATCTGTGGAGGCTGCCTTTCTGCTTGGAAAATCAGGACACGAGCCCTGGTCAGAAACTGACATCAGTTCTGAGCCGTCTCCTAGTGCCAAGTCCTTGCAAGGACTTCATCTCAGCGGAGCAGCTTTTGGATATAACTGTCTTGGTGCTGTCAGCCCCTCCTGACACGAGCATTACGTCTCTGCCAGGCCCACAGGGTTACAAGTCTTGGAAGCCTGAAACAACTCTACCCTGCGTGAGCTGCCAAATACACAGCCCAGTGTCCAGGCGAAGGATAAAGCATTGCTCCAACCCTCACTAAGATGGGCTCATGGTACAGTCATCTCTGCTAAAAACACAGGGTCTTTTCCTTTCACCCATGCTGAAGTACCAGCCACCAAAGTTATCACAGAATCAGAGGAGTTATTTATATTTTCTTATTTTTTATCTACTCAGATAGGTCACTACTTGTGCTCTGCTTGTTTGGGCAGAGGCACAGCAGCATATTCAACACACGAGTTTTTCAGTTTGCATCTCTACCTTCCACCTCACCAGTGGCACTTATCAAACCAGCTTTTTCACCTGTATCTAATTTAAAGGTTACAGTCCACCCATTAACCCCTGCTAACACCACCCTAGAGGCAAAGCAGCAATATTCATTTAGTTGTACTTGGAAATCTGTCCTAAAACTTCAGTATCAAAAAATAAAAAATAAAATAACAAAAAAATAAATGCTTACACAGTACAGCGAATTATATATCTCATCTCAGGGACACCCTTTCTGACACCACAGACTCCTGTCCTTCTCTCTAGCCAACCTTCATGTGTGCAAAGCCATGCAGCAGTTCAGCATCAGGATGCTGGATGCTTTTTGTATGACATTCCCAGAAACCCCACTAGTCGCCACCCCAGTATTCCTCATTCCCCCTCATTATTTGCTCTTTTTTTCTGGGCACGTAGCCTGGGGTTTGTCCCCACCAGCTGCACCCCGTGCACAACCCACCCGAGCAAGGAGGGGCTGAAATTTGCTGCGTCTGCACATGGAAACAGCCCTGCTATCTGTGCATGTGGTTACCTGGCAATTCCAGCCGACAATTTTTGGATTATAATTCCATTACCCGTGCAGCTACCAATTCTTGCAACCTGCCCTTGCCAAGAAAACTCCAAGAGAAACAAAATCCCTTAAAACCCCTGCTCACAATGCTCCAAATTGCTTTGGCAGCTTCCTTCCAAAATTAAGTGATTAAAGCAGTGCTAATGAGACATTCATCACCTGCACCTTTTTCCTTAAAATAAATACACAGGGCTCCGCGTTACAGGTGCATGCAAAATTGCTTAAATACACAGCTTTGAAGCACAGAAAAAATAATAATAATAATTTTTTGAAAAAATAAAGGACATTCTGGCAAAAAGTTCCCCAAATACTTGAAAATATAACTGAATAAATAACTCCTTTTTGGACCGAAATCTGCAGACCTTAGCAGATGTGTCCAAGCTAAACGAAACATCCAGGGAACTGGATCTCCTTTCTGATGAGAAATAATGAAGAGCACTGCCCTGGCAAGGAGACAGCCTGGAGGAGCCCACTGGTCTTTTCCAGCTCCGACTTCCGTGATAGCTTTGAGTTATCCTTAGGCACCGGCCCGATCCATCAATGAGGTTATTTAGTGCCGACGCGGGCCCCGGGGCTGCCAAGCCTACATCCATGTTGAACTGGGAGCATTCAGACCTTCGCCAAGTGAATGGGATTGTTGGGCGCTCACGGTCAAGCACGTGCAGGGTGGAAGTGCTGTAAGGATGACTGCATGGAAGCGTGGGCAAAGATCCTCTTAGGAAGCAGTGGCTTTGGAAAAATATGAGGGTAATCCTTAAATTTCCTTTTTTTTTTTTTTTTTTTAAACACCACCATGGAGGTGTCAGCTTAAATTATTAGGGAAAATGCTAAGGCACGTAAAGAAATCACATTCCACAGACCTGCACGGAGGTGTAGAGGGGATATTTTCTGCGGGGCTTTTTTTTTTTTTTTTTTTTAGGCCACGCTACAACAGTACCTGCCATTGTATTTGCAGGGCAGGGTGTAAAATCTGCTTACGGGATTTTTCGCTGCACGGCTCTGCTCCGCGACCCTTTGCTGCGGGGCTCCGAAGGTGAAGCCCTCGGCAAAACCCTTTTCCTCAGCGGCAATGGAAGCGGGAGCAGGCCCTGCGTTTGTAAATATTAACTTATTTCCAATGTCAGATTATTTACTCTCCGCTCTTATAGCCTCCCGGGCCAAATGGACGGGGTCCAAGTTTGTTAACAATAGATCTTGGCTGGGACACGCCGTAGCAAAGGTTAAATCCTGTTTGTCGTGCTCCGGCCCGGAGCCCCATTGACTCGAGCGGCACCGGCAGCTTTGGGAGGGCGACGGGCTCTGGCGAGGAGGTGAACACAAGGAGGTGAAAAAGGACAGCGTCCTGTGAAACGAGGCTCTTAGCTCTTAAGGTAATACATGTAGATGTGTTTGCTGTCCACTGGAAAACTGAAAAAGCATCGTTACCTTTCTGCACAATTTCCTTTGCTTTTTTGCTTTCCTTGCTCCACGCCACCCCCATCACGTTACACATTTATGTAATGCACATTACACATAGGTCCGTGTATTATACACGAAACTGCAAAAACAAAGCCAAGGAAAGATTTTAGGGACACGTAAAGCCCAGGGAGGGACAGACCCCACAGTCCCTACAGTATGAGCCACCCTTTTTTGAGGGGTCCAATCTCTCCTTGTTGACCAACCACACAAGAACAAGCAGAGGACAGCAGCTGCCATTTGACCACAAATCTCCAAATTCACACCCAAAACCAAGCACTGGGTGGTGAGGAGGCAGCGGGCCATCCCAAAACAAGCAAGAGGGAGTCGCTTGTACCAGCAGAAGAGGAACATTTACCCATGGCAAGGCAGGACTGAGCCACCCTGTGCATCCTCCTGCCAGGCCACAGGACCGCTGCTGGCCCCGCAGCGCCAAGACACGCCGATCCTTTGGGGCACGCGGCGTGCTTTGCCCGGCGTGACCCCCACAGATGGCTCACGAAGGAAGCGCTCCCGAAGCCAAAGCGGTGCACAGAGCAGCTTATCCAGGAGCACTCGCGTCCAGAGACATTCCTCCGTTGATTAGGGAGGCTGAGCAGGAGCCAGGGGCGGGCCGGCAATCTCCTTCCTCCGGCTGCAGCCTTACCGCCACGGCTTGGATCACACCTCTCGGAGACACTCGGGTCGGGCACGGGAAGTTCACGGCTGCAAGCTCGCCGGCAGGGAAGGGGATGCAGGGGAAGTTCACCAGGGTTCAGCCAGAGCCAGGTCCGGAACGACAGGTCTGATAAGAAAAGAGAGGGTTTGCAATGGACATGAGCCCCCCCCCCGGGAGTCCTCGTCTCTTCTCCAGGCGGTGCAAGGTGCTGGGTGCTTTGGGAACGGAGAGCCAGGCTCTGCTCCTACAAGCTCGTGGCTTACAGCAGCTTGGGAAGAGACAGAAATGGACCTCACCTTGATGGAAGGCAAAGTTTCCAGGTGGGCACCTCTTCTAGTGCCTTGTCGTAAGCCATCCTGCTGAACATGGACAAGGTCGCTTCAAGGCACGCTTTGCAATACAGGAAAGACTAAACAAACCTCCGCAGCAGCCAGGGTCAAGCTGTGCCATTTTCATCCCCGAAGCCAAGAAGAAGATAACACTTTGCATCAGGGAGCAAAAGCAAGGCAGCAGAAGGACAGAAAAGACGGGAAGCGTTACTCGAATCATCTCCGCAGCGAGCGGAGGGACCGGAGTCGAGCAAACAAAGAGATCAGATGGCCAGATGGGACAGATCAAGCTGACCACAAAGCCTCTGTCCAACATTTTTTGATAACTGCCAGAGCCACATGTTCGTGAGGGTTTGGGGATAACTGGGAAGGGTGTGTGGGCTCGGAAGGAGCCCGGCCACACTTGGAGCTGCGTGGCCACAGGAGGATGTCAGCTCCCTGGGTACAAGCAGAGTGCCTTTGGTGTGTGGATCCATGCTCTGTGAGGGGAAAGAAGCTGGTAGATCATTTTTCTCACCTCCTTGCCGGGCTGTGACCAACCCTTTTGCGTGCTTTTCCCGGTGTTTGGTCCGTCACTAATGAGCCATGTGTTGGGGGAATTCTTAGGTCATTTATTTTGCATCATGTCTGCTAGGAGAGGTAGCAGGATGGTGGCTAATTAGGAAAGCAGACAGATAGCACCGAACAAAGCCAAGGGCAGAGGGACCGTGTCTGTGCGCACGGAGGACGGCAGCCTCCCTTTCTGCCAGCTGCCCCATGACGTCCACGCTCACCACGGGCAGAAGTTGCACATCCTGGACAGCCCGTCCTGCCCTTTGTGCAATGTCTCTGAAAAAAAAAAAAAAAAGGAAAAAAAAAATCACTTTGCTCATTTATTTTGTCAGCTGCTCCTTTGGTTATTTAGCGCATTCCAAGGAGCGCGAGGAAATACGACGGATGACGTCCTGCAAAAGCCACGGCGACAGTTTGCAAGAGTGACTGGCAATGGGCACCCCGCTAGTGATGTGCAAGGACATCCAACCCTCCCAGAAAACCACCACCGGCCCTGGAAACGTGCGGCTTGTCACCCACTCCTGGGTGGGTGCTGTGCCAGGTCCCTTCGGGTGTTTGCTGCACGTCGCAAACTCAAGACCCTGGAGATGGGACCCAACCAGCCACGACTGCAGGCAGTGGCTTTGGCCCCTTGGAAATGGAGTGGAAAGAATTTAGCCCAATAATATTGCTTCCTTCTGGCCCGGTAATGTTACCATTACATCATTATAGCCTTCCCATACAGGCTGCTTCCCACCCTGCTGCCTTTTCATCCACGAGCGCTTGGACATGGAGAGCTTTGAAGCTGGCCCTGGGCTTTGACAGAGCCTTGGAGTCCTTCTGCAACCAGAACAAGACGTGTCTCTGAAAGCTTTGCTCCTTCCCGTGTGGATTTGTTTTCTCACGCACACACATACCTGGAGGAGGGTGCGATGGAAAAACTCTCTGTTGGATCTTGCCACCCTCGTTTTACCAGCTGTGACCAGACACAAAAAGGTCACTCAAGGAAGCCAGGACCAAAGCAAGGACTTTATAAAGCACACATTCACTTAACTGCAGGAAGAAAACTGAGAGGAGCAAGTCAACTACATGAGTGCCATCTTCTCCAAGGCCAAACCACCACGCTAGGAGCAGTGAGGAGCACAGTGGAAACCACCTGCCTGTTGTTAAACCCTCCTCGTCCTGTTGACTTTGGGTGCAGATCCCCCTGCTGAGGCTGGGTTTTGGGTCACACCACCATTGTTTGGGAACCGTAGACATGGCCTCTGAGAAAAACACCAGCCATGGGCTGCATGTCCTGGCTGCTGGTGGAACCCAAGGGGTCATCCCCAGGATGCTAGCTCTTGCCACCAGCACCACGGCAGCTCCCAAAACCCTGCCTCACCTCTTCCCCCACCGCCTCAAAGCCCCATAAAAACCCCACACCATACAGCAATACCTTGCTGTAACTCCCCAGGACCCTAGCCAAGAGCACAAAACACTGCAGATGCTTCTCATGTCAAGGGTATGTGGGTTTTACAGGGGGCACAGCCTGACATTTGTCCCATATGCTGGTGTAAACCCAAGAGCTCAGCGAAAGAACACAGACAAAGTCAGAAAAATGGCCAAAAACTCAGTGGGGATGGAGTTTCCAGAGCATTTGCATGGCTGTGGCAATGGAGGGAGCATCCCTTTGGCCAGGGCTACCCAAATCTTCCCCTCTCACTGGATGCAGTGATGCTTCCCGGGCGGATGGGACCAGCAACCAGGTTAGCAAATGCCACTGAGCCAGCGCCCCACTGCCTAATGTAAACGGGGCTGTTGGGCACGGTGAGTGCCACGAGGCTTTGATCAGGGCCCTGGCCCGAAATGGGGACCAAAGTGAGCTCCTCCATCGGCCAGGAGGGGAAGGAAGCCCGTGGGCTTTGCACCTCATGCCAGAAAGTTTTCTGCTGTGGAAGAAAGGAAATTGTGAGGGTTATGCCACAAGCTGCCCAGCAGTAGCTGGGAAAAATCACTCCCTGATTTTGCTTCTGAAACAGTTCCCAAGTTAAATAAATGAATAAATAAATAAATAAATAAATAAATAAATAAATAAATAAATAAATAGGGTTTGGAGTTTTTTTTTGGGGGGGTGAGCATGGACAGAGCTCGCTGATGGTTTTTCTCCAGTGGCAAAGCCGAAGGATGCTGGGGTGGGAAGTTCCCATCACTGAGCTGCCCACAGCTCACCCTCTTCCCCGGGCAAAATGATCCAGGTTAACAAAATAACAATGGGGGGGAGTGAAGAGACTTTTTCAGGTCTGGGTCACCCCATGGATGTGGTTCACAACCCCATCCTCAGACAGCTTCACCGCCCCACATGTGTAGGGGGACACCGCATCTCGCCCTACACCCCGCTGAGAGTTACACCCCATCGCCCCATTACGGGACAGCCACAGCCCTCACAGAAACAGGGAGAAAAAATCAGCTTTTTGGGTACGGAGCTGGCCTATGCTGCCCAATTCCTGCACGCTGGTAGAGGAAAAAGTGGCCGAGGTAGGAAAACACCAGCACTTTCTGTTTGAGAGTGGCAGTAACTCCGTGAAGTGGTTAGAAGTTTACAAGGGCTCGGAAAAAATTACCTCGTTTTAGTAAGTGTTAATTATATGACTAATTAAATGGAGAGGAGGTTGAAACACTCTCCTAGTCATAACCTGCGTGCTCCCAGCCCAGTCCTTGCGTGACAGAGAAAACAGGGAACGAATCCTGCTTGGCCCTCATGGCAGGAAGTGGCTACTAAACCGGCTCTAACTTCTAATTTATTTATCTGGAAAGCTGCAAGGAACTGCTTTAAAATTCACCGACGTTTCTGCTACTTAAAAAAAAAAAAAAAAGAAACACCAGCCATTCAGTAAAACACATTTGGAACAGGCTGAGTTTTAGGAAAGAGATATAAAAGGCCACTTTGTTTATGTTTTTCAGCAGTGGTATGTTGGCTTCTTTTCTTTTTTTTAATGATGGCGAAGAAAAAAAAAAACATTATGTTAAATCTCTTATCTTCACACAAAGTGGCTGCAGCTATCACAAAACACACACATTGTGTCATTTCAAAACACGAGCAGGCTCGCGGGCAAACATTCTCCAGATTACCTCCTCTCTCTCTTTTTATTTTTATTTTTAATGACTTTGTTGACATTAATAATGCTCAGCATATTCAAGCGAGGTGCTTTGTTCCTCCAGTCAGGTCTCAATCACATCCTTCTGAAGAAGCACAAGGGAACCCCAGGGTCTCAGCCTGGTCCTCAGTGCCTGCAGAGCCCTCTCTAGTGCCCAGCACTGCAGCATCCCCCTCTCACCCTTTCCATGGGCTTAAAATAGGGGAAAAAATGTGCCCAAAAGTGATGAGCATGGGGCTGTGATGCAGAAATCTGTAAAAGAAATTATCAAATCTTCTCCCACATCAGGGATTTCTTCTCCATCCCAAAGGACTGCACCACAGCTCCCTCAGGCCCAGCTCCTCAGTTTTTTACAGTAGATAAAAGTGATGCTCTGAGCCTGCTGGGACGTGGCAGAGGTTGCTGGCAAACGGGTGCACGCTGTCATCTGCTGCCCTCCCTCCCCACAGCTCCCACCCACTCGGGCAGGACCGGGCTGGGCGACAAACCCCGAGCCAACCCCAGCTGGAGAGCCAGCCCTGAGATCGGGGAAGCCCAGCCAAAAATAAGCTCTAAATATCAGAAAAATGTGTGGGGGTGGAAAGCAAGCGGCAGCTGTTCAGGTGTGCGGTGCCTCGGTGGGCTCCTCACAAGAGATGGCTGCGGGCTGATTTGATCCACAGCGTTCACAATGAACTGTGAACACATTGCTCCAGGCACAGCCAGGAGGATATTTTGGCAAAGCTTGGTCCTTCAGTGCTATTCTTCTCCATCCCAAATCCCCTCCTGGTGCTTCCAGAGGTGGGTTTGACTCAAAGGTGCTTTACTCCCCACCCTGTACGGCCACCCCGGAGTGGGCTGAACTCATCTGCACAGCTTCTTCACTCCACAATTAGTCCCTGGCCTGTCTTTTCTGAACAATGCAGGTGGTGATGCCTCCAAATAGGCAAATAGCCTGGTAGCAAGGACGGGAGGATTGACAGAAGTGTGGAGGATTTATGAAAATGAGGAACTGTTTGAACAGAACTGGCCAGAATATGGCCTGGCTGGTGGGCCTAGATGGCATACACGGCTAGCCAACAAACCAGCACGTGCACATTCAGCCAACCAACCCACCCAAACAGCATGTGCACTTTTAACCAACTAACCCAACTAACCAACATGTGTATAGTCAACCAACTAACCCAACGAACCAGCACATATACGTTCAGCCAACCAACCCACCCAACAAACAAATGCACGTTCAACCAACTAACCCAACCAACCAACGTGTGCACGTTCAACCAACCAACTCAACCAACCAGCACATACACATTCAACCCACCAGCCTACCCAAAGAACATGTGCACGGCCACCCAACCAGCATGTGAGTGTTCAAGCAGCCAACAGCTGCTTGGGGAAGCAGGACTTACCTCTATAATCCATTTGAAACACACCCCATCATCACTCCTTTGATTGTATCCTCAAGGTTATGCTTTGCTCTGATAGCTGTGGTCATCCCGGAGGTGTCACCAAGCCACAGGGACACCGTGCAGGTTCAGAGTGCAAAACCACAGCCTGCTTGCTGAGAGGTTTTCTCTTCCTGCGGCAATCTGCAGGATCTCTGAGGAGCCCCACCAGGTCTCTTCCACCAGCAGCTGGTTTGGGATGCTGCCAGACCTCATCAGCAGGAACCAGGAGGGATGTCCCAGAGGCTGGAGAGCGGGTGTCCTCACCAGGAGGTTTCATCCCTTCCCTGGATCAACAGTGGTAAGCATGCAGGAGATGGCAACACCTGAGAGATGCATGCTGAAGCCACCACCGTGGTGAAGAACCGTGTCCCTTCCCTCCACCCTCCCACCAAGCAGCACAGCACTCAGCCTCCAGCCCCAGCACAAACCCTATTTTCACCTGGGGCCAGCTACCCCAGAGAGACAGCCTGGGGCCAAAGGAGGTAAAAAACTGCACAATAGTCACCCGAATATTCCAAATGCACGAGGCTAAAAGCAGCACTTCCTCCAAAAACACGGGTCTAGACTTCAAAACAGACTGAATGCACGATTTCAGGGAAATTTCTGAGAGCATTCATTACCGACAGTGCCATAAATGTGACGGATTTCACAAGTTTGTCCAACCGACGTGCCGAAAACAGCCTCGGCCGGACTGAGCCAGCCCTGGTGCCAGCAGGCAAACAAGCCCCCGCGGCACGGCACCAGCGCCGATAATACTTGCGCAAGGCAAGAACCGGAGGACCTTTCAGCAGCTATAACTAATCTATTTCCACCGTTACGCTGCATTGCTTCAGAGACAAAGTGGGGATTTTTATTTTTTTTATTTTTTTATTTTTTTTACTGCTAATTAACGTTTGTTCGCGCACAAAATGCAGAAGCCGGTGCCAACCGGACATACCTAGATATAGCCTAATATTAGATTTCACAAAAGCATTCATCCTGTCTAAACAAACATCCTCCATACAATATTAACCTTAAAATCTTCGCCGAAACAGATGTTTGCGCTCGTAGGCACGGCCCGGCATCGTTTCCCAGGACGAAGCGAACCCTCCGCATCCATGACCGTCCCCACACCCCAATTAACCCGGGCATTGACAGGAAAACAGGCTGTTATTTTAGGAAGCTTTGCATAAAACTTGGTTTCAAGTTTAAAACCATATCAGTCACTATTTGTCTCTAGCCCAGACTCGGGATAGGGTTTCTTCCTCTGGCTTTATTGCCGTGCAAAGTTACTCACTTTTTTGTTACAGCCAGAAGACAAAGTCCTGCTTTTAACAGCTGAGAAAATGTGCTGGCAGATGATATACGATGTTGATTAACCAATAATACAGCTCGGGTCTGGTCGAACATGCAGGCGTCTGAAATGGGAAAGCGAGTTTTTTAACAATTTGTTATACACAGTAGCAAGAAAAACAGGAAGTAGGTGTTTATTAGCAGTTTCCAAATATACCAGCCAAAATAAAACTCCCCGTGCAGTCTGAGGTATTCAAAATACAGCAAGGACCAGAATTCCTAAGATTATAAAAGGGTAATTAATCACAAACAGTGTTCACAGACCAGTGATTTGGAAACTTCCTTTTTATTGAAGATCGGGATCAAGAGCAAACTTCAAAGCAAAACTAATTGATCTGAGATTCATTGCGTCTGGTCGATAAAGCAAAAAAATAAAATATCATTCCGGCGAAGCCAGGTCTACGGTTTACATTCATTATGCCCTGACAGCCCATAAAGCACATTAAAAAGCCATTTTTCAGCGAATGCTATAGCGCTGACCTATTTCGACATAAAAGCTATTCATACACGGGAGACTGTTGCTTCCTCGTAATCAGCGTATTGCACCCAAAAGCCAGCCGTGTTATTCCAGGCTTGTTTCTCAGGAATGCGAGCATATCTCGGGGACTGATTCATAAAAGGAAGAGAGCAGCCCACTCCTGGGCCAGGCTCGCATGCTTTATTCAGAAGCAAAATTTCCGAATTTTGTTTGGATTCAGCCAACCTGTTAACTCTAGTAGAGCCGGGTGAGAAGTTGCAGCAAACAGCTCAGGCACTAAATGAGCTCTTTTTTTTTTTTTTTTTTTCCCCTTCTTCTTCTGAAATTGACTGAAAACAGGTTTTTTTACCCATATTTCCTCCTAAGGTTTGTATGCAAGCACATCCCAGCCAGGAGATAATTTATTCACTGCCAGCGCTCATTGCAAGACTTGCAATTACACCTGTGCAGTTTGTCAACTAAGTCCTCCAGCTTTGTTTTTTGTTTGTTTGTTTGTTTGTTTGTTTTTTGTTTTGTTTGTTTGTTTTTTGCTTGTTTTGGTTTGGCTTGTTTGTTTTTTTCTAGTCTGGAGCACCCTATGGCCGGACCCCACGCAGGACCCTGCCATCCAATTCCAGGGCTGACACCAGGGGTGGGCTGCACAGCCCATGGGATGAGGAACAGAGCTGGCTTTTCTTACAGCATTCATTTCTGTGGCAGGTAGGAAGACATGGATGGACACAGAGTTTGGAGAAAGCAGAGAACGATGTTCTCTTCTCTGGCTGGCACAAAGCATCCCAGGCTGAGTGCAAGAAGGTCGCTTGCACCAAGCAGAGCTTTCCAAGGCAATCTGTGCCTCCTCTGTTTTTCTGGAGAGCCTGAGGAATCCCTGGCACAAAAAGATGCTGGAGCTGCATCCCTCTCAGCCCTCCCTCCATCCCGCTGGAGGTTTTTGCATCGCAGGAATCCCAGCTGGGCCGTGGGCTGCAGAGTGCTTGGATCACGCACCCAGCCCTCCCAGCGCCAAATCTTCCCACCTCAAACCCTGTCAAAACACAGGCAGTGTGGATGCATCCAATTTATTCTCAATAGGTTTTGCAGACTTTAATTCTGCTGTGCTGCTTTCCTGGAATCAAAGGCAGAAGTCTCGAAGCTGCCAGGTCACTGAAGCCTCTGATAAAGATTTTATCCTACATGCAGGCTGTGATTTTTGCCTTTTGTCCACCGATGTCTTCACCTGTGTCATCCCCTCTTGGCAAGGGAGCCTGTTGCTGCGAACAGGAAAGAGCGCTGCGAACAAAACCTTTTACAAGGGATTAAATTTCTTCTAAAAGCATGTAATTCTACATAGCCAGAAGCAGTTTCTAATCTTCATATATAGGAACTTACAAGGCAAGGAATTCAAAGCCACCGGATTAAATGAAAAATGTGAATGAAAAGCTACATGCTGATACTCAGCTGACCTAGGCAAGTTACTGTACATTTTTCAAAGTTTTAAATTACCACTAATGGAAAACGTGGGGAGTAAGCTTCAAGCGTCTCTCTACATCATTGCTTTAAGAAAAGAAGTCCAAAACAATGAATGAATATTTGCGGAGAAGCCCACGATGCTTTCCAACACGGTTGGCCTCCCTTTGCTCTTACTGTATAGATCAGCAGGTATCATCTGATCAGATTAAGACCAGCTGTTCGTTTCTGGTAAAGGAATTTCCCAAAAAGGTAAAATATAATTCAGGCTTAGAAACCAAGATACTTTGGGAGAATAAAACCTCTGCTCGCTTCTGTAAAACAAAGCAGAGAAAAAGACATTATAAAGCATTTAAGAGCTTTGGTTTCAATTATTTTATATTAAAGGATAGGTAAGCTTAAATTGCTCAGACTCTTTAAAAAAAATAAAAGGGATTGTAAACAAAATTGGAAACAGATACGCAGCAACCAAGTTCCCACAGGTGCGTTCTCCTGCCGTGGAAATACCCGTGTGAATTCGCGGTTTCCCACCACGCCAGGGGAGATGATAAATTCTGAAGTTACCCCGCGTGCCTTCGGCCTCGGCCGCAGGAGAAGAGGAGAAGTGACCTCTTGTCTGGGCAGGCTGAGGACCCCAGTGTCCCTCTGTGAATCCCGCACCAAATAGAAGCAAAGGGTTGTGCTGGCCACCAGGGCTCACCACCAGATCAAAGCCCTGGGCCACTCACAATAAAACAAGAGGATAAAGCCCAAAGACTCAAAGAAACAAAGGGAAGGTTGACGAGATAAGGATCAGCCGCAGATATGATATTTCACCCAGATCAGAGCCGGTGCAGAAGTTCAATTCAGAGTTCATAAGACAAAAATACAAAGAGAGCAGCTCTAAGGTTTTGTTGCTCTGTGTCTGTGCTCTCAGTGATATTCCCATCTTCCAGGCAACAAAGATTGGCCCTGTATTGTGTGACAACGTATAATTTAGCTCATCTTTTCCTCCAGGAAACAGATCATCTTTTTCCTCCAGCTCATCTTCCCTCCTCACACCAACTCAAATGTGCACTGTGAGCATTTCTAGCACCTTCACCCAGCCCCAAACCAACGCCTCCAGACACATCTTGCAAGCGAGGTGTGAAGCCATGGGGTAACCAGCACACCCAGAAACCCCTTTCTTTGGGGAAAGGGACTTCTGCATGCCCTGAAACCCTTTATATATATATATATATATATATATATATATATATATATATATTTATATTTATATTTATATTTATATTTATATTTATATATGAACTTACAAGCTGTGAGGTTTCTGCCTGAGCTCACCCCGTGCAGCATCACTCCCCGGTGCTCACTCTCTATTTCACAGCTGTTTTCTAGAGTTCCTACAAGGCAGTATTTTCACCCTGTTGCAAACCTGCCATGGAGAAACCTTCTCTAACCTTGCAACGTCCAAATTCAAAGGCAGCAGCTGGATGCAGTAGAGGAGGACACAGATGGATCAGGGGAAGATGAGCGAGGAGCACCCCGCCGGGCACAGCGTGGGGGGGATGTCCTTGCCTCTGCTTGCTTGTAGGTTGAGATGTGGGGAAGAAAAGCTTGGGAAAGAGATTTTAGAAAAGCACAAAAGAAAAAATAAAATGAAGATGCAATTCTTAAATCAGGTGAGTGCTGTGGGCTTGTGATCAGGGCGAGCAGGTTAAGTATATGCCACAGCTAAGAGCAAATACATCAGGGCACAAAACAGCATCCATGCCCTTACAGAGCCCCAGTCTCCAGGTCCTCCTGAGGACAGCACACTGAAGACATCCACACAGCAGTACCAGTCCTGTCCACTCCGAAAGAGGCTTTCAAACACCTCACGTGCAGTCCCCTGGCACAGAAACCCCCAGAGATCTGCAGGCAGCCCAAACCCTGAGCACCAACCCCACTGCTGCTCAGCAGAGGCAGCACAAGGACGTCAGCTCCAGAGGTTTTATTTTGGCCATGGGGAACGATGGTTTCCTGTCAACGCCGTGTACAAACCGACCTCCTGCCGGCTGTATTTTGTTCCTTTTTGCCTCCAGAGATCACACACCTTCTGAAGTTTCCTAACATGTTGTCTCATAAGGTGCTTTCACAACAGCCACGCCGCGGATACATTAGCCAGCCACAGCCGAGCATAATTCCAGTCTCATAAATCTTCCGGCAATTACGAGGCCTCATTCAACCTCCCCGTGAGATAAAACAACCGCTGCTTCGTGGCGTCATGATGGGATTATTTTTTATTTTTTTTTTTAGCTTTTGCTTTCCAGCAAATCAAGCCTGCAAATAACTGCAATGTGCTGCTTCCTCTGCGGAGCCCGGCAGAAATTGTTCACCTCTGTTGTGTCCTGGTTGTGGGCAGCTCCCTTGGCACGAACGAGCTGCAGGAAGGGGAAAGCTGATGAGGTTCAGTGCAATTTGGGATTTCCAAGGTGCCCAGGTGCAGCACGCTGGGACCTGCTCTGCCCACAGCCATGGGGATGGAAGGGGCTGGGGTAAGGGCAGCTCAGCACGGAGCGGGGTTGCTGGGCTTTCTGCAGTTTTAGGAAACAAAGCAATATTTTCTACCCTTTTTCCTTTGACCATATCCCATCTTCTTGCAGACAAAGCAAGCCTGTTGAACCACAAGTTGTGCCCACACAGGCAGATGTGCAATGCAATGCCATCCTCATCCTCAGTCCCAAGGTGCTCACAGCCATCACAGGCGACAGAAGCAGCCCTCGCGGTTACGCATTTGTAGATCCTGGAGGCTCCAACCCTCACAGCCCCAGGGGACCAAACCAGCCCATCCATTCCTTATTTCCTCAAATGAGACATCCTACGCTTCGCTATTTGTCACCCACTAGGAAAAAACAGAGGAATCCAGTTAGAAAGGGAGGAAATCCCATGTTTCGTGGGTACCACCCCCTTGGCATTGTGGGGTAGCACCCAGGTAAGCGCAGCCAAACTGTGGGATCTTGCACAAGCCACCCTGCTGCAGACGTGTTTTAGCTCACGGCAGATTCCCACTGCTCCTTGCCCACAGCTCTGGAACGTGGGAAGGAGCCAAACTGCCGGATTTCGCTGCCTTCCCTTGCCATAAGGATGAAGTCATGGGTACCCTGCGCTCCGCGCGAGGCGCTCAGACTTTCCTCCCTCCCCACCGGCAATGGAAAGTTGTTGGAGCGAGATGGGCAGCGAGCTCCCTTTTGAAAGCCTTTCCTTCTGCAAACACATTACTGCGCCACTGGACGCTGTTCAATCCGGCGGCGGCGTTAAGTCGGGTCGCCTGAGCGCAGTTTTGCAGCAAGAAGCGGCAGGGTGGGCAGATGGGAACCCGCAGACATCGTGCCGTGTTGCTGCCTGCTGGGTTTTCTTGCAGCACCAACCACCCCGGATCCCTCCCAGGCTTTTCCCAAGATGATCACAGCGGGCAGCCTGAGCAGCCTTGGTTGGGACAAAGCCATGGCAACTCCTGCCCTGAGCACCTCTGCTGCCTGCCCCCGAGCAGTTTCGGGGCTGCTCTGTCCCACCAGGGCAGCATTATTAACATCAGCAGTACCCAGCAAAGCTGAGGCATCTTCCCCGGGCAGATGGTCGCAGTATGTGTTTGTGCTCCCATCGCTGGTGTGTGAACATGCTCCCAAGACAGGACGCTCAGCAGGGCCGATGCGCCACAGCCTGAACAGCAGCCTTTCTTTCCACCTCACCTGTCCCCAAAACAAGATCTTTTCAGCAATTTCTGATGATTGTAACGCAGCGGTGACCACTGAATAAATAAACTGGAAGCCCTTAGTTCTGATTATATTGCTCAAGAAAGCAAAAATCTCACTTACGTGAGCATCCCTCCTAACCCAGCCCTTTGGGAGACCCCCGTTTGTATCAGTTCCCCCAAGTACCGCTCCCATCGCTGGTGTGGTTCTTTGAGTTGCCTCCCAGGGGTGTCCCGGTGTGGGACAGAGCATGGGGGGCTAGCACTGAGCACATCCTGGGGCATCAAAGGTGTTGTCCTGCACAGGGATCCTCGTGGGGGCACAGCCCCTCGCCCCGCTGCAGCTCTGCACCCCCTCAGCTCCCCACCCGCGATCCCCGAGTGCCGCGCAGCCGAAGGAAATCAGAGCACGGGCTTGAAAGGCTGCTTGGAAAACATTAGCAGCTCATTACCGATCATCTGTTTAAAAATCCCCATTAATGTATACACATACGTCCCTGGACGGCACGTTTACCCCCAGTTAATGGCACGGAGGGGAAGCTGGAGGGATCTGTGTGCAGCGGCTCCGGCGCGCTCCCAGCCCGCCCTCATTTACAGTTTTCCCCGCGCAGGCTCCTTCTGACCTCTTCAAATCCCATCCCAATTACAGCCTCCCACTTACCCTTCAATGTAAATAAATCCTGCGTGGTGGGACCGCTGCTACCAGCGCAGATAAAAGCCGTGATGTTGATGGAGGAAAAGCACAACCTGCGGCCAGCTCGCAAGGCGGGCAGGAAAACTAACCACGGGGGACGTCGGGGCTGATGGAGGGGATCGGGGTGATGCCCAGAGCTTGGGCACGATGGGATCAACATCCAGGGATGTTGAAAGAGAAGCTCCAAGGCAGCGAATGGCCGTCCCTGATAAAGAGATGGATGGCAGGGAAATCCTGTGGGACACCAACACACCTGGGACTTCTTGCTTAATGTATGGGAAATCCGCTTGGGGGACCGTCTCTGCTGAGGCTTGGGGGGAGCTGAGATAACCCCATCCACGCACCACACGTCGGAGGATGGAAACCCCTGGAGAATCTGCATCAGATGCAGTTTTCCCGTATGTATTAATGAGGTCTCGAATGAAAGGGAGCATTTGGGACACTTTTAAATGTAACTCACTGCCATGCCGCTGACTGTGCCGGTGTTATACTGCTAGAGCCCTAGACCTTTTCCCCTTGGGAAAAAAAAAAAAAGATTTCTCCAAAAGTATCCAACAGGCCTGGAGACAGAAAAAGCTGCATCTCTGCTGGCTCCTGAGGATGTCAAAAAGCTCCTAAATCTCATTTCCAAATGGATCTTCCCCAACCACGGGCAGCCTGCCCCAGGTGGGACGCCGGCATCTCACCGCGGTTCCTGCACGAGCCACCACAACTTCTTCCAGTTTGGTGCCATGGGGTGTGACAGCAGGTCCTGGGCTTTGGTCTGCTGGGTTTTGGGGCAGAGGAGAGGGGTGTTGTGTCCAGTTTGTTTGTTTGTTTTTTTTTTCTCAATCGTGGTCTTAAGGCGGGGGCTCTTCTACCGATCGTTAAATAATTACCGTGCGGTTTGAAATTGTTTTTAGCGAGAAGGGACTAAATGATCTTATAATGTCCTGAAACTGTCAACATGATATATGGGGCTGCATTCAGCATAAATTATAGGCAGTTTCCATGCCACAAAAGCCGCACAGGCTCACGGATCCAGCCAAAACATTCAGCAGAAAGTTCTGCCAGGCCGCAGGGCCCGCTTTGCCAAGACGTGCAGGTGTGCGCCGCCGAGCGCCGACCCGCGCCGCTCCCCCTCTCCTCCCACCCTGCTGCGCTCACCTCAGCTCACCTGAACCACGGCGTTACGTGAGCCCAGGAGCCACGGGAGGGATTTCCAGCTCGGAGGTGGCACGTGCTTTCATTTCATCTGCAGGTGCAGGAGCCGGGGATGGAGACGTTCGCAGATGCTCTTGGAGAGGTGTCCAACCCCAGCGCACAGCACCTCGGACATCACTGGGGCTTTGTGCAGCTGTGGGGACCCAAGGCCACACATTTCCTTGGTGCTCCTGTGCTTGTGAGGCAGCATCTCCCTGGCCAGGTAGCTCACATCCTAAAATATCACATATATCTCCACATATGTGGTCCTGGAGACAGGGTGCCCAGCTCACACGCGTGGCCACACAACCTCCACGTTGGGCAGTCCCTCAGCAAAGCACAGGGTCACCATCGCAAGTCCCAGAATCGTGGTGCCCATCACATCCATCACACTTACTTCATGGGACAGTACCTCCAACCTAATTGTGTTCCCCAAAACACCAGCAGAGGCTGAGGCAATCCCGTCTGTCCTCTGAGCACTGAATTCCCCAAGAGCTGAAGGGTTGCAGAGAGCCCTTTCTGCTCCCCCAGAGGAGCAGCGAGCGAACCCTCCACTGGTCTGGATGCACCAAGGGGGGCTGTTTCTCTGCTCAACCCATGGGGTGAGAACATGACATGACCCAGCTGAGCCCTGCGGGATCCATCAGCCTCCTGGAGCTCAGCGGGATGTCCCCTTCTGTGCCACCAACAGCCCTGAGATGAGACAGGAGCGAAAATCCAGTCCAGAGAGGACTTTTCCTGGCCCTGCCTTTTCCAGGGAGCAAAGGAAGACACCGGTGTCATCGCGCACGAGCGAGGTCAGGAAATTCTTGCTCTGTCCCTGCTCCTGGTTTTGCTGAGTCCGAAGCGAGTTGTTCAGAACAAGATAAGGACCCGGCGGCAGCTCCGTGCAAAACATCCTGTTGGCCTCCGCGCTGCACCGCGGCGGGGACAAACCTCTTGTAGGAGGTACAAAATCCTTGCCCTGTGCCCTCGTTTGGGTGGCCTTCATCACTGGTTTTGGTGTTTGGGGCACTTGGATGAATGCAATGATTTGGAGATGTGCTGCAGCATCAGCTGCAGGAGCAGGGAGGGGAGGACCTTTCCCCCCGAGCACCAGCTCACAGTAGGATCTCCTGGATGTCCCATTCTGCTCCGCAAATACCCTTTTCCTACAGAAATCGTTTCCCGGCCCTTCTCTTCAGCGCTGCTAATCATCACTCTCCCGGCCTCTGGATCAGGCCCAAACCAATCACATCTGCACCCAAAAAAAGAAAAGCACCCGCTTGTGTTTCATTTACTTTTATGGGAGCGTTAACGGGTTTCAGTCACATAAAACCTTCACCTTCAAAAGGGAAAGGGGAGAGACAGAAGAGGAAAGCCCGGCACGTAAGGCGGGCGGCTTAGCCCCAGTTACAAACCAAGTGGCACCAGCACGAGAGGAGCTGACCCGCTGCATGGGGGTTCCCCGCACGGGGTTTAGGATCAAGCATGGGGCCAGGGATGATGCCAAGAGGTAAAAGGATGGGATGGGGACCAACGTTGTGGCCCCGTTGTCACCAGGGCATGGGGATGTGCCACCAGCAGCACAGCCCCGGGCAGCCCACAGCTGCGTGCAGCTGCCCTGACCCCATCTGTGGGGTCTTCTGCTGGTGGCTTGGGGTTTCTCCGCTGAAGATGCTCCTAACCGAAACCAGATTTGGTTCCCAAATAGCCCCAAACCCCCTTAAAGCTTACAAATCTTCCACACCTGTGTTTGCTCATTCCTGCTGCTCAGCCCAGCCCTGGGAAAGGCGATGTTTATCCCACTCCTCCGCAGTTATTTACAATGGGGTTTTCGGATGGAGATGGAGCACATATTTGTCTCATGGCGACAGGGCAGTGAATTTAATTCTCCTCATTAACAGTCATCAGCTTAACGGGAAGCAATAAAAGATTTTTTTTTAATTTTTTTTTTTTTTTTTTTAACAGCGGGTGCTCGAGAGGGGTTATTTATTGCAGCTGCTGTCAGCGGGATGAGCGCATTCCTGGGCTGCGAGGGGGGAAACTGAGGCACGAGGCCATTTGCTGGCCCACCCGGGACCACACAGACGGAGGTGGGAAGAAATCTCAGCCCTGTGCTGCCCCCGGGCCACACAAGCCCTGTTATTATTATAAGCCATTATTCGACCCGCAGCCAAAGCAATTTGTGCAGCGTGCCGGGGAATGGCACCAGCGCCCGGGGGGGAGCTGCTGCAGGGCCCCCCACCCTGCTCCTCCCCGTGTTGGTCACCTCCAAATCTTCTCGTCTGGTTGAGGACATCCAGGAAGGGACAGGTTTTGGCCCTATAGTCGCACTGAAATGGTTCATCTGGGCTCCCGCTGCCCCAATAACTTGAGGTTTTCTCCCCAAACGTCCCCACGCAGGGACAAGCAGCCCTTCCTTCTCCGCGGGATTTACCCAGACATATACGCACACAAAGTCCCTTCCAGCCCCCGATTTTCCTGGAAAAACACAGCCCGGCTCTTCTCAGAGATCACTTGATCCTCGCGGCAGCCCAGCAAGGTCTGAAGCAATTTGTCCTGAACGCAGGGATCACAAACGCACGCGGTGCCTTGGCCGTCCCTCAGGCAGCTCTGGGGGAAATCCTCGCTCTGTCTGACCCGGGTTGTGTCCCGGGGGATCCGAGCTGGTTTCTGAGCAGCGCAGAGCCCAGCTTTTTATTTTCTGCCACGTCCAAGAGCTGTTGATCCCTGCTCACCCTTCACCCCGTCCTTACCCCAGCTTCACAGGTCCATCAGACCGAGAGCAACGGGTCCAGCTCCAAGGTCAAGCTCCAAGCTGCTGCAGGTGATTTTGTTGGTCCCAGCAGCTCGGGGGGACCCCAGCAAAGGGCTGAGCTCCTGCCCAGCCCCAACACCTCCCTGACCCATGGGGAGAGCTGCCTGCAGTGAGCAGCAGGGCTTGGTGCCTGGGGAGCGCGTTGTAAGAGCATCACAGCCACGACCTCCTTCCATCCTGAGCATGCAGGGGGATTAGAAGGGATAAACTCCGAAAAAAAAAAAAAAAAGGAGAGAAATTATATGAGTGGCTCCCCGTTGCAATCCCTACTCCCTTTGCCTCGGAGGTAACTGCTCAGCACGGGGTCCAAGCTGAGCATCACTTCCACAGGTGTGATTCCCTATGAGAAGCGATGCACCCCGTGCCCAGCGAGCAGGAGGCAGCCCCTCGTGAGCCCTCTCCTCGCACCCAGGGCTCCCCAAGCTGATCCTGGCACGCAGGCTCTCACTTCTTTCCGTATTAAATAGCAGGAGCGCCTTACAGTGCAGGCAACACTGGGATGGGGTGACATGGCAAAGCATTTGCACCTTGCCCAGGGGACTTCAGACCAAGCTGAGCCCTCAGTTTCCAGTGAAAAGCAGCCTGGGGTCTCCGTTCAAGCATGAGAAGAAAAAAAAATCACATTACCAAGTGCCTTCACCAAATGAAGGAAGCCCTCTGCCTGGCCAGGGGGAAACACCCACCCTGCTGGGGGACACAGGCGCCAAGGGAGCAGAGAAAGAAGATGGGAAACTCTCTCCAACACCACAACGGAGCTGCCATCAGCCAGGCCATTCCCAAACCCCAAAGTGTTATTTTTGTAGGCACAGATGCGTGCATTGCAAATGTATTTTTGCAATTTCTGCGAGCTGATTAACGCTACGGCGTGGTACCAGTGGTCTCCGTCCTCCAACGCTATTGCCCAAATCCTGCTGGCCTCCTGGGCTTGGCAGAGCTGGAAATAGCACTGAGAAGGGTAAGGACCAGCAAGGGGCAGCTTCCATGGAAAAATAGAGACCTAAAGGTGAGGACACAGCAGAGGAGGAGGGCAGCAGGCATGTAGGAACAGGGCAGAGGTGATCTCTGGGTCAGAAGAGGCAGCTCGCTGTCCAAAACCACAAGACCTGCTGGGCATGGCGATGGGTTATTCAGTTTTGCTTCTGCAGCAAAGAGGAGGAAACAGCTCAAAAGGGATATTCGGGTAAGCTGAGGAACTCACTGGCATAGGATCTAAAAAAAAATAAGGTTTGTAAGGTAATTCTATACTTCATTTATGGAAGTGAAATCCAAGCCAACATATTAAATACAGCAACCCTAATTTTGGCTCAGGATGCTGGACCTGTAAAGAGTTGGATGCTGGTGGGTACTTTGGATGAACATCACCAGTGGCTTGCTGGGTTCCTGCGAGCTCCTAGAGCATCCTCAGAAAGGAAGCAGCACCAGGTGGTCCCCTGGAAAGAGTTAGCACGGACTTTTTATGAGTGGAGAGGAGCATCAACAGCTTTCCATCCTGAGCCTGCTAAAACTGGGAGAGTTCTGCAGCTGAATCTCAAGGCAGGGGCTGAGGTGGTCCCATAGCTCTGCTGGCTCCCCACGTGCACAGCCCAACGTCTCCACCCAAAACCCTCGCCCACAGAGGGGCAGCAGCATCTCCTCGTACCCACGGGGGTCCCACGGCTCCAGGCTGGGACCGTGGCTCCTTGCGTGCTCGTTGGATCTTCAGGTCCACTGCCATGTGGGAAACCCCAAGGTGAGGAGCACACAGCACCTCCCAGTGCCCAGGTGCAGCAGTTTTTTAAGCCACCAGAGCTGGGCCACGCTAATTATTTTCAGAATGGGTCAAAAAAATCTTGCTGGAAGTGTCCAAGCAGAACAGGCACATCAAGAAGGGTCTTCCTTTGGTGGATCCATAGCACAGCCTCTGAGCTCGTCCCGGAACAGCGATGTTCAAGCCTTGGTGCTCCTCTTCCAGATCAATCTGCATTTTTAGAAACTAATTTGCAATGCCTCAGACCCTGTGGCCACAAGCAGAGCCTGGCTGAGCTGCGCTCCTCCTACGGCATCTCCGGGGCAGCGCCTTTCCCAGAGCAACGCTGCAAGACTTGACCACTGCGAACAAGTGACAAAGGGTGACCAAACCCTGCTGAGATACTCTGCTCATTTCCTACACCCGTAAACCACATGGACTGGAGCAAACCACTACTTCTACCAAAAGCCACAGCCTGCTGGAGGTGGGCACGAAGACGGAGATGCATCACGGTGAGTTTCAGGGCGTCTACTGTCCAGCTTGTGCTCCTGGGACGCCAGATTTTGGGTCGCAGCTGCCGGGAGGACACTCAGCAGCTGCACACCCACCTTCAGCCACTCTGCTTGCACTTCCAGCTCAGGCTGAGCAAGAGGGGGGATTAAATCAACGCGCCTTATCTCAAACCTCTGTGCGCTGGGGCTCCGGAGATTTTGGTGCCAGCCCCCGACGGCGAAGCGCTCGCCCGCTCCGAGCCGAGTTGGGTCTGCGAATCCATCCCACGGCGCAGGGGAATCGTGGAGCTTCCAGAGCAGGTTTATTTGTCGCTCTTTGTAAACACGGCTAAACACTGGCTGCCCGAGACTAAACCGACCTCCAGCTCTTTGCCACGTGAGCAAGGTAAGTTTCCGAAACGGATAAACCAGGGAGGAGCCGAATCGGCGCGTCCGTGGCGAGCAGAGCTCTGCTGACAGAGGGGCCTGGCCACCAGGCTGACTCCAGAGCACACAATTGCTGCAAGAAATGCCCAAAACAATGGCCAGAAAAGCTTCCTCGAATTCCTGGGTCTCCCCGCACCAGCGCTTCACTCACAGCTCCCCCAAAGCCACCTCTCAGCCCTCTCCCGAGGGGAGCTCTGATCAGCACCAGCAAACAAACGATGGGGAAGAAACGCCTCCAGTTATCAGCTGGAAACTGGAAAGGGGCCCGATTCTGCCTTCCCTGACAACTTTTTGTAGTTTCCCAGTTTTTAAGCAATTCCTGATTGCTTAAAAATTGATTCCTGACTTGGTTAAATAGCTCTGGGATCAGAGGGGGCCGTGCGGCCGCCTGCCACCTGCGGGGGACAGAGGGATGCAGGCACACGGGAAGGGAAATCCTCAACCCCGTGCTCGGTTTGTGCTGCACACAGGAGTTTGGAGGTGTCCCCTGGGTGAGCTGCTTCGTGCACCCAGGAATATTTTGTTACGTGCATCACTTTCAGTGCCAGCTGGGTTACATCCGCAATTTAGATCCCTAATATAATTGAAATATCATGATTTAAAGCAATAAAAATAAAAACAAAGCACAAAAAATCAGCAGTTTCCTACAGTTTCTGGGCAGAACAGCCCTTGTAGGATCTCACCCCTGCTCAACCCTGTGCCAAGGTGGAAAAATCAAAGGAAACGAGAAGCTCCCAAAGCCACACGCGCACCAGGACGCCTCCCCTCGCAGCACCTATGGCAAAGCAAGTGCCTCGGCCTCCACAGGGCTGACGCTTTGATTCCATCATGGAAACACAATGCAAAAAAATAAATACCCAAATAAACAGACCCATAAAGCGGCAGGAACGCAGCAAAGCAGTCGGAGACGTCTGACGGCGCTACGAGAACGATGGAAAGCTCAGAGCTGCCTGCGCACGGGCTGCTGGGCTTTGGGACATCATCGGGGTAACCCGGGGTGCACCAACAGGCAGGGAAACAAACCTGGGAGAAGCCTCTGAAGACTCTTCAACCTTTTTTCTTTTTTTTTTTCTTCCCCTTTTGGGGAAAATCAGAGTGATTTCCTCGAGGCAGGTGCCAGGGCTGCTGCGGGTCCCGCGGGGTTACCTGCGGCGGGGCAGAGCAGCGGAGGCACGGCGCCCTAATTGCCCTGTCAGGCAGCTGAAAGAAGCCTTTAGCTGATGCCACTTCAAAATGAAATTCTTTCTCTGGCATGGCTATGTCTGATATGCAGGCATCAAAGGGGAGGCAGCAGGTCGCCGATGCCCCGGGCCACGCATTTCCCTTCTAAAGGCAGGAATGAGAGCCTCAGCTCGGGGCCGAGGGGGCCCCCCCTGGAGACACAGCAGCAAGAACCACCGCCCCTACACGCTTCCCAGGTTGTGGGGCGAGCCCCCCCTGACCCACCACGGCCCCACAGGCGCCGTGCAGCCCACCAGCAGCAGAAAAACAGTGCCAGGAGGCTGCGCAGAGCCGGCTCTGGTGGCCCCAAGGAGGCACGGAGCCACCTGGAGGCTCTCCATGAGCGCAGGGGACACCACAGCTTGTCCCCGTGCACGGGTGCCCGGTGGGACAGTGGGGTGGAAAAGCCTGGCTGGCACAGAGGGGCTCAAGGGGTGGTTTTTGTGTGGTTTTGTTGGTTTGTTTTTTTTGTTGTTGTTTCCAAGAGAACCACGGGGCCACGCTCGCCTCCCCCTGCGGCTCCCATCTCCTCTCTCCACCTGCACTCTTCAGGGAGCCAAGGCTTTTGGCAAGCTTTCCAGTCCGGTTTTTTATTGGTTTCAGCTAAGCTGCCCTTTTTGGAGGGTTGGAGAGCTTCAATCATTAAAAGAAGGGGGAAAAAAAAAAAAAAAAAAAGAAAAAAGAAAAAAAAAATGCATCATGCACCCTGCCCCCGCTCCCCTCCCTTCCCACTCCCACAAGGGCCGAGCCCCGTGCGCGCACCCCGCGGTGCCACACGGCCCAGCTCCCCGTTTCCCAAAGCAAACACAGCCCCTCCACGGCATTTGAGCCAGGAATTTCGGGCCCCAGTTACCTCTCCAACCATACCTGTTTGGCTCTGATCACCTTCCTGCTCGGAAGCAATTTGGAAAGGACGCAGCACAGGTAGCTATTAGCTAACACGTATTTAACTGCTCCAGATATCTTTTTTTTTTTTTTTTTGGCATTGTAATGGGGCGATTTGATCTTCAAAGGACCCGTGCAAACCTTTGAAGCTTCCCAAAGAAGCCAATCTCCAGTGAGGAGGGGAGGGGAGAGGGGGGGGGGGGGAAATGTTAATAGTTTTAAAACCTGGGGAATCCTGAAGATGGACGAAGGGTATAAAACCCAGTGGGTTTAGCATAAAGCCCTCAGGTAAAATCTTCACCTTCTTTTCAAATGCATTTTTGGTGGGTTGCTTTGCAAACGCTTGGGCCAGGTTAGCAAGGTCGGCTCTATTCCCAGCGGCCGGGAGCAGCAGCTCTTAATCTCCAGGGACCCTCATCTCCCACGTGGCGCAGCCCCAGCACAGGGGGATCCACGGTACCTCGGCGAGAAATAGAAAGACTGAAATTTGCAAAGCCTTTTTTAGGGGAAAAAGGGAAAGGGGGGGAAGGAAGCAGGGACAGGGGGGGGAAGGAAAAGAGGAGATACGTCCCCTGCTGCACTCCTGGCCAGCACAGCCTCAGCAGCACCCTGAGAGGTGAGACACAAAATGCGTTTACCTTTAAAATAATGACTCATTTTATTTTTTTCTTTTAATATGTAGTTATAAATATATTTTGTCAAAATATATGATCATTATTGTCAAAAACATTTGCACATAAAGTCATAAATAAGGTCAAGGTGAACGTTTAGTTTAGAGAAAAAAAAAAAAAAAAAAAAAGAGTCCAGCTATAGCAAGCAGTTCTGGGGTGGGACGGGAGGGAGAGAGAAGGGGAGGAGAGGGCGGCGGGGAAGGGGAGGGGGGTCAGCGGCACCCGCACCCCTCCACCACCATCTCCTGGTAGTTTTTCAGGACCACCTTGTCATACTCATCCAGGTAGAGCATGGAGATGGCGCTCAGCTCCGTGGGCACGCAGCAGGCCTTGGGGATGCTGGAGTTGACGGAGTTGACCAGCGTCTGCACGATGGCGTGGTTGGTGGAGTTGAGGTGGTCGGCCAGAGGGAAGGGGCAGTCCCCGTGGCAGTAAAACGCCTGGTAGCCCGGGGGAGCCACGATCCAGTCGTTCCAGCCCACGTCGCTGAAATCCACATAGAGGGCATGGCGGCGGCAGTTTTTTTTGTTCTTGCGGGAACGCTGGTGCTTGGGGCTCCGGCGGGCTCTGCGGGTCAGCGCGTGGCCTCGCCCGTCGTGCCCGAAAGTGACCAGGAGCGGCCTGAGCTGAGCCCAGTCCCCGCGCCCTTGAGGTAAAGATCGGCTAATCCTGACGTGTTTGCCCTGATGAGTCTGTGCGTGGTGGAGGTGGGTCACCTCGATCACCAGCCCGTGGTTCGGCTGCTTGTCCTTGGTCCACCGGATCACGGCCGGGCTCACATCAAAGGTCTCCCAGCGCGTCACGTTGTGGTGCACCAGCCGCGTGTCCAACAGGCGCGTAATGGCCTGGGCGCGCTCCGACAGCGGCTTCATCACTTCGTAAATGTTTATCCGGTGGAAGCCCCTCTCCCACGCCGCGCTCGGCTCCTCCACCTGCTCCCGGTACAGCCGCAGCTCCGCCGAGGAGATCACCTCGTTTTCCGGCACGCTGCTGAGGTTGAAGACGAAACGGATCCAGGGAGCCTCGCTGGGGCCCGGGACGGTCTCCAGGTGCTCTGGAGGGGAGCAGGGCAAGGGAAAGCAGTACAAGAAAGAAAAAAAAACAAGAGTATGTCAGCCTCAGGGCACCCAGCCACAGCTCCCCAGCGCGGCCACGGCTCGAATCCGTGCTTCACCTGCCCGGCACCGCTCCGCTCCCCCGCGCATCCCTCCCGGCGGTCCTGGCACCGCTCGCTCGCCCTCCGCACGCCTGTGCCCGGACGGGGTCTGCCCTCCCCGCCTCTCCCCTTCGCTTTCAGGGAGGTTTTTCCCCTTTTGCTTCCCCCCCCCGACCCAGGACTCCGTCTCCAAAATCATCTCCTCGGAGCGGTGCTGTGCCAGGGAGCACAGAGGTGCCTTGTTACGGGGCGCAGGGGGCAGGGGGAGAAGGAGAAGCAAATTCCAGCGCCGTAATGATGCGGCTGGATTAATAATTCAGATTTACTTTGGAAAAGAAACATCCGCTAGGAAACATTTGGATCAGATTACAAGGGCCTATTGAATAAACCTTATAAACACACAGCTGTAAGTATTAAATTCGAGTAGGGGTTTTTGGGATTTTTTTTTTTCTTAAGAGCAAAACCAGGCAGCGATCGCTTTGATAGTTCAAAAGAAACACACCAGGGGCGAGAGCCCGCCCTCGCTTTACTCCCGCATCCGATCCAGAGCCATTAAATCCACGCGAGCCCGGGGAGCGACCCCGAGGCGAGGCGGAGGGACCGAAGGAAACTCGCTGTTGTCAGCAGAGGCACGGGCACCTCAAAATATCCCCAAAACTCGGGTTAAGCACAGGATGCTGGAAAAAAAATACGGGGCGGCGTGCCTGTCAGCCGCACGCCCGGCAGGCTTGGGGGGGTGTTTTTCCTCCCGTAAGTTTAGAGCCGGGCACGTCCTGCTTCTAAACGCGTTCGTGAGCTTCCAAACACATGGAAATCCCGTTCGCTACCGGGGCTGGGAATCTACCTCCTCCCATCACTGACCTTCATGGTGGAAACTCCTCACGGTGTTTGCCCGGCTGGTCGATCGCTCGGGGTACTGCAGGCTAATTTCCTGGAGGCTTTCCTCCTCTTCCCCGGACTGGAGCCGGTAGAGATCCAGCATGTAAGTAGGGATGACGGCTGACTTGCTGGGCTGAGGCCGCCTTCGCAGCCCAAACATCTGCAGCAGAGTTGTTTCGAAACCCCGCAAGAGTTCATGGCTTTGGGCAGAGCGGCGTCCGGATCCGGCTTGTTGTCCCTGAAGCTCGGCGACTTTCTTCCTGCCGGTCTCGGGTATCAGGCTAGCATGGTTGGTACCTCCTAGCAGGACTTGGCATAGTAGGATGACCATCAGCATTCGGTTACCAGGAATCATGGTGTCTCTGGGGTGGGAAACACGCAACAACAAACAACAAGGAAAGTCAGGGTGAGAAGCGAGCCCCCCCACCCGAAGAAGAAAAGAAGAAGAAGAAGAAGAAGAAGAAGAAGGAGAAAAGTTTAAAAAAAAAAAAAAAAAAAAAAAAAAAAAAAAAAAAAGGGTAAAAGGGAAAGGGAAGGGGAAGAAGCCCCCGGCGGGTTGGGGGCTCCGGGGCGCATCGCGGGGCCGGCCCGGCGGGGCAGGGGCGAGGGGCCGCGGGTTCGAGTCCCGCCGCCGGCGGCTGGAAGAAAAAAGTTGAACTAAAATAATTAAAAAAAAAAAAAAATTAAAATCAAAATTAAAGCCACGGCGAGGAAGAAGAGGGCTGTACTCACTGACAGCAAGCAAGGCATATCAGCACAGTCCATGATTCTGGAGAGCCAGACCCGGCCCCAGCGCGCCGAAAGCCCCCGGGGCAGCGGCTGCCGAGCGCCTCCCGCGATCGCCGCCCGGGCGCTGTGCGGCCCCCGCCGCCGCCGGCCCCGGTTTTTCTCCCGGCCCCTCCGTCACGTGGAGCCTCGCACACCCCCCCTTTAGCCCGGCCCGGCACGGCCCGGCCCGGCCCGGCCCTGCCCCGCCGCCCCCCGGCCCGCCCCCGGCTCGCCCGGCCCCGCGGGGGGACGGCCCCGGCCCGGCCCCGCCGCCGCCGCCGCCGCCAGGGGGGGGGGCTGGATTTTGGGGAGGGTGTGAGGGGTAATGGGGGGGGACAGCGCTGAGCACACAACCCCCAGGGAAAGCCAAGGGGTGAGGGGGTGAGGGTTTGGGAGTTTGGGCTCTGGATGGGGCTCTGCTTTCGTGTGAGGGGAGCGTGGAGCTGCTTGGAGGTGTAGGGGGAGCCCCCCTGTCCCCCCCTTTGGGCACAGCAAGGTGCCCCTGGGGACACGAAGGGGCCACAAATGATCCCTGTCTTCACTCCCCACCTGCCCTATGTGTTTTCTCTCCCTTCTCTTCCCCCAGACAGCCAGGCAGGTTCCCTGACCCCACCAGGACACCTTCACGAGCCACCCCGGGGCTGCACGTGGCCACCACAGAGGGCTACCAACAGGCTCACCTGGAGGAAGGATGCTCCTGCCGCACAGCTCAACGCCTGCATTGCCAAAGATCACTTTGCAGGGCCAGATTTTGGGTTAGGAGTGTAAGCCGGGCATCCCAGGGCTCAAGGCTGTTCCCTGGTGGGGTCTGGGTCCGTCACACATCACCTGGGCACGCTGTGAGCAAGGCGTGGAGACGGCAGCTCCTGGGAGAGGACGGGATGCCACAAAGTGACAAGAAGCAGAGTGAAACGACCCTGTGATAAAGAAAGAGAGCTCCACCAAGGCGTTAAAATACCATCCCTTTGCCTTGCTGAGGTGCCCCTCTGGGTCGGACAAGGCATCGTCGGCAGAGGGAACGGTTTGTGAAATTGTAAGACCAAAAGACACGGTCAGAGGGTTGGCCGTGAGGACTCCCCAGCTGGCAGATGAACCACAACCAAGAGCCGGCTGAGAAATGATGAGCGGAAAGCAGCAGAGTCCCACAAACCACCAGGCCGCCGTGCCCAAGCAGAGAGCGAGAGCGGGGCAGCGCGCCTCAGCTTCCTCACAGCCCCGAGGCACTGCCCCAGAGCTCCCACAGCCAGCAGATAGGACTTCCTTTCATATTTCACTTCTTTTTTTTAAAGCTCAGACCTGACCCGTGCATTACAAAAGCCCAGGGATGTCACCGAGAGGACACACGCAGATAAAAGGCAGTGCTGACACTGTAATATCTCTGAGTTATTCCTATACCACTCCGAGTTTAAAAGAAACATCTGTTAGCAAGGTATTTGGACTATGAATCCATCAAAATTTGTGAAATATTGCTATCACCATTTCAAATGTATCACACTGTGTGTTATTCTTAACAAGGGAAAACAATTTTTGGAGTAGCTGCTGTGCAACTTTTTAAAGTCGAATAACATTTTCATTGAAAATATTCCAGTCTAAAAGCAAAGTTTACGCAAGGGCCTGCACAACGCTGCTCTTAAAACAGACCTCTGGATGGGGAAAAGCAACTCGCTGCCTCTTTGTGGGAGCAGCAGCGAGATGGGACTCTCCTCGCCTGAAGACCTCAGTCAGATTCGGGCAGGATCAGACAGCGGCTGCGCTGGAAACGTTTTGTCGCTGAGGGCTTCAGTCCCACAGCATCCAGTGCCTCCTCTAGGAAGCCGTCCCGTTGAAGCGAGATCCAAAAAGTTACTTATGTAATGCTGGTTAACCATGCCTCTGTGCAAGGAGGTGGCCAGCTGGGGACAGAAAGCCAGTGGAGAGCGATGTGGTTTCGGCTCTTGTAGGAGGCAATGGTGTATTTGAGTAGCTTATTGGTTACTAAGAAGTGTTAGTCATGGGGAAAGCTGTAGTATTTATTCCGTAAAATGTAAATACATAACCCAAACCACAACGGAATAACCATGGATGGAAATAGTGTAGCATTTACTGAAGGAGCTGAAACGCGTTTCTACAGAAGCTGTATTTCCTTAGCCCCATAGAGAGTAATTTTACCTTGAACGTAGCTTCTGCTCAAGCCCGTGGAGTTACACATAGGCTGAATTCGGTCCAGGCACGCTAAATAACTGAGTGTGTTATATATTCCGACCAAAAAAAGTCAATGCCAAAATGGAGCTAAAAATACAAATGTGGAAGGTTTGAAAAGCAAACACTGCTTAATTCAGCGGTAGATACAACCTCGTATGTTTTAAAGATCCAGCAGATCAAAAATAGAGAAGGTTACGTCTCTGCTCTGCGCAAGGCACACCTCAGCCAGCATCACACCTTGCAGGGGCGAGGGGGCACTGCTGAGGTTCTCGCCTGTGATCGGTCCCAGCTGTGCTCAGGGCTCTGCAGCCAGGTTTCTCCCTCGTTGATCTCCACGAAAAACCTTCCAGGGGCTTCTGCAGCTGGACAGCAAGGCTGCTGGGCTCCTCTGGAAGCTGGGCACCAGCTCACCGGGGATGACACCCTGCAAAAAATGGCCAGACAAGGAGATTCGTGCACGTACAGCCTGCAACTGTGAGTAAAGTCCTGTTTTCTTGGTGGCAGCAAGAAGCCCAGGGGCTGGCAGGTTTCCTGGAGCCCAGCTCTGCTTGCAGTGGTCGCTAACTGAGTGGCAATTAGTGTTCTCTTCTTGGATTTGCCCAGATGTTTTCCTGATAAAGTCCCAGCCACTAAAATTTGCCCCGTTCCCAGGTTTCTTGTGCTCAAGACTTACCAGCGGGCACTGCAGGTCGACGTTCGGCACCTCTAGAAATGAGGCCGGCTCTGTTTACAAGGCAAACTTCTCCCCTCGTGGCAGCATTTCAGGAGATGCCTCTGGACTTGGGCAGAGCGAAACCTTCCCAAACCAGTTCTTGTATCCTCTGTTATTTTTAGAGCAGCTGCACCTTTTGGGCTCCAAAGTTTGCAAACAACCTGCCTTGGGAAAAAAAAAAAACTTGTCTCACCAGATTTGTGCTTGAGCAGAAACAAGCCTAAAACCATAAATAAATAAATAAAGTCATATGTCAGAGATGTTTTAATGACATGAATTACAGGAGGAGATGCCCATAAGTGTGCTAAGATCAATTCCCTCCTACCCTTTCCTTTCAACCGCCTAAGCTTGTCAATTAAAACAAAGGGAACCGAGCAAACAACTCCAAGGGATTACATTTTCCAAAGTAGCTCTTCACTAAAGAGCCAGACTCCAGCCGGTGAAAACAAGTCCAGCTGCTTGCATGGCGAAAGGAACATTTCTTACAGCCACACCGAGATTTTTAGGATTTCTCTGAATGCTCCAGAGCTGGCCTGTTCTACCAGTGTTTGCTGCTTTCTCTTGAAAAAAGAAATTTGTACCTCTCCTGAAATACAGGACCGGGCCCAGCCTGGAGTTTCCTTCAGCTTTATATGTAAGTGTCTCTCCTGAGGTCAGGATCACATCTAGAACTGCTCCTGAGAAAACAAGAGAATCAGGTTTAGGGCTGCTGTGCTATTCCAAACAGCTTTGTTGTTTTTACAAATAAATATAAAAACAGTGTGTGGCAATATTAAAAAGTATAGGAAGTATAAAAGTATTCAAGTATAAAAATATATAAGGGCAGTCTTTGGTAATCAGATACACAGCAGCTGAAGCAGTAGGATTATCCACTTCTTTCTGGTTTTAAATTTGAAGGATTAATTTTATTGTTTTCTAAATCCACAAGAAGGTTGGCTGTCCCATGCAGGGAGAATGAGTCCTGGTTTCACTTGCCTTGTTCACTCTGCCACTTTTGGAAGGTGCCCAAGACTGAGCAAGCCTAGAAACTTCACGCCTCGCTTTCCATCCATACATTATCCGTCTGCTCCATGAGAGTGTAAGGCCTCTGCAGCTAAATATTGTCCTTATGAGATGCTTGTGTAGTGCATCAAAACTAGGAGGCCTGGTCCTGGGGAAGTGCTTCAGGAATATAATTCATAAAATAAAGCTGAAGCCGTTTTAATGGTCGGTTATTAAAGTTCTCCTGATCTGTGTTATGAGCGCCTCTTTAAGCCAACTGTTGAAAAATCATTTGTACATTGACTGGTCTCGTCCCTGAGAAGCAAGAAGGACCTCCAGAGGATGAGAAACGCATCCTTCCTGTTCCGAAATCGTAGCTGCTCCTAATAAAGACCGTCGCTCTCCTAACGAACACCAGAAAGCCATATGGATATCTCAGATAAGCAGGTTCCTTGTGGATCTGTTGAGTCATGAATACTTTTGGAGCACACCACAAGAGCTGGCAGCTCCCTCAGCGTACAAACCACTTCAGTGTGTCTCCAGCACCGATGTGCGGCTGTGTCTGACTTCGGCTGTGACTCTGATATTTCAGATGCTTTGCTCTTCCTCGCTGTCTAGCAACACTGCCAAATCTACCACGCCGCACAACCACATGGCACCTCCGGGGTGCTGACATCTGTCTTTGTCCTTTAATTGTATATCTCAAGATCTGCTATCATCAGGAGCTTTAATGATTCCAAACACTAGCACGAGGCATAAATAAGCAGAGCAGGACAACTGCTGCAGAAACAGTTGTAAGAGAACACGCTGGGATTTGCTAAGTGAGTTTGTTCCAAGCGTGTTCACATCTGCTTTATTTGATTCTCAGCAATAGCAAAGGAGTTTAGGGGTAAGCACCATCACCAGTGCTCAGAAGCGTCAGCACATCTCTGAATTTCATATTCCTTAATGTGAGCATCCTGAAAACAGAGAGATTCTGTAAGATTCCCATCTGACCCCAGGTGGGAAGCATGGACGTGACTTGTGGCTTCCACCTCCAGCAATGAAACTGTTGGGGCTTTGTACCTCTGTACCAGCTGCCTGGTGATCGAGTGCGTGCTCACAGGCACTCAGCAGGCCAAGGATCACTCTTGGAAAGTGCTCACCCAACAACCTTACACTGTGAACGTGTATGAGGATGAGCTTCCCCCAGATACGTGATGAGCAAGAGATCAGTGCAGAGGGAAGGGCTGCTTCCCCACAACCTCTATACAAGGCTGCAGGTTGGATGGGCTTTGTAGGTCAAGCTAGTTCCAACTGTCCTAGTTCCAACCAAGTGCCCTGTGTGCTTTTATAACCTACTATATCATATTATAAACTTTTATAACGTATATAAATGTGCACACACAGATGCAGGGACACGCACGTATCCACCACACTTGGCTAAAACTTACCAAGTGCAGCAGGATCCGACCAAGGCCCTCAGTGGCTTCTCCTAGCACAAAACAATCCATGTCAGTGCAGCACCTTTGTCAGGGCAACCCAGTTGACTACAGACACCCTACAGGTTTGCTCCCTGTGAAAGGGGTAATGCCCTGTATACCAGAAGGAAGGAGCTAAAAGAACCCCCGGTCCTTCCTGATGAACCTTTTAGCAGGCCATCACTGCAGTGCAGCAAGGCTGTTTTATTATTGATAAAGTGAGCCAAGGAGTGAGGTGTTCTCTGGGTTTATTTTCAAGGTAGAGGCGTTCCTACTTACTGTTACCTGCTCTGCTCTGCTCTGGGGCAACAGAAGACACTTGTAAGTAGCACCAAAGCCCACCATACCCTTTCTGTAAGTAACCATTACCCAAAAGCACCTGAAAAGGAGCACAGCTTGTGTCAACAGCAGCGAAACGTAATTTAATTTTTGGTGTTTTTCTCCATAGGCAATTAGCTGTTTTCCCCTTCACTGCTTCCATCACATACAGACACTGACTCAGCAGCCTAAAGCAGGCCTTTAGCTCCCTGGGAAGTTCAAAGGCTCGGTGCAGTGCTGCAGCTACTGGGATGCCTAGAGGAAGGCTGGCCTTATGATGAAGGAGTTGATTTGGACTTCAGAAGGTCTAGCTTCAGCTTTGTGTTCCTGTGACACTGGCTGAGCCACCAGGAACCTACTTTAGCCAAGTGGCTAAGCATATGCTTATCAGCAAAGAGTAATTAAAAAAAATGAGGAAAGGAGAACATTAGAATGAAAGGCACGTCAGAGCCTCCCTTCTGGAAGAACAAGAGCGCTTTGAACCATGCTCAGAAATAAAGCAAAACCAAACATCAGTTCTAAACAGGTCCTCAAACTCCAGCTCGGTGAAGAGAAGGCTTTCAATCTATGTTGGTTGGACTCCAACCCTTGGGAGCATGCTGGGAGAGCAACAAGACCCAGGGATGTTGCCTGATCTCTCATTTACAGCACGTGAAATAAAAGTGGTGTTGCTGTCAGGGCATTCACTGCCCCATACATCATGGAGGGACATCCTCACATCTCAACAGGAGTAGAAAGCCCTGGGTTGATTCTCCCTTGCATCACTCTGGCTTGAGAAGAGCAGAAGGGAAACGTTGCTGGGAGATGGAAGCAAAATCTTCCCTGTAAGAAACAAGCAAAAGTGGATATGCCTGGAAACTAGGAATTAAACACATTGTACTCAGAGGTGGGTTTCCAGCATTTTCCAGAAATAGTCATCAGGGCTTTAGATTACTGGCTGGCAGCCACACAGCCCCTGAACTGAAGGGAGGCCAATTTCTTGACCTGCTGGCCTCAATGCAGAGACAGTCTGTGCTCCCTGATACCTTATCCAAACGATGTGGGCAAACCAATGCTGTACGTGTGTACCGTGCCTGGCTAATCCCCCAGGCAAACCAGGCTTTCTGCTAAAGGCCATTTGCAGGACCTACTGATGGTATTTTGAAAATCCCAGTGACCAAACAGCGTACGGAGAAATAAAACTGAAGAACTGGGTCATAAAAAAAAAGGGAGAAGAGAGACTTTTAGGAGAGTTACCTGAATTTGTTTGAAGAAAGAAGAGGAACTGCAGGAAGGCAGCACACCTGAGGACATCCCATGCCTCACTTTTTCTTGTATGATGGGACCTTGGGCACAAGGGGCTGCTCATCCATGCGGAGGTTCACCCACTTGGGTTTGCAGCGCCAGACCCCTGAGGATAAGCAGGAAGACAGAAGAGGAGAGAAAAGCGATATGGGAGAGAAGTGAAAACCAAGAAGGCAAATTCAGCCTGGGCAGAGGGCCAAGGCAAGGCCAAGTGCAATTCTAGAAAACGGGGCTGAAGCCAAAGGCACCAAGGTGTCACAACAGGCAGCGCGGCTCTGCAAAGGTGACCCAAAATGGCACAGCTGGCAGGTGCACAGCATCACCCAGCCACGAAGAGATACAGGCTGAAAACTCAGTGTTTGAGCAGAGGGCTCAAGACGAAGTGATTTCTGTGTCACAGCCACAGCTAGGCTGTGTCTCAGCACCAGCCCCCTGGGCAGGCTGGTGGTACACTTTGAGGCACAGAAAGCCAGCATTGAGCTGAAAATGTTTTGGCTGCCAAAAACACTCATCTACCCCTTCTCCAGTGGCCCTCAGCAAGTCATCTCACCTCCCATCTCTCTTTCTCCACGCAGTAGTTAGGTGCAGAGGCAAGGCAGGGCAGGAAATCCTGCTGCTTGTCCACCTACACCAGGCTAAGCATGCGAAGGACACAGGTAGGGCTGCGCAGGTTTGGGACTTGACTGCAAGGAGAAAATGGAGTGGATTAAGACACACGATTGGAGAGCAGAGCATAAAATGAGAAGGCAAAGAGGACTTAGAGCCACTGAGTATTAACTTGGGTCAGCGACAGTGAACCCAAAACCCAACCCAAAACCACAACAGCTCCTTTTTCAGAGGCTCCCCTGGAAGCCACCAAGAGCCTAAGATGAGACCAGCACAGAGGAGGAACCATAAAAGGGATGGCACAACTAAATCACCTCCACTGTCTGCTTACTCAAAGCAGGTGTGTGAGTGTATTTACAGTGCTGAGAATGGCTACACCTGGAGGCAACACCACAGTCACCAGAAAATTGGAGACCTAACTGGTCTGTCTGTGCCTGCAGGAGCACAGCTCTGCTCTTTCAGAGATAGCTCCCAACCCCCTCTCAACCTTTTCCAGGATATGGAGAATTTACCATACCTAGCATCATCCCTTTCCACGCAGGATCACCTTCCCCTGCTGCTCAAAAACTCCTTTCACCCAAACCAGCAAAACTCCAAGTCCAGTCTGCAAACAAAACAAAACAAAACAAAACAAAACATCCCACCACAGGCATTGGACAAAACTATGAAAGCATTTTTTAACAAAAATAAATAAATAAAAGCAGGGCTTTGGTTTCTGCTCTGTTGCCGGACGCATGTACATGCTGCGTTTGTTCATTTCTGACTCTTCCCAGCTACAGAAGTCCCAAAGGACTTTGTCTCCACAGGGTGAGCAGCTCCGTGTCTCCCATGGCAGAGGGCACACATGGTGATCTGGCTCGCGTTACTGAGCAGGATCAGATGATAGGTGAAGATCCGTGATGCTGAGCAGCAGGTGCAGCTGGTCAGCAGCTCACAGGTCAAAGCCTTTTCCTTCTGTCTGAAAATCCTCCTGCACCTTTCTTTTCTGAATTCTCCTTCTGCAAAGACTCTTGTTGCTGTCAAGCTTTATACGTTTGCACATCACTGCATGGATGTGATTTTAGCACAGGGCATCGGCCCCGTATGTTTCAGCTCGCATACACTTGTTATAACCAAATGTTTTGTAAAATTGTTCATTTTTACTGTGCCATGAGAGACGAGTAACACAGCAAAAACTCTGCCTCAGAGCCCTGGATCTTAGGAAATGTAGGCTGTCACCGTTTGCTGCCTTTGTATGCTGTTAGATTTTCTCCAAGTAATTTTATGCTGCTCAGCCACCTAATGACCTAAGTGGTCCCAGGAAAGGGGAATTGGCTTCCTCTTTGAAAAGCCTGCTGTTTATCTGCAATTTAGCTTACCTGACTTGTTTAAAGTGTTATCAGAATGCATCCACCTACTTTCTTTTATTCATTTTCACTTGATATCCAAGATTTGCTTGAATTGAGAATGTCTAAAGCCTCAGGCATGATCCTGGGTGTTCTCAAGTCTTAAATGCCACTGCTTAAAGAGTTAAAGATCTAGATGGCTGCACTAAGAGGATGATAAACTAATCACTCAGTCACTGCTGGTGAGCCTGGTGTCATTTACTGAAACATGGAATGCATTTAACAATGTAAGAGAAACTCCATGCAGTGCAAAAGCCAAAGATGATTGTTAGATTGTCAAGGTTTACTTTGGAGAAAGTCCTCAGCCTAATTACCTACGTTTAAGCAACAGAAGTATTTTTCCACTCATTGAAGAAGCTAACATTTTCTTTTCAAGCCGATGTGATTTTTCTAATGTGACTGAGGACCACAGATTCTGTTCAGAGGACTACAGAAATTTAAGGCAGGGACTGGGTTTCTCACAGTAAAAAAATAACTCTTCTAGGGGATAAGTAAGAAATGTGTCCTATCTTCATAATCTCAGATATCATAATTACAGTGCTATGACTAAACATTTACCTATTGATCTGTATCTTCTAGTTCTGCAAAACAGCTTGAAAGGAAAGGACAGCTCTCAGCACTCAGCAGAAATAGTTTTCTTTTTATTTAAAAGCCAGGCTCTGTTTTGGTGTTAGAAGAAGGAAATGCTTCAAATCATTTTCCTTGCAGTCTCTGGACCATGAAGGAAAAGAAAGGCCAGGTCCAACTATTTGGTTTTGCATTCCAGAGTTTGGAAAACATTTTTTTGTTTTGTTTTGTTTTGTTTTGTTTGTTTGTTTCTCTAGCCTTAAAATGGGGTCTCAGCTAAAGATCAAGATATCAAATATGAATAAAACATCAAAGGAATTTTGGGGGCTCACCCACTAAGCAGCCAAGCTGCAAATAATATCGATTTTTTTATCTTTTGTTCTATTGAACTTAATTCAGAAACTCCATTGTGCTAAGCAGCTGGCACAGGACCTTTCCCACCATACCAAATCCCAGAGCTACTGTCAGTGGATTCCACCAAAAGTCTTTCAGATGAGGAAGTAAGGCCTGGGGTGACAGAAGGTATTCCTCCAGAGTAAAATGAAGGTGTCACCATGGCACATCTTGGCAGATCAGTGTCAGTTTGACCTGGCAATAATAGGCAACGCAGGCACATGGGTTTTGCATGTACTAACAGCTTAACCATTCTCCAGAGACCCTGGCTGGGTACTCTGATGTGGCTGTAGCACATCCTTGCAGACCTGCGTCAATTTGACCTAGCAAACACAAGTAATAATAGAAAATGAAGCAATATCAGCTTAGCAGTGCTAACTGCTGCCCAGTTCTCCACAGATTTGAGATGGGCACTGTGCTTGCTAGCTGGAGCAAAACTTTTCCTGTGGCTCTGGTACTGCAACCCAGATGCCTTCCTCCAAAGAGGCAGAAGCACATAGGTTATAATCAAATCCACCTTCATGACGTGCCTGACAAGGTGGCACAGGATCACTTTCCCCGCTGGGTTATGGCTGATGGCTCAGGTGGGTCTGCTGATGTTGGGGGCAGTCTCTGCAGAAGCAAGGAAAGCTTCAGCCTGGCCCACGGGATCAAAACTCGGGTGGAAATTCAGCAGATCAAATGCAGAAATGTACAGCATCCTCTCAACCTGAAATAAACATCAAAAATAGATCAAAATGCTCTTGAAAGGTGGCTATTTCCATGCATGCCTAAAAAGGGAAACCAAATGAATACTCAGGTGTTGCTGTCTACATTGTAGAGATCTAAAGGCAAAAAAAAAAAGACGAATGCTATTCAAGGGAACCTGCTGTTCCTGTTGCATAAACCCTTCCCTCTACAAAGAGACAACGTTCATGCTAGGAGCTGTCTCTCTAGCCTCACTGCACTTCATGAGAGAAGGAGAACAAACACTTTAAGATCAACAGGACCAAGAAATGGTTCTACTGACAGGAACTGGGACGCTTTGAGACGCACTCACAGCTCCAGAGACCGTAATCGCTACTTCAAACTATTTCTACCTTGCCTCTATATGCACGTGTTTTAGGAGTTGAAAAACTGCCGCTCTAGTACTTCTCAGCAGCTAATAAAAATCCTTGTTAGCAACATCTGGATACAAGATAAGGGAACCTTGCAAAGAAACATGAGGTATTCCGCAAGTTTCTGCGCTGGGTTCATCATCAGTCCTCTGAGGACTTTGCTCCAATGTCCACTGAGGTGTCGGGGTGTTTTTCCATTGACTTCACCGGGCTCTGAACCAAGACCTAAAGCCTCCCTGCTGTGTTTTGGACATTTATTTGTGTTTGATCTGTAATAAGATCTTTCATTTTTCTTATTTCTGTAAAAACAAATAAAGCCCCAGTGCAGGAAAGCAACTAAACACATGCTTATCTTTAAGCGTATCCCTAAACCTAGTCACTTAAAGTCCTTAAATCCTACGGATCCCGGAGAAAGGAAAGCACATGCTTAAAATTAAACACGTGCTTAGGGGCTTTGCTAATTAATGATAGCCCCATGTCTTACAGGGCCCTAAGCACATTTTAAAGCATCTGGGGTTTTAGGGCCCATATGGGAAAAGTCGCATGGAAACCATCTCAGAAGTACAACTTTTAGTATTTTATCTGATGCTGGAAGCCTGTCTTTATGAAAGGTGACTGCTATTAGACCGATTCTGTTACGGTACCGTTTACAACCGGTTAAGAGAAGTGCTGTTGCTGGGATATTTGTCAAAACAAGGCTATCTGAAACCAGAACCTTCTCTTGGCTATTACTACAATACAGCTCCACCACGATGGCCAAACTCATCACAGCAAAACTGCTTTTTGGAATGTGTTTACTGGCATCTCACGAGCAAATGCGTCCCACCTCAGGCACAATGTTGTCCCTGGCCTCCTTCACTTTGCTAGAGGAAGCACTCGGGCATCCTCTCGAGTCTGGTTTTTGGCAGATAAGCAAGCCTTTGCCATTGGATCAGACAGCAAAAGGAAGACCGGTCCCAGTAATCTGCAAGGAGCAAAAAGCATTTTTTTCTTCACCACACCTTGTTTATTTTGGACCTCTGCTAAAGAATTTTAGAACTCTCAGCTATCTTGATCACAGATAGGGCCTCAAATTTAACAGCTTTGACAGGTCAAATCAGTGTGGTCTCTGGTGAGAGAACATCTGGGAAGTTTCTTTACAGAACAGCCCTTTCAATACAGTTTTTCTTAAGAACTACTTGCTCTTTCTCCTGATTACTTCACATTCACATAGGTACCATACACCAACACAAAATGACACAAAACCTTTTGTACCAACACAAAACCTTTTGCGTCTACAGCACCATCTGTGCAAGGACCAAGACCTGCCCTTCTGTCACCTCTACACTTCATCTCCTTATCTTTTAACATATCTTCTTGAACTTCTTTTTCAAGACCCATCAGTGCACTTCCCTTTAAGATGCTCTTGGCCCTCCATCTCTTTCTATAAAATTTTATGCTGTCCCACGTTTATAGGTTCATTGTTCCGCAAGCTGAACAATGAGGCCATGTTTCCATGTCTATTAACGAGGAATCTGGATCAGATGTTTGCACACACAATTCAAGTTAGCCAAAGCATGCAGTCTGGTGCTCCTGCTGGCTTTACTATTTATACAGACTGGGGAAAGAAAGACAGGTGATATCTGAGCCCAGCATAAAGCCTTCAGAATAAGTTTTTTCAAGAAAAGTGATTGTTTGAATGCTTCACATCATGTGGCTGCAGTGTCTTTGATCTGAGACTAGATTTACCACGGCTTCACACTTACCTTTGAGTAAAAGGCTGAGCCGATGCATCACTCATCCCATGCACCACGAACAAAAGGATGCTGCAGGCTTCACCTAGAAGCATTAGCAGTATAGGATGCCTCAATCCAGCACCTAAAAAAAAACATCAAATAGTTTCAGTCCAGCCCATAATGCTTTAGAGGACAAAAAGGAGTATAAGCTCAGGAAACGTTTTATGGATCCTTCTGCAGCCCTGTTTTTACGTTAGCAGTGGTAGGCTCCTAACTCCTTGCTTCTTCAGTGTCACTCAGCTTACAAGGACTCTACAGAGAAATCAAACTTTCCTAAAAGTAAGAGTGATGATTCAGTTCTAAACTGCTTTTTGAGGAACAAGTACATCGCTTGTTGGAGAACTAGGATTGGTACCGCTGCAGGCAAGTGGATTTCAGTCTGTGTGATGGACGTAAAACACAGGTCAAAATTCCCTCACTGCGGTATCGTCCCCGATGCTTTTCCACAGACCACCTTCCACACAACCTGTGGAAATAAAACACTGTCTTTTTTTCTGGTAGCAGACACGTAGAAGATTTTTCCCAAGGAAACTTGGGGAAAAAATGTTGTTCGGTGTACTTCCTAATCCCAAGGAACGGACGGCTGAGCCCTGAACAGACCTCAGCAAATTCACTTCTTTCACCACCAGATTCCTGTTCCCTCCGCTAACTCTAACCTCTCTGTTTCCCTTCCTTTCTGCACAAGATTGATTCACAGAATTTGATTTAAAGGATGTTTATTTCCATAACAAAAATGATCAGGGGTCTAGAAAACATGACCTATGAGGAAAGATTGAAAGAATTGGGTTTGTTTAGTCTAGAGAAGAAAAGACTGAGGGGGAGACATGATAACAGCCTTCAACTATGTAAAAGGTTGTTGCAGATAGGAAGGTAATAAATTGTTCTTCGTGTCCACTGGGTATAAGACAAGAAATAATGGGTTTAAATTGCAGCAAGGAGGATTTAGGTCAAACATTAGACACGTTTCCTAAGAGGAAGGACAGGTGAGCACTGGAGTAAATTAGTCGGGGAGCTGCAGAGGCTGTCACTGTTGAGGCAGATTTGCCAGGAATGGCTCAGACCTGGCAAATCTTGCCTTGGGGTAGGGGGATAGATGATCTCCCAAGGTCCCCTCTGGCACATTTCCTACTAGCGTGTATTTGTACGAGCCAATGTCCTCACAAGTACCTTTGTTCCGTGGTAGGGAAAGAAAAAATCTTTCTTGAACACTCCCAGAGATTTTTTGCTGCTGGTTTTATCTGCAGCAGCAGTGCACTTGAAGACGTCCACAGTTGTTTCTATCTAGACAATTAAAGGATGAGTTTTACAGACCTGTCCCCTGCACGTGTTTTCTCTTATAGATCATGCTATAAAATGCCATTTCTGCACCCCATTCAAAAGCTTTTCTCCAGATAAGAGATGTGGGGCTCCCAGAAAAACGGATCTGGCCTCTCTGGGAGCGATGCCCGCCGATGCAGGCAGCATGAACAGCGTCTGGCTGGGGGGGCTTCATCCTCCTCACCTCCTGCCGGGTGACTCGGTCCCACAGCGCACGCAGGGTTTGCATTTTGAAGCCCAGCTCTGTCAGCACCAGTTGTGCCAGCCCGGCCAGTTCACTCCCAGTGCAAAGGGCAATGGAATTGCTTTCAAAATGCATCACAACTTCCTGCCACTGCAGGCAGTCCTTCGCCATAAAAACCATTTGCTGCCTCTTCAGCCCAAGCTGCATTCAATATCCACGAACAAGGGGATGCTCCTCTGCATACTCCAGGATTCAGGGACATCATCCTCTTAGACATACAGCTAGAGGAATAAAATCCAGTCTGATTAGTGAAGCAAATACGAATATAATCATTCAATGGTGAAAGAAATTTCCAATTTTCAGCCTCAAGCAAATCAAGATTGTTTCACAAGCTCACAGAACATGAAAAGGTTAACAAATATGTTACAAAGAGAGACTCTCGTTCATTTTCAGATCTTTCTTTCCATCTTCCTTCCATTTACATTCTCCCAGAAATGGGGGCTGAGGCTCAGCACAGCAAGGGAAGCATTTTCTTTTGGTGTTAAACTTTATGGAAGCAAAGTAGTTCAGCATCCATTTAGGACTTTTTGTGTCATCTGGAGAGCAAGATTAGCCAACCTGAGGCATCTTTTCTGCCATCTACACCCTGAGAAAGCTGTTGTGATTTTGTTTTCTTCACGGTTGCAATTTCTTTTCAAATGGCATTAAAATTAACTTACCTGTGGAAGTCTGGGTTGATTTCCTACTTCAGGAAAACCACAACCATCATGCTTCAGTCTGATTAGAACATTTCAAACAACCATCCCATTCACCAGAAAACACTTCTGGTGTGATCAAGTCCAAGTGTTTACTTGGGTCAAGTTCGGTGACAGCATTCCCTCCACAAAAAGGAAACAAAAAAACAGTAAAACACAAGAATATTTGAGTAAATCTTGTTTAAATGTTTTGATTTTTCATCTGAATAAAGGTAACGTAACTGCACTTTTCAGCACTGCATGCACACATATATGCAACCCAACCAAAATAAGTGAAACATTCCTGGCCAATGAAACATCCAGTATGGTACCAAAGGATTTTTTTTATATATATTTTTAAGAGGACTTCTTCTATCCTTACTTCACGCTATTAAGCACGTACAGACTTAATGGCACACAACACCTCACCAAAGTTCCTCCTTCGGGTTTCCAGTTCAGGTTCCTATAAAAAAGCAGTGATTCCTTCAGGTCTTGCTAGACCAGGTTGGTCTGATAACAGGGTTTGTCTCCCTCTGCTGGTGTTGTTTTATCTTTTAGAGTTATGAATGGCTGGAAAATACTAATAATATTTTCAGAAATATTTGAGAAATCCAGGAGATACTCCTCACCCTCACTCAGTTCTCTAATTCCTAACTGTTATTACTGAGACCAAGTAATGACTGAAGGTGCAATTAAATCAAATCACGCCACATCAATGCTGGTTAGTAATTGGTATTTCTCTCTGCACACTGGTTTAAGATTCTTTGTTTGCCATTGCTCAACCTCCTTTTTGAATGAGAGGCTAAGAAGGTTATACCCTTGGGTACAACCTCTCCATCCTCACCACCCAAGTCAGATGATAACCAAACAGCCACACCACGATGTGCATGGGTTTGCTTAATCCAGAGAGCCAGACTGAGGGCCTTAACTCAAGTTCATCTTCACATTTTCCCACTCTGTAAGAAGGACAGCTGAACTCCATGCTCGGTTCATGCATGAATGGACAATGCTCTGCTCGTGGGAGCTGCCATCCCAGCTAGGCAGCACAAATAGCAAATAAAGAGCAGAGAGGAAATGCTGATCAGTTTAAGACAGGATATTCCTGGTCCTGAAGTTGGACAGCTACTGTAGGTGATCCTGTAGGGGAACTAGGTCTCAAAGCCATGAAGCAAATGCATTTCTGTTCAGGATTTGCTCTTTCATATTGGACTGAAAACACTGTCAGCATTAAACAAAACTATTTCCCTCCACTGCTGAAAAAGTGTGAGAACTGCAGGGATGGCTACCTACCATTTTGCCATCTAAAGCTCTGAAAGGCAAATCTCATGCCTTATTCCTGAGCTATTAACTGCACCCCCTAGGTCCATACCCATTGATTACCTGTTGTCTTCTGGATGTATTTGGCTGCTGAAGGACCTATCCCAGCGTGTCTCCTCCCAAGGCACAAGCACACGGAGCAATCTGGCAGCACATCTAGGAGTCAGGGGAAGCTGACACACGATGCCGTGTATATATCACACGGCAGGATTCAGCTTACCTAACTCTATCCATCTGAAAGACAAGCATCAGGTCTAAGTTAGCCATATTAGCTCCCTTGAACAGTCAACAGTGACACGCATTGCCAGAGGGCAACTTCTTCCATGACTTCAAGCCACCTGCCTTTGGCGAGATAAACCCAACCCCAAGACAACGTTATCACCTACATTTTTCACTCCAGAATAGAAGATCCTTGTCAGCCTTCCAGCCTGGCAAACAGCAGGCCCGTTCTGTTCTGTACTCATCATTCACCTGACGGACACATGAGGCTTTGCAGAAGGCAATGGGAACGCCCTGAATTACTGCAGTGGAGAAATCAGTCATTTGCCTGCATAAGAACAACTACCAGTGGTTCCCTGGCTTGACCCCACAAAACTCTTGCATCCATTTGTGTATGCAAAAGGTATTTTAGGGAAAACTAGGCTGGGCATAGCTTTGGTGGATCAAATCTATTGCTTTCATTGTGAAAACAGGAGCTGCTGCAGCTAAATCTCTCGTCTAAAAAATGAAACATTACAGTTGCATGTTAAAAAAAATGATTACCAGGATGTTTATTTCCTGGGCATAGGAATTGGGTGTGCATGTAGAGTATTGGTGCTTAAAGAACTCCCCCTGTTACTTGTTCCAGCAGTGATTCTACCGATGATTACCATTTAAGTCACGTGCCAGATCCTCACGCAGGCTGCATTTACTTGTACATTTAAATGCATCCACGCACATAAAAGCGGCCATCAGAGTGCCATTACATCAAGAATATAGCATTACATCAAGATTTATTTAACTGAATCCCCCATAATTAGGTCATAACGTATGATTAAGCAGTTGTTAACTGTGTCGTAAGGAAATCTACAAAGGGAATGAAATATTTAAAACAGTAATAACATACCTATCCCGCCTTGCTATTTACGCACAGTTACACACATAAAAACAAAGGAGCAACTCTTAATTACAAGGACAATTTATTTCGCTGACCTTCTTATTGGGACACAGGCCAACCCCACTGGGTTGATTTGGTTGATTTTGCAGCACAAATATTCCGGCCCCATTGTTGGAGCCTCTGCAGTCGTCTGCCCGGGGAAAGCAGAGCGCTTGGCGCTAATTTACAGCCGTCACAACTGGTCAAGGGCAGCGGGGAAGTACACAAATTACAGTTAAAAATAGAGCTGGCTTTCTGAAATCTCGTCCTGGTGGCTTCGAAAGGTGAGGGGCCAGGAACACGTCCGTCTCATTCCGCGCTGCCTCTCAGTCCATTTTCATCTTTTTACTTTTCCCCTTGGATCCTGAGCTCCGCTTCAGTTTTGAACTTACATAGGAAGGCAGGAGGTTAAACCAAACTGCTAACTGTGTCTCTTCAAAACTGACATTTAATACAGGGTATAAATCACTGTGGGAGCCTGTTATTCCTTCAGGAATGCAATTACATAGGGTCAAATAAAACATGAAAGAACCCAACAAGTTTTAAAATGTAGTATGTTCTCAAAAGCAGGCAAGAAGGAATGCAAAGCAGTCCAAATATGCTAACATCCACATGTTGTCCTGTATGAGGGGGATTAGAAGGAAAGGTTTCTGTTCTTTAATGATTATGTTGTTAAGCATAGGTATGTATGCAGGTTCAGGGCTCTCGCTGAATACCAGTCCATTCAGGAGCTTTGGGCAGATTACTGTATTTATTTAAAGCAGGTGTCTTTTATGTATCTCATTATTTTAATTGCCACTGTAGCCCTATTTAAGATACCACTACCATTTAGCACACAAATGGGATATGCAAAATGGACATTCACCTTTTCCTCCAAGGCTCTGGGCGCAGACCCTACCTGCCTTTCATGTGTACCTTAGCAGCAGCGTTGTCGGGAGAGAGACCATAGTATTGCAAAATTATCTCTTTGATAAGCAAATGCCTGCCTCGGTCCGATTTAGGCCACTTGAATCTCTTTCAGTCTCCTTGGCTCGCCTTTGAAACAACGATGGAGAATAAGAGGCAAATACATAAATAAAACGTGGTGCAGCCTGTTAAAATCCGCACAAAAGACAGATTAAGCAGGTTCAGCACCTCCTATAAAATCACTCCCTGTCACCATTCAAGTTTCACTCCTAGTTCTCCGAGCACAGAACGAACCTCCTGCTTTTATAGTTCAGTTACGTGCTTAAATAGCCTAGAAAGAAATGTTGTGTGGCTAGAGAGTCCAGCAAATTTTAGGGTCAACTTTTGCCACCGTCAATTTCACCAGGCAGTATTTTACACCTCGAATAGTTAAAGTAAGCAAACTTTGAAGTTCCTTAATTGAAAATCTGGGATTTATTGAAGACAACAATTTTATCTGAAAGTCATTTTTTTTTCTGCCCAATGGGATTTTTTTTTTTTGAATTCCAAATGAAAGATTTTATAGAAAAATAAAATTTGGAACATCTTAATTTGAGAATTGTTGGAAATGTTCCCTCTTCTCATTTAAAAAAGGTGACTCCTCCTTAAGAAGGAGTAATTTTTAAAATGCGTGTATATATGAGAAAAACTATTTCCGTTTTAAAAAGTCTTAAACTTTTAACTTGCTTTAACCTTGAGTTTAGATTTTGATTTTCACTTTTGAAAATAAAACTTTCACTTGTTGACCCTCTCCCTTTCTAAGCAAGTAACACAAATAATACTTTGACTCTTTTTTCTGAACCAAAAATATGTACATAAAAACAAGTACATGAAATAAATCACTACTCTTTTTCTTTTATAAGCAAGCAGAAAGAGTGAGAATAAAAACAAAAATTGGGGAAAAAATAGGGATTTCCTCCAGATCTTTTTTTTTTTTTCCTAAAGCAAATTTCCTTATGGAAATATTTCAAGTGGGGAATTTTTCCTATGAAGAACCCATAGCTCCAGCTAGCTGGAGTCATTGATTTTACATACATTAAGACTGCCAGAATAAAATCTTAGATTTCTTTCATTTGTTTTATAGCAGCCCACTGCATTACTGTTACGTGGGTCACCGGGCCTGCCAACACTTCCATATATTCTCCGAACAATGCCTGTGAATAAGGTTTAGCAGAACAAAGGCTTTGTTAAAGGCACAGATAGCTCTGCTGCCTATTACAAAGATTATTAAATACTTCCTATTGTAAGAATACGGCTTTAGTTGCTTAAAACATTGCCCTACTCCAGGCATGTGAGTGAAATAACTCACGCTAATCGTGTGCCTTAGGGTTGGTTTGTGTGGGGGAAAGAGTTTTTTCATTATTATTTTTTAATATCAGCCAGAGTGACTCACCTGTTGCAGAGAAGGAGGTCTGGGAAACAAACACTGCTCAAGGGTTTTCTCAAATAATCTCTGAGCCCTTCAGTTTACAAAGTTGTAGTGTCTTAAATCTTTGCAACAAGGCGTAAAAATTGCTAGCTAAAATTTCTCTTCAGATAAAGAACAGACCTTTCACTTATCTCATGATAATGTCCCCAAATACAACCGAATTTTAAGTGTTTGTAAGACTGCAGCTTGCACTTCCAAACAAATTGAATGGTGTGACTGCACGGAGCTGGGGATCTGCAGCACCACTTCCCAGGCAGGGGAAAGATTTGCAGAGAGCAACTCTAGAGGAAAAAGAATGAACTAAAATAGCAGATAGTAAATATGAATTTCAATTATAATCTGACATTGTCCTTCACATTTAGAGGATTCCCCATTCCTAGTACTGCTGCTCAGAGAAATGTTTATGGTGAAAAAGCCCACACCCTCACAGAAAGCACACCCAAAAGCTGAGGACATGCTGGTTTTGCCAGTTCAGGGCTGTTGCTGTCAGAGGTGCAGAGTTTGTGTGATGCTGATGACTGGAGCACCATGTCAGACTCCAGTCCTGGTGCCTGGTGGAGACACTAAAAACCTGGCAAAAGTTTCACCATTTATCATCCTCTCCAGAAAGCCACCATTCCTCTACCTGCGAAAGGTTATCTCCTTCAGGTCTAGTTTCTTCAGCTTTCCTCTGATGAAAAAGAAAAAAAAAAACCTAAACCAACATACAAAGTTACAACAACTAGAGATAACATCCCCGCACCTCAGCGATAGCTCCAGTGTGTTCATACCGGGTTACAGACTCTCTTCATGTCTGCAGAAGGGTTGCCCTGGATCTCAGCCATTCCGTTTGCCAATTCGTGACAAAGATCCTTTCATAACGGATCCCAGCTCATCATCCAGAGAGGTCTGATGTCGAAGGAGGCTTATTACAGCCATGCTTTCAAACTAACATTGGTTTGCCTTCCTCCTGCAGCGTGACCTGGAAAGGTAACAGCCTCTTCACATGCTTGACTTGCAGTATACGAAAACTGCAGATATTAAAACCCCTCTTTAGCAGGAAAGTGAAAGGCTTCCTTCTGTAGAGATGGAGCTAACAAAAACATGCTATGTACATACATTTTATCTATGCCTTAAGCCTGTTTTAAAACATCTACACACAATCTTGGTGACAGTGGACATGCTGCTGAGATACTTAACTACCTGACTGTAGAAACCCCACATCCACAGCATGTCTCTAGAGAATAAAAAAGTAAAAAAATAAATAAATGTGTGTGTACAAAGTTAAAGATCCATCTCTTTTAGCTGCATTTGGTACATCCCAGACTGCAGCAATCCCTCAAGGAGAAATATAGAAGTCACTCACCCAGGCATAACTTAAAAGCTGAATGTGCTTGTGCTGGGAGGAAGCAATGTCAATCCAGCTCTAAATACTGAAAGTCATAACACATGGAGTTACAAATCTGATAATAAGATTTATTATGCTGAAACCGATAATTTAAAGAAAAGAAAAAGCAGTGCCTTTATCTAAGGAGAAAAAAATGACTTGATCATATACAGGCTCACAACAGCAGTATCAATATTATATAAAGCTTCAGAAGAAACACTGGGTACAGGACAAAGAAAGCTATGGCAAAACATGACCTAAGGGACAAACTTTAGTCCTGGATATAACAACAGCAGCCATTTGTGCCAATTCTATCCAAAGACCAGGGAAACCCTTGATATGTTGCCACACAAAATGACTAGTCAAACTGGAGACGATAGGGATAAGACAAGTGCTGTAAGGAGGATAATAAATAGGCTAAAATGGAGATGAGAGCAAGTTGTACTGTCAGAACAGCTGAACTGAAGGGAGGTTACTGGAGGAATTCTCAATATCAGCCGTGGGATGTCTGCATTTAACACTGCCTCGACCAGTGTTGCTGCAAAATGTAGCAGCATTTCTAACCAAACGTGCTGCAGCACAGTTAAAAGACATCATCAGTACCAGGAAGAAGGGAACAACATCCTACGAAGTTCTCTAGTTTTCCAGTGCTGCTGGGATGGCAGAGCCACCCTGCATGGACACAGACAAAAAGTGGCTCCTCAGGAGTCATTGCCGTTGTAGAGGGCACTGGTGATTCCTCAAGTCTTCTCTGATCATTCTTATTTGAGTGAGATTAATTCAAAGTGGGAGACGAATGGAAAACGGGTGAAAATGCAGCTCAGGGAACAGGAGAAACAACTAGGCAAGGGTCAGCTACAGCAGTCTAGCTTGGTCAATCAGGTGGCTCAAAGACTTGAAGGAGTCACCTCAGGGAACAACCTCGAGACAGCAGAGGGATGGTGTGAATGAAAGGTCAGTGCTGGCACCCGTGGCAAGGAATAAAGGGGGAATAAGGATTTCTATGGATCATGGTAGCAGGGTTCACAAACAGCACCCCAAGAATAGCACCAGAAGTCTCAAGCTACAGCCTGATCAAGTCAGGAGCAGAGTTATAAAATAAGGTGCCTGCTCTCATTTCTGGGCAGTTCAGCCAGCAAAAGGGCAAGACATAATCTCAAAAACCTGATAAAAACAGCACTAGGTGCAGGTTACTCAGCAGGAAGAGGAGAGTGTTGAAAGGAGGAACACGATCCAGCAAGCACTTAGAGATGAGTATCTGTGCTCTGCTGATAAAGTTATGGCTCAAACTCTATTGCCCATTTCTGAAACGCTTTGAGTGAGCACACTTTTCGGAGAAACAATCAGATTCCAAAGGCACTGCTTGTTAGATAGGATTTTCATGCCCTGGAAAGAAACCAGCGTTGAATTAGAACTGCCCCAGAGATCAGCAAACGCATGAATTACCGGGCACTGTCATCTTCAGATTTAAAACAAGGTTCTGATTTGGAAAATCCAGGTCAAATTCAGGATTTCCGAGGAAGTCCCACACCATGTGTGCTGGCAGGTACTGCGTATGCCAGATACAGCGTCTGAGCTGCAGGGGCAGATCCTGAGGTCTGTACTCGGTGCTCTATCTGTCTTATATCACTGGTAAAACTGGATTTTGATTAAGTATTATGCTAGGGATCCTCGCTACACACACACGCATGCATGCATGCGTTCAGGCAGGCAGTCTCATAAACTTTAACTACACACAGAAATCCCCACATTACCTCTTGGATGGGATCCAACACGTGAAGGGGACGCTGGCGGATGATCAGTACCCACCAGGTACAAAGCTTTCTCTTTTCTCCCTGGGTTGAGTGCTGTCGTGATCTGCCCTATTGTCTTTGCAATAAAACTCATCAAATTCCACCAGGATAAAGTAACGAGCTGTAGCCCTTCTACCAACCTCCATCTGCTGTTTAAACCAGGCCAAGAAAACAACCAACAATGTCAACTCTTCATTCTGTTCCTCAGATCATCAGCTCTCTGAAAATAACAAAATCTGAAAGGCATATGGACCTTCTCATAAAAACAACAAACACACAAACAAACCCTCAGATGAGTTTCCCCAGTCAGCAGGATTTGTCTGCTAATTATTACCGTGCAGAGGGTCCAACAAGCCCAGAGCCAGGAATTCCCTGAGAAGAGGGCAGAGTTCTTCACCCCAAGAGGGACAGTTTGGGCAGGCTGAACTCCTTCATCTCTGGGGGAGGGGGAAATGCAGGGGATGGGGATTTAGCTCCCCAAATCAGCACAGCCCCCGAGACCTGGAAGGCCAGCAGGGGACTTGTGGTGAGCAGCGAGAGCTGCTTTTACCCTTACCTTCCTGCCAGTGCCCCTCAGAGGTAGAAGGACGGGCTCTGCAGTGGCAGGGAACCCCACTCTGATTTGGGACTTCTCCTTGAGGAGAAGTTTTGACCTGTATGGAAAGAAATACAGATAGATGAATGGTATCAGGTCTGGAATGCTAGGGGAAAAAAAAAAAAAAAGGGGGGTGGGGGTGGAGAGCCTGTAGGTACTGAATATTTGGGCCCTGAAGCGCTCTCTCCCTCACCAGCCCTCTCTGACAACTTGGAAAGGTGTCCATGGGGCATGGAGAAAGGAGACAGGAACAACGCAAGGCTACAGCATCACACACAAACATGACCTTCCCCACAGACCTGCTGGGACCTGGTCTCTCCTCTTGGCAGAGGGGAATGATGAGAACCAACACGGCAATCACCTTCAGCCAGCGGACCCCCACGTCTCAGCTCAGAGCTGCTGCCAGCCCTCTCTTCCAGGGAGAGGACAGAGCTCACCTCCCCATCCAGAAAAAAAAAAAAAAAGAAAAAAAGAAAAAAAAAAAGTAGCATCTGTGGGAGAAAGACATATGTCTGGCCTCCACCGTGAACCCTGCGCCTGGCAGGAGAAAGCGATGCCGATTCCAGCCCCAGCTTTTCATTCCTGTTGTAACAGTCATAAACGCCTGCTGAAACCTAAGAAGAACAAGACTGTAATCCTAATAAAACAACATTCTGGAACCCTGAAAACTAGATGGAGGCTTCTCAGGCCAACTTTAAAATTATATTCCCCTCTCCAAAAGCTGCGCTTTCTGTGCGCCGGCTGGATGGATGCTGTTGGGCTGACCCCAGGAAGCACTGTGATGTGATATTTCAGCAGGGGAGGCACAGAAGGCAGTCTCAGCAGCACAGCAGCCATCCTGTCCCCAAAATATAGAGAACCTACTGTGCCCGGACTCTCGAGGTCCCCTCCTAAAAGCAAGGCAGGATCTTTGTCTCCAAAGCCAGCTTTCTTTTCCAGGTGCCCCGAAAGCCTGAGCAGCAGAGCAGGCACAAGCTGTGCTTGTCTGGATGCAAAAGCTGGTGGAAAGGCACAAGTTTTCCATGCTGAAATCTTTCCCTTCTTATTTAAACAGTTGCACTGAACATAAGCCCTGGGGCTTTCCTCTGTGCACCAGCCACCCCTGCAGTGAAGAGGAGCAGGGAGGAAGGCTTCACCTTTCCCTCCTCCCCATCACGCAGAGGGCAGCTCCCCAGGGAGATGATGGATGTGCTCACTTTGCTGGCACCTGCCTCCAGCAAGGTACCAAAGCAGCTAGTGCTTCTCCGTGGTCCCAAAAACACAGAGGGGACTGACCAGCAGCGAGCCTGAGGGTGGCAGATCCTCTGCGGCCGTAAATTCGCATCCTTCCCCTGGCATCGGCGGAGCTGGAGCTGCCCCAGCGAGGGAGCTGCTCTCTGGAACGCCTGCGTGGCGAGCTGTGCCAGCCCTTTCAGAAGGAAAAGCCCTCTGTTGCCAGCTCCTGTGATTTTCCTGTGAATCTTCCCCGATGTTATGTGAAACCCAAGCTCCCGTGGCGCTCTCTCCAGCACTTTCGCTTTAAGAAAAAAAATCTGTGGTCCCTACGGTCTTCAAGAAAAAAACTTCAGGAGATGGCCTGAACACATGCGAAAGGCTAAAAGTAGCAGGCACAGAATAAACCCATCTCATGATTTTTTAAAAGACTCTTGGCATTCTGGAGGCCCGGCTTGTGATCTGGGGACTGGCTGCAGAGAGCCCAACAACGAATTGGGAAAGTGCATCGTCGTCTGATGACAAAGTCTTGGGTTTTGGTGGTGGAAAGCACTTGACAGCCCTCTGATCAGCTCTCCAGCAACACATAGCAATGACACGAGTCATCCCCTGCAGGGAATAGTACATTCCAGCTGCAAATGACCACGGGGTGCTAGTAATTTATCCGGTAAACAGCTTTTTTCTATCATCACGTGCTCTTCCAAGCATCAATTAATTAATGCTGCTAAGTCCCCAGTCAAGCAGGAAACTATTTGCAGGCGGCGGCTGGGGAAGCTCTGCAGGTGCAGCGATGCTGCGTGGCCCATACCCAGCCTGGAGAGGTTATCGGGGTCAGGGCTGGCTCCTCTGGAGCTCTTCAGCTGCTCTTCAGCAGCAATTCCCCGATTAACCCCCTTCGTACTGAGCTGCTGCAGCAAGCAGCCAGGTTTTCAGCAGAACACAGCACCCCTGTGTGCACTGAGCTCTGAAAACCTCACCCAACCATCCCTGGTGGGAAACGAGGGGCTGAAAATCTGCTCCCAGCCCCAATGTACTCTGAAGGGCTCATCCTGGTGCTGACACCGAGGGCCTCTCTGGCCTCGGGTGAATCGTTTAACACCCACATAAACATACCCAGCCACGCAGCTCCTCCCCACGCCACAAGCCCTTACCTACTCATTACATTAAGCTCGCTCTCGACTTCCTCGCTCGGCCCTGGCTGTGGGTGCTGAATTCTTAGAAATCTGGCCCGGAGCTATTTTGGATTGGCCCCGCAGAGCGCAGCAGGAAAGGCAAACCTCAGCTCGTGCGTGCAGCGTGCAGGGCACAAAAGGGGGCAGATCCCGATGGATTCACAAGAGCCTCAACTGTGGAAGAAAAGGGAAAAGTTATGCGGGCATTAGGGCACTGCTTCTGGTGTATTTTGAGTCTTTGCTGAGTGGAGCCTTTAATCTCCGCTGAGTAGAGCTTTTGTGAAGAGGGTCTTAAAGATTGGGAGAGAAATCGATAGATAGAGGCAACATCACAGACCAAAATCATAGCATGAGTTACTGCTGGTCATAAAAGAGTGAGTGTTGCTAAGCGTGATACCCAGATGGAGGAGATTCGGCCACCAGTGCCTCTCACACACCACATTTTTCCCTCTTAGCCAGTACAGGCATCTCATCTCCCCTGTGCTTCTTTCTCAGGATCATTTCTGCACTGGAAAACAAGCCGTGGAAGTCACATTCCACGTATTGAGTCAAATCAGCTAAGTAGGATATTGCACGGTGTTTCAGTCCAGAGAGAGGGAAGAGAGAGAGCTCTTTACACTGAAATAACTAAAAGCTTCTAGCGTGACACAAAGGCAAACTTCACTAACCTTTAATTTTCCCCACTTCTTTACTGCGCACAGATCCAATGAAATCAAATGAGATAATCCCAGCCTGGTGCAGCCTGGAAGCAGAGGTGAAAACCTCCCAGAGCTCACACAATCAGAGCGGAGCTCGGACATTGTCGACTTCCCCCTCAACTATTTCCAAATAAAACACTTTTGTTGCTTGCTTGCTCCTGCCAAATGAGCTAACAATAAAAGAAGGAACTTGCAAAGCTCCTATCCACAGGAAAAAAAAATAGAAAGGGAAAAAGAAGTTGAGGATCTTAGGAAAAAACAAAAGGAAAAAAATATTAAAAAGAAAAAGAAAACAAGAAACGAGAGGCCAGATCCTCTGGCTGGAGTAAAGCAGCGTAGGCCCAGCTCTGTTGCTTTACCCCAGGCAAATTGTGGCGTGGTGCTATTCTGCATTTCTCAGGGGTAGGGGGTGGTCTCCACTGGAAGATTGCGACACTGCAGGATACTTTTCCATATTAAAAAGGCGCTTTGGAGCGTTTTGTCTATTGCCAGGTTTTGGGTTTATTGAGGACTCATTTGGCAGAGCCATCCTGGAAGAACAATACAGATGTTTTATGGAGAAATAAACTGGGACTTGGGCTGGATTCTTTCAGCGCTGAATTCCACCTAATTTGGAGGGAGGAATGGCTCTTTTAATGAAGGGTGCAATCAAAACCTGTAGGAAAAGCCAATATGCCCTGGGCAAAGAGAGCAAGAGATATACTGCCCCTCTCTGCTTCAGCAGCCCAGTAAATTCTGGTCTCTTTAGCAGAGAGAAAGCCTCCCTTCTCACATCCCTCTTCACACAGGGAACCGGAGTCACCTCTTCCCTCCACAGCCTCAGCTGAGCCTCACAGAGGGAGTGCTGGCCTCTCAGCAACGAAGGGTCTTTGCAAATCACCTCTGCCACATCTTTACGTGGAGCTGATCCACTCACCTGTGGAGAACACAGGGCTTTGTGAGCTCTCCCTCAGCAGGGATCCACAGTCCTCTTCTTAATTGGCAGCATTTTTCACTCAGCAGCTCCTGGAGCACCCAGGGATGATGCAGGACCTTCACTCATGAGAAGTTGCAAGGGAAGGGCTGAAAAAGTTGAATCTCCACTGACAGACAGCTATGGCTGGGCAGGCTGGACTCCCTTCCTCGCTAGGAAGGCAATGCCAGAAGACTGAAATCTCTGGGTTTGTTGTTTACTGTCAGCTATTTCTTTTCATCAGTTGTGCCTAATAAAAAAGCCAGCTTGATTCACTGCCTAATCCACTTTTTTTAGCCCCCACTCCACACGTAGATGGAAAGGAACACAACGTGAGTACCCGTTCAGCTGTGGCAATTGCCATCTACAGAAAAAAAGTGTTTGCCCACCTTGTGCTTCAGGTCAGCTCAAGTGAGAGGAAAGCCGCAGGCTACAAAGCCTTCTCTGGCTTTTCTTTGGCTTCCTCCTTCCTTCACATCGCACAATTTTTGCTCTTTGCATCACCCATCTCTTCAGATCTTTGTGGGGAGCTCAACGCTTCGGCTAGCAAAGCAAAGGAAGGGAGATGTGAGTGTTACCCTGACACACTTTCCCCGGGGTTATTAGAAGTGGCCAGATGTGCTGGGCCATGCTATGGATATGGCCACAGCGGAGGACTCCAAAAGAGAAATAGGGGAACAAAATTCACACAAGCTCCTAAACACGGTGCTGGGGGAAACTGCAAGGTACCAGAAAATAGCCTACAGCTTAGGCAGCTCCAAGTATTTGATAGCTTGCAAGTCGAGGGATTGTCTGATGGAAAGAAAAAGCTTTCAGGAATTGCTTTGGGCCAGCATCTAGCGAGGTAGCTTAGCCTGGCTCAGCTCCAGGAAGCCCCGAAGCACATGCTTAACTTTAACCCTGCAAGAGCCACTGAAATCAGGGCAACAATCAGCACCCACACACTGCACAGACAGCCATGTGCCTGCTGATTCAGCGAAGCCTGGCTGGCACTTTCCCAGCTGAGCCAGAGCAGTGAAACCAGCTCACCTTCCCTGCTGGAGGCTTGTTCCCTGCTGGGATGCCTCAGTACATCAGGATGCATGGACGGACAGCAATCTCCCTTCCCGAAACCATTTCTAACTTCTTCTCGTTTGTTTCCCTCTCTTTTGAAGTTTCTCTTCCTTTTTTTGGTTGGTTGGTTTGGTTTGGTTTTTCTTTTTTTTGGACAGCACGTGGGTTTTTGGAAATCCTTTGGAAATTCAGTTTAGAGGGTAGATATTCGGTTTATTTCTCAGCTCTGGAGTAGAAAACACAACATTTAAGGCAAGGGTAGAAGGTTCCCTTGAGCCCCATGGAAAATCTGTTCAGAGGATGAGGGACACAGCAAAAACAAGGCGTTGCTTTTGCCTAGCAGCTGAAAAATGACAATACTCAGAACTCATATTTATCTGTTACTGCTACTTCAGACCTAAATACTTATTTTTAGTCACCAGTGACAAGCTAACAAGTGCACTCCCCGCTCACTACTGGGTTAATAGATCCCATTCCCTGTTTATCTGACAAATGCAGCGATGGCCAGTTGTGCGCTGTGCAATACGCAATTTTTGGCCAAGCCTTCCTTTGGTGTCTCTGTTTGCATTTGCATTAACCTGGGAGTATTAACTGGGTCACATAGACACCCAGGAACATAAACCAACCCAAACACCCAAAAAACACACACCACACGCAGAATCAACACACACAAACCACAGGATCGGGTGCAGTATCCATTGACACAACCAGATTAAACACATACACACCAAGGGAGTCAAAATGCAAACCGTCTGATTCCCACCCACCTCTTTCTGCACAAAGCTGGGTAAGTTGTAAAGCGCCCTGAGACATCACCAGCTTAGTGCCCCTACCAGGTACCAAGAGCTTTAGTCCCTTGAAAATAAGGTCCTGTCCAGGTAGGGCAATTCCTAGCCCTAAAAAGATTTCTGGTATGACCCCTGGTGTAAATCCCACTGAAATCCAAGTCCTTCGAGGCTCAGCACTCCCCAGGAAACAGCCCCCAAGGTCTGCATCCTCCAAGCCCAGGTGCTCTAATCCTTCCCACAAACACGCCAAGTTTCTTCTTATAACAAGGTGCTATTTGTCCCCAGCTCCTCCTGGGAGGCTGTTTTCCAGCCTCTCTACTCCACATGGTCACAAACCTTCCCCTGGGGATGGGGCTGGGGGCAGCCTGGTCTATGGGGAGGTGTCCCTGCCCGTGGCAGGGGGTTGGAATGAGATTTAAGGACCCTTCCAACCCAAACCATCCTGAGATTCTGTGATTCTCTCAAAGACCTCTCCATCCTCTCAAAGAGCTCTCCATTCCTCCAACATCTTCAGTGTCTTTTTCTGCATGAGCCAAACTCACACTTCAGGAACAAGGAGACCAGAGTCATCCACAGGATGCCCCATGAGGCTTTACCAGTTCCTGCAAAATGCCGTACCTACCTTCTAGAGGAAGAAATACCTCCCAGGAAACATTTGAAGCTGTACATACCTTTTCAAAGGCCCCATCCTGCGACGGAGCAAGCCACACGTGTTTCTTCTCCTTTGTCATTCACAGCTGACAAGTCTCCAGTTTATAGTGGAAATTCTTATTACTCCCTAAACTCATGACTTTGCATTTTGCACTACTGGATTTCATCTCATTTCTATTACTCCAGTCTTCAAGGTCATCCAGTTCTTTCCGTATGGCACGCCTCCCAAGTTTGTGTCATCAGCAGGCTTCAGCAACACGCTCTGTTTTGTGCCAAGGCCATTCATGAAAATATTAAATAAGATCCGTCCCCAAGATGAATCCTTGAAGCACTACGCTCATATACCCAGCCAGATAGCTTTCCTTCTTATGCTACTTACTGTTGTCACGCAGTCAGTTGGACTCACACAAATTATTCAGGTTGTTACCTCACTCGTTCTGTCCGTGACTTCTCCTGATGTCCAGTTTCCTCAGGAATGGCAGATCCACCGGCCTCAATGGGAACTCCACCACGTAGGCACCCTCTCGCCAGCTGGTCTGGGGCTGTGGAGCTCATTTCCAGCAGGAGCAGAATGATCGTGAACCTCAGTGCTACTGGAATGAAAAGAAAATAAAAACCAAATAAAGCCTGGCCCTTACAGACATAAAATAATTTGGACTGTCCCAGACCAGCACTCGCAAGTAAAGCACCTCACAGTGAGCCAGTCCTGATATGACACGAAGACACGATGAGGACAGTTTCACTACAGTGGGTGACGTTGGTGGTAGGGGGATGGACCAGCTGATCTTGAAGGTCTTCTCCAACCTTAAGTTTTCTATGTTTTTACAGTCTGGTAGGCAAGATCCTACACCTGCCCTGTTGTGTCGTGCCAGGCTTTGAGGAACCATTATGCCACTGTGCATTAAAATTAACACTGTTAAATGAACCTCGTTAAAACACGAAGCAAATACCTCTAATGAAAGAGGTGTTGGCTGAGTTACTGTAATTTTACCTAATGTAGTAACCCCGTTACGAAGGAGGCACATGGTTTGGTGCTTGTGCACATCGCTGCCTTTACGTGTTAGCATTTTGTTATCGATCAAATCCACTGGGGGATTTGGTCAATAATAAAAAGTTGCACGTGGTTTTGTCTCGTTTTAAGCAGGGAGGAAAAGAAAATGGGATCAATCCAAAGGGAATAAAGGTGATGTTGCTTTCCATTGATGACACTGAGAAATAAGCAGCTTGCCATTCCGAATTCAGTGGTATTTCTGTAATAAACACGTTTCCTGACGTATGCATGTCATTATAACGAGCACAGTACAGAAATGACACCGTAATTTAGGAATAAGACAAATGCAAGTGATGTAGTTCAAAGCTCCACGGCTCTCCCTGGATTTTTGTTTGGTTTTCTGTTTTGTTTTTAACTGACTCTCCATGCCCACAAAAGCAAGGATAGCCTCAAGGGTTACCCCAGCTGAAAAGCATCTGAAGTGATCCCCGCTGACCTTTCTTTCTGATAGCACCCCGCCTGCCTTTTAACGGAGGCCTGAACCGAGTCAGAGGTGAAACAGATAAATGACTGAAGATCCAAATGTTTTCTCAACGGGCAAGTTCCCACATGCTCAATTTTCTTTTCCTCCATCAAGGACAAGAGGGGAAAAATTGCAAGTGATTAGCTAATGAACATCTGTTTTGCTTTATTTGTGCTTCCTTGCAGCCAGGAGTTGCATTTACTAATTTTTATTTCCTATTAAAAACAAAAAAAAAGGAGCTTTTTTTTTTTTTTTTTTTTTTTTTTCCAAAGCCCGTCGAGGAGCAGGGCTCACAAGTGTGGCCATTCTTTCCAGCGCTGTGATTACCTGGCCCGCATGCCACGTCCTGTGTGGTTACCTTCTGTCCTGAACGTTTCATGTGGTTTGACATGTCTTTAATTTAGACAATCAGACCACGTCTAACCTGAAACAAAAACACTCTTTGGAGATCCTGAGCCCTTTTTGAATTCTACAGATGTCAACCCAGCGGGATGCGATGTCAAACCGTTAATTATATGCGTAAACAGGGCCGGTGGTAATTACACACTAAACACAAATATTGGCTGATGTAAATATAGACTGATTGTGCCCCCGCGCTACTAACTATTAAAAATAGCTGATCTAAGGCCAAGCTCTGCACCAACTTCAGATTTGGGCAACGCCATTGATTCACATTGACCTGTGTGTGCCCAATTCAGCTCCTGAGTTTATCTCCCTGCTTCTTTAATTTCGAGGGTTTTCACAGATCTGAACACTTGATCTTGCACAGGAATAACCAGAAGTGGTGTTTATGAACAAGCATCTCACCTGGAAATGATGATTTGGTGATCCGTTTGCCATCCAGTTCATAGAAATCAAGTTTTCCAAGGGGATTTGACCACTCACCTGAACTCCCCCACTCCTTCCAGCGTATTGCAAGCAGGTTCCCAAAATCTATCACTGCTTTGGAGAATTACAGCCTTGCTTTGTGTGCTCACTTCAATTTCAGAGGCAACTTTGGCTCCTTCATTGTTCACTGTTGCCCAGCCTTGAACCAGGGTGAAGGAAATAAATTGCTAGCCGTAAACCTTTTAAAAACATGTTCCAGTTTCTTCCTCCTGCTCCCACAGATTTCCCTTCCATTTGCTTTGCCATTGAGTTGCACGCCCCAGCCTGTCTTCACGGCAGTCACGAAGACACCCAGTTCTTGATGATACACTTTTACTCAACAGAACTAACTCCAAAAATATTGCAAGGACCATTTACGGCACATCTTGGAGCAAGATCCATAGCCAAGCTGCAGCAGTGTAAATCTGGAGGGACACTCATTTGACACTTGTAACTGATATCATACTCTGCCCCGTTTTATCACCCCCATCTTTCTTTATCGTCAAACTATCCGACCCACTTGTTCTCTAGAGAAGGATCATAAACCCACAGGTAATTGCAGGATGGCCACACAGACAGTAAAAAGAAAAAGCCTGCAGACGGGTAGTTCAAAGAGAGATTTCTCAAAAAAAACACTAAACCACTGAAAGGAGCCAAGCTGTGTCTCATTTGCAGATGTACTGGGAATCTATAAGTTTATTTAAAATCAGCCATAGCTGCAATACGCAACGCCTATCAAAATCAGACATTTACCCACAACTGTGGCTTTTGAAAGACGTGATTTACATCAGAACTGAAGAAGAAATAACAGGGCTTTTAGGCGGACTAATAAATGTATGGCCCAGATACATTTCCAGTAGCATATTTATTGTCCAAGGCCTCCAGTCAGCAGCACACTTAATTTTAAGCACATGCTTAAGTGCTTTAGTGAACAAAGCTGAAATGGGGACCTACCGGGCAGCTCAAGAAAAGTACTTTCACATTAATTATTCTTCACGAGCAGTGATAGCAACTGAGCTTTTTACCATTGTATGCACAGGCCAAGCTTAGGTGCAGCTTTGTCTCTTGGAGCTGGAATCTAGCAAGGAAGACAGCAAGCTTGGAGTGTGAGCAGAGCTTTCCTTGCCTCTTAGGCAGCTCCATATGGCCCCTGGATGATCCAGCACAGAGCCCTGGAAAGGTTTCATCCAGTGCTGCGGGGGCCAAGGGGCTGGTGCACAGCTTTCAGAGCAGACGGTGGTACTGACTTACAGAAAGGTAAAGGAGGCAGGATTAAACAGAGCTACAACAACCGCACTGTTACGCCAAATGTGCCTCAACACACAGCTGACAAGATGAGAGGCTCACCAAGTCTGAATGTTGCTTAGCATCCAATCCACCCCGGCTATTTAGGTAGGGAAGATCGAGGGTGACCACATGCGTTACAGATGTGTAAAATCCTCCTTGCTGTCCTTAGTGGAAACACGAACACCTTCCTGAGTGAATGCGCTGGGTTAATGTTCTGCTCCAAGGATCGTATTTGGAGAAGACACCGCTGGGAACTCTGCAATCTTTAAAAGAGAAAGGAAAAGTAATGGTATCAAGTGAAACCTTTGTCAGTCAGAGGACTGCGGGGCTTATTCTGAGGTAAGAGACAATTTCAGAGAAGTGAGATGTTGCCAGGAGATAATGATTTCCTGCAAGATTGAGCAACACTGAGTAGTCACAGCTCCTCAAATAGCACGTGAGGCAGGTAGGAGGATTCATTTCCTGAGGACAAGACTTTGCACAATAGCGGGCAACTACTGGCGCGAGCAGTCCCACAGACTTGTCATTACTCTGACCTCGCTGGGGTCACTTGCACAAGAAATTGCTTGATTTTATATGTCTGGAGATCCCCAGAACGACTCTCAGAGGCTGCAGACTGCCTCTCTTCATTGAAGTGCACACACACGTAGAAGAACAAGCAGCTACATTAGCTCTGGGCCTCAGGAAGCCTGGGTCTCTTTCGGTTGATGCTCTGTGGATGACCGAGTGCTTGACCAAGTCCTGCCTGCAGTGTGAACTTGCCCTGTATAAGACACCAGAGAAGCATCCTGAGAGAGAGAGGAGTTCCAGCTGAAAGAAAGTCATCACCCACTCTGCATCATATTAAACACTGGAGAATCCACACAAAATTACTGCTTTAATTGAAGGGTGGATTCTCTGGTACCTACTCACATCACACCATGATCTCACATTTTCACCTTTTCTTGCTCTTCTCCATCTTCTGATGGCTTATAAGGGTTGAGTTCATATTTCTCTGTGCTAGGAGGAGTAATTAGGTCTCTATCCAATGTTTGGCCATTGATTGGTTTTGAGACTCTCTCAGATTTGGGTGAAATTGGCCTATGGACAGAGATTGATAGGGCAAAAAGCAGAGCCAAGGACCCCACACACCTGAACAGTCATCCTGAGCATGACTGCGTAAAACTTTGTTTTCCCTTAGGAAATCAGGCTAAAAACACAGACCGAAATGAAGATGAATTTGTTATTGTATTGCACTCCCACATTTAGCACAAGACTCTGTGACAAATCTGGCATGTGGCAGTGCTGGAAGGACTTGGCTGAGACAAATCTCATGCCAGGGTCCATGCACACATACCAAGAAAACAGTTTTATTCTCACAATTTTTTAGTCTAAGGAAACCGGACTGGCAGAAAGTTGAAGAAATATAGGATCGCTGCCCCCACTTTCAGAATAGGTAAGGGTTCAGATCCACAAAGATGTTTAGATATTTTGTTCCCATTTATCTAAGTAGGAGCCCAGCTGCACTGTACATTTGCAGATTTGGGCTCAAGTCACTTGTCCAGTGTTGCTCTGCAAATCCGAGGGAACCCAGCACTTGCCTGTGCCGGTTCAGAGCCTTCGTTGTAAGACCAGGTCTTTTTTTCTGAGCCAGTCATGTTCGGCACACCAGAACTGCAGAAACCCTACAAACACCTTAGTGCTAGTGTGGACTGCTGCAGAGTAAACCTGAGCCTTCTGACAATTTTCTCCGTTGACTTTTAGAGACCCCACAGGGGCAATGTGCAGGCCCTAGAAGAGCGACCAGTTATAAAACACCGTTCTTTATGCTCCAGAGCCCGACTACAGCTGCTCCTGGCCTGCCCTGGTTTTAAAAGCCGCACAGGACATGCCGGCTGCTCAATGTGTCGCGTGGGGCCCAAACACTTCTGCCTGACCTGGCTTTCAAGCCTTCCTCCCACAGGTGAGGGGCAATCACAGGAAATAAATTCCCCAGGCCCAGTCATGTGTGCAGCTATGGGATGGCGGAGTCAGGCCTTGCCGGTCCAACTGGGAGCCTCCAAGCAAGAGGCTCGCATGCTGTCCTGTCCTTTTTCTTTTTTGGGTTTCTTAAGTCCCCTATAAATGCCATGAGGCAAGGAGAAAGATGGCAATTTTAGTGCCTCGGGTGCCCTGAGCCTGTCTGATTTTCAGGTCCCCTTCCTGCGTGTCCCACGTGCCTCTGAGGCACGGGGAGAAGGGGCTGAGACTCACCAGGATCTGCAGCACCAAGGAGATGGGTGCTGTCCTCAGGGTGTAACGAACCCCCAAGGGCTTCAACAGAGGTCTGGGGACTGATATGAGGTGAATTAAATCAAAATCTTCCTGCTGGTTCTGGTGGCTTTTGGATCAGAGGCCTACGGGCCTACTCCGCCACCTCAGCTTGCAGCAGGGCCGAGGAGAGATCCCAGAACTCCCAGCCCCCAGTAATGCCTGCAAAACTTAAAGATTTGCAGAGTTTACTTGCAAAGCCTTTTAGAAGCAGAGACGAGTAAACAAGAGTGAAAAGTTAAACAAAGGAAATACATTTATGCTTGTACTGTTTTCAAGTTTATGCAAACAATCCATTTCTAAAGCTGTCACTGACACTCCTGGCACGTTCTCATTCCCCAGCTCAGAGTCATGCTGGAAACTGAAATCACAAGCATTTCTGAGATGCTTTGGGCAAAATACCTCCCTCAGCTCCACCAGCCGAAAATCAGTGAGTCCACTACAGCCGTGGAGCCGTGGCAACGTCCTTGTGCACTGACTGACTCTGGAAGGAGAGAGAGAAGAGCGTGAATTTCGCTGCCCACAGTGGCCATGGAGGAAGTTGGTTTAGGGTTAGTCGAATGAATTATGAAGATCGGTTGAAGCAGTAACAGCAGGAAACCATCAGGCAGAGCAGGAATTAGAAAATACTACTTTCTAGCTGGTCAGGCAGTAAGTGGATCTGCCACCAGCGTAACCTTTTAGACATGAGTTGAGCAGGGGAAGGAGACGAGGACAGCCTGCTCTGCACTGGCAGAGCTCTCCGAGCTCCACGTAGGAAGGGAAAGCACACCACTGGACCCACGTGCCACCGTGAGAGTCACTGCAGGGTGTTAATTTCTCTAATAACTCAGAGGCATTTTCCTGCTCACATGAATTCACCTCTGGATGCTGGATTCTGCAAACGGCACAGCAGGCAGGGCAGGGGGTGCGGAGTGCTGGGGGTCCTGTTTGGAAAGATAGGGGTGTCCCCATAGAAATCCAGAGGGGTGAGGAGCAGCCAGGGCTGGACTCCTTCCAGCCTCCCCAAGCAGCCTTACAGGGGAAAGAGGGAGCAATCCTTCTGCCAGCGTTCACAGCAAGAAATAAAGGGTCGCCTTCTGCCCAGGCTGCCAGGGGTAGAGGCCGCTGAGGTCAGCAAAGCTAAAATTTCCCAAACTGCGTCTCCAAACGTGGTATGGGTTTAACTCAAAGTGAAAGCATGCGCATTTATGAGGGGCGAACAGCACAAGTGGCACTTCAGCTAGAAGACAGCACAGTTGCCATTCAGACATCTCCTCACCCTTCTTCCTCTCCTCCATTCAGCTGCACGAGCCAGCGTGTTTAACAGCTGATCCATCTGGAGGAGAGCCTACAAAGTTAATTTCTAGCTTTGAGATGGTTACTGGTAATTGTAGGTAATTTCAAATATAATTGCAATCGAGTTGAAAAAGCTCTGTTTGCAATGTTTATGCTCATCACTCTAATTTAAGACCTCGAATGCTGGATACGCTGCTCTTCAATACACACCCATTTTTCATCTTCCTGATTTCACCACCAGTGATTATAAAAACAGCCCCAGCAAACCACAGTCTGCAATGCAAGCCCAATGTTTGAAAAGTTGCATATAAAGTTTCAAGCCGAGCTGCTTGAAGGTTAACGACGGAGCATGTTAATGATTATCAAATAGACGGGGGAAGCCGCAAAGCGCTTCGAACACCGAAATGCAAGAGCCCCTCCGAACGACTGGTGGCTAACCTTGTTTAGCATAATGCTGCTCTTCAAAGAAGTGGAACTGTTGCATGTCGCAAATATGTCCACATGTCGTTTTAATACAGGAATAATTACCCGTGGCATGTTTGTTAGTGGAAAAAAGCAAAGGTCTCCTGTTACTTACACATAATAAAACCTGCATTGTTTACCACGAATGAGTTATGTGAGACTGGTAATAAATAAGTGTTGTAACAAACTTTGGTGCCCAGGCCTACAGACTGAGCTTAATATCTGCAGTTTGGTAGCACCTTGAGGCCCCCGGTAAGATCTGGGCTGCTGGGCCTGCTGCAGAGTAAGAAATTGCCTCTGTTATGAAACACGTCAAAGATGGTACAGGCAGAATAACAAGATTCAAACCCCTGAGCAGGGTGACTCTAAACACGCACGCATCTCCAAAAAGCACAGCAGAGAGGGACGCGCTGCAGGTGGCCTTGCTGCTCCCTCCACAACATCCCCTATGCTGTCAGCCAGGTGGGATGAAAGCAGGCAGGGGACAGAGCAAAACCAAAGAGCTTTCAGCGCTGTGTGGATGCTACCGAAGAGGCAAATACACCAAGTTGCTCAGATCTGCAACTGCTCGCAGGCTTGAGGCTCTAACGTGACCATTTTAAAAGCTAGACTACACCCTTGAAATTAAAATCAACAGCTGCATGCTGGCTTTGTACCCTTAAAATAAAATATCTGGTTCTTAAAAAATACACTTGGTTTTCTACAGTTGACAAAAGTGCTTTGTAGTTTTAAGCTTTTTAGTGGCTAAAGTTGTATCTGCCAAATCTATGCATGTATCAGAGTATCCCTGTCTGTATCTATATCCACAGCTAATCTCTGTGAAAATGTGACTGCTTAAAAAAAAGAAAAAAAGAAAAACAGAAAGAAAGAAAAAAAGAAAAAAAAAAAAGAACCTCGGCTTGCTATGTTCTTGACTCAAAACACCAAGATAGCTAAAGGAACTATTTAAAGGTAGAGCTGCTCAGGAAACGATTTGTTTTTCTATGAAAAATTTAGAGGAAAATGAAAAAAAAATGTTTTTCCTCAACGTTTTCCTACTTTTTGTTTTAAAATGAAAAAGTATCTTTACTTAAACTGTTTTTGTTGGGTTTTGGCAGCCATCGAACCATTTGAGAAGTGTTGCAACAGAAAATGATCCCGCCAGCCCTACTGAGAGCATCCATTCTGCAAAGATTTGAGCACTTGCTTATTTTAATGCAACCCGCAAAGGTAAGCCTCTTTGGAGAGCTAGGACCGAAATGTCCTTAAAACAAAGTATATGTAGTGTATCTGAAGCAAACTTTAAAAACCTGCTTTAGTAGTGAAATGGCCTTATTTTAACTTCTCAGTAAGTTGCTTTAAATAGAGGAGGACGCAGCTGCAGAAGAGCTGGTAGAGGCTGCAGATGATTTGTAGCTCTGCACCACTTGACCCAAGGCAGATGTCGCTCCAGGCAACGTTAACTGCTCCTTCATTCACTCCCAGAAGTGCAAGCCAATTTTCCTCTTCCTTTCTGTTTCTTCACTCGAAGAAATAAGGAGGACAATCCTTGACCTTAGTCTTCGTTTTGGGTGGGAAGTTTTACTAAAGCTGAGGAGCTTTAAGGAAAAACAAAAGAATAAAGCAAAGGAGAAAAAAATCGAGGGAATTATTTTCATGGCAACCTTGCCAGTCAGCAAGGCTGCTCCAGACTTCTGCAGGAGACAGCCCAAATGTTAGTTAGCTTCAAATGAGGTCCTGATCTCACAGGCATCAAACCCTCTCTGCTCACACCCTTCCCCAGCTGCTTGTCTTGATGTCTTAGACCCACAACCCCAACCAACAACCCAATAAAGGTGGAAAAAGGAAAATCTGAACGATTTACGCTCAAGAGTCACGCTGGTGGCCACCAGGACCCAAGATTCATCAGCAGAAACTCCCTCACCACTTCCCTGTCACTGAGCTCCAGATCCTCCTCTGCAGCAGTCACGGGCAACCACACAGCAGGGCTGAAACCTCCAGCTCCTGGGGACCAGACCCGCTCTGTTCCTTCAGCCTTGCGAAGTCTGCGCAGTGCTATCTGCGACTACACCATCAAATAAGGCTTTACTGAGAGGGCAAAAGAATAGAGGGGCCTCAGAAACATGATAATCAAAGGCAGCTGCATGCAAGGCATTACGCTCCAGCTCTAAGAATAACCATTAATTGTTTGCACGGGTCAAAAAAAAAGAGCTCCCATGAAAACTGAATATCAATTCGTGCCTAATGAGAGGCTGATTAAACATAATAGAGAAATGAGAGCAAGGGAGAAAATTTCAGGACCTTGATTCTGGCCACCTGGCGGAACCAAAAGTGATGGTGAAACTGACTGAGACAACAAAGTCTGGTCTTTAGGAGCTCAGCCAGTTGTGTTTGTTGGTTCCTTCGTGTTATACAACACCTTCCTGTTATATAAAGGTGGCTGGAAAAGCCTACGGTGTTACTCAAGGGAAAGGGCGTGAGGACCTTGAGTCCTTCCCCAGGATTGCAGAGGACTTTGGAATGGGATAGCAAGAAGAAATAAAGAAAAGGGTTTTTTCTTGCCAATTTTGTACATACTGAGTGTCCCAGAAAAATCCCTCCAAGAACACAGAGAGCAGTGCTTTGCAAGGAGTGTCTTCAGCTCACTGATTTGTTTTCTCCCTCTGTACTGTGTTCTGTCTTGCCATCCGGGCTGAAGGCACTTCTGCATACCCTGTGAGCCAAAGAACAACCTTTATCCATCCACAGGGGTCTACGAAAGGCAGAGAAAAAACAGCTAGAGCTACCCTGCCACCTCAGGTCACGTCTTCAGCACGGCTGGCAGTGTTTAGCCCACGGTGATAAACCTACAAACTTGTCAAGACAAATCTGAAGCTACCTTGCCATTACCTCGTAGCCTGCCAAGCACTCCTGAGTACAAAAGAAAGGCAGAAAGGATCAAAATCTGAAGCACAAAGTGAACCTACTGTAAGGGGCACACCTTTTCTTCTTCTAAGCTGTGGCAGCACACCGAAATGGAGGGCATTAAAATTATCCTGCCCCAGATGGTGCTGCTACTTCTGCCGAAGGCCAGGACACCAGCAGATCCAGGTCTGTGCTCCTTGTTCTCTGGGAAGCAATTAGCCCTGAAAGATGGCCACATCTGATGCCCTTTATCATCACAGCATGGTCCAGATGGCAGCAGCTAAGGAATCCCAACGTGTCCTGGCTTGCTTTGGTCGGAGGCGGCCGACAACGCCACAAGACCACGAGATGGGAAACGGCCTCCTCTTTATCTGTGTGTAAATGAGGATCTGGTAGCCACATGCCTGGGAGGAGGACGGCAGGGACAATGCGAAACCACGCACCGTTTGAGCGAGATGTTACTGCTCCTCGATTGAGACGGATGAAACCAGCCAGGGAAGCTGTTCCTCTCGTGAAACCTCCCCATTTCAGTTCCGCCATCTGGTCTCTGAGAGAGGCAGTGGGTAATGGATGGGTAATCCCCAAGGAGCACAAGCCAAGTTCCCAGACTTATTTTTCAAATGCTTTGCATTTCACTGTGCAAGTTGGAACACCAGAAAAAAAGACCTTTCTTGGTAGCTGCTCTTCTATTCCTGGAACTTGGCAAAGAGACACTCAGAGATGCTAGAGATGCTCTAGCGTTCCAGAGGCCAATAGGCAACGCGAAATATTCGGAGAAATGCAGCAAATGCAGGGCCAAGGAAAAAATATTTCTGGTGGCAAAAATCAACCCTAACCTTTGTAAAATGCACGTCAACAACAGCATTGTTTGTTATTACCAACTATAGCCCGGTTGTTACTTTTGAGCTAAGAACTGGTCCTGATTCATATTCCATCTATGCTGTTCTGCATCGCAGGCCTCCATCCTTCTGCCTTCTGTTCCACTTGGGAAACTTCCCTCTAGTATTTAACAACTAACCCACTGTATTTCGGGTCCTCTTTTCATCCCGAATCACGTGGAAAAAAAGAAAACCTTAACCTGAAAAACCTGTGGTCAGGCTCTGCAGTTTATGATTTACCAGAATTATGTAGTGCATTGCATAAATAGCCTTGAATTATAGATGGGACTTCAGCTGATCCCCGCACCTATTAATCCAGATATTTGTATTTGCTCTGTACTCTGCATCACTTGACACAAGCTACTGTTTCTGATTCGGTAACTAAAGCTATATAAACAGAAGGCTGTTCCCTAAATTCGTACAGTTTGATTCTTTCTCTGAAGTCGCATTAGTACCTGTATTGGCAAGTATTTCACTTCTGGGCACAGCCTTGTAAGAATTCATTCATTTAAAAGACGGAAAAAGGAGGTAATTCGTGGCTAATCAAATTCTAGACCTTTATTTGAACAAAAGCTTTCTGTCCCTAGGAGCCACACTTAAAATGACATTTTAAAAAGTCCGCATTTAGGTTTCAAAATCAAGCACGGCAAACGAAGGGAAGCGGAGATCTCGCTACAGCTCCCTTGTGCCTATGTCTCATGATGTGCTCCTTCATCACAGCATCATTTCAGACCATTTTTTGCGTTCAAACAGGGTGAACAGTGAGGAATGAATGGGCAGCTATTCAGTATGTCGCTCCCCCCCTCACTACACGCTACGTCTGCCTATCCCTTCGTTTGCAACCCAAACCCTGCTGAAGGCAGGGTTAATAATTTCTCTCTAGGTTTTCCTAAAGAGCATTTCAGTGGACACGAGCGCTTGCCCAATATTCATCAATCACTCTGCAAAACGGGGAAGTGGTACACTTGTCGTTGTGTAGGCAAGGAGCTGAGGCACAGAAGGGAGGCCAAAAGTGCCCATCAATTTTCAGAGCCCGATTCGATATGCCCTGGCCATGATTATCCATGGTACTTAGCCTTATACACTGCATTATGCATTCAACATACCACTCTTGTTGAATAAAGTGGCTGCTGGTGGCCCTGTGTAATCCTGCATTACCAGATTTGTAGGATCGTAAGTCAGGGAAGGCGATCAGCACCCAAACAGTGGCCCCAGGACGTGTCCAGCTAAGGGATGGCCCCACCTAGGGACTGCCCCATTTTCCCAGGCAGCATTACAACACCTTAGGGTTGGGACCACCCAGGCCCTCGTTCATCACACAGTTCCCTGCTGAAGCACAGGCAGGGAGGAGTCTCACAGACACCACACCAATGGAACGGGAATTGTTCCCGTGCATTTCTCTCCATTACAAAGCCGGGCAGTGGTCCAAGGGCGTGCCAGCACGGGGAGATACAAATAATGGTCCCTGTCCTGGTGCTCGTGTACAAGGGGTCACTTCAAGAGCTGCTTTGTGCTGATATTTCTCAATCTGGAGAGCTGATGCAAGGAAAGGTTTGGTTTGGCCCTTCGGATTTGCAGTAAGATGCCCTCATTATCATATTTTGTCATCATCACTGCAATTTTTGTCCTCATTTTGTCATTGTCATCCTCATTGCAAATATTGTTCTAGCTGAGTCTTTTTAAAAAAAACAGGGATGAAGATTTCCCTCCTTCCTCACTCCCCAGTAACCTGTTCCAGTGCTGCATTTCCCTCCCAGAAGGAAGTTTTCCCTGTGTCCAACTCAAACTTACCATGCTGCAATCTGTGTCCACCGCCCTTTTATACCACCTGCCACCACCAGAAGAGTTTGCTCCCGCTGTCTTTGCAGCTGCCCCTCAGGCAGAGGTACTAAATGTCCTCCTCGCCTCCTCTTTGTGTGGTTGCAGCCCTGAAGGAAGCAGGGTGCCTTCTCCTGGCCCAGCCCTGAAGGCTCTGCTTGCCCCAGGGGCCAGCCCAAGCACGTGCACCATCACCCCCAGGCTCCCATCTCAGCTGTGAGCTGGAGTTTCAGGCTGGAGTTTCCCCTCCCTGCAGGCAGCAGAGGGAGAGAGGGAGGTTTGTCAGGAGGGAGGGAGGTTTCTCAGTCTCTCCTCGATCTGACATGGACTGGGGACATGGCCAGAGCCAGCATCAGCAGGGACCAAAGGAAAATTCACATCTTTCGGACTCCAGCACACAGGCAGAGGGATGGAGAGGCACCGAGACCACGAACAGGCAGAGGCAGCACCCTCTTAACCACTGAGGAACCCAAAAAGGACCAAAAGAGCTGCTTTCTCCAGGTACCACCACAGTCTGGGAGGCATACCAAGAGGCGCTCGGGCAGCGAGGGAGTTTAGCCCAGGTACAAAAAGGGAAGAGGCTGGGCTGCGGGGCAGTTAACCTCTGACAGACAGCCCGTAATATACCTGACAGAGAAAACAAACCAGGTGGTGCCACTGCTCAGAAAATACCGAGGCGCAGCGGGGGGGGACTGGGGATGGAGAAGGGGACGAGGGAAAACTTGAGCAGGGGAGAAGGGAGAGGGCAGGAGTCGTTAACCCCTGCTAGCAAGAATAAAGTATTGCACTCCCCATCTCACTCATTTGGCTGCCTCAGCTCCAGGAGGGCTGCATCCAGTCCCGCACAGAAATTTAGAGCCAGGTTCTCTTTTAAAAAGGCCAGACACTGGCTGTGCCAGGGCAGTCCAGCTGCCTGCCCCACGGGCCACAAAAGCTGGGTTTCCTAAGCTTTCCTTACCGTCCTAGGGGCTCTGCTCACTTGTAGGAGCCGGGGAGCTCTCTGGAGCACCTTTTGGTCGGCTCATTTCATCGAGCATCCAACCTCAGGGCTCCAGCGTGGTCTTCTCAGGCATCTGCTCACAGGGGATACGAGGCAGGACAAAATGCAGCTCTGATCCTCTCTGTAGAGACACATCCTTGACAACCCTAAGGAACAAATCACATTTATAAGCCATGTTTAAAGCAGGGTATGATGCTGAAAGAACTTTTGCCGAATGGCTCGCATCTGCTGCTGGTCTGGAGCTAATAAAGTTATCTCTGGGCTTCCAGCTCGAGGGGCTCATAACCACGGACACAGAGCCCCCCATCCTGTCCCATTTTTAAAACTTGCTCAAATCAGAGCTTTGGAAAACGTAGGAAACAGTTCTGTCCTCACACTCTAATCTGCATTTAGATGGAAAAGTGAACGATTCCAATAAAGGAACAAGGGCACCAAATCCAGCTGTTGTTGCTCCTTCTGCCTGTGGCTAAACAGCATTGTTTTTCTTTGTGAGAACTGAGCAACATCGGGGAAGTTGGATGGCCTTCCTCGTGCGGAGGTATTACAGGGCACCTCGAATACCTTGGCATCGTGTGGCCTTCCAGGACATCATTTTGACACGTCACCAATCAGCCTTTATGGGCATTCTTGTGTCACTGCAAAGCAAACACAAAACTCACACGTTACATGCAGCCAGGTAGACTGAAGAGAGGATCACCAGAGAGCAGAACGTTTTAAAACACATGAACCATAAAGTGTTTGTGGTGGTTTACGATGGCAACATTCCTTTTAGGGCCTGATCCAGGCCTCTTTGAAGTCAAACGGAGTCTTTCCACGGACATCAGGGGGTGTGGGATTTGTCTCGCAGCAACTTATACCAACGAGAACAATATTTTGCTCTGAAGTCACCGCTTTCTGCCGTGGCTGTTTTGAAATCAGCCCGTCCCCTGACAACACAGCCTCGAGGTACTGACAGTCCCCGTGTTTTTGTTAAAAACGAGACTTGGTGACGGGCTCAGCTGTTTAGGAAAGGTAATATTTTTCTTCAGCACGCCTCCTATAAAGGGAATTAGCAAAATCTTCTTCCAACTGCAAGTAAAACATAAGGGCACAGCTGCCCCGGGGGAGTACAAGGGCTCCCAATGTAAACTCCACTGATATCATCGCCATCAGAAGGTCATAAAATTGATTGATTATAAATACAGCCCTCATTTGTTTACAGCTTGCATTTTTGGGTCCCGGGTAATTAGCACATTAGCAATCTCTCAAAGTGAGCGCTTACAGGTGCCGCTCCGAGATAGCCAAAGCCAAAAAAGTGCCCGAGAGGAACCCGAATTTCCTTAAACAGGGACGCGTTAGGGCGGAGGGGAGCAATGTCAGTTCTGGAAGCGTTTAGCTACTTGATCACACCTACCCAGGAGCCAAGGGCATTACAATGACCTGTTAATTTCCTCCAGCAGTAAGGCAGCACCCAAAAAATGAGAGACATGTCAGCAATGTGAGGGAGATCTCCTCTTCGCAGAGCCTGCGGCTGCGCCAATCTTTGCAGATTCTTTTCCCTCCACGCAGGCCAACAAAGGGAGATAAAGATCGCCCTATTTGTGGTAACTGGTACTTAGTTCCTTTCAGCTACGCGCAAAATAAACTCTCTTTTGGGTCTCCAAAGGTTTCGGCCTGCAGACACAGCACTACCGAGCTGTAAGCCAGCCCAGCCACCTTCCCCTCAGCCCGTCCTGGCTCCAAGTTCACGACTACTCCGCTCGCAGGACATTAAGCTTTAAAGTCACGTTTTATTTGTACAGCTGGATGCACCAGGTTCATGCTTATTGTCTAATTAGCCAGCTAAACCACTTCTGAAAGGGTTCTAACGCTTTACCCCCAGTGAGATCTCCGTAGTGAGTGTGTGTTGAAATGCTAATGGGGACGAAGGATTCCTTTTTGGAGGAATTTGCAGGATTTTGGATACATCTCCTGGGCCAAACCTTCAGCCACTACGGCTTTGTTGGAGCCGGGCTATTCCCCGGAACAGATGTGGAAGGGCTCCTGACATGTAACAGGATAATGGAGAAGCTGTTCACTAACCTCATTTTAAGGTGGTTTAAAGCCTCACAGCCAACTCCCAGATTTTTGTTACCTTCCCCAGAAGTGTGTTAGAAATGCCTCCTACAGTTAGGCTGAGATTCCCCAGCCCGTCAGCTATTAAAGTATGCGGTGTGTGCCCTGGCATTCAGACAATTTTACAGATCAATTCTTTCAAAACACTTCTGCTGGCATTACTTGCTGCAGCAGTAATTTGGAAATCTCATACCAACGTTTTTTTCATCAACGAAACATGAATGGCAAGCGAGCAATAAGGTCAGGCATTGGCAGACTCTGAGTAGCAGCCAGTGCCTGTGCATTGGAGGAGAGATCTTGCTTTACATTTTGGTGGGTATTTCTGTTAACAGTGTTCCTGACCTAAAACAATTTGGAGAACTGTGGTTTTTTTTTACGTATTTGTATAAGCTATAGGGAAAAGCAACTTGAGAATGGCCTCTAAACATTACAACACTGGTAATAAATAATGCTAATAACCCGTAATTGTGTGCCTTATTTAATTCCTCTTTCCAAGTGCCATGAATGCTAAATGATAGCAAATTGGCTCCAGAAATATTCATAGAAAGTTGCTCAGTTGCTCTTGCTCACCTACTTGGAGTTCAAGGAGGCATAAATCCCACATAATAATTACCCAAAGACAGATATGAAATTAAAAATCACTAAAATTCTGCACCACCATACCGTGCTGAACACTGCAACAATGCTCATTTGGTTTGAAGAATTCACTGTTTCGCAGTGTTCCCACTTTGGCTGCGATGCCTCCTTATACAACTGCCTCATGACCGAACCAGAGAGGAGAGGATCAAGCAACTGATTCCGTTTCAAACCTTGGAAATTGTTGGGATTTCTACACTCACGCCAGTTGCGCTGCTAAGCCAATAAACACAGCTTCAGTGGAAAATCTGATGTGTTTGATCAGATGGTGTTCCTGCAGCCGTGATGATCCAGCAACATGAGCACAGCAATTTTTCTAGCTGGAGAGCCAGCTCCAATCCCTGTCGAACCAACTGATACAAAGGAGAGCAAAAAAAATGACAAGAGGAAGAGATTTGTTCCCAAAGCTGTCCATTCCCCCTGCTGCATCACCCGTGCTAACCCTGCCCCTCCTCACAAGTTTTGCTTCCCATTTGATCTTTGCTAGCACTAAGAGAAAGGGGAGATAAGAGATGAAAAAAACTTATCTTTGCAAAAAACAGACCGTATCTGCAATTTATCCCTGAAATCTCTTCTGGCTATCCTGAAATGTTTTGCTACCATTCCCCCTCATTTGTTTTTTTCACACTGCTGTCCTGCTGCACTTTGGAGGCTGGATGATCACTTAATGTAAATTGTCACCTCCCCGCTGAAGTCAATGAGTTGAGTTGGTTTATAGCAGTTAAGGATCTAGTTCCTGACAGCTAGACTTTGGCAAAGAAAGGGCTGAACTGTGTTTTGCAAACAAGCAATCCAGTGAACTTCATTCTTTTTCTCTGTTCACGAACCAACATCGGTTTGGTAAGAGATATTTGTTATTCAAGTACTTGTTGGACAGCCTGGATCAACAACGGCTCATTCCAGAAACAGTTCATTTCAATTTCTTGCTGCTCATGGGGTGAGAACTGTCACCTAAATCAGATGGAGCTGATTCTAATCTTTGAGGGGATGAGTAAGCCTTTTAAAAATAGGAGAACAAAGGCTGATGAAGAACAAATACTCTTGTTCACATGTAAATACAAGTACACATACAAAGGACAACCATTTCCCAAACTAGCATGCAAATAAAAATCCGTCCAGGCGTACACAGACAGTCACCCAGGAACCCAACAGGCTCTGTCTGGCAAGTCCAGCTGCAATAAAAAGTATCGAGGGTTGAAGGAATTGTTAAAACCAGTCAGATTCAACTTCTGTCCCAATGGCAGTGGGATTCCAACCTCCAGTTCCTGCTCGTACCCCACTCAGCTGTGGTTGAGGTAGGGGTAGAATGCAGCAATGTTTCATTCAGTGAATTCATCGTTCAGTGTTGATACTTGTTTAAGTTTTGATGTTCAGAAAGGGTCACCTTGAGGTTCCCACCTACCAGTTCATGGTATTTCTTCTGCTGCTGGCTTAAAAATCCCTGCTGGTGTCTTTTCGTGATGGACAGATGAATTAAGTTCACTCTTTGTAATCACTTTTAGTGATTACAATGACCATCTTGCAGTACTTGGCAAGCATCTATTCCTAAACTTTGGATAATTGAGAAAATTATCAAATAAATAGGAAAAAAAATCAAGTAAAGGTCATACTTCTTCTGACCTTCTTAGGGAGCATCAGGATGAAAATAATGTCCCCAAACTGTACAGCAATTGTGTGCAGGGGATTCTTATGATTTTTCAGGTATGTGGGCACAGGCAGAAAAACAAGGGATTTTACAAAGCTCTGCCCCATTAACTGCCTTCTTAAAATGGCCCTGCACATCCTGCAACCTCATTTACTGCTCTGTATTGCTTCTATACTCACACCACTCTCAGGACAGTCTCTTTGGCTTGAGTATCTGAATGGCGAGCCAAACCAAACTGTTTCAGAACGTTTTATGAAAATGTTCATATTGCTTTGTTGCATTACCGGGCAGATGTGAAGTCCTTTCCACTTGAATTTCGACATCATGGTGTCGGTGTGTCAGTGCATATGGCCACATGCAGCCTTATGGTCCTCCTCGTAAGCCTGCACTGTCAGAACGATGTTATTGCAAACAAGAGTTTCTACATGCCATCGCTGCAGCTCTCACCTCATCAAGAGCCAAACGAAGGAAGAAGGAAAAATTCTAAAAGAAGAAACTAAAAGTGAGCTGGAATTAATTTCACTGAAATAAATATTTTTGTTAAATCAGCTGTACAAGCTAAGCTGTTACTACATCACCCAGGAATGAAGATACACTTCAAGCTGCAGATCATTTCTGTGGATTCTTCTGAACTGAACACGACACTACATCTTCGCCACACTTTCTCGTTGGAGGCAAGGTGTAACATAAAGAACTTATCTTACAGCCTGGGCTATAAAAGCTCCTGAGCACTAAGTTAACCCACAAGTGGAAATCAAACCTTCAGAAATGGCTTTTCACACACAAAAAATACATTTTATCTCCATATAGCCACAGGATGCTCAGAGTGCCCTTTGAGTTTGACAACAGGCACATCCCTGAAGCTACCAGGAATCCATGAGACTAAGACATCCTGCACTAGTATGCCTGCTCATGCCTATTTCTAGCCCTGGAAGGTCTGTCCTGCACAGATTCAGAGAGCTCCTGCAGAGCTCTCACGTGGAACGGCAGCGGTGTGTAATGGGCAGATCTCAGGAAACCATCTGGGAATTCCCCACTGTGCCCCTCAACCACGAGGGTTACCCGGTCTTGGCTTAATTTAGCCAGTTGTGGTCTCTGGAGAGGACGTCCTTCTAAATATATTAGTGACTCACCCCCAGTCATAACTTACCATTGTAGAGAAAATTTGTTGTTTATGTCTAGGGAAGCCAAAAACATTTTGCCAAGTGCTTCCTTTGGTAACATCTTATACATTTTAATGTCACAGCTGCTGCCAAGCCACGGCCCTAATGGCTCCATAATGATGTACAGCTCGCCGAGCACATCCAAATCACAAGGGTGCCCTTGAACTGTCCGAAGGAGCTGCAGCCTCACTGACCCTACTGCAGCCAAAGCAGCCTCTGCAGTCCTTTCCCCCGTGGTCCCCCAGCTGATCCCATGCTGCTGTACAGGACGCGATGCGATGAAGACATTCCTGCACGTGGCAGGACCAAGCTCTTCAGAGGAGAAAAGTCAGGAAAACCTTGAGGCTATGGCAGTTATAATTCTCAAACATGTTTTGTTCCTACGCTGTGTTTTTTTAATACAACTGAAAATAGTTTACAGCTTCAGGACAAAGAGGAAAGCAATTATATTCTCCTGGATGTACATTACCACTGCCTCGCAGGAGAACTAAACAAACAGAATCTGCCACGCATTGCCGTGGAAGTGAGAGCCCCCAGTCCTGCTCGTGGGGAGGCAAACGTCGCAGGGGGCTGCTCCTTCCTCTCCCAGGGAGGTGGTTGCATGGGACGTGGTTGCAGGACGCTGTGGTGCTCAGCCACGTGGAGCCACTCACCTGCATGGAAACAGAAGCAAAAAAAAGAGCATCATTTTTCAAAATTGAGAAGAGGAACAGACTTTTCATCGATCCCCGCTGGTACAGATTTCTAGCGAGCCTGGCATCGTGGAATGTTGTCACCAGTGCTAATTCCTGGGATAATTCACTTTCTTTCTGAAGTGTGCACGTTTATATTTCCCTGCCCTAGCCTACAAGAAGAGGCAGCGACATTGGTTTGCACTTCAGCATTGCCACCAAAAGCCGTCTTTAGCATCTCAAAGTGATTCATCCCGGGTAAGGTTCCCAAGGCAGAGCTAACAAAGCTTTGTTCCCCAGCTTGCCCACCAGATCACTCAGCAGCAGCAGCCAGGCTCTCCACACCCCTGCCCCAGGCTGGCTACGTGCAGCCCCGGGCCACCAGCCCCAGGCAGCTGAGCCTGCAGGGCTGAAGGGAGCTGGCCCTGCTCCTCCTGCCTTTGAGACTGGGGCAGCTCAGACCCTACAGCAAGAAGGGGATCAGGAGACCCCCTGATCTTGCTCACACCATTTTCTGGGAGTGCTGGTTCTCAGCCAGGAGAAAATCACACGTGGAGCTTTCAGACCAAGGCGTTTTCCAGGTGGCATTGTCCATGCAGGTAGAACAGCAGTTCTAGAAATCCTACTTGAGGTTAAAATAGATCTAATTGTATCTCCCAGGAATGCTTTCTATGACTCCAACCCTCCCTGAAAGCTCTCTGGTCATAGAAAGCCATACATGTGAAACTGCTTCTTGGAAAACCTTGTTTTGATAACTTTAAAAAGGCGAACAAAACTAGAGGAAAATAAACACAGACACGGGTTCCCAGACCTGCGCACGCACCCTTCGCAATTTGCTTTGACGTCAGGCTTGAGCTTCTCCGAACTGATCGTCAATGTTTCGGGTTCCTATTTTTCATCGCCCGGTTTGGGGCCTGACTTTCAAAGAACAAAGAACTTCCTGAAAATCCGTTCCTGAGGTTAGGGGCTGGCTGTTAATTAGGGACGCAGGTGCCTCCTCGAAGCATCTAATTGGAGACTTTTCGCGGCCCTGCTCCGAGCCATCGCCTTCCTCCTCGCTCATCAGCCGCGTAACGCGCCGCCAGCGCCGTCATCGCCCCGCAGTTAAAAGCAGCTTCCAAAATGAAAATAAAACTTCGGAAATGATTCTCTGGCAAGGGCAACGAAAGTAAGGCTGCTACCGATGCAGGCAAGGTTTATTTTATGTTTTTTTTTTTCGGTGGGCAAGATGAGCTCCGAAAGAGCGATCCCTATTAGAATCGCGTTGGCATGTAAGTGACATTTTGGCAAAACACCATGGAAACATTTGGTCACATCCTCTCAGCCCTTAATTTCTTCCTTAAATGTGCTTTTTAATATGTCACAGTTGTTAAATTTGTAACAATAATTCCCTTGAGACTAAACAACCGTGCTCGGTATGTGAAAAATGAACAATGCATTTACATCAGTAAACCAAGGGGAAATTTTAAATAAACGTTTAATTGAGCACAAATAGCCTGAATGTTACTTTTGTGAAATCTGACCGTTCTGTAGGCTGATTTTAGCAGCAGGATGTCCTAAATAAACTCAGCTAAAACATATGTTGTCATACTCCTGCTCAGCTGTGACATAACTCCCCAGATTCGCCTCTCCTGATGGCTTTATTGCTGGGAGTCAAACATCGCCCCGCCGAAAGGCAACGAAGCACTTAAATTAATTGGGGAACTTTCATTTTGTACAATGACCAGCAAAACCCTCCAAACAGACCTCGGAGCGCATTGGCACTCTCAGCTTTCTGTGATGGAAGGGAAGAAGAGTCAGGATTTGTATACAAAAGGACTCGTAGAAATTCCTGCTCAATCTAGTCTGGAATTTGACTGCACAAACATCGGGTAAAGCGATGCCCTAGGAGCAAGGGGCTGCTCCGGGCAGGCAGAACACAAAGGTGGTGTGTTCCCTGCTCTAACTGCCCTCACGTGGTCTGGCATCAAAGCTTCTGCCCTTGCTGCATTACAGAAATCTTCGGGAGAGGTCATTAGCAACTTCTTTTATTTGTCGTGCGAAGCGCCGAGGACATTTCGAGGCCCTGTGTAAATGCTAGAGCTCCTATTAACCTGCGTGCTCCTCGGCCAACACAAACAGCTTTCAGTATGTCTGCATCTCCCCCCGGGGCTCTGGGCTGGAGCCCTCCTCGTGTTAATGGGATTTCTCGTTTCCTAACAGAGCGCTCGGTGTGGCAGCAGGACCAGCCGGAGTAGGAACTGATCCATTTGCTTTTCCCTTTCGAAATCAAACCAACCCGGTTTGGGTCCTGCTTTCTGGGGCAGACATCCCCCAGTGCCTCGAGCCTTGAGCATTTACTCAGACCTCCTCTTGGCTTCAGGACAAGCGCAAACGGCAGTGCAATTTCGCAGATCCATCGCTGCACTGGGATTCAGAAGTGCAGCCGTCGGCTCTGCCGCGAAGCATCGCCACCTGCTTTACCTCTCAGTGCTCCTGCTCCTCTCCCACTCTGTCTGCCTCGTCTGGTCGAACTGCGAGCTTCCTAATGCAAATCCCATCTTCCTGCAGCAGTCTTCAGTGCCCAGCACCGGAGCCTTGATGTCTTTTGGGACCATCTAACACAGAGAGAAGAGAATACGCAGACAGCCCTTCCCTCTTGGCTCGATTAATAAACATGGGTATTTCAGCCCCATGCTCCCCACTCTTGTTATCTCTAATTGCTTATCTGCTAAAGCTGTTCCCTCCTGGACGCTGCAAACCTTCCCCATCGCTCTGAACTATTTACCAAGCCTACGTTCAGCGACTGTTCGTGCAGTTGCAAATTCAATCACTCCGCACTTAAGAGAATGCACAGATGAGGAGGGCCCGTGCCTGAAGTCCTCGGGGTGCAGGCAGTGATGTCCAAGCTTTTTTTCTGTGCCCAACATATTATTTTCTCCCCCGGCCTTAGGCATTCTCCATTATGGGTAGCGGAGGTGCCAAAGAAGTCAGGTGTAGTGGGATGGGGTGTCCCTGGAGAGGAAAGGGCACAGCTTCCACACCCAACCTCACCTCTCCACCTTATCGAATCGTCTCCCTCCCTCGGTCCCTGTACCCACTCTGGGTCTCCCTCGTCTCATACACAAGCACATACAGAGATTTCCAGCGCTGCGATTTGCCAAGCTCCAAGCAGATTTTTAATGGCATAGCAAAAATAAAACCTCTCCAGAAGCGAGAGAAATGCACTCCCTGACCAAGTGATGTAAGGAAAGCTTCCTGCGTGCCGTTCTTCTGAATGAAATTCCTGTCCTCGGTCACCAAAGGAGTACCTGCTGCTTCTGGGCAGATATTTATAAGGCACTTGATTCATTAATTGCACTTCACCTGATAAGTTTCTGGGACGGCACCCAAAATAACTGTATTCTCTGCTCAGACATAGTTTGAGAGGTGTCATGTGATGATGGGGCGAAGGGAGAACATGCAGCCACGTAGCCTTCAAAGCTCACAGCCCTCATTAACCTACACGACACAGCCAGGTCTCGCTGGCTGAACCTGGCAAAGTTATCAGGAACGTTTAATACGAGGGCTCACACAGGAACAAAGCCACTTAACGTCTGCCCACATCACCTCTGCTTGTCGTGGATAGCACAAACGTGGTTTTGATCTTTGTGTGTTTGCGATAAAAAGCGGCGTGGCCTTAACCAAAAGCATCATCTGGCACGGCTGGATGGACTTCCAGCACTGCAGAAACAAACGGCAGCTAACAGCCTTATCACCCAGACAGAGAGACACCGGCACCTTCCCTCACTGTACCTGTTCTGGAGACTGGATCCCATCTCTAGAAACTAAAGCTTCGGGAGAAAGCCAGCTGCAGCAGCCCAGCCCGGCGGCTATGCAGGTAGCAATTCCCCCGGGAGGCACTCACACAATGCTACTGCTCGTTAGGGCTGGGTGGGACAGCAGGAATGGGAATACACATTTCCCTTCATTCATCAAATTGGAACCAGAATGAGAGTTCAGAAAAAAGAAAAAAAAAAAAAAAAAACAAGCACTTGGCAAAGTCAATGACTGGGGACAAATCGGGAGGAAGAGAGACTTTGATCAGCAGAAGTGCAAAGAATGAAGGTTAAGAGAAATTGTTACATAAAGGGGATTCTTTAGTTACAGGAATGTTTGATCCAATTCGCAGCTAAGGATGTGCACCCATTTAAAACGGAAAATCCTTTCGCTTTGGTATGAATTTATCTAGCCCACCAGACAAATTGCTCATATCAAACTGTCATTTGGATGTGCAGCCATCGAAAACACAGCTAAAGCACGTCCCTTAATTAGAAACCCCCGTGGAAATGCAAACAAGCCTCTCTGGCACCTAGCTCCCCGGGATGGTAAGGCGGACTTATCATCTGGCACGGCCCCCTTCCTGTTGGCGTGGGTGGACCGAGGCAGACGTGGAATGCCGCTCGCCTTCCAGCAGCCCTCCCGTGCCCAGGGCTGGGCTCCCCGAGCTCCTCGCCGCACACACGGGGCCGTCGGGATTAGAGCTCGGTGCGAGAGGCGTCTCCGGCCCAGTGGGGACCGAGGGGAGCTTAGGGGAGGCTTTTCTGGCTAAGCGCATTTCAATCTGTTTCATTTCGCGATCTAGTGAGCGCCTTTGATCCGGAGGCATTCGTTTTCCAGCAAGCTGTCTTGGGTCATCTGCTAGGAAAAACAATACGGCTCGGTCGTTATCCTCTCCTGGTGGAAAGGACTGGGAAATTTGGCAGGATCAGGCCTTCCAGCTCCATCCTTTTTATTGCCGGCCTTGCATTGTAAATGGTTTGTTCAGAGCCCCACGTCCCAGCAGATTACTACTATAGAAGAATGCCAGGCTCATTAAAAATTAAAACAGGTCTCCAATCCTCAAAATTGTCAAGAAAATCTTAAAAGATGGATTCCAAAAGCTAAAAAGCAAAAGGGGCACTGCTGGCAGCGAGGACAGTTAACCATTGCAACAATTCATTATGGGATAGGCAAAGTTCTTTCTCCTTTGAAGTATTTAAGTCGAAGTGGCATGACATTTCCTCCTGTAGCCAGGCTGACACACAGGCTTTTGAACTCTGCCCAGGAACCACACAGTGAAATTCTCTGGCTTGTGTTTTGCTGATCAGATTAGAGAAGCACAACGGTTCCTCGGGACCTCAGACTGCCACCGATGGGAGGTGAGCCCAAAGGGCTCTGGTCTTGCTCCTGGAGTGAGAAATCCACGAGCTTCCAACGACACCGGCTGGCAATGGGGATTCTTGAGTTCTCTGATTTCTTTGAAAACCTGGTTTTGTTTACAGCCCGTTTAAAGAAAGCCTGGGACATCTCTCACTATGCAGGATTCAGACTTCCCAGGCTTTATGCAGGTCACAGACCAGCTCCACGGAGGCTTAGTAGGAAGGCTCCCATCCCACCAAAGGACCTGAGGAGACTGAAGAAATGACATAATCTTCTCCCACACGGACTCCACGTAGGCGGGCTCAGAAGTGTGAAGACAGAAGTGGAACGAGGGGAATCCACCCTGTGCCAATCTTTCGCTGGGAAAGATACTCATGCTGTGGGACTAGTTGAACAGATTTGGTGTGGTTCTGTTCCTTTTCCATCACTTACCCCACCAAGAAGTTCCCTCTTGCTTGGCTAAGCTTCCCGGGACACAACACAGGCTGAAGAGAGATCGACTGCAAGAAGTAATAAAAATAAGAGCGGGGTATTAAACAGGACATTGCTGCAGCGTAGTAATAGGAAGGGTGGAAAGGAACGGGCTCACGCATATTACAGTCCTATAAAAGAGAAAGAATTCTTAAATGAGTATTAAAGAGGGCTAACTCGGTTACAGCATGAGAACACTGGTTTAATCACCTATTGTGCAGCTGTAGTTAATTTCGTACAGATTTTACAGACATCCCAGCTATCGTGCAGTGCTCCACACAGTCACTGGGGGTGACGCTCCGCTTTCATCGTGGGTGCTATTAATGAGGCCATCACCTGGGCGAATCCTCCAACAACCTCAGTTAGGTGTTTCCTGGAGTCACGCCTGAGGAATGGACGTGGAAGGAGGACGAATCTGCTTCCTGACTGCATGGAAGAGAAACACGTGGTGTGTGGGGATACATAAGCACGCGCAGACACTTATTTTCCACCCAGGCGACCTCAGTCGGATCAGCTCCAAGCATCTTTGCAACAAACCTTTAACGTCTCTCCGGTGAGGGGTGTCTCCTTGGGAAAGTCATGGCAGAGTCGTAAACTTGTGAGAGGCCTTGTCTGGGAACACACACTGTTTTCTACAGATTGGGCCTGAAAATATGCTGCTAACATCTGATTCATCTCCACATACACCCGAGCCATGCCCGAGTGATCAGAAAACTGATAACTTCTGATGGCCATCTGAAAATCTAACCGGTAACTGGATGAGCAAAGAAGCACCTGGCAGCCAGAGCAGATGATCACTTTGCAATCAGCTCAGTTGCTGATGTTCATCAGACACCTATAAGACTAGTGACAAGCTAACTGGTAAATTTTCCTAATTTAACTTATTTAACTGCTTGTTAAACCACTCGTAGTCAAACCACTTCACCAAGCCCTCTCTTAAACCCTAAACAAGCTGATTTGTTTTCACAATGCTTGTTATAAAGTGTGTGTTAGAGCATGTCACTGTATGCAGAACATGAAGGCAAGCCCCAAAAACGACAGAAATCATATTTAGCATGACTCACTCAAAAGACTACCCCTGGGCAACACGTTCATTAATATAGAGAGGAATAACGAGCCGTCAGAGCCTGGTATAGGTGAAGCACTGCGGTGACTCCTGCGACTTACCCAGGCTTTAATGCCTCAGCGTGCAAGCACTTGGGCGTATCACAGCACCTGCTGTCCCCAGACCTCAGCGCGTGCTACCAAAGGAAGGCCAGCCCTGTCCCTGGGGCACCGATGGGAAATTGCAAGAGGAATCACTGATGTCACTGCTTCTGATGTGGGAATCCACTGTAAACACGCTCCCTTGCAAATGCAAAGTTCTCCAGAAGAAAAGAGGAAATTCTGCTGTTTGGGAAAAAATGTCGGATGACTTAGCACACAATACTTAAATTTCCTTCTGACCATACTAAAAACAGTTCATGGGCTGGAATTGTCCATATGAGTGGGTGCACGTGTTAATCCTAACCCAGGGGCTGGCCGAGTCTCTCCTGGTGACCCGCAGTAACAGTGGGAGCCATTTTGACTCTTTGATTTTCATTCACATTCTTCTGTATCTTCCTCTAAGTCCTTCAAATGCAGCGACAGGCTTTGGCTAACCTGCAGACACGTTTATAGCTACTGCTTCCCACTGGTCTCTTAACTATGAGGAAGAAAACACCTGAGATGTAGAAGCAGCTGTAGCTGCAGTATCTCCATACACTCAGTCCTGTCCCAGGACTCACAGTTATTGATGTCCTTTATGTAGACAACCTTTGATCTGCTTTGATCTGAGAAAATGATTTAGCAAATGATTGGCATTTCACCCTGTGTGTTTGCGAGTGCCCCCGTTCTGAGTTGTGCAGCAGAGGGGTTCAGTGACACAGCAACGTGCTGCAACCACTGAAGAAATGAAAATGCCAATTTTCTTTTACATCAAAATGAGGAAGAAATTGTTTTGTAAATGGTGAAATAAAAGCTGTTGCAGCTGTTTTGATGTAATCCTGAAAGAGACGGGCTTTTCATTACTCAAGGCCGTGTCTGTGTTACTGGGTAGAAAGCTCTCCAGAGCAGGCAAGTGCTTTTCATGTCAGCTTTTATCTTCTTCTCCCATCATTCCACGGCGATCCCCTTCACCCCGTGTTGGAAGGTTCCCAAACATGTAAAATGATGAAGGATCACAAGCCTGTCAATGCAACACGTATTTCTAATCTGACAAGAATTTCTGAAGATTCTGATGTGTGTAGCTAATTTTCTCTCTTCCATTTGCTGTTTCCTCTGCCTTTTTTTTCCCATGACTACATGTGAGAATCTTTATCTAAGCATTATAGGGATCACAGCCTCTGAGGTTAATACTGCAGACTCCTTTGCTGTTCTTCCAAAAAGTCCTCTTCAGCCGGCTCAACGGCAGAGAAGAAAAGTAGCAGGATATGGTTAGCTTGGCTTTAGCCATCTTCTAGTCTTTGGGAGTTATCTAGGCGTTGACAGCCCAGCTGTATCATGGAGCTAGAGGCATGGAGAGGGAGCAGTTGGACAGTTCCTAAGTGTACTCTGGACAAAGAAGCAAAAATTCCTGGTGAGCACTTAAAAACATGATCCATGAGATCAGCTCATTTCCATTTCCCTGCGTCTCTGTGAAGCGTGGAGCCATAAGCCTCTGAAATTTTATCACTGCCATCAGACTGAGGCACTGACATAAATAGGAATTAACAAATTAAAGTCCATCATAAGAATCGTGGGATATGGGAATTATGGCAACCTGAAAGAGTAGGTGGCATCTGTGCCCACAGCAGGGGACTGGAGTTAGATGATCTTTAAGGCTTCTTCCAACCCAACCCATTCTATGATTCCCTTAGTCGTTACAGCAACAGAAGAGATTTCTTAAAAATCTTAAATTCCTTAAATCTTAGATTCCTTAAAATTTATCTTCTTAACAGTGGAAGACTCAGAAAAATCTACAGCAAGTTACCTTTTGTATATGCAATGAGCATGCTACAGAAAATTCCAAAGATCTTTTTAGTCCACGGAAAAAGTGACCTGGATGAAATATATCCACACTCCCTAAGTATGAAAACAGCATCGGCATCACAACGAAACCTTCCTGCTCCCGGATTCAGTAGTGAAGTTCTCACCTACCTACTTGTGCTATTGATTATTACTAATTAACTGCATGTAGAATTTCGCATTAAACCTCCCATAAGCGATGTTGCTATGCTGTTTAACCATAAAACCAAACCAAACCATAGTAGCTGGCATCTAGCATGGCAGCATCTATCTATTTATCTGGCCTATAGATCCCTGGAAAAGGTTCTCTAGCATCAAGGTAATATATGAAAAGAAAATGACAGCTGCTGACCCCACCTGCCCTCTAAAAGTTTATGATCTGTAGGAATATTTGGGTGAGCAGCCTGGAATATGCAGAGTTTTATTTGTTCAATAATACACAAGGAGAATCAGGAGTAACATCTCTCTTTCCTTCTTGCTCCTACAGTAACACCTACCTGCAGTTTGCAGGATGAGCGGCCACAGGACTGTAACAGACACGCATAGACACCTAAATGCTTTGCTGAACGGGGATCAGCAGCACCACCAGACAAGCTCTGACACCTCCATGACAATCAAACAGTGGGAGAGGGAAAAGGCCTTCAAGTTTGTTTCATATTGAAGGCTGTCATCTCAACCTTCCTGTTCCAAGTCAGAACCAAACAACAAAAAAGGAAGAGAGAAGGTAAGATGCACCTGGACAAGGCATTCTGCAAGCACCCAGCCAGAGACAACTCCTAGAGACAGAAAATACAACAGGTAAAGTGATTTACCTGGGGACGTGGGCCGTGTTAACTACAGACCTGCGTGTCCTGCCCTATGCATGCCCCCACCACCCTACAGAGAAACAACCTGTGCTGATAAAGCCCTTCAGGCAAGGAAGACCCTGCCAACCTGCATCACCCAGCGGGACGGGGCTGCAGCTCGCTGGGAAGCGCACTGCACGTGTGTGGTCAGCCTTGCAAATGTAATAGTGCAGTAAGCCTATAAAAGACATATTGCACACAGTTTTTCCAAGGATGATGTAACTGGGTGGGGGCACTACCAGGCTGACGATAAGCTAAGAATAATGATACTTGAAATAAAACTTTTGCATGTAAATTTAGCTCCTAAAATTTATTAGCAGCAGGAAGATAATGGTGTAAGAAGTTAATGAAGAGTCACCATGAGATCATATTTATATTAATCTCGAGCTTGTAGGCATTGTTTCTTGGAGGAAGTACTCATTGTGTGTAGTGCAGTAAAAGCTGCTTTAAAACAAAGAGATAAAATAGTTGCCTTAGCACAGCAGCAGCATTGTCACTGTAAATCTGCCGTGCCACATATTTTATTACATTTTCATAGCAGAAGAGGGAATTTACGATGTGATACTACAAGCTCAGCCAGCCTTCTTCTGTCAGTGGGGTACCTCTCTTAACTCATATCTAAAATATTTGCTGATACTGAAACGTGACTGGGAGACACAAAAACAACCTTTTACAACACAAGAGCACATTATATTCATCTAACTTCGAGCAAAAGGAAGAAAAACAAATAGCTTGAGCATCTGTTTCTGCAAAGAGTGGGCATTGTGCTGCAAAAACTTCTGCTCTATGGGAAGAACAAAGGGAGGGAACCACTGCTGAGCTCAGACTGCTTTTGGGGATGAAGGAGCAACATAAAGATGTTATTACTGTTGTTACCAAATAAAAAATGATGCCCCGCCTTACCTTTAGGGATAAGAGTCACCCACACCGTCTTTGAGCTTGATCTCCTGTAGCCAGATACTCACATCAGTGTTGTCAGGACATTACAGTCGTTTTTTATGGCTTACACTAAGCAACATCTTGTCTGACACGATCAAGGACTCATCACTCACTTTGTTTTGGGGGACCATTCACGGTATATTTTGGATATTCTTGCACAGATAAAAGTGTCACGTAAGCATGAGGGGACCACATCCATCCTGCACAGAAGCTCAGCCTTCAGGCGATGAAGAATTCAGCATTAGGAACTCCTGTTGATGAATTAGAAAAACACACGTTTAACACTGTAAATGCGATTTGATCAAATTATTCGGCAGGTTTCTGTTCACGTTGTAGGTACAGAACTTGGTGTCAAGAAAATCCTCCAGGCAAAATGGGCAAAAGAGCTAAGGAAAAGAGGAACTTGGTGCCCGGCTTATGAATAAGACACCAGCGACAGAAATCTTGTAGGTCAGTTTAAATCAAGAGGGAAATAATACGAAAAAGGACTTCAAAAGCATTTGCAGGGAGGAACATTCCACCAAGACCAAGTCATCTGTCCTGACTTTCCCAAAAGCAGCATGATCAAAGCTGATTATGGGATTTCAGGCACTGAGTGTTTCTTTGTGTTGCCCAAGCAGAGAGTGCAAACGCTTTTCTGATACCAAAAAGACAAAAGGAAGATCCTCAGATATTACAAAGCCAGGGCCGGGATTTAATGTCTTGAAAAACACGTCGGTGCCTCCAGCCCACCCGCACGATGACGTGAGACACGGCCCAGCACCGTTGGGGCTGGCCGTGGGGTTTGGGGTAACGCTGATAGAACACTAAACAACAACATATGCACCGCGTTCGTAATGAGGTTGGACTTTTAACCTTCGAAAGCAGTGGGAAACAATGGGGCTTTTAAAAATACCAGCTCAGAGGTAAGGAGAGGGTCAGCCTCGTACAATTTATAAATATAAAACCAGTCGCATAGCTGAGCTTCGCTTGAAAACATAAATTATTTGGAAGAGTAAGAGGAAACCAGAGGAGGAGGGAGGAAAAGAAAGCTGGCAAAGGGGAAAGGACTGGGAGACAGTGGAAGAGATGGGAGAGGAGGGGGGCAGCACTTGATGAGCTTGGAGACAACCACGCCGTTAAAGCTCCGCGTGCCCACAGTGTCAGAGAAAAAAAAAAATAAAAAATCGCTGCTGTCTCGGCCAGTGCAGGCCTGTGCTTTGGGCCGTGCTTCAGCACTGCTCCGTACCACAGCCAGAGCTGCCTTTGGGGTAAGGGGATGGCAGGCAGGTCCTCCCCCCTGATTCTTCTCTCCCAGTCCTCCTGGCTCCCCTCCTCTCCCCAGTTTGGCCCAGCACAGCCCAGAGATCAGCAGGTTTAAGTGAAAGCCGCTGGATTTGATCACATCTTCACATGCCAGGCTAGTGGCTGTTTCCCTCCCACCAACCCAACACATTCAAACAGTGGCAAAGCAAAGGAGGGATAAAGAAAGGAGCTAATAATAATATTAAAAAAAAATAAAACCCTGAGGATTCAAGGTGAGCAAATTCTGGCATCATTTTTGGCAGAAACATGGGGCCTAGACAGGATGACACTGAACTCAGATCGCTGTAATCTCAAACACACAGCAGGCTCTATTTTGGGAGGACCCAGAGGACATTTCCTTCACGTACCATCAGACTTTACAGCCTGCTCAGCACTATTACTCAGCACCCTACTGAATTCCCCCAGCCTCCATGCAAGAGCTCCCCGTTACCGGAGGGTCTTTTGCAGCACCGAAGTGGCCAGGCACCGCAGTCCCTCGTCAAGCAAAACGACTCCAGGAGGATTTATTCGGCAGGAGAAAGAGCAGCAAAATCTGACCCATGTCAGATGCAGCTCTCCAAGAAATTCCTTTCCACTTGCAAGTGACACGCAGGCTCGAGCTGCCTTCCTGGGACTTCCCAGCACCCTCGTGCCAGGCAGCATTAGGACGGAGCCTGGCACCCAGGGGTGTTTTTCAACAATACTTCGTGGCCTCTTTCCCCGTCTTCTCTTTAAGCCACTTCCAAACTCCGCTCCTTCTGCTCCCTACTCGGATCAGACTAATAAGAACATCACCTCAGGGAAAAAAGACTCGTACACAGACAGACTTCCTCTTCAGAGGATCAAACAGCCCAGACTGTTCCTTTTCAAGTTTTATTAATCCTGGTTCATAATTTCCACCACATCATTAGTCATTTCCTATTATTGAATAGCTGGTAGCAGCATCATCGCCCAGTAAACAGCAAGATAACCATGCCACCTGCGAGTTCTTGGCCGATACCTACCCGCAGCCACATCTGGGTAAAAGACGGGAGAGGTAAAATGAAAAGCCAAAACCACGTCGACTTTTTTTGATCTGTGCCTCATTTCTTTTATTCACATCATCTGCTCAGCCGGCTACGTAAAGCTGCAGCAGACCTTGTTGCAAAACAGCCCCAGAAGATTAGCACTCAGAGCAGCAGTGATGATTTTCACTGGAATTCCCGTCGGCGAGGCACGCGGGGTCTGAGGGGAGGTGGCTGCTTATCAGGGTTCATTATTCCTTGGGTTGCCTGAGCTTTTCCTAGCTTGTCAACATCCTGTAGGTAATTTTTTGCCACCAAAAATGGGCAGAGAATTCAAATGCCTCGAAGCAATCTGTTTTCTATTCAGTTTTTCTTGCCCTCGTCCCCAGTAAAGCGTCTTTTTCTAATAATATCCTTTTCTTTCTACCATCTGGCTCCGCAGACGAACAAGGAGACAGCACCCCGGGCTTTCCATTCTCAGTGGCACATCTCATACCCGACTTTCTGGAGCGTCTTTTTGGACACCCTCCCTTCTCCCCTTGCCAAAAGGGTCTCCTCCTCCTCAAGTTCAGGCTCGGGGTTTCTACGTGGCTCCCTTTGTTCAGCAGAGCTGGACAGAGCCCCACATCCAAAGACTGAGCCAGAAGCGTGCGGCTGCCATCCCCAAGGGGCAGCGGGTAGAGCAGTGAGGGCTGTTCTCTGCCCAGGCAGTGCCACTTCTCCTCTCCCCTCGTTTCCCATTCTCTCAGTGCATTTTCCAGCTGCAGGCCCTCCCTCTGCCCTGCGGTTTCCCCACAGGCTCTGTGGGAGAGCCTGAGAGCGGCTCCATGCCAAGCTCGCCGAAGACAATGAGCCTTTCCACCATCTCCAGGGCAGGCAGCGGAGTCCCCAGTTCCCAGGACTGGGGAAGGATTTCCTCCTTTTCACTCCTGGCACAGGGAGCACAAGAGCTGGGGTGAAGCGTGCCCCTTGCAGGAAGGAATGGCTGAGGGCCGATGGCAGGTCGCTGCCTTCCCGCGTGCCCTTGGGCAAGAAGCCACTCGCCATTAGACTCTGTCAGTGCTTGTTTCGATGCGTGCCCCGTTATTCTGAACACAAATATTGTTCATCAGAGGTCAGCTGAGTGCTAGGCGAAAAGAGGCAAGGAGATGCCTAATGGGTTTAACAGCCTTTTGGGGAGCTCTGCGCTGCGCCTGCGAGCGTGGCTGCTTTTATCAGGGCTTTTGAGAAGTGTGCTCTGCCAGCCCCGCACAGCCCTGAGCAGATTCCTTCCTCTGGGAGCTCTCCGGCCCTGCCAGGTGGAGCTTGGCAAAGCCAGGAGCAGGGTTACGTGACTTGGCTGCGCCAGGCTGTGGCAACGCCTGCGGCACTGGCACGCCCTTGGCTCCTCACCTCACCCTGACTCACCTGCACTCGGAGCTTCAGTCTGCCCGCAGGAGGAGGCAGGGGCTGCCGTGCCTGCGTGGGTCTGTCCCTCCTCTCACTACCCACACCTGGTGCCGTCTGTCTGCACCTACACGAGGAGAGAACAGTCCTTCATAATCCTTCATAATCCCCACTGGGCACAGGTTTCTTTCTGCTTATGTGTGTTTTTCTCTCTCTTATCCTCAATATGCATAAATGTATACTTCCAACATACACGTATTTATATAATATATATTATATAAAACACATCTATTTTGTAAAACAGAATAAAAGCTGACTTCCCACACCCAGCTTTTAACTCCCTTGTCTGCTCTGGTGCACAACCCAGCCCGACCCGTTCCCTTTTCTCCTGTAATGCACAGAGCACAAGAATTGCTCAGGTGTTGTACTTCTCTATCTGCCCACCCTCCCAAATATCATTTTCCTCTTTTTCTCTGACCCAGCGCCCTAATTCCACGTGAGCTTTTCATGTCTGTCTCCTCTGAGGTGTAAGCAGGTGGAATTATTCCCCTCTTGAGCAGGGAACGGGGAGGACATCGCCACAGGTCAAAACCACTGCACCTCCATGGCGTGATATTTCAGCACTTTGCATTTTACAGCATTTCTGATTAACACAGTGTGGAGCACTGAGCTCACCAGCAACGGAGACAGAGCCCAGAGGAGTACCCAGTAAAACACAGGCACGTCTTTAGGGCTTTCAGATGAAAGATGGTAAAAGGATCCACCTCCTACAAGCAAACAGTGGCAGCAGCAGGGATGCATCTTGCTACCCGAATCCCAGGACCCCTTTTTCCTTTCCCACTCCTGCACATCTTACACAAACCACGCTCAGCTTGGACAGGAGCTGCCCTCCCCAGAGCCACCCCTGCCCTCAGCTCTCCTGGCTCCTCACAGCTTTGCCTCACCTCAGTCAGGGACCTCGAAAGCTGCTTTTAGTGAGCAGTGATTTTAGGATCATGGCTTTTGTTCTCCCAGCAAGTCGCTTTGTGCCCTTCTGATGGAAATCCTGCAGTAATGACAGGGGCAGCGTGTAATGGAGAACGATGGGCATCCTTACTAGCAAAGCTGGGCACACGAGCCAGAGATCAGAGAAACAGATCTCAATAGCTCAGCTGGGACGGAGAAAGCCTGTTGATTTTTATGTTCTGTACAGATGACAGAGTCTTTATTTTAGGATCCTACAATCCTAAGAGTTGGCCAAAAGGAAGGAATTGTTTCTATTTCCATTTTTCAGATGGGAAACCATGGCAGTGAGCAACTGATCAAAACCATGGAGTCCAAGAGAGGACTGGAAACTGAGCCCAGATCAGGGCTTGAACTATAAGCCATGCTTTTTTTTTTTTTTTTTTCAATCCCCAAGGAAACTTTTGCTTTTACCAGGACCCCAGCCATAAAGCTGCTGTGTAGCTGCTCCGTGACAGCAGCCACCGCTGAACTCTGCACCAGCATCCAAGGCTTTGACCCCTCCTATGGTCCTCCAGCCCCCTGAAGCACCAAACCCTGACATCCCGATTTTGAAAGCCCAGCATTTCACGTTCCCCCACAGACACGAACAGGTCTTAATTCAAGAGAGGGCCAGGATGTAGCTCATTATAACAAACCGGGAGAAGGGAAAGGTTTGCAATGGCACGCAATCACTTAGCAGTGCTCTGAGAAGCTGCCTGGCACAGCCTGCCCCTGCAGCCAGCACTTTCTGCCCTACCAGCGATCCCGATGGCTGGAGCTGTCCCGACTTTTATCAGCAGGGCAGCCTCGCACTCTGCTCAGACCCAAATGATCAAGTGGCCTTCGCAGCTGCCACCGCTTCCTATTAAAAGACAACAAGAGGCCTGTGAGATTAAGGAAGGATAAAAACAAGCGCTTATCATTTGGGAAGTCATGGCGCTGGTTATCTGAAGCAACGCAATTATATCACGGGCTTTATCTGTGAGTGGCTTTTCCCTTCCAGGGGGTAGGAATAGAAAAACTTTTCACTACATAATGAGTCCTATTGAAACCCCATTTTGCCCTTGGCAAAAGGCCATTATCCAGCAGCAACATGTAATCATCCTAAAAATGCATAATGGCATGGAAAACGGACAAGTAGTTTCTTGAAATATTGTTTGTAAAAGGCCTAATTTATAATGGGGATTGTTTGTGTTAGGGCCTTTTGGCGCGTATGGTTAACAAGAACTTGCTGTTCCGCTGCCAGGTCGCTTCATCAAGAGGGCCTTGTGCAGGCCGCGGTCGATATGGCCGTGGAAACAACGGGAGCTTTTTCCAGCCCTGCCCCATCGCGACCGAGGGAGCGCCCCGCTGCTCCGTCCGACGTTGTCCTTCGTGACGGACGCCGCCGCTGTCAAGGTGCCGTAGCGAAATGTACACCCGATCAGATCCATCACACTGCTGCACCTATCTGAAAAAAAAAATATATTAGGAAGGATCTGGTAGTGCCATTATTTGAGGTTAATCGTGCAGCCGTAGCTCTTTGTAGCAATGCCGTTGTAGGAGCAGCGCCTTCCCTGCAGGAACGGAGCCCCTGGGTCGGGCTCTCTGCTGCGTGAAGAACTGCAGCACGTGCAGGAGGAAATGTTCTCCAACAGGGAAAAAGGAAGGCTGCAGGAACTGCTCCTCACCTGCTGAGTTATCAGCACACTTTGGTTGCATTTTGTATCCACAAAAAGGAGGTAGGAATGGCCCCACTGGGTTTAGCTTTATCACATGTACTAACAAATCCGTGGACACACCAGGTGTCCTGCTCCAAGGAAGCTCTCTCTGGTTCGTAACCTCTGCAGATGCCCAAGAAACCTTTGTAATCCCTCCAAGCATCTCCCTTTATGGCCAGAAAAGCTGCGTTCGAGTTCCACAAACTGCTCATGGCAGAACCAGCACTCGGCCCTGATACCACGGCACAGAAACTCTACCCCAAAGCCGAGCGCCACGCAGGGCATGGGGCAGCCCGGGCACCATCCAAAACCACTCACCCCACGGAGCCAAGGAGCCAGCTGCAGAGGGTGAGAAGGAATCGTGGCTTTCGAGGCTCGTAGTGGCAGGATGTCGGGCGGAGGAGCTGCATCTCGTTACACAAAGCAGGCCCTGGCTGCGGCTACGGCAGTCGTGCCTCCGGGCCTCCAGCACAGCCGAGGCCCTATGGTGCCTGGCGCTGCACCCGCGGTTATTTTGAGCCGGTCCTTGCTACCAAGGGCTTAAAATTGACACCGAGGGGTATTTTTAACCAAAGCACAATAATTGCCACAACTAAAATGAAAACAAAGCTGTCATTTGGACAGCTTGACAGCGCGCGAAGGCCTTCTGTAGAGAAATGTAATTCGAGGCTTTTTTTTTTTTTTGTCTTTCGGGCGTTTTTGCTGGATCCCCAGGTATCTCCCTAACGTATGGAAATAAGAAGCCTCCTTTATTTGCTCCGAAGCTGTGTTTGTACAGCAACTGCTGAAGAAAGCAGCTTCTTCCTTCCACGACCAAATAAAATGATCCCTTAGGGTATTTATAGTCCTCACGGCCCAAAGGCATCGCTTGGCTCTCTACCACAAGCCCGGCTCCGTGTTGCTATATTAAACAACGCGAAGACGTAATTACGGGGTACTCAAGCCAGTGTCTGCAGACAAAACCTGCCAGGAGCGACGAGGCATTTGCCTTCACACGGAGACAAGAGCCTGGATTATTCCCCCCCTGCAGCCCTGCATGTGGAGGGGCTGATGCTGCCAGGCCAAAAGCTCCTGGTGCCTCTGATTGTGCAGTTTTCTTGTACCTTCCTCTCCTCGCCTGCGAGTTTCTGCCCTCCGAGTGCTTGTTACTGGCCTTGGGCTGCAGCTGCTCCTCGCAGCAGGGTGGTAGAAGGAAAATGTGCCCCCCTCGTGGTTTAATCCAGCTGGGCCCTGCGGGGATGCAAGCACCAAGCGTCCAAGCTCCATCCCCAGGCACAAAAAGCCCCAGGACGCCTGCCCAAGTAGCTACGAAGGGGTGAAGGTACGAAGAAAGAAAAAGCTCCTTGGGGCGCGTGAGCTCTGGCAGGAAACTTTAGAGAAACTCTGGGGGAGGGATAAGTCACGGGGATGATGAATCGCCCACTGGCCTCGCCAATTCCTTTCCAGTCCCACTGTCCTTAGGAGGGTTTCCTTGAAGCCGAGCACAAAATCCTCCTGTAAATGCTTCTTCGGGGTGAGGAAGCCAGGCGCACAACCCCCAGGCAGGCTGAGCATCAGCAGAGCTGACAGCGAGGCAAGTTGCTCACCTGCTCCTTCCTTCCCAGGTCAGTCTCCTGTTCCTGCAGCCTGTTGGTTTGTCCCTTGCTGAACGCCACTGAAAAAAGCTGAGAATTTGCTGGCAGAAACCAATGTGAGAGGTAGGAGCCCTTGTCCCAGCCCAGCACAGCCAAGCCAGCCCCAGAAGGGCAGAAAAGCAAAGTTTTGCCCGTTTCCAGCTCAAAGCAACCAAGTCTTCCACACTGCCCAGCCAAAGCCAAGAGCCCCTCTGTAACACTCGCCCTGCAACCCTCCTGCCGAGCTCATCTGCTCTGAGAGCCTACAATAAAACGGTGACTTTCAACGTTTGGCACTTTGATTCTGCAAAGAACGGGACAAAAATCTTTCAAGGGGACGACGAGACACCGGGATGCCCCCTGCGCCCTCCCACCACTCACACCCAGCCCGCAGCTTGGCCCAGTCCTGCTCGTGGCTTTGAGCTCGGAGCCCTGCTGCCCTTCCACGTCCCCCGTGCCAGGCAGCGGCTCCTGACTGCCAGATTTCCCCCACTTTTCCTCCCTGGCCGGGCGCGGAGGGGACCTCTCCAAGGCAGTATCCGCAGTGCCACCTTCTGGCCTGCGACACGAATCCCAGGCACCCAGCGAGGCCCTGCTGCCAAGCCTGGTCCTTCAGCCTGTCCCCACGTTGGTCTCCAGCCCTCCTGGCCACACGGAAAATCGTGTTGGGCGACGGGCTTCACGGCACAATGGCCACCCCGGTGTCGGTCACCGGGCTGAAGAGCTCGGGGCACTCAGCCCTTGGGTTGTGCCCCACACCAGCACCACGCCGTGGCTGCTCCGCTCCTCCCCGCGGCACGGCCAAGTGCCACCACCCTTTTCTCCAGCTCGGGAATCCCCGCGCTGCTTTCCTCCCCAGGAAGATGTATAAACGCAGGAGAAACCGCCAATTCCCGGCGTTTTTTCTTGGCCTGGTGTCTCAGAGCTAGAAATAGGCTGCTGCTCTCGCTGCCAGCAGCAGCGTGTGATGTGTGCTCTCGGATCAGGTCACTGCAGCCCAAAACCAGCGGCTCTGCAGCCCTTTTTCAGTGCCCGAGGCTCTCACCTGCCCTGCAGCAGCTCCTCAGCTGCCCTGGGCGTCCCAGCAGGTGCATTTCCATCGGGGACGATCTCAGATCCCTATCCCGAAGCACAAAGACGAAGGTCTCCAAAGGAGGGGGGAAAACACGTTGCCAGGAGCCTTTACGTTGCCCGCTGGACTTCTGTATTCCTTCTCCACGACGTTATTTACAGCCATACTAAAAAATTAAGTGCTTCATGGAGCTTCTCTGTGGGTTTTGGCCGCGTGGAACAAATGTGATTTCCTGATGCTTGTATCAGGTTGGCAGCGTGTCAGCGATTTCAATGCATCTCTCTAAATAAGGACTTAATGCTCATTTATTATAGGCCCCATTATACCACTCTCAGCGGCTAAAAGGGCCTGGGTTTTTGGCAGAGATGTCCTTTACACCCACCTTCTGTCCTTTTGACTGCCTTCTGATCTGATCTAAAAGAAAGAGGCAGTGTGTTGCACAGCTCCAGCTTGCATCCTGGAAGCCAGACGTTTTCCACTGCCCCTGGCTTTGGCCAACTGGGAAGACATTTCAAACCAAGAGCCCAGCCCCCATCAATACATTTATTTTTCACTTCCTTGCGTCTTACCAAGCCCCTTATAAAGCTGTATCAGCAGGGGAAAACAGTGTGGCACAAGCCTTGCCCATTTTGTCCCTCCTCTTCTGCTCCCTCTCTGTTAAAGAGGCAGGGGTGATGCCTTCCTCACCGTTTATTCCTCAGGCTCTAAGCTCTCGGAGACAGGGATCGCCTCCTGCACGCATGGCCCATGCCTGGCACAGAGGACTCTGATCTTGGCTGGCCACTACAGGAACACACAATAATATTTGGACGAGGAGAGTTTACACATGTGGGAAGTCCCACTGGCTTCTAGAATAAGTCTCCCGACTTAGCCTGGGAACTGCGATTGGGAGATGTAATCATAACAAAACACAGCCTTTATCTCCCAGCGGGAACTCTTCCAACTTCCATTTTTCTTAAACCTTATCCATCCCTTCGTAAAATATACGTCTTTAAAAAAAAAAAAAAATGAAGGACTTTCCAACCGAACTCACATTTCCAAATATGATTTTTAAATTAATGCGGAGTTTTGGGGAGAAATTGGCCAAATTCCAATCAAGCTATCAGCACGGCAATTAAAGTGATTTTTCCATCCGAATATATCCCTGACATGGAAAGAAATTACACTATCACTGCATAAAGCTGTTCTGATAGATCAGCTCCCTCACCGAGCATATTTTATACTCATCAAAACTATTTATACATCCTCACATATCAAAGCTATTCTCGGAATGTCGAGTCTGAATAATATTAGCCATTCTTGAAAGCACAAACACACGCGGTACCCTCGCTAACGCCGAGTATAGATCCGTAAGAAGGAGCAGATTCCCTCTTCTTGCCCGCTGGGGTGCACGCCTGCACGGATCACACATCCCAGTGCAACCCACGATTCTACTGAGCTTAATTAAACAGCAAGAAAAGAAAGTGGTTTCGGTCTCTTTTTAAGCAAATATGGGCTAAATGTGCACCATATCAAAACTCCTTAGCACACACTCTATGAGATTTTGTACAATCCAGCTTAAGGGAATTAGGCACTCGGATCTAATTGAGTTTCAGTGCGATACAGACACCTAAATCCTCGAAGCTCCTTTGGAAACTCCTGTCTTATCCAATACATGGTTCCCTTTCAGCTGAGAAATACCTTAGTAATGGTACACTTAACACTCAACAGTCATTTGACCTATTTTACTAATGTGTTTGGGAAGGAGGTTAATTAACGGTGGATAGCTATATCCTTAAGCTTAATTTTTCCAACAACCCTGCTCATAAAAGGAAAAATTGAGTACATATTAAAGGAAGCAAGCAATTAAGTTGCACAAATAGTGAGCTCATTGAACTGCAGCTGACTTCTATCATGTCAAAGAACAACTAAACACAGAAGCAATGAAAAGATTGTTGCCACGACCACCACTGAGAACTGCCTGGCAATAAAGATGAATAACTTCCTACTTGAAGATTACTGATTAAAGCTCTCAGAAACCAAAAGGTTAGACATAGGCATATCTGTAGCAAAATATTTTAATGCATGTTTGGCAGATTCCGTAACGTATTTACAGTGGATTTAAAGCAAAGATTTATACATCCCCAGTAAACCCCGTTTTAAGCAGCCTTTAAAATCACTGCAGCTCCAAGCATCAGAAGTACAGGGGGGAACCGGCTCCTTCTGATGCCTCAGTGATGGAGCTACCCCTACTGTTCCCTAAATACAGAGGTGGGGAAAAGGAAAGGCGAATATTCATAGGCCTGAGCGCAGCGTGGGAGGGCACTGGGCTTTGCTGGATGAACGGCGTCCACAAAACGCCTGCTCAGCACCGGCTGGGGCAGAATTTCTCATCATCCCTAGGTAGAGGGAGACGTGCAGATGTACAGCCCTAGAGCCTCTCTGGGACTTAAAACAGCAAAATCACATCCTGGGCCTCTTGGCCCTTGATCTAGCATGACCTGAGGAGTTAAGGTCCTGTGCCAGGCACGGTTTACTGCCCCAGGTGGGACATTGCTGGGGGAGAGGGGAAACTGAGCCCTGGGCACCTGCTTGGCACGGTGCTGCGCCCCTGGGAGTGCAGGCAGACAGACAGACAGACAGCCTTACACCCGGACATCCACACGGCAGCTTGAGCTGCTTGATTCGGTTCCTTGCAGCAGATCTCACCGCTGTGTATGTCAAAAAACACCATCACTGAGGAGGGGCCAGCCTGGACAGTGCAGGGGCACGGCAGAGCTCATCACTTAACCCCCTGCTGAGAGCAGCGAGCAGGACTGGAGGAGGAACTGTGCCTGGGGATATCTGCTTCCTAGAGCTCTCCACAGCCAGTGAGGTCCGTTTGGACAGCCAGCACAACGTGATGGCCATTACAATGACCAAGCAAACAAGTGCTGGCCAAATAATCAGCTGTAGGGGATGCAGCGAGCTAGTGTTTCGCATGGTGTGTTTGCCCAGCAGCAGCAGAGCCCAAAGCCAAAAGATAAGAGACTCCCGTGGAGGTGCAACTGGTGCTGGGGAAAGTTCTGCTCCACAGCACGTGTAGGTACAGTTAACCAAGAACAGCAGCGAGTGTCCCTATTTCCCCCTTATCCATACCAACAAAATTAGCAACTCAGGAAGAAAAATTCCCTGAGCGCTGTTTCGGAGCTATTTTATTTCTATTTCTTGTTACGTTTCCTTGGGATGTTTCCCCAGGAAGAACTACTGGTTGCTTTAAAAGGATTTTTGTTTTTAATGCTGGTATTGCACAGCACATTCCTGTGTGCCTCTGCCTCACCTGGCTCCCCAGGGCTAAAACAAGCCAAACTGAGCACCCCACCACTCTGACAGTTGTTCTGTTAGCAGCACATCAGCAACCCTACCATCTGGGTGACTTCTAAATGAAAAAGGGAAATGCTGGCTGCTGCAGGAGAGACTGCTTGGGATGAGTGTGTCTGTGCCAGAGGAGCTGCTCTGGGACATTGAGACATGCCCATGGAGTCGGAGCTGTGCAGCATGCAGTTCCTCCTCCTCCATGATGCGACTTGTGGTAATGCTTTTGGGATTTCCAGCCCTTCAGAGTTTTACATGGGAGCGCAGGGCATGTGCTAGGAAATCCAGACTTAATAAAGTGTGCTTTTCCTGGTGACATCTCATAGAACCAGAGAGGAGAACTGTGGCAACCTCCTCTTCCCACATACCAAGTCTCCCTGTGCCACAGCCTGAAAGCCGCTGGCCTAAATAGGTGTGTACAGACAGGAGAAAGACACTGAACAAAGCTGTCGTGCCCCGGTGGTGGAATCAGGGCGATGAACTATGCAGAAATGTAGGGAAAAGAACTGGAAAGGCACTTTGGCTGGGAACAGAGAGTGAGAACATTCAGGCAGAAGAGTCAGGAAAATTTTATTCAGATAAATTCTGATTATTTGCAGCCTCTGAGCAAATATCAGGCACCTGCAAATGCAATAGAGCAAAAAATCTACAAAGCAGAAAGCAACTTCATCCAGTGTCCAGGGAACAACTGGCTTGGCCTAGCAAGAGGCACTTCATTTTAGGTAGGCCAGGTTGAGAGGCTATTTGCAGTTCCATGACAAATGACATTAAACATGATTATTGCTCTCAGCCCTCACTGTAAAATACTTCTGTGCACTAATGACACGAATTTGAAGCCAATGATTTTAAACATCGGATCCAAACAAACAGAAAGAAATGTTCAAGCCACAATTAGCCCGTTGGCTTTTAAGTGCTTGACCTTTATTTCTCTCACACACACCTCCCCCTGCTAACTCCTTGAAGTCAGCTGGCATCTTCTCCTGAGTTAGGGGCTTTTGGTAATGCCCTCAGGGCAAATATCTTATTACTTCCAATCCCTGTATGATGATGGAAGCAAGGCCTGCTCTTACAGTTCTGCTCAATGTAACTTTAAAACAAAGAACTTGGAATAAGACCTCCATTTCCACCTACTTGCTCCGCTGCCTTGTGTCTCTCTGCCCTTGAAAAAAATTCTGAATCCGCGTTCCCTGCAGTGAATCACATGAGGAAGTAAAAATCTTAATTGTAACATACAAGTAAAACAGCAAGACACGACTTCATTACAGTGGAGATAAAAGGGCAAGGGATTACAGGCATTTTCACCTCATCTTAACGCATGGGGTTTCTTGGGATTGATACAGACACATGTGAGTGCAGGGAAGAATATTTTTTTTTATGCTTTTATCTGCTTCAGGCACTTTTAGGGCCTTTCCCTGCCTAGATCCCTCAGCTGGAGCCCTGAGATTCAGGAAGTGGAGCACGTTAGTAACACAAAGCACAGAAGTATAATGGCACCTTGACCCAGCCCAGGCACATCCAATGTGCCCACTTACCTCTACCAAGGTAACAAGAAGTGTTTAACCAGCCAAGGAGCGTCTCGTTAGCACGAAGGTGACAGTGAGACAGGGAAACTTGAAAGGGAGGCAAGATAAAAGGGCAGCAGTGGGAAATAGGTGAACTTTAATTACCTTAGTAGCAGGAGAAAGAAAACCAAGTGGTTTGCTGTGCAACTCACTGATGAGCACGTGCTGTACAGCCCCATCTCTGTCCAATGCAGACACCTGAGGATAGTCATGCCGCTGTCCTTCCTGGCCCAAACTACAGGCTTTCCTGTGTGTAAGTTCAGAAATACCCAATATTGGCCAACACGCCACGTGTTAGAAACACAGAACACCCCAATTGTCCACCACTACCCTTACGATCTATGAATCTTCCCTATGTTTATAGGAAGGAAGCAGTTTTTCAATAGTTAAGGCTTTCTCTGATAAGGCTAATTTACAGCCTCTCCTTACCAAACGCACTAACTTGTTTTTAAAATATTCTGCTGTGCAGTTAGCATCTGCAATCACTGGCCAGTGGGGTATTTTGGACTAAATAAAGGCTGACTTATACACAGCACTTCCGATCTGTGAATGTTTAAAACAGCAAATAGCCATGGTGTGTTGCAAAGCTTCTGTATTTTCTATTTCAGAAATAGTTTAGCAGAGAAACTTCATTTATGCTTAAACTTCTGTTTGTTTTTGTTTTTTTTTCAGAATATTTAGGCTTATGTCTTCAGATGATTCGTATCTTTTAAATCTATTCCCATTTGTCAATGCATTAAACTGCATTTGTCTATGTGGCACTCAACAACTCATTATGTTTTTCCAAGAGTATCGGAGCAAACTGATTCCCTGAGACACACCTACTGTGACAAGAGGAGCTGGGAGGAAACAAAAGGCTTTCATGCACACTCACACACACAAGCATATGCCCGGTTCTTCTGGGAAAATTCACGACATCTCAGACATATGGATATGGATACTTTTCGTTTTCAGCCTTGTAAGTGCATGAATAGCCACTTTTGTGTGGAACTTTCTGAATGACAAATGTTTTACCGATAAAGAGGGAAGGCAGGAAAACCAATAAGGCTAACAGAAGCATGCTTCCAAACCCGGTTTTCATGCTCCTTAAACCACATAGGCATTCAGGTGTGCTCGTGTAGGCTCAGCTCCTCGTATCGTACTAGTTAGACAGGGTTGTGAAATCTACTTTGAGCAGCTAAAAATTCAAGAGAGAACCATAAAAAAGTTTCATTCAAGTAAACGAGAGGAAAAATACCACGTACTGCTTTGGCTGACTGTGTTGACATGAACAGCACTTCTGGAGATCCTGCATGATGATGGAAGCTCCGCAAAGCCAGACAAGGACAGATCCCAGGCACTTTGAATTTAGCAACAGGTTATTATTCGTGCTGAAGTTTCAGCTAAAGCTGCCAGCCAAGGATCAGGGTCCTAGGGCTAAGGTGCAAACTACTGCATCCATCACAACGCTACAACAAATCGATGAAAGAAAGAAAGATGAAGAGAAGTCTCTTAGGTGCTCAGTATCCAGCTGATGACAAAGCCAGACCAAAGGCCATAGGAGTGGCTTTTGTGGTAATTCCATAGGAGGCTTTAATCAATGGCATCTGCAGAGGTGACACAAGTGAATTACATTTATTTAATCGCTGAAAAGCCTAATTCCATGCTGAGATAACGTGGCACGACTGGTTACTGAGCAGACAAGACTTCTATAAGAATGAGAAGGTATTTTGCAGGGCCAGAAGACCTTCTGCTGCAAAGCTCTTATCTTACCTAAAACAGAGCTTTGAGTAAAAGATAACAAATCTTTGATAAAAGATTTGAATTTCTGCTTAAGACCCAAACTCAATCTTATTTTTTTCCATATAAAAGCCCTTTTATCATGAAAAAGAGAAGGGTGAACAAATACAGCATAGCATATGGGAAGAAAATCATAATCTCCTCCAAACTGCATCTGACTGTTCGGCACTGGAAAACTCAGCAGCAGTTGTGCTTACTGAGCAAGACCAATATCCAGCTAGCTCAGGTAGAGTCTGCAACAGCAGATGCAATTTTTTAAGACGGAATTTAAACCATTTTTCTATAATCATTCACCACATCAACATTCCTGGCAAACAAAGGCCATCAATGCTCCCTTCCTTGCCAGCTTGCTCTTGGAGGGGGATGAGGGAAGGGACGGCTCTCGGCGCGGGTGCTTCTCACCTCCAGGAAAACAGAATGGAAAGACATACACAGTATCTGCTTGTCACACTAGAAATTGCAAGGGGAAAGAAGGCAAACTCATGGGATTACTGAAAAGTACCTCTTTTTGGTAGAGGCATTAGTCCTGGGCTCATTATGAGGAACTATGAACTCAGTTTGACCACTGTGTTGGCGGGAGTTTCTGCAGGAATGGGGGGAGCTGAAGGGGGAAAAGGATATTAAATATACAGGATTATGATAATAAACAATAAAGCTATTTTAATGCTATTCTAGGATGTTTTTTTAAGCAATTTTAAAATTCATATGAAAAATACATGCATAGAAGGAATTTAGGGTTAGGTTTCTTCGTCCTCCACCCCCCGCCTGCAGCTACTCGGTTTTCTCCTGGGCCGCAGCGTTTGCCGAGCGCTGTTAGCTGTGAGGAGTTTATCTCCATAGCTGTTTTGCTGGTTTGTTTGTGTTTAGCTAAAGTTTTGATCCTTTCTGGTTAGCGTCTTTCACTGGTAATTACAGGCAGTGTACCGTGAAAAGGTTAGTTTGGTCAGTGGAGCAGAGGGTTGGGCGGGGGGAGAGGGTTAGGAGAGTTTATCGAATGATCAGAGATGCCTTGTTGGCGCTCATCCTTTGTAAACAATAAGAAATGTCAGCGGTGCTGGTTGCTGTCACTGCTGACAGTATAAAGAGCAGAGAGCGCAGCATTCTTTTGGAAAGCTGGTTTACTGGGAGAGGAAACAAGGCTACGGGATGAAGGCACTGGGTGGATATCCGAGTACCTTGGGAAAAGAGAGGAGTTTGGGCTTCTCACTCAGCAACCTAATGAAAACTAGACAAATAGTCTTGCATTTAATATATAGTTTCCAGCAATTCATGCTTCTTTTGTTAGGAACAATTCCAGTCTGTATTGGAAAGAGACAGTTAAATATAAAGAAATCATTTCCCATTGACAAGCAAGTTTCAAATTAAGAAGCCAAAGGAAGTTTATGAAAGAAAAGAGAGCTGCATTCAAACAGGTACATTTCCACTGCCCGGCCTCGCGTTCCTTCAATTTTGTAACAAAAAGAGAAAAAAATCTGATGCCTGAACAAATACTCAAATGAAAATCTGGAAAACTAAATAAGCCATCTGAGACTGAAATGCCACAATACAAACAGCGACAAGTAAAGCAGAAACTTTTAAACGTCTGTGAAAAAGGAACTGCAGGAGAAAATAGGACCAACGTGAACCAATTTCCAAACACAAAGCTGTACCTGCAGGCAAACATTTATCTAAAGGAACAGAATGTTCCGCTATTTAGGATCCCATAAGAAAACACGAGACAAAAACACAGAGACATTTCCAGGATTCAGCCGGATCAGTAAATCCAATCTGTGTTATGCAGCATTTCTAATACAGCTGATATGCTAAAGAAAAAAAAAAGGCAGATTTCCTCCAACAAAACCAATTACACGTGTTGAGCTGTAATAAACAACCTACTGTCAAAACAGCATTATTTAAAACAACTGACAACACTCCGTATTCGCTGCTGGTTTGACACACAAAGTACTGGATGGATTCGGAGAGTTATCAGTCTATCAGTCACCCTGGGAGATTTATTGCACTCGAGTCAAATAAAACTCAGGGAACTGTTTAACTCTTGATCTTCTAGCCTCTGCAGAAGGAAAAGGAGAATGAAAGCAGTCTGGGAAAACACAGAGACTCTCTGATGCAGAACTTTAGCTGGTGTTAATTGTCGCAGCTCCATTGCATCCTACTCCTTCTAAATCCATCTGTCCATAGGGATGGCACTGCCACACCACAAATACACTCGTATACCCCAAACAGACAGGCATTTAGAGAAACGGAGAGAATATTTTCAAAAGCTCAGTTATTCTAAAACCCAAACTTGGGAAAACAGTGCCAGAAAGGCACCTTCCTCTGAAAATCCCTTTCAGGTGCCCTAAACATCAGTGTTGTTGTGTTTCACATTTCACATGTTCCACTGTGAAAATGTGTTTCTCTTTGTTCCCTGGGAAAATGAAGTTTGAATACCGGTACAGGCCACTGGAACAGAGCCCCAAAGACCCCAGGAGCCTGGAACTTTCCCCTTTATTCAGAAACGCTGCTGAAAATCACGATGGTAAGTGTGCACGTCAACGCAGACATGGATGAGGCCTCTGTGCTTCTACTTACCCTGTTTTAGACAACTGAAGTCAATGAGAATGCCATGAACTTCCCTGGGCACAGGGACAAGCCCACACCTCTCAGAGCTTAAACCTCCTTTCTTTCATGGGAAATCCTACAGCCAGTGAACTCACCAGGAGCTTCACCTAAAAAACTTAACTCATTTTAGATTTTTTATTTCTCAACGATAATCTCAAAACAAAGCAAGCATTATCAGTGACCTAGCACTGCATAAGGGTAAGCAGAACTCCTAAAATATTTCTTTTCCCTTTCTTTTCTTGTTCGCTTTTAATTGCGAAGTAACAAAAGGGACTCTCACTGTTTGGATCACTTTCATGAAGAGCAGTAAACCCACAGACCCGGTCTTAAGGAACAATTGTTCCTGATCTGCTTTCTAAAGCTAACGAATAGTAAAAATAAAATAAAATAAAAAAGATTTGCCTGTCATGGGAGTTGGTCAATAAAATGCAACAGTGTTTATTACAACATTTAAGGTCTGTGATTAAGAACACCAAAAGGCCTAAACTAGAAAGGGTTTTAGCCTGTAATTTCCCTACAGTCCTGGCCTGTACTTCCTTATGAGCTAGCTCAGCAGGGCTTTTCTTCCATGTCCATCATCAGCTTGTAATTATTGCCATTCTCAAAGCTATGCCAGATGGGCTCTTTAGAAGCCGGCATGCAGCTTGTTTATGAGAGAGCGAGCTGTAATATTACTCTACACAGAGACCTATCTGGTCCTAGTCAAAGAGCCATCGTGTTCCCCCCTCCCCGTCCCTCCTCACTCTCCCTGCTTCCCTACACAAGCCTCTCGGTTTCAGCCTGCTGCCCCCTGCGACTGGGGACAGCACGGGCGAGACTGTAACCCAGCACGGGGAGGCTGCTCGCTGTCCCTCACCCTCTTTATTTCTCTATTTATTTCTTATTTCTCTATTTATTTCTTATTTCTCTATTTATTTCCCTATTTATTTCTCTGTATTGAAACGGTGCAAACCAGACACCCAGCGAAGACGCCGGCTTCGGGGCTTTTTCCTGCTTTCTCCCACCACCTTCCTCCTCTCTTCACTTTCCTTCCTTCCTCCGAGCAAGCGCTGGAGTTTAGGGACAGGATCTCCCCTCGCTGCGCCTAGCGGAGAGGATAAACATTCGTGGCGAGGTTGAGGTTAAGCAGCCGTGCACGGCAAGGCAGGGAATGGCGCGAGCGAATAACCCGGAGTTCATCTTGTTCTAGGCGGTCAGCGTTCGGTATCTTGGAAGGCCAGGACAGTGCTTCTATCAGTAGTTAATGAGGCAGGACTTGCAACAGATAGCCACTTTGAGCTTACAAAAGCTTTCAGATGGCTCTGTTTACTTTGATCCATTTCAGTTCATCCGAGCCTTTTTTCTTTCCTTTTTTTTTTTTTTTTTTTTTTTTAAAACCTTCCCCCTCCCCACAGCCACCCCAGATAAACTGCCTTCCCCCTCTCCCCCCCGGCTCCTACCTCCAACAATAGTATCATTTACCGACTTTTATACTTCACAAGTTTGAAGATCTTTAGTCAAGTTCTGCTACAATGGCATACAGAAAAAAAAAAACACGGCTCTTGAGAGCACCACCATAAAGAGCGCGGGAGGGGAATCTGGCTGCAGAAACGTAATTAAAAAATCCGACTGCCGAAAGATAAATGAAAGGAAAGGGGGGGTGGGGGTGGGAATAACAGGAAAGGCTGCATTTTCAGGAGAGATTTAAAGTTATTTGTTCCTGATTGGGGGAACTGTTCATTCTTTTATCCCTTGTTATTTTATCCATGTGATGCCAAAAGAACTTTCTTTGTTAAAATGTTCTCAGAACGGATAAAACTAATTTGCTGGAATGTGAAATAATCCAGAAAGTAAGAGGACTGTGCCTAATGTTCACAGACGGAGAATGCCAAATTAACCGGCCACGGTTTCCAGTCCCTGGGGCACAGGGCTGGAATTTAAAGCTTCCGAAGAGAGCCCTGGTGCTAATGGATTTGCATGAAACTTGGCATGCTAATGGAGATTGTCTCTTGTAATGAGCTTTTAATTAGGTCTGCTTGGTGCTTGACCTTCTTGTAATATGGGGCCACTCCTCAGATGACAGCATTTCAAACCCACAGGTGTGGAGAAACCGTGCTTGTAAACACGCAGGGCTTTACCCAGCATTCTTCAAATCCGGACACTTATTTCCCTCCAGTTGCCTGCCTCTTCATCACTTATTATTCTTTCCCTCCCGTGAACATCCTTGCTTCCTTGATTATTATTTTGAAAGAGATTTCGTGTCGGTTGTTTTCGTTTTCTTGTCTATTTCAAGATCATGTTCCCAGCCAGTGGGAAAACAAAAAAAAAAAAACAGCAACAGGAACCTGATGGAAGCACACATGGGCAGCCCCAGCGTGGCATGGGGATGGGTTACAGGCTCTGAGAGCTGTGATTCCCACTGTCCTTCCAGAAAATAAATGTGGGGACAAACTCCTCTGCTGAACAGGCAGCCAAAACAGCCATCTCTGGACATACACGCATCAGCCCAACTGCTGAGGGCTGTTTGACATTCTGAACAGCTCTGAACACGAGTAGCTGTACTTGTGGTACATGTATTTTATATGTAGTATGTGCTTTATGTGTGTCCCTTTAGTGTAAGTTCTACCATAAACAGTTTCTTACCCCTCACCGTGGCTGTCTGAAATCAGCACTTCTGCCTTCCATGCTTACCGGCTGCCCTCCAAACGCTGCCAACATGCGGTAACAGGCTGGAAGGCAGCACCTTGGGGAGCTGTGTGAATCCCTTCGAAGGCACAGACCCGAATTCTCACAGTGCAGGCTAGCAGTCACCATGCTTTCCCAAACGCTCCAGCTCCTCTCACAGGCTTTAAAAGAGAAAAATCTCTGAAAGGAAAGAAGTTGGGTGTGAACCGTATCAATATGTCATTAAAGAACAACGGATACCAGTAAAAAATGTAAATCATTGTTCTGGAGCAGCCTTTTCTGCCGATTCTGCCTTTTAGGAATATAATTAGCAGTTGACATCAGAGGATACATATTCATAGATTCGTAGAGCACGAGGCCAGAAGAAACTATTAGATCATCTCGTGTGATTTCCTATGTATCACAGGTCATTAACTTTCACAGGGTTACCCCTGTGCTGAACCCAATAATTTGTATTTGACCAGTGTCACTTGTGGCTGGCCAGCACGTACCTTTTACAAAGGCAGCAAAACACGGAGAACCTGTCAGTTCTTTAGCTCCCATCTTTGGGTTGTTTTAATGATTAAGTTCCCCTTTCATTAGAGAGTCTCATTTGCAGTTCAAACAACTCTGTATTTGGCTTCTAGCTAGCAAGTCTCATTATGTATTTCTTTAATAAATTAAAAATACCACCTCGTGAAGTATTTCATACCTGTGAAAGCACTTCTTCTTTGAGACCTATCCACCTTCTTTTCACAAAATAATCTAATTGAAATTAGGAAGTCTCTCCCAGTAAGGCATACATTAGGCAAGGACTGCAGAGCTACTGTCCCAGCAATGAAAGTGAAAAGGCTCCCAGAAACAAAATCTATCGAGCTCCACAATGGAGAAAGCTCACTAAGGTCACTTTAGATACCTACACTGGTGATATCCACCTTTGAGCCTGTCAGGAAAACAAACGAAATAGGCAATTTAGGAAACAAATCATCTGAGCTGTTTCAAGCAATCATTATGGGAAGAAACTGATACATCGTAATTCTCTTCGCTCGTTATTTGTGACTCTAGATAAGTAGCTCAGGTGTGGACAACTCGCTGTTAACATCTGTATGTGGCCCTGCTGTACTAACATCCGAGTGAAAAAAAACATCCCTTCATGCAGAAGCTAATTCACATGAACCTGAAATTGAGTAAAAACAGCTTTTCTCTTTAAACTTTACACACAAAAGTAGGAAAACCTGAAGTGCCTTCCTAAATACTGTGGCTCTATCCAAAATAACTCTCAAAACCTTATTATTGCCGAGGTTTGAAGCTTCCCTTTTCTTTCTGGAGCAAAGACTTCAGATGGAAAATCTGAAAATGAACATTTCAGTTGAAGCAAAATTCAGACAAAAACTCTTGGCAAAGCTTTGGATGAAGATAAAGGACAGGGATAAGACAAGTTTGTCTTTGTGCAACGAGTCGCGGGACGATCAGCTGTCAAGGCCTACAACTCATTCAGTCCTTCTTACAGATGGTTTTACAATTAAGAAAAGCGACTTGAGTGTCAAGTGGGAAAAGGAGTACTCCCCCAAGATTCATCCATTAGCTCTGTCAGCAATACCCCAAGCCTCCACATCAGAGCAGGTTCCTTGACTGTTGACAAGACAATAAAGAATGACTATTTACCATATGGTAATTGTAGTTCAAGATGTGTTGTCCACATGGATTCTCCTTCTGAATCTCGTGTACCCATACCGAGTTGAGGTCTGTCGGATAGCAGTGCCTACAGAAACATCTTTATGGCTGGATCCGAGTTCCTTGTCTCCTCAGATAACCTATCACAACCACAAAATACGTGCTGAATGCCCCAGGGCTGTGAAAAGGTCAAAGAGAAAAACCCATCCTAGAAGCCTAGGGAGATATCCTTACAAAGCACTCGAGGTACTTTCTGTAAAGTAAATGAATGAGATGATGAAAGAAAATACTTTGCCACCAACTCTGTAATGAGGTATTAGGGAGGAGTGTTGAAAAGACACAGGAAGTTGTTGAGATATTCAAAAGATATTCAAACCCCAAATGGGGAGGGTAAATCTTTTTTTGGGGGGAGGGGAGGGAGGGGTGCATGGTGGTGGTAGAAATAGCAGGAATTAATAATTTAAAAAAATAAAAAAACAAAACTCCAAGGGCATCTCCTCCAGATCTGTAAGTTATACAAGAACCTGCAGTTCGACTGTAGATGAACAAGTGCAGAGAGCTGAGAGAAGGCTCTGGGAGATTTTGTGTCTAGCACATTGCTAAAAGCAACAGTCACGCTACAAGTCAGCTTCTTCTTCTTCCAGCGATTATAAATCACAAACATATTCCTCTGCATGCTCCCATGTGTTACAATGGTTGTTAAACTTCCTTCTCAAGACGGCAGCAGCTTGGATGTTTTGATGATGATCTATGTGTGAATGCATTAACAGTGACAAATGATCAAAATTAGAATTTTCTTACAGAATTTTTCTCCTCAGATGGCCTAAGCCCTCCTGGTGAAACCAGCCATAAAGTTCTCTGTTTGTCTGGAAGCCTGATAGGTGGCATCCACTCTAGATACATGAGAAAGGCAAAATAAAGATTCTTAGTACGGAAAAAGGCTTCATCTCTTCTTATTCTCCAGTAAGCAACATGGGCAGGACCTAAATGGCATACTCCAGTTAATTAAAGTGATGCTGTCCCGTACACATCCAGCTTATGAAACTTGCTGATGTCCCTGGTACTCCAAAGTTCCAGCAAAAACAACTCAGACACTTATTACTTGAATATTTCAGGTGGAAAGTTAATAATTTGCTGGACAAGAATTGAGGATGATTCTTAATAAAATGTCTTCCTTGTAAAAAAAGCATATAGATCTGCTGCTACTGATTTTCTCTCCATCCTTACTTGTTATTGCTTAGAAGAAATTAGAAATTCCCTTCTCCAGGCCGAACCCCCCCAGCTCCCTCAGCCTGTCCCCACAGCAGAGGGGCTCCAGCCTCTGAGCATCCTCTCTATAAGGTCTGTGTAGTGTCAGAATTCAGCTCAGGTTTGGAAGGGAGCAATTCCTTTGCACTTCAGCAAGCCCTCTTTAAGCCTTTTATTGACCTTTTTACCAGAGGTGTGGAAGCACTGAGCATCCTCAAGGAGCTGCCAGCTGAAACTGTACTGAGTTCACCAAAAGCTCCTTACAACCAGCAGTCAACTGTTCTGAATCTGTTTTCTAGGTAAAGAAAGTGGATGACAGCAAGCCTGGATAGGAAATAATCTCCTCCATTTAGCTTCAGGGTGCACTGTTTTGATCTTCCCAGGTAAGGAGGCACTTGTTTAAGGAGGCTATGTTATGCACTTCAAGAACAGGCTGACTTTGCCTAACGAAGTTGGCCACTTACTGGTTAAACTGGGAAGCAGAAACAGTGCAGGTGGGGATGGGAAGTCAGCTAGGTTATGCTGGTATCACATCTTCAGTGAGGAGAGCCACCATTAGATGGATTATCGGGTTTTGCAGATGAGCAAACCAGTACAGTTCTGTCTACCAAAGTCCCTCCAAATCTTCTTAGCACACCCTTGTGCATCAGGAAAATATTATTTCAGGAATATTCTCAGGGACAGTATTCTTTTGAATTTCTTTCCGGGGTTCTCCATAGGAAGAGCAAAAAGTAAATGCTGTTCTGAATTTAAGGTCCAGACCTGAACTGCGTCCCCAGGACAGAGATTAGACCTTGCCCTACTGCAGTAAAACACAGATGTGAGTGTGAATGTCAGGTGTCTGTGATGTTTGAAGCACACACAGCTGAGAACATGAGGATCATTACACAGGGCCAGAGCCTTTTCCTTTCATGATTTTCAAATCCCTGTCCTTTTCCAAGTAATGATGCTAAGGAGACACCCTGAAAGAGCAAGAACAGGGCAATGCACTTGCCTGAACACTCTTCGAGCTTACACCTCTGCTCAGCCCAGTGGATTTCATGGTTTCTTCTGTTTAGAAACACTTCACTATCTCCCTTGAAACCTATTTTTGCAGCCATCTACACATGCTCTGACACAGCTCCAGAGATAAAAGCCCCATCTCTTGTGTCTGGTCTGAACAGACCCCCCTTAGCTGCACGAGCCCCCCATTGCCCTGTGGCTCTTTTACTGCCACACGAACAGCTGATCCCCATCAAAGTGCCCCACATCAGCCTTCTCAGCTTTGCTGTGTTAATGAGAACCAACACCACCCCCGACATTTATCAGCCCCGGCCTTCTCTGAAGCTTTGCTAGTTCTGTTTTGTTTCCAGATGAGGGACCAGAATTGAATACCACACTGAACGAGCAGGCAACAAGTGCATTTATATGGTGCTGTAAGGATCTTTTCATCTCCCTTCCCTTCCTAGTAATCCATAACATACATTATTTATTTTTTTTGAGTGCTGTTGAGCATTGAACTGACATTTTTGCAGAAGAAGAAAACCAGTGATTGGTGCATCTTTCTCCTGAGCAGCAAGGCTCCTCACCTAAAGCTCCTGGCTTCGCATGGCAATCCCAGCACACCTTCCCCCAATTAAATCCTGCCTTACCACCAGATTCTCTCACTGCTCCTCCTCCCCTGGCCCCTTTGGATGTGCAGAACGGCGCTGGCCCCAGCTCAGGACTCCTCTTATGAACTTTGCTGACCGCTAGAGCTGACCATTTATTTCCTCTCTCTGTATCCTGTTGTTTTCAGCTGGCTCTTTATCCATCCACCGAACTTCTCTGCTGTCCCATAGTCGGTATGTTTCCATAAAAGCCCTTTGTGGGAAATTTGGAGTAGAGTCTTTTAGAAAACACAAATTACATCCATTGCATCAATGTTGTTCACTTTTTCATTGATTCTTCAATAAAACCTCCAAGATCTTTATAAGATGACTTCCCTTTGCAGGAGCCATGTTGACTCTTCCCAAGTAGGTCATTTTTATGCAGGTGTCCATTATTTTTTTTACTAATTTACCCATGTGAACATTTGCATTACAGTTCTGGAGTTCCCCTGCTGAAAGGCTGATGCTACGTTTGACCTCCCCTAGGTTGGAAAAGACTGCTAAAGCTGGAAGGGTCATGGCTCACACAAGTGACTGAAGGAACAGTTGGTAGCAGAGTGCCTTGGCATCGCAGCCCAGGTGGCCAGAGCTCAGCCACACTGCTCTGGTTTAGGCCCCAGAGATCTCAACTGTCAGGACTGCTGCTGCTGTCTGGGTTGTAACTGTGCTTACAAGCACTGCACAACATCCAGAACTGAAATCCCACCGCTCTACCCAGACACCGCCAGTTCACATCCCCAGATTTTTATATTTATGTAAAATCTGAGCCGTCATGGATTTAGATTTCATAAAAGCAGACCATTAGGACTTTGTTCAAGACAATGTAAGTAAACCAACAAAAAAAAAAAAAAAAAAAAAAAAACAAGACAAAGACAGATCCCAGGGACAAGCAGTGTAGGGTCATCTACAGCATTTTGCTCTCCCCTCCTTATGACTTCAGCTCCAACACCTCCATGTTCCTTCTGCCTCTGCCAAATCCTTTCCAGCAACCCCAGCTCCCCGCCCTGCCCACCTTCCCCATTCCTCTGCCCCATTCATCCCCAAACCTAAAGTACCTCATTCATTGCTTCAGTTCTTTCCAAACTGTTCATGGCCTCAGGGCAGATACTCCTCTTATTGGGCCCTCTGCATTATAATGGCTGACTTAACTTTCCTTTAATTCATTATCTTTTATGTGCCTTAGCAATGAAAGGCTCTTACCACTATTTTACGCATGACACTCAGTCACAGAGAGGCAAAGTGACTTACTGAGGTTCACACAAAGTCTGTAAGGGAGCAGAAAGCTGAACAGACACCTCCCAAGTCCAAAGGAAACGCTCGTACTACGGGCCAGCCCTCTGCTCTCGGGTGGTGAGCCCCCTGTGGAAGTGGCAGTGGCACATTTCAGAGAGAAATGAATTATTCTAAATTCACATTCGTCACCTCTGCAGCACCTTGGTCCACATTCGGAGCTTTGTGCAGAGTGGTCATATCAAGGGCCCTTCAAGCACACACAAATATGTGATATGGTTTAGTCGAGGACTGTTAGTGTTAGGTCAGAGGTTGGACTCGATGATCTTGAGGTCTCTTCCAACCTAGAAATTCTGTGATTCTGTGAAAATAGCAAAAACGGAGAGGCTGCAGCACCATCCTGAGATGAGCCATGTCAGTGCTCTGTAGCTCAGCTCAGTGAAGGCATCCGAAGGAAATACTGGTGCCAGCAGAGCAGGGCAGAGATGTTAGACAAAATAACTCTCAGCAGCGGGTAGCCCACCAGCTCTGGCAGCACCGGGCTGTTTGTGCTAATGATGACAGCTGCAGAGAAGTGGGCATGCTTTTCACTTCGTGTTTCCAATCCTAGCTGCCCTTTTCAGGAGTGCTGTGGAACTGGAACGGCCCGAGGCCTTCTCTTACCCCCCCTGAAAACGGGAAGGCAGCTGCTGCACTCCACTTCATGTACCAGTGCCCTGTAAAAGTAATGCTGTGCAGCTGGCCGTGACCAGGATGGCTTGCTCGAGCTAGAGTCGCGCTCTGGGGCTGGTGTGTTTGTCCCGAGCCCGTGCAATGGAAGGAAGATGGGTCTCAGCCTCAGGACTGCGCTCCTGCTCCCGGGTGCAATGCCCGGGGAGCACTTGTCATGCAAGCATTCCCAGACAGATCAAGGAACAGCGTCAGATTTTCTTAGATTACTCACATGAACCAAAGGAGCAGGATTTGGCCTGGATACAGGAATCAGTCAGTTACCCACCAGGACAATACAGTGAATAATTGAAGATGAAAGGCAGCTGTAAACAAGCAGCGGACCGGCACATTGCACCGCCCAACAGCGCTGGGGCTGAGCAGCACACGGAAAAGGAAATTCCTATCCATACGAAATGGCAGGAGAAAGTTTGATAAACAGGACGTCATTATCAAATTATGAGTCAGAGACAGTGTCATCTGCCACACAGATGAATGTTGTCACCGTAAAGGAGGCCATGCCAGGGACCGGCCCCTCTCACCTGGAAAAAGAGATGGGGTTGAAAGCCAGGGAGGACGGGAAAGGGGAAAAGAGCTGTGGATAATCGGGTTTGGTGCTCCTGCTGGAGAGGACAGCAAGATAGCTGCTGCTTGCTGCTGCTGCTGCTGGGAAAGGGCAGCAAAAAACACAAAAAACACCCCACTGAAGCAGCAGTGGAACTGCCAGCTCTCCAGGGACAGTAGGTGTCTGCTGCTTGCCCTTACAGCCTGCCCAGCAGCAGAGCAATACCTCCGGGCATCCTGTGACGTGCTGGGCCATGGCACAAAGGGCCTGCTAAAACCCCCCAACCTGCCACGTGTGGATCTCTGAAGAGCTGCCAGGTCCTGCACAAGGGGACACACCGGCTGGCAGGTGTCAGCACCCTGCATTAGGAATAACAAGGCCAGCAGGGTGAGGCTGAGCTTTGGCTCAAAGCCTTGGCTGTGGTCACTCCTGCAGCACCCCCAAGGAACTGAGAGAATAAAGGTCGAGCCCTTCCCTGCTCACCGCTTGTTGCCTGAGGCTCTTCAGAGCCTCCTCCATCACCTGCCTTCCCTCTGCACCATCTCTCCTGTCCCCTCACCTCTGGGACAACTGAGGAGCCCGAGGCTGACAGGCTGGGAACATTTCGCATCCTGGTGCAGCTCCACTGTGGCTGATCCAGCTGAGCACACACTGCAGAGGCCATTCAGTCGCACCAGACTCCCCACGTTCTGTGTCTCCTCCTTTTTAAAACATTATCCTTCAGTTTCCAAGGACAGACCAACAGCTTGTATTAACCCTTCAGATATTCACCTTTAAAAACACAATCCTTTTTTTTTTTTTTTTTTCTGGAGAAATTGCTTTCATGTTTATTCTAAAGGACAAAGCAGTTGTGGTTCTCGGCGTGGTTTTACAGTTTACAGTCCCACACATTTTGCAAACTGTAAAACACGGATGTTTCCCTAGTGGAAAAAACTTCACTGTAAAAAATTCATGGAGTTTCCTGTTTTCTCATGGAGCTTCACTATTTGTTCTTTAAAAAATTATCACCCCCGTGGAAGAATCTGGTAGAGCTTCATGGCAAAGAAGCCGCATTCCACAGATGTGCTAAGTGTCCCACTAAGTGCAGGCGAAAATGATAAGCTCTGTTACGAAAGCCGTAGAGTAATTCAGAAGGCCCCGTTGCTGTTTTCGTTTACTGTCTGTCCGTTTATATAAGAGGTTATTTTTCACTGCAGGTTGGCTGTTTCCAACCTTGCTACGTCGAGTTTTCCACTCAGCAGAACGGGGTGAACCCAGCACAGAGCATTACGGGGAGCCAACACCCAGACCTCACAGGGGAGCAGGGAAATCACCCCAAAGGTGGCTCCGTGCTGGAGTCCTAGCGTATGAAGGGTGCAGGACAGGGACTTCACAGAGCAGGGGACCAGGTCAGTCCCTGCGAAAGGAATCAGCAGGGTGCTGAGTGTACAGGGGGCATCTGACCCACAGCACGTGCTGCCCAGGGTCGTGGTAACTGAGGGACAGGAGCATCTTCCCCTGCCCTCTCCCTTCCTCAGGGAATCTCCCCGTGTTTGTACCAGCTGGAGGAGCATCTGGGAGGCAAAGGGAAAAAAAATAAAACTCCTCCACTTCTCCTTTCTCTCCCTCACACCTCCCTTGCACACAGCCGAGGGATTTCCACTCCTGGCAGCAGCAGGGTGGCTCTCAACAGGCACCCCTTAAGAGCGTGTTGTGCGTGAGGACTGCTGCCCAGAGGGATGGGAGCGGGCTGCCCAAAGGCTGTAGTGAGACCTGGCTGCCTCGCGGCCTCCTGGAAAGGCAGATCCAAGACTGCAGCCACAGCAGCAACACCTTCACGCTTGGATTCTGTGCTCAGTGGTTCTGTGCCCATTTTTTTCTAGCTGTTGGTAAATATTACTTGCTTATCACAAAGCTAGCACGTAATGCTTGTTGTGTAACGCTTATCACATCACGCTGCTGGCATTTTCAGTGCATCTCATAGGAGAAAGCCACCAGCTAGGAAAGAAATCTTTTCCAGAAATCCTTTGGGCTTGGAAGGATATCTACAAACGTCTACAAACTGGGGAAAGGGACGCTTTTGTCACAGAAAGAACAATTGCTTGGCCTCTCACCTCCGTCACCCCAGCTGAATTTATCCAACCAGAAAATCTGGTGCTGTTAATGGAGATCTTTCTTGTTCGTTCCAAGGCTTTCAATCCAGAATCAGATATTCAAATCTACAAATAACATGAAGCTGCCTGCAGCACCTCGAGGGACCCGTGAGTCACACTGGAAAATCTCCCTCAGCTACACAGGAGCCCTGGGAATTCAGGTGAGGAGAGGCAGAAGTTCAGAGACCTCCTACAGCGACACAGCCAGGAGACACAGGGCAAGCAAAGTGGCAATTCTTTTTTTCTTGTCTCTTTCTCTTATTTTGAATTTATTTTTGAAGAATCTTACAGTTCTCTGTGTTTCCATACTGGTTTAAAGACTAACCAGAGCTGGGGACAAGCTCTGCCATAGGCAGGCTGAGCAAGAGCGTGGTGTGAGAGCTGGTAAAGGATTTCTCCTTACCCAAGACCTCTACGAGGTTTGCTCCTTGTGCTGCAAAACACAGCTTCAAATCTCAGAACTCAACCCCAACACAGTTCCTGCTCGCCCTCTGTATTCCCCCCAGACTGTTTTTTTTTTTTCTTTTTTACTGAATGGCCATAAACTTCACCAACAGATTCCACCGGGGTTATGTTACACCACCATCCGACCCCAAATCAATTACAATCCGAAGGGATAGAGTTGCAGAGAGTCTGCGAAGCCCAGTCCTGGCGTTTCCACCAGGGGCAGGGAAAGCACAGCGCTGAGAGCAGAGCCTGGGGATCCCTCTGAAAGAACAGAGTGGTTTCACAACGGGACCGGGAGGCAGGAGACCTAGGGTTGTGTGCCAGCTCTGCTGCTGCTGCCCGTGTGGGATCAATCCCTTTATTTCTGTCTCGGTATAGGGTTATTGGCACACCGCAGTCCCCATCCTCAGGGCCTCTCTGTGCTGATGCTCCAGGATAAAGATGCAGAATGCTTTCTGGGGGAATAAGGCACCGGGAGGGGCTGGGCTTCTGCTTGAACACCTCTCCAGGTACTGCCACTGCCGTTCCAAGAAACACGAGCGTGCTGATGGGTGAGAACTACGGGAACACACCATGCTCGTCCCTGACAGCCATCATTAGGAGGAAAATCACAGCAACGTAAGGACGGAAGGGACTTAGTTCATCGAGGTCTGTTTGCTGCTGTTACAAGCAACCACGTCATATAATCCTTGCCATAAGTCTCACGCGTTTGTTCGGCAGGTGTACTTCACCCCGCTGAACTTGAGGTGTAACGAAAGGCAGCAAAGTAGCCAAACACAAGAGCAACACTTTCCCTGCAAGCCCTGACTGTGAAGCTCACGGCCACAGAGATGAGAGATCAGGCAAGCCAGGGCTGTGTGGATCCCGTGAATGAAGCCCTCCACCACGGCGAGCCGTGCTCTGAGCCAGCTGCGAGCAACCTGCGTCGCTGCTGCCTGAAACCTTTGGGGTCGCTCGTTTTCTGCCGATCTCAGCACAAAGAGGACCTTTTCTAATGAAGGAAGTTCAACCCCTTACCCTCTTCAGCTGCTTTAGTTTAAGTCTGAACTCAGAGAAGCCAGAAAAATCCGAGACTTGCAGCTAAAGATCCTCAGTTTGTCTCAGAGAAGTGAGAAAAGCAGCAATTACCAAGCGGTGCTGTAAGGGATGGTTGTAGGGCCTGGTAGAAGTGCTGCGTACCTGCATGTCCCGGTGGGGCACGGCCCGAAGTCTTGGCTCGGTTTTAAACCCAGCACAGCTTGGAAGGGTATTAAAGAAAGGCTGATGAAAGAAACAAGGGACTATTTCTGGAGAAACCAGTGGAAGATGCTGTTGCTAAGCACCTGTTAGATAAGTTAAATAAAGAAACACGACACAGCATCCAAGAGCCTAAAGCCAAGTTTCCCTCTGGCACAGCTCTACTGAATCAATCAGATTGCACAAGGACTGAACGTGGTTCAAAACACCTCTGCCCAGCAGCCACTCAGGATCTGCCCTTCCCAGTTTTAGCACCGTTTCTCCCAAAGATTCGGGATGTGGAGCGGGGAGTTCACCACAAAGTCAGCCTTTGTAGATGTGAAGTTAAGGGGAGGGGAAGAGGAGGGGGGCACTGTTCCTCTCTTGCCTAACCTGCCTTGAACTTGACTGCAGGAACTCGGGGAAGCAGCAGATGTGTTAGCGCCTCTCGGCGCATTCAGCCCGACATGGGCGCGGAAAAAAAAGAAAAAAACAAATCTTCACTCGCCAGCTTTTGATACGACCTGGACAACAAACGGCTTGGAAGAGTTCCTCTTTCCTCGGCGGCGCAAATCGTGGTAAAGCACCATCTTGATAGTTCCCAAAGAGATTCGTTTACAAAGATCAGGATAGGGGAGGCTTGTTCGGTCTCCCGAGATGTATCTCATCCTCTGACAATTCACTGAGACCTTTGCTGTATCTCGCTATATGTGTATAATTATCTGCTCGGATACCTGAGCTTCTATGCAACGGCCTTGCTCCAAGTAACCCAAACTATCCCCAAGGCATGGCACGCACAGAATGGCCAGGGCAGGGAGGGGAGGAGGGGCAGGGGACTTCCCTCGTTTGCCGCTGGAAATCGGCATTTTAGGGCCTTGTAGTCATTTCCTTGCTAGTGTGAGGAACCTTTTTGTACATTTATATAAAATAGGAGGCCAGGAGTGCACACCCCCATCTTACTTCCTAATATATTATGTCCTCCCCTGCCGAGTCCTGGGACTTAGTCTGGATTTGGTAACCGAAGTAATATAAATGTTAGCTAAGAAGTATTCCAGCAATATGGTTCCAATTTAAGCTCGTTTTGAAGTCGAAAGGACCAATATGTCTCGGCGATTCTTCACTGGACGCTTAGCTCTAATGCAATTTGGGCAGGAGCGCGCGCCGCTCTCCAGAAGCCCTCGTGCGACGCTCCAGAGCTCGTGCCCCAGCAGGATGCGGAGCAGCCGCGAGCGCCGGGCCCTGGCTGGTGGCTCCCTCTCCTCTCCTCTCCTACCTGGCGGGGCTTTGCTCAGCACCCGGCGCTGTGCTGGCCAGGCCTCGTAGGAAAATGCAGGAGTGCAGGGCCCCGTTTCCACTCTCCTTACCCTCTCTCATTGCGGAGGCGACGCGAGGCACCTCGGAAGGAAGCCATTCCCCGCAGGCTGTCTGCGCTTCGCGTCCACGCCGTGCTCCTCGCGGCGCTGCCTTCCCCTGTGTCCGCACGCTTTTCTCAAGGTTCGCCTGCCCCCTTTTTCCTCCCTCACACCCCTGCGGAGCCCCCTGGCTGAATCCAAGTAATGAGCTAACCCATGGAACTCATTGCCCTTTATCTTGCTGGGGAACGTGCACCTTTTGAACTGCCATCTGCAGATTGTGTTGATGCACTGACTTGTTAACTGTGCCATACTGTGAAGGAAATGGCATGATTTAGATCAAGTGCTCTGGACGGCTGTTCATAAGAAACACTTGAGCCAAGCTGTTACTGCTCAGGATGTGCCCTGGGGAGAGGGGTTTCGTTTCGGGTCATGCTCTTGCCTTGTATGAGGGCAGGCGCAAAGTACTGAAATCACAGTCCTTCCCTGAAGCTGAGGGGAGGGGGGAGGAGAAACATTATGAAACCATAGAAGCGAAGCTGCCAAATTAACTTCTCACCCTTTCAATCACACTCCAGAGGATAAAAGCCTAACATTTCTGCCTCAGAAACAGGCTCAGTTTACACCAAACAAGTTATTTCTCTAATTTATCAGCCTTGCCAGCTATCATTCTAATTATTGGAAACCTCAGACTTTTTATGAAGTCAGATGTACAGCATATTTGCATGGCTGTAACGTATCACTAGATAAATAGGTCTGGAGGAAAGAAAGGCTTTTTGAAAGGAATCTGCAGGTTTCTTTACACGGTTAGGGCTTTAAGGACACTATCACCAACAACAAAAAAAAAAAAAGGGTTCTGGATTTAATTTGCTTTTTTTTTAAAAAAAAATGCCACTTTCGACATAACACAACACAGCTAAAGTCAACAAGAGAGGAGGAGGCTGTGACGGAGAGCTCATCAAAAGCCTCCCATGGACTTTCCCTGGCTCCGGGTCAGGCCTTCATTCCTTCTCTTCCCTTGCATAGTAGCAAAGCCCAGGGACAGGCTGACACCCGGCAGCCAGGCCGGCCCGGAGGAGCAGCCCGAGAGCCATCGAGACAGAGAGCTCGCCCAGCCTTCCCCAACACAAACCCTGATTTGTCCATTATATGTAAATGGATGATTAGAGTCATTCTCTAAGACAAATTTACTTTTCTGCACACTCTAAATCTGTTTAGTCACTTTAAAGGTGTCAATTATTGGAGCATGCTAAGACTATGAATTTCTTAGTAATAGCTTTAATAACATTTTGAAATGAAAAGCAGATACCTTGAAGTTGGCTTACTTTGAAAAGACATATGAGTAGATCTGGTTTTAATTTATGTCCTATTCTACATCTGGAATCCCTTATAATTAAAACTAAAAGCTGGACTACTACTTCCACCTGTCAAATGATGAAAAGATGAATGCACTAATAGCTTACTAAATAGCCCAACATGATAGAGTTTACTCTCCCGTTCCATACAGTAAAAAAGGATTTTGGACAGGAGGCTAAAGGTCTTTGGTCATTACTAATAACACGCTTTCAGTATTAACCTACGTACCCCACTGCCACCACCATCAGTGCCTTTTAGCACCGAGATCTCGAAGCTGCACTTTGCATTTTCATTAGGCGTGTGTTTTCATCCCTGTGCTGCGGTGTTTCAGGCCTTCCCAGCCCGCAGGTTGTCTGCCCCGTAGATCCTCTCTTCTCTAACTATTTTCAACCGCTCCACATTTTTCTTCCGCTCATTTTATTTTCTCATCTTAACTGCCTTAATCCATTGAGTTTTCCGTTTGTATTTCTGAAGCACTCTTCTCCCAGTGACAGCTTTGCCATTGATGTGGGCAGTCCAGGACATGAGACAACTCTGACCCTATTTTGCATCTTCTTGTGCCATTCCTTTATGATCCCACCCCTCCTGTTCCTGTAGATTCACCTGTCTCATCTTATCACACTGTCTGACTTGGATAATTTCAGTGCACGCGTTTGTAGAGAATCGAACAAAACTGGACCCTCAAAAGATGCGTAGGGCTTTGGGGTATGGGTACAATATTAAAAAATGACACTGGTTGAATAAAGATTTTTAAATTTCTCTCTTACAGGAATACTGAGCACTTTTTCTCCTGTGTGTTTATACATCACTCATGCGCAGCCAGATTAGGAACCTTTTACGGGAATCCAGGAGATTCCAGCTCTCCAGCGTGATCCTACAGCCTCTTCTGGCCCTTCACAGCCATTCTCTCCAGCAAAGCGTTGCCCATTTATCTCTGAAGCTGTTGCAAAAAAACCCCACACGCAACAGAGGGGCGAACCCATTTGAAGTGCTACACATCAATTTTGAAAATAAATGAAAAGCAAAGGAGTTCGTTTCGTAAGGAAATCTTTGGTTCCGTCCTCGCGCAGCCCTTGCAGTAGACAGCCAGTTGTGTGGGCAGTCTCCGAAGATTAATCGTCTCATCGCCTGCTCTCGTTTCCTCTGTCCACAGAAATATGAAAATATCCGATTTGGAAAACAGGACTGAGCTTGAAAAACAGTTTGGAATAGTCCGAACTGTGAAGGCTCTACTCTAGATGCAGCAGTCTTATTAATGCTGTTGCTGCTACGATTGCTATCCTAACTGCTCTTTGTAGGGAACAACGGTGACGACAACCACAAAACGGTAATTCCTGCAGTTCTGGGTAGTGCTGAATGAGATATTTTCATATTGCTGTGTTTCCCCAAGGAAAAGGGGAGTCTTGTCTCCCTAGCGAGCTGCCCAGATGCCTCCTTGGCATATCGATGCCAGGAACCATGGATATTCAAGCACAATATTGTAGCTCCGGCAGAGAGTTATGGCAAAATCCGTCCCAACTAGTACAAATGCGCAGCACTCGACTTCTTACGTCAAAGCAAAGAGTAATGTTTCAAGGCCCCAGCAAGTAGGAAATGATGCAGGTATTAAACATTATTACGAGAACAGAGACACATTAGTTACTGTTTATCCACCAGGACTGTGAATGGAGCTTTTTGTTGTGAAGGATTTTCCTGGGGAAAGTTAATACACTTTGTCCAGACCATGCGATGGTACAAATCAGTGTAGTTCCATCTAAATCAATGGATCAGTGTTGATTTACAGCAGCTGAGGATCAACCCCCTCTTTTGGAGTCTGCTGAGGATTGGATAACATATACTGCCTAGAAACACTGATGACAAATTTGAAACTGTGTAGGGATATGCTGAACCGAAAGCCTGATTCAAACCCAAACTGGCTACTCTCCTTTTAAATCACGGAGAGCTGCTGTCTTAAACGGTACTGTCAAACCAGCATTTTGAAACATGCATCAAAACCCGGCGGCTGCACCCTCTGCTCTGCGCCGCGCACGCTGCATTCCACACAAACTCAAACCCGCCCAGTGCCGATTCATAAATGATGTGTTGGTTTAATCTATTTTTCACAGGGGGTGTTTCAGAGGAGGAAAATTAGAAACAGGTAGAGGGGACTATTATTACTGTCTCATAGTGTGCTCTTGTACATGAGGATTGGATTAAGATAACATCTGGTCTATATTTCTTGAACTATTTCCCTTTTATCACAAGAAAATCGGCAACCCATCTCACAACTGCTCCTAATTTAGATCTAAATATCACTGATGAAACATTGTACAACATGCTGTTATCTATTAAAATGATTTCCCTGAAGGAACAGTGGATACTTTTATATTTTCCAGCCAAGCCAACCATATTCCCCCTTAGCACTAACTAGTTGCCTTATAATCAAACACTCCAATGGTAACTGCAAAATCCCTTTGGAAAAAAACAGTGAGTCCCCATCGAATATTCAGCTGGTGGAAATTCATGCCTGTCCACTGACTGAAGTGGAGCAATGTCCCTTTACACCACTTTCCTTAGGATAACAACTTTGATTCATACACGGCCCAAACCTGCAAGGTGCTAAATATCTTCTGCACTGCCTGGTTTTAGGACGAGCAGGGTGAAGCCAAATCCAGGCTCCAATACATAATTTAGCAAAAGATTTTAAGCATGTGCTGCAGGGAACAATGAACAGTCCTGAGATTTTCTCTAGGAAGCAGAAAGGCAGAGCACAGTTCGCTGTCATCCCTCCCATTCGGTTCAAACAGAAAAATTGTCAGTGGAATGCAGTAATCTTTTTTTCAGCACTTTGCAGAGTTCAAGTCCCCAGAAAGCAGCCTATTGAGTTCAGCAAATAAAAACTTCTGTTTTCTTCACGAGTCTATAATTCATTTTCATGGACAGTAAATCAGAAAAGGGAGCAAAAAAAAGCATTTTACAATCTCAAACTATTTTGCATACCTTCTCTGCACATCGGTTTTAGCCATTTCCATCGCATCCTTACCACTTAAAACGGGGGAATTAGATAAGCATACATTCCCTGTATTAACTGCTTTAATTTAAAAGTAATTTCCACCATCTGGAATGACTATTTACTGTTGTTTGGAGGAGGAAAAAAAGGAGAATCTGAAACTGTAGAAAAGATCATCACAATTTCTTTCAAAGAATAACCAGTCTGAAGGAGGGAGAAGCATATAAGGAATGTAATTGATTGTCCACCAGTGAACTCGTGTGTTTTGGAGGGAATTCTGAGAATAAAAAGCCACCAGCAGTTATCACCGGTCAGACTGGAGCCATTCATTTTTCACCTGCTTGTGTTTGTTGTCTGGCAACCAGTCAAGGGTGCTATTAGCAGAATTAAGCTCCAGAAGAAAAGATTGCCCGGTAGGAGGTAAGATAAAGACTGGAAAGTGTGGCTCGTTATCAGTATCACAATAAGGACCAGGTCAGAAAGGATTCAGTGTGGGTTTCATTTCAAACAGGTAATCTCTGCTGAAATAATAGAGTAATTGTTGCTTTGAAACCTTTATGTGCTGCAGCACACTACAGCTCATTTGATACAGATTCTGGACTCAATGAAGAACTCCAACAAGCCTGAAACAGACACACAGAGAAAATAGGAAAGAAAAAAAACAGTGCAGCAGTGGAAAATGTCTTTATCCTGTAATTCCAGGTCAATATAGTGAAACATAAAATATTATTCAGGGCAGTTTTATACCTTGATTTACGTCTCCCCTCCTTCTCAGGCTGCGCTCTATCTGTCTATAAAGTTTTGGTCTATAAACATGCAGTAACGTAATACAAAATATTGCAAGAGTAATAACATATGTAATTATAGTACCTCTCACAAATCCCGAACACCAGCAATGAATCAAAGATTTCCAGGGCAATTCCTTGAAATACAACTTTTACTAAGTTTTACTCAAAGGCTTCAAAGAAGTCACTGGGACAAGCTGCAAGAGCAAGATGCGCGTTGCAGCTGATGTTGATGGACAGCATTTTACGTTTTTCTGGCAAACCACCTAAATGTTTGCCTTGAAAAGTAATTGTTGAGTGGGCTTTTCCTTTTTTTCTTTAGGAAGATAATGCACCTTTCTCTCAGTCATTTCCTTTAGAAATGCTCATTAACCGCTTGGAGATTGATCTGCTGTTTGGGTTCATATTGTTTGCAGAAAGAGCTACCCAGCAGAAGAGCTGAACTTCTAAGTCTCAGAATCCAAAGGGTGAGCTGGTAAACACTGCCAAAGCAGAGAAAATAAGGGAAAAAATTCTCTCTTTTGTGGCCTCTTACCTTTGGGCAACCTTGGGTTTCCAAGCTTTGGAAGCATTTAAAGATAGCTTCACTTCGGTGTGGACATTGTCAGTCTTATACACAGCCCTTTTAAATCTGAGACACAAGGAGGGACACAAGGAAGCCTCGTGGAAACAGGTCAAGGCTGTAACATCTTCCACTGGAGCCCTTCTGGATGTGGAGCAGAAAGTTCTGGATGTGGAGCAGAAAGCAGTACGTTATGCAGGGTTCTTACACGTGGAGACAGTTCCCTGGTCCTCCTGCAGCTACTGCAGGGCTTGTTACAGCCCTCAAACCTAGAGATGATGCATCCAGGTGAAGATCTCAGCCCAGCAACTCAGTGCTGAATCCACAAAATACTCTGTGGGTATAATGCCCACTGTTACGTGATGCATTTCTGAGTTTCTGTGGGTATACGCACACCCACTCCCTCCCTGGGCTCCTGCTAGCATTAATCATCATACTTTTTATACCTGGATTCAGATGTGAGATAATTTTCACTCTAGAGTCTTGAAGAGTTGGCCAAGGAGCTCTCAGTTTGTCAGTTTTTATTTAAGAAATCTCATAAAAACTGGGGATTTGCAAAAAAAAATAAATTATGGACCAGAATTTCTCTAAAAGAAGGGAATCATGAGTAAATAGAAAACAGTCAACACAGCATCAACTCCAGGTAAGACTATTATAAAATTGTGATGAGATGAAATCAGTTCTAAAGCTAAAGGCTCACAAACCAGATAATATCAATCCTCTCGATGCAATGGAATACAAGTCTTAAATGCTTTAAATGTTTTCATGACCATAAATTTGTTTGGTAAAAAGCAGTGGAGCTGACAAAATAAATCAGGAAGATCTGCAGGGTACACTTCACAAAATGCCAATTTTAAACAGGTACTTTGCAAATACTGATTCAGAACCCAGTCTGTGGCTTGAATATGGCCAAGAAACCACTCCAGATGGGAAATCTAGTCCAAAGGGGCACAGGACATTGTCTGGCAGCACCAAAAATTAGAGCACAGGGACATACCTCACTGTGGCCAGTGCCACTCGAGAATGTTATCAGAGTTCAGAAGAAGGGAGTACTGCTGCTGCTGAAGTTTGCAGATGGCACAAGCTGGGTGAAGCAATGAGTAACAGTGAAGCTGTTGATTCTTCAGGCTGAGCTGGACAAGAACTGGAACTGGACAAGTTCCACCTTAGAAGGTGGAACTCATTTGCCTCTTTATATATTTTGCAAAACAACCAGATGCGAGGGCAGACATGGTTTTTAGGATCACACCGTGCAGATCATAGCTTTTAGACCAGCTTTAGCATTTAGTCATGCGCATTTTGCAATGGTGAGTGCTACAGGAAACACATGGAATGATTTGCTAGGGTCAATGCAGACACAATAGAAGTTGACAACAGTGATCGATGTGGAAAACACTATCAGATTTGCCTCTCTATACTTTTTACCTGTATTCTTTGTACCTTCTCTCAGCACCAAATTAGGGCTGTCAGAACTATAAAGGCAAAGGACTCAGAACTCAGTTCTTCTATATTGCTCCCACTGCCAAATGCAATTTCAGCTATAGGGAAATTGGCCTATAGGGAAATTATTTTCTGGTCCTAGACAGCAAGAAAACAAGAATGATAGGCTAGCCTGGCATTAAGAGCTATCTGCTTCCTACATGGGACACATTAGTTATGATTTTGCCTCTTGAGCAAGGCCAGTCACTCCAATCACTCCAAACCTATCCCAGTGGAAACATTCACACTGGCCTAATGCTGTCTGCGCTGCCTACGGACAACACTAATTGTTTCTGCATCCAGGGAGGAGAAAGGTACCAAGCTTGAAGGAGACTCAGTGTCTCGGCCTTTTAAAGTTGATAGCTGAAACAGTGACTTGCTTGTGCCTTGTATTTTGCTAACCTCTCCCAATTATTCTTTTTGCTTCTGTGATGCCTCGGAGGCAGAGACATCGCTGCACAGACCAAAGGAAGATGGAAAGCTCCCCGTTTGTAATAAAACTTAGACTTGGATTCTGAAACGAGCTCCACAGGAGCAGCCTCCAGGCTCTCATGACTCCGCTGAAGTCACCGGGGAGCACATGGGCTTGCCTACAGAAGGATCATGGCAGATTTGAGCATATGAGCTGAGGGGGCTGATCCTGCTAACACCTCATACCGGGCACAGAGCCAGGTGCACAGAGAGATTCAAACTAAATCCTAATTAAGTGTCTGAATTCCCGGTGAAATCCATGGGTAGTTCGATGCCTAAATATCAGTGGGGATATTGATCCAGCTGCTTATCACTGCGAGTAGTATCCCACTGATTTCCAGAGCAGATGATGGCATTTGCCATTTGATTCCAATTTATCTCTTCCTTTTTTCTTTCTGGAATGTGAGAGAAGTTGTGAGGATGACTACACTGCCATTAGCTGTACATGTGCTAGCACTTTCTCAAAGGAAAGGGATGACATATCAATATGAACCTGAGCCCGGGCAACGCAGGAAGAAAATTAGCCTATCAGTAGAAAACACAAGGCTTGAAATTTGTATAGAATATATACTACAAAGCCCTGTAAGAGAGCTAGATCTTAAAGAAATTTATATGGTCTGAAACATAACAGCACTCCATGCTTCTTGCCACATTACCACTGAAATTAGCTGATAAAAATGTTTGGTGAATAAGCCAATATAAAAACATTCTGATTTCACACCAAAGGCATGCTCAGCTCCTAACAGGAACTAAGAATCCTGCACCTATTAGATCATATCTCTGCTACCCACTCAGGGTAAATGATTGATATAACAGACGTGTTGAATCAAGATGCTAGTTCATTCTTCTCTTTTTTTATGCAGGCACTTTCAGCCAACAGATTTTTTTCCCCCAGAATATCTGTGATTCCTTAGATTCTTTGAGGCTATTCCCTTAATAATTGGAGGAGCTGCCTGAGCAAAAAGCTGCAGCACAATGCCTGCTCTCTGCTGAGAGAGCTCTCCGGGTTGGAGGCACACGCACTCCGTCTATGCTGCTGCAATCAAACCAGCCCAGCTTGAGAAAGCATAAACACTGTGGTGGGCAGAAGAGCCAAAAGCAGGGGGACAGAAGGGAAAACGGTCAGGTCACAGTTATTTCTTTACCAGATTAGGGCCTGAACTAGGTCCCACTGAAATCAGGGACACACTTTCTATCAAGTTCAACAGAAGCAACCTTTGAGAGTGTGTTTTCTTGCCAACTGTCTGAGTTAATATGGATGGGCCCTACAGATTTCCACGGCAAAGAAAATATTCCTTCCCTGTCTCCCAACCTACATGGATCTTTGGCTCTTTAAAAAAGCAGCCTCTTCAGGAGGTGGGAGCCCGCTTGTATTCCTCCTGTCCCCAGTCCCTCTTTGCATATTAGGACTCATTAGTGGGGATTTTCAGGTATTTCAGATGTGGGACACACCTTTAAAGAAAGCAGCAACTCTTCTCCACAGGTATTTACAGGAGCAGTCGCTCTTTCTTCTCATGTCTGGAGAGAAGTACAGGGAATATGCAGACTAACAACTGGGCAGTTACCTGACTCTGCACTGCAGCAGCTGCAAAGAGCTGCACCACCCAGACTTCTGCAAACCACGAGTAGATGCTCACAAACCACAGGTTTTTAACTTTTGCTTAGAGCATCCCCTCTGTGCTGACATGCTGCCTCTGTCCCACGTGGGCCCAAACACGGGGAGGCACCTCCAAGCTCCTTGCACCTGAGCGTCCAAAAGCACAGGCATCAGCTGAGCGTGGGTAGGACACGAGTTGGAGCTGAGATACAGCTCAGAGCACACGAATGGTTTGAGTTTCCTCAGGGCCCTTCGCTGCCTAGTGGGAGAGGCTTCTTTCAGCTCAATATTGCCAGTGCTGGTAGCACAGCTGCTGAATTGGTATTTTACACCCAGAAGCTTGTCAAAAGTCAAAGGTGAAATGTAACTCGCTATTTTATCAAATTACTAGGGGTACACCAAAACGGCCTTCAAAGATTTTCAAAATACAGTTTCTTGTTGTGTCCCTTTGCATCTTTGGGGGAGAAATGAGCTTTTATTGAATAGTAAGTGTAACTCAAATTAGACATTTGAGAGGAAAAAATTACCCACATCATTAGTATCAGGAAACGTGGCACATTAAGAATGCAGGAAGACATTTATTAACAGTGTAAAAGAGAGGGTTATTAGTCTGGATTATCCCAAGAGGTGTTTGTTTCTCACAAGACTCCAGCAAATTCTTTTCCTCTTTCAACTCCCAAATCAGCATATCTTTGGAAAACACCTACTTTTCCCCAATTACTTTCTCCTCCCTCTAATATGTTTTTACCCTAAGACTGAGGAGCTTGCTCGTCCCCCAGAATAAAAGAACTCCTTGGGGATTTCTTCTGAATAAATCCTGTGTTTGTTAGGACTTAGCACGCATGGAAATGAATGAAATAAACAGAACAGCAAAAACAAAGGCAAGGCTGTTTTCTGCTCTATATGCGCTGTCTGCATATTCAGCATTCATAATCAATAACAGTTATTCTTGGCAGATTCCTGAAATCATTCCACGTAGTGCCTTCCCACTGCACCTTCCTGCACTAGTGCTAAGCAAATGCCACTCACCTGAGTGTGTGTCTGTGGATGGATAAACTGTGGGCAAAGCTGTGAGAATTCACTGTAGCTTTGGAAAGCTGGGTGTTAAAGACACAGTTTCTTATGTCAGAAAAATACTTTTGGATCCACAGATCATTTTCTGTATACAGACTCATGTTCTAACTAAAAATACTTTGGTCCGAGGACGCTATTTGTTTTCTACCCCTCAGTGCAAGCAGCCTCGATCTACAGAATCTGGACAGAAATTATAACCAAACTATTCTGAGAAAACAAATCTTAAAAACAATATATGCAATACAGCTGTTTAGTAGCTCCCTGGGGCTTACTGGTGCTTACTGCCAGCTCTCAGCTCTTTTTGCTTTACACTGGGAGGGCCAATTTCTTTAGATTACCTTCTGGAGTATGTATGTCTCTCTCCCCTCCATGCTGTCACCCTAGAAGGCTCTAACAAGCCTCCCGCTGCCACATTCTTGTTCTCAGGAAGATCTGTTAACATTTTTGTCTCCTTTTGATCTCTGGACTCTTCTCCCAACACTTTTCACAGCCTCCTGAAAACAGGATTCTCGAAGTCAACGCTTTGCTTATTGTCTCCCTAATGTAAACTTCATTTTCTTTTTTCATCTGGGGAGCTATTTCCGTATTTGTTCTTTCCACACCTACTGGATTCAAGCTACCTGCGATTTAATAATCACTCTACCTGAAACCAACGCTAGCACCTGTTTATTGCTCAGCAACTCATTTGCATATCAGCATTCGGGGATTTATAGCTGCAAGTTCCTTTCCCTTGTGCTGTTCAGTTCAACTACGTTGAGGTGCAACAGCTGACAGTGGGTTTTACACGTCAGGATGTGATAGTAGAGGAGACCTCTATAGAGTCCATGCCTTTGGACCTGTTGCGGGATGGAAGCCGAAACAAACCAGCCAGAATAGTAAGAAAATACTTCTCAGCCTATTATATTCCCCCCAGCACCACCACCCCTCCAATTGGTTAAAATAGCCCAGTATTCGGTACCACAAAGGGCTGTAATTTGTATGGAATGCCAAGCACTTGGAAAGCACAAGGGGACACTGAGTGGGGAGGTCCCACCCCACAGACGCTCTGTCCCTTTCAAGCCATGGGAATCCAGGCTGCCTCCCTCGACACGAAATGCAGCCTTAAGAGATGAATGCTGATCCCAGTCCTAAGAATAAAAAAGATGTTTCCAAAATGGCACAGCTCTCCCTCAGCCCAGAATCTTTCTTTTAAGACAATGAAGCTTTTAATAGGTTGCCTACAAAGGAGGAACGTGGAAGGTAAGTTTACTCTTCATCCACAAATGAAATCTGATTATCCAAGGCTCAGCTGTATGGGACAGAGAAAGTCTCAGCTCCAGGGACATTAGGCCCCAGGGGGTGCCACTGTCACTTCCAACACTACTTGGCATGGAAGGAAGACTAGAGAAATAAGAAGATACTGGAGGGTAAAAACAGGAACAGTCGACCTCTGGACACTCAGGCTTTGCCCTCCCCTGCAGGACACCTTCATGAAGGTTTGTTCAAAGTTTTCCTACGGTTTCCACTTGATTCACACTACTCTAACAGTTGAACCGGTTTTAAAACAAGCAAAATCAGTTTTATAAAAGACAAAATTCTGGTTCGGAAGACAGGAAGACAGATGCTCTGTTTGTTTTCTGCTCTTCTGACTGGTGACAGTGGGCACACGGAGAACATGTCATGGTTCTGCATGGATTTTCTGTCTCGTGCTGGTGTTTTTTGTTTGTTTGTTTGTTTGTTTTCTTCGCTGAAACTCTCCTGCATGCTCACGGTTTCATATCAGTTGTTTCCCACACTCACACTATTTTCTTTCTATACTGGAGTGCCAATGGTAGCTAAGCCACATCACCCAAGCTACTGTTCCTCCTGTGGAGTCGTGCCTGCAGCTGAGTGGTTGGGTGGACAGTGGGGAATTTCCCACTTCAGCCTTATCGGTTACTGGAGGCTAACTGCCGTAAGGACCACAAATCAGAAGCCTACAATAGCTATGAGCAACGACCAGGATTTAAAACCTGGATATAGATTCTACTTAGATGGCACAATACAGCAAAACTGTCTTTCTGCTTCCACCATTCACCATCCTTGCTGGACTACTAGAAAATCTACTGCTGAGATATGTTTTCTTTGCATAAAGACTGAAGAAGGAAGAAGACTCCATCTCAAAGACTCAAAAATTAAACCACGATTAGAAAAGCAAAAATAGCAAAAGAATTAGCGACGTCTGCTACTACTCATTGTATCTCTCTTTCATAAGGAAAGAAAATGCTACAGGTACCAGAGACAGTGGGAAATCAATTAGTCACGTCACGTTTGAGAAATTCCATCAGATCTCGTGAGCTGTGCAGGTCAGGCAGGATCAGGTCTCCCAGACTGCAGCAGGTGATGCTGCTGAGCTAGCAGCTGCATCCTGCTTTTTTTTTAAGTCTCAAGAATAGATGACCCCAAATGGTATTAAGGGCAGCTTCTGACAGAGATGCTATCCAACACGAGATGTGTAAAATCCAGGTTCTTAACACTTTTGATCATTAAAATCAGAAGGTACTTCTGCAGGTGAAAGGACACCAGTTGCAGTGTTTCAGATTCCAACTGCTGAGGTTGTGCTGTCCTGGGAGCAGGGAAGCAGCTGGGACACTCAGCTCTGGGAACCTCACCTCCAGTTGTTTTGTTTGAGGCTCATGGAAAAAGCCCCTACCAGAAGAACTCCGAGGAAGCTGCACGTTCTCAATTCTTCCATTTCCAAATCCACACCTAGGAATAACACGAGGTGAGGCTTGCAGGCTGTGGAGCATTGTGCTGCGATATTTGGCCTCTTGGGAAACAGGAGGTCAGACGACCTTCTGAGGCGAGCTCTGCTGGAAGGAAAGGATCCTTCACATTACAATGTTGTTTGTGTGTTCCCTGGCTTTCCCCTGGTGCAATTCACTCACCTGCAGGAAAATTTTTGTCCCACCTAACCAAAGAAAGAGAGTAATTTTCTCCAGGTTGGTGAGTTGGCTCAGCTTTTACCATGCAGTCAGGCAAGCACGAGAGCTGCTGCAAGGAGGAAATGGATCACAGAACCACAGCATGGCTGAGGTTGGAAGGGACCTTTAGAGGTCACCTGGTCCAACCCCTCTGCTCAAGCAGGGACACCTCCAGACACCTACCCACAGAGTTGGGAAAAGGGAAAAGAAGAGGAGTGGGACTGCCCCTTTCAACTGAAGTGTGAGCTGTTGGACTAGTTCAGTCTTTTCATGTAAATTCCCTCTTGGTCCCTCTTCCCTCTAGACAGAGAAGGTGCCTCGAGGCATAGATGACCTGATCACCACCTAGAGGAACCTCTCTTCCTCAGAGGAGAGTGCAAACCTAGTACAGCAACCTTCCTGACTTAAGACTGTACTTAAATCTTTTGCCTAATGGGGGTAGAATTAAAGTATCTCCAGTCAGTGAGGTAAATATGGGCCGTGGTATCTGTGCTTTAATTCATTCTTGCCAAAAGGTCAGTTTAGATGGACCCAAAGGGAGGACTGCATTATACATCTCATTTGAAACAAAAATCTTCCTTTTCTCTTGAATACAAGCTTTTTGCTCTTCTGACTAGGCACACCTGTTTTATCTACTAACGCAAATCCTTGCAGCCACGTGTGCCCAGGGGAAAGGGGGAGTGTAATAAATAGCAGAAGCAAATAATTTACCCAGTAAAGAGCATTCCATGCTTTCTGTATGCAAATTCTGCATAAAAATTCTACATATATGGTGCAGAACTGCTCTGACTCAACTCTAAAAATGTTCAATGCAAACACAGCTGTTATCAAGTGTTGTTCTTTCCAAAACTCCATTCAGTTTGATAGTTATCGCTATGCCAACTGCATTCCCAGTACAAATCTCTCTTTCCAAGACTTTAACAACTGCTTTACACATGAAAAGTTCACCCTGAAAGTTGGTGCTCTGGATCTCCACCCAGTTGTGTGCTTCTCCCTCCTAACGATAACAAGTCAGCCCAAATCAGCTCTAACAGATCCTGACCAAAGCGGTTCGGCTAATTTAGGTTTTTTAGAACTACAAATATTTGTAATTTCAGGAGATATTTTATAACATCCCTGTTCAGCAGAATATTTTAGTGCCTTTGAGTACATATTCAAATCTCGCCGGTGTCAGAAGACATATGATATATGATGTTTAACCACAGTATCTGGTAAAATTTGCTAAAGTGTTTGGAACTGTAATAACACTTTATTCAAATACCAGTTTTTGAGGGCTAGGGTAGATCAGAGCAGTATTTTGGTTGACTGGTTGGGTTGTTGTTTATATTAGCTTTAAGGAAAATATTTTTTTTCATCCAGCTACAGAGGATTTTATTATTTTTTAAGAATCAAAAGTCTTTTAAACTCATAATTCTACCAAACTAAAGAGGAAAGCACTTCACTTCTACTTCCTTCAGGGGGCTGATCACAGGATCTAGCTGTGCATTGTGTTCTTGAGAAAACATCTAAAATAACTCAGCAGCTGGCATTTTTAAATGTCACAGGGACAGTAAGGTCAGCTCCCCAGCTGAGGTCTATTTAACTCAAATCAGGACCTGAACTGTTGATCACAGAATACGGTTTAATATTATATGCATGTGTGTGATTCAGAAAATCTGAGCTGATTCATTTCAGTGAATGCCTACAAGGGAGATGGGAACTTACTGCTCCTTTGCGTCCTGCATTTCCTCCACCCTCATCGAATTGATTTCTGTGTAGGAAGCAGAGCTGGCAGCCTTGTCAGGGCTGCTGCTCCTCATCCCTTTCAGATGGGTGGACCTTTTAGGCTCATCCTTCCCAGCACACCAACCGCTGCAGAGCTAATGAGGTGGAGCAGGTCATCTGCACACACAAAAAAAAAAGAATGGGAACAAACCTCCTTCCACTCTGAAGCAAAGACAAGCATGTGCTGCAACCTGTAGTACTTAAACGTAGCACATCTAATACCAAGCCTCAAGAGAAGGTAATTCAGAGTGCCCCAGAAATGATGATAGCTGTAAAGCCCAACCCTACAGCTGAAACTCCATTCTTAAGAGGGAAGGAAATTCTCCTCTGCACAGCTACAAACTGCTCGGGATGGCCTCTTACTGCAGCATGTTCCCTCTCCCTCATTAGCTCACCAAGCAGCAGCAGCAGAGGCAAGCTGGGGGTTACTGATGCATTGTAATTACCAACTGATAGTCTGTCACTGGGAAAAGCAGAAGAAAAATCTCTAATTAATGCAGGCCAATTACTTTAATGCTTCCTTTTGCTGAAGCACAAGGTGGAGCTATGGTAGGGAAGATCAATAAAAAGCCTGTTGGCTATTTCCATCTCTTACCACCGGTAGTAATTTAAACAGGTTTGACTTCATCTAGGCACAAATATAACTTTGAGAAGAGCAGAAAACAAAGACATATGGGCCTGCCCACTAGCAAGCCAGTTGTTAACCTCTGACTCTAAACAGTGATCACACAAATAATCACAACTGAGGAGTCCTGGTCTGACCTGGCAGCAGGCTGAGCTCCATGATACCACTGCCTTCAATATCAGAAATGGAGACTGCAAAGCACTCCCTCGGGGTCTTTGGGGGTTTTTATGATCACTTCTGGGATTCTTGAGTGGTCAGCATCAGGTACAAGTGTTGTAAGTTCTGACTTTGATTTCTGAAGCTTATTTGTAATGTTTCACATGGGCAATGTACTGAGGGAATACAAGCTGTGAGAAGGAGCTGTCTGGCAGTGGAGTTTCTGAGAGTATTCCCAGAGCTGAGGTTGAGACTTTACTTTGTAGTGCAGTTTCCCAACAGCAGCACAGACGGAGAGTCAGCAAGAAAGGACTGAAATTTGGCATATCCAGTGTAGCGGCATATAGCCGCTACACTGGATATGCCAAATTTCAGTCCTTTCTTGAAAAGATAAAAATAATTGCCTTTATGAGGTAGAGCTAATAGTTCAGGTGGAGGAGAAAGTTTGCAGAGGAACTCCCTTCCTCATTAGGCAGGTCCAACTAACTCCACAGGGACTCACAGACTCTACCAGAAGAATCACATAAAGTCACAAAAATGACTGAAAATATGTCACAGCAAGGAGGAAACTTGAAATCTTTACCCTGGGTGTGTTGAATTATATCTGATATTGCAGGCATATGGAGAGACTGCCTTGCAAGAAGAAGCTGGAGGAACAAATTGAGAATTAGCTCTGGCTCAAATCAGACAGCCTTCAGAGGTCAAAGACACAACCCTCGATTCACCCAAGTTGATAGACAGTCCTGCTTGAGAGCTCTGTGAAGGAATCTGATTGAGACAATCTGAAAAAAAAATAAAAGGAAGACAACAGAAAAGCTGGTAGTTTTCCAGGAATGAAAACAACATTGCTGAATGGACACGGAATGATTTCAAAGTTCAGGAGGGACTTCTTCAGTTACAGTCCACGTTGATACCCATGACATTATGCCAGGCACCATCCTGCAGCTCTTGACAGACTGCAGGAAAGGGTTTTTTAGTGATCTCAGAAAACCTTCGAAGCAAGGACAAGTATAGCAAGTGAAAATTTAGCTATTTAAGTAAGCAGTGAAGGAGAGGAGAGTTGGTTTTGCTGAGCAGTGAAACCACTGCAGGGAAGAGGGCTTTTAGGCTCACACAGAGGGTTAACAGCCGCTTGGAAGATAGGCTCAGTCTTTATACCAGCTATGTCATGGGAGGTTAAAAATGGGATAATCAGGATACAAATGCCTAAACGTGTATGTAATCTCTAATTGGTCAAGAGTTCAACCAGCAAATAGCACTGCAATTCAAGGCATTAGCTAGCCTGAGGATATCTCCCTATTCCTTTGCTGGAGGTTACCAAAGCACAACTCAGTAAGAGATCAGCCATTTCCTAACGCAGAACCAGCAGTGCAGAGAGGCAATTTCAGGGCATGGTTAAATGGTACCTGTGAGCCAATCTAACAGCAAACTGGCAACAAAAAGGCTGGTTCACCCTTCTGCCTCTCCTCTCCTGTGCCATGTCTCATGCTCATCTACGTGCATGGTGAACTTGTGCAGGAAAAGGAAAGACTACAAAAAGCATTCAGATACTGAAAAGGAAAGCTCATCATATGAGCCTTACGAAGTTCAGTCTATTGAGCTTGATGCATGGAGAAGAGACCTGGCAACCAGGAACTTCTTGACTAAACAACAGCAAAATCCTGTGGCTGGATGCAGTGGAGTGGAGCCAGATGAATTCAACTCTAGAATAAGAAGTAATTTCCTTCTAATAAGTGCTATTACATATTGGAACATCTTAGTAAAGTATGTGGCTGACTTTGTTCCCCTTAGCCTTTGAGCAAGACCAGATACACTCCTAACACAATGCTTTAATCTCACCTCCAGAAAACACCGGACAGCCTACGGGAACAGGAGGCTGGAAGGAGATGAGCAGTGGTCCCTTCTGCCCTGAGAGCCTGGGTACAGGTAGCAGGTACTTCTTTACAAAAATAAACAAAGACTCTCTTTAAAAGCCAGAGCGTAAAGTGATCTGATTGATGTGGTCTGATGCAACAGACTTAGCTTTATTGGCTAAACCAGCAAACTTCATCAGCTTCCCAGGAGTCCCATGAAACCATTCTAATGCTCGCCCTTTCAAGAGCATTGCTTAAAAAGAACTTCAGCATGAGCAACTGCTAAAAGGCAGATCAGGAGACCGGAGCTGTTAACCTTTGTGCACAGTAGTTAAAATACATGGTTTACAGATGTACATTCACATGCATGAAGCCAATATGAACCTGTTTGTAAAACCCTGCTGCTCCAAGGTAAAAGAATAATCCTTTGAGCAAATAAGCAGTACGTAACAGCTGCTCACAAGAAAAACTTGATTTTGCTACAGTGCCCAATAATTTATATAACTGATTTTCAACCTGCGGTCAACGGACAATTTTTAAGGAGTCAACAGCATAACAATAACAGCAACCTTTTTGTCACAGGCTTCAAATCACCACGCAAGAGGCTGCACCTCCTCTGGGCAACTTTTCAGAGTCTGTAAAAGTTGAGAAGTTTGGAAACCTCTAGGTTTGATTTTCAGAAGCCAACAACTGCCCTAATTTTTAAAAACATTCTTGTGATTTAAGAAAAAATAATATTAGGAGACAGATCAGCAGAAGTATTCCAAGTTTTCTGCAAACTATACTCCTCTAAAGAGCTTTATACTCAAAAAGTGAAAAATGAGAAACATCGGTTACTTTTATTGTCCCAGCTAATTGTCTTTGTTTGGTTTTCATTTTCTTTTCTTCCTTTGTTTTCTCCAACAATGGAATAAATCAGAAAAGCTATCGTATCGTATTTGATAAACAAAACCTTTAGGAAAGAAGGCACGTGACCCCAAAAAACACGGTGAAAGCTCCCTAACAGCTGGCCCTTCCCAGGGCTGGGACATCTGCACTGTCAGCTATTCTCCAGACAGGCGGGTCTGAAGATTTCTACCCGCACAGCACACACCATGTGGGCTCCCAGCCTACAGTACAGCTCCTGAAAGTAGATTTTGATGGGTCAAAGCCATTTTATTGAATTAGCCCTTTATTGTTTACATTAAATCCAAGTGAGCTCACAAATACTGACTTATCCTTCTGAAAGGCTGGATTATACCGCGTGGCTCGGATGCAAAAAAAGCTTAGGGTTTTTATACTAATTACTTCCAGCATGAGGAGTGCACGGCCCAGAAGAGCATCAGCTTCAGAGACATTGTGCTGGGCATTTCAGTGCAGCAACTTTTGCTGTCTTTCCCTGCCCCAGGATGACTGCTGCTCCATGACATAAATTTGGAGGGGCACACTGTCATTAAACCCCATGTTGAGGATTGCTAAGTCTGGGGCAGAGGGTAGGAGCAGCCCTTTCCATGTGTTTCTGGTTGTTTCATCCACCCTCCCAAAGCCACTGTTGCTGTGAAGCACGTTGTAGCATCATTTCCTACCCCGAATCACTCTTTCAGAAAGTAAGAGAAGAGAAATGTATTAGCTACTTGTTACTAAGCGAGTTTTGGTTCATTTACACTTAAGCAGCTCCATAATCCATCATGTGCAAAGTTTCCCAGCCTACAAAACCCCAGGTACTTTCAGCAGCCTGAAAAATTAGAGGTGAATACAGATGTGGAGATATTGGAGACGTGATTTGCCAGGATCACTGTCATTGCTGGACATCACAAGCGCTACAGGAAGACAAGATGGACAGACAGACAACATGCACATGACTCTTTCCCATTATGTGTTTGCTTCTCTAAACGAACCTTCATCTTTCTCATAATTAAACAGGCACCTGCTTTTGCAGAATGGACACTGAGTTTCTGGGCAGCTTTCATGGCCACCAATGGAATTCTTTCACAGGCAAAAAAAAATCTGTCAGGGAGTTTAACATTTTGTATGGGCAAAACAGATGTCCCAGAAACGCACGCAGCTTTCACTGAGTAACTTTGCACAAAGTGCCATCAGATCTTCTCACTACACAAATTACTACCTGGGGCCTAGGGTCTGTTGGTATTTGTTTGAGTGATGATACTCTGTGTAGCTTGTGAAACAGAACAAACAGAAGGCTTAAACGCAGCCTAAAGATTTGTGAGCTGCTGATCCTACAGAAAGGACACCTTTTATTGCTTTTACATCCAGCAGCGTGCAATACAACGTGGGTTTTATGTTTGTTGTTATATATTAAGCAAAACCTTTGCTCAAACTCTAAATTTCGGCGAGGAAATGTACAGATCTTTACGTGGGCACAAGCTGTGATGTGGAAGGTAAGGCTCACAAAAGGGGCTTGTTTTAAATCTCGCATTCAATAAACTGCTAGAAGAACAAAATGAAAACAAGCTATTGTGTTAATCTCCAGATTAGCCCTCATAGTCTGTCAATTTAATACTGATTAGTAAACAATGTCCATAATTAAGCTGTTGTTGGAGACACAAATGCCCCACGAGCCCGAACTAATGCGTAGTATTCAATCCTTTTACAAAGGATGGCAGATACAATTCCAGGAATGTTAATGCTGTCAAGTATCCATGATGCACATAACAAAAGAGAAGGCAGGGAGTTGAGGTAATTAAGCTCACACTGGCCCTTCTCTCCAACCTGTATTTGTTTATTGACTAAATGTTATTAGGTGTAGTAAATAAAATGCCACCGAGTCGTGGGAGCTGGGACCAAAAATGGCACGAAGTTTATGGGGCCGTCAAACCCTGGATTCCCCTGGCATCAAAGCGCACACATACCCTTTGCTAAGGCTAGTGACAATAATGTGCATGACAGGGGTCCATGGGGCCGTGGTCCCCTAATTGTTTAGGAGACCTTTTAGGCTGGTTGCAGACTGCATGTCTTGGTATTTGTGGAGCTAATTGCACTAAAATCCGCCAGCACAGTGCTTGCAGTGATGGGTTAACTCATTTATCCTCGGGATAATACTCAGCTCTTTGTCAGCCTGGTCTCCCGCATTCGCTCCTAGACTCTCACCCCAGATGCAGAGGAGGAGGAAGCAGGCTTCCCACAGTGCTGTCGATGGAAATTCACTGACTGCACAGGTGCAAGAACATAAACATTTAAATATGAAACAATACCGCTTTTCTGAGGGTTTTCCTTCACTCGTAACCCTTTCTGCTTTTCTCATGGGGGCCGCAGAGCCAGGTCTGAAGTTTAGCCCCTCTCAAACTGCAACAGTTGAGAACGGCAGAGGGGCTTGGCCTGGGCTCCTCTTACCAGCTTATTTTTGCACCCTGAATCTCATGGATCTTCAGTTTTGAATCAGCGCTGTTCTGCTGCAGAAGAGCCCGGAGAGGTTAACGCTGTTCCCTGTGACATCCTTTTTTAAGCTCACCTAAGAAAAGATGGGGGTGGACATAATTATAAGCAATCTTCTACACTGCTCTCAATGCTTTTCAGACGGGGAGAGAAGTGGCAGTAGCCACAGTCCGAACAGTGACATTATGCAGAAGAATATTTTTCCCTAATATGAACTCTGAGATTCACAAATTTGAGAATGAGAGAATTACATTTTGACATTTTTCCAGACTTCTTGATTTATGGCACTTTCTCAGACTTCTTGCCCCCGTATTAAACATACAAGCAACCACCCAAATGGTAACCACAGCAGTTCACAGGGGCAGAGCACTTCCTACCCAAGGATCTCAAAGGTCTTGGCCCACATTTGGTGGCATTGTGCAAGTTTCCAATAGGACGACATCTACTGATAGTCCCATTGCCGTTTGGACTTTATCACAAATTAAATTGTTTTGCCAAAGGTCTGAGAGAGTGTAAATTAGCGGTAGAACTCAGAAAAATCCTCTGAAGTATCTTCCCCACTCTGCTTCCCAGACTACCCATCCAAATGCCAAGTGGCACTGACTGGCTTCCTGTTTCACCATGTGGTTTGATTGAGGTGGGTCACAAGTTCTCAGAACCTTTGGCCAGGTGGGACTTAGCTTCTTGAGAGCTAGAGGAGCACAGCACCTCTGCCATTCCTCCCCATCGCATGACAAAATCCACTACACACAGTGTGCAGCCCTGCCTCTTCCACATCTACAGGCTTGCTAGAGCCAGCAGAGAAAGGAGAGGGGAGCAGATGGGAGTTGGAGCATGCAAGCAGAGATTAGAGGTAGTGCTAGACCACAGCACACCAATTTCTTTTGGCTGAAAGTGCGATGGAATCACAGGCTCGGTGGAAAATGTTCCTTCTAGAAATAGCACAGACTGATCAGTACCCCCAGACTCCTGCCTGACATTGCTGGGACGCCGTGCTTTATCCCACGCATCAAACTCTCTTCCCACTACAAGGTATAAATTCTTTTCCATTTGACACTGGAGAGTCACACAAGAGACTCGAAGAGCTTTTACTGAGCCATACAGGAGATTAACAGAGGAATAACCTACTTCTCTACTTACTCTCCTACTTAGAGAGGGAAAGGCTTTTTAGATGAAGACTCTAGTTCTGCTGAAGAGAGCATATTTGCCAAATAAGCCCCATTTTGAGCACATTAGCAAAAAAACAGGAGTAAGATAGTTCCCATAGTTCCACTTCTGGTTTCAGGTTGGCCAGAATAGAACAGACTTCTCATTGCTCGGCAGCAGTGGAATATGTGCTTGTGCCTGGATTCATAGAATAGGAGCTATCCCCCACCTCCCCTTATTCTTCCAATTGTCTGATCATGCAGCATACAACCAATTTGATTACAATTTTCAGAGGACTTGGGACATACTTGGATGAGAGATGCAACACAAGACATTTTAGAAAAGCATTACCTCTTCTCTCTGTAAGGATAATGAATAGACATAAAAATTGCTCTCTTTCTTCTACTGGCCACAGCCAAGAGCTACTGATTGACAAGGAAAATAAGAATGTCATAATGCACTTAACCAGATGTGAAAAGCTGAAAATGGAGGTGATGGTGGACAGCTGTGCTTAGCTCCTTAGAGCTGCCATTATCTCTTTCCTCAAGACCTGCAGAGGAAGAGTTTAAAACTTCTCTGTATCGAGACAGACCCTCTTGGTAAGAGATTTTTAAATTAAACAATTTAAAATTAACAATTTAAAAGTAATTTGTTAGCTAGAATATTCTCTAGACTAGCTATAAACTGTTTGAAAATCTGTTCTTTAACATTCACACAGAACAGAGAAGCTTTCATATGTCAAGTGCACTGCGAGGCAAAGCATTACCTGAAGCACCCTTCACTGATTCATACCACTGAGCTCCTCAAGCAGTCTCAGCACACGAATAAATTCTGCTAACAGCAGTTTATTCCTGTCTCTTCCAACACAGAGGCCTGAAGAGAGGCTCAGGCAGAAAGAAAATGTGCAAAGTTACCTACTCTATAAACATCCTCTGCTGGATCCAGCAAAACCCATGAAAGTGGGTCAGCCTTCAGCCCTGTCAGTCTCCCAAGCCAATTATTCATGGAAGCGCTGTATTGCACACAAAATTAGCAAAGATTTCTATTTATTCTATTCTATTTATATCATTTAAACTAACCCAGCTCCTTTTGCCTGAAACAGGACTCGCACAGGCACCCTTGCTGGCACAACTGGAGTGGCTGTGGCAGGCAGCAGCTGGAGGAGGCAGGTGGGTGGTGCAGGATCTGTCTCCACCCAGGGGAAGGCAGCCTCTTGACCAGGGTGCAACCAGGTGTAGGGAAGCCAAGAACTGCAGCGTGATCCTGGACAAACTGCTTGGGCCCAGATCCTGCAGGAGACTATTTTTCACCTTGCCTTAAGTTATTGCTAGGATTTACGTACTTAAATAGTTTTAAGATTCCATCCAAATTTCTCTGTTCCAGTTCTTCACGTGAAAACTAAGACAGCGATCCCTCCTTGCTTCCCGGGAATGTTATGGGTATAAAATCAAGTCTCTGAGGTGCCGGGGTAAGTATCTACAGAAAGAACCACTTCATAAAGTGAACAGAGCTTCTATTAAAACGCCTTTTGGGAAAACAGGGAGTTTTGTCTGTCCCCTCCGCAAACATCTCCCACTTGCCGATTTCAGCCATATGTGACTGGACTGAGAGGCTTTAAATCTTTTAAAAGCAGGTGCCTCTCCTCCATGGTAGGAGGGATAATTCAGCAGCACGAGGAAAAGCTCTGAGGAACACATGGTGTGACACACTCAGCCCTCACGAGAAATCAGGAACCCACAGAGCAAAGAGCCTTTACCTCTGCCCCAACACATAAAAAGCTTCAGTCTGACTTTGCTATTTCATAAATAAATAATAAAAAAAATAAGATGATGAGACTCATCAATATAGAGACTATGGTTAATTGTTCTACTCTTCAATGAACTTATTAAAAAATCACTTTGCCTGGCGCTGACTTTTCTTTTGTGAACATTTGTACTTCATACAGGGTTACCAGCCTGCAAAGACAAGTCTCCCCTTTTTCTTGATCCATCAGTTAGCTCAGCAGTAACCATTAGGCTGAACTATTTGGTTTCTACAGTCTCACATTCACTGTGCGCTTGTCCCTAACTCCTTGCCTGGTACCTCCTGTACCTGAAATTCCTCGCTGGTCTCCCATCCCAGCTGACAGAGGTTCCTGTGCTGTGTCTGTAACCTGTGAAGTCTCCACAGCCCTTCCTGGTGGGCTGCAGAGATCATCTGGATACGCAGTGCTGCTGAGGCTTCCTTCTCCAGCTGCTAGACTGTTACTGAAAGATAATTAAAGTGCACTTGGCACTTTCTAGGATTGCTTCCTTTGATGAGTCCAGAACACAGGTGCTGCAGTTACTGCTCTGCTGCAAAACGAGGAGGAAATGGTTTCTGTGACTGTCCAGAGAGGATATGGTCACTGTGGCTATGAATGGAAGCGTTTTCACACACAGGCTTCCACAAACTGAAGCAGCATGATAGACATTGGTTAGGATTAAGAATAAGCAGCTCCGCATTTATGCACACAAGAGCACAGAAACTGCCTGCTAAGGCAGACCTAAAATCTGTCTAGTTCAGCATTGTCCCCAGGAGAGGGAAAGTAGCAGATACTGAAGGAGGATTATATATGATGCAGGGCAAATACAGCACAGTTCTGACTGAGCTTCATCAGCTTCCTGCAATGAAAGGGACAAGGAGTTTCTGAGCCAGGGTTGCACCAAACAACCATGTGTAAAAGCCACCGAGTAACACTGGGGTTCTCTCTAATCTCTTCTTCAACTCCACTTTTATTTTTTGCCTTCTTACGCTGCTGGCAGGTTTGTTACGATCTGTTCCACTTCATAAAATATTCTGGACCAATTTACAATGATGTTATTTGTTCAAGTCAGTAAGGTAAATTGCCTTATTTCACATCAGCCAGTAGTTTCCATACTGCATGATATCTGCACACTGATTAGCTGCATTAAATCATTGGTTCTTACACAGATCAGCCAAACCCATTTGAATAATTCACTTCTCCCTTAGCAAATTAAGATCCAGCCTTACTCCATCTCCCGTTCTGTAAGCTTCCAAGAACTGGCTGTTGTTGCAGTTCACTGTCTGACCCCCGATAAATTTCAGTTTCCCATTTCTCCTGCACTTGATAGGGAAAATTCCCAGTTTGCTCAGAAGTCTCCTAGATTGCCTCTTTGTCCTCCAAATCTGACTGCTTTTCATTCCCCAAACACAGGTACATGGGGGATGCCCTGAAGCAGAAAGAAGGAAACACATTATCCATGACGTTAGCAAGTTTAGATAGAACTGAGAGACTGCATTTTTCTGTAAGCAAGGCCCCGGTCCAGTAAGAGTTTTTCACTTCAAGGGACTTCAGATTATCTCACAGGTGAAGTGAGCTGAGGCTTTTGTGTCAGTTCTCATTTACCAGGCAACAACCATAACGCAACTTTCACACCCTGCAAGGATGGAGCTTACAGAGCAGGGGATTCACAGGGAGCATCACCAGGCCCATCACTACTGCTGGCAGTTCCAGCTACCAGGAGCTAAAAATGCCATGGAAATTCATACTGCTCCTGAAGGCATCCCCTAAGGCAGAAGGAAAGTAGGTTAGAATTTGCTGCAAGAATAGTGGGTATTAATCCATCAAGACAGGAAAAAAACATGATATTGCAAAGGAAGATTATGAAATCAGATGCCATCTTGTGGCCAAAATCCATTAAATTTCTATGGTAGATACAATATAGTCCACAAACTATGCAGCAAATACAGAGACAAAAGAGAAGAAATTAAAGCTAAAAAGACTGGTAAGCTACTATGGAGACTTTTAATCTCCAAACCTGTAGGACTCTCTTTAGTGTGCTTCTGTCTGCAGGTGTACAGTCAACTCCTCTGCACTTCTGGCTGATAAAAGCCCATTAAAAGATAGCTGTAATTACTGAAATTGTCCCCCACATGTTGTCTGTATAAAAAATTGCTCTATGTGCTCTGCAAGTTTGCTCACATTCTGGCTGAACTGAGGCAGGAGGCAATGCAGGAAACCATAAACAACGTGACCACTGCATGCTGGCACCGGCTGGTACAATTAAGTGGCCGACGGCGGGGTCTTTCCCATAAGACAAACGCTAATGAGGACATAATTGTTGACTCCAAGACCTAAATGCTTCTTTGTTTATAAACAGGAGAGGTAGGAAAAAGGCTGCACAGAGGAAATTAGGATACAGATGATCAGACACTGAAGGACAGTGAGGATAAACACGTAAAGAGACGACTTCAAACTATGTTCTGTATGTTACGGAGGGAACAGAAAACATTCTGCCAATCACGGATGTGAAGCAGGAATTTCTTGAAGGTCCATCCCACTTGTGTTACACTGTCAGAGGCATGGAGTCAGTAGCACGGCCCACACCCTTCTCCTTCTATTGAGCAACCTTTTTCCAGATCCATCTTCCATCTTTTTTTTTCCTCCCCCTTCCCAGCTGCCAACCTGCCCAAATCTCTGGATGACGATCATTCACTCCTGGAGCAGCGAGAGCTTTACAGTGTGTTATTTCATGCCTTACACAACAAGAAATGAGAGGTTTACATCATTGCCAGGGAACATCACAAAAATTTGATGCTAGCTCTTCCAAATCTTGCGAATGATCACATATCTATTAATAGAGAAGCTACTTTTAGTCATTTAGATGATTTCAGATCACCTTCCGTGCCCCACACAGTTGGCTGTAACTAAATTACCTGTGTGGTCTGGGCAGCATACGAAGCCACCGCATGGCCAGATAAACCCTCTTGTGGCCCACATTTTGGATGACTCTCATTCTTGTTTCACAGTTTTGCTAACCAGAAATCATGCGGCCGTCTCACTGCACTGTGGGAGGACCCTGATTCTTGACTGTACTCATCACAAATACAGAAATACATTTCTAATGTAAACGCAGGCACCTATGGACACTGAAAGCACCTCACAGGATCAGAGACATCTGCACAGCACTGGCAACACACCACAGGACCTACAGGAGATCCGTGCCTTTCTCCACATCACCAGCTGGAGACCAGGTGGGACTCCTTCCAACACCTACAGTGGTTCTACACACCTATGCTTAGGCAAATGAGCTGCTCCCACCCCACGAGAGCACACGGGTCTATCCTTCTGAACACAAAAAGAAGTGCATTTAAGCTGGTAACAGCAGCAGTGGCGAGTAAGGGGTTAACCAGCACCATTAGTACATCGAGGAAATTGCCCCAACAGAAGTATAACCCACATGGTGGAAGACAAGTGTTATTCACAAGTTATTAATAAGAGCCCCAAAAGAAGGCAGCGGTACACTGTTCTGTTAATCTCATAAGCCCAGATGTTCGTGAAATGAAAAACAGCCCGAGTACATGACCTTTCATACTGATGTAAAGGAATGTTTAAGATATGATGGGATGTTATATATCACAGGATGTTAAAAACATCATGGAAAAATTCAATATGGATAGCAAAAATTTAAAGAGTCAAATACTTACAAAAACATATATCTGATAAAATGCAAAAAAACCCCTATCAAATCAGATTATACTTTTCCACAAGCATAATTTTACACACTTTTATAGACACCAGTGCTTGTAAAGTGTCAAAGTGCAATAACGGCAGGAATTACTGCCTGTAGAACTGCTACAGTTTCTTGCACACTTTCTCCTAGCCCGCAAGAAAACGTTTACTCTTGGGAAGATGTGCTTTATTCTGGTTCCTCTGCACAATAAAACGTTATGCAGAAAGCACCCTGCAGGCAAGAAGTCTGCGGACTTTATTGCAACCTGCTCTTGGAGTCAATTCTCAAAGTAATTGATTAATTTGGAAGCAAATTAATTTGTGGAAATAAGACTCTGAAATAAAATTTTATTTGACTGTCGGTCACCCCCTTCTCTTCTAGCACTGGTGAGTGAGCACAATCCAAGAACCAGAGGTATTGTTGGGAGCTGGGCAGGGAAAGTCTGTGTGCAGACAGCAAAGAATTCAGACATAATCTCTTGGTCTTCTCCCTTGTTTCTTTTCCTTTCAGATGCTTCAGCGTAAAACATGTGGTTTACACTCATCTTTGTGTAAACTTCTCTGGAGTGAGTTTCAGACAGAGGGCAGTCCCTCTGTAAACAAGATGGACAAAGCTGACACTCAGAATGTGTGGGAACATGTGTCTATTGTAGCTCTTCGTTACTCACACCACCTGCCTGGCGCGCATTCTGCAACCACACAGCGCTACGGGAAGCACCGGCAGACAGAAGAAGAAATTCCCCGAAATCCAAAAATTTGCCCCCCGCTCCCTGCATGCCCACCCTGGCTGACACTGAAACAATCTGGCCTAGATGAGGGGAGCGCGGGGCAAGTTTGGGAGGTCAGTTTACACACGGGTCAGCTTATACGTGAGTGTATACAGTATCGGGGTCTGTTTTCTATTTGCTTGTCAAATACCAACACCATAAAGAAAGGAATAGTACTAAATCCACCATTTTAACCTTACACATACCCACAATTACAGCTGAAATAACTCAGCAATTTTTGAGTTATACGAGTGCAAAGAAAGCATCTGCAACCAATCACCTATTTTTTGTTGGCTTTTTTTTTTTTTTTTTTGGCAATTCTGTATCTTAAAAATTGTGAATGCAGTTCTAGCTTTGTTTTTTTTTTTTTTTTTTAAACACAACCTTGTTAAAAAAAAAATAAAAAATAAAACAACACATGTGCTCTCAGGCTGAAAACACACATGCCAAATTCAGCCTGGAGAGAATTTTTACGGCTGAGTTATAAAACCCTGAAAATGGGGATTTATAATGGAAATGCTGACAGACCATTAACTACAATAATAACATAAACGGAGCAATAGAATTTCCAAGTTATCTCCTTTTTGTTTGTGTCAGCATTCCTGCAGCGAGAGGCTGCACAACGCACAGGCAGCGTTACCAGCACGTTGCTTTGGTCCTCTCCTACGGCGTTCGCAGAACACAGCGAAGCAGCAAAGCATCGTGCACGTGCTGTCGTGTCTCCGGGTGCATCCCGTCCTTCAGTCAGCTCCAAGCATCCGATTTTGGGGTTTGCTTTGAGAGGAATCCTGCCACCAAGCAAAGCCAAGCAGCAGGACGCCCGTTCACCTGTTTTGCTCTGTGTCCTGACAACGGGAGAGCAAGTCACTGTGTGCTGATGCCACGCCACAATTTCCACTGCCCTGCATGAGCTTTGCTTCCAGCTTTCTGCGTGACTGCCCAAAAAAAAAGAGGGCGATGATAACCACTCGTGCTGGCTGGTGTGAAAAGGGGGCACATGAGGACCCCTAAACACTACGGCTACACGCTCTATGCCCTTCCTCTAAAAGCACAAACTGTGTCTTCTCTGGGAAGAGGAATATAATGAGAACACGTAAACTATCAGGCCGCTCAAGATAATTTGCTCCCTATTACAGCCAGGGACAAGTTGTTTAAAAATAAAATAAGCAATGGCCCACGCTACAGGATCTGTGTACTCTTACCAAAAAAAAATAGCTCTTAACGGTGAAGACGTGTTTAGCCCATTGCTAGCATGTAGCTAGTTTATTACAAAGCACGTACTCCGAATGGAAACACAACCTCAAATTCACTGGGAATGAAAGAGGATGACAGATTCCTGTACATTTACAATTTTGGCAGATTTGGGGTTTTGAAAGGTACTCCATTTCACTGGACTTCTGACTCGTTCCCTGTCTCATTTGTCCTCTGCATCCTAAAACACCTGACATAACATAGCCAGTATCGTTATTCCCATTTTACAGATGGTTAAAGCAAGGCACAGTGGTGAAATAAATTCCTAAATATTAAATATCAGGTTGCTTCCAAAACCCAGGAAAAGGACCCAAGTTTTCTCCTCTTTATTTAAGTAACGTCTGCTGTACAACCACAGATTTCAACCTTTTTAAGGGTAAAAAGGCTAAATATGATGCATGGATTGACAGAATCCATCTGCTTCAGAGAAGCCCTGCTTCACTCCAACAGTGACTAGAAAGCTGCAAAATGACTACAATTATCTTTTCACAATAATCCTGTACAAAAACGGCAAGTTTCAACAGAAGAAGAAAGTAGCAAAGCAGTCCTTTTCTGCAAGCACCATCAGTGACTTCTGACAGCCCCTCCCTGCTCCCAGCCGCTCCTGACATTCAGCAGCTCCCGCGGAGGGGAACCGTTCTCTTCAAGCACATTATTCTCCTCGCTTATCTGCATCAAAAGAACGAGAGCTACTAGTGGCCAGAAATCATTCAAGCTGCTTCCCTAAGTACTTCTGCCACTATTGCTTCCTTTTGTCCAGCACACGTGTCTCAGCCTTGTCTATGCTAGAGATATTTGGCATGCTGATCAGCTTTTGTCCCCCTCGCATGCCTAACACGCTGCAGAAACGCTCCCAATGGTGCGCAGGCGCTCCCGCCACTGTTTGGATTAGAGGGCTCGTAGATGACACATAACTTTGTCTGTTGTTTACAGCCCAGGATGATACAACAGACATTCAGTTGTCCCAGTGTCTCGCCAAGATTAGCACGTGGAAGAGCAGGAGCCGGCTGAGGCAGCCTCAGCAGGACAGAGGTTAGGCTTGTGGGCAGAGGGAATTGCTCCGAGGAGCACTGCGGTTCCCTGCGAGCGAGGACACGTGCTCACAGATTATCGAGAGCCTTCCACGTTCTGGAAGCTTTGTTGACTCCTTGCTGATGCCACCCCCTAAACCAAGGATTATTGCTCTGGAAATAGAGCTGCCAGGCTGCAGAACGTTTCCTGCTGTAGGCAAAGCTGCTGGAAGCATTTCCACCTTCCTGTCCAAACCCATCCTAAACCTCTCCATCCATTTTAACAATGCACAGTTCAACTCACCCAAAAAACAACAAAGGGATCCCTCCCTCCATTAACTTCTCTCCAACATCTACACAATCTAGGCAGGTCCATGCTTGAAAAGTGGAGAGAAAAAAAGGTGTTGTTTTTGTTTGTTTGTTTGTTTTGTTTTCAGATAAGCACCAGAAGTGACGTAATTAGTGGACAACCAAGTGTGGACCTGGCAAGCTGACTGCACTGGGGAATGGCAATAGGTGGCTATTCCCTGAGGAAAGCTTACCACAGCAATCTCTGGCCTCACTGGCACAGCACAGAAAAGGTTGGCACCTTGGGGTTTAACAATATGGAGCTCCTCACGTTCCTGTTCTATGCACTCATCATCAAAATCCAACAGCAAAAATTAGAGAAGCAGGAAATGCTGAATTAGGGTAACACTTCCCCCCACCAACCATCACACAGCCCTAATTCTGTCCCTGCAGCAGTGCCAACCACTGTAACTCAGACTGCTCAAGTCTGTTTGAACTCCTGAGTGGCCAGCTCCAAAGTGAGGAGTAAGTGCATGGCTCCGAGCCACGTTTGCAGTACCTCCCTGCCAATTTCTGGCTTGTACTTCATCCTCCCCAGATGCAGGTTCATGAGCCATGACAAAATTTGGGGGCAAAGAGGAACAGATGCACAGAATCATTTCTCCTGGTTTGAGGTTTCAGCAGGAATGCTCCAGACAGCTTTGGTCAGGGTTGAGGAGAACAGGCAGGCAGCGCTCGGCGGTGATGGGAGCTCAGCACCTGCCCTCACCCCGCTCTGCACTCAGCGGTTTCACTGTGTCATGTTGAGAAGAACAAACATTCGCTATGTGCAGGCCTGGCTTTTAAAGTTACAGAACTCTACGTGATTTATAAGGTGTGATTACAAAGCTGTTTGAATTTTAGAAAATTAGAGGGGCTAGATTTTTTTTTTATTTAGTGCTTAAATTGGTTTGGCTATTTGTTTCATTACGGGAGATCAAAAATAATCCCGGTACTCACAACGAGAAGCAAAGAGCGTTTGAATATGTTGGAATAACCTTAAAAGCAGGTGGCTACCTTATTAAGTGTTAAATATTCAGAGCTGAAATATGAGCCCGTTTCCATCTAGGGCATACAGTAAATGGCTTCCACATATGAATAGCAGCCCATTAGCACAATAAAAAAATAATTAGTTATCCAGTTGAAATTAGAACAAACGTACTAAATGCAAGAATTTCAAAGGGTCACTTTAATTTCATAAGCCATTGTGCCAGCTGCATAGCCACGGTTCCCCTCATCTAAACAAATAGTGCAAAATAGAAATAACTGCTCTGAATTGTTGTACCCGCGGTATGGTATTTGTGGGAGGGGAGATGAGGGGGACAGAGAGGTTTGGATTCATCACGTACACAACAGAGTACCTTCAAATGCTCATTTCCTAACAAGTGCAGGGATTGCATGGAGAGAAAAGCAGCCTTCCAGGATAAGGTACTTGCTTGAGTCTCCAAAAACCCTAACCTAGTTCAGTGAGGAGAACCGAGATTGCTCTCAACATCTCCATGGAATACTAACAGGTCTCACCCCTGCACACACAACCCCACTTGTTGAACTTCTGATGCTTTTGGAGTGAAACACTCACTGGCAGGTGGGCTCTAAAGGGCCAAGCGTCCAGGGTTAATAAACATGCAGTCTATCAGCTTGCCTGCATTTTAATAACCACAATAATTTCGTAGGTATTCAGCAAACCCCAAATAATTTTATTTCTATAACAACCTGTGAGCAGTCAAATAGGGAATAGGGCGGTCTAGCACTAGAGTAAAAGTCCATAAACTTTTAGCCATATATGCAAAACTAAAGTTGTAACGATAAAAGCCATTTAGTAGTCCCTACTCATCCATTTCAGCTGAAGGGAGCTGTTTCTGTCACATGTTCCTTTCCTCCTGAGAGTTATGTTTGGTATTTTACACTAACTTCTGGCACTGTTTTCCCCTTGTTAATTGGAAACCACAATCACTTGTGGTGCAGTGCTTTGCTCTGCTTTCTGTATTTCTGATTTGCACCCAACTGTCAAATCTTTAACGGTGGAGAAAAAACACCTCTATCGTTAGGGCCCGTAATGCCACTGAGATAGCCCAGCGAGTGTGCCAACAAGTGAAAGCAGTTAGATGATGGCATATTTGTCCCAGCACTCCTCAAAGCTGACCTTCCAGCAAGTCCTGGCCTCCACACGTACCAAAAGGGTCCTTAATGGAAAGACAAAACCCAATTCTTTGACTTGTGTAAGAACAAGCCCAGTCAGGGCAACAGCATTATTATCCACTCACACCAAGACCCGATTCTGCAGCCAGATTCATCAGAAAGTGTTCATTTTGTATTCTAAGGGGAAAAAAAATTAGAAAAATACAAGTCTTCCATGAAAGAGGTCAACATTAGGTTTTGGGTTAATTAGGTACAACTCCCAGCCTTGCCACACAATATAAAATGCCCTGTGTGATGTAAAACTTTGCTGACAAGATTGTAATCACGGACACTGTTAAAATCAACATTAGTTACAGTGACTGCAGGACTGTGGGATCCCATAGGCATGACACTACATCTATATTGGTTATTCTCGTGCCTCAGCAATGAACCTCCAATTTTAAATCCCACCACCTCTCTACACTTGTAATAGTTACCACCACGGGAGGAAATTGGGTCATCAATACTCTGCCAAAAAATGTTTGCCTATTTAAACCATGCCTGTAAGTATCTCTTCCAAAGTTTCTGTGAACAAATCTAATTTTCATTCTGTGTACATGGTAAAAGTACAGTACATTCCAGCACTATCTCCCCCAGCAGTTAAATGCACACAAAAAGCACAAAACCTCCTTTAATAGGACAGCTTCCTACATACCCTCGAGGAATCTGCACAGCTTTAGTTTCCCGATTTACCCTTTTTGTTTACCAGGAACCACACCCGGACAGTTACTCCAACAGCATGTAGGGACATCTAGTGACCAAAGGAGATACTGCACATAAATAAATCATTGCATCTGCTTACTACACACCATTTTGTTAAAATCCAAGGAGCAAAGGACTTGAAAATTAAGAAAAACACTCTTCACACATATTTTTTTTTTTTCCTTGGCATATTTTCTACCCATTAAAACAGCCAAAGCTATGCCCATTCAGCCACTGTCTTCACATGGCTTGGATCTCATTAGGGAAAATCAGGAGGCAAAATATTTTTAATTTTACTCTACGAAAAGATTTGATTTTCTTTGAAGTAAGTGCCTTCCACGAAGACTTGTCTTCTTTGCACTGAACAACCAGATTTCTGAGCTTATTTAGAGGACATTCAGAAGTTTGGTTTCATTACACACTTCTGCTTTCAAAAATGCAACATTCTACATCACTATCATCTTTCTTCTTCCTTCACCTCTATAAATACTCTCATGGATATGGCACTGCTAAGTAAACCCATATTTTTGACCTGCTGCATGTCTAACATTTCTTCTTTAATAACTCCATGAGCATGGCAGGCTCTTCCTATTAACTACATTACATCATCATTATCAAAGACTAAAGGAAATTAATTTTGTTTTCCAAAGCCTTGGCAATGAGTTGGTTCTTTACTTCATCAGACATCTGCTGTTTTTCTACGTATGTCATTTGTGAAGCAGAGTTTTCCTTATGACTTTATTCTCGTAACAGTTTATCATGCCACACTGTTTACCAGTGAAATAAAGCGGAGCGGGATTTCTCATTCGCCATGTAAAAGTGTAAAGCTAACTGAAAGCCAACGCTATCATCTCTGTTTCACTTTCAAACACTTTCCTGGTTTAAAATAAAGCTCACCAAAGACTGTCATGCAAAAATAACCTCTCATGGTCTTTGCTTGAAATTTATTGCCGGTGCTGCGGTACTTTGTTTTAACAGATGGGACTTTATCAGCAAATTATGTGGGCAGGCCACCAACTTCCCTCAGGAATGGAGGAGTGCTAGTATTTACTTGGGCTCTTATCTATGTACTTAAAGCCATATTCTAACCACAAAATTCTAGTATCATTTATTGATATAAGACAAAACACAGAGAATCTTCTGTTCTGAAGCACACTGCATTCCTAACCTTTGTCTTCCTCATGCATGCCATAGGTTGCTGCTGTCAGATATTTCACACCAGCAAAACTTTTTCTCTTTTCCTTTTTAAGGTTGAACGCACTTTGCAATTTGTATTCATGTTTGCCATATAACTCCATTAATGCTGCGCAAAAGGGGACCATTTAGATCACTTTTCAAAATATTTATTTTGCTAAATAATTTGTTGTGGTTTTGCTTGGAGTTTTTCCCTACTTAACTACACTGTCACTTACCCCATAAATTGTATTCTAAAGAGGATTTTGCTCATGGCAAGTGCTTCTAAACTACAGCAACTGTTGCATCAGGAACTAGGAGGTTTAGTGGTGAACACAATAGGAATGGGGGCCAGTGCACCCTGGGTTTTCCTTGCTGTTGCCCTGTAGAGCTATTGCAACAGCACAGAAGGGCTCAAAGAAAACATCTGAGCATTTGTGAAACTTTTTTTTTTCCTTTTTTTTTCAGCAAAGCTCATGTATCACCTTCTCCTGCACAGAGGAGAACAGAGGGGTCTGCTGGTGGGGAAAGAGGCAGCTACAGCACTCTCATCTGCTCTGAGCAGACAGGAGATGGTGCAGATCCACCACGGCTTGGGGCTGCTCTAAACGCAGCACCCAGGCGGCATTCAGCAGGGTGGGATTACAAACCCAGTGCAATGCCACTCACCCTGCCACCAGCCTGGCTTGCACCTGTTCTGTGATGCAACCTAGAAAATAGAATATCCCAAGTTGTAAGGGAACCACAAGCATCATCGAGTCCAACCTCAGTGGTATGCTGTTAGCTCCTGCTGCTGATCTCCATGAGAAACAGGTGAGGGAGATAAAACTAAAATAATAATTTTAGGGAAAGAAAGAAGCAGCAATAAGCACAGAGTGCCACCACGAGCTGCCAGCTGCTGTGTCCTGTTACAGAACCTGGTATCTATTCTTACTCCTTATCAAGATCTATCTAGATCAGAATTTATTTTTGAAGTGCACTCTCAAACAAACATCTAGTGGAGGAATTTTGAAAATGTGCATCCTTTATCTTACAGGAGTCCATTCACACTGCACTCAGAAGAAATGGTATTCTGAAAACATGACACATAACTTATTAGAATATTTTCCTAATAAAATACTGTTTAACAACAGTTTGAAATAATAAAGATACTAAATTACTGATTTCAAATGGGAATGAAAATTACTAGAAAAGTATGCAAAAACCTGCAAAAATGTTTCCGTGGATTTTTTTTTTTTTTTTTTTTTTTTTAAGTATTTTGCTTCGAAATATTGAAAGTATCATTAAAACTGAACTATGCTTTCCTACTGGATGTAATTTTTTAATTTGTATGTGTCTGTTATAGAATCTATACCGCAGAACTTGATCCTGTCGTGATTCCCACACAAGCAACTCTCGTTTATTTAACATGTTGTACTATATTCTGCTTCTATATTTTATCTACTTCTCGCACTTCGCTTTGCGTATTGTTTCAACAAAGATGCTTTTACAGACTTTTTTTAGGTTATAAAAATTATCCTTGTGTATTTATTAAAAAAGCACTAAAATGAGTCTCAACATATATCGGAATGTTGGACTACGTTGGACTGCTGGAATTTCTTCATGAAGCCCAAATATTAAAGCAATGGATTTTAGAACCATCATTCAGCAAAATGAGGTTCTTTGTTAGACCTCCACTGCGCTGAGTGGGTATTGGATCAGATCTTGACGGCCATAGTCTGCTTCTTCTACCCCCAAATTGATTAATTCCTATTCCATAGGGAATAAGCAAGAAAATGTATCAGAAACTGAACCTTAGAGAATAACTGAGTAACACACATCTGCAAAGCAACCTCAAGAAGATTTGGTGATGGTTCTAGCCCATTTATATCTGAATTTCTAGGACTCCAAAGTTTGCGGTAGAGATATAAACCAAGTTGGGGGTATGGATCACTGTAAGAATACTGAATTTTTGGTAAACAAGAGCTAATATCATTCTTAGAGAAAATAAATAATTGCCAGAATTGTAACTGGTATGAAACCAGTGAAGTAAAGGCAAATTCCAAGATATTTTAGCTGAATATTACATTCAAATTCCGACATATAAGGATAGGACCTCATGTGAAAAGTGGGCCTGGATTTAAATTTTAAACTTTTTGCCATTAAAGATCAGGGTACATTTAGGTCACAGCTCAGTGCAGGTTAAGATCTCTACGGAATATCAGGTTTTTAAAGATACTTTTCATTTTCAGATGTGACAGTTAAAAAATCCTGGGTACAATAAACCATTTGACTTGGGGGAAAAGAAGTTGAGCTATAAACTGAAACCAAAGTAGCTCAACTTGGGAGTGTCCCAGCTGCAGAAAACTCTTAATTTTAAAACACTTTGATTGATCCCCAATCTCTTCGAATTACACTGCAGTAAGGACTGTGCGCCCTTCTGAAATCAGGCTATGCTTCAATTACTTCATCTGCGTATAAATTTCATTGTTATTTGAAACATATGCAAAACACAGATACCAGTATTCTCTACAATTGATTAAATATCTACCTCATTAAAGTACAAAATGTACGGGATAGGAGGCCCTACTGTGAGGGTTCACTTTGCATTAAGAATGCTAAACCTTGCCAGAGAAATACCATTCTGGAGCAATCCAGTTGAGCTGTACAACCTCTGTATTTTAGCAGCTGGACACTTAAACCACCAACACCCTTATTAAGGTTTTCAGCGAATTTCTGCTGACAGAGTAAAGACAAACTGAATTCTGCAAGCAAATTCCACTCACCTGATTCACTCAGCTAATCCAAATGAGCAAGGCAAGCAGAAACTGGCCTCAGGTAAAACCTTGCAGTGAAAAGCTTTGTCCTACAAGCCAACGTCTCTGAGAACCAAATGTGGATCAGAGTATTTCAGAACATTTTACAAAGTCAAAGTCAAAAGTGACTTTGGGAAACATGAAACCTGACAGGCTATTAGTCTGTTCTGGGGGACTATTACCTGCCAGACAATTATTTTCAACATTTAATTGTGAGGTTTGGAAAACCCTTGTGCAACTTCCCACGAGGATTCCCAGTCTGTTGGCCAACTGTTTCTTTGCACAGTGATCCTTCGAACATCCACAGTACTACTGCACTTGCTGCCCTTGATGCAACAGACCAACAGCAGGCATTCACAGACAGGTGCAAAATTTCACACTCTTGTTCTGAGATGCTATTGGAAAAAAAATAAAAACCAGAAATAGCTGATACAAACACAAAACAACTGTCCAGAAGGATGTAGGTACAGCTGGTGCCATCCTGGCAAGGAAGCAAGCTAAGCAAGTAGCCTTCAGACCTTGAGGCTGATTGGACCATTTTTTCCTGTCCTTCCTCTACAACCCACCAAGACCTGTGGTGCCTGAATAGCAGGAACAGCACTTCCCAGGGTCTTTCAGTTTTCCATGCATGCACATGTATGCAAGAAAGTCTCCAGGCATCCCAGTTTATCCTTGGAAAAAACAAACCCATGGAGGTACAGCTAGATCAGTTTGAACAGCCTGTTCCCAGCAGCCTTCTTTCTGGAGGAGAGAGGACTCAGGAGGATACAAACTGCAGGCGTGAACTGCTGCAGAGGGGGGAGCCTGCATTTGGCTGATATTTGTCACAGGAGCTCTCTTCTGGCACCATATGCCCCATGGATGGCAAGTCCACAAACTCCACAAGAAAAACAGAGGGTCACAACCACCACCCAAACAATTTCTGAAGTCATCTGTCCACCCTCTACATGCTCCTAAGCTGCTGCCTGAAAAGGTGGAGCAGGTTGCAGGCTGTTTTTTCTTCCCCTAGGGAGCACTACGCGGCCTAGGGACCACAGGCTGAGCACCCTTGCAATTCAGGACCTCTCCAGCCGGGTATCTTTCAGCCCTATTTTGTCAGGATGCTGTGAGAAGCTGTACAGCTCCACTCTGCTGCTGCACAGAGCAGTGTCTAGAAGGTGTAAAGCAGCCTTTGGTTAAACAAGGAATTTGAATGCATACTTGGTCAACAGGATGAGTTACAGAATTGTATCAGGTTTAAATCAACCTCTTTTCAACAAAGCACTTAAGTATGTGATTACCTTTAAAGATGTATGCTCCTCATTAAGTTGCTGGGGTTAAGTATGCCCTTAATGACCCAAGAACGATAAGAATATGCTTAAGTATTTTACAGATGGCAAGTTTCTCTGAACCAGGGATCTCATTACCGTCCTCAGTGAGCTAACAAAGGGACTGGCCGCTTCTGCTGGGGGGGAAATTGGATTTGTTCTTTCATGATACGAGTATTAAATGCAAACACAGGCTCCAGAACAAAGCCACTCCAATCCCCATGCACATCCTCGCTATGTTACTGCACTTCTTCATTCCTGAGCTCTGTGGGCACACCACTTCTGAGTGTGCAAGCGAGGTGAGTGCCTACCCACACGGCTGCAGGGGCAAAACACAAAACGTGCGTCCTTGGAAGATCAGTTGTAAACTTGGCATGAGGTTTGTTTTCTGAAATGCTGCTGTGAACAATTTGTCAGTGATTCGAAGCCTGACAAACAAGCCCCTTTAGGCTCATTCGGAAAAAGATTAGGAATGCTTCACTGCAGCTCAGGATGAAATACAGGCTTCGAAGGCATCACTTTTACTTATGACATCCAAAAACTATGTTAAAATAACAGTAACAATGCAATGCCAAGAATTCAAAAGTTAGGAAATGCCAAAATTAAGGTTGCCTGTACAGACTTCCTTCAGCTTATTTCTGAGCACACTTCACGACGCAGGTTTTCATTACATGATCATACACAATTTTTTCCCGCAGAACCACTGCCTCCATCACTGTGAGGTACGAAACAGCTTGAGGAATGAAGTAGGGTTGTCAAGGAGATAGCTGTCTGCAGAAACCCTCGCTCACACAGAAAACAAGCAATTATTCAACACTTTTTTCTATTCTTCCAGCCAAATTATAGCCCCGGGCTCTATCTTATACATGGCCTCTAGACCCCGCTTTTAGTACAGAATTATTCATTTCCTCATGGCCATCCCTGTGGCCCTACTGGCTTAAGTCTTTCACACAGGGTAGAAAGGTTGTCTTCACAGTAGATAAGCAAGAACAGAATTAGTAGCTTCCACTCAAATTTTCTATTTCCTGCTACTTCTACTTTCTGATTTTCCATTGAAATTCACATCAGGTACTTCTCCCCCTCCCCCCTTTGATTTTTTGGTCATGCCTACATACTTCAGAGGGAGAGCTATCAGACAAGCAGAAAAGGAATTATGAGAAAAGTGAGTTTGTTTGTTCAGATGGGAACTTCAGAGAATTTAGCTGCCAAACTCTAACAAGCCTCTTCTAAACATCTGTGAACATCTGTGAATCTTCTGAGAGCCATACAACTCGGCCAGATTTGGATAAAAAATTTACAGGGATGCCAAGAGATCACAGATATCAGATGTTCTGATATCGGAATATCTTCCATTTCCAGGTCAGATTTCAAGTGTTTGTCCAAAGCATCATTTAAAAAATATTTTCAATTTGAGCAACAACAAAAATATATCTTCCTGTAACCTCAGAAACAAGGGGGTTGGCTTGAGCCATTCCTAAAAAAGCGTGACAAGGATATAACCAAGTGGTAGCACAGTGTTACAACGTACAGCTCCAGGTAACACTGCAGATAGCATTACTTACTTTGCATGTAATTAAGGAAATGGAACTGGCAAGTACAAGGCTGACATCTTCCAGGTATTTTTAACAATACCAGAATCAGATGAAAAGAATTGTTTGCCTACTGACGCAAAGTAACCATTAACAGAGATAAACGCTGTTACCACTAACACGAGGTGCATACTGGAAGCTGTTCTGTTCCAAACTTCATAAAAGGCTGCTGAAAGGAGCGAGTTCACAGAGAGCCCACAGCAAGGCAGGTGCCGCGTCTCAGGGATGGGGTTCAACAGCAGAGAAGAGGCTGCTGCGATACCAGGCAGCAGGGGAACGGGTGCTCACTTCTGGGCGAGTCCCCTCCAGCACAGCAGCCAAGTCCTACAGCTGCTGGACCACACGGTGAGAAACCTTATCAGTTAGAAATGCTTTCTTTAAGCGATGTGATGGGGATGGACAATCCCTTCTGTGTCTTGTAAACAATATCATTTTTTACATCTTTCAGTAAGAGTGAATGGAGTGCTGCTAATTAAAAAGTTTAGAAGTTGGAGCAGGTATCGGTACGATGTGTACTGAAAGCATTCAGGTTCTTCTGCTGATATCAATCCAGATTCAAACCAATAAAGATTTAGGAGTCAGGTTTCTTGAACGTAAGGGTAAATAATATGGAAGTACATTAGACTTTGCAGTGACTCCAGAAGCTGAGACTTTAAGAGCCACATTAAATAATAAGTGCCTTGTGATAACAGTCTGTCCCCTCAACTTCTCTTGGAGAAAACTGAGATCAGTCACTGAGGGTTTTCACCTGCAGCCTTTTGCCTCTACAGAGCTTTTATTAAAAAATAAGAAAGACAACATAGTCTAATTGCAAGGTGGGAATTCTAAGGCTTGAGTTCTTTGTTTCCTTTCACATTTAATTGTTTAAGCCCATGCAATTTTCCTTGCCCATTTTAGCACCCTAAAATCAATCAAAACCTTTCTGGAGATGAACTTGCATCTGACCATTTGGCAGGACCCATTACATGCAGGAAAAAGGGATTGGTTTAATGAAGGCTTGCAGCGCACATTTAATAAAAACTGGGCTCTGTTGTCTCAACCACTCTCAACCACCGCAGACTTAATCATTGTGAGGTTAAGTCCCTGATGGTGGCTAGCTGACCTAGAAAAGAGAAGGGACCGGCGGTGTAAAACGCTGCCACCCACAACATGAGGGTGCTGCTCACAGCTTGGCGTGATCATTAACAGCAGGCACAGCCCATAGAGCAGGCAGGGCACTCAGTGCTCTCCTCTGGGCATCCCCCAGGTCTAAAACTTCCACCAAGCACCAAGGAGATCTGACAAGCACTTCCTGGCAGCTGGGGTTGGATTCCATTTAGCTGGGAAGCTTCACAAAGGAAACTGCACGATAGTGCTTTTTCCTGACCCAGTCCAGCTATTTTCGAGTACCTCCTTCTTCAACCCCCACCCTGAATTTCTGGGTTGCAATAAAAATATAAAAGCCAAAAAGCACTTGAACATGCCAGGAAAGTATTAGAAGCTTATTAAATCTGCTGGCAAAATGGTCAGTGCTATTCCCCTTCCTGAAAATGTCAAGAAAAGGTAGTCATTTCTGACAAATTTCCAGCAGAAAATAACGACTTGCAATCAATAACTGCCAAATAATATATAAAAGATAGATTTTTAGTGTAAAATACACGTTTTGGGGAATTTAGTCAAAAATTTTTATGGAAGTAGAAATTTTCTACATACACAAAAAGTCGGCGTGTTTTCTAAAAAAGATTCAACAGCAAATTTATGACCAACTTTAACATAATGGTTATTCTTTAATGCAACCTTTTATTTTAACAGCCCAGTTTCCTCACTGTCCTTTTTTTTCAGAGCCACAAAGAACAGCACCTTTGTGACTCCTTTCACAGCAATGCAGAGAGGGATCCTGGAGGGCAGCCAGTGGCAGGGTTGCAATAATTCCTTAAGGATTTGTGGCTTTATTAGGGGGATTTTTGTCCAGTGGACTCCAAAGGATATTCTTGAGTACAGCTTCTCCACCCAAGATGTGTGCCACATGAAGGATAGATGCATACAAAGGCAAACAGGAAAATTATTCTAGATGCAAAGGAAGATGAAGCAGATAAGGCAGTGATGTTAAGTATGCTTCCCATTAACTTAACAATGCTTTTAAAAAATAATATATTTACTTCTAATGCCTTTTAGAATTGAGCCTTTGTGGGGAGGACTGCAGATGACAGACACACTGATAGTGAAGGCAGATGCTGCTAGCTAAACATAAATCATGAAGTATGACAAAGTTTTTTCTTTGAAATAACTCTGAAATCCGATAAACATGTTTTTAGTAAGCCCAAGTATAAGATTCCTCCCTTTCTTCCGCCTTCACTCCTTTAGCCAGCAGTGAAGTCCCGCACCCATGGCCACCCATGGGGCAGGGCTTTACATCACAAGGCCCCAACACTGAACTGTGGAAAATAGTCTTTCAGCAGCAGGAACAGCATCTGGCTTCTTGGCATGCTCCACACGCAGTTGTGCTGACAGATCTAGACTTGCCTTGCACAGTGTCATCCAGGCAGGCTGCTAATGTGATGTCCCTCCCCACTTGTCCTCCTCCATGTCATTTTTCTTCTTCGACTCGTATTTAGCTGTAATGAAGCCGCGTGCATTCATCCCTACAGATGTGCCAACCCCCTCGTTACGCTTCGCAGTCAGCTCAGCCAAACATCCACGCTGAGGCAGCCTTCTACACATCTCTGTATGAGATTTCCTTACGAGACTTCTTTCTGGTATGCATCCAAAACCCAGCCCAACAAAGCAATGGGCTTTCCTCCACACCTTCATATCAGAGGACCTTAATTCCAGCCCAGCATCACAGCAGACCGCAGAGGTGCCAAGAAAGCTGTGTGCCACCCCAGAACTCCAGTTAGTTACAACTTTGATGTGGGTCAACACCACTTCGTATCATTTTCATGGATCTCTAGTGTCTGAATCTGGGATACCGGCTGTAACCATAACTCACAAAGCAAGCTGAAGCTGCACTGATAAAGTATTTTTCTTATTTGTTTAAACATTCAACATACCGAACACAGAAAACATCTCATGTATGAACCTCTTCCTTTGTGGACAGAACCACTCTATGGAGGTAAGGCCATTTTCTAATGTCACAACAATGAAAAACTGCACTGGACAACAACCTGCTGTGGATCCATTGACACCGATTTACTGAAATACAGGACACTACTTTCTAAAATTATCTGATGTAACTCACCTGAGTCTGACCAGCTGGTTGAATACGATTTTTCTAATAGATGTCATACATATTTCACCTGTATATGCTAGTGGTAAGTATCTCAAAAAGGAAAAAGAAGTCCAATTACAAAAAGACTTAAAGACTTCCTGAACAAAACTCTTCAGCATATCCTCTAATGCTACAAATTTGGACGAAGCAACTTACATGAGGCAAGAATCTGGTAAGCCTTTTAGAACTGAATGACCATAATTCCACGGCACCTGAAATAATTTTTCTAAAAGAACTCGATACAAGCTCAACAGATTGAAATGAGTATCTTACAGGCCTGATGTTGCATGATAAAAACTATACTGGCCATTTTCCAGCAAGGAACTTGAGCATGTGCTTATCTTTAAGCTTACGAGCAGTCCCATGCTTCATGCCTGAAATTAAACATTAGCTCAAGTATTTTGCTGGGTCAGGGCCAATGCAATTTTGAAAATGCCAACTCCAAAAGCAGGGATTGTTTTGGGAACAGTTATTCAGGTGCACCTAGTATGAGCTCAGCTGACAGTTGCAGGGAGGGATGAAAGCACCATTACCTTCCTGCTCTCCCGCAAACTCTGGGCTTGACAGTCTCTCATTTAACCCCTGGTATAAAACAGAACAAACTCAGGACTAGGTGAGTTTCTGCTGGATAAAATTCCAGCTGGTCTGCCACTTGCTATTAGGAGCAACTCTGGTATGGCAACTGATTAGCTCCATCCCACATGTCTGAATAGAACTGAATCTTCGGCTGCAGAGATTTTTGCTGAGCAGGACAGAGTTCTTGATCTTTACTAGTGCACAGCAAAAACTGGCCACTCACTAGATATTCTGGATGTGTAGAAGAGCCTTAACCTTCACGATGCTACCTACCCATCAGAAAACAGTGATAGCCCCAGCTTCCTACAAAAAAGGGAAAAGGAGTTTAAACTATTATTATTTTCAGTTCTTTACTTCATGTGATAATAAAAGATTGTTTTCAAGTTATTAATCTGACTAGGAATTTAGTAAGTGAATGTAAAATGAACCTTACACAAATTGCCTTGCAAAATATACCACAGGTAGACTTTTATCTCAGGCACCCAAAGTTAAGACAGAGGAAATTCTAAAACTTGGGCTTTAAACTAATTGTTCTAGTCAGTAACAGAGCATTCTGCAGCATTAAGCTGCAACTTCAGCTATTAAAGTAAATCAAAGAGAGAGAAGTAGAGATGGAAATCAGGAAGAAGAATTAAGCACTGCAAAGTTAAACCGTTCTCTTTCACATGTGAAATTCAGTATAAAATACTTCCCTATAAATAGTTGTCAATAAACACAACTGCTGCAAATGTATTTGGTAAATGTTGAGGTCAAAGGCCTCAACTGTTTATTGCCTTGTAAACTCAAAGGCAAGTAAATTTATTGCCTGAACGAGCTTCAGAGTATTGGCCATCATAAAAACTCTGCATCCAAGGTACAAAATAGCCCATCAGCTAGCACCACAGCCATTCCACACGTAACTCAGGGGCCACCGTGTGTACCATAACTCAAAGTATCAGAAAGTCTAGCGTTGCCATGCTGAATACACACCGCCACGGGTTAGCGCTGAACTGTCTGTCATTACTGCTAGAACTACCACTTGGTGAAATTATAAATTGTTGTGCTTTTAAAGGCAATTTGCCTCCTGCACTACTGCAGCAGAATGGAGCAGCGCATTTGCCTGGCATCCTTGTGCAGGATTGCATTTGTACAAGTCCCCAGCTGAAACTGGAGAAGCACCATACTAAGTGCTGTGCTAACACGCAGTATGCAGCAGCTTTTGCCCCAAATGTTTGTAATCTACATGAAAGCTTACAGACAGATGATGAGAGAAAGGATGCGTGTCTCTCTGGACTTTGCAGCTGGAAGAATGGGTTTCAGAGAGTTTATTTGATTTAGGTCTTGCAAATAGATGAGCATTACTTTAAACACGTACTCCTTTTGGCTAATTTTAAAAAGTTCTAATTGGTTTTAGAGCGTTCCATAAAATAATTACAACCATGGTTAGTGCCAAATCCTACCCTCAAATCTACTATTCATGACCATACTTCCAAGATTAATATGTTGAGAATCTTATTCTCTTCCAGCTCCAAATCTTAAAAAGTCCAGTTCAGGAAACATCAAAGTGTATATATATACACACAGTAAGTGTATATAATATATATTTATACATATATATATATATATAAAAGAAACTTTATACTTCAGGCCTCCAGAGTTAGAGCCCAAGAACTACATGAGTTGTGTCCTTCCTCAAGTATTCCTTTCTCCAGTAAATTAACGTAAATTAGCAGAGAATAGGTACAAATCTATAAAAAATGGATCAAGAGAAAATTCAAAACTCAAGCTAATGCAGGATATACTATTAAATATTTCACAATCAGATTGTTTTTGTAATTTAGACTGTAAACTCCACAACGCAAGAACTGATTTTTTCCTCTCTACCATGGAGCACGCAGCCAGTGACAGTAAGTTTGGGGATAACTCAATTTTTTGATTCTCTTCAGTTCTGTGGTCAAAAGGAGCTGTCCGGCTGCCCAAAGCTCAGCTTGGCAATTTAAACAGAACTGCAACCTGCCTTTGCTCTGTGTGTCCATTCTTGAGCAGCTGATAGTACCAGCAGATAACGCTGTGCAGTGTTATTTGAGAATAAAACTGTTGTCAGAGAATGAAGCACCTGACTGCATCTGCCAGTCAGAAATCGAACTAGCTACACACTTCAGCTGAGAACATACACATGTGGATAGGCACGTATCAATACACGCACAAGTATGAGTACCCCACATAGACAGGAAACCTAGCAATGAAACACAAACACCAGCCACACCTAAAAAAAATAAAATAAAATAAAAATCCACAGCTTAAATCAGAGATCTAAATACAAAAATATTCAGGAAGCTATATAGCTACCTCTAATTTCCCAGAAAACAGCAGCATCAGTGAAGCAAAGCATGCAGATATTTGTTTTCACTCTGGATGGACCTGTTTTCCAATATTGTTCCCATCACATAAAAGAAAACTGTCTCAACTTTCCTCCAGCCACTCCTCTGAAATGTTATACGACAGAAACTGCTGGTCCATCCAAGAAATCTACCCTAGTAAATTCCATTTGCTGCATGAACATCTTGTTAAATTCAACAAACTGAAATTTAAAATGAATGGCACTGCGTGAGGTGGTGTCACAGCAGCCCTCTATAACCCTTTTCTGTTTGTATTTGTAGGTTTTATAAATACACGATTAATCCAAAACAAACACAGCATATGACAAGGGTATTACTGAGATACAGTTACACATGAGTGGACAAATCAGAAAATTTAACAATTTTCTCCACCATCCCAGAATGGCTTTATCTCGTGCTGCTAACATACAGGTGGCCAAATCCCTGAAAACGCTGCACGCTGAGGACTGAAGCCTGTCCCGGATATTTCCGTGTACCAGAAATTCAGGGGGAACTCCGTGCCCACTTGCACTCTGCTAGGAGGAAATGAAAATGGAAGAGATCTCAAAGAGTCAACCAGCAACACCTCTCTGCCTGTCACTAGGATGCACACAACAGACCCGAAGCTCACAGGTACAGCTGTGTCCTCCAGACTCAGCACAGGAAACCCAACTCAACTGAGAGAAAGGGAGAAATGTTTTTCCTACTCCTTGCAACTGGGCAGGTTGCTGCCCTTAATTCTAGCGCAGAGGCCCGTCAGCTTATGTTTGCCTGACTGCATGCAACAGAAACACCAACCTTGGGTTAGAAAATCCATCTACAGGGTGTGACATGAGCAGTTCCATAGCTTTCTGTTCTTGCTTACATCACACATGACTTCTCTCCACACCAGGACCACCTAACACCCCCACTGCTGACAAGGTTTCACTTACAGACATTGACTCCTTGGAGAAGAGGCTAAGAAAGCAGTACCTCCCTCCTCAGTATCACCTAGCAGGGTATTAGCTAACACAGAGCACGTTCTTTGGGTTAGGTGGAAAGGTTTAGTGACCAGGCAGCATAGTGCCCTGGTTCACAGCTGGAGTCGGCCCCGATCTCTTTATTAGACCCCTCAGTCACAGGTGTATGACCCATCTTCGGCCTAAGCCTTCCCTCACGAAGAGTAATAATCCTGCACCCCCACAAAACCATGTTCTTGTAGCTTGTTATTAAAAGTTTGTGATTTTTTTTTGGCAAAACCACAACCATTTTTTATCCTCGATGAAATTCTCCATCAATTTGTGCTGTGTTGTCCAGCTAATCTAGAAAATAATTTATTCTCATGCCTGTGCAGGGCACATGATGCCACATGGAGAAGTAGGGCCTCAGCATCAAGGACTCCATTCCAAATCATGAGCTGAGAATAGCAGATGATAGGAAGAAAATCAGAATAAAGGTAATGGGTAGAGCAGTTCCACTACGGTTGATGAAATTATTTGGTAGATTGGGTAGGGTGAAGGAGAAATACAGTCCAAATTACCCCAGGAGAAAAACAAACCAAACAATCATAGAATCAGAGAATGGCTTGTGTTGGAAGAGACCTTAAAGATCATCCAACTCCAACCCCCTGCCATAGGCAGGGATGCCAGATGCACAAATATTAAATAGGGAATACTTTCAGGTACTTCTATCCTTAAGTCTTTTGGGTAAAAGTTAAGGGAATAACAACTAAATTATATTGCATCTCCCACCCAGCACACTTTCACTCAAGAAACAGCACAGCCACGAACTTGTCTGTGCATAACACGGGATATGAATGGGGTACTGTTGCTTAATCATTCTCCTAAATGTTTATAGGATGGAAATAAGATCTTAATATAGCTGGAGGGGCCACAGGAGGGACACTTTAAAGGTTGCACTACCATGTGTGTCAATATCAAGAGCCCAGCAACATCTGGTTTAATTCATTTTTTGAACTGTTTACTAACTGGAGACTAGGTGTTATTTCCTCTTTGAGATGGGAAATGCCTTTAATTGATGCTGGTGCATCTCCCTGATGCCAAACGGGCACTCAGGAGACACTATGAAAACCAGTTGAGCACTGGTGGTGGAAACAGGGGCTGAGATTTTTCTCTAACATCCATTTAGACTGCAGGCCCTCAGGAAAAAAGCTCTCTCAACATGCATGGCAGTACAGCACTTGGTTCTACAGGGCCTCAGTTCGCACAAGGCTTCTAAATGTAACTGGAACACACACACATAAGAAGATTGCTATTTCTAAAATATATACCATCCTTCAAAGAAAATATATCACTTTAGCATCCTATTCTCCAAAATATCCTCCAGGACAATATAAAGGCTCTAATGAAATGCACCCACCAGACGTGTTTAGAAAGGAAATATTTGAAAACAATCACCTGTTAGCTGTGTTATTTTCATGTGACCCTCTGATAAGTTAGAGTCAGTCTGTCTTTCAAAAATAAGTTAAACATTATTAAAGCCACTCATAAATAATTGTTCAGAAGAAACTTTTTTCACATCCAGGTTTGGTTTTGTAATCACAAAGGGAAAAGGCAGTAACAATTTGAGGCAGTTAGAGAGAAATCAAACTTTCCTCAGATTATCTGCACCAGCAAACAAGCTCAAAGTGCAGCTGCAGACAGGCTGGGTAGAGAGGCTCTTTGTGCATTCACACAAACATCAAACCACATTAATAGCCATAGGAACATGCCAGAAAAGGTCATTTGAAAATCATTATGTATTCATTGCTAAGGGTAACACCTTGAGGTCCCCACTGTGAACGTGGCTATACTGCAGCCATTTCCTTTCATGTCAGAAATATTTTGGGATGTTTGGCACAGAATCGCACTAGTATTTTTGCGAAGAAAAAAAATCAGATTCCACAGCAGGTAAAAACACTGCAAACAGCAGTGTAATGTAAGCCTTTGGATTTTTATCATTTGCAATCCAATTTCAGCTTTGCCTTACGTCACAATAAAATTGCTTCAAAGCTTATTTCAGCCCGGTCCCAAGAGAGCATTTGTCCATATCATGAAAAACAGTATTTAATTTAACACGATTACATACACATGCTGGTGGGATGCCCGACTGGAATTGCAGAATTAAGACAGGTCAGGATGAAGGTGCACTGGTGGGGCTTGGCAGGGAACCTGCTTTTAGTGCTTTTGGCTCTAGCAGACAACATCAGTTTCTCATTGGTGAGTTCTGAAAACAAAGCTCCTTCCAAAGACAAAAAGAAGTGAAATAAAAGAAATCCCTTCACAAACTCTACTGTGGGCAATTGTGTATGAGTGTCATAACTTAAAATCAACAAGCCATACAAAGGAGGTGAATCACAGTTAAACACATATGTGGACGTTACATTCTTTGATTCTGTTTCTTACACCTACTTTTGAAAACAGACTTCTGAGGCATTAGATTCAGCTGGCAGAGGCACTTCAGTCAGTTCTCCCAGCCAGTGCTCCTCCACAGGTATTAACTCCCCCTGGAGAATGCAGGCACAGAGGTAACAAACATATTCGTTTCATTACAACATCTTAAAAAATGTAAAAATTCTAAAAAACCAACTGTAAACTGACCTCCAGCCAAAGTACACATTAATTATACAGCTTAAGTCAGGCGGATGCTCAAGGAAAAGAGATATAATGTTACACCCAGCTGGATACTTTGTAGTTAGCACAAATGTAATATAAAGCGTACCAGAGTTTGTCAAGTGTCTGTCTGGATTTTCAGTTTTCATTAGTACTATAATTAAAACCACATTTTCAGCTATATTACCTATAACAAGAAAGGAATGAGAAATGAGGTTGTCAAGGTCAGTCTCTTTCTGCTCTTTATACTGAGTATCTGCAGGCCACAAGTTGTTGAATTTGGTGTAAACCAGAGTAATCGGATGGAATGTCACGTTACAACCAAACCTTTGTGGTTGAAAAGACAAACTTATGAGGTCACTTCCTTTTAATCACCAATGGAGCATATTTATCTACAGTAATATAAGTCAGGAAGACAGGCAGGCAGATGACAGACAGACTGACAGATATATGGAAATACAAGCACGCTAAACACGGCTACGACAGAACTGATGCACAGAAACATTCCTTTTTAGAAAGCTGTGCTTGATCTTCGGCTGTCATGGCCTTTCCCATTTCTAGCTGACACCACCGTAAATGCATTTTATGTGCTCTCTATTGCTTGTCACAGAAGACACAGCAAAGATGAAGAAAATATGAACAGTGCGTAACTTGGACAGGAGCAAGCTAAAGAGCTTCAGACCCAGATTCACAATTCTAACACTTTCAGAGTTCACAGCTTTGCCTAAAACCTACACAGCAAGGCAAGCAGCTATCAGGCAGCAGGCTTCTTAGCAGGACATAAAGATCCCATCATCAGAGCGGGTGCCTTCGTCAGCTATCAGTGCTGAAAGGCACCAGAGCTTCACTGAAGTCAGAAGAGGTCAATATCTTACTACGGATTTGGCCCATAAATTTCAGTGCTAGAAGTACAACTTTGTAACATTCAGGTACAGTAAGAGCTTGAGGCAGGCAAGGCACCACTGAATGCAAATGGGGGCACAGATGAGCAAATGGTCTTGAAGGCACAGATGGGTTCAGCTTCCAGGAGAAAAAAATAAGAGCAAGGCAGCTGATCATCATGCTAAATATAAGTGATACTAAAAAGGGATTTTAGTTGAATTTAACAAAAAAAAGAAAAAAAAAAAAAAAAAGCTGCTGTGAAGGAGATGAGTGAACTATTACGAAACTGAAAGACTTAAAGACGATACCCCAGGAGATAACATTCTATGAATAAAGCGAAAGAGCTCATATAAAATACAAAAGGTGTGTTGTAAAGAAGGATCAGAAGGGCAGACTTTGAGCTTCATCTAGTCATAAATCAAAAGCTTGTTCCCCATCATTCTTGTCTATGAGGTCAGCTTTGATTCCCAAGCTACAATTCCCAAAGGATGGAGGCATTTCTTTCGGCAAGTACGTGTCTTTCTTCCCCCAGGCTGGCTCTGCCAGCCCTGCTGTCACCATGAGCTGTCATTATCTCAATCTCTTTACTGCCCAGGATTGTTCCATCCCGGAGCCATGGGGAAATGTCACAGGACTGTGAGAGGAAAACACAGGTGGAAGGCTGTGGGCATTTGCAGCAGGTTAATTCGCAAAGTTTATCAAGACAGGCCATCTACACCAGTTCGGTCATTCTTAGTGGCCAAATGTTTTAGCACAGTAGTCACCATGAGTCGTGTCAGGAATATAAAATGTTAGGCAAAATTAAAGTAATGTTTTAAAAACCAAACACCACAATTAAAAAAAATAATCCGCGACTGAATAAATACTGAGAAGTACAACTATCTACCCAGTCACCTGCTTTGTATTATGTTTTGGGAGGGGTGTTCAGGTAATTTAAGCATTAATCTTTTAGATTTTACTTAAGCCGACTGCCCGTACCTCTAAGAGTAGTCTGTAAACAGCACTACCCATTTGAATACCACTTGCTGGCTTATAAGCACACCTCAACTTGCAGTCAGCCAGATAAAAGCCCAACACTTTTCACAGAGCAACTTTCAGTGTGTCTCCCTGTTCTTCCTGTAACATACCAAATCAAATAATTATCAGTTTTATCTACATTTCATGAATCAGAATATTTTCATATTTTTCCTCCGAGCCTAAAACACACCGATTTCAGCACAGTCCTTGGGCACTGCTCAGTTACAGCAGGCTTTCACAGTGTCCTCGCACAGTGGGCTCCATTATTTGCTCTGTGAGTATTATAATGGTTTTACTTCAGTAATTCTCACTTAATCTAGAGAAATGTTGCTGTGTGGCATAAAACCTGATAGTTACTGCTAGTATCTTTAACAAAGATAACATTTACAGAGAATAATACAGACATTTGATCCTATATGTTTCTACAGATAAAATCCTTCACTCTTTCTGCAACAATCTAAAAGCAGGGCATTGATGGGCAACACGTCTAAATTTTTAAGACAAGACTGCCCTCTACCGCTCAGAAGAGAGTAGAACTAGGGAGGATCATCCTTACCTACAGAAAGTCTTGCCATAACCAAAAAGAGCTTCTCTAGCCCACAGATGCTTTAAAAACCTTTGTGGCATCACGATCTTGGAGCTGTTCCCTCCTTCACAAGTGAACTGCTGCGTGAACACCGTGGGGCTCCGCAGTGGCAGTGAGTGCACAGCAACAATTCCACAGCGAGATGCTGCCAAGTACAGGAGGAAGATCATTTACACACCCCGTCCTCTGAAATTCATACAGAACTCCTTTGAATATGGGTCTGGTATCAGCCTACATGCACGGTTCACTTGCCCTTTGCTGCACACAGGCCTGTTTTCTCCCTTAGCTGGTGCTCGGTGCCTTCCAGAATCCCATGAAAAGATACTTATTGCTCAACTGTTTAACACTCTCAAACGTTCTGAAAATTGCTTACCAGTAATAAGCCTGTAAATCCAAAGCATACAGTGGAATGAGAGGACACACTAAGCCAGCAACAGGGCTGGGTCAAAATCACTCCTGTAATCAACAGAATTGCACTAGAAAAGCTGGCCATACGTGAATTTGACCCTGTTCCCTGTAAATCAAGATTTCAATAATATCATAGAAACTAAGCAACAAGACACACACTGAAAAATTATTTTGTTAGCTCTTTCATCAGAGCTTATGAAGGGGGAACAATGGAAACGGACTATAATTATACCCTGGTCTTACTTTAAATCAATGCCACTGAGGTTTTCAATGCCCACACCAAGAACTACAAGGGCAGAATTTCAAAGGAAAGTTTGGGCAACAGAACTAAAAGTTTGTGTTTGGCTTCTGAAACTGACATTTGCAACCTTATTACAGAAAGCAGATTTATACAGAAGTGTGACTGTATACATATATATATTTGCTCTTCTCTTAAGAATTCCTACTGTTTGCCTTCTAACATCCACTGAGCTTAACTGACATTTTGAGAAACACTCCCATTGACTCTGAGATCTTCTTCTCGAATGCTAGTAACCAATAAACTGAGTGCTAGTAACCAATGATTATGTGCAAGCATGAGCTGTTTTCCTTGTATGTGTTCTTTTGTACTAACTAATCAATACTGACATTCTTCTGGCAATCCACAATGTTGTGTGGTCCACCTGTAATTCTCTGCAGCCAGTTTCGTTCTGGCTGCCCTGACTGGTTATGCTCAGCACACCTTGTAACTTCAATATTCGTGCACTTTTCAAGAACACTAGGAGGATCCAAAATAAGACAGCTCTGATACTCATCAATGACCTGTCTCCATTCTGAAAACTAACTGTTAACTCGTACTTTATGTGTCCTTACTTTGTGTGTCCTGCCCTGAACACAGTTACTGATACCTGAGAGGATGTGCCCATTAATCAACCCCACAGCACTTCAGTACCACAGCCCTAACTAAAGCTTTGAAGTACAGCTGCACTGGGGCAACTGAACGGGCATCATTCATGTTCCTTGATTCTTCCCAAGAACCAGAGCTTTGAGGCCTGATTTCCCTCTATAAAACCCAAGTTTACTCTTTGCCATCATATCTTGTTTTCCCAAATGCCTATTCTACATTTATTACAGCTTTGACCAACTTAATCTGGCAGTTGGACCCAAATGAATCTCTTGGATCCTTGCTAGTAAGGCTGCTGCTAAAAACTGCCTTAGTGTTTGTCGCCTTCCATCCCACTGATCTCAATTCCATTTCAAGAAGGCAGCAGCAGCATACCTGAGCAGTTTGGTGAACTCATTACCAGATGCCATTCAAATTCTTGAATGAAGAGCTTCTACTTCTAATAATTTATTGCTCATTTCTATTGTGTTTTTTTAAACCTCTTCCACCGACACTATAATTTGAGGCAGTTCCTCTGAGACACTTTGAATAAAGAAAGACTCGAGTCTTGGATGATCCCTAAGCTACTCAGCAAAGAACACTGAATCAAATAATTCATCTGGTCTTCAACTTTGACCTTATCTTCACTAAGAATTCCTCTTACACCACTGTCAATAGGCCATAAAAATTCCCTGGCAAGTTCTCCTGCTTCCAATGTGACTGGAAAAAGCATATTCATAGTTTTTGCATCTTCAGGGAGTTTGCTCCTCAAAATCATTTTAGCTGTCTTACTATCACCTTACATTTAACTTGGAGCTTTTATTTCCTTCATCTGACAGCATCTTTGATGGATGTCCGGTAACTTCCACCAGTATCTCTTCTGCATTCTACTGCTTAAGTTACCCACCTTTTTTCTTTGGGTTATTTTGGTTCTTAAATATTTCCTGTGATACGACTGCAGACTCCATGAGACCTGCACCACAGCACCCGGAAGATGACACCTCCAGCTAAATTTTGCTGCATTTTCCTACAGTGTGCTCCACCCAGCTGCTGATCAAACCTACTTAAAAGCTTGAGTTGCACTGAAATCCAACCTCACACTGAGGGGAAGTACCAAGTACATTCCAAGTGAATCATGAATTACTGCACGCAGGATTCAAGTTTTTAAAAAATCTAAGTAGAGAATTGCAAAATCTAGCTCCCAAAATGTTTACTATTGAGCTAATATCAACGCTGTCATACACACAGCTGGAGATGGAACTTCAGACAGGCTGGACAAAGTGCTCAAGTGATGCATTTTGCTTAGGGATATTATGATTGCATTTGGAGCTGGGATGATTCTCTCTGAAGTGCAATGAGCAGACACCCAGCAAAATAAATGACATACCTGCTGGCAGCATGTAGGTGTAATTCATCCAGTCATTTTCCTTCCATTGCACAAACTTCTGGCATATATGGCACTTTGATCTCTCTGCCATCACCACCCAGCTTCATTTCATGATCACTGCCATCCTTTTGTCTGTTCACAGCTTTTGACAACACTATGGAGATGGCTCAGTGAAATTTATTACCGTGTGTTACACAGGAGATACGATAAGGCACTTTGATAGTCCTATTGCTCATAGATTCCCAGATACAAAAGTAAGATTTGGAAGCCATATGAGAATTCTCATGCATCTTACTGCAACAGCCACGCAGTCTAGGTCATTTCTGGTCAAACTCTGATTTTTTATTAACTGAAGAAATTTCCTAAACCACATGGGGAACACTTCTGAGTATTTTTTTTCATCATTTAAGATGAGAATACTTATCATAATCATGCTTAAAAAAGCATTTCAAAGCCTCAAAACTAAAAAACCCATTCCAGTAACATCCTTAGGGCAAACCCTTCTTTGCAACATACAGTTTAAGGAAACAAAGTAAGATGAATGACTACAGAGCTAAGAAAGTAGAGAATCCTAGGCTCTAACTTCCCTCACCTACAGCCACTGTGCCTATCTGCAGACACAAATGGCAAGAGACAAGGTTATAGTTCAGTCTCTGAGCATACAGTCGCCCAGCCATGGCACTGTCTTCAACCACATCTCCCCTTCATTCCTCCACCCTCCCAGAAAGAGTCCCTTGAAATCAGATTTTACAGTTTGCAAGAGGTAACTTGTTACTACTGTACTTTTCCACTCTGAATTGCACTTGGTAGCTTAGAACCCTTACTGAGGCTGAAAATTCGGGTCTATGAATGTTTAAGCATCTCATAAATCACTCCACTCTCACAGACTGGAGTTAATTTTCACTACAGCTCCCTGAAAAACAACAACAATAAAAAAGTAAAACTGAGCAAAAGAAAGTAAACATGTACATTTACTCAGTGCTGTGATAATATTTCCTACTAGCACATTACAAAAATAAAAATAAAAAAAGTTTCACTATGCCAAAACCTTCAAAAACTTTCCTGGACTATCCATGTTCAAACATAATTTAAGCATAAGCCCATTTATTAAATATTTGGGTTGGTTCCTTCATTACAGTTCATGAAATTATTTCACAGACACTTAGTCAAAACTTCACATCCTGCTGTTTTCACAATGAGCAAAGCAATAATTCAGCTGTCTGTTTGGGACTTCGTATCTTCTCTACTGCAAAAACCTGTGCTGTCATAGCCCAAATATTTAATATCATTGAAAAGACAATGTCTGGAATAGCAAGCCAGAAACACACAAGAGCCCTAGCCTCAGGCTTGCCATTTCAGCTTTCTTATGAGCCATTTGGGAAATGCAGTCAAAAAGAACAAATTCATCCATATACAATATTTTCTGTTTCATCCTCGTTACCATAAAGGAAATGTCAATTTTAAAAGTTCACATTTACATTACCTGAATCAGCTATAAAAAGGAGTGAATCATCTACAAACCAGATAAAAGAAGAAAGAAAGAAGAATTTCTAAGGAGAATCTGAAGTTAAGTTTGTATAAACCAGAAGTCACCAAATGTGACCTGAAATGTGATCTCAGCTGAAGACTTGGCCTTCATTCACACCTTTGTTCTTCCCTACAGTCACTGCTGCGTCCTGTTTAGATCATTCTTTGGAAACTTCACATTCATCAAAACCACAAATGCAGAAAAAAAAGGATAAAAATTCAAATCATTGTACTTACAAACTGAGTCTCCACCCTCCAAAGGTTTTACAGTAATTGCTGTTAGATAAGAAGGGATTAGATTTGAACGGTAATAAAAAACAAGTAGGCGCCATCTTGAAAAGAACAAAATCTACATGGCCACATATAACTTGGAACAAAAAAATACTCCCATGTCAAACCAACCATAGATGCTCAGCAGGCAACACTGTATTTGTTGCAAATTTGACTTTATCCCTTGTAAAACCAGTAACTGCACATGCAAGCGTGCTGCAGCACACAGCATGGTATAGGGATCCACGAGTGACTTGCCTCGGAGCAGTAAGATAAAATCATCGCAGCCTCCTCTGCTGTATTGTTGCCCATAAATGCTGTTATTACTCAGCTTCTGGTAGGGCTCATATATTCAAACACTAATCAAACCACACTGTTATAATCTCAATTAAAATTATTTTTAGGTTTTGTGCAATTGAACAGGCGATTTCAATGTGAAACACAAAAGTGAATCATACAGTGGGGAAGATCTTGCTTTTAAATTTTCACTTCTATTACAATAAATTCTTCAGGGTTGTAAACAGACACTGCAGGAAGAAGTGATAGAAACTGAAATTCTTTTTTCCTTTTTTTTTAATTATGGAAGCTTTCTTTACCACAGTTGGTACAATTTTTATGTATTTAACACAAACTGGAAAAAAAAAAAAAAAAAAAAAAAGGAGAGAACTGCAGTAAAAGAAGGGCAGAACCAAAATACACACCACTTCGCGTCACCTGCACAGGATAGACAATCCTCTACTCCAAACAACACTAGACCTTTTCTGGATCTCTAAAAGACTTCACATTTCATTCCAGAATAAACAGGGATTTGCCACAAAGACTGCAAGTAAAAATATCCTGATCCCAGTGACACTTATGTCATTAGTCTCAACAAAAGCAAGGGCTGCAGCCTGCCTAGAAAAGCAGAAGATAGCTCCATTCGCAGTGTGCAGTAACCATCAGACAGCTGTGGAGAACAGTATTTTATTTACCTGTGCCCTCAGCAGTTACCCTACGACACTGTTCTTTATCACCAGCTTCAGAGCCAAGTCTCAGCTCTGGTTTTAATTCAATAGGCAAGCAGGATTTATAGGGCTAGACAGAGCTTAACCCCCTGTCTTTCCTTCAGCTCCTAGCTCCATGGTACTACCCTGGCAAAATACCCTATAAATCCAGTTCTATGGCCACGGCAGCACACCACACCTTACTCACAAGAGAGGCACTTCCCAAGCCAGCAACTGCTCTCGGTCAGCAGGGCATCTTTGCCCAGAGCTCCAGGAGCAATCAGGGGGCTGCAGCCTCACCGACAGATGAGGGCCAGTGAAGGAGCCCCGTGTTCCCTGCCAGCTGGCTGCCACCGAGCTATCTGGGTTGTGATGGAAAGCAGCAAGAAACCACATGCACGTGCAGAAAAAAAAAAAAAAAAATCCCTCAAAAAATTGGGAGTAGGAGGGTAGTTGCTCAATATTTTGAAATAACATATCTTGCAGAGAATCTGCCTTCAGCAAACACATTGGCTTGGAGCCAGTCACCACCGGACAATCATCATTCAGATGTATTTCTATCAGGAAGTGTTTTGTTGGCACAGTTTTAGAATAAAATCTGAACAAAACATAGTCAAGCATAGCTAGAGAACTAAGTGATGTGGAAAACATATAGAATCTCCCAAAATTGTGCTCACAATTCTAAATTTTCTCTTGTGTCTTAAGTTAGGACTGTTTCTCCAAACATTGCACAATTTTATCTTGTGTTATAAGAATTTTCCTTTTATTTCCTCATTGTGAGGTGCAATGCAAAACTTGCAATGTAGTGATGCTCAGCTTTCAGCAAACATAACACGTAAAATCAAGGAAAAAAAAAAGATGCTTCAAAATGCTGAAATTGTTCCACCTTTTTTTTTTTTTTTAACCTCCAAAACCAATACAAAAAATTGAAATGATGCCCCACGGGATCTTCTAGTGATATCACCAGTGGAATGCTCCCAAAGACATGACAGTGCATCTCTTGGAACACTGCCTGTATTAATTACTTCTGCTAAAACACAACTTCCAGAAACACACATGAAACAAGAGGTGACTAACAAGTCTTTGGCACTGCATGGGGTTGCTTGGAATAATCAGTTTGCAAAGGCCTTACCGATGAAAATTATTTTGATGTTTTGGCCATTCCAGGCCTCATTTCAGCTCTTTGCAGAGAAAGAACACAACTTGTTTGTTAAAGGTTTGTCTTTGGATGTGATACGTGCTAAGACTGTATACACCAAGCTCCCTCACTCCTTTTTTTCCTGACTGTCCCCACAGTTCATACTAGCTCACTCCCAGGCTTTTACCTGCAGCACATCAATCATTTATTTTGTCTGGGAAACTTAAGTGCAGAAGAGCAGACAAGAGATAGTGCATTTATGAACCCCTCCAGTGTCCCCGGGGATACATGCTCATCCCCTGACCCAAGGACAACACGGCCAGGTCAGGTTTAACCATGTTTCTCTGCCATTCTGAATGTTCACACTTCACCCACACGACAGGCTATAAATTCAGGGCACCATCGCTTTGTCTTTGCTTTGCTGCACAGACTTGAAAGCCAGGTGTCTATTTAAACCAGAGTAATTTCTGAAAGCCAGCTGGCCCTCAGGAGCCTGTTTGCTGAGAAATGAGACATAAAACCGACCTGAAACCCAGACCTGTAGAGAATTGCTTTCACAGCAGTTGTGATGGGGTCCGTGAGAAAACTCCCAGCTAACCCACCAGACCTGCCTGGATTTTCATCCACCGTTTTCTTACATTACAAATTTTATACATGCATTTTGCTGCCAGACCACAACCCCATCCTATGTACATGTAGCCTAGGACGTAGGGCTCCTTGGAAAATCTTGCTGACCAATCTACCCCCCTGCACATCATTTTTAGTATCTCTGGGAAGGTACTTATTGCTGCATCAGAGGCACAAGCATTGTGCCACATAAGGTAAGCATTATTCTTGCAATAATCAAGCAAGCAAACCCCTAAGCAGCCACAAACTTACCGGTCAGATTCTTAGTGGGTTAATTTTTTTTCCTCAAAACTTGAAGAACATCAGGAACACATAATGCAATAATAATGAGACCTTGGGATAATGCCACTCATGTAGACTACAAAAAAAACTTGATTTTCAGAAACAATTGGTATGGATCTTACCTATAGAGACAACACCGAGATACTGCAACACGTGGCACAAAAGATTGATAAATGAACGCAGGCAAACAGAACCACAAAAATATCAGCCTTTACCAACAACTGCCTTACCTTGGTATTTTCTGTGCTTGCAAAGAAAAACTGTTTGAGTGCTACTACATGCCCATTGCATATCTGGTATAGCTCAACACAGGGAAGATAAAATCCCTACTTGAAAGTGAGTGAAGACTAAATCCTCCAAGCTCTGTATTTCAGCCTATGCCCATGACTGTTTTTCTTCACTTTGCAGAGACCTCCAGTCCTAGAAACTGGCAGAAATGTCCAGAAGGTAAAGCCTTGATGCAACAGCTGTTAGTCATTCCTATAAAATAATATCACACAAAAGAATGACTTAGATGTTTTAGCACACTACAACTTGATGTTCTGGGAACAGTTTAATATAAAAACACACAAACAAATAGCCTTAACAAGTAGTCGGCTAATAAACATAACAGTTATCATTTACTGCTGCAAAATGCCCAGGGTAATAAGGAATCTCAGGGGATCTCCTCAGGATTTGGTTATAATTTTTCCATCCCACATTTGCCCCAGGTTTCACACTTGGGTACTGTACCTGTTCATTTCTGCCACAACAGACCCAAGCTCTGTCCCCACATCTTGCAGACTCATTGCCATTCCACCTGTTATTGCCATTTCAGGTTTCATGCAATGCTATGCTGATTTCTACCACGTAGAGGTACCCAAACCCCAAAGAATTCCTCTGATCTTCTCAAAGAACAACCAGGAGCATTAGCACTGTTGCAATTTTTGCATTTGTTAGTCTCATGTCACTGATTTCATATAATCCTCAGAGTTAAAATCTACAATAATTTTCGTAGAAATAGGCAAAAGCAATGGAAAACATGTGGAGAATTTCATACATACCAAAACAGTACAAGTGCTACAAACGGTCTCTAAGGGGAACAGAGTTAAAAATATAGTGAACAGAAGCAAACAACATACCTGTTCCTTCACACAGTCGCCGAGAAGTTAGAATGATGTTTGCAGCTACAGTGGCTGGCTCTTCTCGTGTTGCCTCACTTCTTAGGCTGTATTTCTTCTCATTTATCATCTTAGTCAGCAACCTCCACAGCTGCATTGTTTTATTTCTCCATTACAGGCACTAACGCAATTTTTGTACATGTGCTATCAAATTCTCTGTTTCAATGAATGGGTCCTTTACTTGATCCTCTCATCATCCTTTCCTTCATTCCCTAAACCTCCCCCAAATCCTGCCATACCAAGCAAGTTGTTTCTGCCATCCCTCTCTGACAGGTTTCATTAACATCCCCAGGCTGTGGAACTAACGTTGCTAATGCAGGACTAAAATCTAACAACTCCACAGCTGGAGGGCTTGCTCTGGCCCTGTTGGGAATCTCACCAAACACAAACCACTCGAGGAGCCTGGACACAGCCTTTCTTTTGGCTATAAACATCATCTTTGAAAAATTTCAAGACCAAAGAATCACTATTCACATCCGGCCCCTTCACAACACAACTCTGCACATATCTAAGCATAGACCGTAAATGGTTTCAACCCCATTGTCTAAAACAAAATTAATCAATACCAATTTATGCATTTACCTGCTAATGAACAGGCCTACATTCCTGCCTCATTTTCTGAAACGCTGCAAAACCAGGACTGCCAAAACGCCTTAAGCGTGGGCAACAGCGAGCTCTTAAAATTATCATTTACACGTTAGAAAAGTGAAATGTGGCAAGGGCAGGATGTGGACATCGCAGCTGCTCCAAATCCACGTTTTTTAGCAGCAGATCTCACAGGAGCACTGCAGTTTTCTTTCTTAACAACACACCAGTGAGGTCTGGCCATCCCAAGGCCCTACAGGTCAAACTGGCGCGAGGATATCTGATATTGGATCCTTAGTTTAAACGGGCAAACACTGCTTCCTTCTAGAAAGCTCTAGAAACCTCCAAGTGGGGATGGACAGAAGGGCCAAGACCCCTTTTCCCCCCTAAACGGCTTCCCGGGTAGCCAGGGCAGCAGCCACATGGAAGCAGAGCCCGTCCCAGCCCATTTTTCTGTCAGAAAACCGACGCCAGACACGGCCACAGGGACAAAGACATCGCCCTCACCTCACCCTTCGCGCCCAAGGCTCCCTCTGCCTCACACCACGTCAGCCTCGAGCCCCCTCTTCCCGCCTCTCAGCCCCTAGCCAATCAGCTCAGCCCTCCAGCGCCGCCCGCCAATCAGCGCGCTGCTCCTGGCGAGAGAGGCGGAGCCCCGCTGGAAGAAGCGCGGGAAGAGAGAGCCAATGAGGTGCTCGGCGGGTGGGCGGGAAGAGCTCCACGAGGGCGCCGCCATTTTGTGGGCGGGCAGCGCCGCCATTTTGTGGGCGGTGAGGCAGGGGCGGGACGGAGGGGCCGTGCTGGGGGCGGGGAGCGGGACCGGGACCGGTGCTGAGGGGCCGGACCTCGGTTGAGCTCCTCATTTATCCCCTACCGCAGCCAGCCCGGCGCAATGTAGGCTGGGTTTTGGGACTCGTCGGATGATGAGGCTGCTGAAGTGATCAGCAGCGGCCCCGGGACAGGGCCGGCGGGGGCGTGAGGGGTCTGGTCAGCGCCAGGCGGCCCCTGAGGGGTCTGTTAGGGCAGAAGGGGCCGGGTTCCCTCGCTTGGTGTTGTACGAAGTTCCCGCTGAAAACTGTCCGTGAGGACTTGTAACTACTGTTTCACCCTGTTTCGTTCTTATAGCGCTATCGAGCGTAACTTCTCGTGGTCCCACAGAAAACGAGTGTCTGGTGGTGAGTTACTTACCTTCAAGTTACCAAAATGTTCTCTTCTGATTGCTTGTTTTTTTGTTTCCTGACAGGTTGTCTTTGTCTCCCATCTACTCTTCTAAGCTCCTGGGAGTGTGTTCCCTTCCAGGTAAGGAGCATTCCCTGGATTTGCAGGTGTGTTTGAAGCTGAAGAGGTGTAATACTCTGTACCCCTAAATTCTGCTTTCAGTTTATTTGGCAGAGTGACTTATTTTATAATCGATGACTGGAATAAATGTTTTAAAATACTGAGGCCAATTTAGAGGATATCTTAATGCAGTATTCCCTAGCAGAGTGATAAGATGTCTATCTTCCACTATCAGTAATGTTAAAAAGCCAGATATTTTTACTGGTTATAATGAGCAACAACCTAAGTGAAACAAGACCACTCTAACAAATAATTCCTTTATATCTGCCTTAAATTACAATTACTTGCTGTGCTGACACTTCTGTACCACCTCCCTGAGTATCTGGGTTGCACTGTTGTTTGCTATGGCCACAATATAAAAATAAACGTATAAGCTTTCACTGTATTTTTGACTACCCAAACTGTTCCATAGTGAATCTGCTGTGCTCACAAAAGAGATGAGGACAGCTGCTGGTGACAGCGTGAGGTTTCCCCGCTTCGTTTAAAGCAATTACCTAACAATCAAGAACCAAGCCCAATAAATGCAAGCCTAGCACTGATTCCACACTAAAGATCTAGAAAAGAAATGCTGAATAATGTTGGGATGAATTAGGTGATGTCCAGTGCTGATGAGAATCCCTCTAACACTTGAACACTAAGCAAACTTTTATGCTGAAAGCAGCTGCATTGCCATGTTCAGCCACCTGAGCAGCCTCCAGTCATGGCCTTGCCCATAGAGCTCTTCTGCAGGACTCTGCTCTCCTGTTCTCAGAAGATGTTTCAAGAGATAAAACAATCTTTTGAGGAAAGGAGACGGACAAAGGACACAGTGCAGATACTTTGAGCAATTACCTCTCACTAACTAAATAGCTGTGAGTTTTGTAGGGTAGAGTTCTGTAGGGGTTGCAAAAAAGCCTTAGTAGCATGACTTGAGTTTAAAAAATTGAGGTTGTCATCTGTTGATTATTAAACTAGAAGGATTTTCAGTGTGATTCCCGATGTTACAGAATGGTTCAGAATTTATTTTCCTACTAGACAACATAAAACTCTGCAGTGATCCCTATCCAGTCCGTGTATTCATTGGTTTGGAAAGTGGGTGGGGGTGGAGGAGTGTTTTTCCACATTTTTGCCATGTGTACCTTGATTTTAATATCCCAAGCTTTTCATTTGGAGGATGCATAACAGTTTAAAACCTTGGGCAGATTTTAAAATCCAATTATAATGCAGTGTTAAGCAGATGAAGGTGTTTAAACTGTCTTCTGTACTAGTGATCCACTTGCCAAACTAAGGACTGTCATTGGCGGTGTGGCTTTGGTGTTTTCTTTGGTGTCTGTTTTCTGTTCTTCGGTTGTAGCAGCCGTTTCATAAATGTCACTTACCTGGGGTCATAATCATCACTCATAATGTGTTTTAGGTTGCAAGTTTAAGGATGTTAGAAGGAATCTTCAACAAGATATCAGTGAGTCTTCTGACCAGTGCAGAAGTGCCTTTCGTTTCCATGGAAGGGGTAAGAACAACCTGCAGGTAAACTGAAAGCACGAGTTCCTCCTTACAGGCCAGAGGCTTGACATAGCCTGGAGGCTGCTGGCGTTGCTGTTTATCTAACTTGGGCACAAGGATCCAGGCGCTGTGTGTTTGAAACACAGCTTGACTGAGAAGTTGTGGTGCTTTATTTGTCCTCTTACCGTGGATGTTATAATGTCCCTATACGTGTCCATGATGTTATCTCATCTTCCTAGAGAAAAGTGAGATTGTGTAAAAATGTGTGTTAATATTCAGCTGTAAAGGCCAGTGGAGACTAACAGCAAGAAAATCCTGTTGGGACAATTGTAGCTGGAGATGGGATGGAATTGTGTTTAAGCTAGCAGGAGTTAACAGGGCTATTTATAAAGTAGCAATCTCTAGTGAGGTTTGTCTCAGGGCTGCCTCTGAGCTGTAGAAATTCCTCTCGTGGATGGGGTACCTGAAGGCAGACATAGGCAAGACTTGATGGAAGTAAACGCTGCTTAAAGCAGAAGTGGTAACTTCTGTTGTCTGGACTTTGAAGATTAAACAACGGGATCAGTACCAAGAAGCTTATCTGTTCATCCCTAGGCTTGATAGGCTTTTGTTTGCAGGTGTCTGGATCTGTTGGCAGATGAACTAAACAACTATGGGACATGGGATAGATTCGTGCTTTGTACCAGAGGAGAACTCCTAAAATACCGAGTACCAAACCTTATAGACGCCTACCAGCAGCATGGGATCTGCGTGCACGGGGACACTCCTGACATTGCTGAGTGCTGCAGAATTCTGGAGGAGCTCAGGAGTTGGGTATCAGCTGTACGGTGAGAGCTGAGAACTGAAGCAGATGGCAGAGGATAATGTAGCCCCGGGCTGTTTACCAGAGGCTGGGTGGGTTCTAACAGTGCAAAATTCTCCTCTAAATTGCACAAAACTGGTTTAAAGCTGTATCCTTCAGCATCTGTAGCTGAGCTTGGGATAGAGCTTTCCTGGATCCATCTTTCTTGAAAGATCCTGCTGCCAGCTCCCCAGGCAGACATCCACTGAGCGTTCTGGGCTTCCTGCTGGTGCGTAAGCCTGCTGCTATCATTAGCTCATGACAGTTTTTGAAGCCTTAATCTGGAGGAGGATTTAAAGCAAACTGAGATTTGTTCCTCTTGATGCCTTTTTCTGCTTTCCTGTGCCCTTGGGACTATTACCAAGAACAAAGGGGAACTTTTAAAATTGCATATTATCTTAAGGAAAAAAGACAGTAATAAAGGAAGGTCTGAGGAATAGATGGGAGTTAGCCTTGTAAATAGTAGCAATTCTGTCTTCCTTGTACCACTGATCCTCTTGATTATATTAAGGCAAGACCTGTACTTCACACAGCATGCTGAGGGGGCTCTGGGTGTCGCAGTGTACCACAGCCTAAATCCTCTTCTCTTCCAGCTGTTACAGTGGCCTTGGACACTTGTGTCTCCGTAAGTAGCTGCCTTCCCCTCTTAATTCCTAATTAACAAACCCACTTTGCACCCCCGTTCCCACAAGGCAGCCCTGTCTGGAGGAGCAGTGGCAGCAGACGTGGCCAGTGCCTTCAAAAAGGGTTTGGTGAAGGGTCTGCTACGTAGATCTGTGAACCCTGGCGTGATGGGGAGTTTTCCTAGAGGGGTGAATGAATTCAGCAGCTGTCTGCTCTTCACCATCACTAATAACTTGTTGATTTCTCGTCCTTAGCCCTGCTTACAGCTTGCTGAGCCATTGCTCCTCTTTCTGGTGTCCCCATTCTCCTCACAGGTTGGACATCTGCTTGATCTTCCTGCCTTGGTTCTCTTACATCTTTCTAACCAGCAGATGTTTGTCTTCTACAAAATGCACGGAGGTGTTTTTTTTTTTTTTTTTTGGTGTCGTGCTGAGGGCTGGAGCGCCCAACGAGCTTCTTGTCGCTGCAGAAATGGCTCACACTTGGACTGGGTTGCACTGGGCAACAGCCACTGCCACCCAGCGGGCACGCGGGCTGTTGTGACATCCCAGGGCTGCTCCGGTGTGGTTACCAAGTGGAAGGGAGGCAAAACACAGCAGTAACACAGCAGTAACACAACTCTTTAAACAAAAAAAAGTCAAAAAGTAAATATATAATCCTCTGTAGGCTAGAGCGAGTCTCCCAGAAACTTGCCTGCAGCAGGCTGCCTCAGTCATCTTTAACCAGATCCACTCCAAGACCAGAGAAGTTGAGTAGGCTCCCGAAGAGAACATTTAACCGTGTCCTGCTGTGAGGGAGCGCTGATCATCTGCTGCAGTGCTCAGGTGCCCTCTGGCACTCTGAGGGAAGTGGTGGCTGTGGGAAGAAAACCTGCAGCACCCCCGCTGGGCCTTCTCTCTGAGAAGCAGCCTCCTGACCCTTCTGTACCTGCCTCCTGTTTCCTTGTCAGGATTTCTGTGAGCCCTGCCAGGCCCCGCTTCCTTCCTTGTGACCCAGCGTTAGCACAGCCCATGGTGCTGCTGTCCCGCTCTGAGGGTCTCCTTGTAGCCCCCAGCTGCAGCCCCCAGGGACACTGATGCTTGTGGTGCATTTTGACAAAGTTTCAGGAATTCTTAAAGTTACAAGTTATGTAATGTGTGTCGTTCTTTTCCTCATACTGCTCCCCAGTGATCAAACAGATATCAGAAAAATTATTTTTTAAGGTGACTCATCAGAGAAGTTGCTGATGGAGGAGAGATGTTACTTATTTTCTCCCTAATCTTTTGCCTTGTGGAACTCGAAAAAACAAATACCAGATCCACATTTTGATGGTGAAATACCGAGTACTTTGGGTAGTATTTGCTTTTCTGCATGCAGCAGTTCCTTTCACAAGAACCACTTGGGTAAAATCCAGATCTGTGGCTTGCATCCCTGGGTACAGAGAACTTTCACACAGACCAGAAGCCGGATTTCTGCCAGCACGCAGGGATCTTTTAAAAAATAAAAGTGCTAAAAACACTTTCTAAACAGCCTTCTCTGAAGGATGCTTTATTTGGCAGGGATCACAGCTCGGCTCTCTGTGCCATATTCTCATAACACTTTTGATTTCCAAACTTTAAAAGGCCTTTTAGTGAGATTATTGAAATTCTCCAGTTCTCACGTACTTACACACAGCACCAAGACAAAGTAAGCCTTTTGCTCCCGGAGTTAGCTGTAAGTTCAGGTTGTCCAGTGGATCTGCACTAGCAAGTTAACTCCTGTTTTCATATTTGGATTCTTATGTTCAGGATTATACTTACACATCTACTTCAAGAGTGTCTAAAGCCTTATGTTTTGTTTTTACTGGAGAAATTTTCTATGAAAATCATTTTCTATGCAGCTGGCTGCACTGGGTCGTACTCTGGGACTCAGCCCCAGGACAGTGCAAGTGTTTGCAGACATTTTGTTTAACATCTATAAAGCTGTTCCACGGCTAGCTGTTTCTCAAGCTACCAGTTTGAACTCAGTAGATTCTGTGTTGTTTATTCCAGCTGAACTCACCCAAGTACCAAGGGAGTTATGGTCCTTTTTAGAAGGCCACAGGGAGCTGGGGGCTATGAGGCAGCCACTAACTCAGTTCAGTAACAAATAAACATACACAAGGAAGGGTTATTTAGCTTCGCTTATGCAGGCTTGAGTCATCTTTACAGCAGTTTCTGAAGGAGTGAAGCAGCAGGAAACAAAGATGATCCAACAGGAACAATATCAATGAATTTCCAAAAAGTCATTCAAAAGCTTCTTAGCTAACTGTTCAAAATTAGTGTTACATAAGGAAGACAATGGGGAAAACACAGGAATGAGATAAAACCTGCAACTGTTGCAAAAGTTCAGGGATGATAAAAAGAAAACCTTGCAGTGCTAAAGCATGGGAAATGAAGTTTCAGTAAAGGCAAAGAAGAAATATAAGAAAAATGATCTATACACAGTAACAAGCTGTCAGGTATCTATTATCACAGGACAGAGACTTGGAAGGTCTCACAGCTGAGATCTAATCCCCCAGCAGTCCATTACAAAAAGGAAACCAGAAGCAGAGAGCAGGAAACTGCTCCTTGAAATCCCCACGATACCCAAAGCTTGTGTGACGCCAACAGTTCTGGTCTCCTCCAGTTTGGAAATGAAAAAGGAAAAAAAGGACAGCCACAAAGCTGCAGAAGGCCCTCCAGCCAAGAGATGAAGTTAAGGCTTCCCTGCTCTGAAAGGTGACACAACAAATGTCTACTTGATCACACCCAGCATAAGATATAAAAGGCAAAATTTTCATTATGTCTTAAAAACAAGAACTTGCAGGCATCAAATGAAATTAATATGACGTTTTTAGTAAGGGTTTTTTTTGTTCGTTTTTTAATTTGTTTGTCTGGTGGTTTGGTTTCATTTTTTAAACTTAAAGGCATTCCATTACAGAACTCTCCGCCTTTTGGGGCATCTTCATCCTGGGCTATAAAATTGCCCCTAAAGCAACTAAATTAACAGAAAATAATTCAAGGGCTGTTCAAGATGCCAAACCTCCAGCTCAGGACATCTGTAACACGCAGGTTTCTGAGCACATTCTCCCACTACCCAGCATATCAGTATTGGACTATATAGATTTCTAAGCCATTCTTACAATTTTCTATTACATCTAACACCTGAGAGACAAAGGGAACAAGTAAACCATTTATACAAAAATGTTTTTTACTACAACTGGGAAACTATTTCATTTTTCTCCCCAACAAATAAATGGAAAAGATTCCTAATTATAACTCCTAAATTAGTTCTTCACAATGACAATTTACAATGCGGTACTACCAGTTTACCTGAAACATCTTCCCCACTGTTTATCTGCAGACCCACAAAAAAAAAAAAAAAAAGGAAACAGGAAATCAGAGCTTCCTTTTTCCAGACATAACTCGATTCTGTGTTCTATTTCTGAAAGGTAATGCAATTATTCATCATAAAACAGATGAATCTGTTCAATTTAAAAACGAAACAAGGCACCAGAACAAGTAAAAATAAGTATTTCTGAATTTGAGACTTTTTTTTTATTTATTGCACTAAGGAACAGCAGGGCAGTTTCACAATCTCACTTTCTCCTTTGAAAAGAACTGTAGTATCTCTTAAACCCAAGTGTATTTTCACCACTGAACATAATAAATGTAGGTTTGTCCATTTGTTAATAAATTTGTTCTTAGTGTCTGTGCACAGACTTTGAGAAAAAAAAATCTAAATTCATTCCTTTGTGGACAATTCAACATTTCCTATCACAACGACAAACGCCTGTGATTAGAGCAAGGCTAGTGTTCGGTGAAAATACAGAAGTCTCTGAACCATGCATATACAGGGAAAGATTAACCAGATAGGGGAAAAAAAAAGAGAAAAGAAAGAAAAACAGAACTACCGTTTCTGCAATTGTGCCCAGGAATTCACCTCCTGAGACCGCCATCCCCTACAGGTAACATCGCGAGTCCACGAAGCCCAGCCCAAAGAACCCCGCGCACTACGGCTGCTCAGTGACAAACGCCCGCTCGAAGGCTGTTCCTTATGGAGTGCAAAGTCAGAACTTTTCAAAACCCAGTAATCTTTATACTAATGTACATGTAATTCTTTAATTTCAGTGTCCCAGTAAAATATAAGAAAACAGTCTTTCCACAAGTATAAAATGTGGAAATAGTTTAAAAATAGGGGAGCCATTGTTTTCTAATGCAAATGCAATCATTGGATTCCGTATTTAATCTTGGTGAGACGGCCTCATTGTAAATAATCCATGTTTCATGGCTTTTGCATGCACTTAAATGGAACAAAGCTTGCTGAATGTCTTCTTAAGAGCTCACCAGAACATAAATCATGCTGGAAAGAAAATAAGATAAAAACATTCAGATGCATGATTTTGAAAAAACATTTAATTACACAGTCTTAAGTATTCTCCCGAGGAACAAATCTGCGTGAGCTATGTGGGTTGTGACCGAACATTTTAATTACACACAAAGTCACAACCACGTGAGGGGCATTGGAAAGGGAGACACAAACAGGGAACAGCCAGATGTGCCCGGACCAAGGGACGCTGTAACGGGGACTCCTGTAAAAACTCCGTTACTACAGGCTGTGCTAGAAGCTGGTTCTGGCTTTTGGTTTGAAAGAAGTGGGAGAAAGTACAAGGAGGTGGCACTACCTTTTGTGGCTCCCACCCGTTTTTACTCTTGAAATGATTCTTCTACCTTTAACTTTGACAAATATCACAGTATTCTTCTATTTTTTTTTTCCAGAGAAGTTGTTATTAGATATATTCCCACGTACAAAATGTCTCTTGTGCACTCAGCCCAACCAAAAAACTACAGACTAACAATGAGATGGAGGATAGAGGAAAAAAACTTACCCATATAAGTAGTAAAAAAAAGATAGAAGGTAGAATGCTAATTTGCACCATCCCTCTTTCTGGCAATAGGCTAAGATGTCTGCATTCATGATGGTCGTAGGGTCGTACAGACCGGGGCCGCTCATCACGGGCCTGCTCATGTACCTGGAAGCGACACACAATCAGTTTGCTAATTAGTTTGCTCCCGGTGATGGGAAACGCGGGCTCCTGCCCCCCACTCATTGCCTGACCGCAGAACTGGAGCAAGAATCCCCCCCTCGCAGCCCAGCCAGGTCCTTCAGCTCCACGCAGGAGGCTGCCAGCAGCAAGAGCAGCTTTGGGAGCCCCGAAACAAGCAGGGCCATCAGAGAGCTTTTACAGATGGCGCTGCGAGAGCTCACCGCGGCCACAAACCCAGCTGAAGTCTGGTACACCGCAAGGAAATGGCACCGCTTCACAAATCTGGGATGGGATTCCTTCGCAAAGGGTTTAGAGGTGGAGAAGAGACTGCGGTGTAACCCTGTGCAGCCCACAGCCTCTACTCGTTATAAAAGGCATGCTGGGGCCACGCTGAGGGACTACTCGCACAGGTCAGTGTAAAATGACCCTGCAGATGTCACGAAAAGCAGGCTCCCTGCACAGCCAGCGCTCCGACCCCTCCAGCTCCTGGTGCCAGGACCAGCAGAGGGAAGCCAGGCAGGGAAAACTCTTCCACTGGGCTGTGTTTCGAGCGGATCCGCTCCCTCCGGCAGCTCCCCGCGCAGCTGCACAGCAGAGGGAAGGGCGGTGCTCGCGTCTCACTGGTAGGAAGAAGGCAGGGTTGCCACTCCTACTGCTCGTCCACACCCTGACGTGTCGGCCACCATTAATGTGCACGGCTCTTGTACAACACAAGAGAATAATGATAATTAAAAAAAAAAGTGATAAAGCAAAGCGATGGTTCTTATGTTATAGCCACGACGTAAACTTTCTCGCTAGCGTATCAAAAAGCATCTTCATTTGCCAAAGACACAGAACACTCAACAGGAAGCACTGCGACAGGAGAATGAGGTACAACTGCCATGAGGACAGATACCAGACTCATCAATATTACCTCCAAATATGATAAGCCAACAAAGGCATATTGAGACCCAGTGTGAGCCACTCTGCTGCACAGAGAAACATAACACAGAAGAATGCATGGATGAGGTACTCTGGAAGTACAAGCTGGAAAAGAAAAAGATGAGTTAGACATTTCGATTACTCAAAGCAAAACGTGTGCTGTTTAATCTATTTTGGAGGTAAGCTATTGCTTAAAAATTGTCACTTAAAACAAACGCTAACAAGCTCAAGACTGCAGACGGTGAAAAGAGCAACTAGCAGCATGTGCCTTGCTGTTTTCACCTGGTAATCATAAACCGAGAAGGAAATTTTACAGAATGAAATGCTCAGATAAAGAAATCTTTATTGCTTCTGTTCACTTAAGGGCACTGTTACCAGATTCCTCGCTTTATAAGTGACCTTCATAACACGAGAGATCGTTGAGATATTTCTTCTCATGCAACAGAGAAATATCACCAGGAAACATGCTCCACACAACGGTCGATTGGCAAAAAGATCTTTTGGGCTTTCCTACTTTGCAGTTTTGATTTGATACTTGCACATAGGTGACTGTGCGGATCGGAACTACTGCCAAGACGTGGTGCCCTGGGCAGGGCTGCACCGCACCGGGCCGGCAGCACGGCTGCTGAGCACATCGGTGGGCACGGGCACGAGCACTGCACTGCCTGCAGCACGGGAGGAACAGCCCCAGCTAAAGGGCGCAGGAGCCAGCTTCGCTCTCCTCCACACGGACCTACTGTGCATGCTTGGTAGCATCATGCTGTCCAGCAGAAGGCCGCAGCGCTGGTTATCGATTCTTGGCAGGTCAGAGAAAGCATGAAATGCCGGCTGGGATCAGTGTTATTAACAGGGCTCGCATGGAGAGAGCCGTAGATTAAATGCATGCAGAGAGCCAGCAAAACCTCACACCCACGACAAGACTGAAACTTTCTAAAACAAGTCACCCCGAAGTGGTGTCATTTACTCTTTCATTACACAATTCCGAAGGAAGCAGATGAAGCTTTTGACTTCTCACCCCGGGATCGCTACACCATCTCCTCGTGGAAAACTGCATTTCTACCTCAGAGCTTTAAACTCTGGGTAGTACGACTACTCCGTAGGGTGGCTGCATCGGCGTATCCGTGTTTTGCATTTTTTTCATTCTCTCTAGCCAGACACTTCTTTTAAAGCCCCAAAATAGATTCCTAGAAACCTAAAACCCACCCCCAAACAGACATTCTCACCACCCACTCTGCTACTACATTCTGCTTCTGGAAGCAAGAAGTATCAAAGCAAACTTGCATCAACATCAACACAAATAAGCTGTCATAAAGGAACGGTTTCAGGTAAATATTTTGTCCAAATCCTTCTTGGTATACTTACCATTCACAACTTGGCAATTTTTTATAGCAGAATAAGAGCTCTACCCAAAACAATGCATTTGGCAGCCTGCTGGGACAGATTTACCAGGTCTCACACCTGCAGTTTATTTCACTACACATCTCAAAACATCTTTGTCTTTATCTTGTTTGTTGTAGCCGACTCCCACAGCAGAATTCCTGTCTTGCAAGCCTGCCACATTTCAGCCTCCCTGCCTGTCCTAAAGGAACGCTGACTGAATTGGATTGAATTGGTGATTTTTATCACCAGGTGAGGGAGGAGGGCTGAGAAGAGCCACTACTGTAGCAGGAGCAGGGAAGAGACAACATCGACAGCACGCTAAGCAGCTTCTATTTCAGGCTAATCTTTCTCTGAGGTACCAATTCCTACTGGGATTTTTGATTCTTTTCCCAGAAAAGCACCTCGGTGTGTTCATCCAGCGACCCTTTACCAGGTGCCTGCAGGAGCCTGGATCTTAGCTCCACTCTCAGCAGCTGACCTACTGCCGGGGGAGCAGCCAGCACCCATTTATCCATGGCTTTCAGCTCACCCAGCTGTCGTATCAATGAACTCCGCATGCAGGTGGGTTAGCGGAAGGTTAATATTTGCTGTAAGCATGCGCGTTAGAGTACTCAGAAGTCTGTGACAAGATCATGATGCATAAATGCCATGAGGATTTGCCTTCCCCCACGCCGTAGCAGAAATGACTGTAGAACAGACCAAGCAAGGGAAACTGTTAGATGCTCAGCTCGGCAGGCATCGGCCCTCTCTGCGATGCCATCAGCTGCCCATCGCCTCCTCGCCCCCTCTCGCTGTTGATTTGTGCCTAACAACCCCCCCAGCTACTTTAAATTCATTTTCCATTTGCATGATTTCCTTCACTCTCTAAAGCACGAGGAGGAAGTCCAGGCCGTGCTGCCCGGGCACACTGCTTCAGTCTGGGCACGCCAAGCCAAAACCAAAATCAGGAGAAACGGGCAAAAAAAATAAAAATCTGTGTTATCAAACTGCGTGCTCTTTAACAAGCTCCCCTTTTATTATCAGCCTGGTACAGATGCAAGCAGATAGTTTGCCTCGGATGCTTTTCACAAGCCGAGGAGCGTCAGAGTTGCATCCAAGAGAGGACACCGAGACATCCCTGAGGCTGCAACATGAAACAAAGACGTGAAGGCAAGGCCTGGCACCTTGTGCCGCCCGAAATCCTCGAGCAAGAGCAGAATTTATCCGGCCAGTTATTTTTAACTGGCTTTCTGTCTTCCCAGGCTTTAATAACTGGTGCTGGGGAAGCGCCCTTTGTCTCTGTCCGAAGCTGACCCGCAGGATGCGCGTACCGGGCATGTAACAGTTTTCCCCGCAAGCCAAATCGTTTTCGCACAAGGTATGGAGGGGAATTCATGGAGCTGCTGGAACCCGGCGGGCAAGTCAGAAGCGGATGGGCAGGCACGCCAAACCAGACGCCTGAGGGGTATCGACAACCACCCTAACAACATGGAAGCGGCCCCAAAAAACATCAACCCGAGCAGCGGTACACACCTTTAACGCAATTTTGACTCTTTTAATCTTTTTGACCTTTTCAACTGTCTTTTGTGCCGAAAAGGGTGGAAAGCAGATTGAAAGAGCGTTAGTAGGAGGGCGGGGGAGGGGAAAAAAAAACACCAGCAGGCAGAAAACTCGGTACGAGCCGAGGGGGCCGCGCGATCCCCGCGCTACTTACGGGGTTGAGCGTGTTGCACTGGTCGATGGGGTTCTTGTAGTCCGTCTTCAGCTCGTCAAACGCGATGATCTGCAGGGAGAGAAGGGGACACGGCGGTCAGCAGGGGGCCCGCGGGGCCGGCGGGGCAGGGTGCCGGGTGCCGGGCCGCACTCACGTGCCAGATGGCGAAGAAGATGAGGGCGGCGGTGAGCAGCAGCGCCAGCATGTAGCAGAACGCCGCGAACGTGAAGGCCATGGCGGGGCCGGGACGGGCCGCGCCGCGCCGCGACGCCACAGGGGCCGGGCGCCAGCGCTCGCCGCCGGGAGACGGCCCGCGGAGCGAGCAGCGACCCCTGCTGGGGGCCGCCGGCAGCGCCCAGGGGCGGGAGGGGACGGGAGGTGGGGCCGGGGGGGGGGGTGGCGCCTCCCGGACGCTCCGCGCCCCCCGCGGGACGCCCGCGGCACGGGCGGGGCTGGGGCTGCTCGGGTCCGGTCCTGTCCCCTGCCTTTCTCCCTCTTTTTCTTCTTCTTTTTCTTTTTCTTCTTCTTTTCTTTCTTCTTATCTTCTTTCCTTTTTCGTTTTTTCTTTCTTTTATTTATTTCTTACTTTTCTATTTTCTTTTTTTTTTTATTTTCTACTTTTTTTTCTTTCTTTCCTTTTTCTTCTTTTTATTTTTTACTTTTATTTTTTTTTCATTTTCTTTTCCTTTACTTTTTTTTTTCTTCTTCCCTTTTTTCTTCTATTTTATTTTCTTCTTATATTTTCTTTCCTTTTCTTTTTTCTCTTCTTTCCTCTTCTGTTTTTTCTTTTCTTCTCCTTTATTTTTTCTTTTCATTTTTTCTTTTTCATTTTTTCTTTTTTAACTTTTCTATTTTTCTTATTTTCCTTCATTTTATTTTCCTTTCTTTTTTCTTTTTATCCATTTTTTTTCCTTTCCTTTTTTCCTTTATTTACCTTTCCTTTGCTTTTCATTTTCTATTTTCTTTCTTGCTTTGTTTCTTTTTTTTTCTTTTTTCTTTTCTATTTTCTTTCTTTTTTGTTTTTATTTTCTTCTTTCTTTTCCTTCTTTTATTTTCTTTCTTTTTTCATTTATTTGTTATTTAATATTTTATTGTATTTATTTATTATTTATTATTTTATTGTATTTATTTATTAATTATTTAATATTTATTTATTTACTATTTTTATTTTATTCTTTTTCCTTTCCGATATCTACACTGAAACCAAAGAACAAGGCGACGGCAGTAACACCCAGTTTGAAAATGGAATTTGGCCCAAAGGTCGAGGCAAAGAGCCCTTCCTTTTCAGGTGGAAAGGGATGGGGCAGCACCAGGGGCCAACTAACGTGGTGCCATCCCCACATCCCCAGTGGGACCCGGCAAGCAGAGGTACGGCTGCAGACAAGGGGGATGCCAGGCGTGCCGTAGGATGAAATGCTTGGGAACAGGCTCCAGTCATGCCCAGGAAAGGAGGAACACCAGCTCTTGCTATCCAATCAGTGCATTCTGAAAGGAAGCAGCAAGAAGCCAAGAAAACAAATAGTTTAAGGAGAAGCTCAACTAATTCTCTTCCACAGCTTCCTTCCAGTTTTGAGCAGGAATACCTTGCAATAAAGCAAACCCGCAACCATTGCTTCCAGACACATTGTGCAAATAACGAATCCCATAAAATTAGCAGCAGCCAAATGGCAAATAATATTTCCTGGTGACATTTGCCAAAAAGCTTTACACACCATTAACTGCGTCTCACAACGAGCCATCAGCAGGAGCTTCGTTTCCTCCAGCGCAGTAAGAGGGGACCCCGCAGCACCGGAGCTGCCCTCAGCTCAGCTGCTGCAGACGTGAGGCTGATCCCCACAAAGCCTCATCCTCGAGCCATTCCCACGCAGGGAGTAGTGCCGTTAGGACCCACAAAACTTTGATGTAACCCCCAGAAAACAGTTTTAAAAGTGAACTGCAGCAGACGCACAGGAAAGGGGAAGAGCTGGGAGCACAGGGTGCCCCGCAGCCCTCAAGCTGCCCCGGTGACCACAGAAATCCATCCGTTTACTTGAAAAGGTACCTGGAGATCGTGGCCTTCACAGGTTCCTGTTTCAGGTGCTTGGAGCCCCCTGGCTAGGCCAGGTCCTGCAGAATCAGAGATGTTTTGGCACCAGGTCTCTTCATACGGCCCATGAGGGAGATGTGGCCCACCACGAGTCCCGCTAGAAGCCAGCAGGCTCACCCATCACACAGGGCACACAACTAAGCAGAGGAACCCCTGCAGGATGCTGCCAAGCTGCTGCGTGTCGGGGAGCACCCAGGACCACCACCAGCGAGCTGCCAGCAGCCTTGGGCTCTTGGAACAGAGCTACAGCAGAGAGGTTTCCTTCACGGCACTCCAGACACAGCAGATGCTCACGATTTGGGATATACGATCCAGGGTAGCTGAAGCACAAGGGCAGCAGAGGTAAACAAACTGCTCTGCACCTGAAAAAGCAGCAGCGCTGCTGTGTTGCTGATGATGTTCTGGGTTCGTGCACAACAGAATGTTTTACCAGGGACGTGTAGTAGCAGAAATATCAGGGTGTGTCAGTCACGTATTTGTATTTGCAATTAACGCCGGTTCTGCCTCGAGGAATGCACCGTTTTGTTACCTCTAATGCTTGCGTGCCATTCATCTGCAATTACCGTGTCAGGAAAAATGGAAGGCAGTAATTCTGTACCACAAAGATTTTTGTTCATTGGAGGAGCTCTTGAATTAGAGAGTGTCCTTTTAGGGTAATAAAAAAATGAAATGAAATGCAAATTCTGTAGAAAATGACCTAATCGCTTCTCATTTCATGCGTTTATTTGGGATCTCAAATCACCCAACTATCTGCTCAGAATTCTCTCTGATTGAACTTTCTCGAGTCCTCCTCCTTGCACAAATCATAAATCAGCCAAAAAATCAATACAAGAAAGACAGTGGAGATCTGGAGGTGGCCTACAGCTTTTAATGCACTTTCCTCTTAGTCTGGACTCATCGAGTTTAATCCTGATTGGAATCCCAAGGGAAAATGTCAGTGTCTGTTCACTTCATCTTAAATCCCTCTAAAGCACTTGCTGCTACCAGAAAACTGCCCCATAATCAGTCACAATTCCATGCTACAGTCTGTTCGTAAGGAAGATTTAGCTGAAGAAAGAAGACTCTGGCAGGTCATGACTACAGAGAGCCGTGATGGAAAGTTACAGAGCAATTTCTCTGAATTATCACGGTAGTAATTCATGAGTTAGCCGTGTTCTTCAACACCACAAATAACATTTCTGGAAAAATAGTCACTTTGCAGTTACAGAAGAAGAATCTACCACTATTGAACTCAGTAACAGAAATGGTGCTGGCTTCAATAGATTTAAACTTCACTTACCAGGTACGTAGGAGAGAAAAATATTTCTCTACAATTTAGAAGAGACTCTCCAAGTACCTCTAACACAGTCTGGCAGAGGTCACGTTTCTGCACACCTTTTATGTACACGTGAGAAGCAAAAGTACACAATCTCTGCTCTCACTTACCTCATTTATGTACCATCAGACATCAGGATGTAGGATGCTGGTTCACTGCTCAGTCTCTGATCGGTAGGATGAAAAGGTCCCTGGACTTGTGAGTGCACCAACTTCCCTTCCTGGGCAAACTTCCTTTCCTGTTGTGATAATGAACTCTTTAGAATAGCTCATTAAACTCTACCATTATGTATGTGACCACATTAATTAATGTTATAAAATCCTTTGTATATGAAACTAAGTCTCAAGAGAAACAAGAATTACATTCAAAGCTCAATTTCAGCACAGAGATGCTGCCAGGCATCTCACCATGTCTCATTGTGGAACCCACTTGTGGCCTCAATGCCTCCAACAATTGCTGTCAGATGGCAACATTTTTCCTTTAAAAGGCCAAATACTAAATGTCCTTTCAACAAGGTGCTTTGTTTTTCTCTCACTTTAGAGAGCTCCTGCTAATGGCTATCTGTGCAACTCAGAGCCCATGGCACAATATCAGCGCATGGCTGGGGCAAAGGGACCAATAATTGCTTTTTTATTTTTCCCAAGAACTGTTTCCTAACGTGTTTTGGGATTTGGCTGCTCGTTAACAAATTGAGAGGAAATTGCCAAACATTCTGCATTAGCCAGTGATGACTTTGAAAATCCCATCCTCAGTCCACAGCTTTAAACTCTGATCCAAGTAAAATTCTGCTATTTCAGGCTGAATAAGGAGAAGCTGAAACCATAGGCTTGGGATTTTAAGACAGCATCACACCTGGCACGTAATGGGAACAAACAAAATCCCCCTTTGTAAATTGCTCCACTGCTAATTGCTTTAGTAAAGCACAGTCACTGCTGGTGGTAAGACTGCACCCAGGTAGAGTCAGGCGGCTGCTCACTGGGGCAGTGAGGCATTCACTCCTCCAGATGTAACGTCATCGCTGCCCCTGCCCGAAAGCAGGAAGATTCATGAAGCAGCCAGAAGATGCAGCCTGGTTATCAGAACCTCACAGTTCCCCCAGGAAACTCCTGCAGCCCCAGCAGACGTGCAGCAGGCTTGAAAATTTGGGAGGGAGAACAAAGAGTCAGCGTGGGACACGGGAGACTTTGGTCTCTGTCCTCCCACAGGCATCCCACGTGGCCTTGGGTACAGCACCTTCAGGCCCAGGGTGTATTTACACACTTCAGTCACACTAAGGAGGATTTCCAAAAGCCTTCGTCCCCATCTAAAGTCCTCTAAAAGTCTTGCTTTTGATCTCCCCAGCTGTATTGGTATTACCAAATCAGCTCAAGGCCCTACCAGCGCTAGAAACCCACCCTCACTGCTCGTTCAGAAGCTTTTGGGCTGCCCTGTGTTGTTCTCCTGCTGAGGATCGGCAGCGCTGCTCCCATCAGCAGCCTCAGGCAGCAGCAGCAGGGAGGGGCGGCTGACTCACGCTCCACGTCTGCCTCTCCAGTCCACGTGGACAAGGTCACAGAGCCAGGAACTTCACGATCTTGTGACTGAACTGCAGCAAGGAGACCAACAGCAGCATCGGCACAGGAATGAAGACACAGAAGCTCTGTAAAAGGACAATGCTCGGCTTCACCTCGCAGCCAGGAAAAGGAGGCTCGTGTCAGACTGTCCCTACAGCCCTTGGAAAGGGGACATCTAAGGAAAAAGGGCTGCTGAGCGAGCGCATCTATTTTATTTTCGTTCTTTCACTAACACAGCTGCACAATTTGTTTTGTACTTCCGAAGCAAGCAACTGCACTTTCACAGCTGGGGGTAGGGTATAAATATTGTCTCTAGCTGATCCCTTGATCCAGCCCTCCTGGCTGAATTAATCACATTCACAAATCAATCCGGGATTTGCTGCTGTCGGAGCAGATGGCCAGGCGGGCACGTTCTTCTTCCAATTATCCAGCAGCATTTTCCAGCAGCGGATATTTAAAATTAGACCTTTTTCTGAAGAAATGCTAAACCTGTTCCTTTTTCAGCTCAATGAGGGCACTGACCCCTAACTTTCTGCTCCAGTTCTGCCCTCCCAGGCTTTAGTCCACGTACAGGATCGCTGGCGCCCCTTTCCCTTTCAACTGAATATTTTCTGCCCCATTTTCTTCCTGTTTTCTGTAGGAAAGAGGTGACAACAGCAGATGCTGTACGGCGTGGGGATCTCAAGGCTGCATTATGTTAATTGTAGAGCCGAGCACTACAGGAAAGGGAAGAGAAGCTGCATTCATGCTACCAGCAGCCTTCCATGGCACGGACCAGCAGGAACGGCGACCAGGGCGCCTTTCAGAAAGCCCTGATGGGACTTCCCCACCACAGCAGAAAATTTGCCATGAAAGACAGTCCCGCTGCTTTCCCAGCACTCACATCTGTTCTGCATTCAGTGTCTTTCTGGCTGATAATTGCTCTCCTCTCCTCTCTGTCTCCTGCTGAGGAGCCGCTAGAGCTGTCAGAGGCATTTGGGCTGAGCTCCATCACGTTCGGCACGAGATGCCTCACTTCCCACCAAAGGTGGAGGAGGTTAACTGAGAGGATGTTTGCTGTCCCCGAAAGAATGAAACATTACCAAATAACCCAGAGGAAACAATCCTCCTGGGGTGTCACAAATCCAACCACGCCGATTTACTACATCTATGCAAATGTATTAAAATCATCCCCTTCACTTCATGGGTCCAGTAGAGAGACGCAGAACCTGGTCAGATCGAGCCACGGCTGCAGAAGATGCTGCATATCCACACAGCCCTGTCCCCAGAGGATCACAGAGCCTCGGTATCACCAAAAGGAAGAGCTGATAGGGAAGGAAGCCTGAGGGGGGAGCGGTGGCCAAGTTTACACAGCTGTAAATACAGCTTCACATGCCAGCAGCGTGCTAACCATGACCAGGGAACGTTCGCTGCTTTGTATTTCGGTGTTTTCCTTCATTGTTTTCCACAAAATGAAAATGGAGTGTTAGGACAAAAATGGGGGTAGGTAACTGCTCGGCCTTATGGCTGACATTTCAACGTCCTGGCATCCGAATGTGTATTCACTGGAGAAATCAGAAGCGAAGCCCAGGGTTCCTTATGCTTTGGAACTGACGTGTTCATTAAAACATAGCTGGAAATGAGGTTCCCAAAGCCTCACAGAGCACAATTCAAGCTGTGTGTCTTACACAACGGCCTGGATAGAGGTTGCCAGTTCCCCAAGATAGACTATTTGTTTTGAGAACCAGAACCCCTAATTTCATGCACACCCACACGCAGCATGGCAGGACCTTCATCTGTCAGGAGACGGCGATTTTTGGGAAGCCAGGTTGTACTGCAGCCCACAGGGAATGGGGAGCAGTAGGCACACGCACACTCACAGGACCCTCTGACCCTTTTCAGCGCCAGGAGACTGACATACAGGAGCAGCAATTACCCCAGCTCCTCCAGAACCGACTGCATTTCTCTTCCTGCCTGCCTTACCCCCACAGGGCACGCCAAGATCTCAGCAAACACCCTAGGCCCGGGTCAGCCACCTATTCACACACCTGGAAGAGAAAGCACAAGCTGTGTATGACATTCAAGCTACACACACATTGCACATTTGTACCATTGCACAGGAATTTTCCATTTGTTCCCTATTCCCTTCTCTAGCTTTTACTTCATGAAGCACCCAACTGACACTTTCATACAACTATCACGAGTCAATGACCTTCCCTGAACGAAAGCAGCTGCCCTCCAGCTCATATCCCGAGACCTTCCTGTAATTCATTGGAGTCAGCTTTTTTTTCCCCCCAACTATTTTGATCATCTAGTCTCAGCAAGCCATCTCCTCATTTATTAGTTAACCATACTTGATGAACAGAGAACAGCACGGAACTGCCCAGGTGACCTCTCTCTACTGCGAGACCTTTTTATTCCCATCCTTCTTTCTTTCTTCCCTTTAATCAAGCGTTATTCTTGAGAGCCATTCTTTTCCCACAGCAGCTTAGCCACTTTCTTAGAACTTTTTGGCAACAGATTTTGCTGCGACACGCTCGGGTGACCAAGAAGCCCTTCAAGAGGCAGATGCACTGCAGCAGGTGTGCATCCAACTTCACAGCTGCTAGATTCACACAGGGCTGCCCACACCCGAGGGAGAAGGGGGTTCCTTCTATCACATTTAACCTGTGGCCCATTAATTCTGTTCTTCAGCACTGGCAGGAACAATGCCAGCTATTGAGGCTGAATTCTTTGGATCATTTTCAGTAGTTTTTTCAACAAAGTAGGAAAAAATCTCCAAGAATCAAGAAAAAAAACAGTAAGAATGAGAAAAGGGAATACTTCAGTCAACATAACCTAGTGGTCTCTCAGGCAGGAAAGAGATGAGCCAAGAAGTGAAAGAAGGAAGAGGTACAACTGAGTTCCTTTGTCTCCTTCAGGCCATGGGGTCTCCTTTACAAATCCTGTAGCTGCCCTGTCCTCCCCCCTCCTGCCACCCTTCATCACAGGTGGAAAGAGGAATCCTTACATGCAGAAGAGCCACACAGGAAGCATATTTAAGACCAGAGACCACGCTACAAGTTCAAAGCAAACTCCAGGAAGCTGAGGAGAAACATCACGCCTAATAGCACTGACCCCTCCCCACACACGCCTGTGCTTGATGTGCTACTTTGCAATTAAAACAGTGAGACAGAACCTCTTAATTAAACATTTTATTGAAACCAATACAAGCACCATGCTTAGCAAAAAAAAAAAAAAAAAAAAGATTTGGTTTAAAGTAAACATGCAAGGTGAACTAGCAGAGACTAAACAGCATATGGAAGTTGTACTGGTTACTGATAGCTTCGTGGAATTGTCGAGTTCCCAAGACTGGCCACAAACCCGCACCTTTTACCACCTGCAGCACTGGTGCCAACCCCGACACGTCACATTGAGTCTGGATCACGTAGCAAAAGCAAGAGTTTCACTTCTCATGTCCCATTACACCTCCATTTCACAGCTACTAGATGGATGTATCAAGAAATGTTGCTTAAAATGTCTTTTGAGCACAACGAAGCTAGGGACAGTCAGCATCCCTTGCTTTTGCCCGTTTGACTCAGACCCCTGGTTTCAGTTTAACATTGTTTCTGGACCATTTTACAGTTAAAGGTACAAAAAAATGGAATCTTGGTACAAATGCTAAAGATGCTCCTTTGGAGAAGTGGAATGGTGTCAACACCCGCATTGCCTCTTCTAATAAATCAGAACAGCATTCATGATTCTAGGAACACACTTAAACCGTCAAACATCAGCATTTAAACTTTGTTAAAAAATATTTGAACAGTACAAGTTCATTTTATCGGATTTCCATGCAAACTCATGCTTCAGTTCAGCTTACCATCAATTAACAGGATTGCAAGAGCTGTATCCCAGCCAGCTATTCGATATTTAACACAACACAAGTTTATTGTGGCAAGTCTCTCTTTGTGAAAGACCTTTACGTTTAACTCTGGGCCAAGGATTTTATGGCCAACTTACTAACTCCTGAAAAATAGGAGTTCACCATGGAAAATGCTGACTCTCAGACCTTTAGCTACAAAGGCTCCCATAAACGGCATCATGATTTGTTGCTTGAACCCTCTTTAGAGATCTGAAAATTCAAGACAAGCGTCTTCACAGACAGGCAACTCAATAGGAAAGCACAGTCAGAACGCACTGGCCTTCTGAATGCGGACACAGCTGCCTCCTGCTGCTCTTAGGTGGGCAGCAGTAAGGAAAACACAGTTCTACGGATAAGGTGGGGAAAATATGAAAACAAATATTTGTGCCGGACGGATTTGGGTATAATTGATGTCTTTGTTTAACCAAGTATTAGCACTATCTATATCTCAAGGGCCTAGGACAGAAAGCGGCAGAGAGTTGTGCCAAAGCACTGCTTTAGAAACAAGGAAGCCACAAACAAGCCTAGAATAGCAAACATCCTCTGCACACTCATTCTTCAAGTACCTGCAGCTGCTTCCTCACTTCCCCAGCTCAGAGAAGGGAAGGAGGCACAGCTACCAAGCAAGGCTGTTCGACTAATACTGGTGGGCTGAGCAGCGTCAACATCGTCTCCCACACAAACGTGGGCTTTAGCACTCCCAACAGGATTTGGTGGCTTTCTGCCAGACTCGAGGGGCAGCACCCAGGGCAGAAAGTCCTTAAGCGGAGGCACCAAGCACACACAAAGTGAATGGCAAAGAAGAACTCTGACTGAAGACTTCCAGCACGTGGACATCATCTTTAGTAGCAGAGTTTGCTTGGCAGAAGGGGGAGGGATCCAGAGATGCAGAGCCAGGCTCACCCATCTGACTGCAGCGGCTCCTTCCTCCTCCTCCAGGGAGAGGCCCCTTTACAGCCACTGTCGTTGAGACTTCTGCAAGCAGCAGTTGGATGCTGGCAGCCCCCCAGTGTACAAAGTACAATGGCAGAGATTATTAATCCAGTTTTCCCACTGAAAATCAAGCTGAACGGTACAAGTGGTAGCTTCCCCTCACCCAGCCTGTACTTTGACATGCCTTACCTTTAGCACAACGCTAAGGGAACGAGATTTTTGCTGTTTCAAGACTGAGACTCTGACTAACATCCCTTTTAAGCCAGTCTTATTTCTACAATGTTCATCAAAAAAGTATTTTTTTATTGATCTCTAGTACAGAAAGACCGAGCAACAGTTTCATAATCAACATTTTGTGTCCAGGGAAATGAAATGTTTTTTTCCAGTTCAATACGTTAAGAGAAATTTAATTTTAATTACAAGCATTTCCTTCCAGCACTGAAAGATCGATTTAATTGAATCATCCTAGCATGTATTTTGAAGAGCTCCTCTCAAGTCAGATTTGTATACAAATAAATGAGCAGTAACATCAAACTAAGAAGAGAGATACCAACACTGAGGACCCCTGCAAATAAATTCCTTGTGATCTTACAGGAATTAGTGTTAAAACCGCTAACACAACATATGTTTACAAACAAAAAATAGACCTCCTTTCAGCAAAGGTTTCACAGCATGAAATACTGGCCTCCAAATTTAACACTGCATTCCTTCTCACCAAAGAAATTTGTTAGGGCAGCTGTATTTTAAGGTGTGTTATCAACAGGAAGCTGCTCTTACGCAGATTCTTGTTCAGTAGCACAACAAACACTCATGAGCAAGATAGTGAGATACTGTCACGAGTACTCCTTTTGCCACTGCATTGGCTGAACGTGATGTCCCCTATCAGACAACTATTCTACTCATTATAAAACAGACCTGTAAAAAGACTCGTCATTTATAAAAGTTAAATACTATATTCACATTAGAATCTTTACTGTTTCAAAGAGATGAACCGTAAGTAAATGAAAATCAAATCACCACTTATGCAAAAGCTTCACTTGGAATGTACTTTTGACCAACAAGCAGTTAAGAAAGTTAGAGACTGTCATTAAAATACTCAAAAAGCTCTGTGTGGCCAACTTCTGTAACAAAAAGAGATATAAATCATTCAGTATCATGAAAAGCTTCAACCTCCCGGACTCCTACAAATGGAGCAGATGACTGGAATTTCAAGGAAAATGAGGTTAGCTTTTGTTTTACAGATGTCAACTGCAACACTAGGCACTAGGAAAAAATGTTACTTGGATTCTTTAACAAAGATTTTACCAAATTCGTAATAAGTGGCAGTGTAAAATTCTCAAGTCATTTTAAAGCTAACAAATTAAAGGCACACAGTATTAACAGGTGTTCGTATAAGAGGAAATGAGCAGAGGTAAACTTCTTAACAGTGTCATAAGTTATATGCACAAGACATCTGGTATGAAAGCAACCAGAGTTGTAATTCAGCCCTTAGTTATCTTCTAGTTCCTGCAAGACTGCATTAGCATGAGAACTGGACAAAGCTTTGCCCTGAAATTTAGTTAAGATTGACTCAGTCAGCTGAGGAATTACTGGAATGACAAAAATTAGTTCCGAGAACTTGAGAAATTTCATATGGACTCAATGAAGGGATAAATGGATGGGTTTGCTGTACAAGGGTTTTGTCTTTTTAATACTAACTGCTTCCAGGGAATAGTTTCCAAAATTGAGAAGACATTAGGTCAAAAATTCTGACGGGTAAGTGACAGTACATGATTTTTGCATATAAATGGCTAGTATACCTCATTAGGATGCATCTGTAGCTCAGAAAAGTTAGCGTCAGCTTCCAAATTATGGTTGTATATAGCTATAAATCCCGAACTGAACGATTTTAGTTATAGAAATATTAGTCACAAGAGTGCAAAAGGATTCCCTGCAGAGAAGTATTCCCTTTTAACAGGTACACATAAGGAAACACCTGCAAAGATTTGTTACTTCAAGGAGACAGACCTGCTATTCTTTGCACAAACTTTGCACAAGAGATGTACTGCAGGAAACAGATGTAAATACAGTGCATTTTTAGATGTAAGTATTCATGTCTGGTTCCAGTATTATCAGGATGGTACATAAATACTTATTACAGAGGTTTTCTTAATGGAAGAAGCCAAGTTTCTCACGCAGCCATTCTTCAGTTAGGTCTTCTGTATTTCTTATTTCAAATACCTAAACAAAATTGCGTCACGTAAATATTTGACGTGCTGGTACTTCAAAAGGATAAGCATACAAAGCAATCAAGAGCTTTCCACACAAGTTGTCTGAGCTGTAATAAACCAGTAACCAAGTTAAAGAGTTTCCACTTGCTTTCTTGCATTAATGGATTATTAGACTAATGTAACATCAGTTGAAAATATACAAGACTAAGCAGCCAGGAATATTAGTAACTTGACAAGTTAAAAATTCTGCAGTTCCTGTTTCCAGACATCATTCTTGTTTAAAAATATATCTGAGAACAGCACATTCACTACATTTTAAAGTTGCTCTGAAATCGCACCACCTCATACATAGTCTTCCTTAAATATCTAAGCAAGAGGATTGTCTATCTGAACAACAAAAATGAATTAACCTCCAGGCTGAATTACGCCTAAAGTTTTGAAAGCATACTCAGTACAAGATAGTTACTTTTTCTATGAGTTACAGTAAAATCATAGCATCCAGCAACACGTTTGCAATGTAAGAAACAAGGTTGGGAAATCTCAGAATAGAAGACTCATAAACAACACCAACCTAACGCTTTGTGCTTATCTTAAACTTTTAGCATGGCCTTGAAACAAAAAAAAACAAGACCAAAGAAGCCAATAAATTCCTTATGCTCCATGTGGGCAAGTGACTTCAGTTCTGATTTTAATAGCCTTGATGAGAGGGTAGGTAAATTCTGCATTGCTAAAAGGAGCCTTAGAGATGCCCACAAGCAGGTAATCTTTTCAGAAGAGTCCAGCAAGTAAAATCCACAGGCCTTCAAGAATGTTCTCCTACACAATGAAACCAGCAAAATACTTTCCTCTAGTCTACTGTTCCTGTTCTGACAACACTGAAAATAATCGATTTACCGCTGAAATAGGTTTATTTATCCTGATAAGTTTATAGAGTACATAGCTGTAAAAAAGCACATTTAAGCCAGCTGACCAGATGGCTTTTTGCAGGACTCTCAAAACAAGCTTCTCAGGAAACCTGCTGTTTGGAACGAGCTCATAGTTAGTCCTGTCCACAGTCATTTTACCATTTTAATCCTCTTCAAGAAAGAATTCAGGATTTGTATCATTTTCCAGCTCTGATGGACTGGGCTCTGGACGCTGCTCCTTGTATTCAGGCAGTAATACTACCAACTAATGCTGACTTTTTAAGTAAAAGATTTAGGGCAGGGCAGGGTGTGAGGGGAACAAAATTCCACGTTATAGACATGGAACAGCTTAATAGAAGCCAAGCTAATATGCAAGCCACAGAGGAAAATGACAGGCCTTAGCTCACATGCAGAAATAACACCAGGAAGAAGTCACTGCATTAGCTACAGTGAAGCAGGGCTCAGTGATGGAAGGAATAAAGCACGTTTAAAGAGCAAGTGAACAACCTGAACTGGAGACAGGCTAGGACCAGCTCCAGAAGGAAGATAATCATGGACTTCTATGCCCACTCCGAGGCTTTTATTCAAAAGGACTTCAGACCAAATCAATTTCTCCCACTTGACAAGCGGTAGCCACTCCAACTCAGCTAGTTCCCAGGCTTTTACCTTCCCACCAAGTCTTTCTCCTCACTCACCAAAACCAACTGCCTGTCTCCTCCCAAAATTCTTCTCCCTTTCTTTCAGATGTTGGAGTTCTCAGACCTTAAAAAGTTTTCCTTGGGGCTGTAGGTATGCTACTTCTGCCTCAGCTTCTGCTTCCCTCCCATTTACTCCTGTCAACTTAGTCTAACTTTAAAAAGAGGTCTTTCTTACGAGGTAGATGTTCACGGTTCTGCTTTTGCCCTAATGCACATTTCTAATGGGATGTTGAAGTACTCAGTCAAAGACGACTGAAAGGGAATGGTTCTGATGGGGAATTGTGAAATCATTTCACACTATGAAAAGCCTGAAGCGACCATTTAATCTATTTAGTTTTATTGGTCAGAACTAAAATTTTGAGAAAAACAGGTGCCAATAGTGGAGGAGGCAAACACAGGAGCATTTAGAATTGTTCAGCACTTGGCACTTGGTATATATTCTGATGGCTACGGTCTGTAAACATGCAAACCCATAGACCATGCAGCAAAACTAGTCCACAGAATTCTAAGGCTTCAGTGTATACTGCTCATTAACATACTGCTTCCCCATGGTGACGATATTATGTACCTTACTAAATGACATTTCAGTTACATGGTCATTTTTTGGAACATCGTTCTTCCTGTCCCCTAAAAATCCAGAAATCCCCATATATGCTGCTATCTTCAGCCTTCCTAAAACTGACTTTATTTGCTGCAATTACAAGGTCTCATAACATCCTTGTTTTGATTTCAAGCAAGACACAAAACAGCTTCTGCAACATGCATGTAGAGGAGGGACAGTTACTTCAACTAGTCAAGCATACCTTAGTGAGTTCAGCTGTCTGTACAAGCTTATTCTTGCTCCCCGCATACATCATCTGCTGTTCAGGCTTACATCCTGTAGTTGTGTGGGGAGAAAAAAAAAAAAAAGCGTTTGGTTATTTCAACTGTAATATCTCAAAAGGTTTCAAAAAAATCCAAACTGAAAGCTGAATTAGGCCACTTTTTCATTCAGGAAAGTGACCTAATTCTTAATGTACAGCATCAGCCTTGCTCATACTTTCATATTTGGCACTTGAAAAGCATTTCCTGACAGCATAGTTACACAGGTTCAATTGGTGGTCTCAACACACATCTGTATTTCTGCTTAGAAACATCAAATATTGCAGCAAATAGAATCACAGTTCAGAACAAAACAGCAAGCAAAGCAGTAATTCCCACTGCTGCAGTAGCGTGCTGATTACATTACATCCAATTCTTTGCCATCCTGCTATTTCTGGAAGATTCCCAAGGCTCTGCTAGTTATACTCCTATGGATCTTTACAGCATATGCCTTTGAGCTAAAAATCACACTAAGAACAAACCCAGGCAGTTTGAACGTTGTCTTTTCCCCCCAAATTTCAGCCACAATTGAAGGTAACTGGCTGCTCACGAGTCCTAGCTAATGGTTTGTTGTTTCTGACTGCAGTTCTCCGTGCATCTGCAGCTGTGAGTCCTTTACACCTCCACAGCACAGCACTGCTGAGTTGCTGCCCATCACGTCCAGGTCCTCTAAGAAACCCTCTTCACCTCCACCCTAACCCTTTTACATTGTCCCAGTCCTCTCACAGGTAGGCACAGGCTCCCCCGAAGGAGAGGAATTGCCTCCCGCCTAGCTGCTGACATCCCAAGATGGACGGAGGTGTCCAAAAGCCTTCAGAAACAGGGGTGGCATCTTCTAGCTCTCTCCTCGCTCATTTCCTGAGCTCAGTCTGGTCATATTTTGACACCTCCGCAAGATTTGAGGGGAAGCCAACAGGAAACACATGAGGCTACATCTACACGAACAGATGCAGAGCACTCCAGGCTCCTTTCACTTACAGGAAAACGCTGCTGAACACGCCACTGAGATCACAGCGGGCACATTTAGATGCACCGTTTGGAGAGCGAGGCAGGAAAGTAACATTTCTGCTCAGCCTTCAGAAACGGAAGAGAAAGGATCTCTTCTACCCTCCTTCCTAAGTCCCTTATGGCACCTTGATTCCAGCACTGGCATAAACTCAGACATCTGAAGCATTACTTGAGCACTGAGCACTTCGATCGCAAAGAACACCCCCAAATTGACAGCACGTAGTAGCTACCGTTCGATATTCACTCACCAACTGGACTGGAGAAGATAAAGCACAGCGGGTAGGAAACTCTTCCATCTTCATGCTGATACTTGTAACTATACACAATAAATGTTTTTTCTGAGGTTAAAGAAACTAGGAAAACAATTATTTTGTTAGGATATAATCCTCAATGAGCAGAGCCTGAGGCAGGCACAACTAAGTCACGCGCTCCAGATGCCTCAATTTTGCTAATTAGTCTCAGTGTCTTTTATTTTCACTTCCATATTTGACTTCCAGAATTGGCCCCGCCTGTTTTCACCAACTTCTACTGCAGCTGGGGGGAAAAGGTCATCTTTGTACTACTGCTGCACATCAGAAAGCTAAAATCACCCCTCCATTGCAAGGTTTCCTCCCCTAGCTTTGTGAAAAGGCTTCCCACACCCACCACTAAGTTCCTGGATTTCTTTGCAGACTGAGCACTTCATCGTTTCAGGTGTTTTGGTGAATTTGACCTCACATTTTAGCTAGGATTCCTGTTTTACAGCCTCCTACTGCACCATGGTCATGAAAGGAAAGATTCAGAACAGCACCTGGCACATGGCCAGCCACCTTTTGAGGATACTGGACAGGGATATTTTCTTTGCTTGTAACTTAAAGACCCCTCTTACTTCACCTAGTTATAAAGAATAATTTACTTCTCCCCTTGCTCTTCTCCCTTCCTGCATCCCCACCCTCCCACCTCTTTTAGTACATGCTCGTGATTTAGGGAAGAATCCCTACAGGACTCCCAAGTGCAGCAACTACAGCAAAACAGCAAGGGGCACGTGCTGAGATTGTAGCAAAAGGGATCCTACACAGGCAGTTGTCTGTAAGTAGCAACATAGGAAACTGGCACAATTTACTCACTTCTTAACAGCAGCATGGCTTCACTTCCCCAAATGTTACAGAACATGGTTTAAAAGAAAATAAAGTCTTGGGAAAGGCTTAACTGTATCGGTCATTGCTTGAGTAAGTCTTTATGTGGGACAACCAGCCAGTGCATCGTGAGAACTGATCCCTAGGATACCTCACAGATAAAATATTACTGAAGGCTCACTACAGGCAAGCATTGGCCTAAAAAGGTGAAGTCCAACTTTGAACGTCTTGAACAGCTTCCAGGAGTAAGCCAAACACCAGCAGCACAAGAAGGATATCGAGGTTGTCTCTCGGGCAGTTCATCCTTTAGCTCATCAGGAGAAATACCCTGGTAACATTAAACAAAAAGCAATGTTTGAACAAATTAACTTGTACTTGAGGGTGTAACTGAAGTCTAAAGCAGAAGAGTGGGATAGCGAAACACCTGTAAGTTAGATACACATCTATGGTTTAACTGATAACGATCTCTCGTACAAGTTACTAGAGCAGTTTAGGAAAGCTTTCCTGCTAAGAAATCCCTATGACTAAGCACAGAATTAATGTTAGCATGAATAATCATTCCTATTTTAGGCATAATGAGTTTAGAAAACATTTTGGCTCTGGCTGGATGCGCTGGCAGCTACTGTGGTTTTCTTACTCTAGCATTAAACAGAAGTAAGCAAGCACACCCAAAAAAGTACCCGTTAAAATCCGCTACGTAAAAGGTGCTTTTGAAAAACTGCTCCTTGTGCAAGCAGAGAGTCCCCGTCCTGTTCAAACACTGCATTCACTTCTACATTGTAGGGAGTAAGAGCTGTGGTTAATGCTCAAATCCCTTGGAAGGATTTAATTTTGCCCTACGTACCATGAAGAAACACTACCCACTGTGCTGACCTTATTGTGCCACCTATCAAATTTAGGATCTGCAGAGGATTAGCAACCCTAGCCTCTAATTGATGGCAGACCAGTTCGAAGCCACATATGCAGATCCACGGAGAAATGCTGCAGAGCGCTCTTCCAAAAGCCAGCAGGTGCCAAAGGTGCCTTTTTCCTACAGAGTCGTACAAGAACAGCTCTAAAATAACTTATCTTCTGTGCCATTAATCAAATCCATTGTTTCTGTGCAGTCCCACTATTAATAGTGCTGTGCTTTACATGCAGAGTGACCATGCATTTAAATAAGCTCATGACCCAAATTAGATTAAGAGTTTGATAACAATTTGAAACTAAGGCAGTACCTTAGAGACAACAATACATTGCAGGCTGAAGATACTCTTATTTACAATTCATTTAACAAACCTCATGCTCCTCATCCAGTACCACCAACTGCTTATCCTTGTCGATTTTCACTACAAATCAAAACAAAACACAGATCAACTTTCAACTGATTTATACAATGCATGCATAAGGCTTTTTAACACACACACAAGCACGTTCCTCATCTGCTCTGTTTCTTCAGTTCCTAACCCAAGGCTTCACAACATCCCTGAAGGCACAAGCAGTACGGTCTAAGGCTGTTCACAGCAATAAGCTTTTTTCAAATTACAAAAACAAGCGTTAAACTCTCCTACTTAACAGCTACAAAATTTATGAACTGAAAGTGACGATGCCCTGACATTTTTTTGCTATCATTTTACAGCCAGACATGGACTCTGAGCCACAGCTAGCTACAAAAACTCTGCTAAGAGCAGACGAAGCCAAGCCTTCTCTCCTTAAAACTGTGTTTTTCTACTGTTAGAAACACAGGCAGAATGGAAGGTACTGAAATTCATAGCAGTAAGTCTCCTGGATCACGTTTACCTGTTACAGCAACAAAATTACACAGGAAGGAAGAGAAGATTTTCTGCAAAATCTTGCAGCTTTGGCCAGTTGTGTTTTAAACTTACTTATAATGGCAGCATTGTTGGTTTCTTTACGAAACCGGAATTTTCTCAGTTTCTCCACCAGGTCTTCAGCAACATCACAAACCACCAGAGATTCACTCTACAAAAGGGAAACGGCAGAGGAGAGCGACTGATAAGGGAAATCTTTCTAGTAACACTGAAAAAAAAATCCCATGTCATGCACATCTGCCCACAGCTCTTATGAGGTGGAACTACAAGCACTTGTCTAAAGTTTCAGAACATATACTCCAACCAGAAAAACCATGCATGAAGGCAAGTTTTAAGAACAAAAAGCCGCTTATCTGTTCTTTTATCCGTCCTCAAAGCCACAAGGTTAGTTATAAAATTTTTAGCTACTCCTGAAGTGGGATGGTTTTGTTTTTAGATCAGGGATTCCCGTTTCTGATAGATAGTTCTTAGAAGCAAAAAAAAATAATGTTATTTCAGGACTTCACTTGGGAAATAAACCATAAGGAAGCCTTGCCAGTAAACTGGTTAAAGTAATGTAAGCATTTAAAGAAATAGGAAGTACTGCTGACATTTCAGAAGACAGATTGTTGTCAAGGGCCACTGCTTTTTTACCCAAAAAGCATTAACTGAACTTTTGAGATTTACACACACAACACATTTAAGACGCTTCTGCCAAAAAGCTGTGGGTTTTTTTTCCTCGAGCCCAAGTTTTCAGCAGCAATGCCCAGAGAAGGCTCCAGCAGTCTCCCCGCTGGGGATGGGGAAGGAAGCGAGGCTTTCACAAGCAGGTTATCTCCCATTGCACACGCAATCTCCTCGCCTGCACCAAGCCAGCCCCTGCCATTTCCTGAGCAGCGTTTCACACACACCATCATCACCTCAGCTGCGAGCTGGCCTGACGAGGTAAAAACGATTTCCCACCTCCAGCTTATTTCTATCGGTGTATTTGTAAATTTATTACGGTATTAAGACTTTTCCTGACAGAACAGCTGTACCCCGAGGCGTTTTTAGCGAAGGGACTTGCCGGGTTATCCACACAACCCCTCCTGAGGTGTTTAACCCCTATTTAACCCCTTCAGTTTTACCTGCTTTTAGCCGGCCGCCACGCTCCTTCCCTCCCATACCGGCTGGGAGGAGGCAGCTCTCCTTCCCCCCGCCCCCAAACCCCTCGCAGATATCCCACTTTTGGCGTTATTCCCCCAAAAACCTGCGCCCCCCCCCCCCCCCCTCTTCAGCCCCGCCGCGCTGTCCCCTCACGGAGCGCCCCCTCCCCCCCCCATCAGGCGGCGCGCGCCCCCCTCACCATCTTGCGCGCGCGCCCAACCGCCGCCGCTCGCGCGCCGCCAACGGAAACCGCCGCCTCTCCCCCCCCCCCAATCTCGTGCTGCGCCTGCGCCGCCGAGGCCACGCCCCTCTTCTCTTAGCCCCGCCCTCCACCCCGCGGCCAATCAGCGCAAAGGCTCGCGGCCCGCGGGGGAGGGAGGGGCGCTCCGTTGTCATGGAGATCAAGCCCCGCCCCCCTCCTCGTTGTCATGGAGACGAGGCCCCGCCCACCCCCGCGGTATCCTAGCAACGGGGCGGGGCCGCGCGCGGCCGGCCCGAGGCTTCCCTCAGGGCCGGGTCCCGCCGCTGTGGGACAAATTTTGGGGTGGGAAAGGGCTGAGAAACCCCAAACCTGCCGGGTCAGGCCTGCCCCGGGCAGGGCGTCCCCATAAAGGCCGCTGAGGCCCGTCAGGGAGCTCAAGGTTTTGCCCCTTTGCCGAAATAAGGGGGAAAATCCATGGAGAAATGACTCAGCCATGAAAAAACCGCCCTGGGATGGGGTTTCCAGCTTAATAAGGCGCAGAAAATTCAAGCGTGAGGCTCAGTGCGGTCTGCCGCTCAGGAAACTTCTTGTTTGTACGAGTTGAGTGTGGTTCTGGACATGAACCAGGACTTGGATCTGGCAGACTGCAAGCCCCAGCGCCTCGCTCCCATAACAGGCATCTGGCCGGGAGCCGGGGGAAATATCTGCCTTTTGTCACCCTGCTGCGACGTTCAGCTGCCATAACGCTGCCTCCTCAGACCTGCCGCAGCACCAGGAGTTAAAAGGGCCCATCCTTTAACCCCGGGGAAGACACCACCTGCAAGTTATATTAATAAACACCAGAACCGTGGGACAAAACTGCACATTTTCAGGCAAAGTTCAGCGAACACCACAGAAGAGGAGAGCCGCTGAGCGGCTGTGGGCACACCCCTTTACATCCTTATGTTCTGTTACGCGTTTTCACCTCCCTTCGCCCTATATCACGCTCCCTAGGCGGTTGTTACCTCACAGGACACCGCGTAGGGGGATCACACTCCTTACAGCGTGCCAAGGGCGCTCTGCAGCCCCCCAAAAACCCTCTGAAGAGCCAAGAAGCTCCATAGGGCGGCCTACGCAAACTTCGCAGCGCCACGCAAACCGCGCAGCGCCGCGCAACCTGCGCACCCTCCCGCAGGCCCCGCCCACGTGCGGGCAAACTGAGGGCAGCGGCCGCGGTGGCGGCTTCGGGCGGCGGCTTCCGCGCATGCGCCGTGCCACAGCACCGGGCTGCCTGCCCGTGAGGGGGCCCCGATGGCCGCCGTGTTCCTGGTGACGCTGTACGAGTACTCGCCGCTCTTCTACATCGCCGTGGTGTTCGCCTGCTTCCTCGTCACCAGCGGGCTGGTGCTGGGCTGGTGAGCGCGCCGGGGAGGGCTCCGGGGGGTCACGGGGGGCGGGAGGGGGCTCCTCAGCGCCTCAGGCCCAGCCCAGGATGGCCCCCGGCCCTGCCTGAGGTGCTGCGGGGATGGGGCAGGGCCGCGCTGTGGAGAAATTCTGCCTCGTTTTTAACTAAACCTGCCCGCTTTTGGCTTAAAGATATCGCCCCTTGTGGTATCACCGCCCCCCCTGACGCAGAGCCCCCTTTAGGCCCCGTGAGGTCTCCCCAGAGCCTCCCCTTCTCCAGGCTGAGCCCCCCCAGCTCCCTCAGCCTGTCCCCACAGCAGAGGGGCTGCAGCCTCTGAGCATCCTCGGGGCCTCCTCTGGACCCTCTCCGCCAGCCCCGTGTCCTCCTCCTGCTGGGGCTCAGAACTGAACACAGCACCTCAGGTGGGGCCTCACAAGAGCAGAGCACGGGGGGGAGAACACCCTCCCCCCCGAAATTCCCCTCCTTAACCCTGCTGGCCACGCTGCTTTTGATGCAGCCCAGCATACCATTGGCTTTCTGGGCTGGACATTTTTCCTGCTCAGCTGTAGGGAACCTGCTTTTAGCAGCAGGGTTGGACTCAACGATCTCCAGGGGTCCCTTCCAACCTCTACAGTTCAGTTTGTGATGAGTTTTTCATCAACCAGCATCCCCAGGTCCTTCTCTTGAGGGCTGCTCTCACTCCATTCCGCACCCAGCCTGTGTTTGTGCTTGGGATTGCTCAGACCCAGGTGCAGGACCTTGCCCTTAGCCAGGTAATGGGGTGGCACGGTGTGGGAGGGGAGTAATGAGAGCTGGTACGTTGTAGGGAATATGTTCTGGAGGTGTGGGGTGGGTGCATGGGGCCTGGAAGTGGCCAGAGAAGTGGGGTTGTGATTAATGCAGGTGGTGAGGGAGGACAGCACTGAGCGTAGTGCTCAAATGCCCGCCCTCAACAAACAGGTTCTCAGATGTCCATCCGTGGCACTGCTGTGTTTGCTTTCCTGCTGGCTCGGAATTGCCTGGATGTAAACACAGACACACGCCAAGCAGGGGGCATTGATTAGCAATCAGAATAATTTATGCAGTAATTGGGGAGACGCCACACTTGTGCAGTTTCTGGAGAGAGTAAAATTGAGTTACTGCGCTTCGTATTGGCTTCATATCCATACCCATGGTGCTGCTGAGCTTCAGTGTTCTCCTCCCTTTGTCTCTCTCCGAATTCCAGGTGCTGTAGCTGTCGCTGTTTGTTCTTTTGGCAGCTTATAAACACTGCCTCTTTTTTCCTCTAGAGCGAAGTCTTGCCCTTGTTTACACCACTTCGTTAGCTGCCGCCTCAGACGTGTGCCATCTACTGCTCTCAGTGTGAATGAAATTATGTTTTGATCTTTCAGACGGGCTTTGTGGAGTTCTTGTTCTCATTTTGCATTGCCTCCCCTAGCGTTGGGCAGGTGGAAGGGAAGGCGAGGCTGGCTGTTGTCTGCTGGACCAAGCTCCACCTCGTTATTTACTTGTAGAAATCCTTTTCACAATCCTCTCTGTCCCGCTGCAATCTGACAGGATTATATTGCCATCCACTTTTCTTCACTTTAACCTTTCTCACTTCACCAGTTCTTAAAAATATGATCATTTAAACCATGGTACTAAATCAGGAGTTCATGTAAACATGCACAAAGTGTGTCCAAACTACCCTGTTAGCTAAGTGTAGCAGCTTAGCACCAGCTCCGGAGATATTTGCAGCCACCTTTGAGTTCTGCTGTACCCCAGCTGTAAGACCAAGAGCTCCCAGCGTGTCGGCTGTGCTGAGACCCCCTCAAACCTCCTAACACATGAAAAAAAATGTGGTACACATCCCATCCTGCTACAAATGCACGTGGTGTCGTGTGAAGACGTGATCCTCGCTGCGCTGCTGTAACGACGTTTTGTTTCCCCCATCATTTCCAGCACCAGTCACCGGCCTGTTTTATAAACGTGTACGTGATGGTGGCAGGCAGCCCGAAAACCACCAACTGCTTAGGAATGCTGGTGCTTTAATTAGCAAAACCAGGCACGGACTCGAGGAGCGTCTGTTTTTATGGCCAGCCCTGGACACCTGGGGCTGTTCTTAGGGAATATGAGTGGGTTACTGGGCAGGATGATGCCTGGTACCTGCTGCCTTGGCTTTTCCTGGCAGGGGCTGCAGGGGTGGCTTCTGTGAGCAGAGCCCAGCAGCTGCCCCAAATCTGATCAGAAACAGCCCCAAAAGAGACCCCAGGTGGAGCAGGGGCAGGGAGTGACCACAGCTCCCCTGCACCGCCCAGGGGAAAGAGGTAAAAGAGGATGGGTGGGGGGAAGGTGATTTTAATTTTAGTTTCTCACCGCTCTAGCTTCTTAGTAAGAGGCAATAAATTACATAAATCTCCCAACGCTGAGTCTGTTTAGCCTGTGACAATAATTGTTGAGCAATCTCCCTGTCTTTACCTCAATCCTTGAGCCCTTTCTGTCGTATTTGCTCCCCTTTTCCAAGTTGGACTGCTCTTTGAAGAAATTAACTCATGACCAAAGCTGGTGGAGCTGTGTGCTTTTTCTACGCGAGCCTGGCTCTGAAGAAATTCTTTGTCCCCTCTACCAGCTAACGATCTAGGCTGGTAGAAAGTGAAATGGTAAAATAAGAACTTTATTCATCCTTCATGCACTGAGCACTGCCTGAAAACGTACAGAAGCACTGTACCTTATTGTTGAGCAGAAAGGGCTTTTTGCCTTCAGCTGCTGCTCAAACCGCCCTGGAGGCTTTTTTTTTCTGTGGCTGCTTTTCATGGCGATTATCCTGTCGCTTTCGACCAGCGAGGAAAGTTTCCAAAGAGCAGGGTTTGTACTTCAGAATGGGCCAGATGGTACAAAACAGGAGGCATCTTTATGTGTGGCTGGAGAGATTAGCTCCATTGAGCCTCAGACACTGAGCAAGCCCAGCAGCTGCTGCACCTGGTTTCTTTCTGGGTAAGATGTTAGACTGGAAGATGTTAAACTTCGTTATGGCCCCAGCAAAGTCAGCCTGGCTGCTTAATTGCATCAGGTGAGAGATTTGTCCCTCCACGTGCACAAACTGAGCACCCTGTGAGAGACCATCGCAGGCAGGAACACATTACCAGCAATCTAACAAGCCAAAGGAATTTCTCAAAGATGCCACGATGAGAGCAGACTCTTCTCTATCACCTTTCTTCTTCCCTTTTGCTGTATCTGTGGCACTCAGGCAAGACATCGAATGATGAAGGCAAATATTTGTCAGGCTGCCAGGAACAGGTTGGTGCTGTTGGGGATGGCTTTGAGATATTTTTTTTGTTTTGTTTCCTCAACTTGAATGTCGCCTTTGACTGATGTTTTGCTGTTAGCCTTACACAGGGCACCCTCCAATGTGAATTAAGAGGCAATTTTTCAGAGCTCAATGTCAGTAAAAGCTCAGCTTTCCCTCTTGGTTTGACACCCAGGAGTCCAAAATGATTTTACAACGAGGCTAAAAGTAGCAGCAAAGCCAAAAAATCGTCTGTTTGGCTCAGAGCTGTGTCGTACGTGAAATTATCAATTTTCAAACAGATTTTACACTGGAGCAGGTAGTGCCCTTCTCAGCTGGGGTTGCTGATACGAGATCCATCTTATTGAACAGCTGCTGGTTCAGTCTGCGAAATGGGAATGGTTGGTGCAGGGCACAGCCAGCACGCTGCTGGCTGCACAAACCAAAATTCAGAGCCATTAAATTGGCCACCGCTCGAACAGCGCCGGTGATGGCAGCAGCAGCACAAATGCATGAAGTACAGCCTGAGCTAATTAATAACTGTTTGCTAAAATGCATTAACAAAGGGCCCCCACAGCTTCTCCCTGCTGCCTTGCTAATGAGACAGGGCCGGAGGGACGCGGTTACAAAAACCTCTCCATTCTGTGATTGCGTGTCTGCAGTCTTCTGATTGCGTATCTGGGCCAGTTTCTCTAATTATCCTTTGGTTACCGAGCGTTATTGCTGTCACCTTAAAATTGAATTATTTTTAGCCAAGTGAGAAGTATTCTGCAGAGCTCATTTTGTAGATCCTGATCTTCTGCAGCAGCTCCCTTAAAAGCCCTGGGCGGTATGAAAACCTTGATTCTTTTTTTTAATTGCTGTCAGAAATCATCCTGAATCAGAGAACGGCTTGGGTTGGAAGGGGCCTTAAAGATCATCAGAAGTATTCCCTCTTGGCTTCTTTGATTTTCATTTGATCCACGGAATGTTTAAGTAAATGAAGCAAAGCTTTAGAAGTTATCCTTTCAGAGGCAAACCACCCTTTGGACGTTTCTAGCATGTTAGTTTCACCTTCAAAGGGGTCTTAAATTGCAGCTTTGATTCAGAGCCTGGACTATTTTGCATCTGGTTTCTGGCTCAAAGCAGAGGCTGGGAGACCCCAGGTTTGATATCAGCATCTTGATTATAATCAAGGATAATGTGGAAAATTGGGTTCTTAATCTTCCTTCAAAGCATCTCGCTGGCTGTAGTTACAGCTGGGTGTACCTTGGGGCTGGATGATTTACTCTGAGGTCTTCCTACCGAGCACCCAGCCCATGAAGTCTGTTCCATCTCTGTCAGCAGCGACTTCTTCTGTCCCAGGAGTGGCTGTGGAGATGTCAGCTGGGAGAAAACTTCGGTGAACCGTGTACCACTAGAGGGCATCGACCATCCTCACTGATTTCACACACTGCAAATGGTGCAGGAGTAAAGTATGTTGTTTGTATCCCACCACTGGAGAATATACCCTATCTAAAAATGTATTTATTATTTTTTAGCACTGAGAAGACTCCTACCTTCTGCCAAAAAAGCTGGAACTGCATTGGCAGGCTGGATTATGCATGCATCCTAACACATTCCTCAAAGCTAGGTCCGTTTGTTGCACTGCTTGATTCAGACATGCCAAAATTAATGCATAACCTGCTGCTTCTGTGTTTTTTTTTTCATTCTTAGGTTTGGTTTGGGCGTTCCTGTTATTCTGAGAAACTCGGAAGAAACAGAATCCAGCACGAGAGTACTGAAAAAGCGGATGAGACAAGTGAAGAATCCTTTTGGGTTAGCAATCTCACATCCCGACACAGCTTCAGTAACAAGTCAGTAGGTTTCTGATGTGCTTAATTTTCATTCGTTTGTGTTCCCAAATATAGTACTATCCATGTTTCTTGCTCTCATCCTTTTCCTTTACCAGTAGATTTGTAGAAACATGCTTCCTCCCATCATTGCTATAGGAAAAAATCAATTTTTAGCGTTTCATGTGTGCTATTTTTAAAGAGAAATATTTGGATATTTAGCACAGTTTAATTCTTATTAATGAAGCGCTTCCTGCTATGACAGATTTTAAGTAATAAAAACATTTGCAGCTTGCCAGCTGCTGTGAGCAATTTTTGGTAAACTTTAGAGAATTGTAGAATTCTACAGAATTCATTATAGAATTTATCTCATTCCATCAAAAATTAAACTTCAGATCTCCAGTGATGTTTGGAAGTGCACAACTTGAAAATATCTAAACACACACACGTGTATATACACGCCTGTGCTTCAGTGGAAACTGAAGTGAAATATCTTTGTGTATCGGAGTCAAGTGGTCCCTGACATCCTTGAAATCACCCATGCATGAAGCAAAATTCGTGCACTTCTGCCTTGTTGGGAGCAGTAAGCTAGGCTGGGCATTTTCCACTAACATAGATGTGAAGCCTTCCTGTGAATGAGAAAGGGACTGCAGCAGTTAATGAACATTCTTTATCTAACTCATCCCCCCAAACTAAAAACAAAAAAAGAAGAAAAAGGAAGAAAAGAAAATAAAAGGAAAAATCCTCAACTTAATCTTCAAGTAACATGGATTTTTCAGGCTGTTTGAGCACTTGAATTTGGTGGAACTTTCCAAGAGTTGTGCAGGAAGCATTTAGAAGTTGGTGAGCTGGATAGTTGGTTTTTAGAAAAGAAGTGCAGCACACAGATCCTCTTTTTTCATCCTTCTGCTTGATCAGTAGGGCCTTTTTCTTTGTGACCACAGCAGGTGTGATCCACAGCAGGCCAGTGATCCAAGTAATGCCATTGTCTAAAGAGGGAGTGGACTTTGGGCTAGAGGTTATGCTCTTGGGCCTGCCAGTTTGCATGTAAAATGTTACCAGAAGTTAAATTTTACTCTTCGTACAATGCACGTGCTGCTTTTGTTAGCTTAATCAACCATTATATCTCCTCACGACCATTTAATCATCATCATTGGCTTCCATGAGCACCAAACCTAGCCAAAGGTTTTAAAGAATAGGTTAAAATCTCAGACACTGAAGTTTTTTCATGCCTGTTGCCTTTTAAGAACCTGCCTTAGTACTTCCAGAGTTCCTGAACAAAGGTGAGCGAATGGAATTAATGAAATCCTTATCTTCTTTCTAAAAGAGGGTATAACACTGACACCTGACTGTCTGGAAGACTGTGTTCTTACCTGCTACTGGGGCTGCAATGTTCAAAAACTCCACGAAGCGTTGCAAAAACACGTCTACTGCTTCAGAATAAATACTCCTCAGGCATTAGAGGATGCTCTATACAACGAATACCTCTATCGACAACAGTACTTGTATCCTTTTTTAAAGTTGTTTTGACAAAATATGCTGATTTACTGGCGCAGGGAGCGTTGAGGCTTGTGAACATTAGGCAGTTCTTGGCACGGTGTATTTGTGAACAAATATGATGGAAAATATTCTTTATGCAGACGTCACATTTATCTACACTTGCTCTGACGCTGATTGTTTTCCTTGACCCAAATAAAGCATCAAGAAAAATGAGAAGGAAGAAAAATATTGTCAGTTACCAGAAGATGCCCAAGTTGTCGATTTCGGCCCAGTGCCTCGAGCTCGCTACCCATTGATTGCACTGTTGACATTAGCTGATGAAGAAGACAGGGAAATATATGACATTGTAAGTAATTTAGGAATATATTGTAGGGTCGCTCTATTTAAGCACTGAATGGTTCAGGAGACAAATCTAGGCTTGAATAAAAGAGTTTGTTTTCCCTCTCCCCTTGAATTTGGTCCCTAATTTGGTCACTGACTCCAGGGGAGCGAGGATAATTGTTGTATAAAAATGTATGTGTGCCGTTCAAAAGCCGCTTGTGGTTTTCACACAGCCCTAGCTCTGTCTGCTAAAGGTATCCTCTGCGGAGAGCCCTGTGGCCAGAGGAACCAGGGTTGGGGGAGGTTACTAAGATACTGCTCTGATTTTTCTGATTCCACAGACCTGTGGTGGAGCTCTTGTGCTGATAACAGCCTTTCAGGTTGCTGTTGGCAAAGTAGATTTTTTTTTTAATGTCTGACACAGATATTTGAGCTAATTGTTGACTGGAACGCTAAGAACGTGGATGTTACCTTTCTGCATCAGGCCTGCGTAATGCAGTACGTTAAGTCTCTCAGTAGCTTCCCCAGGTGGTTTGCAGCAAGGGGTGAAGGTCCTGCACTAAACTGACTTGAGAGATTCAGCTCCTCCTAATAGAGTTAAAACAACTTCAGCCTTGTCACATCTCTTCTAAACTCCTAACTCATACTTAAATTTTCTTTTTGGAACAATTTAGAACAACCTTTTATCCCCCATCTTTTCCTTTCATTTGGTTGGTAACGTGATAGCTGTAATTGCTTGAGCAATAATACCAATAAACTCGGAAGTGAATTGCCTAAACCTGCAGAATCCTTTTCCCTGCATTCACTTGGAAATTTTTTGAGATCCTACAAATACCTAAGAAAACTTGTGTGTTCCCTTTCCAAGTGATGCCAGTCCCTGGCTTCTTGTCACCTGACAACTGGACTGCTCTCCTCCCTCCTGTCCTCCTTCAAGAGACTTCTTTCCCTCAGCTATTTCCCAGATGGGTACATGCATGCATGGTTAGAGCTCAGCTTAGTATTTAGTGTTTGAATGTGTTTGACGTTAGCATGGAAGTGAATTGGCAATGCTAGGCTTTTGTGTTCATTAATGTAAAAGAAAGGGATAGAAAGTGAGGGGAGGTATTTTTAACCTAGTGTTGGAGAAGAGAACAATTTCTAGAACAACTGGAAATTGTTAATGTGGCCAAAGGAGTAAATCCACCTGAACTTGCATGACAAATGTCAGATTTGCATCTGATGCTGAAACAAACTTGTATAAGTGTACTGTGGAGACGGATTTTTGCCGTAGTGGCAAGAATGATAATAGCACATAGGATATGATTTCTCATACAGATGCATCAGGCTCCATTCTCCATCTTGTCTCTTCTTACTTTTTTTTGTCTCTCTCACTACAGACAGTGATCCAGAACCTCATTTCTCATTTCTGGCTGGTCTAACTTTCATCCCAAATGTGTTTGTGGCTAGATCATACCCATGTGGTTTTGTGCTGGAATTTTCCTCTAGCTCCAGACAATTAGCATGACAATAGAAAAGGGTTACAGAAATGATTTGAAAAACAGCAGGGCTAGAGTGGAAGACTTAAGATCTTGGGCTGCGTGTATAAAACAGATTGAAAAGTAACTTGGTTATGACAGGCAGCTATTTACAGAGAAAATGTTTGGTGCTCAAAGGAAAGGGAAGCTAGAATCAAACCCTTTACTGTGAGGGTGGCAGAGCACTGGGACAGGTTGCCCAGAGAGGTTGTGGAGTCTCCTTCTCTGGGGATATTCAAAACCCACCTGGATGTCATCCTGCACAACATGCTCTAGGTGATCCTGCTGGGCAGGGGCGGTTGGACCAGATGATCTTCAGTGGTCCCTACAAACCTCATTCTGTGAACCAGCACTGGATTTGTGCTAGGTTGTAGCGTCCCAGTATTTATTTCTGTGCTGCAGGATGGGCTAACAAAAGAGACAACAGGTTGAAGATTGAGGCACTTGTCTTGTGAACTAGTTCTAATCACTGTTCAGAAAGTTGCCTGGGTGTCTGAGCAAACAGCGAATTGAAGACATGCATCATCCTGGAAAAAGCACTTCTGGTGAGATGACATAATACAAATGCACCGAGAACAGTTAGCTTTTAAAATCTTATTATCAAAACACAGAATCCATCATTTGAATGGAGAATTGATGGCTTTCAGGTTCCAAAACTAAGCTAGTACTAAGCTGTACGATTTTTTTTGAGGCATTGTGATTTAGGAGGAAAAAAAAAAACGTATGCAAGAAGGACAGGAAACTCAGTATAAATGCATAGGTACGTATAGATTTAAACTCTGTATGTAATTAGCCATGTAGTTGCTTTTTTGAAGTGTGTCTGATTTGCATTTATTTATTTATTTAAACAAAGTAGCTCTCTGCTATAATTTCATTTCTCTTTTGACAGTTTCTGAGAACTGCAGTAATACTGAATCTCACTTATTTTTTTTCTTAAACTTCTTAGAGGCTATTACATAATTTGAGCAGGGCAAGGGTGTTAGACACAGCATGCAAGCGTATATAATGCTTTTGTTTTCAGCAAAGTGACTCTAAAGGCAGCCCACGGGGTCCTTTTGTAATCCTTGTCAGTGAAATTTGTCCTGTGCCTACTCAGTTTACAAGCCAATCAGTGATGCTTCTCAGAGTCTTAAAAACTATGGTCTGTGTGTTTGTGAGAGAAGCAACAGAAGGTGGAGAAGGCCATTTTTGTGCTGCCCTGTGAGTCTGTGCTCTGCCTTCAGCTGATAGTGTTGTGTCTTGTGCTGAAGACAGCCTGGGATGCAGCAAGGTGTGTTGTATGGGACCAAAGTGCGTGCATTTATAAAATCATCAAGGTAAAGACCTCTAGGATCATCTGGTCCAATGCATTTGCCTGCAGCTTGGTTGCTGTAGGAAACTCCCTGCAGTTCATCAGCTTCTCTCCCACCTTGGAGATGCTCACCACAAATTGGTCTGTGCTCAGAGGGGTGTAGGAGCTGCTGCTTCTGCTTGAAGTCATTTATGCAGGTAGCCTCTGAGGCTCATGCACGACTGTAAGCCCTGCCTCAGGCCTAATTCCATCAGGTGAGAGCAGTCAGTGAGTCTCCGCTGTAAACTGGTGATGGGAGGGCTCCGTGGAGGACCAGGGCAGAAAGCTGAGGCTCCACAAGGTGCTTCCATGTGCCACTTTCTGTTTTTCCCTGTCCAGCATTTTGTTCTCCTCTGTGCTTGAAGTCAATGTCAGTGAAGTCCTGGATGTCCAAGCAGGTCAGAAGTTATAACAAAGCAGGTAATGTTTAAAGGAAAGGTGTTAAACACAGCTTTTTTTCTTTTTTTTTTTTTCTTGGTAGATTTCAATGGTGGCTGTAATTCATATTCCTGATGAGAGCTACAGACTTTCCTGCAGAATATTATATCAGTATCTGCTTCTAGCTCAAGGTCAATACCATGATCTTAAGGTAAGCCACGTATACCAAGTCTTGTTTCATTTGGGTGACAGTGTTAAGTTTAGTTTGGGGGGGCTTTCAGGATTCTAAATTGTTGTTGGACTTGTATTGTTATTGCAAAGAAATAAAATAATTTCAACTATTACTCATCAGTTGAGTAGTTCCAGCCAAAGTTACTGTGTAGAATTCATGAAAATATTCAAGATTTCCTATAGAAATAACTCGTTTCTAGTCTAGGAGGCCTGGGTCCTGCCTGCTTGTTCAAGCAGTAGTAACAAATTAACTACCTGTTGAATGCTGCTTCTCTACAAAACATTTACTTCCTTGCTAATCTCTCAAAGAGCACTTTCTCCTATTTTGCTCTACAACTGGAAAAGCCTCAGAATAACATCTACTAATTTCTTTTTACCACAATACCTGTACGAAGATAGTACAGACCACTGTCATATGAACCAATGTTCTCATTACTCTTTTTCAGTTTCCTTTATCTGTGCGTGTTGTGGGACCATCTTTGTCCTGTGTCCGTGTCAGGCAGTTGATGATGTGATTCTCTGCCACTTTATTACGATGATAATAAAAATAATGTACAATATTGATTAGCTAGAAATTGTGCCAAGTCAATTCTATCGACTCAGCATTCATTCAGAATGGATTTTTCCCACTAAATGCTTGTCCTGGCCATGTTTTCTTTACTGATGTAGTTGATCTAGGTACACTTCCCTGTTGATCCCCTTTAAGCTTTATTTTCACGTTACCGTTGTAAAAAATACTGCTTAAACTGAAGAGAAACAACTGTGCAGCAGCACTTTGTAGTACGGTTGTGTAGTGTGCTCCCTGTGGGCATCTTTGTCTGCGTGGTAGTTCGCTGGCTTTATTAACAGATCATGCCCAGAAGAATTTGTGCTTCACATAAAATACGACAGAGAGGAATAGAGAATTTTAACGTGAGGAAGAGCAGAGTAGGTAGAGTGAAGTGGATTTGAAGGCTCGCTGGGATATATGTTTGGTAGGAGTGGATAGAAGCATCCCTCAAGGCACAGAGACTGATACACCAGAAACAGAAACCTGAGCTGTTGGAAACCTGTGCAGTTCTGTTGAAGTTCCTGCATGCACACCTATTTGATTCAGCTAAGATTTGACATCTTCTCCTTGATATTTTGCCCGTGGTTTAGATATTTTTATGCTTCTGAAATACAAATCACCGAAGGCCAGGAAACTGTCTTCACTCACAGAGGGAGTGAGTTTGGTCCTGTTTGACCCAGCGGATCTGAGAATATTTGCTGCAGTGGAACTTGCATGGTGTGTGGGTGTGCTCAGGTAGCAGGAGAGAATTTGTTGGATTCTGCTAATTTTTTATGTGTATGTGTATTTTAGCAGCTCTTCATGTCTGCAAATAGTACTGCACCGTCTTCGTGCGATACCTCCTCAGGTGAGAGAAGCATCGACAAAAGCTTGCTGGAAAAGGCTGGACTGGCTGAAGATGAGCCAGAATTGCACGAAGAAAACAGTAAAGACTGTGTTGTGTGCCAGAATGGCCCGGTGAACTGGGTGCTGCTACCCTGCAGACACACGTGCCTGTGCGATGGCTGCATTAGGTATTTTCAGCAGTGCCCGATGTGTAGGCAGTTTGTTCAAGAATCTTTTCCACTGTGCAGTAAAAAGGAGCAAGATGAAGATGAATCAACCCAGATCTTGGAAGATGTTCTTCCTGGGAGAGTCTTTTAACGGGGACAAAAATAGAAGAACTGGGTTGTGTGCACCAGGGTTAAATGCAGAGAACAGACTGTTTATGGGAGGATGTGTAGCATTAACTTGGAGGGTTTTGCTTTGCATTGCTAGGTAATTTTCAACTTCCTTACATGTCTTCGCTCCATATGCTCACAGGAACGCTACATTTATCCGTGCAATGTGGACAGAAGAAGTGCGTAGGAGATCTTTGAAGGATGTGATTATTTTTGTAACTTCTTACTAGTTTTTCATGGAGTACTATTGCAGGCTATTTTGATTACTAAATTTAGTTTATCTACTGAAAAAAGAAAAAAACTTGCAAGTGAAGTTGAAGTGCACGTGGCTCAGCTATATTTATTGTATTTAAAATATTAGAGCAACGTTTTAATTCACTATAATTTAGCAACCTAGCACTTTACAGATCGTAACTAATGAAGGAAAGGATATATTCTTCATTGTTAAACCCGTGTATATTTATTTTGTAGCCGAAGGAGCTGGAAGCTGAAGTTGTTCAGGACACTGTTTATGTCAGTTTTGAAAGTGTGTGTGTGTGTGCATGCGTGAGGGACCTGAGCCAAAGCCCGTCTGAATGAGTGGAAAGGTTTTTGTTGATAATTGTTGGCTTGAACTGAACCTTGCTGACACTTCCAAGCCTGAGCCACTGCTGTGTCCTCTTGAGACAGACTGTCAGTCTTGCTGGCAGTGGCTGCAAGAACTTTTTCTCCGTGCAAATGTTAATTAATCTGTGGCGTTGTTACTTGGGCAGTTCTGCTGTGCTGTTCGTACCTGAGTAGCCTGCTTTGGGGAATTTCCAACTCTTTTCACTTGCACTGTCAGATGGGATGACAAGTTGAACATTTGTGTTTTCTTTTATCGGTAGTCCCAGGAAATGTGCGTACTCTAATAAAGAAAGAAACTGAAGAATTGCAGAATGGTATTTCTTTTATTTCTCCCAGCGATATATTGTCAGAAGCAATAAAAATGGCCGTGAAGACCTCTAGAAAATGGGGAGTAGCAGCTCTCTTTCTTCCCTCTTGTTCCCTTGTGGTTTTGCCCCATGCCCAGCTTCAGGACAGCTACTCAGGGAGAAAAAGCCGTGCTCCAAGCTCTTCAGCTGCTCTTTCCTGCAGCTCCTTTATCAGTGCTGTGCTGGAGCTGGCTTCTGTGTGCCACACGCAAGGTGCTGCACGCCTCCAGGATAGGGAAGGAAGCTTCCCCTGCTCAAGGTATTCAGTTTCATCTGATGTTCTGTTTTCTCTTTGTTTGTTTTGCCATCGTCCTGCTTCCAAGTTCCTGGCAGTCACCTCTGAGAAAAAGATGTAGGTGATAATGAGAAGAGCAATGCTTAGTTGTAAAGATAGGGGCTGGGAATTGATGCATGTGGCCGCAGGTTTCCAGCCGGTGATCCGTGAGCTGTTTGCAGAGCTGTTTATCTGCTCTACCTGGAGTGACCTTCCCTGCCACAGACAACTCCGGAATAAACGGCTGGCCGAATCAGCCTGCAGTTTGCACTGTGAATCAAAAAGGAATCAAGAAGGAAGCTGGGGTCTTCACTGCTCAGTGTGAGCCACAAAGGCATGAGAAGGATGTGACAGACAACGTTCCTTGCCTTCTGTTTCCCTGTAGGCAATCTTGACTGGACCATTTGGACACACGTCTTGGTGCTAGTGAGTATGTGAATGTGCAAGAACGAGTGGGTGAGGTAAGTCTTGAAAATAAAAATCACCTTCCCTGGCTGCCTGGTCCTGCATCGAGCCTTGCTAGCTACAAACCTGATGGGAGCAGTTGCTGAGTTTAACCTCCCCGGCTGTGTTGCTAACTGTTCTGCCATGAAATCAGGGCGGCCAAGGTGGTGATGGTGGAAATAATTGCTCTTCAGCCTTCTCTTTGTGTGCGTGTGTCACCTGTGGAAGGGAGAGCTGGGACAAGTCGTGCTGTGATTCTGTGGGCTCTCAGAAAAATTAATAAAGACCTCTACAGCTGCACCGAAGAGCCGGAGCAATGACAATAGCTGTTCCATACGGACAGTTTACCTGTATTTGGGATGGAGAACACACGGGTTATTATTCAGAGGAGCGGTTTAGTGCTGCACTAGCTCCAATCCGGAGTTGGGCACTTTCATTGTTAGCAGGGACTTGGTTTTTGTCCACGTAGATGATCAAATAAATGTGTTTTTTTTTCTTTTTCTCTTTTACTGATTGAGCGCAGTAGTCAGCAGCCCCACTACATTAACGTTTCCCAACAAGACGGTGTGATCTGGGCTTTTTTTTTTTTATCTCAGAGTGAAATGGTATTCAAGTCAACTCCACGGAGAATTGCCTGCTCTGTCTTATCTGTCAACCAATCGATGCCAGTATTAAATAATAATGGCAAACAGGATGTAGCTGTGCTGAACTTCCAGGCCGTGTATTTACCATTAAGTCTCCCAGCTTTTCATTTGTTTCATGTTCTATTTTTAATAGCATTTTCCAGAGATGCTTAGTTGCTTTATCAGATCTAACAAGCTTCCTTGCTGGACCAAATCAAAGACCTGGCTGAGAGTTATAAAAAGGACAGAAGCTGCCTTGCTACGTTTGCCCTTCTTCTAAGAAGCCATTTCAAAAAAAATAAATGGATCAGGTGAGAAGTAAAAGGAGCAGCCCTAAAGCTGCCTTGTGTGTCCCTGGGTTGCCTTAAACAGGGACTCGAGACTGTAACAGCGAAATAAAACCTTCCTGTGAGCCACAAAAATGGGGAATACTGACAGAGGCTGTTCTCCTCTGCCATCCTGCTGGAATAAATGTACCAAAAAATCATTTCCCACTCGTCGTAGATTACGTTTATGGATTTGGCGACATCAAGGAACGCACGCAGACTTCAGGCAACAAGACCTGCTTCTTTCAGCGCCGCTGGGTTGCTACAAATTCGTGATGATTTCTGCTGCAGGGCGTAGGTGGGAGTTAATCCTCACCGCTTGGTTTGGGTCATGGGCTGTAATCAGAGCTGAGGCTTTGAAAGGAGTTACCCAAGCTAAGGGATGGTACCTGGGGCTGTCCCGAGGTGCCAGCAGGCTGTGAGGCAGATATCTCCCTTCTACAAAGGAAGGTGCTCGGCTGGGATCCTCCTTCCTCCCCTCCTGCCTCCTTCAAGCAGGGGACTAACGGTGGGAGGAAGACAATTTGGGTTGATTCATCTTAAAATGATGAATTACAGCAAGGCATTTTGAAAAGTGGTGAATTCCTTGGGAGTCCAACTCCGTTATGGTGGGTCTGAGCAGATCACAACCCACATACGTGGTTTTGTCCAGCTTTAATAAGAGCTGCTGAGCGTATCCCTTATTGCTGACACCAAACTGAAAACCTTGGGTAGGGTGAAAGGAGGCAGGAATGAGCTAAGGAGGGTTTGGGGGTGTCTTGCAGGACCTCTGCCCAGCTGCTGAGCGCAGTGGGAATCCTGAAAGTTTCTGCTGAAGAGCGTGGTGCTCACAAACACTTGTGAATGGGACGCTGGGGCTGGGTCACGTTTGTGTTGCTGCTGCTCTGTCTTGTCTCTGATCGATGGGGGTAAAGGGGTGAGAGCTTGTAGTGCAGGGACGGTCACACCTGTAAAAGGGGCTTCTGCTGGGTTGGCTCCATAAATGTGTAGGAACAGGCAACACCTCCGTAAAGGCACCTCTGTCTGGATGCAGCTGCATCTAAAGTAAGATCCTGCTTTAATTGTGCTATCTCGTAACAGGAAGGATTTAAAACAGTAAAAAATATTGTGTCAGCATATTCCTAAGACCTCCTTAGTGGAGGTTGATGCCCAAAGTGAGCAGTCTCAGTTTCTCTGTAAACTGCTTTTCAAAAAAATGTTGGAATTTTGTTTCAGAAACCCCAAAACTTCCCCTCTTCCTCCCTACACAGGTACCTCTCAGCCACGGAAGGAGCAATGGCTTTGCCATACTGATTACCACGGTCGCTGCATTTCCATTTTTCAGAAATCCCCCGTACTGCCTGCGTGGGGTCTGGATGCTCTTAGGGTCAGGTGAACCCCAGATTTACTTTTGTAGGATCAGCAGAAAGTTACCTGGACAATTAGTGCTCCCCGTGTTTTGTATCTTCAGCCTGCAGTGCCCTCGATTCAGCAGCAGGTTTGTGCCAAGAAGGTCCCTGCAGGTTTCAGCTGCCTCCTCCAGGTTTTTGCCTACTTGCAGTGAGGGTTTGGGGCAGTTCCTAGCTTTCTGTGCTCTCCTGTTGCAGCCACTTGACATCTAATATTTCTTGGCAGAGTTTTCAAGAGCAGCCGGAGTCAGGGGACTGGTGGGAAATCTAATGCATCACTTATCTCTCCTAGTGCTATTTATTTAGTGTCTATCAGCTCCTTGTGCGCAGCAATATTTGAACAAACGGGCTAGAGGGAGGGCTGCTAACTTGCGAATTATCTTGATAGTTGTTCCCCTTCGCTTTCTCTTCTCCCTCTGCAGGTGTTATTGAGTTCGGAGGCAGCGAGACCTCCGAGATTTCGGGGGTCGCTGTGCGTCCACCTCCTGCCACCAGAACTGGCTGGGAGATGCAGATGCTCTGCTGCTGCTGAGCTGAGCACGCAGGGATTTTGGAGGCAGCGAGGCCGAGGATGCCCACGGCAAGTGGGGAGCCAGGCACTGCGTCTTCTCACGGGCTGCTCTCTACGGTTTCATCCATCAAAGTAGGAGCAGGATGGCGATTTATGGCCTACAGCAGCTCAAAAAGCAACGCTTTTCACCAGGTGTTGCCATACTCGGAGGCAAAATGGACAAGCCAGCTGCTGCTGGGCCTTTGAAAGCCAAATTCTTCCTCGGTGGCCAGCACCAGACCCTGGCTGCAGTGGCTGCAGCCCCATCCAAACCCCCCTCCACTGGGACGACTTGCTCCAAGGCAGCTTGGATCCCACGAGGAGTTACCCCTGCTATAGGACCAAAGAAAGATCAGTTGCCAACGTGTCTTTCTTTGATGGATTCGTGTTTAGGTGAACGTGAACAGCTAAAGCGATAGCTTTTCCAGCCTCTCAATCTTTAAGCATCTTCCCAGGACGTGAAAGCCTGTAAATAAATCTGCCAGCCACACTTTTCCCTCTCAGCCCCAACTTCTTAACAAATCCTGAGAAGTCTCCGTCAAGCCCATCAGGATTCGGTGCTCCATCACTAACAAACCGTTTGCTTTTCTCCTGTCCTGAGAAAAGGTTTGTGATGATTTAAGGGCCTCTCGACGCGCCGACGTGTTTTTATGGGGTCGTTTATCCCCTTCCTTTCAGCAACCCGTACCTCGCTGCTCCCAAGGCACAGCTGATGCAGCCAACTCGCTGCAGCACGTCAGATGCTTATTCCGCAGCACCTCTTGGGCACAGGAACATGCAGGTTAAATAATTCCTTTTTGCAGAGCTGCACCCTTGGCACTACTTTGCCACTCCATTTGCTGGGTTTCCTACAAGGGTTGGCCGGGCAGGTTGGCAGATTTCTTTGCCACTCATCCTGCTCCTGCTCCACCCAGCGTTTCTCTTGCCCCACATGGTCTGAAGGCTACCGAAGGAGGCAGGGAGGTGGCTGAATGCTCCTGAAGCTGGGGACAACCCCAAAAAAAAACAGGAGCTTGTAAGGCTTTGCCCTGGGGGCAGCGCCAGGGGGTGCAGCCACCTGCGCTGGGGCACAGTGCATGATCCCCGATCCTGTGGTTTATCCATGTGGATAAACAGAGCAGGGCAAAAACACAGGGGCAATGCAGTCCCAAGGGCATACCCACCGATTTTGGGATTTTTGGAGCCTTCTTTCTCCAAATGAGCTCCTTAAAGTACAAGGGTAGGAATGATTTGTGGTCTTTTTGTGTCTCTTACCAGGAGCACCGTAACCCTTTGTAGCGGGATGCAGAGCTGGACCTTGGCCAGGCAGTGACCCCCCGGCACAAATCTGATCCAGTAAGCTGTCCTCATCCCTTGTACATCTCATTTCCAAGAGCTTTCCTCCTTTTCTACCTCCTGCTATCTTGTTGATCCCCTTGGAGCCACGGCTGGGAGTTTGGGAGCATTGGGGCAGTCGCACGGGGCTGGGCATTGCTGCCAGCATCCCTCCAGCCCCACCACCAGGCTCCTCCAAGCAGCAGCCACCTCCACCTCGCTCTGCTGGGAGGGGATGAGCTGAGTTTGGTTCTTTACACTTGGCCATTTGTATTTTTTCCATTTTTTTTTTCTTAAAATGAAGACATCAGCACACCGGAGCGGCAATTTAAGCGGGTGGCGGGGCGTTGCACGACACCCCCAGTTCCCACGCCTTGTTCCTCAGTTTGCAGCTCCTCCGGGGGACTGGGGCAAAATGCAAAACTTCCCTTTTTGAATGCAAAACATCCCATTTTGGCCTCGGTGGGTTATCTGCATTTACACCTCCTCTAGGTGCACGCACACGGGTGTGATTTCGCTGCAGCCCAAGGTGTTCCCTCCGCAGGTGGTGCCGAAAGCCTCGTGCTGGAGGCAGCTCCATCGCAAGACGCATCTTCAGCTGGAACCAGGCTTCCAAAGAAAGAGAATTGCTTGAAAGGCGCAGCGAGGGAGGAGATTTCCCCCGTGCCGTGTCCTGATGCACATCTCCAAGCCTGCCTGGGAGCTGCTGGGAGGGAGCAGCGCCTCGTTTCATCGGGACCATCTGCTCACGGCATCCTCAGCCTGCCCTGAATCCTCCACCAAGCTGCTTTCCTTGCCGGCTGGAAATGGGGTGAAAAATCCCAGCGCTGTAGGTAAGCACAGAAATGTAGACCCATGTTGGTTTGGGGTCACTTTTTGGTTTTACTCTTTTTTTTTTTTACCATCCCTGGAGGTCTTCAAAAGACGTTTAGATGTAGAGCTTAGGGATATGCTTTAGTGGGGACTGTTAGCGTTAGGTCAGAGGTTGGACTCGATGATCTTGAGGTCTCTTCCAACCTAGAAATTCTGTGATTCTGTGATCCTTCTCCAGCCAAACTTGCCATCAAGCAGCTTCCACAAACTGCTTCCCAGGAACTCGTCAGCAGTCAGGCTCCACTCATTTCCTTCCACCACCTCCTGGGCTGATATTACCACTGGACACACAACCAGGACAGCGGGCACGTTGCCATATGGAGCCACCCCAACCAAAACCCTACAGCCCTGCTGTGTCCCTGCCACGGCACACGCTGCGACACCAGCGAGGAGATTTGCTTCTCGGGGCAGCTCGGGCATCGTTCCCCTTGCACCGAGCCCGCACCCTTCCTCTCACCCCACAGCAGGGTGTTTTTTTTTCCACAACTCGTGGCTAGGGTTTGTAATTACCATAGAAACCTCCAAACATCGCAGCGAGGGGGAACGGCGCCGTGCTCCTGCAGCGGCTGCTTCCTGGGGATGCTTTGGGGTTTCGGTGGTGTTTTCAGCCCCACAGAAGACCACATTGGATGTCTCAGCCCCAAATATTCTTCTCATCACTGCTGTTACTGCAATTAGCAACGTGCTGGTGTTCACCAGCTCCCAGGGCACGGGGATCCCGGTGCTGTTGAAACTGGGGTTTTGGGGAGCCTCACGCCTTGTCCCCGTGCAGGACACGTGCCCCGACCCCACAGACAGCTCAGCCTCGTGGCTCCGCACCTCCTGCCTGCACGCCGGGGCTGCAAGAGGGGAAAGGGCCCCGCGATGGCCCGTTTATTAGGATGGAGCTGTAGGATGAGACAGATGGCTGCGGTCTGTTGGCAGGGAACCCCGCTCGTGTTTGTTTAATTAGTCACGAGCCAGACTGAGCAGGCAAACCCGCACGCGGGGTGAGCCGGACCCTTTGTGCCTGACGTCCAGGGATCCCCCCCGGCCGCCCTTCCTGCAGCACCCACCAGTTTTGGGGAGCGGATTTGGGGTGAGGGGGCTTGCCAAGGCTTTCCCTCGATCCCTTTGCCTCTCACTCCCCCTGCAACTCCTGATACTGGAGGGCTGTGCCCCTAAAGCAACAGGGATGTGGGATGGTGGCCGGGTACCCATGTCCCTTGTCCCCAAGCTGGGCACGGATCAAGGCTCTGACCTCCTTTCCCCGTGACCCCAAAGACCCCCACCCTGCACCTTGACTTTGCGGGGCGTTATCCAAACCCTGCCCCACATCTGCCAGCTCCCTGCGGGTGCTTGTTTCCCCTTTTTCCTCCTTCCTAGGCGTACCCGTACCACTCACCCCATGCACACCAACGAGATGGAGGCTGCAGGGCGAACCCACGGCCCCAAACCCACCCCCTGCCCCTACAACCCCCCCATCCACCCCCATCGGCTGCACCCCGGGCGTGCAAAAAATACAAAAAAATAAATATATGGGAAAAAAAAAAAAAAAAAAACAACACCTTCCTTGCGACACGAAGCAGGGCTGCTCTCCTCCACCCCAAAAACCCCAAAAAAGCCCAAAAAAAACCCAAAATCCGCCGCCGTTCCCCCGCTCTCCGCTAGATGGAGGCTTCCTCCAGGCTCCTGGACGCGTGGAGGCTGGGAGGAGAGGGGGGGGGGGGGCCACAATCCAGTTGGGGGGGGTGGGGGCGACTTTGGGTTCGTTTCTCATTTTTTTAGCATTTTTTAATTTTTTGGGGGGGACGGGGACGGGGACGGGGACTCCCCCGGGGGCGAGCCGGAGGGGGGGGGGGGGGGCGGAAGGGAATGGGGGGGGGGGGGGGGGGGGCAGAGAAAAGGCGCGCCCCCCGCCGAGGCCACGCCCCCCTCGCTCTATGACGTCACCGGTATGCAAATGAGCGGCATGTGGGGAGCGGGGGCCCGGCGCGCCGCCGGCCTCAGTCTCGCGCCGCGGAGCCGCCGCCGCTCGCGCCCCGCGCCCCCCTCCCCCCCCCCGGCCTTCCTCCTCCTCCTCCTCCTCCTCCTCCTCCTCCTCCTCCTCCCCCCCCCAACCCCCCCCCCCACAACCATGGCTCGGCCCCCCCCGCGCCGCCCCCCTCCCCCCCCCGGCCCCGGCCCCGCGTTGAGTGAGGTGAGTGTTTTGTTTTTTTTTTTTGGGGGGGGGACAACTTTTTTTTCTAAAAAAAAACACGATTTTGGTTAATTTGGGTTTTTTTGGGGGGTTTTAGGGAGGTGACGTGCCTTGGGGTGATCGCCCTCCCCGCTAAAAGGAAAGGGGGGGGGGATTTTAGGCACCCCCCCCCCCCCCCCAGCCGTGGGGAGTGTGGGGAGGGGGTGCCCTAGGGGGTGGGGGCGCAAAATGGGGGGGGGGGGGCAAATTTTGGGGGGTCCTGGGGTGGGAAATAGGATGAGGGGGTCCGGGGGGGGGGCACTAAATGGGGTTGTCCTGCTGGGGGGGGCACAAAGCAGGGCTGGAGGAGCAGGAGGCTGCGGTGCCTGGGCTGCTGCGGGCCTTCCTCCTCCTCCTCCTCTTCCTCCTCCTCTTCTTCCTCCCCCCCCTGCTGACCCCCCCCCCTTTTTCTGTTCCAGGTTTGAAGCCCCCCGCCGCAGCTCCAGCCCCGCTCCGTGCCTTGCCCACCCTCGCCGCCCAGCCGAGGGCCACCTCCGCTCACGCAGCCTCCGCCGGCCTCCTCCTTTTATTTTTTTTATTATTTTTTCCACCCCCCCCCCCCCCACACACACACTTTTTGACCATTTCCACATCCCCCCCAACCCCTCAGCCACCTCGAAGGCACCCCACCGCCTCTCCCCAGCCAGAAGAAGGTGGAAAAAAAAAACCCCACGCCAAACCCCAAAACCCCCCCCCCGCCACCGGCCCACCCTCGCTCCGCCGCCGCGATTTTTCCACCTCCGAGCCCGGACGAAGCTCTGGGGGGCCGGGGGCTCCCCCCTTAATTCCTCCTCTCCCCCCTGCCCCTCTCACCATGATGTTTCGCGACCAGGTCGGCGTGCTGGCCGGCTGGTTCAAGGGCTGGAACGAGTGCGAGCAGACTGTTGCGCTGCTCTCCCTGCTCAAGCGCGTGAGCCGGACCCAAGCCCGCTTCCTGCAGCTCTGCCTCGAGCACTCCCTGGCAGACTGCACCGAGCTGCACATCCTCGAAGGGGAGGCCAACAACCCCGGTGAGTCCTCGCTCCAAAAAATAAATCCCCTTTTTATGCCTTTTCTTATTTATTTTCCCCCCTTTTCCGACGCTGCCTCGGTCTCCGCTCGGTGTTGTAACGCTCCCTTAAAAAAATAAAAAAATAAAAAAAGAGGTTTTGGAGGCAGGGCTCCCCACCATGACTGCACCCAGGGCTTTTTCCTCGTACGTTTTAATATTCAAACCCACCACGGCTCCCTTCGGCTGGGCTCCGTGCTGCCAACTACTCCAGGCTATTGCGTGGTGGAACTACGGTAGCATGAATGATTGGTGCCTTTTCTTTTTTTTTTTTTTTTTCTCCGTTTTCTGTTTTTTTCTTTTTTTTTTTTTTTTTTCCAACCCCCCTTCCTCCTTCCATGCAGTTTCCTGTGCAATAACCGAGTCAGGTCACGTAGAGTCTGGATTTTCTCGGCTTCTTTTGGCCAACGTGGCTCGCTCGGCTCCCTGCACCACGGAGCAGCGGCCCCGGCGCCACCTCAGCCCAAGTGGTATTTTCGCAAGCCCCGGGTTCTCCTCAATTTTACTTATTTATTTTTATTACTTTTTTAATTTTTTTTTTTTTTTTTTTTTTTGGGAAATGCGGCGATTTCGATTTCATCACTCAGATCCTGTTTGGACGCATTTTATTTATTTTATTTTTTTTAATTTTTTTTTCCTGCGGCTCTCAATACCCCCCTTGTGTTGGAGAAAATCCGAGGCGACTGCTGGCTGCTGCACAGCGATCTGCGTGCTTGCAGCAGCGCCTTCGGCGCGCGGAAAGGGGGGCTGCAGAGGGGTGAAAATAACCCCCAAATCCTGCGGGTTGCTCTTGCGTTTTGGGGTGTGGGATAGCCCGGGCCAGCCGTGCTCCTTGGCGGTGTCTGCGCCGAGATGAGAGTTGCTTTAAACGCGAGTTTCTGAAACGTGGAGGAGGAGGAGGGGAGGGTGAAACCTGCCTGGGTGTTGCGTGGCTGTTCCCCAACACCTAAAAAAAATAAAGGAAAAAGGAAAAAAAAGAGCCTTGCTGCAAAGCATCCCCGCTGGTCAAAACCCCTCGTGGGGCCGGCAGCCCCCGTGCTGCTGCGTGCGTGGAGGAGCGTGAGCGGCCAGCGAGGCGTTTGGGGGCTTATTTAGGGCTTTTTTTGGGGTGGTTGGCGCTGGCCCCGTTGTGTTTGATGACGAGGTCCCCGGAGGGGAGCAGGGAGCAGGAAACCACCCCGGGGCGAGGAGGGAGAGGAGCTGGAATTGGCCGTGTTGCCTTATATAGCTCTGGGGAATGAGGCAGGAATGCCGCGGGGCGCGTTTCGGGCACTGCTGCTGCTCACAAACAGCCCAAGGGCCGGAGCTCGGCCGCTGGGCTGGGGATGGAGAGCCCTGCAGGCCCTCGAGCCCTCCCTACACCTTCCTCCTTCGTCTGCACCGTGTTTTTTTTCGTTCTGGTTTTGTTTTGGATGGAGCCGCGTCCCCGAGGTTCCCCGGGGATGGTTTGCGGAGATCCCAAATCTTGCTGTTGGTCCTCTTGTCGGGGCTGTGGTGGCTCCCACCGAGTTGTCCTGGGCGTTGGGGACGCGGTGATGTGTGATGGGATGGGGACACGTGTGATGGGATGGGTGCAGGAGCTCAGCACCCATGGGTGCCTTTGTAAGCGGCATCACCCTGAGCCAAGCGGGGCTGCTCAGAGCGCACTGAGTGGATCTGATGGAGTGCACCAAGCATCCAAATTGGCTTCAAAAGTGGATTTAGTGCAGGAAGGGAGTTGGTTTGTACAACTGGGGAGGTGCTACTGCATGTCTGCCTCTGAGGAGAGACGTCTTGCAGGATCCTTGAGTGTCCCTGAGATGTGGCAGCACGGTGCACAGCCACCTGAAGCCCCGGTGCGTTAAAATTTGGGGCTGTGAAGGTAAAAGGGGAGTAAGGAATGAATGCAGGAGGGGAAATGTGCAGTTTCTGGCCTGGAGGAGCCTCGCCGAGGTTTTATGGTTCACCTGGTGCACGCTGCGGGTTGCTGTTGATTCGGTTTGAGTGTGAATGCTCTGCAGGGGCATGGAAACCGTGGCACCGATGCGCAGAAATAGGAGCTGCAGGTGTTGTGTAGCACAGGGGCTGCTCCTGCCCCAAAAAAACACCTGTGGGGTTTGGGCATCGTGCAGCCAGCCCCACCGGAGGCAGCGCTGGAGCTGCTGTGGCCTCTCGGCTCCTGCAATTCCTGCTGGAGGTGCCCCAAAGCTCCCCAAAGCACCCAAACACCCGTCTGCATCCCCTGCAGCGGGGTGACAGCCTCCAGCCCTCGGTCGGAAGGGCGCTGAGCTTTCTTTCCCCCAGATTCCAGCTCCCCCGCACGTTAAGGCCACAATCTTGATTTCCTTTCAGCAGGCTGTCGAGCACCAAAACGACCCAGATTCCTCGTCCCGGGCGAGGGCCGGCCGGAGGAAGAGGCAGGGGCAATGCCTTTAATTAGACCAAGTGATGCAGCTGGAAAAAATGGCCAAGCGGGAAGGTGCAGAAGCTCAAAGGAGGGCTTGTGTGGTTTATTTTTTTTCCAGCTGCTCTAATAAAAGGCATTACATGTTCCTGCAGACCTCGGGTACCTTTAGGTGGCTGCGGCTCCAGCCCTGCGGCCGCTGCTGCTGCCCTGGCTGTGGGCTCCCATCGGAGGCAAACACCGTGGTGTCCCCACAGCGGCCCCCACCCGTGGAAAACCACCCCAGAACCCAGATTTGGGTTTTTTCTTGGCTTTGCTGTGATGCTGGGCTCCGGTTTGAGTGTTTTTGGGATAGCCTGGGTGGGAGCACTGTGCTGGGGATCGCTGGATGGGGTGGGAGGTGGCATCTCCTGCGCCCCCCGCACCCTTGTGTCTGTGCAAGGAAGATGTCCTTACAGATCGTGACCTGCACTTGCAGTATTCTTTGCAATTATTTGGGGTTTTGATTCTTTAAAGGCGCTTTTCCAAGTGCTAGAGGAGCTGTGGGAAGCCCTTGGCTGGTGGTGGGTGGGCAGCACGCTGTGAGCTGGAGCCCTCTTTGCTCTTCCCTCCTGCTTGTCTGCTCTCGAGTTGATGGGACCTAGAGGAGGCACTCCTGGACTCATGCTTAACCCTTTTGTGTTTTAATCTCTTGGCTTTTAATCTCCTGGGCTGCTTGGTGAAGTGTTTTGGGCATCGTTGCGGAGCAGAGTCAGAGAATCCTGTCTGATCTCTGCCCAAAAGCAGCCTCCTGTGCGTGTACCTTGTGCTCGTGCTTGGATGGAGAAGGGCTGTTCCCCGAGAGATGGGCACAGGAGGGTGAGGAAAGGCTGTGCTGGGCATCACCTGAGGCTTTCTGGGCATCTTCTGAGGCTTTCTGGCAGGTGGATGGGAGATGGCTTTACATGGGGAGCTGAATAAGGACAAACTGTGCAGCCATAAGTCCAAATAATCGAATTGGCAAATGCATTTATCCTCAAATGGGATTACGTGGGGGAGCGGGGAAGCCTCTCAGCCGGTGCTGGTGGGTGCTGGTTTTCATGGTCTTTGCCGTGTGATTGATGCTGTGTGCTGCTCTGGTCGCTCATTTTGTCCATCTTTGTGCTCGGGCCACTTGTTTTTAAGACGTTTGGTGCCCCAGTCAGCCACCTAAGACCCTTTGGGACCAAACCACTGTCACGATGCACCCGTTTGGTGGAGGGCTCTGCTTCGAGACCCCAATCTGTGATTGGAAAGCGAAGGTGCTGAGCTAGCAGGCGGTGACAGGACCACTGGCCTTTTTCCTTCCAGGGTGCAACTGACCTGTAGCTGCTGCAGGAGGAGGAATTGGCTTTCCACCACCTAGGTTATTCCTCTTTTTTTTTTTTCCTCACAAAGTTTTGCGCACCCTGACGCAGTTGGTGATGGTTTCTGGGGACCAAACTGATCATGGCATGAGTCCCCAGCTTCCTGCGGTTCCTCAGGCCCTGCTCTTCCTCCTTGTAATCTCCCATCAAAAAAAAAAAAATAACAAAACAAAACAAAAAAAAAACAACCACCATTATTAATTTAATTTGTAGCCCATGGACGCAATTTTTTCCAGGCTGGGAGTTATGTTTGCAATCAGTGTGACTCACTGAAATAGTAATTAGCGTGAACACTTGCTTTATTTTAAGATACATTCGTCAGTGCCTCAGCTCTCGGGCTTCGTGCTCGGGTCTAATGTTACGGCAGATAACCGTGAGGGAAAGGGCACCCCTCACGCCGCTGGCGCCCCGAGCTGCAGGGCTCGGAGCCGGGAGCTTTGTGGGGCTTGGCTCCACCAGGATGCAAACGCTGTGGGATTGCAGCAGCCACTGGGCAATATTTTGGGGTCCTCACCCGGCCACCCCACTTCTTGCATGAGTTCAGGAGGCCGGGGCTGAGCACGGCGGGGTGTGAAACCCTCGGTGCATGGGAGCAGGGCTCGGCACCGCGGGCTGCAGCTGGGACGAAGCCGTGCATGAATCATGTGTGCATGCGTGTGCCGCTGAGTGTGCATCGCCCCTCGCGTTTTCTCCTTCTATTTTCAGTGGATAAACAAGAGCTTTGCTTTGCCGTTAACTCTCGCTTTCCCGAGAGCTGCCCAAGGGCCCTGAGAGGTGCTGGAAGAGGGATACGGGGTCTTGTCCCCCTAGCAGAGGGTTTGGGGTGGTGCTGCTCAGCGGGAGATGGCCCTGTGGTCCTGCCTGCTCCGTTTTGGGGTGATAAACGGGAAAAGAGCTGTTTCTGGAAGCAAAAAGCTGGTTGTCACAGAGGCACAGGATTGGAGGGGTCGGAAGGGACCTCGAGAGACCATCGGGTCCAACCCCCTGCCAAAGCAGGTTCCTCAGAGCAGGCTGCCCAGGTGGTCATCCAGATGGGCCTCGAGTATCTCCATAGAAGGAGACCCCACAGCCTTCCTTGAGCAGCCTGGCCCAGTGCTCCGTCACCCTCACCGTGAAGAAATTCTTCCTCGTTTTGGTGCAGAACTTGTGTGCGCCATTTTGTGGCCATTGCCCCTTGTCCTGTCCCCACAAACCATCCAAAAAGAGGTTGGCCAGACCCCTCTGCATCCCACACCTCAGGTATTTATGAGATTTATGTTCACATTAATGAGATTTCCTCTCAGTCTTCTCTTCTCCAGGCCGAACAGCCCGAGGCCTCTCGGCCTCTCCTCACAGGGGAGAAGCTCCAGGCCCCGTACCATCTTTGTGGCCCTCTGCTGGACTCTTTTTGGGACATCCCTGTCCTTTTTGTGTCCCTGTACCTGGCAGGAGCTATCTGCCTGCCACAGGTGTGTGGGCATTTCTTACCCTTCCCATGCAGGAGGCGAATGAGCAGCTGTAAATGAAGGATTTATCAGCGCAGGCTCCCATCAGCTGCCTGCCTCCCAGCCCTGCCTGCGTGTGGCGACCCCATTGCGCGCTAGGGCTGTACTGGAGATTTTGGCAAAGGTGCCCCACTTGTAGCATTTTTTTTTTATTTTTCTGATCCAGCTTGCAGCACAGCACCTCGACTGGGTCTTCCCAGGCTCGTGGCTCCTGTCTGGGGCGATCGAAGGCTCCTCTCACCTGCAGGCCCTCGCCGGCAGAGCCCTGGGCGACAGCCACGGCTCTGCTATTATTAATTCCTCTGCCCTTTGCGGCCCTTTCTGGGCATACCCATTGCTGGGGCACGGCGCAGCTTGTGTTACACACGACTAAAAACCCACAGGGCAGGAAAAAAAACCTCCTGCTGGGCGCGTTACCGTGCTCGGACGAACTCACGGACATTTTACGTGTGAGCTATTGCCGGGATGGTTGGGGTGTGCGGCACCCGGGGCCGAGCCAGCCCCTGCCGCCGTCCCTGCGAGCCTCTCCTGACATTTGCAGGAGCTGGACGGGGCCCAGCGCCTCGAGCTGGCACGCCTGGAGATGTTACTGTGCGTAGAGCAGCGTTCATACTGCAAGCGGTGTCTGCAGGGCTCGGCAGCTCCTCTCTGTGCTCTGGAGCGAGAGGCAGCCCTGGGGGGGAAGCACAGGGCGCTGCAAAGCTCCTCTGTGCCTGATCCCCACCAGTAATTGCTTCCAGATTGCTTTTGCTTTCCTTTTTTTTTTTCTTTTTTTTTTTTTTTCTCCTTTTTGGATGAAACTTCGTTCAGACAAACCACAAACCTGCCTGGCTTTTAACCTGTTAGTTCTCCTGCTCCTCGCATCGCTGCCGGATGGGACAGAGGGGCCAGAGTTACCTTTGGTGGCTTTCTTGTAAGAAGTAATTGACCGGGTTTAGCACAGTGAAACACCCTAAAATTCCCTTTCCCTACTGCATTTTCCTTTCTTATTCCTCTCTTTGCCAAGAGCAAACCCCAACCATCATGGATCAGTTGTCCTCACCCTGGTTTTCGCCGTCCCTGCTCTTTTGTCCCCCTTGCCCAGCGCTAACTGGGGGGGGGCGATGTGGAAGAAGAAAAACCACGACCTCGGTTGGTGTGGGGAAACTTGGCTAGTCACGCTCGTGCAAGCAGAACATAGTGTTTCTGCAGCAGCTGGACTCTACATTCATGCATTTCCCCGGGTTTTGTAGGGTTTTTTTCTGTTGGGATATTCCTTTTGCTTCTCTCGCAGCCAGCGTGTTTTCTTTTTTCTCCCTCTTTTTGTCTGTTCCCCTGTGAGCTCCGATCCCCCATGGGGTCAGCTTGTGGTTTTTTGTGGTTTTTTTTTTTTAAAGAAATCTTGCAGTTCAAAAGAGGTGGGTTATTTTTAAAAGGGAAAAAAAAAAAGAAAAAGAAAAAAGTCCCCAGGCTGTTTCCCTCCAGATAGTGTGAGCGTGGATGCAGTGCTGGGTTATAACCACCTGAGTGACCTTTTAAGATAAGAATTGTTATTGAGCACCGGTATTATGTTAAACTGATAAGAATTCTCTTTAAAAGAAGGAGAAAAAAAAAAAAAAAGGAAAGAAAACACCCTTCAGTAACCATAACAACGGACTCAGAGACAGAGGCGGGCGCTGGCGTCTCGAGGGTGTCTCCGTCAGGATCCCAGGGAGCTGCAAAACCTCCCTGGAGCTCGGGGTCGGTGCCGCCAGCAACACCCCCAGCTCGTGGGGCTGTTTCCATCGGTGCCAGCCCCTAAATTTTTCCCCGTCTACAGCAAATTGGGGTTGGAGTGGTGCCGGGCTCGGCCCTGTGCTGGTGAGTGTGGTGGGTGCGAGGGGAAGATGCTGGGGGTGCTTTGGGGGATGCTGTTTGGGGTCCTCCCTGTGGGTACGAGGATGGAGCCCCCATGCTCGGGGCTGCTTCAAGGGTGCTGGGAGCCTGGTGGGAGCGTGCACGGACCTGAAGCCTTCCTTTGAGCCCTGCTTTGTGTGTTTGTATGTGCCCATCCTGGGGGTGCTGGCAATTTCAAGCAGGATTCACACGTTTGCCAGCAAAGGCGGTCACGTTTTGTTGTCGCCGGTGGCTGCTGTGGTGGATGGAGCAGCAGAAAACCATCTGGGAGCCATTGTTTTTTCCTGCCACCTGCTTTCTGCCTTCCCCCATCCCCTTGCTTTTGCTTTGATGGTGTGTAGGTGGTGTCCGTGTGTCGTGAAGGTGTCCGTCCATCCTCGTGGTGCCCAGGCGAGGCTGAGCCAGAAGGTGACCAGGCAACCAGCAGCAAAGGGCAGAGACCCCGGAGATCTGGAAGGAGAAGGCATAGGCCTGATATGGCAGAAAATACCCAAAATATTTCAGAACGAGGTCTTAAAATATATATATATAAACCCGCTTTGAATACCTATCAGCCAAAGAGGCAAAGGCGTGCGGCTCAGCGTGCTCGGGAAATCAATTACTGAAGCCTGGCTGGTTAAAAGAGTCGTCAGAGCAGCACGGCTTCGTTGAACGATAGCTCGTAGCGTGGCGTAAAGGTGTCTTCTTGGGCTGCACTCGCCAACCTTTCATCGCATTATCCCGCAGCAGCCGGTTGGAGGCTGAACGCTCTTTGTAGCCGATGTCAAATCTCGGTCAGCCGGAGAGCCTTTATAAATAAAGGTGTCTGCTGCATTCAGGCGTACGTGGATAAGAGCTGCTGTAATTCAGCTGTCCGCCTCAGCTAGCCGGCTTTTAGAAATGACTGAGCAGAGATTCCACCGAGAAGGGGTATTTCAAGAGGTGGAGCTGCTAAAAGTGGTCTCTGCGCTAAGGAGCGAGCCTCCCCGGCCGGGACAGGTGGCCGGCACTGCCACCCTGCCACTGCACCCAGGGTTTGTGGTTCAGGCACAGCAAATGTTGCATTAATAAAACTTCTGTGCTGCAGTGCAAGAGGCCGCGTTGATATTTTTGCAAGCTGAGCTTGAATCTTTATTTTATTCCCTTTTTTTTTTATTATTATTATTATTTTTTAAACGGGAGCGGGTGGACGCTCGGAGATCTCTCTGGACGAGCCGCAGCAGCTGGAGGATACTGGTTTCTCTATGGAGCGGAGGAATTTCATCAGAGCAGCTATTGTTCGGCTGTGTTCTCAGCGTTTTGGCAACTGTTCTTTAGATTAACCCTACAGAAAGGCGAGGGTGCTCTTTGCCGGGTCTGAAATAATTGCAAAAATGTGGGCAGATGCTTCTGCATTGTTAGAAGTCGATACTGGCGGCTAGCGGGGAAGCATCGTGTGGGATTAGAGAGCCAAGGAGCCGAGTTCTTTAAATCCCTCCTAAAGCCCGACTGGGTGTTTGCACCGATGCTCAGTTGTTTTCTGGGGTGTTAAAATAGAAACAGCCCCTTTCTGCCCCCCAACCCCGAGCAGTCGGGGCTCTCCGTGTGGATGCCAGTGGTGCTGCTGGGGCCTCGGTGCCTCCCGATGTCCAAGGATCTGGGTGATGCGGCTCCTTCCTGATGTCACGCTGTCATTTTGGTGGGTTTGGTCCCACCATTTATAGGATCAGACCATGCTCTTCTGCGAGGACGTGGTCTGGTGGCCGAGCACGGCCCTGCTGGAGTCGGTGATGCTCTCGCTGGGTGCAGTCCTGGTGGGGTCTGGCTCACCCCAGATAAAAAGATCAAGGTGACTTCTTGGCGTGTTGTGCAGTTTATTCGGGATGCGTCCTGCTGGGTTTGCCTCCCTGGCACTGCTGGGAAAACGGGAACAACCTCCTGGATTGTTAGGAGCACTGAATTTGTCACTGCTCGACTGGGCCGGGACAAAACGCTTGGTGATGCTGAGTCTCCTTTTCCACCAAGGCAAAGCACAGAATATCCTGAGTGGGAAGGGACCCACGAGGAGCATCGAGTCCAACTCCTGGACTCACACAGGACCACCCAAAAACCAAACCCTATGTCTGAGAGCGGTGTCCAAACACTTTTCAATCTCCAGGACAGGCTCGGTGCTGTGCCCACTGCCCTGGGAGCCTGTCCCGGTGCCTGGCCACCCTCTGGGTGAAAACCTTTCCCTAAATCCTTGTGCTCGAGTTAATTAGTAACTCTGCTGGCAAAAGGCTCCGGGCTCCTCGCCCCAGGCCTGTGCAGCGTGGCAAGTGCTCCTTCCTGGCCTGGGCATGCTGCTCGTGGGCTGTTTGTGCTCGGTGCACGCGAGGAGGACGTGCAGAAGCTTGGCCCCAGCTGGATCTGTGCTGCCACCCACACCGACTCCCTAAAAACCCGTGGTTTGCCTCGCAAAAAGTGGTTTACACAGGCACCGTTACTCCGATTGGCTTTATTGCACCCTACAAGATTACAAACGTGGCTGGCAGAGAGGATTACAAAGTGGTGATCGGGCTGCTGGGAGCAGGCAGCGTTTTAGGATTTCCTTTCTAGGTGTGCGGAGCCCTGTAATGTAAGCAGCGCTCATCCTTTGTTGCTGCCGGGTTCGCAGGGAGGGCTCGTTAAAGCCAGCCCGATTGTTCAAGCAAATGAGAAATGAATGAATTTAAAAGACGACTAAATGCTGCCACATTAAAGCAGTAGTCGTGATTTGCTAAGAGCCTAATTTTTTTTTTATTTTTTTTTTGGCGTGTGAACCTGGAGTAGCAGGGCTGCTTTACCTTTTAAAGGATTTAACAAGCCGCTCTAATTTTCTTTTAATGTTGCTGTGCCTCAAAATAATGCAGGGTCAGACCGAGCGTAACTAATTCCAGCTTGAAAGCGGAGGGCAGCCTGCTTCTCAACAGGCTTACAATTAGGGAAACGATCCTGCCTCCGAGAAGGCCCTTGCAGGAGACGGATCTCTGGGATCTCTGTAAATAAAAACACACGCCTGGGGATTTTTTCTTTCCTTTTTTGGGGGAGAGCAAAAGGAGGAACCCTGCAGAAGCACGGGTTATGCTTCGTTTTGCTCGCTTTCTTGTGTTTTTCACCCAGGAGGGATGGGAGCAGGGTCCTGAGAGCTTCTCGCAGTGGCTGGGCTTTTGGGGCGCGCCGGCTGGGAGCGTCCCCTTGGGGTGGAAATCCCAGCCTGAGCTCGGTGCCTGCGCGCTTTGCTTGGCAGCAAGGCCGTGTGCTGCTGCTCCCGGGGGACACGAAGGCAGCCCCAGCTTTTGCTTGCTCTTGGCACTAATTTGGGCAGCGAGAAAGTGCCTTGGGGTTTTGCTTTTAGGAATCGAGCGCGTCCTTACCGACGGCACCGGTTTTAGTCCCCAATAACTCAATAAGCTGAAGAATGCGGCAATCTCTGGAATTAAATCTGTTCTTAATTGCTGGCTTATAAATGGCAGCGTTTCTCCAAATGGAATTAATTTATTACTTTTAAATTACCAAAACAAGGCTCGGCAGCACAACCTCGACAGTTAGCATCAGCGCGGTAATAAGACGCTTCCAAAAGGTGCGCTTGGCATTTGGAGCACATAGCGCGAGCTAACAACCCATAAACTGTGTCAAAATACTGCTAAGGTGGTAATTAAAACTTTAAAAATGCAGAAGAGATGCCTACCCTCCAAATTGTGACTTTTCAATGAAGCTCTTTCATAAAAAACATTGTTTCTTGCCAAAACAAATTCAAAGGCATTTTTGTAATTTCTTCTGGGGAAAGGAGGAGTGTTTACCCAGCCTTTCATGTTGGCTGGGCTTTTTGACTTGTATTTTTAAAAAAAAAAAAAAGAAGCCAGTGCAAAAAGAGGCATTTTTCTGGATATGCCTTAAAAAGCTGCGCTGGCAGCTGCTAGGGCTGAGTTTGGGGTTCAGGAGGGGACTCTGCAGCGCCCCGGGACCTGCTGGGGGCAGGAATCCCCCCGTGGGTTTGGGGACGGGCTGGGGACGGGATCCCCCGCTCGCCCTGCAGAGCATCTTCAGCAGTGACAGGCACCCAGCCAGCGCACAAAGCAGAGCTGCTTGCGGTATTTATAGTTTTCCCTTCTGATTCTTATCCTTCCAATTTTGGACACGTTTTTGACAGCTTTTACCTGCTGAGTCACCATTCAGCCCCTTGCACGGGAGCAGCTCCTGACATACCAGCTCCCCGAGCAGGCTCAGGCAACCGGCATTTAAAAATAAATCCTGCAAAGGAAATGTTTTTAGTTTTTTATTTATTTTTTTCCCTCTTTTTTAAAATTTTCAACTGCTTTTCCTGCTATGGGCTTGCTTTCTTGTCCAAGATGGCTATTTTGTAGAAGCGATGCCTGGGAGGATGCCCTCACAATTTATCGCCGCGGCGCGGAGGAACTGGATGGTGAAACCAGATAACGGCACGACTCGGTGATAAGTGCATCCGACCCTGCAACAAACCCTCTGGTTTTGCCAAAGATGGATTTTTTCGGTGATAAACCACGACCCGAGCACAAAATGTTCGATTCCCAGCACTCTGCTTAATAAAAACTCCCGGTGCTGGAAGCAGCCGTGGGAGAGGACCGGGTTCTCCGAGGGGAGCCTGGGTGCAGGGCTCGCAGCCTTCCTCCTGACGCTGGGGTCGAGGTGGCACGAGTGTTTGTAGCTGGTTTTGCAGCGTTGCTTGGTGCTTAATCTGTGACACTTGCTCGCAGGGTGCCTGTCAGCGACCAGAAACTACATGGAAATAGTTTAGGTGCGTGCGGTGGCGCTCAGCTCGGGTACCCAAATACCCCCCTTCATTTTGCTTTGAGTGCTTTCTGCCCTGAAAAAGCATCTCGGATTTTTTTTTGGGGGGTGAGCTGGGGTTTTGTGCGTGGCGTGGTGACCGTCGGGGTTGGTGTCAGCCCCTTGCAAATTTGTGCACGCGTTGATCCTGTGGATAGGAGGGGAAGGCGTTAGGGTGTGCACAGCTGTCGTGTTCCTTACTCTGCCTGCTCACACAAATTCCCCTGTTGCCTTTCTCTGAGGAATACCCCAGAAATCGGCCATTCTGGTCTTATTTTACGTGAATCCCCCAGGCGGCTGCGTTTCACTGGCACACAACCACTAGAGGAACGTTGTCTCTTGGGGAGATGTGCTCGAGCTTCATCCCTCGTGTTGTCCCACGTGGCCCCAACTTTGGGTTTTGCAGGGAGGAAATACGGGGTGTGCTTAACGAGAGGCAGCTGGGGAACAACCTCAGCCTGACAGCGAAGCTTTGGGAAAGAAACTTTGGGAAGAGGAGGCTGGGGATGAAGGGCAGCCGGGTCGAGCGGGGCTCCCGGCTGCAGTTGCTGGGAGATGATCGGGGGAGATTTATGCGCGAGGAAGCATTGGTGGGATTCCTCGGCCCGACTTCCTTCACCGAGGGGCTCGGTGGCAGACGGGAGCTTCCTGCCTCCGCAGCAAAATGTAATTTCGGCGTGGATATATTTAGGGTGCTGCGAGGCGCCACAAATAGCCCTGGGGCACTGGGGTCAGCTCCGAGGCAAAGAACCAGCGGCTCATGCCCGGCGTTGGTTTATCGATATCCGAGTCTCATCCTGCATGTTGTCTTTCCTTTTTTTCTGGGTTCTTCTAATGAGTGGCTGATCTTTTCCATATCTCATCGTTAAATGCCTTGGGGATATGCTGCCTCAGTCCACCAGTAAATCCACGACCCAAAATTCACCGGCCCAGCAGGAGCAGGCTTCAGGTGGGAAACCCCTGGGGTATATTTGCAGTCCTGGGGACGATGTTTGGTCCTTTTCCCCACAATCCCCTCTTGTCATTCCCAAAAACAACAAGATTTGCTCTTTTTTTTTTTTTAAATCTGAATGAATAATTAAATAGCTGTTCACTGCCTTCACGTGAAGGAGGAACCCTGTCCTTTTAAACCTTTTCTATTAGAGATGGACAGCGAGCTCATTTCTAATCGTGCACGACTCCCCAGTGCTTGAACATGAGGCTTCCCTTTCCCACTGCACGTCTCTGTGGTGATAGCATCCTCCAGCATATGGTTTTCTGAGAATTTCACATGTAGCTCAGCCACGTGGTGACACCCTCTCCATCTTCTGGGCGCGTGCTAGTCTAAAAATGGTCTTTTTTTAGTTTCCAGGATGCTTGTGAAGACTCAGTGCTAGGAAGGAAAACAAAAGGCCCACCAACACCAACAGTTCCTGCAAGAGAAGGTTTCTAAAAATGCATCTCCTCCTAGCGAGGAGAACACATGTGCCAGGGTTACAGCACAAAAATTGTTGACGTGTTTGGCTAAATTTTGCTCAGGGATTTTCGGCGCTGAGGATTTCTGTGTTTTAACAGTTAGAAAAAGCTCCTGGAGCTGGGGGCCACGTGCAGTGCTTTTCCCTCCTGCCTTCCCCCCGGTGCCGCCCGGCTCTCTGGCACTGTCCCCAAGTATAAAGAAAACATCTCGCTGCTTTTGGGATGCCCCTTTGGCTGCAGGTATGCGGCAGAGAGGAGAAAAAAGAAGGGAAAGTCTTACTCTATCTCACACTGCTGGTGCAAGGAGAGGGCTGCAGAGATGTCGAGCTAGACGAAGGGGAGCACGGGGATGGATTCCCTCCCTCCTTCCACACAGCTCTGGGTTTGGCTCTTGTTTCAAAGCTCCTCTCTCTGTTTTAAATTTAGGAGCTGGAGCATGTGGGCGGCTGGGGCCAGTGGCTGTGCCGTGGAGCAGGAGCAGGCATCTGCAACAGCAGGTGCTGCTGAGCCCGCTGCCCTCCGCCACCCAAATCTATCACACTGGGGAAGAGAAGCAGTGCTGAGAGCTGCTCTTGCAGGATTTTGAGATTCATGCTCCAGCATCCCCATGTCCCATGGTGCAGATGTCCCCGGGTTGTGCTCAGCCTATAAATCACGCTCAGGGACCCGCTGGCAGCTCTCTGCCACCTCCTGGGGCATCCATGTGGGAGCCCGGGCATGGACCATGGCTCCTTGCTCTGATACACCATCAGATCCCCTCCTGCCCTCGTGTGGGACTGCTGAGACCACTGTAGGATGGGGCACTCAGTGGTTTCGTCTCCCCTGGGTGGTTTTGTCCTGATGAGGAATAAAATCAGGCCTGCAGTTTGTGGACTTGGGTTGTGGCTGGTTTCGTCTTTGTTTCCTGGTCCTCCCCTCCTTATCTGTTCCTAAGAGGCAGATAATCTACCTGGCAAGGGTGCTGGGAAGCTAAATGAATTCACGCTGAGGTCTTTAGATAGAAAGCGCTGCAGTAAGCACAAAGTGGGGGTGTAGGCACGGTGCTGTACGGGGCTCGTATGCAGCGTGCTAACGTACGCACACAAATGTGCTGAGACCTTTCAGTAGGGCCTTAAAAATCGCCTGTGCCGTCGCAAGGGTAAATAGAGGAAGAATAATGAGCCCAGCGCTGCTCTTTTTGACCTCCACTTCCGAAGCAGGGCTGGCTTTTTCCTTTCGTTTTGTGCTTGTGTCCCTGCCGGGGGCTGCAGCCCTGTTGGGGACGGGCGCCTGGAGCACTGCTTACCAGCCTGTGTGGGCAGGGGTTAAAAAATAAGGTGCCCACCTGAATTTCCTTTTATTTATTTTTTTTTTGTAAGAACAGCTTGGAACAAACGGTCCTTGCAGGGAAAAAATAAGGACTGAGATGTCAGAGCAGCATAGAGGAACTTATTTCAATCACCACGTGGAAGCAGGAGGCTGCAGCAACTTTGCTGGGCCGTGGCACTTCGTGCATTTCTTCTGCAGGTCGGTCACAGACTCACAGGCTGGTTTGGGCTGGCAGGGACCTCACAGCCAATCTAATCCCAGCCCCTGCCATGGGCACGACCCCTGCCCCAGCCCAGGCTGCCCCCAGCCCCATCCAGCCTGGCCTTGGGCACTGCCAGGGATGGGGCAGCCACAGCTCCTCGGGGCAGCCTGCGCCAGGGCCTCACCACCCTCACTGTGAAGAATTTCTTCCTTATATCTAATGTAATACTGCCTTTTTTGGTGTAAAACCATCCCCATTTGTGCTGTCAGTATGCTCCCTGACAGAGTCCCTCCTCGGCTTTCCATAGGCCCCCTAGGTGAAGGGTGTAAGAAATGGGGACAGGCAGTTCTGCCTGGTGCTGGCCATACACATCCTGGCCAAAAATCTCACAGGACCGTCGGTTTCTCTAGCTTGCAAGAAGCATTGCTTCTTGTCCTGGTTCCTCATCAACACATAGCTGCTGAGTGCAGGGGAAGGGGCTCCGCAGCCCCTCCGTGCCCCTCAGCAGGGCTTTCCTCCATTTCTTCCTCACAATTTTACCCCAAATGCAGCCAAACTCCCACGTTTTGTGGGAGCTGTGCTTTATTTCAGCATTTCCTGTCAGCTTTATAAACAGGAATCATCTCTCTGTGGTGGGCACCGCTCTCCTCTGGCCAGGACCTCATCCTCGCCTCGCCGATGGTGCCCCCTCAGCAGCACACAGGGCTTTTAGCAACTCCATGCCTCAGGGCATGGCAGCTCCTGCTCCAGGAACACCACGCCGGGGCTCATCCCACCCCATCCCATCCCAGGAGGGGACAGGGAGGGATCACAGCACCAGTTCTCCCCGTCCCTTGGGTGTCCCCATCCGGAGCAGACTCATGGCAGGCCCGCCTGCTTCGGCCGGGCCCGGCGGCTTTTCTCTCGCCAGGTCTAACGATAAAGGCCCCCTTGTTAAGGCGGGTTTTGCCTCGAGCTATGTTTCCACAGCTTTCAGTCTGTTTACAGAGTATTCAGACATGTAATTCCACCGGATCTGGCTGCTTACGGAGAAGGCTGGATTATTTGTGTTTCATAAATAAGGCCAGAAAATGCAAGGCCCGGAGCCCTGAAAATCAGCTCCACCTCGCTCCTAATGGGGGCTTCTTTTTTGGTACCACTCTCCTGCCTTTTGCTCTTATTTATTTATTTTCATTAAGTATACCCCCTCCTTCCCTCTGTCCATGCCCACCCTGTTATCCACCCTCTCCCAAAACTCAGCTAAACCCTGTGAGCCGACAGCGTTGCTGTTAGCAAAGGCAAATCTGCATCCCTGGGGAGCATCCCTGGTGGCTCCCTGCTCCCAGCATTGCTGGATCAGCCTTGGCTGGATCCTGCTGGTGTTTTTTCATACATCCAAGTGTATTTTGCTAGGAGCTGAGTTTGTGTGCAGTTAAACCTGGGCCTGAAGGAGGATGCATCCGTGGACTGTCGCGTGTGCCATTTGGCGGAGCTCATGGAGTCTCGGCCAGCTTTCGCGCTCCCATCGCCTGTCACCTCTCCCATTTGTCCCCCTGGCTGTCCCCAAACCAGCACAGGGCTCAGGCTGCTTTAAAGCAGCACCTCCACGAGCTCTGGAGCCCGCATGAAGAGTGGCTCTGTACATACAAGCGAGCGGTTTGGTTAATTAGAGCTCCCTGGCCCTCTTCCAGCTGGACATGGGCACCGTGGCCCTGGAAGCACGGGGTGGCATATCCTCGGGACAGGCACCTGGGCCAGGGCTCACACCCAGACCCTGCTGTGATGCTGAGAAATCGGCTAACCTAACACCTTTTTTTTTCTTTTTTTTTCTCCTCATGAAAGGGTCTCTAATGGTAGTTTAGTGGTTTAAAGCACCTTGTAGGACTATTAACGTGAAAGCAGCGCTGGTACAAAAGCCATATGTGTAACTGAGCGTGGAGGTGTCAATTCAATTAGCGAAGTGCTTGGAGGGACATCTGTGAGCAGGCGGAGAGGCTTCCTTCCCTCCCTCCTGTGCCAGTTCCACCAGCACCGCGAGTCCTGCCCCTGCCTGACCCCGGCCAGGCTCGGTGTTGCCATCTGTGAAAGGCGAGACGGTGTCACCAGCCTTCCTGGGGGGGAAATTTCTTCATCTTGGAAAGAATTGCTTTGTCCTGGGGTCTGGATTTGCATCCTGCTGGAGCTGGTGATGTGCAGGGCGAGCAGCAAATGACGGGTTATTAACCCTAAGGCCCGATGGGTGCTCCTGGCACCCTTGGGATGGAAATCCAGGAGGATAACGGGAGCTGCACCTATGTAGGAGCATCCTGCAGCCTGCTTGGTGCTGTGTCACCCAGCCCTGATGCCACATCTGGGCTGGGGTCGTCCCCGCAGGACAGGGCATGTGGCCAGCCCCACTGATAACAGCAGTGTCGTGCCCTCGGCAGCCACTAGCAGACACATGGGAAATAGTAGTAGTAGCACGGCCTGTAAAGTGATGTCTTTCTGGTTTAAACCCTCGTTTTCCAAAAATTTGCATTTCTGGGGGAATTCTTATGAACTCTTCTAATGGAAAACAGACCGAAGGACTTCGGTCTCTCGTTCTGGGGGAAGTCAACAAGTCCTTGGAGCTTGGCGTGCTGTCTCTGACTTTTCAGCCCAGCAATTAAGACAGATGCCCCATTTTGGAGGTTTTGGCAGTGAGGAGCACCTGTGGTGTCGGGCTTGATGCCTTGCAGCAGTTGGGGTGATGCTGGCAGCATTCAGCACCTTCTGCTAACGGGGGCTGCGGTGGGCAGGGGACGGGGACGGTCGGATGGAGCATCCACAAAGCATCCCATGGCTGTGAGCTGGTTATTACCAGGTGTACAAACCAAATTGTGAATTGTAGGGGAGCGATGCAGACCCTAGGGCTTGCTCACCCTCTGCCTTGATGCGCTGCTCCATCACAGCGCAGAGGCGAGGAAACATTTGGCTCTGTGACACCTTTGATGCCAGAGGCTTGCTTTGAAGCCGTGACCCTCCCGGAGCAGCTTTGGTGCTGCTCAGCTCCCAGGTTTCCTGTCTCAATTCATCAAGAGCGACCCACGAGCTGCACAAGCGGTGCAGTCTTCAAGTGGGCGACGTCCGAGAGGCTGCGGATGCTGACAATAAATCCGATTAGACTTCCATGCTGTTGTTTTAAATGCTCCGTGTGATGCTTCCGACGGCATTCTGACTTCCTTGGTAGGACAGCGGTAGGATCTAGAAATATCCGAGGCGTTAACCGTGTCTGCCTGTCTCTGCCTTCCCGTCCAAAGATAACAAGAGCCGCAGGCGAGCCCTTCCCCCAGAGCCGCCGGGCTCGCGGTGCTTCTCAGTGCATGTTTTGGCAGCGAGAAAATAGCCTCGAAGTACGGCAAGAGACAGAAATACGCCACAGCATCAGGAATCAAACAGTCTCTGTCAGGACAGAGCAAGAGAACATAAAGGTTTTTTTCTTCCTTTCTAAAGGCGTTGGGAGCAAAAAGCCTTTTTTTTTAGGGGTGGAGGATGGCAAAGCCCTCGCCCGGACCGGAGAAGTGATTCAGGCTGGCAGATTTCAAAATGAAAACACCACTGGGGAAAAGCTGACTTTTTAAGAACGACTGGTTTAAGAAGAAAAATCACCTTCTCTTTGCACTTTTGCTGACGTTATTCCTCAATCTGTGTTAAGCACCTGAAGGCAGCGCCAACTTCTTGGCTCTGCCACGGGTTTTCGAGCCTGTTTGGGGCTGTGCTCTCCCTCGCCTGGTTCCCCAAAACCCCAAGACCTGCTCCTGTGCTCCTGGAAGATTTGTGTTCCCTTCTGTGCCCACCTCTATCAGAGCAGGCTCAACCAAAGCGTGAGAGGTGATGTTAATCAGGCTGGGTCGCTCTGTGATGAGCACAGGGAAGATTAAAAAATTTCTCTCCCTTAAAAAATAAAAACCAAACAGCCCTACATCCTGCATCCTGCGAGCTCAGCTCACCTTTTCCAGCCCCCAAGCATCCCTCCAGGCTGCTTACAGGGCTGCTGGCTCCAGAACAAGCTGCCAGGCACAAACGGGGCATCGAGGGCTTCCAAGCTCCCTGCAAAGCTGGCCTGGCTCCACCAGGTACCAGCAACGCTTCCCTGGGGGCAAACCCAAGCACAGGCAATGAATAATAAAAGATGCATCAGCACGCAAGAGTCGTTGTGCTCCATTTTTTAGTGGATATTCGGTTTTTGCTACAACTGTACCTGCTATGACCCTGGAGTGGTGACAGTAAGGTGCCAAGGGAGGAGGAGAGATTCCAAATGTGGCTAAGAAATGCCTGCTTGCAGTAGTAGTATTAATAACAGTAATAAAGGTCAGATTTAAACCAGACCTCTGTAGTTTGGAGGAGAAAAAGCCAAGAGGCAGAGAAGAACTGCATGATGTGTCAGGGATGCCTTCAGCAAAAAATAAAATTTTAAAGGGAGCTGCTGCCCCTCCGCTGCCACGTCCCCGTGTGCTTTCCCAGGCAGCACCCCGCATGCAGTGCTGTGTCTGGGCCCAACCGCATCCATCTGTGATTTGGCCTTCTGCAGAGTGATGTTTTTACCAATTTTTGAACCAAATCTTCGGTCTTTCGGAGGTGAGGTGGCTCGAGACGCCCGCAGGTTTGGTCGGATTCTCGGCGTAGCGCTGGAGAGCGCGGGCAAAAGGCGGGATGGAAATACACAGCGGGGCAGGTGAAAATTAAGAAGAGGTGAGATCTGTTCCTCCTGAAACCTCCAGACTCCAGCCAGGAAGATCACCTGTTAAAAAATAATTTTAAAAAGTAAGAAAAAATAACAAAAGCAGGTAGAGAGCTTCACTCCCCTTACTTTTCCCACACGTGTTTCACGGTGCTGAAGTCACCTTGTCGCTCAGCACTGTGGTTTCCACTTGAGTGAGGTGTAACACATCCCTGAGTGATCCTGTAGTAAATACGGTGATTCATCCTTCCTGCCGGAGTGAAAAGGGGAGGTGGGGATGCCTGTCAAGCGCTGCACGTCCTGGAATTAAACGTGGAGGGATTCTGAATAACCTCCGAGTTCGCAAAGAGAAGCGCTGATTGTAGTGTCGAGGTGATATTTAATGGGGGAGCAACCAAAGGGACACGCTCGTTTTTAGGCACCCAACAAAAAATAAAAAGAAAAGAAATATATAAAAAATAAGTTTAAAATAAAGTAATTGGAAATTAATTGAAATTGAATTTTAATTAGGTGCCTGAAATTGGATCGTCTGGGTCCCTGGGGGTCCTACCGCTGTCTCTTCCCTTTTTTTTTTTTAACCTTCTGTAAAGAAAATGCCAATTAATTTTGTAGAAGTGCTTTAAATAACTTCACGTCTGCCACCTGTTGCACGTCAGCGGGACTCAGACGTTCAGGCGTTTGGGATCCCACGTGCACTCGTAGCTACAGAAGAGCTGCAAAGGAGGAGAAGCAGTTGGGTCTTGGCGTCTCTAAGATGCGAAGTTTTACGTAAAAGCAAGAAAAATGGATCTTGTTCTGCACTGGAATATCTCCTGCTTGGGTTTCCCTTTCCTGGCTGGAGCCAGGGTTCGGAGCCTGGTGAAATCATGGTTGCAGGACCCACGTTGCTCGTTGCTTGTAGAAGAATTATTTGCAGCCAATGCTCAGCATCCCAGTGCCTTCACCTGCCTCCAGCCCACCTGGAGCCCCCCTTGAATTTCTGCTCAGCCCTGCACCAGTGCTGTGGGATCAGGGTTTTGGGGGGTCCTGGAGCACCCCTACCCCTTCAGGACACCGACATGGGGTGCGATCCCCACCAGGGATCCCCCCAGCAGTGGAGCATTTGCTCAGAAAGCCACCTCGGAGGCAGCTCCCTGTGCTTATAGGGTGAGGCGCCCACCCCAAAAAGCTGCTGGAGCCCCGTGCCTGGGTGCTGCCGGCTTAAGGGAAGGCACAAGTGGCTGTTTAGCTGCATCTTACTCATTTTGCTGGTTTCCACATCTCGGCCGGCCCTGAAGTGAAATCATCCCTCAGCATTTAACTAATGGAAACTTGTTTTAGGTGCCAAGATAGGTCCTGCTGCCTCTGAAACTGTTTTTCCAAAAGCGCTGGAAACATCGTGCGGCCGCAGCTACCAGACGTGAGGCGGGGTGGAAACGTTCGAACCGAGCTGGGTTGCCTCTGATCCCGATTTTCCAGAGATAAGGTTTGAGCCCCCCCGCGTCGTATGGCAGCAGAGTGGGGCTTGTTTGTCCCTTCGGTCACAAGGATTTGTGTTTCAAGCCAAATCATTTCATTTTGGCTGAGCGGAGGACCTCAGAAGATGAATGGATTTCTTCTGCCTGCTTTCCTATGCTCGCTCTCATTGTCAGAGCAACGTAAAAGCTCCTTGGAGTAATTAGGAATCTAGCCCTTCATTTTTCTGGTCTCTTTCCTTCCTTAAATCAGGGGGGAGTGCTCGTTCCTCCTGTCCAGCTCAGGCTGCACGCGAAATAAAATCCTCCTCGGTGCAGCTCAGGGCTGGGTAACTCAGTGCATAACGCTGGCTTGAGCATCTGCCTTCCCAAACGTGAGAGTCGAGAAGAAAACTGATTTCTCTTTGCTTAAAACGAGGTGTGTGGCTGCTCAGGTAGGGCTGGGGAACCCTCCGGGGCTCCCGGGTGCTGCGTGTACACGGAGCTGTCACGCACACTTGGCTGTTTGTCCTCGCTGCTAATTTAAAGGTCAAAGCCTTGGAGGTTTCCCAGTGTGCATCGTGTGCCGTGATTAGTTTTTCCATGCAAAAGAAAAAAAAAAAAAAAGTTAAATTTGCCAGTAACGTTTAATTATTTTCCAATTAATTTAAGCTTTGCTGGAGGAGTTTGCGCCGGGCGGCCGCGGGGCATCCCCGGAGCGAGAGCCGCGCATCCCCTGGAGCTGCCTTGGGCATAGGGGCAGGACGTTTTCTTCTTCCTTTTTTTGTTTTTTTCTTAAAAACCAATTCAAATTTCAGGTATGAAAGTCTGACGAGGGGAAATAATGCACCGGGACATTTGTTTGTGTTTTTTTTCTCCTTCCCTTTCCCTGTGCATGCCTGTAGGGGAGAGAGAGTAGCACCGGTGGGATGGGGGCAGGCTGGCTGCTTTTTGGGGCACCCAGGGGGTGGTGGGGTGGCTCAGAGGTGGGTCTGTGGGCTTTAACCTGACATTGTAGGGATAGAAGATCCTAAAAATGATCAGAGTCTCGTCTGCTGGTCTCCAGCAGCTTGGTGTTTGGGCCGGGTGTTGGGGAGGCTGGAGGGTGGCAGCAGCTCCGGCAGGATGGTGCCGCGTGCGAGTTCGCCGTGGCGAGACGAGGGGCAGGGCTGCTTATCTAATGACCCCCGCAGGCTAATTATAGCAAGGAGCAGGAGTCGAAGGAATGAACTTTCTGGGCCTGACTCATCCCCTTTGCTCCTCTCTGGCAGCGCTGAGAGCGCAGTGGGTGGGAATGTCCCCAGAGATGCTTCCCACGTCTGACGGTGTCCTTGGACGCGGGGCGACGGCTTCGCCCGAGCCATCTGCCCGGCATCCCTGGGGCTGCCTGAGGATGCTCTCGCCTTTGCTCGGCACAGGATTGCCCCGTGCTCGCTGCAGCCCCGGGAGAAGCGAGGAAAAAGCCCGTCGTCCTCTTCCCACCCCCCGCAGTTTTGGTATTTTCGCTCCGAAGGGAGCCGGAGGGTTTGTCTGGCGTGACCTCTTGCATAACGTGGGGCTGGAGCCTTCCACTCGGTAATTCCTGAGTCATGTCCCGGGCGTGTTTGAATTGGGCCATGTGCACCTAATTAGGGCAGAGCCTCGTTCCAAGGGGGCTCCTTTTCAATGAACACTGCTGAAAGGTGAGCTCCTGCCCCGAGGCAGCGCTGTGACCGACCCCAAACCATCACCGGAGAGCCCCGAGCGAGAGATTCCCCGTCGCCCATCCGATTTATCCCCAACTCCCGTTTTCTTCACTTTCACCTGCGCCTTTCCGACCTCTCCCCCTCCTCATTAACCACCGGAGGAATTAAAGCATCGGCTCGCCCCCCCCTGGAGCTGATTTCCGCCGCCGTGCTGCACAAATGGCTAGCAGTGATGTACCAGTGAAAGAATGCAGCTAACCGCTGTCGGCCGGGATCTTCTCGCGTCCTACGGAAACTCCACATTCTTCGGCCAGCTTGCGGCATGCCAGCACATTCCTGCTCCATGAGGTGGAAGCAATCCTGGTAGTGTGAGCTGTGATTTCTGTGACTGGGGTGGGGAAGCGCCGCTTTAAAAATACTCTTAATTATATTCCTTCTCGGCAACGCATCAGCGCCGTTTTTAGCCCATTACGAACGCTGCGATTTTTCTCTTAAATCACGCCTATTATCTGATTGACCTAGTTCTTATTGGATTTTTTATTATTTTTTTTTTTTTGCCATCGCGAAATGTTCTATTTTCAGGCACTTACAGCCCTTAAAGAAGAAGGAGAAGAAGGAGGGGGGGAGAAAAAACAGAGCCTAGCCCTGTGCCGTGCCCATCCCGTCGGCACCTGGGGGCACGGATGGAGCACCGATCCCTGTTGTGGCCACAGCTCTGTGCTTCTCCTTCATCCCTGCCTTCATCTCCTTCATCTTCTCTCTCCACGTGCCGCCACCGCGTCCATCCCTGCCGGCTCCCATCTCCCAGAGGGGAACCAGGGCAGGTCTGGGGTGCTGGTGGAGGTGGTGAGGGGTGGGTGTGAGAGCCTCAGCCCAAGAAGAGCTCTTCAGTGGGGTGAGCCGTGTCGCAGCAAGCCTTCCAGCTCTCATTTTCATGCAGAAAGAGCCAAAATTAGCCCAGGTAGCGGTGCCATCACTCACCCCATGGTACAGATGCTGGATGCTGCAAGGAGCCAAGAAAAAAAATTAAGAAGCCCAGCGGTATCGGGCTCACTGCCCCAGCTGTTCTGGCTCTGCCACGATACCAGGAGCACATTTTTAGGTTGTGTTTGCCATGGATCCGGTGGCCAGCCCTAGGGGTCTTTTCCCTGGAAGCCACAGCTGAAAAAAAGCCCTGCGGGGCTCCAAGCAGCCTGCTGGGTTTTTCATTGACCTACGAAGACAAAAAATCCCATTTCTGGCGACGCAGCCTGTACTGATGTATTGTAAAACACACTGCAGCACAAACGTGCTCTGGTTTTTGATGTTTAGCATCATCTTTTCTTAGGAAACCTGTGTAACTGTCCAAACACACGTATACGCACATACATGTACGTATAGTCAGTGCTGCACCGAGCTTTTTTGTCTGACCTCTTCTAGTCATGGGGATCTTGCCTGCTTACTTCTGCTTCTTGCAGATTCCTTCCCAAAATCCCTGTTTATCAGATAAAAATATTCAGGTGCTGGGTATCCTTTTCGTGCCTGTGCCCTGGAAGCAGGGGTTTTTGGAAAGATGCTGACAGCAGGAGCTCAGATTTCTTTCCCATTCAACACGTGGAGGCTGGCAGGACGGACGCCCTTTCCTCTCCCCTATAAGCTGCTGCCTCACCTCTGCAGGCACGAAGATCTTCAAAAAAAGGGCAGCGTGGTACAAAGCATGTCGGTGGGATAGCTACGAACCCGAACATATCCACTCCACGAGATGGAAAATCATTCACAAGTCCCCAGAGCACGGCACATGCTCCCGAGGAGCTGCTCTAGACAGGCTTTGTGCAGGGCAGACAGAGAGATGGGAGCACACCGTTTGCTCGGGAGTAAGAAATGGAAAAACCTCGCCCCAACCTTTTAATAGCGACTCCTCTGGATTACATTTTTATTGACTTGTTTAAAATACGACGCAGGCAAAATCTGTTTCTCAAGAGTGACTTATGCTGGAGTTAAAAAACAGAAAGCAAATCTTGTCTGCCAGCCAAGCAAAACTTGGATTGGCTATTAAAACCCGGGTTTTGTTGGCTAGCATCGGATCTGATTACATGGAAGTGTGGGAGCTAATGCTTTCTAAAGCTATTTTTCCAGCCTTTCAGATGTTCAGTCCTATCACCTACTGTATTTGATCAGCGAGACTTCCCTCCGCACCAGCCCTCTGCCTTCTAATCAAACCCGCGTGTCTCGGCGAAGCGCAGGAAAAAGCGCTTTTTGTTCTAAATATTTATCTTGAGGTAAACGTAGCCCTCGCTGCAGACAAAGGATCTGCAGAACGATTCTGCTGAAGTGCAAAGGAGATGGAGAAACTTGTTGATGGCGAGCATCTGACCGGCTGTGCAGTTTTTGCTGTGAGGAACGGCGATGAGGAACTGTCTCAGCAGGTGGAAATCACCCCGCTCCTGTTGAAGGGGCTGGAGCTGATGGTCGGGCTCAGCCAAGAGGATCCGTGCATCTCTGAGTGGAGCAGGCTTTAATTTTGACCCTGCAGAAGATGCGGGTGGAAGCGTGCAGCCCTGCCCTGCTCTGCCAGGGGGAGATGGGGTGATGTGTGCGGGGTCCTCAGGCAGAGCAGCTGCCCCGTCCACCCCTTAACGTGGGGTTTTCTGATCGAATATTTCTCTGTCCTGGAGGTAACTCCTGTGTGGATGACTGGAAGGAGCCTGGAGATGTCTGTCTGTCTTTCTGGCAGTGTTGGAGTGCCCTGGACACATGGGTCTGCTCTTAAAGTCTTCCCATAAAGAAGATTGTCCGAGCTCCTTGTCCCAGCGCTTTGATGTCCTTACTGCAAACAAATTTTCCCAAAATAAACTAAAACTCCTTCCAGCGCATTGCCCTGAGTCCTCTCTGTGCCACCAGCCAACCTTTCGTTCCAACATGACAGCAGATCTTCGGGACCTCGTTTCTGGGGCTTCAGATGGGAGGGTGAATTTACAGCGTCTCAGCTGGAAATAGCTCTGAGGGAGCTCCCTGGGAGCATTTTTGGTGCTCTAGGTGGTGGTCGACAGAGGTGATGTCTCCCACTGCTGCTCCTCAGCGTCGTGAGGAGCTCTGCTGAGACGTGTTCGCCTTGGGTCTGGCGTTATCTTTGCATCCTGTCTGATAACACACACAGCACGGGGAGCTCCTGGCCTGAGCAAAGGTGTTGGCTTGCTCCAGCAACGCAGGGGCTCACGCTGCTGCTGAAGGCCTCGTTGCGCTCTGTAGCGTATATTTTTGTGATAGGAATTCAGGAAATGTTGGTTTTAGTCCCCTTTTTGTGAGCAAACGCCTTCAGCTGGATGACACCAGCATTCAGCTGGTGGTAGCCGGGGAGGAGGAGCAGGGGTTGGGGCTGACACAGGGAACGTGCTGCTTCTGAGAAATCCAGTACCAGGTCGAGCTGTTTAATTACCCGCTTTGTCCCCCGGGCTAGAGTTTGTTTATGAAAGATGGGTTTTGTGCAAGAGCCGCACCAGGCTTTGTGTGTTTTCACACAGAGTGTGCGCCTTGTTCCCTTATTCCCACCCCACTGACCGCTTGTGGGGCTGGCGTGGACGTTCCTGAAGTAATGATCTGTCCTGTCCTGTCTCCCCATGTTAATTTGTTGGGTCCAGCACTAGGAAACCAACATTTCCCAGTGTTTTGCAGGGTTGGGGCTCTCTACACGAAGCCCACAGCAAGGCTGGCGTTTGTGGTGTTGGCTCTTAGGTGAGGCCTTCTTGCCTCTTGGCGTTGAAGTGTGGAGGAAATTGGTGCCAACAGCTCTGATCTGGCTGCAATCACGTTCCCAAAACCTTTTTTTTTTACCTTTAAGGCCTCTCCCTGTGTGTCGTGAAGGTGCCAGGGGTATAACAGTGGCCACAAAGCCTGCACAAAGGCCATGAAGAAATGACAGACATCTTCCCTCAGGGTCGCACACTGGCTGATCAGATGGGACTCCTCATCAGCATGGTTTTCCCTCAGAAATCCTTCAGGAGGAGGTTGAAGATACCCCCAAAGTCAAAGGCTAGGAGACTTCTCCAAAAAAATGGCACAGAGAAGCCCCAGCCCCGCTCACCTGGAGAATCCCAGAGGGCTTCTGCTGCCCCATAGATGAGGAGGGTTTGGGCCCAGCTCTCCTGTCCCCATCCTGCAGCGTCCCCGCTGCTCGTGGAGGGTGCTGCTGATGGCGAGCCATTACGAGGACTTTAAGGATGAATAATGTACAAAGTCTGAATAAGCAATATTGCTAGAGGAAGCATCTGGGGAGCTGGTTCATCTTCAGCAGCAAGGATGCTTCATTAATCTCAGTGAGTAACGCCAGGCCGTGAATTATTTTCATAATAGATGCGTTTGCATAATGAAAAGTAACTTTGCTTTGTCTTACACGGCCAAAAATAAGGAAAAAAAAGGCATTTTGAGGCAGCCCATCCCATCCTTAGGAGCAGAGGACAGCAGAAGGAGCCAGCCGTGCCCCGCAGCCCTCTGTGTGCCCCCGCTGTACCCTTCACACCGTGCCTTGTGCCCGTCCTGCCACCTGGAAAATCTGCAGGAGAAGAGTTAAAGAGAACTCCTGGGGCTTGCAGGCATCAGAAAATATGACGAGCAGCCCGTGCAGCGCAGACCACAACAGAATTCAGGGGCTGCGGCGCGAGTCTGCAGGAAGCTGGGCTGTGTGGCGAGGCCACGTCGCTGTAACCCAGTAATCCCTCGAGCTCGGGGGGCTGGAAGCGGGTTGCATTTCAGAGCGGGGAAGCTGCTTGGCCAGGCTGGAGAAACCGGCGTTTCCTTGCAAAAGCAGGGGCAGAGGGAGCTCCTCCGAAGGCGAGCGTTGCACAAGACGCTGCCGGGGTTATGGGGTGCCTCCGATTTCCATGGGTTTGCCCAGAAAACACCCCAAACAAAAGCAAGTGGCAGAAGTGCTGTCAGCCTCCCAGTTCTTTTTTTTATTTTTTTTTCCATTTTTTAGCATTCACACGTTATCTTCTTTCTCTCTGCTCACGTCCTGCGCTCTGCTTGCAGAGATGCCATCAGGGCTTTGGGCATCTCAGGTGCAGCTTCCAGTCACCCGTGGGAGATGCACGGCTGGATTTACCCATTGCAAAACCCCACTTCGCAGCTCTCCTGATCTACCAGGTTTCTCCGTGCTCATCACCGTGTTGCCCTGGGGCTGTGGTCGTCACTTGTGCACAGCAGCGTGGGCTGGTTTTCTTTCCATGCGGGTTTTTGCAACGCCTTGCTGCTGCCCAGGGGAGAGCAACAGGATGCCCGGGAGGCGATTTTCCTCTGCAGGAAGGTTTGTGCCTCCCTCTCCCTCCTCAAAAGCACCTGGCTCCCGTTTTGTTGGAATTTTCTTCCCAAATGCGACGTAATTCGTTCGAGAAAATGAAAACTGAAATCCTTCTTCTTGCGGTTTCTTGGTAGCTGAAAAAAACAAACCTATGGCAGGGGAGGAGGAGGAAGGATTTCATTAACTGGAAAGAGCTTGGCAGGTTTCAGGCACTGAGAAGTGTTGAAATCTCCATTGGTAAGAGCGAACAGAGCAGGTGCTTTTCTGTGTTTAGTCTTCGGGCTCAAAAAGTTCTTTTAAATGGAGATTTTACCACCCTACAGAAAATCTTGCCCCGCTGGAGCCTCGTTGCAGCGGGTGTTGAAGGACAGTCTTGGCTTTGGCTCCCTAAAGGTGTAATTAATTTACAAGGGCATCGCCGTGCTGCTGTTCGTTAAGCTCAATGTCCGTGCTGACCCCTGTGTGTCGTGGTGTGGTCCTGGGGTGAAGAGCACCAGGAAACCTCCCCCGTGCCAGCGGCGCTGCCGGATCCTTGCACCCCCATCCCTAAACCAAGCCGTGCAGCTCCAGGGATGCTTTCATGAAACAGAAATCGAAACCTGGCGAGCAGCAGTTTTACTCCAGAGGAACAATATTGCTCTTTGTTTTGAGGTCCTGCAGCGTTTCGTGGGTCTGCAAGGAGCAGAATGTGAAAGTGCTGGGCAGGAAGGGCAAGCCGGCTGCTCCAGCGTGCCAGCCACCAGCGGTGAGGGGCGCCTTTTCGGCCGTGTCTCCACCTTGGGAGCGAAAGAAATCTGGGAAAGGTGCAAGCTGCAAACTGATTGTGCTCAGCTTTCCCTGCACACTTCAGTTTTTTGGCTTTCAGAGCCATTAGCGAGGGTTGTCCTAAAAAAGAGGAGCCCCATCCCGCTCCGTTAATTCCTCCTCTGCAGCAGACGCACAGATTTCTCCCCGTGTCCCCTCTGACTCAGCCCCATCTCTCCCTTCCCTCCTCTTCCATGCTGTCACTTCAGGGCACGATGGAGGGGGTGGCAGGAGGGCTGCCCCCACTGCCTGTGCCGTGACTCAGCACCAGGAGGGAAGGATGCCTGTGGGAGGGAGGGAGGGAGGGAGGGATGCCCGCGTTGCCCAGCTCCTTCTCCTCCATCTCTCAGCTGGCCTTGGCCAGCATCATTTTCCCTTCACCACCCGTGCAGAGCCCAGGCTGAACACGCAGCTCGTTACCCAGGCAGGAAATGTTGTCGGATCTCGGATCCGATCGGATCGATGCACGGGCAGCTCGGCCCTAATTGCTTTTTTTTTTTTCCCCGCGCAGCGTGAAGCAATGAGCAGTCGAGCCGTTTCCCCACACCTCCCGCAGGGCGGTGAAATCTACACCTCGAGCGCTGCACAGAAATGTTTATTTTCTTTTTTTTTAAAAAAATCCCAGGTCTGTTTTCCCCGGGGAATGCCTTCATCCAGCAGAGCAGGCTCCGGCAGGGTCCCGAGGGCAGTAAGGCAGCATCAGGGTGCACGCAGCACGAGGCGCTCCCAGCACACCTGCGCCGCATACCGCTGCTTTCCAGCGCTATAAGTCAATTCAGAACTGATATTCTAGCCAAACCTCAGGCTGAATCGCAACCTTTCTCATCTTTTTAAATGGAAAAAAAAAAGAAAAAGTCCCGGGGGAGCTGCGCAATCTTTGCGCAAGCGGGTTTTGCGCAAGGAGTTTGTCGTAGAAGGGTCACCTGGCGGGCAGGGACGCTTCACCAGCCGGTCCAGAAGCTTGCGAAAATGCTAACGAAGAAGGGAAAATCGTTATTTTAGTCTGGCCTGTGCCATGTACGGTCCCCCTGGGTGGTCCCAGATGCTGGGATGGGGACCTGGTGTCCGTCCTGAACCCTGGCACAGCGGGGACCCCGGGTTGGTTAGGGGTGCAAGAAGCAGAGTGCCAGCAGGCGTGGGCACGGCGTGGCACAAACCTTCTCCAGCTCCAGGTCTCCTCTTTCCACAGGGGAGCCCCCAGGGCTGAGGGCAGCTCAGTCCCAAGAACGTTGTGCAGGCAAGGAAAACTTGCCTTAAAACTCCTCTCCTTTTTTTCCTCCAGGCGTTGCGTTTCCTCTTAATACGTGGAAATTACATTATGGGCCAGCGTGGTTCCAGCACTCCTTTTATTTTTAACGTTTCCATGTCTGCTGTGTGACAGGAAGCAACAGTGGTGGCCCGTAGCATCCCCAGATAGGAGCTGGGTTGTTTTATCTTTCCTCTTGGCCACGCTGAATTCTGCTGAGCGCGTCTTGGCCACGCTCCAGGACGCCGGACCGAGCCCACCGTAGTCAGAGGGAATTGAATAATCGCCGCTTTGCGGTAATCGTAATGCGGGGAGGCACCCAAAAAAAAATTAAAAAAAAAGTGTTTGCAAAACGCTTTGAGGATAATGACAGCCTGGCTTTATTTTAGGAGTGCCGGCGTTGGGGTGCGCGCTGCGGATAGCTCGTTAACACGCAGCAATTAGAGGATGGGACGAGAGAAATTCAGACTTCCCTTAAGAAGGGAACAGAGAGGGGAGGGCTCCGCCGAAAATAACCGAGCATCTCCCCGGCAGATGGGCCTATTCACGGGGCTAAAACGACTCGGGATGGGGATGAAAGGAATCAGCATCTGGTGGCGAGGGTCGGGCAGCGTCCCGTGGCGTGGGGGTGACCAGCTGGCCCCGGCTCGGCCGCCCGTGTGGCCCCGTGCAGGGTGTTTTCAACCTTTCCCCTCTCGCAGACCTGCGGGTATTTATATTTTTTCTTCCTCCAGGGGAGGTGCGGATTCCTGCGGAGCAAATGCAGCCTGGCTGGCAGGAGGCTGGCTTCTCCCGGTTCCCTTTTATGGCCCTTCATCACCCCGCTGCGGGCTGGGACCTGCCAGCAGCGCCGGGTGCTCTGCTCCGGGGAAAACCCTACAGAGGCTCACACCTGGCTGCCCGGTGCACGAGCTGGGGTGCCAAATGGATATCCCAGCCAAAACGAAGCACGGGGAGCCACGGTTTGTGGCCACGCTGGATGCTCGGGCTCTGTCCTCCTGCGTCCCACGTGGATGCGCGCTGGCCGTTCCCCGGAGCAGAGTTTTGGGGTGCGGAGGAGCTTGTTTAAAGAGCTGCTGCCCCTTCTCAGCTGGAGCAGCAAAAGCCTTGAGTATCAGCAGCCCGACCTAGGCTAAAATGACCTTTTGGGGTTTATTGCCCGCTGTTCCCACTGTTATTTTTAGCTGGTTCGTGGTGCAGCCCCGCAGAGGGCTCGGGGTGCACAGCCCCATGCGCCCCACTCCCGGAGCACCCCGTGGCAGGAGGTGTGCAAAAAGCAAAATTCATTTCAAAGCTCTGCTGCAGTGCAAGAAAACACCCGAAAGCTAAAATTTACATCCCTCTCGCCCTCCTCGTGCATGGGATGATGTTGGCAGGGCCTGGGTAACGATCCCATTAATTCCACGGGATCGCCGCGCTGCGCAGCAAGGAGAGGGGCAGGAACCTCGGGCAGAAGCCGCTGCCGAGCGGGGGGTTGCCTTCCTACGTAGCCACATTTCTCTGGCTTTTCCTTCGGAGCCAGTGTTCCAGGAAAGCCCATTAAAAGCTGGCAGCCGAGCGCCGGCGTTGCGATGCGGACGGCTGGGGATGACGGACGGCGCGAGGTGCCGGTGGGAAGGAGGGGAAAACGGGGATGTTCCCACTCCGCTGAGCTTCCTTCCTTTGTGTTTCCTATTAAGCCCGGGGAGCCGCGCTGATGCGGCTGCTTTTGCAGCCTTCCAAGCTGGGATTTAATTGCGGATGATTTCATCCCGGCCTTTTTTTTTCTTTTTTTTTTTTTAATGTCGAAGCCAGCGGCCTGCGTCATGCAGCAGTGAAATCTCGGCAGGTTTTATTTGCATGTGAGTCACCGAGCTTTTCCAGCTGAATGTCACCAACTTGGAATTTTTCGGCTGATTTTTTGGTTTTTGTCTCTTGGTGTTTTTCCACCGGGCCCTGCCGCTGCCCCTCGCTCCCTTCGCCCCCGCACAAAAAAAAAAAAATATAAAAAAAAAAAAAAAAGGAGGAAAAGGCTAAAAGTGACTCGAGCCGGGCTTCGAGCTGGCAGTGCGAAAGGCCGGGATTATGAATGCTCGAGGCGGGGGGAGGCAGAAAAAGGATGCTTTATGTTGCTCCCAGGGAAGGACCGAAGCCAAGTCAAATTGAGGGCTCTAATTTGGGAGTGGTGTTATTACAGGTCAGAGGGAGTCAGTTGCTGGCTAAATCGGGAGAGCTGTCACATGCAGGAGCTGCAAATGCTGCTGGTCACACGGCCGCAGCACGCAGTCGCTTGTACAACTCGCTTCGCTTTTGTTGACAATGCTGAAAGAAAAAAAAAAAAAAGAAAAAAAAAAAAAAAAAAAGAAGAATCTGTTTATTTTCCCTCAAAATATAGGCTCGGTAGCAGCGGCCCTCTGCCTTCCCTGCCTGCTCGCCCCGGCCCTCGCCTGCCCTTTGCACAGGGAAGTTTATAAATAGAGCAACTCCTCCATTATGTGCAGCTTCAGTCTCTTTATTTTTATACTGGAATCTGTTCAATGATTAACAGTTTCAACCATGTGCTGTATATCAATACCTTGCATACCCTTCATAACTTATTTTTAGTATTATTTTTTTCCCCCTCCTAAATCCTTTATCCATGTTAGGCAACACAGTTATGACAATCAGATGATTTTTTTTTTTTTTTTTTAGCCTTTTGAAGAAACCTCTCTGCATTTCAATCGAGCTTTGGCTAAAAGGCTTTTTCCCGATTGAGATTCAGGAGTCAGAGGAGTATTTCCTCAGCGCGTGTGCTCGTGCCTGTAATCAGCAGCGAAAGCGGGGAGGAGCTGGGCTTTTTGACGGATGAGGCTCGCAGGAAAGCTGCAGAAATCACACGTTTTGGTGCTGTTCGGTGCCTTCCTGCGCCCTGGGGAATTCCCCTCAAAATGTGGATCGGAGGGCGCGCGGCGCCACTCCAGCGATGCCACCCCAAGGCAAGGGGGAGCAGGCACCGAGCCCACCTCCCACCCCTACCCCAGCTCCCCAAAAGCCCCCAAAACGGTGACATTTTGCTGCTGCTGAGCTCCCGGGTCCCAGAGGAGATGGGGACCGCCGCGGGCCAGGCTGCCTCTGCCTGTGAAACTTTGCCCAGCAGCCAGCAAAAGGCATCTGGCCCGAGCCCTCGCGGGGATATCTTTGTCCTGAGGGAGGGACGGCCGGCTCGGTATTTCTGTCTCCGTGCCGCATGCGCAGGATGCGATGGATTCCCATTCCCTTCCTCTCCTCCTCCTCCGACCCACGAGCAGCAGCCAGCCCCGAGGCAGTTGTGGTGTGGTTTCTGCCCCCTTAGCTCTCGTCCCTCAGCTGGCTCCGGGCTCCCGTTTCTGACACCGATCCCTTTTCCCACGTTTTTCTGCCCAAACTCGGGCAGAACTTGTGGGATTTCCACCCGGCGGCCCTGTTGCACACCCGTTGGCACCGCTTCCCTCCGTGGAGTCATCGCTCGACGAGGCCGTGCTGCTGAATTTGGGGACACGAAGTCGTCCTCCCCAGGTGTCCTCCGTGCATGAACCTCACCTCGATGCCATCGTGCACCGGCGTTGTGCAGGTCCCCGTGGCACCCGTGGGGCTTTTGCTGAAGTTCCCCAGCAGATCAGCTTTGCTGTGACTCCGTGAGATGCTCTCAGCCTCGCAAAGCTCTGCACCGAATTAAAAGGCAGGTTGCTAGGGAGTGTTATGGTAATGCTCGGTACTCCGCTCCCCAGCAAAAGCGTGCAGCGGGTAGGGGCGAGAAAACAAACCCATAAAACTTCCCACCCGGTGCATGGTATGAAAACAGAGCGTGCTTCTGCTCGCTGTTAAATATGTCATGGAAAAAGACTCCCGCTCCTGAATTTCCTGGAAATCTGCTTTGGGCTGCAAGCTGTAGTGGCTGCAGCGGGTTTAGAAAAGGAAAAATCCCCGCTCTCGTTGCCGTCTGCAGAAGCACACTTAATGATTGTGCCATGCGATTCTCCAGCGCTAAAAATACACTGCCTCTGGGTGCGTACGAACGGCCTCACAATAACTGGAGCTCTGGCAAGCTCGCCGGGTGTAGGGGGAAAATAGTGTGAAAAAAAAAAAGCGATTTTTTTCCCCCTTTTACTCGTTCTGCAGCACAATAGAGCCAGGCTTTTCTGTCCTTGCAGCTCCGCACGAATTAAAGGATGTTTTTGTGCAGGGACCTCCCAGTTCATTCTGCTTCTGAGGAAAATAATCGGCGTTTTGCTCCCTTCTGAGCTTACAACTTGCACGGGGAGCGCTGAGCTCCCTGCCCTGCTCCGTGCCCGCTGGTGTGGTCGGGGCTTTACTGGGCTGCGGGGGGTGGCAGGACGAGGAGATCTAACGGGGTTGGGGAGTTTTGGAGGTCACCGCGGTGCCTCGGTGTCACCTTTTGGTGACGTTGTCCCTAAGCTGCTGTGAGATCAAGGAGTGCCACCAGAGCTCGAGACACTGGAGCATCCTTTGCACCGATCTCTTTGCCCCAACGAGGGGACCATACGTGACAAAATGGACTCTGGACGGGGCTGTGGAGAAGTTTTGGAGAGCCCTCTGGAGCTGCCAGTGCTGCACAGCTGAAGGTGGTGCCCGGGGCGAGCTGCCTTCAAAAGGGCAAAGAGCCGAGCAGGGCTCGTGTCTCGTCCTCTTGCTCTTTGTTTTGCTGCCGTTGCTGCTGTTGTGTTGTGTTTTTTTTTTTTGTCACAAGCTGCGTGTCATATGGTCACCAGCGCCGTAGCCTGGCTTCCAAAGGAGAATTGCGAGAACTTGGCTCTTTTTCAAAAGCCAAGTGCTCTGGAGAAGCAGCAGCCAGCTCCGCGATGCTTCTCCCCGTCCACCTCACCCCTGTGGCCGGCTCCCTCTGTGTCAGACCCTGCCCTGGGGTGACGTGGGACCCCTGGGTCTGTAGGTGATGGGGTGGGTTCTCCAGGAGGGGATCTCCAGATGGCTGTGGAGAGCAGAGCACAAACCCTCCTGGTGTCCCATCCTCATTTTAAGACCTCCTGCCTTTCCCCAGCTCCTACCCACCACTTGTTAGGGGAAAAGATCACGGCTGCTGCTTCCTAAATGTCTTCCCAAGACCTTCATGGGAAGGAGAGGGAGCAGAAAGCAAGCTGGGAGGTTTCCTTGGCTTTTTTTCCTGCCGAGTTCCCCATCACCCCTTAGGATGAGCAGTCCCCGGGGTGCGGAGCTGGCTCCAGCAGGCTCGAGCGCTGCCTGGCACCTCTCCCACGTGCTTCAGGCGTACAGGATGAGGTCCTGCTGCTGAGCAGGCATAAATTCAACCCCTTGGAACCCAGCAGGGGGAACCGGTGTCGTCTCACCTGTCCTAGCCACGGTTTTGCATCAGTTTTGGTGAGAAGAGGAGCAGGATTGGGCTCCCCCAGCGCTCCCGCAATAGCCACGCTCACAGCTTGCATCTGTCTGCTGCCATTGGCAAGGCTGCAAAAATCTTTGTCGTCGAGATAGGTTTTTTTTTTTTTAATTAGCGTCGGTTGCCATAAAGAAAAGGCACATGCTGAAATGCTTATTATTGGCCTCTCGTGGAGGGGAAGGCTGCCAGTTTTCGGCGGCGGGGGTATTGATGTGTTCTGGATGGGGTACAGAGAAGGTTTCCAGCAGGGTTCTCGCTCTGTTTGCCTGAACGTTGCTCTTTTGCTTGGGAGTGATTTAGGGAGAGAATGATGTAAATTCACCCAAACAAAGTGCTGCGAGCGGTTCTGCGTGCAGGTGCTAATTACCGCAAACAGTAATTGAAATCCCTGCCTCTGGAAGCACGCTGCACCCTCAGGTCAGAGCGCGGGCACCGCGTCCCCAGCGGGAGGAGGAGACCCGTGGGGTGGATGGCGTGGGCTCAGACCACCTTGCGGACCCATAAGTCCTGCCAAGTCCTTGATCGGACAGAATTTGGTCTGAAATGTGGTAATTTGTTGCTCTTTTGGTGTAACTTTGCCCCGAAATGTGCTGCGTGGGGCTGGGTACGGTCACCCCGCACCACTCGGATTTCCACCCAGCTGAGTAATATCTGACTGGAGATGACAGGAGGCAGCAGAAGTGTTGTAAGGGGCTCGGGATTAACAAACACAGAGCCACAACCTTCCAGGGACACAACATTTAGCTTCTAGTGACGTTATCAGAAACAGGAGTGGAAGGAGACCAGAGGAGGGCAGATTCCCGAGTGCCACTGCTTGAGAAGATGCAGGACATCAGAGCTCTCCTTAAACCAGCCTGCAATTTATCCCGAAGCTAAAACCAGATAAATTCAAGCTTAAATCACCTAAATCCCACTGGAAATCAAGGCAGACTAAAGTGGTTGGGAACAAACAGCCAGTAAGCGTAGGGATGGGGATTGTCCCTCGGTTGGTGGCACGTCCCTGGGGGATGACTTTTTGGCCAAGCAGAGGTTGTAGGGCTGTGACAATAGACAGGGTGAGGTTTCTTGATCCCTTTTGCCCTGAGCTTCATGAAGCAGGAGTCCAAGTGCTAATTTGTACGCAGAGAAGAGCGGGTGGGTGCCTCAGCTGAGCTCTGCCCCGCACCGGTGCCGGTGCCGCATCGGCAATTCAGGAAGCCACAAACAATGGGCAGCTCTTCTGGGAGCGCCGCCGAGGAAGGGCTCCCCTTCACGGGCATTTTTACCCTTCCTGCACATCCCAAAATAACCATCGCCTGCACCAGGCTGGCCGACTTCGGGCTCGTGTGAGGTTGTTGCAGTGGCATAAACACAGAGGGAATTTCTTCTTAGGGCTCACCACTTGGTGTAGTCCATCCCTTGCAAGATCAGGGATCCCAGCCTCAATTTTTGGTACAAACTCTGTTTTTTTTGTTCTCCTTGGGTACATCGGGGAGCGCCGTTGTGCAGAGGTATCTGCTTAGTCAGTGCCCTTCAGGTACACGCAGCTACCTCTTAGTCATTTCTTGCTTGAACAAATTATCTGAATGCGCTTTTGAGAACTTTTTATGGAAAATGTTGTTAAACTGAAAACAAGGGTATCATAAAACAGTAATTTAAGAGCAGTTTGCTGACGACTGGAGCCCTTGAATGCACTGACTTACCATTGTGGAGCGATGATACCGAGCCTGCTATTTAAACATACTCTTTGTCACTCTGAAAATCCTTGGGCAGTTTTTAAAACACTTCCAGTCTTTAATTGTCGTCCTTGTTACTCATTATGGGCTGTTGTCTGGCTGATAAATCACACATCACTCATATCACCCGCCTTGTCAAAGCCCCAGCTGACTTATTTGTCTGCTTCCCTTGTGAAACGTGCTACCTCCGATATGACAATGGGGTAACCCAGTTTCTGCCGCAGCTCTCTCTGCTCTGCTTTCAGAATGAAAGGGTTTATCTTGGTGAGGGTGGTGGTGTTTTGCTTTTAATTTTAAGCACTTGAGAGATACCGTGCCTCTCCTTTGTTCCTTGGAGACACCTCGCCTAATGAGACAAAAGCGTCCCCGTGCGTGCACTGGCAGCTCCGCTCGCCCGTCCCTCTGTGCAGGTGTCTCTGTTTTCGCAGCAGGAGCCAGAGAGATCTGTGTGCAAAAATCAAAACCAGAGAAAAAAAAATAAAAAATAGGTGTTTACACACCTCGAGGTTTCCAAATGCAGGCCCCTGCACCGTGCGTGTCCGTGTGTCTGTCCACCCAGACTGGCTTTACCCTCTTCAGACTGCTCCTGTGTCTTCCCTGCACGTCTTTAATGGCTCCGGGAGCTCCCCGGGCCTCCTTGAGGCTGAAATAACTGAGTCATCCAGCAGGAGACAGGTTCAGAGTAAAGGAAAGCCTGGAATCCCCCGCCACGGGATGCTGAGGGCATTAGCAGCTTGCGTGCATCCAGAAGTGATGATAAGCGGGGTTGTGAAAGGGGAATTCAATGAATGCTTAATAGGTGGACAAACGTCACCTCTTGCTCAAGCCAGAAGTCACTTTTCTTAGGGACAGCGTGGCAGGAAACATCACAGCACCCGTGTCCTGCTGTCACTGTAGGGCAGCACAAGCTTCAGCCAGGGGAGGAGGTCCCAGCGCCGTCGGGTGCTGTGGTTATTCGCCGGCACCCTCCTCGTGCACGGGCTGTGCTATATGGCAAAGATATCACGTTGGCTAAGTAGTGATAAATTAGAGGGCGGTTTCACAAACCACCTGGTGTGGTTTCACATACCGCCATATGTGGTTCGCGTTTTTTAACTTTGGGGTTTCCCCTATGCTCAGATTCATCGGGCTGCTGCAAATAGTCACAGCCCTGCCATCCCGTAGTGCAGCAAAAGGTGGTGTGGTTTTTTTTGGGTTGTTTTTTTTTTTTTTTTTTGTGACAGCATCAGGCATCCTTGAAGCAGCAACCAGAGGAACTAATGAGGCTCTTACCTCATTAGTGTCCACACCTGCGACCCCGTGAACACCGCAGGTAGTGTGCAGGGACCGTGGGAGCCAGAGGCTGGGATGCGTCTTAGCCCCATCCGACCGTGGGGGGCTGATTTTAGCAGTGAAGGGAGAGGCATTACAGGGTCTGGGCATGTGTGACAACAGGCAGGGAGCTGCAGCAGGCAACGCTGTGTTAGGGGGGGAGGTTTTGGGGGTCGCCAGCCCCTCTGCCCCCCGCAGAGGCAGCCCCAGCTGCCCACCCGGCGCTGCCCTCTCCAGATCCCCTGATTTCTGGCAGATAGGATTACGCCTGACCTTCCGCCCTGTCTCGGAGAGAGCCAAACCTCTTTCGGATCTAATTATTTTTCATTTTTGTTTAATTGTGCACATCCTGCTGCTGGCTGAAAAGGAGCACGGCTCCTGCCGGGGCCGGGAAAGACGCCCACCCCTCGTCCACAGCGGGCTTTTGGATAAGCTCTCCATCTTTTGGGGGTTGTTATTAAACCCCCTGTATCTCTCTGAAGTCCAAAGCAAGTTTCCCAGGCAGTGGTTCTGCCACTGTCTGGGGTCTCTCCAGTGGTGGCTTCAGACTCAGACCCTGTGCAGGGAAGAGGAGCCCGATTAGGGCCACCTTCATCCCCCCCATCCTCCTCCTCCTCTTCAAGGAGTTGCACCGGGCTCTGCTTTTCCTGCAGGTTTTGCTACATCCATAGTTCCTATGCACTGACTTCCCTTAGCAGTGCGTTGCATGCCTTTTTTTAGTGATTTTTGTATTTCTCAGCTAATCCATGCTTCTGCAGAATCCTGCGGGCTGTGCCATGCCAGGGGCCGGCAGTGCCTGCCTAAAAGGGCTGCCAAGTTGACCTGACAGCGGTGAGAAATGTGGGGATGGTAGGAGAGACCTGAAATCCTTCTGCAGGAGGATGGGAAAAAACAAGCCGGGTTTCTTGCACCAGGGACTCACCCTGCCGCAGGTCTGAAAAGCACATAGCATGGGCAGAAGGTGTTGTGCACAACCAGTTGCTCTTAAAAATGGAGCAACCTGGCCAAGCAATTGCCTTCGTCTACAGGAGGTGATAAAAGGCATCGTGTCGTTGCCCGTGTTTGGTTTCCTGGTGCTAGCAGTGGGGGCTTGGAGGTGGTCACAGGAGGGGTGGTGGGAAGGGGCTCGTGTTGAGCTGCAGCCGCTGCTGTTTGCAGTCATCCTGTTGTCCTTGCAGCACAAATCTGCCTTCGTCAGCTTTGTAAAATAATGCTTCAGACTCGTGTGGACTTATGCACACTCTGGAACCGATGGGAAAAATAGCGAGAGCAACGAGTAATAGTAATGAGACTGGTCTGCGGCCAAGACCGAGTGCTTCAGGCGGAGAAAAGCTGCACAGGCTGCTCTCGCAGAGGAAGTTATCCCAAATTCCCACCAGCAAGGGCGGAGGGGAAAGCAGGGATGGGACCCTCCCCACTGCAAAGATGCCTGAAGGTGTTGGGTGATGCTTCTCTGCCTGCAGCCTTGTCCCTCTGTGGGACCCCCATCAGTGGGTGCGTGGTGGCAGGCAGGGGTGGCAGGGAGGTGACAGTGAGTCCTGTGGAAGGCCTGAGATGCTGCATCCCACACAGGCATTTCCAAAAGCAAAGGGTCTTCAGCACTGAGGCTGCTTTCCTGGCCTTTTTGTGTTTTTAGTTACTCTGTGAAACAGTGGAGCTGCACTAAGGTGTTTTGAGGGCAATCTTGTCAAAATACCCCACACTCGGTGGCCAGCTCAGGGCAGGGGGGTTGTGTGTGGGTCCCCCAGTGGGTGGCAAGCAGGCTGAGCTCAGGATGGTGAGTTAAGACCCAAGATACAATTCTCTTTGTATTGCCTCATAAACTGTGTGTGTGGCGTTCCCATAGCAGAGAGGAGCCAGAGTCCTACTACACCTCTGTGTTCTTCACAAGCTCGCTTAGTTCAAGCTCATTTTTCCAAATCCAGTTACGAGACACTAAAACAACAGCAAACAGGGTGTGAATCCACAGCATCTCCGCAGGCACAAAGCTCTGATGTTTCTGTCCTGCCACAAACACCATGGTCCCTTCCCTACCGGGCTGGCGAGAGGCCGGGAGGAGGCCGGGGCTGTGGAGAAATACACGGCGACCGCCACAGAAAGTTCCAGCGGGAGCCACCGGCGTTTCCAGCAAGCCATCTAGTGGCTTGCTATTAAAACAGTTGCACGCCTCAAAACGGGAACGTGAAGTGGAGAGAGTGCCATTGCGGGGCCGGCCTGCAGGGTTTGGCCCCGGCTGTGGTGGCCAAATGCGAAGCGGCGGCCCTTTTTAGGGTCGTGGTGTGAACGGGTGTTGGGAGTGTAGGGTTAGCTGCTGCTGCTGTGCTTGGGATTTCCCAGGAGAGAACCTACAGGTGAACATCCAGAGCTTCATTTCATGGGAGGGGGTTCGGTTACCTCAGAAATACATAGTCAAAGATTTAGGGCAGCTTCCTCTACAGTACGGGTAGGAGATGTCTGGCAGAGACAGGGAACGCGCAGAGGAAAGTCTGCGTTTCTGTGGTGTTTTTTTTTTTTAGCATGAACTCAGCACTTCACTTGGTAAAATTTGGGGTCAGGGCGCTTAAAGGAAACAGAAGGAAATAATTTTTCAGAGGCACCCTCAGGCATGACCTGCTACAGGGACAGAAAAGGGCTCCGCAGAGGGCTTTGGTGGGCTGCGTGAGACGGGCTGACCGGTGGCTGGCAAGGGTCGGCAGGGCCTTCGAGGGAGATCCTGAGCTGTCCCGGGCTGTTATTTTATAAACTGTCCAGAAAGACCTCAGGGTGGAGATTTTACAATATCCTTAGGCGATCTCTCCCTGGGTGTCCCCATCCCCATAGGAAGTATTTTCTTGTCTGACCGCATTCTCCCGTGCTGCAATTCAAACCTATAGCTGGCATCCTCAGGAGACACGGAGAGCAGCTTGTCTGCGTCCATCTCCCACACCTCCGTCAAATGACAGCCTGGCTGTTGCATTTTTTGTGCACAACGTGGCATTTTGACTGATGTTCACTCTGTGACACTTCCCAACCCCGGGCTCTTCCCCATGGGCCTGTTCTCCGGCTGCTGCAGCGCAGCGGTTCCTTCCCACCTGCACGCACAAGTATGCACCCTACGTAGTGCTGCTCTTTTTTTCTTCATTGCCTCCGGGTCTCAAGATTATTTGACTTCTAATCTAGTTTACTGGAGTGTTTTCATTTCTCCCAGTGCGATACCCGCGCCGCTGAATGCATTTATCACATCACCCATATCACCAACAAAACGCCGGGTAGTGTCACACCCGGGACAGGACTCCTTGCTCAGCGCATCCTCCCCGTCTGACGATGAATCACCAGTAACGACTCTTCCCATATGGTTTTCTGATGAGTTGTGTGCCCACATTACAGTAGTTTCGTCTGAGCGTGTTTCTCTGGTTTGCTGGCGAGGAAGCCATGTGCAGCAGTGTCTAATGAATATCAAGATATATGACGCTTACTGCTCCTCCAGCTATTCACAGGCCAGTTACTCTGTCGCAGAGGGAAATTAAATTGTTCTTGACAAATCTGTGTCAGCAGTCACTTATCATCTTGTTATCTTCTGAGTACTTACAAATAGCTTGTTTCATTATTTGTTCCATCAGTTTTCCACGAGTTCGAGTTAAGTGACCAGTTTGTAATTCCCTGGCTTCCCCCTTTGCATATTTTTAAAGCTAGATCCTGCATTTGTTTCTGCTTGTCTTCTAAAGCCTCTCCTCTCTGCCGTGAGCTCACAGACCAGCAACAGCTCTGCGGTTGCTACAACTGAGCCCTTCCCTGAATTCCTCGGGGGCAGGTCGTCACGCCGGGCCAGTGAGCGGACCAGCGCCTTGCTTCGGCTGCTGTCCCTCTCCCGATGCCCCTGCGGGACGCCTGCTTTCTGTTAGGGCTCTTGCCCGTGCCAGCTCCTTTTCTATTTCCTAACCAGTGCTTTTAAAAGGTAAAGCTTACCAATGAAAGGGTTTGGCATAATATTTTGCGTAGTCTGCAGCGATGCTGGGATCGAGACGAATTATAACTTGGATTAACAATAAGACGACTTCACTGAGCAGCAGCAGAGCTGCGTGGCCACGGAGGCAGGTATGGCCAGGGAATTTCAGAAGTGCCCGGTAGCTCTCAGGGCTGAATTTGGCACACTTTGCCTTGAGCTTGGTTGTCGGAGAGCAGAGACCTCCTGCCTGGGAGAGGCATGTTTGGCGGAGCCTAGGAGACGTTCGTGCAGTGGCATCAAGCGTGCAGGGATCCCTTTGTTGTGTATTTACCCCGCTTGAGTCTATTTATTTATTTATTAGATCTGTTTGCTGATTTCTCAATTCTCTCTCTTTTTTTTTTTTTTTTTTTTATTAATTCCTTCAACAGGAATCATTAACCAATGGCAACAGGAATCCAAGGATAAAGTGATTTCCCTATTGTTAACCCACCTGCCTTTACTGAAGCCCGGAAACATCGAAGCAAAAGTCGAATACATGAAACTCTTGCCTAAAATCCTGGCCCACTCGATCGAACACAACCAACACATCGAGGAGAGCCGGCAGCTGCTGTCCTACGCCTTGATACACCCCGCCACCTCGCTGGAGGACAGGAGCGCCCTCGCCATGTGGCTCAACCACCTGGAGGACCGCACGTCGGGGAGCTTCGGCGGCCAGAGCCGGGGCCGGTCGGACTCGGTGGACTACGGGCAGACGCACTACTATCACCAAAGACAGAACTCCGACGATAAACTCAACGGATGGCAAAACTCTCGAGACTCGGGCATAAGCGTCAGCGCTTCCAGCTGGCAGGACAAAAACCTGGCGTGCGAGAACGGCCATCTGCCCCTCTACTCCTCCTCCTCCGTCCCCACCACCATCAACACCATCGGCACTAGCACAAGCACGAGTAAGTACCGACGGCAGCGCTGCTGGGGAGCTGGTCCCCCCCGTCCCGCTAGAAAACATTTCTTTGCCGTGTTTAGCAAAGGGGCTAGTTTCATCCGGGCCATAGAAAACTCCCCTTTATTTTTTTTTTCCCCCTACCTGCTTTTTTTTTTAACTTTTATTTCCTGCCTGCCTTTTTTTTTTTTTTTTTTTCTCTAATCCTGTGGGATTTTCAAAGAATTGGCAGCCGGAGAGGAGGGAAAAACAGCCAAGAAGCTGTAAGAGCAAAAAACGCGCGTTATGGAAGGCGGCCCCTTTTGTTTCATGCAGCTCCAGCTAGGTTTGCAGCTCACTTTCCAAAAGTTCCCAAAGCGAGCGGGGAGCTAATGCTTCGCTTCCAGAAGTGATCTGGGGACATGAGAGCCTCCCTGGAGGGAACGGGACTGGGGCCCCAAAGCACAGGCATCGTTCTGGGAAGAGGGGCTGGGATCTGGGGTCTTCAGGGTGTATCTGAAAACATCTCCCCCTAATCTGCAGTGCGTAGAGGTGCAAAGCTGATGGCGATCGGGGGGTGTAAACGCACACTCCTCCACATTTTCCAGGAGGTGGAGAGTTGGGAAGCTCTTCCCCTTCCTCTGGCCCTGCCAGGTTTTGGGGAGTGCCAGGCTTTGGATGGTGCCGAGCCCAGCCCAAGGCTTGGACACTCGGCGATGCTGCAGGGTGCTGCTGTTGGAGCTTTACTGCTTATTGTGCATGGAGATGTGGTGCAGCCAGGACTTTTTAAAGCAGCTGTTGGTGCCTGCAAGTTGTCCTGGGGAGAGGAGGAGCAGCGTGGCCTCCTAATGAGGCTCGAGAGCCCCTCTGCCCACCCGTGCTCTCTGTGGAGGATTTGAGTGGAGGCTGTTGCGTCCTGAGGAGACACGGCCAATGCCCAAAGACCTCCCTCGGCTCTCATAACACATCTCTGGGTCACTCCTGATGGGCTGTGCTGGGCCTTGGGAAGCTTCATTCCTCCAAAACGTGCTTTTTACCCCCATTTTAGTGCAGCCTTCTCAACCCGCCCTTTCCACCTGTCCTTGGGACAACATTATCCCTGGCGATGCCATAAGGGATGCAGAAAGCACTTCGGGGAGGAGAGGCTCCTTGTGGCAAGGGCGCTGGCTTTTCTATCAGCATGTGGAAAGCCACAATTGAATAGCTGGAAGCTTTAAAACGCTCACTTAAGGCTTCTGGTTGTTTTTTTTTCCTTTCCTGTAATAAGTGCTTTTTTTAGGTGGCGTTTCAAATCGACGATGATACGAGATGCGGCTCTGGGTTTATGGCCGTAGCGGCCCCATCCCCGCCTCTCTGATCTCATCCTTGTCACTCAGCGATTTAGCAGAGATGTCTGAGCTTCTCCACAGGCTCTGAACAACATTCCTGTGCACCCCTCCTGGCCCTGCGTAGGTCAGGATGTGTCAAGCAGCAGGGGTGGCTTTGGAGCAAAGTTGGACAGCATGTGGCTGGCAGGTGCGAGGTTTGGTTTGAAAAATGACCTCCTGGTGGCTTTTCTGGGGGGTCCCACCTCACAGCTTTTGCATGCCTGATGGTTCAGAGGCTTCTCCACCCCAGGAAAGGATTAGATCAGGTGGATTCAGAAGGGATTTGGGTCCTCGCGTCGTGAGCAAAAAGCAGGGAGGACCGAGCGTAATCCAGGGACGAGGATGATGATGGGTGAAGGTGACTTCCCAGCCCTGCTGAGGAGCTGGGATTGAGCTGTGCTGACACCAGCTCCGCAACAGGACGAGAGCCGAGATGTCAGTGAGGTTTGGGGTGTTTACCTAAGAGGGGAAAGGCCCGAATGACGCCAAACGGGGCCTGCGGGAAAAGGGCCTGCGACTAAACGGGCCTCGCACCAGGTGCAGCAGGTTAATCATTGATGGTGGCTGAAGCTCCGCAAGAAGCACCGGGTCTTAAAGGACACCTCTCAAAAATCTCTCAGCCCTACTATTACCCCAGTCCTTTTTCGGATGGCCATGGCCCTTTGCCCCAGTGATCCCAACCGTGAGTCCCTGGCACAGCATCTCCTGCGTGGTCCCGGTCCCACAGCAGCCACTTCCCATGGCACCAGCACATCCCTCTGATGCAGCTGGGGGATTTATACAGCCCACACTCAGGGGACCTTCTCTAAACACCAATTTCTAAGGCTGAGCAGGTTTGTGCACTCATCCTCAGCCCCGTCCAGACGTTCAGCTGTAGCTTGCACAAACCGCCCCGTGGTTCCTCAGAACCCCAGTAATGCGTCAGGTTGGCTTCAGCTCGGATTTTTATTCCAGTGCACGGACAAAAATAGACAAAAACACACATCTGGTGGGCGAAACAGGCTGCATTTTGCAGAGGGTTAGCAGCAGCAGCCTCCTCCAGGTAGCGTTCCCCAACCAAGTGTTTTGTACCAGAGGCTGAGCCCCACAGCACCCAAAATTGCCGACGCCAACATCTTCCATGGCTTGCAGCTCCTGCTGATGTACTTGGTGGCAGCATGCTCAGACAACAGCCAGAGACCACGCTCCGTGTGCTAGGTCGGGAGCTTCCCTAACGCAATATTTGCTTGGACGCGAGCGCAGTAAGTCCACAAATAGATGCCAAAAAACAAACACGGCTGGGCAGCCTTTGTCCCAGCCCCTTGAGTCGCTCAACGTGTCCACAAATCCTTTATTCCGGAGCAAAGCCCTCAAGCCCTCGCTGTTTGTTTAGGTTTCCTTGCTGTTATTTTTGAGCTCTCCTCTCACCTGGAGGTGTTGATCTGGGCAGGGGCTTCACCCAGCAGCAGGTTCCAGGGGCAAAGCCCTTCCCAGGGGAGCCGCGTGCTGATCTTGGCCGAGGTGCTTGTGCCTGGCGTGGTGGCACAATCACATGGAAGAATATTATGGTGAAGGGCTTAAATTTGGGTTTCAGTGTGGGTCGCTGACGTTCACATGAGAATTCGCCCTGCGCTGTCCTTGTCTGCATCTCTTTGGCTCAACGTAGACCCTGGTTCGTGCAAGCAGCTCCGGCTTTCTCTGCTGGCTGCTCAGGCTTGCAGTTCGTTTCTAGCTTTCTCTGGTGGCATCTGATTGTTAGCCAAGGTATGAGCAGGCAGAAAGCAGGCAGAAAGGCAAAACTGCCCCGGGTTCAATGGGACGGGTGAAGCAGAGAGCCCCGGTGCCGTGTCCAGTACAGGCAGCAGCTACCAAACGCCCGGCTTGCAGAACGTCTTCACTTGCAGCATTTTCTTAAAAACGTGGTTTAATAAGAGCAGTTGGAGCCTTTGGCTCTTTGCTCAAAGATCTGTGACGAAGGGGCTGCGGTGGAGGCTGCAGCCCGGCGGCTCGGACCCCTTCTCTCTCCCCGTGTAATTGGTTCCACCTGGGGGTGATCTGGCTGCACGCCTGGTCTCCTTCGTGGAGGGGAAGCTTAACCCCCTGCTTTCCTCTCCTCTGCTCCCAGGATACGAGCTGGGATAACGGCGTTGCTTCTTCTGGTGATTTAAGGTGGGTTTTTGCTGGGTTCTCACCCGTGGTGTAGGGCCAGGGCACTTCAAGGCCCCGTGGAGATCCCACACACAGATCCCACAGCGGCATGTTGCTGTTCCTCAGAGGAGGGGCAATCCCAGCTGCTTCTGGACAGGTGGGTCTGCAGCTGCTGAGCTGTGTGCTGGCGTGCCTGTGAGTGGTGGTGCTTGCTGGATTTTGCCTTTATTCACCCCAATTCTGGACTCTGTAGTGTGAGAGCAGATGAACCTGATGGTGGGGCCCAACGCCGAGCCAGCACCTTTCTGACATTAATAGGGTGGTGCCCTAAGCACACCGTCATCTTCATCCCTTACCCCAGCAGCATCGGGGTGTCCCGGCACATGTGGAGGCTGTAAAACCTTTGCCTGGCTCTGCTGGTTGTTTTTTTCCTCTTTTTTGGTGATGGGCTGAGTAAAGCTCCTTGGCCTTTGTTGCACTCGAGCCTTTGAGCTGTGGTCTCGCTGGTGCTCATGCCCTCCAGTGTTGCACAAACTCGCTTTGCCAAGGTCTCTTGGCTTCGATATCCCACTAATTCTGTAGATCAAGAGTGATGGAGCTCTGGAGAGCAAGAGCCGCGGCCTTTTGGGGTGGCAGCAAGGCCGGGAAGGATCTGCTGCTGCTCTTTTATGGTATCCAAGCGGGGCCACCCAGCCCTGGCACCGCCGCAGCCCCAGGGGTGGGCTCTGGGGGGGCTGGGTGGGATCCAGCAGTGCTTTCGTGCGTTATCCTGCGGTCCCGTCGCCAGTGAATCACGCTTCTGACCCCGGAGCAGCACAGAAAACGCCAGCAGGGCTGATTGATGCTCGCTGAGTGAAGTCAGACGTCCCCGGTAATTCTTGCAGCCCCCTCGGCTGTTCCTCGTGGCGTTCGACCCAGAGGTTTTCATGACGGATGGACCCTCGCAGACCTGGGTGTATTTTACCAGCCGCTCTGGTGCCTGCTGGACGCTGGGACAGGCGGCAGTAAGCTGTGGTTACTCCCTGCACATGAGCTTGTCTCTCCCCCGAGGGAGGATTTGCTTTTCCTGGTGCCCCACAGCACCCTTGGTCCCAATTTGCAGTCGGCGACACCACCAGGAGCCACGGCCGCCGGCCCCATACCCAGGGATGCTCCCCAGCACCTCAGCTACTGCCTTGGGCCCTTAAAGCACCTGAGGAATAATCCCTCCAGCTGCCCACAGGTAGGCTTGGCTCTTCCCACCCCTGCTTTCCAGCCCCTGTAGCCAGCTGGGATTGTTGGACCCATGCAGGAGGGGTCCGTGCTGGCCAAGGCATGCACATTCCCCCAAAAAAAACCTTTTTTGCCCCTCCACGGCAGCCTGCAGACACCCCGTTTCCCCATCCTTCCCTCACGAGATCACAGCAATCAGTTTTGTGATGCTTTCCTGAGCATCCCCATGTGGTAGGAAGTCCTAGAGAGCATCACATCCCCATCACTCACCTCTTGAAACCCCAAAACTCTCCGATCCCATAAATAAAAAGAGAAGGATCAGCCCTCCTCCCCCCTGCCAGCAAAGAGCAGCTACAGAGGACTGCAGGAGAGCAGCGGTGCGTGCACACGCGTGCTGGAAGCGGGGAGGGGGAGGCTCTGGTTTGTGTTAATCCGGAGTGAATCCAGTTCCTCCCGACGGCAGTGCTGCGGCTGGGACTCGCCGCGTGATCCCGACTCAGTAACACGCTGCTATTTAATTAACTTCTGACTTCTGGCTTGAAGGAGCGGCGTGCAAAATAGTTATTTACTTCATTTGGAAATTCTTTTAATCGTTGCCATAATTACAGCTTCCTGCTCCTTTTTTTGGGTGTTTTTCGTAGCGGGGGGAAGGGAGGGAAGGAGGGGGAATATTTGCCGTTCTCCTTGTGGTTATCACATCCTTCAAATTACTAAAAGAGGCTGGGATAATAGGTCTAGTGATTATATATAGGCACCATCTGCTCTGTGGCTGCTTCCTATCAAAGTGCAGTTAGGAGAGTGCAAGGAGGATATTTTCTCTCCAGCTATATTAAGACTCTGTTTCCATCTCGGCTCCAAAGCAAAGCTCTCTGAATGCAAATGGCTCAAATGCGCTGTAATCAATGGCTCATTTTTGGCAGCCTCGAAGCTCTGAGCCTTTTTTTTTTTTTTTTTTCTCCCCTCAAATTTGCTGTTCCCATTCGTTACGCAATCCTCCCGGAGGCTGGGTGCTCGCTGTTTGCTTGTAGCTGCAGCCTGCCCTGGCTGCTGAGGAAATGCCTGAGGATTTGGGAATGTTTCGGTGCCTGAGGAGCTGGGAATATTTCCCTGCCTGAGGAATTGGGGATGTTTCGGTGCCTGAGGAATCGGGGATGTTTCGGAGGATATTCGCAGGGCGGATCTGCGGCACACACCAGCTCTCCGTTTGCAGGGGGGGGTAGAAAGCTGAGTTGGGTCATTTTGGGGCAATAATGGGGAAAAGTTGGGGAAAATTAGGGAAAAAGTGTGTGGTGATGACTGCCCTGTTGCTGCTGGGGCTGGCTGGGGAGCATGGCAAAGCTTGGGACAGCGAAGCCACCAGTCCTGTCCTTTTCAGATGAAAAACGTCTGTTTCAGGTGTGATATAAATCACATAAAGCACACATTGTCCTGTGTTTTTAATGACTCTTTTAGGCTTGCTGGATCCTTTGCAGGGCGGATCCTTTAGGGCACAGGTCCTGGGGCATTTCTAGAGGGTGATTCCTCCACCCCTTCCACTCCGCTGCCTCGGGGTCCCTCTTTTCGTACCCTACAGGTTGCGTATGGCTACACAGAGGCACGTTGCTGACTTATCTCTTCCAGCTTGGTCTCCAGAAGTGATTTAGTGGAAGGAAGGCGTTCTCCATCTGCAGGGTGATGTGCAGAGCAGCTCCTGCTCTTGATGATTCTCAGCCTGGGGACCCTACAGCACCCAGCACAGGGCAGCAGCACCCCCGCGACCTCCTCGGTGCCTCCAAGGGGTGACAGAGCCAGGCTGCAGAGCAGATTTGGGATCTCTTGGAGTTTGGGGACAGCAGAAAGGAGAACTTTGGTGTCACACCACGCTTTATCCAGCTTGAGGAGCGAGCAGGGGAGGGATTTCCCCCGGGAGCCCCTAGCAGAAATCAGTGAGTTGTGGGCTAACGAGCAAGGCTCGGATCAGCACAGCAGCGTCGTTATTAACAGGCCGGGATTCCCCAGGGGCGAATGCTGTTTTTCTGTGGTTTGCCTGTAAATGTAGAAGAGAAACCACGTTTCTTGGCCTGGAGATCAGGGGCGTTTCGTTCACCCTGGCTCCGGGCAGAGCCCGCTGCAGCGTTCCTCCACCCCAGCGCCGCTTCCCCGCTCCGGCTTCGTGCCGCACATCCAAGCCCGGACGGATGGGCTGGGGAAAACCCCGCGCAAAAACCTCAACAGCAGCTCCGGGCTGCTGCTCCTCGGCGGGATGTAGCCGGGCTCTCCTCCAGAAATGAGAGACACGGGCTGGGGGAGCAGCAGCGAGCTGCATTTCCAGCCGGCAGCTGGGGCTGCGTGCACGCCCAGCCCGCGGCACGCAGGGGCGGGTCGCGCCGAGCATCCCGGGGCCCAGCTCCTGCTGCGAGGCGAAGGAGTGAATAATGCTCAGCCCAATTCCTGCACGCAGAGCAGAGCAGAGCAGAGCCCTCTCCGGAGCCATCAGACGTGTCCCCTTCCCCGGCCGAGCCTGGCTGGATGGGGCCCCGCACGCACCGCTCGAAAAGAGCGGCGGCGGCACGAACAAACGGGGTATTGTTGCGCTGTCCAGTCCTCTTCTGGAGCAGGAAACGGCGCTTTAAAAAGTCTTTTTTGTTTGCTTTTTAAAGTTTGCATGACGTGGTGTTCGGCAGTCCGGGCTTCTTCCTCTTTTCTCTGCTCCAGGCAGCGCTGTGCTTATATTTTGGTTTGTCTCCTAACGCACAGAGCTTGCGCTTAGCACCCATGGCTTATATCAGCCCGTGGCTGAGAGGCAAGGAAAGGCTTACCCGGCACTGCACGAAGCTAAATTCACAGCCACAAAAGCTGAAAGGGAAAAAAAACACACAAAGGAAAGAGTCCGAGGGTCGTCGTGTTGAAAAACGCTCCCTTCAGTTCTGCTTAAGGCGCACGGGAGGGGTTTTTGGCTGCTGTTTGGGGGATGCTTCCCGACCCGGGTGGCAGCAGGCAGGAGGAGAGCACCCACCCGAAGCTGTCGGCTGCTTCGTGAGGGTTGCAGGAGCACGGCAGCCCCTGCCCAGCCTCGGTGGATTAAGGACATCCACGTTCATGCAGCAAATCGGTCAGGGTCGAGCTGCTGCTTCAGATACCTGCAGAGCAGCAAGCGAGTTGTACACGACCAGACGCTGTCTGGGGATGCACCGTGACAAGCTTTGCAGTCCTTCCTAGACTAAAACCAGAAACTCATCTCCAAAGGAGCTGGATGTGCACCCCGCAGCACTATTTTCTTTCAGCGGTGACAGAGGGACAATATTCTGCTCTGCCAGCCTCTGGTTGGGCTGTGCACTGGTAAAATGCACGGGGATGCGAGGCTGTTTTAAAGGTCCTCTGGGCGTCAGGAACCCTCTGGGGACAGTGAAAGGCATTGCCAGGTAGGTGTGAGGCTGCTCTCGGAGGAAACACTCCCACCAGCAGCTTGGTGTATTGCCCCAAAGGCATTTTTGCAGCATCTTTATTCTTTTAAAGCCAGATTTTGCAGCATTTTCACCCAGATTTTGCAGCGGGTACACCAGGCAGAGGGAAAGCAAGTGTCTTCCAGCTGTCGCACGCTGCTTGGAGGAAGGTCTGAGTGCAGAGCCCAATTCCTCTGCTCTAATTACAGGAATTGGGTGGCTTTTTCCTTCTGAGGCACCGGCTGAGAAATTGGCCCGAAACCCTGAGAAACCACAACACAAATGTCTGACGCTGTTCCATGCGGTCTTTGGTGAACAAAAACACTCTTGAAATTAGCCCTTGTGTACCAAAATAGGCAACACCACTTCAAAAAGGAAGAGAGAAAAAATAAACCCCGGGCTCGGCTGCCCAAGAGCCGGAGCTGCCCGGGGCCGAACGGAGCCTGGTTTGTAGGGGAAACAATCCCACACCCTGCAGCCCCAGAGTTTCTCTAAATCCCTCATGGTGGCTTCTACCTGGCCAGTGTTTGGGCTGAAATAAAGGTGGTTTTACCTGGAGAGGCACGGGGATAGAGCAAAATCTCTCCTGCATCCGCAGCATCCTTGACATCCCTCCTCCGGCCGCGCTCGGGAGCGCTCGCTTGTAACCCTGGCTCCATCCCTACCCCTTTATTTTTGTCCCCTGGAAATTTGAAGCTTGGCTCGCTTGGAAACCTAAGAGCGCCTCGGCAGCACCTCGCATTTCTCCGTGCTGGCTCCGGGCTATTTATTACGTTTTTTTCCCCAGGGTGCCACACGTCTCAGGCTGATCTCAGAGGACATCTATTTAGCAGCGACTGCCAGGTTGTGGCCGGCTGCAGTTCGGGTGCGTTTGGGTGGGCCAGGGGGGCTTTCTTTGCAGGGAAACACGGCCTGGCGTGGCCTGAGCACCCGTGGACATTCAGAACTGGGGTCGAGGTGCAAGCAGGCGGTGCCAATCTGCACAAAAATGGGCTGCCACGTGGAGCAGGGGCTGTTAGGAGTGGGTGGAAGGAGCCAGGCTGGGCAGCACAGCGATCCCCAGGTGGAGCTGCTTCTCGTGGGACATTCACTCTGTGCAGTGGTGATGTAGAAGAGGAGGTAGGACTCGTCGTGCCCTGCTTCGGATTTATTTATCAGCTCTCTTGGGTCAACGAAGGCAGAAGGAAACAAATGTGAGTGGCACGGGGCTCCAACCAAACACGCCGGTGGGTGAGAAACGGCAGAAAATCGCGGAAGCGCTCCGGTGAGCTGGGTTTTCCACTCTGCACAGATCTGCTCTGCACAGATCTGCTCGCACATCCTTCGAATTTTCCAGTGCGGATGCAAGCGGGCAGGAAAAACCCTCGCAGCCCTCCAGCGGGATGCACTCGAGGGCTGCAGCACTCGCGTGTGCCGGCTCAGCCCCACGGCCGCCCCTCGGCGCGTTTCCTCTCTTTGTTCGCAGCTCGAGTTCCTCTGGCTGCACCGTGGAAGCTGGTCATGCCCTGGAAGAACACATCAGCTTGATATTTAAATTAGAGCTTCGTATTTTGACAGAGCAGGAGAAAATGAAGCAGGCACTCTTTGTCTCTGCTGCTGCTGAAGCGTGCATGGGGCATTTGTTCAGGTGAGAGGCTGAAGGAGCAAATTGTCCCTGCTCAGCTCTTGGCTTCACCCCGGACCATCCAAAAAGTGCTCCAAAAGCTGGGAAGGAACTGCCCTGAGCTGACACTTTCAAGATCATTAGCTGCATCTGCTATTTAAAGAAATTGAGTGCGAGCAGCAGGATTGGTAAAGGTGCCAATAAAGGGGCAGGGACACCGTGCTCTGCAGCGGTCCAGAGCAGCAAGCATGTGTCACGCTCCTGGCTTGTTTAGGAAGTGACTGCCTTAAAGCATCGCCTGCAGGCTCCAGGCTCTCTTACCACAACTGAAAAGTCAGATTCTAAAATGTACATCACAGGTGCTGATGGCAGCAAGAGCAGCCGGGGCGCTTTCAAAGCACTGGTGATTTTCTGTGCCCGTAGCATCCTCGTCAGAGGAATTGCCCCTACCTCATCGCTGGGAAGCTGTGTGAATTGAGTGGGGGTTAGAAAACCTGCTCATGGCTTCGTGAAATACAGCCTGCCGGACTCTGGCTTCACGTTATCTCAGAAAAAAAGAAGTGGAACTAATTCTTACAGGTTGCACCGGGTGATTTCTAATTGTTCCTGACCATCCTGCGGCGTTCATTATTTCTCCACCAGCCAACAACGGCTTCTAATTAGGGGAAGGAAAATGAAGATGGACGAGCAGCAGTTTGCAAGGGTATTGCTGCTCAGGAAGGAATCCGGGCTGGACTGAAGCCAAAAACATCCTCTTGTTTGGAAGGTTTTGTTGGGGCGAGGACAGCGCAGGCGCAGCAGGGTGAGAGCTGTCATGCAGGGCCGATGGAGCAGCCCTACACGTCCTGAGGGCGATCCCATAGCCACCCCACACACAGCTCCTGTCCTGCGAGCCTGTAGGCAGTGGTGCCCAGCTGCCCGTGCCCATTTCCTGCACCTCTCCTTCACCCAAAGGGCACGGATATTTCCTCATCCAGAATTTCTCCCGCAAGAATTTGGGGTGGTGTGGCTGGGTGCCCCTGGGCACAGCAGGGATGATGCAGCTCCAGTGCCCAGCACCGGTGATGCTTTTCAGCTCATTTACCGTTTTCATCCCATATTTCCCCCCCATTTTTTAACATTTTTTTAATGCTAGATCTTTTTTTCCCCTGGGAGGGCGACGTGACATCTCCAGGGCCCTGTGCCAGTGCTACTTTTGGAGCGCCACCACAAAGCCAGGAGCTGCGGTGTTTGCCCTCCCAGCTGAGCTGTCAGTGCTGAAATATCTCGTCCAAGAAAACCTTAAATATATCTCTTTTCCCGGCAGGAAACGCCGCAACTTTAGGAAACTTAACGCTGCTCTGAAAACAATTCTAGGTCCTCACTGACATCCTTTTCTCCCAGGAGGCTTCTGCAGGACATTTCTGTCGTTGCTGAATGGAAAGGGAACAATTTCTTTAGCATCAGCCCTTCCTGCTGCGCAACATTCGTGGTACGTGCCTGGAGGGGAGAGAAGCAGGAGCGATGGAGACGTTGCAGGAATCTGCAGGGTTTCAGCCTCATCCATCAGCTGCGTGCGGCACCGGCTGCTTTTTACAGGTGCCTAATAAAAGCAAACGAGCTCTGGGTTTTTTTTTTTTTCCTCTCCCCTCCTTTCGTAAACGAGCTACCTGCTCGTTTTCATTACGCTTTTGGGCAGCGGGGATGGCTTTGATGGTGTTTTCCACCCCCCCCGGGCATTAGCTGGGAATTGAAACCTGGCTTCAGTTCTGCGGCACGTTACACCTGGCTGCCAGTTTTCCACCAAGACTCATTTGTGTTAGGAAATAACGAGCCGAGCCCGCAGAGAGGTTTTGCTGCGCTCCTGGCAGCGGAACGAGGTGGTTAGGGAGGCGCTTCACATCGGCGCTTTTGGGGGAAAAACAACAAGAATGATGCGTTTCCCCGAGGTTTTGTACAGGTGTAAGGAAATCGGTTTTGAAGGAAAAATTGAACAGTTTTCGCTGCAGTCCCATATGGGCTGAAAGGTTGTTTTAACACCCTGTGCCCTCGGATTTCCCTGGGCCAAAAATTCTCCTTTTTCGTTTCTTCCGTGTGGTGAAGCTTGCGGCTGCTAATTTTGAGACATCGGTGTCGTTCTGCAGATCTGCTCGAATCTCTAGACGTGAATCTCTTGTAACGGAGCAGCACAAGGTATTTTTTGGTAGCCATTCTGATGCAAACTGCACATCTACACCTGGGCACGCTGCAAACAGCAGCAGCACCTCGGCTCCATGCGAAGCGGCGTGGGTTTCAGGACCTGTCCCTGCTGTCCCAGCAGGCAGCAAGCCCTGGCTCTTGCCCCAAAGTGATCATTTGGCAGACTTTCAGCAGATTTTCTCACTAAATGTGCAGCTGGGTGACGTTTCCCAATGCTCCTTCATTCAGAAAGCTGATCCTTCATTCGGCCGCTCGTGCCATCCCAGCAGCACAGCGAAGCAATGACCAAATCCAGGGATTTTTTGGTCTCGTTTATCCGGGAACAGCTCCCAGGAAGTCTGATTTCATTGAGTGCAACTGCAGTAAAGCATTAAATAAGCGTTTCCTATCCTAAATCTGTACATCGAAAGGCATTAACTGCACTTAATGACTTTGTGAACGATGGGATCTGAATTTTGCTATGCCAACAGACCGAACTTCTCCTGTATTTTTCATTCACAGGAAATAACTAATTCATCCATAGCCATCTTTTTCTCTAAATAGCTTGCATTACTCCTGTTGAGGACCAGAGCAAAGAAAAGGCTGTCCAAATCTTTGCGGAGATAACTGGAAATGAATGATGCAGTACGTAAAGGGAGCAGTGAAAAATGGAGGAGTGCGAAGCACAGACCATTCAGCAAAGATTGTATTTAAAAATATACTCAAAGGGGAACGTTTCTACCAAGAAACGGCAGAAAATCTAAGATTTTGTTTTGATGGTAGTTTAAAATGCCTTAAGACATACTCGTCTACTTGACTGAGAGGCAAGTAAATACCTACCTGTTGTAAATCCTTTCTCAAGAAATAGCTTGAAGTGGCAGGAGTGCGTGCATTGCTCTTTCCCTAGCCTTGTCAAAATTATTTGTTAAAAACAAGTCGAACTTGGTGGTATTAAAAGCTCAGCCGGGAAACGCGCGCGTGCATGAAAAATGGGAGGAAAAAGAAATACAAAGCCTTCCAAAGAGGCTTCTGGAGGGACTCAGACGCCCCTCTTTGCCGTGTTTGTACCGTGGCTTTGCAGTTTGCTTCTCCGGGAGGGTTGAAAGGCAGCGTGCAGATGAAAGCACGCCTGCTGGGCTGAGGAGCGGGGATGCTCTCATTACCGACGCTAGCTCGAGTGCGTGCAGGAGCTCGACAGGACTCAAAAGAGGCTGAGGCAGTTATTTGGATAATAAGTACCTCCTCGGTTACCTTAGGCGGATGAGGAAATGCTCGTGCTTCAGGGCATAAGCCGAGTCCTAACTGGGAGAGAAAGGCTTCCCCCGTGCCTCTTCGTGGTGGCTTCCCCGTTCTGGGAATTTCTGTGCCTTTCCCAGCAGGGTTTGGTTCTGGGGCAGGATACACGTCCAGATGATTTTATCTGGACCTTAATGAGCTTGGTGTAGCTGCTTGAAAATTCCCATTCCCCCCGAAATCACATCTGCAGCTTCCCTGCAAGACAGATGTCAGCCCATCAGCCCCTATATTTTTTTTTGCTAGGGAGAAATCCACACAACGCCCTTCCTTAAGCAACCCCAGCAAGCTCGGGTAACCCCATCCTCTCGCAGATCCCCCCGTCCCCTTTCCATCCCAGGAGGCCAAGAGAGAGCTCAGGATAGGATCCGAGTAGCCCTGGGCACCGTGAAACCCTCAGCACCGTGCCGAGCCACCACGCATTTTGATTTTTTTTTTTTAATTATTATTCTTATTATTATCATTATTTTTTCAGGGGACTCTGCTGCATCCCGAGGGCCGCGAGGGGGGAATAACCTGTTTGATTTTATTTTTTTTCAGTTCTCTCAGGCCAGACACACCACAGCCCTTTGAAACGCTCTGTGTCCCTTACCCCACCCATGAATGTGCCAAACCAGCCTCTAGGACATGGATGGATGTCTCATGAGGACTTACGAGCTAGAGGACCCCAGTGCATCCCTTCCGATCATGCCCCCCTGTCTCCACAAAGCAGTGTAGCCTCTTCGGGAAGTGGTGGGAGTGAACATTTAGAAGATCAGCCTTCCGCTCGTAACACATTCCAGGAGGAAGGGAGTGGTATGAAAGGTGAGTGACAAATGAGATGCCTCCCCCCCCCTCCTTGCCCCCGCCTGGCCCCAGGACCGAGGCTTGGACGTTTTGGGCCCTTTGGGGCCGTTTTGGGGAACGCGGGCTCTGGTCGTGGTTGGAGCCTCAGGGACAAGGTTGGTCTCGCCACCGTCCTGTAGGGTGATGAGTTAGGTTTTCTTCTCGAGGTGCGTGTTCCCTCCCCAAAAAGCTGATTTTTCTCCGTAGCCTGTGGATTGTAGCTGTGAGCGGTGCTCTCTTCCTCTTTTTTTTTCTTTAATTACAGTGAAAAACGGTTAAGTTTAGCAAACGCACGGGCGATTTATCATTGTGGTGTTTGGTGTGACTAGGAACCCACCAAGTATTTGGGGAAGCTTTGGCTCGGGACGCTTGTTTGGACTGAATTTACCCTGCATCTTTCAGTTGTTTTCCCCCCTCATGCTTGCTTTTCAGCGCGACTTTTAGCAATAAAGCTTTGTCATCCCGGTAGCAAATAAGGCAGAAACGAAACCCCCCAGCGCTGCAGTCCTGGAGGGAGAGCAAACTTGAGACCAGAGACACGTTTAAACCACTGCTGTCAGGTGTGTGGCACAGCACTGCGCCAGCAGAGGCTGTTGCTTTTTATTAATGCCAAGCAACTCCATCACGTGAAGCCCAGTGATAAGGAAATCTGATATTTTTTTAATAGCCACGAGGGCTGATTTTACTCAAAATCAGACAAATCCGGGTATGTGTGGGTCTCCCTGACGTGGAGCTGTGTTCGAGCTGGCCCTGGCTGTCTCTGTGTGATTTGCATGGAAGAAATGCATGAAAACCACCTCGGTTTGCCCTGCGAGGCAGATGCTTGGCGCTGAGCCCTCTGCCTGCTTGGGCTTTGCACCAGGACGTAGCCTTGGGGCAGCGGCCGCGGGCTGTGGGTGTGAGGGGAGAGTTTTCTAATGGGCTCTGCTCGCTAACGAGCTTGTCATCAGGGGAGAGCATCGTCAGGAGAGCACGGCACGGAGGGGTCTGCTTCACGTGGCCTTCCTCCAGGTTTCTGCTGGGGAAGCTGGGGAAGAGACCGCGCTGCGCTTGGCTCTGGATGATGCAAAACCACAGTGCCAGGACCAGGGTGGGCAGAAATTTCCCAAAAAAACGTAACAAACCCCCACATCCTAACCTATTCGGGGCCAAATCCACCCCATTTCCTTGGGAGAACCAAATGGGACACCCAAAGGCTCCGTTGCCCAGGGAGCCCTCCTGCCCCAGCCTGGCCTCCTGTCCCCTCCTTGCCACTGCTTGCCACCGCTCGATTCCCCCCGCGCTGAGCCAGCCGCTCTGCTTTTGTCCTGCTCCCCGGGGACATATGAAACAGATGTCTCCAGCCTCTGCTTTCGTGCCTGAAGACTGGCGTGTCGTCTCCCCTCGGCTGCTTTTCCTTCAGACCGAACCAATCCAGTTCGTCCCCAGATGGTTATTTGCTAAACTCGGGGTCGTTCTCGCTTCTCTCCTTTTTCCCCCCACCAAGCCTGTATCTTTTTGAAGGCGCTGCTGCCCAAAACTGGACCCGGGTATCAGGGCTGAGCAGGGAAGAGCGGGTTGCCATACAGACCGGGCTGCCGTTGCTGTGCAGCTTCATCGTTCTCAAATAACACAACACCGCTGGCCGCGGCTGACCCCCCGTATCCCCAGATCTTCCCCAGCACAAAGTACTGCCCGTTCCCTGCCCTCAGCTTGTGCCGGTTATTGTTCCTGCATCAATGCACAGCTCCGTGCATTTTTATTGGATTGCGTCTTATTTCATCCAGACCGCTTTCCGGGTGTGCCAAGTTCCTTCTGAATTGCAGCCACGTCTCCCCAAGCCGCCTGCAGGCTCTCGCCGCCTGGTTTCATCTCGGCTGCACCTTCCCCGAGCTTGGGCTTTTTCCACGTGGTTTCTCCACTTGCTGCAGCGAGGCAAGACCACGGGACCTCCGGGTCCCCCTCGGTGCCTGGTGACCCTCTGGGATGACCGTTTGGGATGGGGACCCGCGGTGTCTGTCCATCCATCCAGCCGTTCCTTCCCAGGCACATCTAGGGGCACAGCGGGGGGAGAGTTTGGGTAGAGCTGGGGGGTTGTACCATACATATCAGACTCAAAATGGGCTGGACTGTGGGATGCTGTAAGGACACTTCGGAAGGCACCCGTGTATGTGTTGGCTGCAGGATGAATCCTTTGAAATTCCTTCCAGATTTCCATGCCAGCACCCAGATATGTGTGTGCTGGTCAAGCTCGCCTCAGGCCTGGAGTTTCTGGCACTCGTGCCATGCCTGAGCAATTAGGTCCTGGTAATTGGTGATTAAAGAGGAGCTCCGTGCGTGGACGGCTGGCTCAGTGCTCCATGGGGATCGTTGGGAAGTTGGACTTCCCAAGGACCATGAAATCACCTTGAACAGCCTCCTGGTTGCCTCTTCTCTGTAAAAGGGGAATTTTCTGCTGGGTTTATGTGTGTGTGAGGTTGCTTCTTTCTCCTGACAGTGTCTAGTTGGGCTTCCCATTGACACAAACGTGTGCCAAATGTCCCCAGGGGACAGAGGAACGGGCAGGCTTTTAATGTCATCACTGTAACAGCACGTTTTCCATAAAATGAAGTTGAGATTCAGTCCCTGCTCTCCCCACCTGCACTGGGAAGGGGGCTTTCTCTTTATACTTTTAATGCAGAAATTGGTTTGAAGCTTTTGATGGTTGGTTTGGGGCTGGTTACACGTTGGGACTTTTGGGAAGTGGCATTCTTGAGCTTGTCTGTGCTCGGCAACTGCTACGCCTCGTGTTTGGTGTGGGGCTGGTCTCCTTCAAACACAGTATTTGAGGAATTTCATTGAAACACGAATACCAACCTGTGTCGGGGACAGAATAGGAGCAAAAGGCAGGGGACAAGGACTAACAGAGAAGGGGACTGCCGGGGATGCCAGCAGAGTGCTTGGGCTAGGCTGTGACGGGGCTGTTGTCAGGTTCTGGTGCTAAACGAAGCGGGTCCCAATTTACCAGAGCATTTGAAGCCTTTAGGCTGCAGAACAAAAGCATCACCAGGCGTTGGGTGCATCCCTTGGGGGTGTTCACGGGTCCCCCAAGCCTGCGAGACCCAGCGTAGCTGCCGGCTGGCTGGAGCTCCCGAAGCGAGTTGCGCCGCCTTTTGACAACCCATCCATTTCTCCACGCCCAAAAGTAGAATGAAACCCTCTTTATTTCTCTTTAAGCGGCTGTTTAAATTTTCAGCACATAGCAGCTTCCCTCACGCCATAAATCAATGCCCGCCGTCGGCAGCGCAGCCCTTTGCTCATCCCAGGCTCAGCCCCGCCGGTCGCTCCTGCGGCTCCCGTGTTCCTGACACGAGCTCGCGCCGTCTGCAGCAGGGTGGTGGTGGCTTCAAGGTGGCCAAGCCAGCTTTCGGACAGGTTTTGAAGTCGTTTTGAGACAACCCCTGGTGATAAAGGGGGCTCGGTGTATAGCGGTAGGTCCACCAAGCTCGGCGGGATGCTTGGCCGCAGCAGATTTCGGTGGTTTTATCGTGGTTTAAGCAATAGTGCTTGGATCGGAGAGGTTTCAAGAGCCAGGGGGCTAAAACCCAACCTCTGAGGACATCTCCTCATCCAGTTGGTGGTCCTCTCAGCCAGCAGTATCCACAGCAGTTCATCTCTGAAGGGTCCCGCGAGGTTCAGTAAAGGTGCCTGAAGGTTGGATGCGGCACTTGTGGTGCTACAAGGTCTAGTGGGTGACACTGGTGATGGGGAATGGTTGTTCCAGGTGCTCTTGGAGGTCTTTTCCAACCGTAACGACTCTAGGATAGCAGAGGGCACGGGGAACCCAGCCCCTGATAGACTCCTCCTGTCATTACCGTGCGTCACCGAGCGTGAACTAAAAGGGAGCTCTCCTCTTGTCCTTGTGCTGCAGATGTTCCAGCCTGGCTGAAGAGTCTCCGGCTGCACAAGTACGCGGCGCTCTTCTCGCAGATGACGTACGAGGAGATGATGGCCCTCACCGAATGCCAGCTGGAGGCACAGGTACGTCTGCTGTCGGTCCTAAAGCCATCAGGGGCCCTTCTGTCGCTCCCGGGACCACGACGCTCACCTTGGGCACCTCTTGTGGCTTTGCCTGGAAGGTGTTTAGCCCGCTAATGGCTGGGGAGCAACCAGAAAAAGGAAAAATGAGCCTTGGGAGGGTGAAAAAAGGGCGTTGTACCTGGAAAAGGCCACGTCCAGGACTTCTGACTGCAGTCCGGGGGTGAAATTACCATCCTCCTCCAAGCTGCTGGAGCTGCACTTGGGGATTCATCTGGTTGGGATTAACCAAGTCTGATTGGGATAAACCAAGTCTGAGCATTTCTAGGGTCTTCAGTACCTAGATCCCAGTGAAGTCAGCGGGACATTGATGGCTGGTTTCCTTGTTAACCTTTGAAAACGTCCCCTTCCTCACATTTACCCCTGTGCTATCCTTGGGATAAAGAGGTCTGCTCAAGGCCTTTGCTCTCACTGTTTGAGATGTACCAGGGAAGGGGCTAGCTGGAAATCTGCACCTCTAGCAAATTTCTAAGTGATTTTCCATGCCCCCTGCAAATCAGGGATTGGATTAATTTGTAGCAGCCCCTTCCACTGCGGGGAGAAGGGCTTTGGGTTGATGCAGCTGTCCCGTGGAGGTGTTAATGCCAGGCTCTCTGCTGCTTTTGCAGAACGTTACCAAAGGCGCAAGACACAAAATAGTCATCAGTATCCAAAAGCTAAAAGAAAGACAAAACCTGCTCAAGTCTTTAGAAAGGGTAAGTAATCACAGCAGCTTTTATATTTCCAATTTTCTGATTGCAACGATAGCCACGGATTAGCTGGGGTGCAGCACTCCCTGCTCACACTCGTTGCTGGGACCTTTGTGCAGAAACCTGTGGTTGCCTTGCCCATATCTGAGCGCTGTCTCCCATCGATTCCGTACCAGATGCAGGTTTTTCTGGGGGCTGCGTTTTGTAGAGCGGGCTCTAATCTGTCTCCTGCACTCACGGAGCTGTGATGGATGTTCTCTGCAGCTCTGCCACAAGCCCAGCTACCGCCTTACCAGCTGCGACCGCCAGCCTGCCTCGCCTTTTCCTCTGTATTTTGGGAGGAAAGGAGCAGTCGTGCCCCCAGCTGCTCAAAAACACCCGAACCCCAGGTGACAGAGGGCACCATCCAACATGTGTCACGGTGCCTGGACAGCACTTTGAATTTCCAAGGAGAACAAAGAGAAATTTCTTTGTCCGCTCAGCTTTTGTCAAGCAGAGGAGCGCCGGCACAGCAGACCTGCTGGGAGCAGCTCGCTTGGCCTCTCGCTATTTATTATTGCGATATTATATTATATTTAATTGCACCATCCTCAAACAGCAACTCGCACAGCCTCCCACTAGGGGCTTTTAAATACTTCTGTGGTGTGTTGCTATTTATTGGTGTTTTCGTTAGCTCACTGCTTCACTATTTATTTATAACATGGGACTGTGCTCGGTATCGCAGGAGCTGGTAAAGCCGTATTTACCCCCGTATATTAATAATAACTATCAAATCCGAGAGAGAGAGACAGCCCACTGGATTGAGCTCGCCTCGGTGATGTGTTTTCCAGGCAGTTGCACAGCCTCTTCTCCTAATTCTCCGCCTCGGTTTTGAAATATGGTATTGATTGCCCGTCGTGCTGCGGGAGCACCAGCCCCATCCAGCTGGCCCAGCCAGCCACACACACGGCAGGACAAGGGAGAGAAGTGCCAGGGGCTGCTTTTGGGGTGCTCACAGGGGGAATTTGGGCTGGGGGTTTTCCCCGTACCACGCTGGGCTGGGGTTCAGCACCGCCAGTGAGCTCCCGCTGTATTTGGGAGGATACGTCTCTGTTTTTCCAGGCTTCCTATCCAATTTTTTTTTCCTTCTTTTTTTTTTTGAGGCTAAACAAGAGCATGTGTGTGACTTGATTTTTTTTTGGGCAGTGTCTTGCTGCTAAAGATCGCTGCTTTCTTGGAAAGAGCCGCCCCACCCCTCCCCGCTGGTTAGCATAGCAGGAATTTTCCCCAGAAAGCAGTGCCCAACAGATTGACTCCAGGTCTTTGGGAGAAGGGGATCCCAGTATCTCCAAGCTGAACGCTTTTCCTACAGGGACTTCGCCTGCAGCATTTTGGTCTCCGTTTCTGTCTCCGACCACATCCCACCCAGCTCCCGTTGACCTTCTCCCACCTCTGCACCCGTGCTCCCAGTTTGGCCCAGTGTGTACGGGGACATCCACCATAACAGCTGCCTTCACAGGAGGTTTTCCTGGGGTGAATGGTGCCGGTCTGGTTCTCAACCGATGCCCCGTTGCCACTACAAATCCTTTTCTCCTCTCTTGAATCCACAGGACATCCTGGAAGGCGGCAACCTGCGCGTCCCGCTGCAGGAACTACACCAAATGATCCTCACCCCCATCAAAGCCTACTGTTCCCAAACCTCGAGCCCGGAGGAGCACGGCCGGGACGCGGACTCGCATCACCCCCCGTCCCTGCTGGGCTCGGACAGCCAAGGCTCCGACTGCAAGGACTCTGCCACGGGGGGCATGCAACAGCACCACTTGCCGGGCTGTGAGGGCGAGTCGGGGGGGGCCCCTTTGCCCGAAGGCGACCTGCCCGGCCAGTTCACCAGAGTGATGGGGAAAGGTGAGTGGGTGCGGGGTTTTTTGGGCGTCCTGAGTGCAGAAAAGCTGGGTCCGAGATCCTTTTTAAGCCCCGGTTTGGATGCAGGACACCAAAATGCACAGGTGCTGTTCCACGCCGGGTGTAGGGTGCAGGGCATCATGTTGGGCTTAACACATGTGAGGTGGGGAGCAGCATCGTGTGCCATACACAGGGCTGTTGTAGCAGGTTTGTGAGGTCTCAGACGTGTCCTACCTCCCCTCGGTGCCATCTGAGGTGTTGGTGCTGGTTGCACAGAGGTGAGGGGGACGGGGAGCATCCACAGGCTCACACGGGAGACTGGGAACAGAAAGAAATTGTAGGAATTCAAAGGAAACCCCAGCCCTGTCCCTGCTTCAGGCCCTTTCTGCAAAAAAAACACGTTTTCTATCTAGGAACTTGGTGTAAAATTTCCCAGGGGATTCCTCTGCGCTTGCTTTTACAGCATGCACTCAGAAAGAGGTTGAAATCCTGCTGTCACCCCTGGGAGCCCGTTCGCAGCGGGGGCAGCTTTTGGGAGCAGGAGATCTTCTTGCTGACGCTGCCTTTCGCATGTCGTCATGGGGAGAGGGGAAGGCAGGCAGGGCCTGCGCTCCTGGCTTGCCCGGGTCTAATTTTGGGGACTTAGAAGGTGCCCGTCTGGACATTCACCAGCGTAACTGAGAACAAAATCTGGCCCTAAAGATAGGACGGCACGGCAGGAATTGGGGACGGGCATTTTTTTTCTCATTGATGAAGGGAAATGGAGCATCTGAAGCCCTGCTCCCAGCTCAGTAGCCCCGTTACCATTTCTCTCCTCTCTTTCTTGCAGTATGCACACAGCTTTTAGTTTCCCGACCCGATGAAGAGAACATAAGCTCCTATTTACAGCTCATAGACAAGTGTCTAATTCACGAGGTGAGTGGCAGCACATCCTACCAAACTCTTCTCACCGCTCCGAAACCGTTCCCAAAGTCCCTGTTGATGGAAACACTCTGGTTTCTAACACATAAGACAGAGTGGAAGAGCAGGGGACACCCCCACGGGGATGGTTTTCCTGGTGCTTTGCAGGGGCAAGGAGATGGAGGGGCGAGCGCATGGTGCTGCAGCTTATTTGCTTTTTGGAGAGCATCAGGGCCTGGAAACGGTGCCGAGACTTTTTAGACAGCTGTGTGGGGCTGTGGAAGGGGACAGCTCGGGCACAGCCACCCCGTGGGCTCGGAGCAATCAAGCCAGGTGCTAATTAGCCTGCAGGCTGTCCTCCGGAGACCTCTGCTCCCCTGCGCTGGCGGCGCGGAGGTGTCTAAAGTTAGCGGCGGCGGGCACGTGGGTGCCCCCGTAACCCACACCACCAGCCTGCAGCAGCGGCCGTTTTGGGACGGATCCGTCCCGTCCCCTGCCTGGGTGACCTTTTACTGGGAGCCCCGAGGGTTTGGGGCTCGCCCTATGTGACCCCCCCCGGGGGTGTTGGGGTCAGGAGCAGAGCCTGGCCCCAAGAAAGAGATGGGAACAGGGTCCAATGCGGGGGTAGTATGGGGAGGGGACACAGTGGGGGTTTTGGGGACGCCCTGCTCTGCCCAGGGGGGTGGCAGCTTTGTCCTGAGATGGGTAAATCCCCGAGGGAGGCCAGGGTTTGCTTCTGGACCCGCTGGTGGGGTTCGGATCACACCGGTGCCTGCTTCTTTCCACGCACGTACACAGACATCCCTCCCCGTTCCGCTCAGGAAAACATTCACGTGTTTCCCCGTTTTCTCTCTTTTTGGGCAGGCGTTTACAGAGATCCAGAAGAAACGGCTGTTGTCATGGAAACAGCAGGTGCAAAAACTCTTTAGGTCTTTCCCTCGGAAATCCCTCCTGGAGCTGTCGGGCTATCGGCAGCAGCGGAGGTACGCGGGCGCTGGGGGCGGCTGCGGGGTTGGGGACGGAGCCTGGCCCCGTGCCCGGATTCAAATCTCCCATTTGGGGCCGGGATGCTCCAAGGGCAGCTGCTGCTTCGTGCTACCCCTGCACCGAGCATCAGCCTTGCCCCTGTCCCAGGCACTGGAGGGATTAAACCTGGCAAAAAAAAGCAGGAGGGAAGCACTGCACCCATTTCACAGATTGCAGCTCAGCCGGCGAGGGGCTGAGAGAGGGGAGAGCATCCTCCAGTGCTTGCCCTGCCTGCTTCCCTCTCTGTCCTTCCACCCCTTTACTCTTTATATCAGTGCTGGAGTTTCACCAAAAAGCCCTGAAATGGCAAAAAGATTGGGAGCCCACACGAGGCACGGGGGCCGCGGTCAGACGGCGCGGTGCTACGGACACCCCTGCGCTCACATCCGCGCCGAGTTTCGGGGGATCCTAGAAAGCGGCCGGGTTATTTCAAGAAAGGATATTTTTAGCCCGGTTTTAACAATAACGTCAGCCTTTTGTTTCGTTCTGCTGAGCGTATTTAATTGTAAGCTTGTGCAAGTTCTCCCTTCTCAAAAAAAAAAAAAAATAATTCTGGGGAGAACCAACTGTGTTGGGACATCCAGGGACACCACAGCAACGAAAGCAGAACTGGAGTTTTCCCCAGCAGAATGAAATGAAGCATTTTGGAATGGGAAATCCTAATAATTTCAGTGTTCACAGGAGGCACAGGAGCAGAACAGACAAGAACAGAGGTTTTCACAGACCCATTTGGTCCGGCCCCTGGCACAAGGTGGAGGTGCCAGCCCCAAATGCTCACAGTCCCTTTGGCAGAGCCGCCGGGGGGATGCTCTTGAGCTGCTCTTGGGTTCCCTCGCTGCCTCCGGGTGCTGGTGGGTTGCACTTTGAGTTTCTTCTGAGCCTCCTGCTCCTGGGACGCCTCGAGACCACGCGGCCGATTCTGCCTTTCTCACGGCGCTCGTGGACTGAATGGCAAGAGCGTTTTTTTGGCCGAGGTTTAAAGAAACTCAGCCGTGCTTCCGCCCAGCAGCTTGATCCAGTTTTGGGATCCCAGCCCGCCCGTGGCTTCTGAGCACGGTCGGAAACCCGCTGCGTGGCTTCCCGAGGCTTATCCGGTTGTTTTTGTCTCGTTCCTCTCCTTGCTTTTAAATGCACAAAACCACCCCGGGGAGGGATGCTGGCACAGCCGCCCCCGTGGGGGCTCAGGCAGTTTTGTGTCCCGAGCTCGGGGTCTGCCCAAATGAGGTCTGAGCTCAGCTCCGGGCCGTTTTGCTTTTCACACCAGCAAAATAACCCTAAAAAAAAATGAATGTTAACCTGGGAGGTGCGGGAGGGGGGCTCCCACAGGAGGGAGGATGCTGCGGGACCGCTCTGCGGGCTGGGGTCCGCAGCGGGACCTCCTGACAACCCCCCACCACCTCACCCCGATTTTTTTTCTCTCCGCAGCCGAGGCTTTGGCCAGTCCAACTCCTTGCCGACCGCCGGATCCGCCGGGGCAGGGCTGGGCAGGCGAAACCCCCGCCAGTTCCAGATCCCCTCCCGCAACCTCCCCACCGCCCGCCTGGGGCTCCTGGGGCCCAGCGGGCTGCTGGGCACCCCCCAGCGCAGCCCCGCCGCCAGCCCCGCCATCCTCAAGCAAGGCAGGCAGGTTGGTCACAGCTCGATACGGTTTCTTGGCTTTTCCTCCTCAAATTTGCCTGGATTCCCTGTTTTTAAGCCCAAGGCGTGTGTGCAGGGTGTGGGGTTACCTGCAGGCGCTCCCCTCCCTGCAGAGGGGCAGGGAAAAGGGAGGTGGGGTGGGGATGGAGGGGGGCACACGGCCACTTGGAGGGGGAAAATGAGCCCACGGGGGTTCTGCTTTTGTGTAGGGGTGTGTGAAACTCATTAATAAACTCAATTAATAAACACAGGGCTGCAGGGTGAAGGGGTCAGACCCATGGGGATGGTGGAGCCGATGTCCCTATGGACACTGTTGAACATCTCACACCTTTTTACATCTCACGGACATCACCGAACACCTCGTGCTGTTTCACAGCTCACGCCGTCCCGTTGTTTTTCCCCCGCAGAACCTCTGGTTTGCCAACCCCGGGGGCAGCAACAGCATGCCCAGCCGCAGCCACAGCTCGGTGCAGAGGACGCGCTCGCTGCCGGTGCACACCTCCCCGCAGACCATGCTGATGTTCCAGCAGCCAGGTAGGAAGCAAACATTTTTTTTTATTATCCACACCTCGAAAGGAACGAGCGTCCGTGGCGTGGAAGCAGCCACCGGGGTGCCCTTGGGCAGAGCACGGGGTGGAGCGAAGCAGGGACAGAGCCTGACCCTATAAAGGGTCCTTCCCATGGGGATGCGCGTCCCCTTTTTACTTCATCATCTTCCAAGCGTGGTTTTTCTTACCGATGCTCTTCCCATGGCAGCTCATCATGAGGGACAGGGCAGTGTGGTGTTTGAACCGCCTCATTTTGGCAGCAGAAGTCCTGTATGGCCAAAGCAGCGCCTGCTCTCAGCTGTAGGTCAAACCCCAAGACAAGGGCACGCTTCTGCGGGCACCAGGGGCGGATCAATGGGCTCTGGGCACCGTGGTGGATCCTCACTGGGGTCCTGCAAGCCCCCGGGGCTGGCTGGGGTTGGGAACCGAGAGCAGCCTCACACGTGTGTGCTATTTAAAGCCTGCACCGGGGCGAGTTTGACCCTGAAATACTGCCTGGGATGGGGCCGCGGATCGGTTACAGCGGGGTATTTAGGGAAGGGAAGGAGCGGCGCCTTTTGGCCACCGATGGGAAAGCCAAGGGGCTCGGCAGCAGCCCCCCACCCCTCGTGTCCATCCGTCTGCTGTTGCAATCCCAAATTACACCTCCTTGCATGCAAATATGGGGCGAAAATGACGATTTTGGCAAACTTCCCTTGCCTGAGGTTATTGCATCAGAAAGTGAAGTGCCAAATCCAATAACAACGGCCTTGGGGTGCGGGTGGGTCTTGCCTGGAGCTGGAGAAACCCACCCAAAAGGGCATTTCCCACCCCGTAAGTGTTCTTTGGGGCACGGGGCAGGGTCCCCAGCGCATCTCCTGACCGGGATCTCCTGTCCTTGTCTCCTGCAGAGTTCCAGGTGCCGGTGACTGAACCTGACATCAACAACAGGCTGGAGTCCCTGTGCCTGAGCATGACGGAGCACGCGCTCAGCGGTGAGCACTCCCTCCTCCTCGGGCTCTTCCAGCACGTCCAAGCGGCCTCGACCGAGCCCCCCGGGAGCTGCCCCGCGCCCCCCAAGGGCTGGGACAGGCTGTGGCTCTGAGGGACGGGCCGGGACGGACGCTGCTCCCGCGTCGGGGCAGAGGGGTAAAACCGAAGGCAGGGCTCGCGGCCAGCACTAGCACAGCCCGTGCTTCGTAGCCACTAATTAGCTTGCTAACCGTAATTAGTGGTAGCTCACTAGTCTGCTGGTAGTTAGCAGCAACGCCACCCGGTTCACAGGCTTTGGAGCATTTTACCCCTCTGCCAGCCCCGGCCCCGCTTTGTTGGGGGATGTGGGAACCCCGAGGCACCCCGGGGCTGGAGCTGTCCCGTTGTGGGCGCAGCGCCAGCGATGCTGGCAGCCCGGGATGTCCATGGGGACAAGGTGTGGGGAGGGAGGAGGGGGCCAGGCTGCAGCAGGGGCAGGGAAGGTGGGCGAGGAGAGCCCCGGGGAGGCACCGCACACGCCCCCGACCGATGCAGCGGACCTGCCAGCGCGGATAGCACGGGAGCCCCCAGCCCAGCCTGCAAAAATGGGACGAGCTCAGCAGCCCGCGGCGCCCAGACCCTCCCGAATTCCCAGCTCGTGCCCTGAAAGTCGCGGACGGACGGACTTTGGAGGACGGGAGCCCGCGGGGAGGACGGGTGCCCCCGGCGCGGCTCCCTGCAGCGATGGCACGGCCCGTCCCGGGGAGAGAGACAGAGAGAGAGAGACGTGGGAGCGAGGACTGTACGAGGCAGCAGGGTGCTGGCAGCACCCCTGGCCGTGAAAACAAGGACACTGCTGTCACCCGAAGCGTTCCTCCGGCGTGTGCCCAGGCGAGGCTTAACTGTGTTGTTCCTCCGCAGGGTACTGCTCCTCCGAGTTATTTTTTTTCCCCAGATCGCATACCCCAAGCCTCTCCGAAGCGGTCGTGCTATAAATAGCTCTGCGAAAAAATAATAATAATAATAATAATATTAATAATAAACCTTTGGGGGAAAAAAAAAAAAAAAAGAGTAACAAACCTGTTTGTTTTCAAGTCTGAAATTCCACCCGGCCGAGCTGAAGGAGAGGCGGCGGCGGTGCTCGGGGCGGTGTGACAAAACCCGCTGTGTCCTGTCCCCGTGTGCCCCCCCCCGAGCATATCCCAGCCCCTTCTGCACTGTGCAGGGTGGCGGAGGAGAGGGCAGCACCGCTGTGCGCCCCGGGGGTTTGGGATGGGGTCTTTGGGGGGTGCCGAGGAGCTCTTGGGCTCTGCCCCGGCTCCTGCAGGGGAGCAGCTGGTGCTGTGGGAGCCGGCCCAGAGGGCTGGGAATGGGGTCGGGGTGTGCTTTGTGCCCCAGTAAAAGCTCCCGGTGTGCCGGGGAGGAGGGGAGGGAGGTGCTCGCAGCAGGGTCGTTTGTGCAGTTTTGGGGTGGGTCGCGCACCCCTCACTGCTGGGCTCTGGGCTGCGGCCGGAGGCGGCCCTGCTGGGACGGGGATTGGGGGCTGGGGGCAGCCAGAAGTGACCTGTGGGGTTTTTGTGTGTCCAGCCCTGCAGCACAGGCGTTGCCGGGCTGGATTAGCTGGGATGGGGACAAGGCAGCACCCCGGGGCCAGCTCCAGCCCTGTCCCCATGCAGTTGGGACAGTTTGGGGGTCCCAAACTCGCACCCCCATCACCACAAGCCCAAGCTGCCCAAACCCCCTCTGCTCCTGAACAAAATGACCTGGGGACAGGGCAGGAACATCCAGGGGTGGGACAGGGACCGGGGAGGGCATCACCAGCACCCCAAAACCATCCCACACCCCACTGCGAGGATGGAAGGAGGGGAATAACCCCGCTACCATCTCACTGCAGGGCATCGCTGGGGGGGGAGCGTAGCACTGTGAGCCCCCAGGACCCTTCTAATTTTCCCTTCCTGCTTGCAGATGGTGTCGACCGGACCTCCACGATCTAGAGGACGGCGCGGCGGCGGCGCTGGCCGGGAGAACAACTGCTGCGGGTCCAGCGGCGAGGTCCGGGCGCGCGCGGGAGCCTCAGCGACAGCTTGCATCCTTTTCTCTCTTTCTCTCCTCTCTCTCTTTCTCTTTCTCTCTCTCCTGTTTTAATTTTGTGAATGTGTAGATTGTCCTTGTGAACATATCACTAGACTTGGAATTTGTGTTGTCATTTATTACATCCATGCTAGGGAGGGGGGAAACGGCAAAAAAAAAAATAAATGGCGATGATGGAGAAAAAAAACAAAAAAAAGCATGGGGAGGGTGGGGGGGACGCGGCAGGAAGGTGCTGACAGTGAGGTTTCACCAGCGCACCGTGGGCAGACCCTGTTTCTGAACCAGGCAACGAATCCGTAGCACCTGCGGGTGCCCAAAGCCCTTTGGGGAGGATTTGCAAGGGCTGGGGTTGGTGGGGACCTCGTGGGTGCTGCCACCTGCCCGGTCCCTGGCCTTGTCCCACCGGTGCCGTTTGCAAAAACGCCCCATGGCATCGCCGGCTCGCGTTTTGCTGAGTTCTCAGGGGCTGGACCAGCAGCCGAAAAAAAAAGGGCGAGCAAATTCAAAAATAAAACAACAACAAAAAAAAATAATTAAAAAAAAAAAAAAAAACCACGATCCAACAAACCTTCCTTTCAGTTTTGCAAAAGAGCACCCGAAATGGCGACCTGCCTGTTGCTTACGCGGCGGCGGTGTCGAAGGAAGGGCGCGCGCTCCCCTCCCGCTGCTGCTGGGGGGGGGGGGGGTCGTGTCCGTCTGCCCGTCTGTCCGTCTGTCCGTCTGTCCGGCCGCCCTCGTGGTGGCCGGCGAGGCCAAGGGCCCGGGGATGTCGGCGAGGGGGCGATGCTGTGTGCGGTGAGTGTCCGTTTCTCTGTCTTGTGGGTAGCAGGAAGGTGCTGCATCCTGGCTTTACACATCTGCCCAGCCTGCCCGAATCGCCCCTAAATCCCACCAAAACCCTGTTAAAAAGGGGCTTTTCCAGCCCTGGGATGGCCGGGGGGGTCCTGGCCACCAGGTAGAGGGGAGGTTTGGGAGCGAGCACATGTTTATCGTGCACAAATAACCGAGTGAGAGCGCAGCGAGCACCAAAAGGCCGCCCCGGTTTGGGCACAAAACCAGGCAGGGGATGTGGGTCACGGTGGCTCATGCCCCCCTCCTCTAAGAGCCTTGGCGGAGGAAATTAATAACAATTAAAGAAATCTCGACTGCTCAAGGCAGGAGGGTGGTCTCCTGCGGGTTGGTTTTGCTGTAAGCCCGGGCTGAGCTAAGTGGAAGCTGCGAGCGGGGTCACGGCGGCGCTGCCAGAAGGGGCTCGGCCAAAAACCTCTGCTGGGAGCGGGGTTTCGGGGCCAAGCCCTCGGCAGGGGCATTGCCAAAGCGGGCTGAGGGCTGAGCAGGGCTGCTGGCAGATCTGGAAACCCATTTTTGATGCAGCATTTTGAAGTAGATTTATATATATATGAGAAAAAAAAAAAAAGTGCCAAATGTTTTATGTTTGCTATTTCTTGGTTTCCTGTTTACCGGAAGGCTTGAGGTGATGTTTACCGGGGGGAGGAGAGTGGAGGAGGAAAACCAGAGCCCAGGAGGGGCTGGGAAGTGTTGCGAGGAGCCTGAAAAACGAGCGGGGCAGGGGAGGGGGCGCGGCGAGGCTGGGGGGCACCCAGCACCCGCGGCCAGCGCGAGCACCGCGGCGCCAGGCTTTGGAAAGGAAGACCCGAAGCTGAGATTCTATTTATTCCTTTGCTGAATATAGAAACAGAGGTTATCTGATTGTTAGAGAGATTATTTTGGATATATTACTTGTGAACTTGCTATGGCTGGTAACCATGATAATGTCTGTTATTAACAACCACCAAATAATTCGTTGTTTTTTTCTTTTTTGTTGTTTTTTCTTTTTTTTTGTTGTTTTTTCTTTTTTTTGTTGTTTTTTCTTTTTTTTTTTTTTAAGCTTATTTTCCATTGACAGTGTATAGGTTAATAACTACTTAGTTGCGTTTGCTGTTCCTTGTTTTTAAGTAAAAAAAAAAAAAGAAAAAACAAAAAAAAAAAGTGGCTTCAGTTACATTTTGGAAGTCCTTCCTGGCTCTGTGGGAGGCCTGTGCTGAGTGCAGGTAACAGAGCTCTGTTTAAAAAAAAAAAAAAAAGAAACACGCAAATAAAATCCTAAGATTAAAAAAATAATAATAATAAAATTATTTATAAAAAAATAAAACTGAAAAAAAAAAAAAAAAACAGTTGCATGAATGAGGCTGTGAAGTCAAATATTTAGTAATAAAGCGGCAGTGCCTTTCTTTTTTGTATTCACCCGTTCACCCCACGTGCAACTGTTCCCTGCGGCTCCCGGCCCGCCGGCGCTCACCAAATTTTTGGTCTCGCCCCACGTCGGGCGCGCGGCCCCGGCGGCTCCCACCGGCTCCTGGTGCTGATGCCCGCGGCCCCAAACCCGGCACCCCAATCCGGGATGGCCCCGCGGGGCCGCGACGCTGAGGAAAAGCCCTTTTCTTTTGAGGTGTCGCCGTCCTTCCCCGAAAGGACGAGGCCTTCGCCGAGCCAGGAGCGCGGGCGCTTGATGCGAGCCGGCACCTTTGGGTGCTCGGCTCGTGACACAAATCGCTGGGGGGGGTTCGCCACGGGCCAGGGTTGGGTCAGCACGTAGCGCGAGGATTTCTGTTGTCACCTTTCTCCATGTCGGGGCGCGGGGATGCGCCCCTCCCGGGTTGGCTTTCTGGATGTGCCTGATGGAAAGTAGGTCCTGCAGACGTATAATTTGCACACAGCTCCGATAGAACACTAAAGTTGATTTTATACAAGTCATCAGAGTTTGCAAAGTGAGTTTTATTTTTTGTATTCCTTTATCTTTACTTAAAGGTGAATGTGTATTCCTCTGGGAGGAATAGGAAGAAAAAAAAAAAAAAAGAAAAAAAAACACAAAAAACAGGAATGTTAATAATGTTAAACAGAAAACTTCCTCCCTTATTAATATATAACCCTTATGTATTTATGCATATTGTAAGCTTACTTTAAAGAGCTTTGAACTCTCTTCTGTTGCATGCCGTTTCCGGGCAGACTTTTATTGTACATGCATGCATTTAGTCCTGTTTTTTCTGTACAAAGTTAGTGCACAAAGAAATATTTTTGCCTAGTTAATGTTGCCAAGCAATGCATATTTTTTAAATTTTGTCATATATGGAAATAGCATGTTTGTTACATGTAAAAGCTTCCTGATATAAAGAAATACTAATGTTTGGAGATGCTGGTCTTTGCAAGTGTACAGTTTTCAAATGTTGTTACCAGTGAAACACCCTTGTGATTTAAACTTGCTCCAATGTATTTATTACTCATTTCCTCCCATGTAACTAGGAATCATGGCTATATTTCATATCAACGTTATATTGAAAGTGAAGGGAGATGATTAATACAAGGTTTTGTAACACTGGGGTGTGTCGCCTCTTTATTTACTCTCTTTTTGGCAGGTCGGCAGATGGTCGCTTAAAAAAAATAATAATAAAAAACACAAAATAAATGGCCAGCCTGGTGGGGTAAAGGATGGGAGGAAAGGAGTAGCTCAGCTCTGCGGGGCGGTTGTTTTAGCTTTATATAAATCCCATGGTAGGAGTTTGCTGCTTACAAATCCCCGGCATTCCCCACGCAGCCTCTTATCTGTCCCCTTGGGCTGCCCACGCGCTGGCAGCTGTGCTGATACCAGATTTCTTTGGAAATCGGCAGGAATTGGGGCTCCAGGAATTGGGGTATCAGCAGAATTTCCCCTTGCATGTGGGGGAAGTGGTTTGTCAGTGAGCCCCAGCATTTGGGTCATGCTGTAAGGCTGGGCTGAATCGCTGTGAGGACCACGACTTCAGGTTTTCCCATATTTTCTCAGCTTTTGTGGGGTCTTTAAGGGCTGGCATGTTCCCAACAGCTCCTCTCTGGGCAGAACCAACTTTTGTTTTAGCACTAAACCTATTGCTGGGCCCTGAGAGGCAGAGCTTAGCATGTGGTATGAGCACATCATCATCCCACCCAGCCCCAGCTGGGCGCAGTGGCAGTATGAGTAGGATGCTTGGGACCTCAGCTGATGGGGTTTGGGACATCTCCAGGGGTGGCATTCTCACAACCTTGCTGTGCAGCTTGTTCTGGGCTTAGACCACCCTTACAGTAAAAAAGAAGCATTTTCTGGCATGTAAATGGAATTTCCTGGACTTCAGCTTGTGCCCATTTCCTCCTGTGTCTCTGAGAAGAGCCTGGCTCTGCCTTTTTTACCCCCATCAGGTGCTTACAGACATCAGTAGGAACCTCCTGAGCCTCCACTTCTCCAGGCTCTCAGCCCCGGCTCCTCCGGCCTCTTCCCATAAAGACAACCACCCCGAGCCCTAAATCAGCCTCGTGGCCCATCACGGTGCTCATGCCTCTCCTGCACTGGGGAGCCTAGGACAACAGCTGAGTTGTTCACTAAAGCCAAAAGCTCACTAAAGCCACAATAAAACACCCGCCCTTGCCCCTCGATCACTGGGCCCGTTGCCTCGTCATTAAAGGCCGGCCAGGCCCAACGTCCCTCTGTGAGCCCCCGCTGACTGCTCCCATCACCTCCATGTCCTTCAGGTGTCGAAATTGTGCCCAGGATTAGCTCCTCCAGCACCTTCAAGCTCCCCAGTGCCCCTTCCATAAAGGAAGGAGTAACATTTGCTCTGTTCCAGGCCTCAGAAACCTCTCTGATCACCGTGACCTTCCCGAGATTACCAAGAGCGGCCTCCCTGTGGCTCCTGTAGCACCCATGGGTGCCTCCCCTCAGGTCCCAGGGACTCGTACATACCCACATCCCTCCCCAGACCCAAATCCACGTGAATTTTGGCTACCCAAGCCTCATCCCTGGATGTTTATACATTGTCCCTGTCCCCTGCAAGCAGGAGGTGCAGCGCAGCATCTCCCCTCAGCTCCTCGACCACCTGCAGCAGGAGGACGCTGTAGGTGCTCTCCAGAGACCTCCAGGATGGCTGGCGCCCTGTCACAGCATCCCTTCAAGGGACTAACATCCTTCATGAGGAAAAGACCTGCAAATACGGGCTTATTCAGGTTGTGTGAGCGCCTCATCTGCTTCTCCCTGGAAGAAACTCCCAGCAAAACCCTGCTGAGCCCGACCAGGAGGCCGAGCCCCCAGCAGCATCTCCTCAGGCTCCTTCCATTTAAAGATGCTCCTGGGCAGTGCCTCACAGAGGATCCCACCCGAATTACCCTGTCTGGGAGAGCAGCACACAGGGATCGGCACCCTCCGACCACACAGCGCCTCGCCCTCGCCGGGCGGCTAAGAAAAGCCTCACCTAAAACCCAGCGAAATGCTCTTTCCTTCCACAAACAGTTTGACTTTCCACGTACGTGCGTCTGCAGTCTGGGTTTCAAAGCACGTGTTTGTTGCACTAATATTGAATGAAAAGGGAAAGGAAAAAAAATAATAAAAAAAAAAAAAGGGTGGAAAATTGGAGCTAGACGGGCTGAAAGGGCTCCAAGGGAAGTCTGCAGCAGCCGTGCGGTTAGGGAAAGTCGCAGGGCCCGCTGACGGGCTAACTGGAAACAGGCTTAAAAAAGGAAAGGCTGGGGAAGAAACGTTTCCATGCTGTCAGGAGATGTTGATGCGGAGCCATCCCAGCTTTACCAGCCTGGGCTCGGCGATTACGACACGTTTGAGCCCCTTCCAGCCAGCGAGCCGGGGCAGTCGGGCTCACGCAGGCTGTGGTTTTGCAGCTTTCTCCCATCCCAGCCCCTCGGAGCTGGTGGGGCAGCCCCAGGCTGTGAGGTGTCCCCGGCACGTCTCACAGCAGTGTGCTGTCACCTGTGTGGGACACACACCCCCCTTGTTCTTATAACAGGGGCTTTTCTGAGCCTGCCTGAGAGGCTGGAGGAGATGCAGCCTGCTCCCGGGGTGTCCTGACCTCAGGCTCCCCGTGCAGGTGCAAAGTGCTCCCATTTACCACCCAGGGGAACAATCACTGGTGGTGGGCAGGGATTTCCCATTATAGAAAAGTTTAATCTGGGTGGAGAGGAAATAATTAATTCCCCAAGGTGTCTGGCTGGGGGATAACGAGGGGCTGCCTTCAAGCGAGGAGCCTGCTCCCCAAACCCACCAGATCCCTGCCCTCTCCGGCAGCATGGGGCTCGCAGCCAGGGCCATCAGGGTTTTGCAAGCTCATCGTGGCCTCTGTCACCCCCTCGTGATGGGACAGTGATGCCAAACCTCACTTGGGACAGAGCACCCGAACTGGGGGCTGCGGGGGGCCGGTTGCAGCTTTGTGCAGCCCAGCCCCATCCAGCTGTGGTGGCGGAGACGTTTGGCAGTGCCTTCACTGCCGGGCTCAGCAGTGTCCCCGAGCTATTTTTATTTGCCTGCCTGCCAGCCGAGGGCTCTGCAAATGGCTCTGTAACGTAAGGCTGGCACCAGCACCCTCAGGCTCTGGATCTGCCCTTGGATCCCCACGCACACCCTGCGTTTTGGGGTCCTGGCATGGGCTGGAGCCCCAGCGCAGTCTCCTGGCAGCTGCAGGACCCCGGCACCCCACAGCACGTGGCTTGCGGGACTGCCAGGGGAAGGTTTATTTAGGGCTTGATGCTAAAAACCAGTGCCTGACACAACCAGGGCTCTGCCATGCATTATTTCAGGTGTGTTGAGGTGCTCTGCCCCCTCCCTGACTCCCCACTTTCTCTTTGAAGCCCCTATAGTCCTCTATTCCCCCCCCAGCTTTCAGCAAAAACCAAAATCTCTGGCTGTAAGGACCATAGTGAGAGCCCACCACGTGCACACGGATGCCATAAATCCATACAGGTTCTATCTCTACAGCTATAGATCCCCCCATTGGCAGTGTCTGCAGCCTTACAAAGGCCAATCCTCTGCGCATCCCAGCAAGGCACCTGGTGGTGAGGGCTCACACAGGTATATCCTGGACCCACGCTGTCTAATTTGGGGGTGAGCAGCCCTCTCCCTGCAGCAAGCAGTGGGAGATGCCCCCGGCTCTGCCCCTGCTTAGGAAGGAGCCGAAAGCCAGGCGCAGGCAGAGCAGGGCCTGATGCTGCACCCGTGGGCAGCGCTTACAGGGTGGGTGCCTGCAGGAGCAAAGCAGCATTTCCCTTCTTTCCTCTAAAAAAAACTGCTGCTCTATCTCCTTTGGAGGACAACTTGTCCAGCTCAGACAGATATCCCACTTTTGTACAGAGAACAGATTTTTGACTAGGTTTAATGAGATAAAAGACCATCCTGGCAGCTTAGCCCCTGCTTTTTTTGAAGCCACTGCCACTTCCAGCCCTGCGCAGGGGCTCCCTATGCAGCATCACCCCGCGGTGGGGTGGGTGTCCCCATCCCTGTCCCCCTGCTTGGCTTCAGGCAAGCTCGAGGCCTCGCAGCCATCCCAAAAAGTGCTTCCAGCCCCGTGCAAGCTCTCCCTCCTCTCCTGCGAGAGCTCCAGGCCGGGCTCAGCAGAGGGAGCCACAGACTGTGCGTGCCTGGCTGCGGCCAGGGTGCTGCCACCCAGCCAGGTCCTCCTGCCCTGTTGCTCCTCGGGGAGCCGAAGAACAGGATCTTTACAACCAGCTATTGCTCCCACTGTTGCTGCTTTCCTACAAAACCCTTTCCTGTCTGAGTTTCTTTTTTCCTCCATCCTCATTTTTCTCATATGGTAGCAGTCGCTGCACCCCCAGTTCACCCCCCCAGTGACAAGCACTGGGGACGATGGGAGCAGGAGGGTCCCGGCCAGGTGTGCAGGGACCTCAGGTGTGCACAGCCCCAGGCTGACACCCCCACGGAGCTCGGATTCAGGTTCCCATGTGAAGGGTTGACACAGGGCTAAGGCTGTGACCCTGCATAACCTGAAAAGTAGAGATGCTGCAGGCCCTAAAATCATCCCATGGGTAAATCACAACAGTGACACCAACAGGGCAGGTGTTTGAGGCAAATTTTTTGTCTCCTGATACTTAGCATACCCACAGACCCCAAAACTGGTGATTTTTATGGCTAGAGCAGGAGGAGCGTGCTATGGCTGAGCTCTGCCTCCCGCAGCAGGTAAAAGCCACAGGTCCTTTGTACCACTGGTTTTAATGTACACATAACACCCCAGGACCTTAGTCCCTGGCTGAAAGGGTTTTGGACGTGCGTGGGTGATGGGCAGGAGGGTGGGAAGAGCCTCTGGGCAACCTCAGGTGCCTCCCTGGTGCAGAGGGGACAAAGCCAGACAGCCCTGCTGCTCCTTTACTCATGAAGCCCCGCAGGAATCGCTGCCTCGCTGGCATTAGGACACCCCAGGGAAAAGAAGCAAGACTCTAATTTGTCTTAGCACTTTTAAAATAATTTAATAAATCGGCCTGTGGAGCTGGAGGACCCATAGAGCAGGGTTTTAACTTTTGCTTTCCTGTTGCAACTGGAGCAGGGGTGCAGAGAGGTGAGGCAGTGGGCACGCTCTGCCTCCCCTGCAACAACTCCACCACCAAGCACACAGCAAAAGCTGTTAGAAAAAATAATCCTTGCTATGCTATTCTTTGGGTTATTTCAGCCAAATTTGGTTTGAATACCACGCACAATGATTTATTTGATGTCCCTCTTCCCAGCCCAGACCCAGGCTTATTAAAAAGGGCTTTAATCTTTTATACCCTCTTGATTACCAAACCATGACTGCAACTTTAAATACAACTGGAAGGCAAGCTTCTCATAAAGGTTATTTCTGAGAGTTCAGCAGAAGGGCTTAGCTAAAGCTCAAAGGGCAGAGCTGACTGCGGAGTCTTTCCCAACACCGATAACTCGATAGAGACAGCGGGGGCAGAAACCAGAGGCCAGGTAATGAGCAATTTGAGCTCATTAAGCAACCACGGGGCTGCTGGAAGGTTGCGATGGCTACATAAAGCCTCGAGGATTATCAGGGCCCTCAACTGCAGCCACTCAATCACTAGGAAGAGAGATTTTTGGCTAGGAAGAGCATCTTCTGGCTCCACATCTCCCATCCGCAGGCAGCAGCATCCACTGCTCACCACCAAGCTTGGTCACCAGCAGCTGCTGGTTGCACACAAGAGGATGCTTTGAGGAAGAAATATTTGGACTTGTAGATTTTCTACTTTCTCTTACAAAGCACAGTTGGCTTGAGAGCATGAAGGCAGCACAAGGCCCGACCCCATGCAGTGCTGGGCACGAGCTGCACTGGAGCCCAGAGGATGCATTTGGACAGGAGGCTGGGATATGTAAGGACACCCTGACATGACAAGGAGCTCTTAGCTCTTTGCTGGAGGGGCTGATTGCCTCCTGGAGGAGAAAAGTTACCTGAACCACAGCAAAAACCTGCACCTGAAAGCAAAAGGCAAAGTGAGAGGACCCAGGAGCCAGGACAGTGAATCCCTGAGGAGTCACAGCTGTGTCACGTGAAGAAGAGATGAATGAAGACACTGGAAAGAAAATCAAGGTGAAAGAGCAAGCACAAAGGAGCTGCTTGTATAGGTGGCAATCAAGAAGTACCTGAGAAGCAACCATTTCCTGAAGGTTAGCACTAAAAGTTATCAGGAAATAAATGCAGCCTGTGCTAAAAGAGATGGGATCTCCTGGGGTGGGGTGGTTTAGGGACAGGAGTTTGTCATTCTCCTAACAGAGCTTGGGTCTTTTACAGTTTTGGGTCTTAGCCGTCTCATCCACTCTCACCGGGTTTTTTGAGCTGTAAACACTTCCAAGCTGAGTATTTTTTCACCTCAAACAGATTTTTTCACATGATTACAAAAACAGGGAGGTTCCTTTTGAATCCCACACCTAAAAAAAAAAAAAAAAGGAGGAGGCAGGGAATAGAAGACTTCTTGCAGAAGTGCCTGTTTTGGCAGAAAGGCCGTTTCCCACCGTATTTCCCATCATAATCACCAGCTTTAACATACAGCCGTGAGAAAAGCAGAAGCAGCTCAGCTTTACAACAAAGACAATTCAGAAAAGCGCTCCGAGGCTTCCCAGGAGAGCCATGTCCAAACAGAACAGCCCATTTAGAAAACACACACGAGACCGGAGGGGGCTTCCATTCATTATTCCTCGTCCGTTTGTGACTGCCACGAAGCTCACCCACACAGCGTGCTGCGCCCAGCACATTCCCCATCCCTGCCTGCAGCCCCAAAACTTCTCTGGCTGCCTTTTCCCCAGCCTGGCCGGTTTCATCTTGTCCCTTGACACAGATCCATAGGTAAGAGATGAGCAAAGTGACTGCTAACTCTTACACAGCCATTTCATTTCTTCTGCCTCTCGTTTTCTCATCCAGGCTGCAGATGAGCCCAAGAAGTGTTCCCCTCTGGAGGCAGCCAGCTTTTAGGACTCATTCACATGTCGGTGCAGCCACAGCTCTGACTGCAGCAGACACCATCTCACCCCTTGAAACTGCCTGGCAATGTAAAAGAGCAAGAGTTAAGCTTGAAGAGACCTCAGAAGGACACTTGGGAGCAACCCCTACTTCCCCCTTTCCTTGCTCCAAGATATTTGCTGCTTCCTATGACACTGAAGATGAGAACAAGTAAAAGTTGCACCAATCTTGATGGAGATTTTTTTTTTTGGTGCCCTGCCAGCAAGCAGGGACAAATGCTGCTTCAGAAGAGGAGCAACCGAGCATCTCATCACAGGGCTGGAGCACGTGCAAGCCCAAAAATCTCCCCCACCCACTTCCTCACATGATGCCATCACCTTTCAGAGCCACCAAGGACGCTACCACTCCAAAGGATAATACTGTGCTTTAATGTTTTAGAGACAACAAACGTGATACAGGAGTAGGCTGTACGTACTATACATATATACACACTAGTTGTAGTTAAAGCTCATGTGTTTGACCAATATTAACGTTCCCAAAAAATGCACCAAGTCTTACAACAAATATGTGAACAAAATCCAAGGCCACGAGTAGAGAGGTATGTTTTAAGGACTACAGGTCACGTGGAAATTAAAAAAAAAAAAAAACAGCGGTGGTGCAATATGAACTTTATCCTGAATAGAGATAAGTGGTTAAAACACAAACTTTTCACTACCTCAGGAGTAAGAACGTGGTTTACAGAGACTCAGTTTTCAAGCAACTAAAGCGAGCAGAGGGAAACAGATGTGTGCACCTCTTTGGTCCTCAAATTCACCTCCCAGATGTTGAGCTAAAAAGGAGCTTTACTCTGAACTTCAGGCAAGAAGGACTTAAGGCTTTTCAGCTGAATATTTGAAACCAAGACTGAAAAGTGGCAATAACAGCTCTCAATCATTTAAGGAGAACTAAAACTGTAGAGTTAGTGTATTTTATAAGTGTGCAACACTTGTTCGTGCTAGCAGACAAGCTTCTGTAGCACCTAACCCAACAGAATCCAAGATAGAGAATATTATAAAACATTTTTTCCAATAACCCTGTGAAGATGGCCAAGGTAAAGCTACTATATTAAACACAGGAGGTTATTGGCAAGAAGAGAGGGTAGTTCCAGTAATAAACTGGTGTGTTTGTGTTGTTTTAAGCCTGTCTTATTCCTGCTCTTTAAAGTTCTTTAGGCTCAATGGAAATTCGACCTGGCTTGATTTTCATTGTTTCCCCCAGAAGGGTTGTGTGACAGGCAGGAATGCACACAAGTTGGTAAGACACAGCTTGCCAGACAAGGAGCTGCCTTTTAGGTTTAGCACAGAGAACATCTTGGATTGATATTCAGCATAGCTAGTGTGACTATGGGAACCTGCGCTGTGGGCATCTGACACCCTGGCTGACATTTCCTTTGTTAAGTTTTGCCTCCTGTGCTTGGTTTGAGAAGGGTGGTTTCCATTTGTGCATCATCTTTTCCCAATTAAGAGTTACAAAACTCCCATTAAAATTGTAACAAAGTAGAAGAAGTTCAGCCAAGTCCAGCTGACCGAAACTTTTTGTACCAATACTGCCACATACAGAGGTTGCCACATAGACAGAAAACTGTGGTTTAATTCATTTTGATGGCCATGGAAATGCTTTTCTCAATTGCTCTTATGAAATACGTTGTCATTTCAGTTTACCTTGCCCTGGAATGACCTGCCAACAGGCAGAAGTACAATGTGCTGCGTTCAGGATTTCAGTGCCCACCTTTGGTCCAACGTAGAAGAGATGCAAGTCTTGAAATGCTTGAAAAAAAATCTTCATTTTCAGATCAGACTAGATCTAGTTTCTTAGTCTAGCTCATGGAAATCCAAGAAGGAAAACTCAAGACAAATATTAAAAAACTCTTTGGATATCTTAGCTCTTTGCAGACAGACTCTGGGTTCCCCACCCACCCACCCCATTAAAATTTGCTTAAAAATAGTAAGAAATCGACAGTTCAAGTGGTGAGACCTTCTGAGGCACAGAGAAAAAGGTGCATAAATATAGAGAGATAAAACGCTGTTCCAAATCACTTAGGAGGTAATTCCCTGCATGTTAAGAGGGTAGGAAAAGTGTGTTTTAAATTCTCAAACAAATTTAACAAAAAAAAAAAAAGAGGGTTAATACTAGCGAGAATATAAAACACCACCAGAGGTAACATCTCAAAGAGGTAAAACACATATCCAGATACTGAAACAGCCACTGCAGGACTTGTAATAAAGTATAGCCAGAGACAATTCAGGACCATCCTCTTCAGCAGAGATAAAAGTATCTGCAGCATGTAAGTGGTCCTACAAGGATCCACAGCCTTGCAATTGTTTCCTGTGCTGCACCATGTTTATTCTACTAACAGAACAATTTCATAAATATCCATATTTCACTCCCAAACCATGCTTTTCTCCTAGCAGCAGTATATTCTGCTCTGTAGATGGAGAAAAAGCATTTTCAAAACCCTATTTGTAGCCTGTAATTCTGTGATATCAGCATCATCGGAAATCCAGGAGGAGCCTACCTCATCATTACACTTCTCATTTGCCATCAGAAGTCTTTTACTGAACAAAGACTATGACAACAATTCACAACAATTTAGTTTAAGAGTGAGACGTAGGAACAAGTAAGAACAGACAGTGACACTGGACAGAACAATCTCCAGAGTGCATTTAGAGAAAAACAGTTTCAGCTCCTGATGAGTGTCAAGAATTCTTCACGGGTCTTTGGATCTTCCCGGAATACCCCCAACATTGTGCTGGTTACTGTTTTACTGTTCATTTTCTGTACCCCACGCATTACCATACACATGTGCCTAGAAGAAACGAGAGGAAGGTCAATAAATCAGACATACTCTGCAGAAGTCATGCCATGAAGACAACAGATGATTCTTACAGGGTCAAATTAAATATGGTGGAAGTAAAAACCTCCATATCCAGCATGGTGATTTGTCAGAATCAATGGATCTCAGTTGTTCTCCAGAGAAAATCAAGTTCTCAGCTCCTGAGCGCTGTCTTCTCTCCTTAGACCCTTACAAAATCCCAATTTTTCCAGCGTGATCACAAGGACGTGCCTGTTGCTAGACTCAAGCTCTGCTCTAGGGGGTGCATTGTAGGCAGGACATGGATCCAGTGCAACTGGGACAGCTGACCACATTCCCAGTTGTCACATCTCCACAATGCTTAAGGCAAGCCCCCACTTCAAACAGCTCCAACCCACCAGGCCATTTCACCGAGCAGGCTGAGATCCCTCCTGCCTACCTGCACTCTGAGAAGCACGGCACACAGCTGCAGCAGCTGGAGAGCCAAAAGGCAGCACAGCTGGAATCTCCCCCAGCCCAGAAGAGCTCAGAGCAACTTACGTAGCTTCGATAACCACTCCGACTCCAGCGGGCTGTAAGGCTTCTGTGATGGCTATTGCGATTTGTTTGGTAAGGCGCTCCTGGACTGAAAGGAGAGCAGGGAGGTCAGAACCACTGTTAAATCTGACTAGCTTGAATGCATCATCATCATCATCATCTACACATCACAGAAAGGATGGCATCAAAATACTGCATCCTCATTTCCAAGTGTGCCTGTCCCCTCCGCTTCCTGCCCAAGATCTGGTCTTCCTAAATTAGTTTTGTTAGCAACAAACCCTAGCTTATATTTTGTATCCTGAAACAGACCTTTGATTTGCTTGTTTATACTGGGGGTTTTCCATTACACATGTTTGCAGGAATTTGCATTACCGTGACTTGTTATAATAGGTCTTGCATTTCTCATTGTGTGGTTAGAGTTTCTTGCTTTCCTCTATTCTTTCATTTTTTACATATTTATTCACTAGCTTTACCGCTGCATTATCCACTCCCTACACACCAAATTTATTTTTGAGGGAAGGTAATTGAGATTAAAAAAAAAAGAGCAAATTAAGGGAATCTATTGTCCTCCAGAGCTTTACTTCCTGCAGCTATTTCCCAGTCTCACACCTAATGGTCACTGGCACTTCTGTTGCCATGAGCAGACCAAATTTAACTGCAGGACAGTGAGAGCAGGCTGAGCCTGACCCAAGGCATGGAGCAACTCCTGCAGCTTCCTCTGCGTCTCAGGGGACAGCTGCCATATTATGGGCTGCCTGCTGTCGGCTCATCTCCTCAGAGCACGAAGGCATCTCAAATTATCTGTGGAGGAGTTCATATCCAGCAGCAGCCAGCTAGTTCAGTTATCCCTGGCAGCTCTATCTTACGGCACATTTATCCTCTGAACCAGTTACTGCCTCCATCCATTTTCATAGGCACGTTTTACCCCTCAAGGGAAATGCAGAGGCAAAATAAGTTGACAGATGAGAAACACCTTTTCAAGAACAGTTTTTCTTCACACACTTAAGAACTGGTACAGCTCTAGTCCACCTATAATTATAGGTACCTTAAGCTAGCTAGCAAAGGACTGTACAAGCAACAAAAAAAAAATCCAGATTTATCTGTTTACCTTGTAATCTTCTACTGTATATTTCCACAATCCTAGAAGAGAAAGGAAAAAGACAATTTGTTTTAGTTATTCCTATATGACCATGGCCTGACCTTCACAATTACTTTGCACTACCAAGCAAGACCATTGTATTGATCCACATCCTTCCTGGAAGTCCAGGTGATGGTTGGCATGGCTCCAGGGCTTCCCTTACCACATCACTGTTTTTAGTGACAGGTTCCCCATATCTGCCACCTCACAAGCTATTTTAGGGGCAACCCTGTCACTTCTCGGAGCATCTGCTGTTTGGCTGTTACTTTTGGAGTATTTGTACCATGACCCACCTGCATCACACATTTCCAAGGGAATCCATCCCCACTGACTCCCTGAAGGCTAATCCTTGAACTGAGGTCAGATTACCTTCTTTTGCTTCAGTTTAAACCAAATTCTGCTTTAAGGACAGTTCAGATACTCAGATTCCCAGAAGGCTACTAAAGCAAGAAACGTTCTAGATTCTTGCATTTAACCACAGATTTAACAATGAGAAATGACTGTTTTATGCAAAAGATACTCTCCACCCACATATCTAACAAACCTTCACATTTCAGTGCAAAGGATCACCATAGTGCCCTTCTCTAAGGTGACCTCAAATTCAAGCCATTTGTGGAGCAATTCAAGTGATGGTTTTGATCATCTGTCACCACAGTACTGAAATTCACACATTTAAGAAAATTTCCTATAGCTGTAACTCAGTGGGTTATTCGTGCAGACCTAAAATGCTTAATTACACATCAAGTGGCCATGTTAAGAAGTTGCTATAGAAAGCTTCAATACCCATCTGGTCAGACTAGACAAAAAACAGATGCTGGCTGGCAGCCTGAGGCATTAGTTACAAGAAACATTTCTGACAATGAGACTTGCCTGCTGTTTTGGAGAGAGAATTATATGCAGAAACTTCTCTCCAGAAATCAAATGGTTGTGTTATAGCTATTTTAAACAAAGCAATCCAATATTTAGATTAAATATATGGATAGGAAAAAGTTGATGCTGAGGGTTTTTTTTTTTTAGATTGTTATTATATATTACAAGTCCCATAAGCGTGCTTGTGTAAAAACAGCATTAATATTTTCAAGCCTGAGCTTAAAATCCAAGGAAAAAATGTTTGTTTACCGAATACAGGTCATGACAACTCCAGAAACACACCACATTAGACTAATCCTATTACGAAAGATTAGGCGCACAGTACCAACAGCCTCACAAATCTTTGTTCGAACACTAGTTGCATTATATAGGGCAAGAAAGAGAAGCACTATTTGGCCCACCAATCTCTTCATGGTAAGCACTCAAAAGCAAGCACGGACTGAGAACATTTTGTTATACAAGAACCTAATCTTTTCATTATTGTAGCGTATGGAAGTTTTACTCTAGCCTGAGAGAGGCGAGATTTAACCTTTAAAGCACAACGCAGGAAGCCTTGCACATATCCAAGCATACTCCTATACTGAGAATAAAGAGAGGGAAAATTGTACGCTTTTAGCACCACGTTGCCAGCTGCATTAAGCAGCATTCAAGACAGTTTTGAGCTCCTTTCTAAACCAGCAATTGAGAGGTAATTGCAGACCAGAGCAAGCACAAATCAACTGATGTGTGTTTCAACTGTGATCCTAAAGCCCTTCAGAAACGAAGGCATAATCCCTTCAGGAACGATGGCCACCTTCAGAACCCCAGCTTCAAAAAAATCCTTAAAAAAAAAATCCTCACCACTTATAGAGTTGCAGCCACACGAGTACCAGCCAACACATGACACGAGCCCTGAACGAACTGCCACACATCAGGGTGTTCCTAGCCATAAGCAGCTACAAAAGGCAATCTTCCACCCAGCAGCTGCAGTGCTGACAGTTCGAATCTCATCCTACAATATCAGGAGACGGTTGACTGCAGTCACAGTAGACGTTTGCAAAAAAATTAAGTGTTTAATGGCTTCAGACTTTTAATCAGAGCAAATTTCACTCTTGCAAGCACTGCTAGAAGATGGTCTCCCTGCAACATGAGGTTACATTACCAAAGATGCGACCTGGGCCCTTCTGCTTCCAAACCAAATTCATTGTTGTGCAAACAGGAGCACAGAACAGAGCTGACTGATTTCAAAGCACGCTACTGTCATATCCTGCACATTTCTTAACCACTAAGAAAACCCAGCAGGCGTGCAGATTTACAAGGCTAATTCTCATTAGCATTATTGGAACTACAGAAAGATTAACAGATGTGTCAGGGAAAGTGCAAGTCCTATGTGGTCTTTCTGAACTACAGACAGCTTTTTTTTTCCAAGATTCATTTGTCGAAAGACACCCTTCCACTCTGCTGCCCAATCGTCCATCTATTTAAGGGATCTGCCATCCCCTTCCTCACCAGAGTTAGGGATTATCACTTTATAACACGATTCAGTGCAACAACTGATCCAAGGGCTCAGGAAAAAGCTATTTTACATAACAAATGGATTTTTCAAGTGTATCCTAATTACTTTGTTTGTGAGGCTGAGCCTTATCTATAGAATCTGCCCCACAGCTTTCTCAGCAGGCCTGGAGTGAAAGAAAGAAATGTCAAATTTATCCTGAAGTCAGCTAACAGATTTAGATTCAATTTTTATCCAGACAACGTGTTCATTTACAGTTTGGGATTTTTGTTCTTATCGGTAAATTTACAAAGAAAGAAGTAACAGCTAGAGGTCCCTGCTGGTTTTGGTGGCCTGCCATGACTAAGGTTCTCCACTTGTTCTTCCTTCTGTAGTCCCTTGAGACACCAGAGCTTTGGATGAATGCACAGAAGTTTATGGCTCTCTCCTACAGTCAACTGTAACGTGAATTAACAGAGCTCTAATACTTGTCTGTCCTCTCCACACAAAAAAACATAATGCTGAGGATTGGTCTAAATCCAAATCCAGGACACAAAGTGTGTTGAGCTTTACAGGGGGACCAGATTAGAAAGATTAACACAGTTAGCACAGCTTGGAATCCTTTTTACAAATTAGCATCACTTTCATTACATTAACACTTACCTAGCAAGCTTGCTGAGGCCAAGTACTTGTTTGTTAGGAAGATAGCCAATATGTACCTAGACAGAGGAGAACAAGCCATTAGCAGAACCAAAAGCAGACCTTAAAATGCACATGAAACTCATGCACAGAGAATGAGATGCACACCTGCCCCAGAACTAACTCTGGAACAGTCCAGGAGTCTTAGCATGTGGGAGGAACATGCCACCATGCAAGCCTGAAAAACTGTGGAGCTAACCAAGACTGTGAATGCCTGGTGAGGTCAGTGTCCGTGTGCAGAAGAGGTTAAGGGGAGAGAAAAATCACAACTCCTCATGAGTCAAGGCTTATGTTCCAAGTCTCAGGAATGCCCCAGAACATTATTACATTTGGGTACAAAAAGAAGGCTTTATTACTCAGCACAGCACTGTTTCTCTAGAATACAGACTTTTCTTTCAAGACCTAAAGCAGATTCAGGAAAAGGGAGGGAGAGGGACTGTACTTCAGGTAAAAGTTCTGATGGCAAGTACTTTGCCACCAAAATCAGGCTGCACGTACTGATTTTACTATTTTTAATGCCACCTCACGTGTTATTGGTAATACCACAGATCACTGTATAAACTGACTTCTACTCTGCTTGAATATGGATTTGCTGAACATTCATAAAAATGGGTAACCATACTAGTTTGAAATAAGTTACAGATCAGAAAAGCGCTCAGATCTGACAGGCAAGGGAAAGGCATTTAGCTTCCTGATATTTAAAAAGCAACATGGGCTACTGAAATCAAGTGGGTTTACAATTTAACAGATTATAAACCAATTTAACAGATTATAAACCAGCATTTTATGTCACTGTACCAGAGACTTGAAAAATTAGCCAAGATACAGCAGGGAAGTATCAGTATAGGATTGTGTCTCAGTGCTTTGCCTAGAGGCCCCATCTCAGAATCCTGTATTGCTGTACCTGCAGTTAAAGGTACCACAGTGCACCTAATTACCTGGCTAACTTGCTCATTCCTATCACTTCTGTTGGGTAATCAACCCACTGACACCTGAAAAGACATGAAACATTTTAGGTAAATTAAGAGACATAACTAAAAATAAGTATTGAATCTTGCTCCCCGTACTTTCTTTGTGAAAAATTTTGATTTTATTCGAGATAGAACTGCAAACACAAGACCTACTGCTCAGTATTTGCAGCCTGTTTGATGTACCCAACAGGGGAATGGTTAGTCTGAGAATATGTAGAGGCATACCAAGTCATTTAGCAGACCATTATACGAAGCAGGACCAATTCGGTGTTTGCAGATTTCTCCAAACCACACAGGCTAAACAGCTGGACGTAAAAAGAATGCATACATTGCCACAGAAGTCACGAAGAGAATACACACAGCATGTGTAATAGAAACAGAAAGCTTCCACAGTAAAAGAAGTTACCTCGTTCTCTGGTATAAGACCAACACTGAGAAAAGAAAGCAGATGAGTTGACTCAACTGAAGCAGCAGCTGGTTTCTGTTCGGGTATTTTATTTCTTGGGAGACAGTTTACTTGGAACGTATGTGGTACTGATAAGATTTTATAGAAAACAAAAGCACCTGCTACTCTGCCCTGTGAGTACTTAATAGTAGAACATATGGATTAGACTAAGCTCCATCCTCCTCTGCTGATATGAGAATGAAGAGGCTAAGGCTTGCAGAAACAGCTACCAATTTTGAACTCTTTGAGTTTACTGGAGCTTTTGTGCTTTTTTGTTGTGTTTTTCATTGTTGGGGATAGCAGGGGAAGAATTAAGCTATTGGCACCACGATTTCAACAGCACCTGAAACACCAGCCCCTTTCACAGGAGTCCCAGCCTATGCAGTCTCCTGCTAGCCAAATTAAAACAGGGCTGCTAAACAGAATTTTGCTCTGTTCATGGGGGCTCCCGAGATGAATGTGCACCAGATAGCTCTGAGCCAGCAGCTAAATCCGTGACAGAGACAGCGTGCAGGGTGAGCTGGTTTAATATCAAGATGTCTGCCCCCAAGGCTTGCTGCTGCTTCACGAAGAAGAGCTTTGATATGAAATGTCAGAAACCATTAGATTACTTAGACCAGGAAAGGTTGAGCATTATATTTTAGGAGCTTTAAATCCAAATAAAACTCACATTAAGGAGGTCTTACTTATTTGTATTCTCTGGAGATTAACTTCTAGAATCATAGCCGTAAGCAGTAAATACTTACAGCTTTAAAAGCTTTGTAGTTCTAGCTACAAAGTCTTTTACATGTACTTCAGGTCTTTTATCGTGTATTCCCCATGTTTGCTTTGTAAGGAAGAGTTACCTTTCCAACAAATGGAACGAGGTGATGCTCACACAATGAGAACATGTCTATGTCCTTCACAATTACCATCTCATCGTGGTCTTCGTCAAAGATGGCATCATTCAGAACATCTGAAATTAAACATTTGCATTAAGAAGTTACACGCACAAGCACGGAAGGCTCCTCCAGACAGTTCTGATAAAGCTTGTGGCAAGTGCACAGCTCTCCCAGAGCTACGGATTTCAGGGTTACGACGAGGGAAGTAAGGAGTAACACCACAAGCACCCTTTGGTGCGTGTACAACCACAATTGCCACGGTGCTATCAGACTACCCATGTGTTATGCCAGAACTCAGCCTATAATATTTTATTTAACTTATAATTTGTAATAGCTAGCCATCGCAGTGGTTTCTTCAAACACTTCAACATCAGCACCACTCTCTTCCAGGAAGCTCTGTGCCCTGGAAGCGTTTCACCCTGAGGCACACCAACCAGCAGCTGTTGAGGCTGTTCAGTACAGAGATCTGCAGCCACAGATCAGAGAGACATTTGCTGTCTCACACTGAAACAGGCACACAGAAGTACATCCCATCTGAATCCCGCATCTCAGACTTAACAGAATTAATGTGGAAAAACCCATAAAGATAAGAGGAAGAGACAGCTCAGGAAGAAAAGGACCATATAGCATGGGACTCTGCTAGTCCCAGAGCTCAGCAAAACAGCCCCTTGGTTGATTTTCCGTATTTAGCAGTCCCCTGACGTGTCCCGAGGCAATCCTGATGCAGGGTAGAGCAGATTACTGCGGTCTCCACAAAAAACTACAGCAAGCTGGACCACGTTTGGAGAACTTAAAAGCAGAACAAGGTAAGAGAGGGAGCCTTTTGAAGGGCGAGAGGGAACAGCTGTAAAGAAGAGATGATACGGAGAGAAAAAGAACAGCAAGAGAGAACTAGCTGGGCAGGAGGGCTGACAGCAGCACATGAAACTCTGCGAGGAAGTTCGCTTGAAGCCACACAGACTGCTTGGAGGTACTTCCAGGAACCACAGCAGGGTACACCACGGCCCGATGGGGTGCTCAGGGACTGCCCGGCTCCATGCACCGTGCAGCCCGGCACCTGCAGTGATGATTACACAAATCTAATAGTTGTGTCTGCTCCCCCTGACATGTACGCACACCTAATGGCCACCATCTGCTGCCGATAACGTCTCATCATCGCGGAGCATTTTAATTTCCTGCTCGCTATCAGCACTACACAGGTAACCCTGGAAACTGTGCGCAAGATGTTCTGCCTGCAACGCACGTCCTTTCCCGAGAAGGGCTGGCAACCTGCGAAACAACGAGGCTGAACCCCAGAAGGTTTTCGATCAGGTCAGAGAACAGGGATGGAGGGCACGAAAGGGGCCAGGAAACAAGGCTGTGAAGGCACACAATTTTGTCCTTTAAATTTTAGGGTCCAGCTTGCACCGGACACCGCTGGAGAGATTTTTGATTACGTGGGAAGCACCGTGCAAGTTGTATTACTATGAATTCAGCCAGAAAAAGCCAGAATTTGGAACAGAGCAGGACACGGGGGAGACAGAGCAGCAGTCGAAGTTCTCGGCTCCTCCACGCAGCACTCCGCAGGTGTGCCATTTCCAGAGCTGAAAGGCAAACAGTGGTTTCACAAAGCCTGCTACTACGCCCCGCATTATTAAAACAAAATCCAAACAGACCCGAGAAGAGTCTCTAGAGCGACTGCTGCTGTTATTAGACCACCAGCAGCACATCAGAGCCCGATGCTAGATACAGAATTACATCAGCACACTGGTGGAGAATCAGAAGTAGCCACATTCTTGTTGCAAGCCACAGGAACGTGTGGCAGCAGAAGGTCAAAACCTCAGCAGAAGGAATTTCAACGTGGAAGAGCCTCAAATATATACACATGCATTTATACATGTGCATTTACACACTCATCTGTAAAATATATGAATGGATCCTTACAGACTTCATCTAAGGAACCACAATCTACTGTGCTGAAGAGCCGTGTTTTATTATGGAGACAGCTGGTAGCCCTATTATAGGGCTGGGGAAAAGAAGGTTGAGATGGGAAAAGAAGGTTGAGTCCTGCAAAGTATCCCACAAACAACTTCAGGAACAAAATGCATCCCTCCCATGGCTAAAGCAACTAACCAGGAACACAAAGGCCACCCATCCTGTTGCATATCTTCTCTGTAGCTGCTCTGAGCCATAGCAGTTTGGGTAATGCCTCCTCTCAAAGGAAGTTTTAGAAGCTTTTAGAAGCATGGAGGCAATTCGATCTTTGTCAAGAAGAGGAGCACAGAGCTGTGGGGTATTTCACACTTATTTATGCACATCTTAACAATTTTACACCCCAGATTTTTGGAACATTAGTAGCAAGTAGCAGCTAGGTGGAGGATACCTGCTCAGCTGCGAGATGTCTGCAGCTGTGCCCACAGCAAGCTGTGCTGATTTTAACAGTCAGCAGCAGTTATTAACAGCTTGGGAAGGTGGGAACCCATCAAGGAAGAAAGGAGCTTAGTGCTGGCTCTCCACTACCTCCTCACAGCTGCCAGGCCATACAGGGAGACAAGGGCAAAGCAAGGGCTGGGACAGAAGGCAGATACCTGACTACTTGCTATGGTGTTAGGACACAGCTCCAGTCACCCTACCCTGCTCGAGTCCCTCCTGCTCACACTTTGCAAGCTTCTCCTCCTGAAAAATAAGCAGAGCACAAAGCCGGTGTCTGTATCTTCTCCCATCCCCACCCCAACATGAAACCCTTTCAAATCCAAGCCTTAAATCACCAACAAGCGAGGCAGGAGTAGCTGTGACAAGACACCACGCTAGGTCCTGCTGCAGCACTTGCCTGCAGTAATTACCCAGGAGAGACTTGCTTGGCAAAGACTCAAACGCTTTGCAGAGAGGCAATGCCATTTTGTCTAACTTCGCCTTTTATTTTCTCTAGTCATTCAATTTGCAGTAGCATCAAACAAGGCCTCAACGAGCTTAGCCCGGAGCCTGCAGCACATGTTCCAGAGAGTGTAACAGAGCTCACAGGGCAGAAGGGGAAACAGGGCCTCGGATTAACCAGTCCAGAAGCAAAGCTGGGATCAATTTTGTACCTCTTTGCCTCTTCTTTCATTCTACCTAGGCCACAGCACCTCCTTCAGCAGCTGGATTTCAGCTTCCTCTTGGCTTCCTCATTTGGAGCCCCCAGAAACTTTTACTCCAGCCCCAGACTTTTCCTGGCCACTCATGCCAGGACCCACATGTTCTGCAGTAAGAGGACGGGACTCACATCCCCTCTGCTTGCAGCATTGGCCTGTTCAGAGCCTCTCAACCTCTGAGCAAGGGGAGGCACAAAGCAACCTCCCTGTAAGCTAAAGGAGCCTGCAAATAACACTGCTTGTGCTCCCTGCCACCCCAGGAAAGCTGAGGGAGCTCGCTGCCTAAGCCTAGACGCACCACGTTAAGGAAATGCTAAGATCTGGATAAAAACACATGGCTGGGAGGAAGGGAACACGAACAAACATGAAATGTTTAGCGGGGGATGATCTCTAGATTGTTCCAGCTGAGGTTTCTTTCAGCCCAGAGTTCAAGTCCTGTTGCAGAAACTTCAGCAGGCTGTTAAGAACTAAACAGTCGCTTTTGCTGCAAGTTAACTCCTGAAACAAAACTGAATTAGTTTTCCCCCTTTATCTTCAAAAAGAGTTGATAAAAGCAGAAATCGGAATTGGATGAAGGCAGAACGAGAAAGACCTTTCGGGATTTTGCGTCAGAGCTAAGCAAAAAAGACCTGTTGCTATAGAAACTATTTGCATGGCTTTAATGTGACACAGGAAAGCAGAAGCACCTCTGGCAACCAGAGAGAGCCCACCCCGCAGCTGGCTTGGGAGGTGAAGGGAATGAGGGATGACAGCGCTCCGCAGAGCAGCACTGCTTCGGCTTCACAGCACCTGGTGTCTGCTTCTGGCTCTGAGACAAAACAACTGAGATGCTCGCAGGTTGTTCTCGTGATGAGCTGCTTCTCTCTAGAAAAGAGGCAGATCGAGGGTTGTTTGCTGTCAAGAGGATGGAGTCACTCTCACATGCACTGATACTGTCCCATGAGCTCACCCATCCTGATGGGGACATGAGAAAACCAAACCACAGGCAGAGCTCAGGCTCCTTCTGCACTGCCAGGAGCAGAAAACAGCCTGCACAACACCTGGTGTGACCTAGGAACAGGCAGGGAGCAGGAGGGTGCTCCAAAACTGCAGTGTGATGAGCCAGAGACCAGACCAACAGCTTGCTGAGGTGGAAAACTCAGCTCAGGTACACTACGAGATACCTTTGGCTGGCTTGCTTGGGAAGAAGTTCCTCTTCATCCAAGGAGAGATGTAACAGAGCAGGAAGCCTGAGCTAACAGCCAAATGCGTGGCAGGGAAGCCAGGAGGCTACAGGGTCTGAACCAAATCTGGAAGAAAACTGCTAGAAAAGCTCTCAGTTGTTGCCAAATATTAAGACAGAATCAAAACTGAAGCTTTGCATTTATTTGTGTGTTGATACTACGGAACTGTAGTTGGAAAAAATGTTGCAGACAAGCAACAAGAGAATTACTGCACTAGAAAGGTACTGGAATTTATTACACATACAGGGAGGAGACTCAGGCTACAAATATTCATACAGACTCTGTAGTCCCGCAGGAAGTTAACGGCTTCGGGATGGTCTGGGAGTGCCAATTCACAACAGAATTAGCACTTGCTTCAGGAAGCCTTGAAGCAGCCTGGAAGGAGACACAGCCTAAGCCGCAGCATGACCCTGAACAGGCAGGAGAGTTCAAAAGCTGCAGAGAAAAATTAAGGAGGCATTAGCACCACGCGGCTTCCTCACCATCGTGTACCTTCCTACCAGGAAAGAAGGGACACCAGACAGAAGAAGTTACAAGTTGATGACTAATAGTTCAGATTTCATCACTGCCACACCCGAGGGCTGGAAATAGACAACCCACTCCAGAAAGGAGCATTTTCTGCAGCAAAACTTAATTCTTCAGCCACCAGAAATCATGCATCTGGTCCAGCTCTTTTACAGCTCATTTTGTAGAGGCAAATAGAGGAAATGCAGCATTGATATTCAACTAATTTTGGCCATCATCTTTACCGATTCATTTACTTTAAGACACTTTCCACGTTGCAGTGAGATTTAAGTCCATTCCTAAGAGATCGGTTATTGCAGACTCTCAGATGAAACTCAGATTAGGCTCTAATCTGTTTCCTTTACCAACAGATTTATTAATACGAGGGAAAGCAGGGTTATGGAGATGCTCATTAAAATGCATCAGGATTTCAATAACTACTTCACTATCTCATGTCACAGAAGGTGCTGGAAGTGCCCCATCCACGCTCCTTTCTGTAATCAAAACAAATGAAAAATCAGAAGACAAAACAACGCTTTGAAAAAGCAACATGAAAAGATCAGACCTCTTCGATAGCGTACGATCCAAGAGGTTAAGATATTTAATAAACTCTTGACAAAACCCAAACAAGCTTATCCAGTTTGGTGTTGCTTGAATATTAATGGTCAGGGAGACCATCCTGGTAAGTTCACAGCAAGCTTCACCCACACAAGGGGTCGGGGTAGAGGAAAGAAACCCCCAAGAACCTTACCGTGAACAATCCTGTCTCTCCCACCCTCCAGTTTGAAGAAACAAGCCATGGCCATGCTACCAATAAGGCAGATATTTAAGTTATACATTGGACTGTCACACCTATATGAAGGAAGAGAAGAGCAGCATCTTGCTTCCACTAACAGAAACGAAAGAAACAACTCACCAGCTCTCAGCAAAGGGCAGTGCTGCTGATCAAACAGCCTTGTTTGTTTAAGGAGCTGCCTGTCTATTCCTTGGTAGGGATGCTTAGCACCTCTCACCCACAGCAAACTGAGTAGGCTTGGAAAACTCATAAGCTTATTCTGTTGCTGCATGTATGAAAATAAAACCACAGAGGGAAGAAGGTGAAGTATTAGGGTTGCATTTATTCACCCTCCACCATAAGAGGGCACAAAGTAATGAGAGGCAGTGACATACACATTGCAGCAGGTGTTAACCTACTGGTATTGGACTTCAGGTGTTGTTTGCTTTAAAACAAAAAGCTGCATAGTAGCATCAGTTAGCTTTAAGGCAAATAAAACACACATGCAGCCTTTCAAACCACACAGGTTCAGAAAGCAAAGTTATCCTCTAGTGTTTCTAATTGTCATTTCCCTATTATGTTGAAAGGACAGTGAACCTCCCAGCTTGCTTGGAAACCAGCACAGTGACCAGTGAGGCCTTTCAGCTTTTATTTTTATGTAACAACCACCATTTAATGCTTGTGCCATTCTGCTTGAAGGACTTGGGTGCGATGAGAACAAGTCGGCTTCCTTCTGCAGGCACAGGAAGCTTGCTCAGCTTGGTGCCTGATGTCTCCTACAGGACTGCACAATCAGAGCTCCTTTGGAGTTTAGTTTTTGAAGCCAGCATCCTTGACTTTCAGTGCTTCTGGAACTCACCATTTAGCAAGATCGAGTCTGAAGTCCTCAGCTTCAGCTACAAGTTGGCACAGTCCTCTGCCTTTCATTTCCACAAATTCACACACTGCATTTGCACACACTTGTGTAGCAGTGTGACATGAGGACTTCACTGAAGGACAGACAGATCTCCCAAGGTTTCATTTTTATGTGGCAGGCAATTGCCTGAAAGCTGTAAGAGTGTTCAAGGCAGCCTGCTAATAACAGCAGACTACCTTTGTTACCCAAGAGAACAGGTTACTATTTTATTATAATTTATTCCCAGAGTTAAGAAGTCAATAAATCTGACCCCGGCTCAGGAAAAAAAAGATGGTCTTGAATGCTGATGCAGAAGCACTGCATGGAATTGAAGAGTAAAACTTCTGGCATCCTGTAGTGGCTACTAATCTACACATGTCCCGGTGTGAACTGCCAGCATTTTTAGGTCAGCTCTCCAGGAGGGATTTTACTTTAAATCCCTAGAGGCATTCTCACACCTCCAAAGAAAGTTTGATGATCAGCAGTACAGAATGAGAACCAGAGTTTGATTATTAGGACTATAGAATGAGAATCACAGTAGGGCTGGGGTTGGAAGGGACCTTGGAGACCACCCAGCTCCAACCCCCTGCCATGGGCAGGGACACCACCCACTAAATCAGGTTGCCCAGGGCCTCATCTAACCTGGTCTTGAACACCTCCAGGGAGGGGGCATCCACAGCTTCCCTGGGCAATGAGATCAATACACACGAATACATTTTGTCAAGGAAAGAGCTAAGGGCAGAGGCCTTTTGTAAAGCCAGGATTAATAGGAGAACGCATCCAGAAAGAACAGTAAGAGTGATTTAGATATTTAGCAAGTAAACTCTACGAATGGCTCTGAAACAACACCGGCCAGCTGCAGAACACCGATAGCAAAGATGAATGAAGGTAAAGCAGGAACACTTACTCTGCGCTGTCAAAAACAAGCTAGGAAGTAACACGGAGTCTGGTTCTCTGCTGCTCACAGAAATCCCAGGGGAGACAGGGGACAGAACTCAGATGCCATCTTCCCTACAGCACTACTTTAAGTTAGGGGAGTATAGAAATACAAATGTGAGCAGCTGGCACTGAAGCAAAGTGACAACACCCAGGAAGGGAGACCAGATACCCAGCATATTTATGCATACCCCAAAAGTATTGATGTTCTCAGACACCCTAACAAAAAAAAGTAGGAGTTTTGTTCTTAAGAGTAAATTAATGCTCAGAAGGAAAAGCAATACCTGTGTGGTCTGCACAGAAGTCAGCAAACATCAGCTCAGCAGCTTCCCAAAGCACTCGGGGTTCCTCATATCAATTCTCCACACGTACCATCAGTTCTCCACCTCCAAGGCCACCGCAGGACAGACTGCTGCAGGGCAGGTGAGGCCATCATCCCTCACCGTACCTAAAGCTTCAGGCATCCTGACTGCACTCAAACATTCAGTGACAAGCGAGAGCACGACACCACTCATCACGAACCTCTAAGAGCAGCAGGCAGCACTCGAGGCAGTCAGGCAGCTTAGTTTTGGGACCAACCCCATCACCTCTACGTTCTCACCTCCCACAAGCAAAGCTTGTGGCCAAGCTCACCGAACACCGCAGACCTCCTCTGGCATGCTTTCAGCTTCACACCGTCCAGCCTTCAAGAGATTTCGTAAAGTGGGAATACATTTCCCACACAGGAACACAGAAGTGATGCAATAAGTTAAAATGCCATCGGAAGTGAGTTGCTTTTTCCCCTGCCCAGGGTTTTTCTACCCAGGGTAGACACCCAAGCAGACAGGATGCTGATTGTAAAGCCTGTAGCTGTACCAACCTTACTCCCTTCCCCAATTTGTTGTTGCCACTCTCCTGGCTGCACAGCCAAGCCCCATTCACACAGGCTGGGAGCTCAGCTGGGGCCACGTACCTGTTGCAGCACACCTTGCTTCTAGCCCTCTGTTTGTATAATCACCACCACAGAGCTTTTGTTTCAGAAACTTTGTATTTATTTCAGAGATTTTGTAGCAGTAAGTCTTTTTCACATCTTGTCTTCTCCCTGCTGGGGAATAGACTTGAACCCACACCTCAATATCCCACAAACCACTGTTTTAACATATGCATAGCCAGGTAGTTCCATGTGAGGGAACAAAAGCTTCAAAATAAAGCAGATAAAGGACATTTTTTCCCCTCTTTCCTCTTTTTACAATCTAGTTGCTGGTCCATTTCACAGCCTGGGCAGGCAGCCAGCTGTATGAGTACAACCAAGTGACAGCACAACCAGATGCTGCAGCAGAGACAAGCAACAGGAGCTACAGCCCCACAACTACCACCATCCCCAAAGATTTCCTAGTTTGTCTTTCAACTACAGCTCATTTCCCCTCCCATTACACTAATAAGAGCAGGAGGACTGGAAGCTGAGCATTGTGTAAGGAGATGAGTAGCTGACAAGTCAAAGGATCTGACACAGGAAAGGATGCTAGCATCACAGCTTCCTTTGAATTGCTAGGAAAGGAACAAAAAAGCAGTTCAGGAGCACAGCACCTAGCAGTGGCACTAACACTTTTTATTCTCCAGTATAACACAGCTCCCCCACGATGAGCATTCAGGGCAGGGGACTGTCCAGAACTACTCTGCTCAATGAAATGCACGAGACTGGGACAGATTAATCAGAGTCCCAAAGTATCCACTGGAGCAAAAGGAAGAAGCTACTGGAAAATTAAGGAATCAGTTTAGTTTAACTTTCCCTGTACATGAGACCCATGGCAAGGTTAAGAGAGGACTTTAGGTAGGCAGCAAACTCTCAGCACAGAAATTCACAGAGATTATCACCAAAAAGCCTCCTGACTATGACACATCCTGTGTTTCACAGCAATAAAGCAATAAGATAAAGCAACAAGTGCAGTCTCCAAGTACAGGAACTTTTTTCCAGCAGACAGAGGATCAACCTGTGAGACCCCGACAAAGCTTCATCCCAAACACCCTATGCAGCAAGGTTAAAGAAGAGGGGGATGACAGCCAGCACAGCCCCGAGCTGATCTCCAGATACAAGCCTGAAAACCAGGTTTGGCTGTAAAAGAGAAACAAAGGTCAAGGCAGAAGTGCTGCTCCTGGGGGGAGCCAGGGCATGACGTTGGCACAAATACCGCCAGCCGTGAGTAAGTTAACGCTGGAAGCTGTATGCAGTGGGATTTCAGAGAAGGCAGCAATTTTGAGAAGTGAAAGAGAAAGTAGACGAGGAAGCCAGCCTCTGAGGGGAAGCAGAGCACACACAGAGGGATGGGTTGGCAGCTCAGCCCTTTCATTCATGGACACGGTGCGGTTTTTGGGGCAGGCTCACACAGGAGCAGTGCTCTCGGGATGCTCAGCACCCTCCTGACCCGCACCCAGCCCCATGTCAGCAACAGGAACCTGCCTCTCACCAAAAGAGGAAGCAGAAGGGGGAATTCCCTGGTGTCCCAAAGCTTTTATTAGTTTGGGCTGGGTGCTACCCTTACAGGAAAGGGCAGGAGGAGCACAAACCTGAGCGCACACTGAACCCTATCTCCTCACACCTCACCCCAAAAACCACCTGAAGGTGCCAAAAGACACACTACCATCCCACAGCCGACCCCATAGGAACACAAATCCCCCAAAAAACCACCTACTCTCCCCTTCCACCCCCCGGGGCTCCTACCGGAGATGGTCTCCTGGTAGCCCTTGGTGAAGAACTGCATGGCGGTGGCCGCCCTCCAGGGCGTCTTCAGCAGCCCCTGGCGCTGCGGGTCCTCGCCCAGGGAGCGCAGGATGGAGGTGTAGGCAGCCGCCAGGCCGGGCAGGCTCAGCTCGTTGTCCTCCTCGCTGCGGGGCCGCTCTCCCCTCCAGCCCTCACCGCCGCCACCGCCGGGCAAGGAGGGGACGCGAGGCTTGGGGTCCGAGCCCAGAGGCGGGGAGGGCGACCCGTCCCGCCGCGGGTACCCGTTGTAGCTCCGTGCCGCCGCCATCAGGGGACGGATCGGGCCCCGAGCGGTGCGGGCAGGGCGCTGCGGTGGGGCTCGGCACCCCCCTGAGGGCTCAGGACCCTCCCCAAATCTCGGGGCTCGGCACCGTCCCCCCCTCCCCTGACGCGGCGCTCGCCCCTCACACGCGCGCGTTCCCGCCCGCCCGGCGCTGCCTCAGGACTCGGGAGCCGCCGCCTCGGCCGCCCGCTTTATACCGCCCGCGCCGCTGCCATTGGCTGGAGCCGCCGCGACGTCATCAGAGGGCCCTGCGATGAGCCGGACGGACTCGGAGCGCCGCGCCCCGAGGGGTTGGGGTTGGGGTTGGGATTGGGATTGGGATTGGGATTGGGATAAGAGACCGGGACTGGGATTAGAATCAGGATTGGGATTGGGACTGGGGACTGGGGTTTGGGATTGGGGTTGTGACAGGGATTGGGATTGGGATTGGGGTTGGGGTTGGGATTGGGGTTGGGGTTGGGATTGGGATTGGGATCGGGATTGGGATTGGGATAAGAGACCAGGACTGGGATTAGAATCAGGATTGGGATTGGGACTGGGGATTGGGGTTTGGGATTGGGGTTGTGACAGGGATTGGGATTGGGGTTGGGGTTGGGATTGGGGTTGGGGTTGGGATTGGGACTGGGATCACGGTTGGGATCAGGGTTGGGATTGGGATACAATTGGGGTTGGGATTGGGGTCGTGATAGGAATCAGGATCGGGATTGGCATAAGGGACCGGGACTGGGATCAGGATTGGGATTGGGATCGGGACTGGGATCAGGGTTAGGATTGGGATCAGGGTTGGGGATCAAGGATTGGGATTGGAGATTGGGATTGGGGATAAGGATTGGGATTGGAGATTGGGATTGGGATTGGCATAAGGGACTGGGACTGGGATTAGAATCAGGATTGGGATTGGGACTGGAATCAGGATTGGGACAGGGATCAGGACTGGGTTTGGGACTGGGATTGGGATGGGGATCGAGACTGGGATAGCAATCGCAACTGGAATTAGGTTTGGGATAAGGATTGGGACCAGGACTGGGATCCGGATACGGATCAGGACAGGAATCGGGATGAGGACAGGGACTGAGGTCAGGACCAGGATCAGGACAAGGATCAGGACAGGGATAGGGATTGGGATCAGGATTGGGACAGGGATTGGGACTGTGATTGGGACCAGGCGGCAAGGCTGCCCTGGCAGGTGCTGGTGGGGTAAAGTTGGGTAAAAAGGGGGGAAAAACACCAAGAAATGGGGAAAGTTAGTTGGGTCTGAGGGTTGGCAAAGACCTACATGGCTGGGTAGTGGGAAGCCAGGTTCCCCCGCTGAGGCTCTTCTGGGGTTTTATATAGGGTGGAAACGGAGGCTCACAGTTCAGGGGTAAGCGCTACTTTCCTCATAATTTTCAAAATAAACGCTTGAGATCCTCAGGAACACATCACCCGGGCAGAAAGCCCTATTCCCACGTGCAGGTCCATCCGGAAGGCAGCGGGGAAAAATCCTCCCTGTCGTGCATAGGGAAAAAAAAAAACACAACCCCAGCGGCAATAAGGCACTCCACGCTTATCTTTTGGCTTCCGACCACAGGTTTTACCAGAAGAAAGAATGACTCAGGTGAAATCACTGGGAAGGTGCTGGCCTGCGGGAGCAGCGGGCAGTGGGGCTGGAAGCCCCCATCCCCATCCCTTTTCCTCCCCAAACAACGCCGCGGCTGCAGCTGGGCACCTCTGACCGCCCCGCACCCCTTCATTGGTATCCGAATTCTCCACGTGAGCTGTGTTGGCTCCCCTGCCAGAAGCAGTCAGCAAATTCGGCAGGGTGACCAATGCTCCTGGCTGGAGCCAGACTTGCACGGTGCAAAGGGTGGATTTCTTAGGAACTACGAGCCGCTGAGACGTAATGGGACGTATGGAAAAGGGGTTAGCAAAGGGTATCGAGGGAGTGGCACTCCCTGGGCTGTGCTTCACTGATTCATTTAGAAAAACCAGCAGATAAGGTATCTACAGTCGGCTGAACTTTATAATGGTCTAAATTTAGCAAGTCAGCAGTAATTTTTCCCCTGCGTGCAGGAAGAGAGGGGCAGTTACTCCTTTATTGCTGGCGTGAGCACCCCGTGGACCTGCAGACAACCAGTTTTGGGGTTGGGTGCGAGCAGAGGTCACACACACAGGAGCCAAGGGCAGCAGGTTTGCTAACAGCATTTGCAAGCACCGAGTTTCCTGTTCTAGGTCATTTAGATACGGGTCGGGATGTGTTACAGCTCCATTTCCAGCTGGCCACGTCCTCCACCTCTGAAGCACACCTCCATCAGCTGGGCGAGCAGCAGCACCAATGCTTGTTATTTTTAAGTATCTTGTGCTAAGGTTTTTTTTTTAACCTATAAATTACACCCCATGCTTTCACACAGCCTTCCCAAATAAATTTTTCTTTGCTGTATCTGAATACATCCAGAATGAGCGAAGCACAGATAAATCACACACCAAAGACACCTACTTTTGCTCCCTTGCCCATAAAGTGGGAGTGTTTGGGACCAGGCTCAGAGCTTAAGAACTGACAAATTCCACCCTCTCAAACCATCTGCAGTGGTTTGTGTTGACCCAGCGTATCATTAGCAGCTCAGGCAGGAGAAGAGCGATGCAAATCGATACTGCTAATAACAGCAAGCCCGAGCGTGATCCTCAAACAACGGGGACGCATCTACACGCATCCACACAGCGCCCCGGCCTGCTGACATCCGTCCTGGGCCCTGTAAGCACAGGTTTATCGGCCACTGGAATCACAAGTGCGTCAGTTTAAGCAGTGAATCACAAGCAATTTAATTCAGTTTACCCGGAATAACAAGCAAAATTGATTACAGGCTCCTAAAATCCTAACCTCTCTCCCAGAGGGATTGGTTCCTCTGTGGGGACAGCAGATCCCTGAGGTCTGAGAGGATTTCCACAGAGGGACTTTCTCTGTTTTAACTGATCTGGTCAGGTCTCAAGTTTTACAGCTGAAAATGGAGCAAAAAAGCAGTTTTGCCCCGTCCCAGCTTTTCTTGAACACTTTTGGGCACAGAGCATCCTGCACCCAGAGGGTCCTCCATCCCTAGCTCCCCAAAACCCACAGAGGAGATGGGCTGCGGCCACAGAAGGCAGGTTCAAGTCAAAACATAATTAACCTGTAATTAACAGCTCCAGAATGTGCCCCATTTCTTGCTCCAACAACCCAGTCAGGAGCTGAGGATCTCTGGGTCCCTCCAGCCCACTTCTGACCCGAGGATGGGTTTTGATTCCTGAGCAAAGTGGGACAGCAGCCGTGGCCCCGCACCTCTCCGCTCAATTGCTTCTCGGCATTATATCCCCGAGATCAATAACGCGATTTGCAGCCCGGGCTGTTCCCTGGCAACACACGGCTTGAAACTATTCACCCAAATTTCCTGGCCATTCACATCCCATCGAGTCCAGCATCAAGGGGCTCTTTCGGGTAGATATTAGCGTCTGGCCTGCCTGTAAATAAATAAATTAGCGTGGTATTTCTACGGCAGCGCTCGGGGAGGGCCCCGGCCTTTCTCTAGGCCTCTCTCTGAGCTGCTCCACCACAGGCACTGTAACACCCACCAGAGAGAAGCTGAGGTGAATTTTGAAGATAGAAAGTGCCTAAGAGGGAAAGCTCCTCCAAGCATAGTCCGTCTTGTGCCCAGCTCCACCCAGGCATCCATGATAGTTGAGTTTTCTTGGCTTTCTGATCCAAAACCAGGGCCGGAGCACTATGTCCATGAAGTGACTTAGGTCAGGTTTGTGAAAGAAATTGTACGAGTCTGAGTGCATTGCTCACTGCTGCCACAGCAAAGGGGGAAGAAGTTGTAGTCAACAGGTACTGGGTTTCTAATGAGGGATCTACTAATGGTTTCTACTGGTTTCTAATGGGTTTCTGAGCCAGTGACAGACGAGCCAGGTTTGCTGTTGGTGGGTGAAATTCTTGGTGAGGGGTGAAGCAGGAGCCCTGGGGGGTTCTGGCTCCCAACACCAACAGGACAAACCCAAGGACACATCAGGTCACCAGCAGGGACTGAGGACACGGGAGCTCCACACATCTCAAGGAGCAAAAAGGAGATATTTCTCCTCCCTGATGGAGATGAGTACCTCAGGTAGATTCGCACTGCCCCAAAACATTTGCAAGCACACTCCAGCGTCATGTGCTAGAGAGAAACTTGTCCTAAACTGCACTGCAAATGGGCCTTGTAATCCAAACCACCACATAAAACAGAAAAAAAAAAAACACAGGAAAACAAAAAAGGTAAAACTCCTCGTACAAAAGCCAGCGATGAGTTTTAGAGCACTGACTTGAAATCAGCTGCTGCTTTGTGCCTTGTCCCATGCGCAGCCAGCACCCTCGGCAGTGGCTGCGATTTAAACAAAGTAAAAGGAAGAAGTATATTTAAGAGATATATTTGCTGAAAACTCTCCAAATCCGAAACAACACAAATTTGTGATTTAGCAGAGATGGGAATAGCAGGGATGATCTTTATTTTTATTTTTTTGGTCAGGATTTTGGCATTACATGCCATGAAAAAAAAAAAAAAAATAGAGTACACACACCTCTATTTCTGCTCCTTGCTGGAGCCCAGCTGCAGCAGTGAAGTGAGTGGCTCTGTAAGGCCATCCTCCTCCAGGCTGAGCTCCTGCTGGCACACAGGGGCCGATTTTGTCAGGTTTTTATCGTGCAGCAGTCAAGGCGGCGTGGCTGGGTGGTGGTGTGCAGTTGTTTTCCTTTGTAGCAGAATTATATTACGGAGCAAGTGCTTGCAAAGCCAAAGAAAATATTCTCTAGGAGGTGAGCACACATTTTATTTATGTCTAGTACAAATGTTCCTTCTCTGAATAAATGTCTAGCTTCCTGTGAGTCCGGCACTCCCTCTGAAGTCAAACAGGATCGCAGTACTCCAGCACGCCAAGTAGTCCATTTACAGATATTTTTCTCAGATAAAGGGCTTGACATGCTCTCTCAGCTACAGAACAAGGGAGGTGGACGCTTGCTGCTTTGAATTATATCCCCCAAAAAGGCTAACAGACTCAATGTGTTGTTTTGGGTCTTTTTTGCTGTTTTTCAGTAGTCACATCTTTCCAGCCAGCAGCAGCCCTGGGTTTTACACAGAGCATGGGCAGCTTGTTGCAGGAATTGGCTCTGCTGAAACACAACTGTGACCCTACAAGGCCCCAAATACAGGATGTGATATCAGGTTTTGATGTGGGATGAGCAGAGAGGTAGCCGGGCAATATTCACCAATGTTCTCTTCCACAGCCTCCATCACCTGCTATCTACTTTCATCTGCTATTTTTGGATGATTTTGTTTTCCTCCAGAAAAAGTGCATGGGAAAAGGATTTCATTTAAGGTCACATTATTCAGTGAAACGGAAGAATGCAGCAGACGCAGAAGCAGGGAGCGAGGAAGAGAAAATGTTTTGCGCTCCTGGGGTTTGGAAAGGAGCTGCAGTGGCTGGGCAGGGGAGCAGGGCTGAGATGCAGCAGCGCTTCCCATCACACCACGGCCTCGGGGGGGTCAGCAGATGGGGACCCACTGGGAAAGGACCCGCAGCAAAGATTGGGTGTTTCTGTGGTCCAACCCTGCCTCGGGGCCAGGCGCACAAATGTCTGGCTTTCCGAGCAAAAGGAGGAAGAAACAGCAGCAGGCAGGTGCCTTGCCATAATTCCCAGGCTGTTTTTTTTTTTTCTAAATAACCTCCTTTTTAATTGGAAAGAACAAATTCAGGACCAACGGGCATTTCTGAAGATTCCAGCGCAATTGCATTAAATATCTCTGGGGAGCATCTTTACAGAAAAGCGGCTAGTTGAGATTTAACAGCTTTCACTAAAATCCATTCCACGTTTTCTGGGGGGTTCAGGCTCCTGCTCAGGTGGAAGCAGAAGGATGATGAAGCCTGATGAAGTCCTAGTGCCTCGGTGCTGTGAGGATGAGCGTGCCCTGCTCCATTTGGCACGGTGCAGCCGCATGGAAGTCTCCAGGTGATGGGGGTCTATCTATTTGCAGCCCTGCCCGCAGCTGGGTAATGGAGCAGACCGCATCTGCGAGGGAAGAGAGGCAACAGCAGCCGTGCTGGGGCACGGAGACAGATGGGGGCTGCTGTTGGCTGTTAATTTTATTGCTGTGGACAGCAGCAACTGCTTAGTAATTAAACGTCACTGCTACAAAGGCTGCTCAACTTGGCGTCTCTCCACCATTTTGCTGTTTTGCAGGGTGGAAAAAGGGATGGTAAGAAGGGCAGCTGTCTTCATCCCAAATAAAAAAAAATCTTTTTTTTTTAATTCTCTCAAGCAAGTGCCAATAGCCCCCGGCTATCTTTCATAGCATCAGAAATCCAGCAGACAGAGGACAGGGCTCCCAAGCCCTGTTCTCCGACAGAGCTCAGACCTGCAGCAGTGCGGGGCTACACGGGGCTGCTCTGAGCAGGGAACAGCTCTAAGGGACGAGGACAGGGGTCCCTTTTTCCCTGCTATGCTGAGCCACCACCTCCAGGCACCCAGCTCCGAGTGGGGCAGGCAGCCCCCAGAGGGAAGATTCCAGCTCAGATGTGGGAAGTTTTGCTGACTCTAAGCAGATGTATGGACAGCAGCGAGATCCAGACTATGACCCCCAGGCCATGGACATTAGGTCTGACGAAACCCACAAACATTATACAGCAAAAACTCAGCCAGGAGAAAAGCAAACAGGAGCTGGGGGCTTGCAACTGGAGCCTGACGTCCTCTCAGTTATTTCCATGAATTTATCCACTAAATCCAGGAGTCTCCCTGAAAAGAGAACTTTGGTGTGTTTGTTCAGAAGAGAGGCATGATTGCAAACACCCAGCTCTCTGAAACCAGCCAGAAAACTCTTGTGGGAGTTGACTTTGGATGTTTCCTCCCACTTAAAGGAGCCTAAAAGGACTTGAGATGCTTTGTGGGTCCAGTAGTGTCTACCTGCTCCTGCTGTAGAGCGGGAGCTGTACAGGATTTGTGTATGTAGCTTGAATGGGGGGAGTGGTGGACAGACACGGTCCCAATATCTGGATCTACAGAATGGCTTTGTTCCGTCTCACTGGCAGCATCAGCACCTCCCTTCCTTCCCCAAAACAATGCTGCTGCATCAGAAGCCAGTCAGCACCCTGCTTCAGGGTAAGTGAGGTCAAAATATTTCACTTTCAGGATGCATGCCCAGAAAAGCCCAAAGTTATCAGTCTAAATATTCTGTTTTCCAAAAAGGGACATTAAGAAATTATTGATTTTTTTTTTCCCATCCTAATTTGGCACAACCCAGAGTATATTTATTAGCCAGTTCCATCTCTTTTCTTACCTGCCTGATTTTTTCAGTTTACCTCCTGATCCTGCAGTACAACTGACTTCAGTGTCCTGAGGGCAAGGTATAAACACCTTGCTCAGCTACTTTATGTAGCCTTTTTATGGGAGGCGAGGAGTTACTCAGCTTATTCACTCCAGAAGGGGACTTAATTTCTTCTTGTATTTCAGGCTGTTTAAAAAGACACCTGGCAGGTAGCTCAGCTCGAACCCTAAGAGAAGAATCCATTCACACCCACCCCATCTCCCAGGACCATAATGATGATGCCTGAAGTCGTCATCACACTGACCTAGCCTAGCAGAAAGAAAATATTACACATCTCACCAAGCCCACGGTGATTTTCTATCAGGATGTTTTCCTTACCAATGCAATCCCTTTTTTCTTCAATAAAACCAAATGCAGAAATACGCTTTGCTGCCTAAAAACTTAATTCAAGACAGTCACTGATACTATCATTTCTTTCCAGCGATGGTAGACAATTTACAATGTGCTACAACTCTCCTGAATTTTCTGCAGTGTCAGTACAGTTCCCTTCTGTACACTTAACTATTAATAATTAATTAACCATTATTTGCAGTCTACTCTCAGCAATTATAAGAACAGTGGATGAAAAATAAATTAAATTCACAGTCTTTAGATTTTTTCCTCTATATGTATTTATCACCCTGGTTGACATCATGACCCCTATTTTCTATATACAGTGAAAAGAGGAGCTGTTGTGTTTTTTTTTCCAAAATGTCATATAACATTTGCTAAAAGAGAATAGAACACCTCTGATGTTTATAAAAATCCCACCAGATCTTCAATCTATAGACTTCCATGTTAAAAATGTGTTCTAAATGGACAATCATTTCCCTTTTCAGTAATAAAATGATGAGAAATGAAGAACGAAAGAAGGATGAAAGGGTGTGCAAAACCAGAAAGAAGTGGAGCTCTTCAGTCTAGGTTGTTATGCTGAGGAGTTTTTTACCTTATCACAAAAAAAAGAAAAAGTTTTGAAATTTGAATTTGATTCAAATATATTTATTAGACATTCTGTCTCCTCTTCAGAGAAGGGTAAATATGACTGCCTAATGATTTGTGAGAAGTCTGTTTACTTTAGTTACAAAAGTTGCAAAGGAAAGAAACATTCACATTTTATTTTAAAAACAAACGTTACATAAAATAATGCATACATTTTCAAGTTCTGAGACCTTCCTGGGCTGTCCTGAAGCTCAGATTGGGAAAGCACGCTTGCACAGTCTGGAATGGTTTGTTTTTGCACACCTGACACTCCTAATTGAGCTTCGTTCCTATCTGTCCTGGTTTTCTGTCCCAGCCCCTGTCAGGCTGCTCAACGACAGTGCCACAGATGTTGAAGCTGCAGCTGACCAGCAGAAAGATGCTAAGCTGTCATCTCACCCTCACTGTCATTTCTCTGAGTGTCTCTCTCTTACAGGAGTTTGCAGCAGACAGGTACAGAAGCCACCACGCTGCTTCTCCATAACCAAAGGACAGCTTTTGTACATGGCACGTGACCCCAAAAACGACTAATCTGGATTTAGCATCAAATATTATGAGCATCAAGACATGTGGCTACACAAAACTGCAGAACTGTGCTTCAAGGTAACAGGCCCACTAGGATTAGTTCCGCTGTCCATCTTTACACTAGCAACTTGCAAAAAGACCTAGAGAGTAGATCCAACGTTTTCCTAAATAATTGATAATAAAATACTTTCTAAAAACATGTGGAGCAAGGCACTCTCTTTTTGCTAGTGCTCTTCGAGCACAGTGGCAGATTTCTGAAAACAGTAGATGGCTCTGCATTGAGCATGCAGATGCTGAGCAGGCACCACATTATTTAGCTTTGCTTGAATGCAAAAGCTGATAATCTGGCATTTGTAGATTGACCTGAAGTTTTTGGTTTTTTTGATAAATTCGAGTCCTCTGCTTTTTGCACCTGGTTCTTTTTCTCCTCGTCTTCAGTTGCCGTGGGACGCTTTCGTTTTTTGTCTTCTGTTAAATCATTAGCTGCTCTTCCTTTTGCTTTCTCAGTCCATGCCTTTGAAGAAAGTACATCATTAAATAGAAAACTACATAGCAAGCCACACAATTCACTGATTTGTTTAACATATTTTCTTTCTTTGATTATAAGGAAGTGCTGGAATAATTCTTGTTAATAACAAATAGATTGCCAATCAAGTTGAGAACAATTTCCTCACTTTACTTTTTCTGCAACAGCATTTCTCTTAAAAACTGTAATTCCTTTGAACCTGTATGTAAAATTGAAGATCTTAAACATCTTTCTGGACAAATAAGAAAGCCAAAAGGCTTTAGAACCAAGCCCCAGTTTTGTTATTTCTTCATTGATTACATTTCTCACATGCTCCACTTTGGAAAAGCAGCTTTCTGCTTTTACTTATTATTCAGATGTCAATATGCTTTATATTTTCACACATACATGTTTTAGATCATGGTCCAATTCAAAGTCCCTGAAGATGAAGAACAGTGGAATTTAAAGAAAAAAAGCACTACTTGGAAATAACCAAGGAATTTGGTGGTGGTGGTGAAATAAAAATAAATGAGAAATAAAATAAAAAGAAAAAACAATTAGAGAATGCTTTCTTACCATTCTTTCTTCTGATGACAGAACTCTAAATCGACTCATGCCTTCTTTTATAACTTCTGCTTCATTCAGGCCAGGATTATCTGTTAAAATGCTTGCTCTGTTCTCTTCTAGCCACATCTGGAATCCTGTCTTTGGTCTGAAGCAAGCACAGAAAAAAAATGTCAGTTTATGAAGTTTAGAGGAAAACCATATGCCCCAAAATCACATTTCTAAACAACACCTGAGTGGGTTTTTTGTTCTTGAAAGAAAAGTCACATACAGTCAGCAGTTTGCTTTCCCCTACTGCAGTATTCTTGCAGAATAGACTGACAAGGCAAGACTAAGTCAAGCACTTTTATTAAATCCATGATATATACGGAGATTAACATTTCAGTTTTGGAATGACAAAGCATAATGATTCTCTTCCTTCCTGACAAGGTCTCATCAACCTAAAAATAGAGCACACATTAGCACGTTTCAGCTAATCCTTTTCACAATTCTCCTTACCACTTGTTTTAGAAACTTATCTGTTAAGGTTAATGAAAAGAATACTAGCCCAAATGAATAATAATTCCCTTCATCTTCCTCAGTTAAATTAAGTCTAAATGGGAAGTCATTATAATAATGCAAGTTTCATGAGGACTGGGATCATGGAAAATGTCTGCTTCAGAGGAATAAGATATATTACAGTCTTAGCAAGGAAAATACATACTGCTTAAGTGCTACAAGTATTCTGCTTTTTTTCCTTTAGAAGTAAGTAAATAAATAAATAAAAAAGAAACAAAAAACACAGCCAAACCCATAGCACCCACACCAAAATTAAGCTTTAATACTTTCCCATAAAACACTTAGCTTTTAGACCTCCTCAGAGATTTGCTAGACACGTTTAAGGATTTCCTAGACTTGGAACTGGTACAGCAGCATGGTTTCATTTATCATTCAAAGGTTGTTATCAGCTATGTAAGTATTACCAAGGCAAAAATCGTTGCTTATAGCCCCAAAATTAAGTTATGCATTGCTTGTTTATTATTCACCAACACGTTCTATGCATTTGTCTCAGGCTGACACAAAACTTCCACCTTGAATACCACTGCCATGCATACCTGGAAAGATTTAATAAACAGGGAGTTCCACCCATGCTTCTTCACTGTGGTTGTAATACGATTAGTATCAAATTGCCACAACACAAATATCAGTTTGCTAAAACTCCTGAGGTAAATTCACAAATGTGACAACTTGTGAGCTTACACTTTAATCTTGATCTTAAGCTACTTCGGCCATTCAAAAAATAGTTTTTGGACTTGCTATTCTATCAAAATTGGAACATGGCATTGAGTGGCAAGCGTTCACTTGCCTTTTGTTTTCAGTGTTGTCCTGTGCAGTGACTTTGACTTCAGGGGACTCTCTTCCTGCTTTTTCTTGTCTTTCTTCCACTGCTTTTTCTTGTCTTTCTTCCACCGTTTTTTCTTGTCTTTCTTCCACCGTTTTTTCACTAGAGTTCGGTGTACGAGTCTGGAAGAAGGATGCTGCTGAAGCCTACAGAAATTGAGTTTAAAAAAAAAAAAAAAAAAAAAAAAAAAAAAAAAAAAAAAAAAGGTAAGTCTAATTCAGCAAAATATATGTTTAGTTATTCCTATTTAAAATAAAATACAAAACAAACAAACAAACAGCACAGAATGCAATTTCTACAAGTGAAGCAATTTTTTTTCTTGCTGTTTTGTGTAAGTTTCTGCAGTATGCTTAAAAGAATCCTGCCATCTAAGACGCTTTACTCAATCAGCAGGGTTTCATACTTGATAAAAGCTGGTAAAATTCAATTTACTGTTCTGAAACAACATGAAAAGACTAGAAACATTACCTGCTTGGATTTTGGTTTGGGAATCAGAGGCTTTATAACTGGAGGGCTCTGCTTGTTTACAGCTCGACTGCTAGATGAAGTTTTCTTTGAGTATTTGCTCATATTGTCTAGAACACTCGCTGATGGGACCAGTGGGTCCTTTTTGTTAGATGACACCTAGCAAAACAGATAAACAAACATTTTACTTATTTTCTGGCATAGTGCGCTCCTATGTCCCTCCAAGATTTCTCTTGTAGTCGCATTGTAACTTTACATGTAAAAATCTGCTGGGATTTTCAGAGCACCACAGTCAAACCAGCTTCAAAATTTTTACCTTAAAGGGATTCACTCGTCCTTGGCTGCTTGATGCAATTACAGCTGTTGAATAGAAAAGAAAAAAAAAAGAATGCAAAACGTGTGTGTAGACAACCCCCCACGTTGCAATACACACATTTTAGATGAGTAGATGAAACAACCTTAGCCTCATTTCCAAAGAAAAAGGCTAATACTCATTTTTCATATTTCAGCCTCTGTTAGTTGAAAAATTGAAGAGGATGACTAGGTCAGAGGCATCAAATATTCCACACCAAAGAAGAGAAGTTCTTGAACCACTTCAAAGTGGTTGGACAAAGAGAAAGTCACTTTGTTAACCCCAGAAGGGTTATACTACACATCCTCAGCTATTGTTAGTCATCATAAAAACCACGCAGGACCAACAACTACAAATCCACAGGAACACCAATTACTTCCTCCATTCCCAAATCCATTTCCATTCCTATCGTTTTTGCTGGAGGGATGGCAGGAGGGAATAAGCAAAAGGGAACAAGAGATGGCATTTCGCCTTGCCTGCTAAAGCAGACCCCCAGTTCTGCTTTTTTACACTGCCTTGTAAGTGCAGCTAATGAACGTATCTGTGATTAGTAAAACAAACTGATTGATCACTGCTCTGTTTTTCCCCTCTCCCACAGAATGCCAGGCAGATAACTGATTCAGCGCTTGACACAAGTAAGATAATCAGCAGGTAATGATGTTAAAGAACATCATTATGTAAAGATGACATCAACGGGAATAAGGAACCTCTTAAAAACACAAAAACAATAGTCCTTACAAGTTACTGCTTGGCAGCATTGTTACACACTGAATTTTAGTAGCAATGGGAGAACAGAAGATAAAAACAGGGCAGATGTTGTGAAGTATAACAAAGTTCTGATTCTAGAATAAATGGAGATTTACTCACCAGGCTTTGAAGTAGTCACCTCAGCTGAAGTGACTCCTCTGGAGAAAGGATTTGGCCCTTTGGAACAAATTAAAAGGTACATATGTAAGTGCAATAAAATGTAATAGCATGTTAAAAAACAAAACCCTAAACACACAAGCAAGTCATAGTAAACCAATTCATATCTTACAGCATGACTTTTCATTTTCAAAATGTACACACAATTTTACAAAAACATCCGTCTTTTTTACCTGGATCTAACTTAGAGTTGTATACTTGTTCCTTATACCTAATATTTAAATTAAAAAAACAAAAACAAAAACATTTTTTTCCTGAAAGAGAGAAGCATGTTTTTTAAATAAATGTCTAACAATAAGAAATATCAAATTATAAAATGTGTAAGTGCTGTACAATATAGATGTAGCACTACAGAAAGCAATAGTTCTGTTTTATAGGTAAAGCTATCTTTCCAGCTTTCTTCTTCTCCCCCACCCCACTTTTCTATGGAGGGAAGAAGATAACATAACTTACAAACCAAGTAAGATGAGAATAATCACTAAACTCGTTTTGCTTTTCTCCTCCAGACCACCACTTAAAAGCCCAAACACGAAATTGTTCAGTATACGGAAACATACAAAAGGATGGGAAGGATGAAGAGGTGAAGGGAGACAAAGCAAAGGGGAAAAAAAAAAAAACAACAGCCTGCCTATGGTAATGACAGGAACATCAAAACAGTGCAGACTGCTTGACAACTCTCCTGCAAGAGGTAAAAGCCTAGCTGCTGAAGAGGGGAGTGCTCGGTGAACAACTTGTCTGTCAATTCATCTCCTGCAAGATTTGAACTGAAACCAAATAACAGCTTCGCAACATGACCCAGTCCATTAGATGTATTATCAGGCAACAAAAAACCTCCCCAAGGATCCCTCTAAACAGTTAAGTACAATGCACAAGCAAGCTGTGACAGAGCAGAAGACACACACCACATTTTTGTTATTCTGCAGTGACGACAGGTATGTGCTGGGCTATGGATCAGGTAGACACCACTATGCATCTCACACAGGGAGTGCAGGGAACTGGAAGCTCACAGGCAGGGGTTTTTGTGCCACCCTGCTGCATACTTTTTCGTCCATCAAAGTCAAGACAGCTCAGAAAATACCAGACCTGTTTTAGTAAGGTAGCAGAAAACCTCGTCCCTGCTACACTTGCAGATTTTCAAAAGTCAGTGAAAGAAACTGTATTATTTTCTACTTAAGTAAAGGGCTTCCAAGTAAATCTCCTGTGCCTCCCCTGGAGGGCCCTTTGCCATGTGGTGTGTCTGTCTGTCTTAAATTTTATGTCAAAAAATCAAAAACATACAGGAAACTCTACTGCTTGCTTCATGCTCTATCCTGATGAGTTACCCAAACTAAAGATTATCAGGGAATTTCCAGAATTCCTTATCAGAAGTCAGTGAAAGACCCATCTAGATAACTTCCAGCCTATTCAAACAACGTATTTGTCTTACTCTGTTTATGCACTTCTGGCGTTTCTTCTGCTTCCTCATATTCATCAGTTTCCTCAGCATCTTCCATTTCTTCGTCCTGCTGAACATTCCTGACTGGCAGACGACTCCGCTCTACAGCCGAGTTGCTGTAACTAAAGGGATGGAATTCATCAGAAAGGAAGCGGTGCTTTGAACTTCACCACGTTCAGACAGAGAACTGGAACAAAAGAAGGCTAACTTTCTAAATTAAGAAAAAGGAACAATAATGTTTGGCATTCACTTACATTGTACCACTGATTACACTGTGCTGATTACTAAAAATAAAATAAAGTTTCATGAACCACTTCAGTTCACCCCGAAATACCACACACAGCCACTTAAAACAGTACTCGTGGAGTTTTAAGATAGACCACACGTGACTGCAAAGCTACCTGAAGCTCCCACCCAGGTAGGAGTGCAAGGACCATTCTACAAACAGCTCTGCACACAAGAGCAAACTCCAAGGGAAGCAGCGAGCTTTTGCCACCTTGTTCAGAGTGCACAACAATGATGTTAAGAACGCTTTGCCACAAATGTAAATGCAAACAGCAGGCATCTTCCAGCTCCATTGAAATCTGCATACCTCCGCTATCATGAGCAATACCAGGTTACTTTTCTGCATAAACAAACACGCAGGTGATAACACGGATACACATTTCCACTCTGAAGTTTAAGCAGCAAGCTTCAATGCTTAATCTCATTATTCTCTAAATTCCCCAGTTATAGCACGTGTTTCTCTTGCATTTTCCACCTAATCTTTGCTGGTTACTAAAATGTGTGCACCTGAAAATAAAAGGTTCATTTCTCTCGACTAGAGTGTCAGTATTAGATTCATTTGGCACTAAGAAACATAGTGCCTGCAGTGTATTTCAGCCCTCAGAGTGGCAGAAGTTGTAGACATGGGACTGCAACTTCCATTCATGATCCAGAAGAACAGGGTATACCATTTAAAAAGGTTTTTTTCTTTGTGAAATAGCACATTTAAAACCAAGGGAAAGGCTACAGATAAGTCCCTCAACTTATCACTTCCTCTTGCTTAAAAAAGTTACAAACTTCATACATAAAATTGCTACGGGAGGACACTGCTTCTGATAAAACAGGGCATTTTTTCAGCGTTATCAGACTGGTGGTTAGCTATTAGTTTCCTTACAGCTGTTCCATCCAGATGCTGAGCAAGAACACACAACTCTTCTGTACGATCTGTATTTAAAACAAAAATAAACAAACAAAGAAGAAAGCACACATCTTCTGCCTCTTCTTGCTTTACAGACAGCACAAACAAAGCAGATGCAGGTAGGAGAGGAAAGGTAAAGAGCACAGATACAGAGAAAAGAATGACAGCAAACCTGTAATAGTTCAACAGTTTGGAAGAGCTGGGATTAGAGACATGGGAATAAGATCAACTGGGATAAACTGAGATGGCATGCTGAAAGAGGGGAGGGTTGGAGAAAGGTAAGAGGGTTTTAAGAAGGGTGTAGAAATGGGGTAAAGAGACAGAGGCAAAGAGAAAAAAATAGGTTGGAGACAAAAAAAAAAAAACACAGTGCAACTAAGTCAGAGCAATTTGGTATCAAGTCCACTTTGCCTCTGAAGCCACTGTACACAGACATACAGCAAGCAAGCAGTGGAGACACTTTGTGTCAGTACCCTGCTGCTAATTCCTAATTAGTCCTCAAAAGATGTCACCAAGAGCTTACCATTTTATACACACAATTTATGAGTAGAGCAGTACAAACCAGTACCTCATAACAAACGCGTTACAAATTACTGTCCAGAAGAGCGAAGTGTATCAATTGGAATAAAACGTTAATAAATCAGTAAAAACATTCCCAGGTTTTTAATCTCAGAAATGTGTGTTACCCGGCATTCCGATGATTTCGGAAATCCTCTTCCTCCTCTTCTTCTTCCAGTGCTGTTGCCAATTCACTTGCTTTCTCCACAGCCATTTCACTAAGCCGCTGAGCTAAATTTAGTCTTCGAGAGCGAGAAGCATACTTGATCGCTAAATTCACAACGTTTTGTGTCATGAGGTCAGCAAGTTCCACACAACGAAATTCACGCTCCAGTTTACAGGAAAGCTGAAAGGAGAAAAGCCTTGAGAGTTACACACTTCAGTTATACAGCTCTCTGAAGACTCCAGGACCAGAATATTATGCGTGTTGTTTTTTTAATGTGCTGAATAAATAAAAGACAAATCACCAACAATTATGAACTGCAGAGCAAAGAAACCCCCTTTTTTTTTTTTTTGTAAGAACCCTCCGTATTGATAAATAATAACATTAACTTCTATCCACCTCTTATTGTAGCTGGTGAGGTACCTGATAACCAGCCACATTTCTACGAAGAGCAATCACATCTAAATTTGCATCAAATGCTATCCACTCAAAATGAAGTCTTTGGGATTCTGTTTTTTAAGGTATTTGTACTTACGGCAAACAATTTCATTAGAAGTTCTTGCTGTTCTTTCACTGACTGACTTGTAGCATTTTCATCAACTTCATAGCCATTTTTTGACAAGTAATCCACATGGTTGTGAAAAATAATGGAACGCCAGTATTGTTCCTGAAAATGGGAGAAAGATGCATGCTGGAGGTCAAAGGGAGGGTGAAAAAATGAAAAGCTCTCAGCTCTATACCTAATAAATTACAAAGCATTTTATCAACTCATTCTTAAACGTTCCTTTCATTTTATAATGACGGGTGAGTGGCAGACAATTCTCTTTAAACACCAATGCCCAGTGAGGAAAAATAGACCACACCAACATACAAACCCATCCGAATAGTCATCCTCTCTTTAAATTCCATTTCTATTACAGGCTTTCAGCAGGACCTACATGTTCACCAGATTGCTACCAGTATAAGCAGTTCTAGAACAAATTGAATACTTTATCTTGTATTTTCTGCCCCAGAGTGAAATGGAAACATTCCACAATAACTCTGTAACTGCAGGAGTAACGTTTGCAAGACAGGTTGTTCAGGGAAATACTAGCAAAGCTAGTGGACCAGACTAGCTCTGTGGCAAAATACCTAACTCAAAACCAATGTCTTCTCATCAGATCTATTAGGAATCACCTGTTTTTTACAAGACCAATCTATAAAGAAGTACATATTCCCTCTGGGTAAATTAACAGTTCCTGATTTGGAAAGAACAGAGGAAAAAAAAAAAAAGGCTACAACAAACAAACCAAAAACTATAGTCCTTCAAGTAAACAAAAGAAAAAGAAAAACTTTGAAAAGAATGAGCACGAATTCATAAAAAAAAGGATAAAGTTTTTATTATTGAAACTTTTTCCTCCATGCTTTCATCATGGAGAATAAATTTCGAATAGCATTAAACAGACTCTGAGGCTGAGGTTAGAATTTTATGTCCATTTCTATTTTGTACACTACAGCTGAACCCCACATTAAAAAAAAAAAAAAAGACTAATAAAAAATTCAAAAATTGGTAACAGTTTTCTGGGTATTCTTCACACATACATCTTCAACCAAACTCTGCCTTAAGAAAATAAATCAAGCTTCAAGGCCTATGTTTTCAGAATGATTATAGGGAATACTTAGCACGTCTTTCAAAAAAGATCTTCCAGAAATAGAAACATGCCTAAAAAAAAAATTGGAAATAGGCACCTTCAAGGGGATCTCAAGTTGAATCCCCAAATCTGGCACTTTCTCAAGCATTAGGCCACTGATAATTGTTTTAAACAAACAAACAAACGAGAGAGAGATAGAAACTTCATTGCTCTGAAAGAGATTGTGGGTAACTATTAACACTGTGTCAACTCTAACAACTTAATTTTGTATTCTTCTAGAACCAGTTGTGAAGCAAACCCAACTGAAAGGGCTATACCCAAATAACCCCTGAACCTAAATAACCTCCTTAGCCAGGTGCCTTACTCAGAGTTTGCACAACCCTCTTCGTAGTAGAGATGATTAATAGGAATCTTATATAATCCCTACTATGGGGATGTCTAAGACTATCAGCTGTGGACTCAACATCATTCCATACCTCCATCTGTCCCTTTTCTGTTGTAACTTGACAATAAGGAAGCGTAAAAGGTAAAATTGCTACAGCAGGACGTGGGAGTGTAGGAGGGAATCGGGCTCCTTTGCAGGGAATACACCTGTGCACAGGAAACAAAAAACACAGAGTCCTCATCAGCTACAGAGTCACCAGTTGTTCTACATCTAAATCATGTCTCCTAAGAAGCAAGATACTTTAAGAGGATTTGTTCTTTAAAAAGTAGTAATGAAATTACTGACTTAAGTATAGCAATATATTAGATTGTATTATAAAGGGTTATTTTTACATCGCAACCAATAAAAGATTTTAAAACCAGCAGGCACACGCTGCTCTTGTTCACACCAGAAACTCCAAACATGGCACGTAACAGACACAGATCTCTATCTCACACAACACACTGTTTAGCAGCAATTACAAAATGGAAATGCAGCTTATTAAATTCAGAAACTACTGAACAACGGAGGGCCACTGGAGAAACAGCAGACACATCTACCAATTATTATGACAGGGGTTTTGGACTTCATGAGAACAGCGCTGTGACAGAGGGGGGGAAAAAAAAGGGGAAAGCTGCACATCTACATACTAAAAACACAGTCTGTTTCATTAAACTAATACTCTGGTTACAATCACTTAAGCAAAACATTGGGGAAGAGCTGTATTTCCAGCAGCACCAATGAGCACTGACAAAAATGTTTCTTTTTATAGCTTTAAGCTAGTGTTTCAAACACTAGGAAAAAAAAAAAAAAAAAAAACAGGAAGCATTAGTGTTCTGTGTTGATTACGGCATATGGTGTTTCTACAATAACCCTCCCCCTTCTTATCTTCAATATGCTACTGGCTTTGAATAAAAATGCTCTCTGCAATTCCAAGAGCAGTGTTTTCTTTCTTGGAGTAGAAGGAAAAAAAAAAAAAATCAAGATGACTGACTCACAGTTGATTATCACATCAATGTGATGTGTCCTGCACATTTTTGGTGAGTTTTTGAAAGGCCAACACTACTTAATATTTTAGAGGGATAAACAGACAGCTAATTGATATTTACTTGTGATATCAAAGTATTTTCTTTACTGCATAAAACAGAGGATTTAAAAAAGCGTAATATGAATTTAAATAAAATGCAGTCTCCCACCAACACCCAAAATTGTGCATGTTTAGCAAAGTACGAGAGCCCAAATGTCAATAAAATGTAAGCTGACAGCTTCTGAGCTGCTAGGAAAAGGACATGTATCACTGAATAAAGAAGACTACAAACAAAGCTTAGCAACTACACTTCTGTGATGCTTGTTAAGAGGAATAAAGTTGTTTAGACACCATCACTGTCACATTTTGAAGTAATGGCTCACTCTTAGCTAAATATTTATTTGAATACATCAGCACTTCTACAAAATTGTTCTTCATGGCCACAGCACAGAATCCTAACAGCAACTGTATGTTTTTAGTAGCATTCTCTAGCAAAGTGCAGTCCTATGAATCTCCCTGCATCAGAGATGTGTGATTTCATAAAAGTGCTTGTGCCTGTTAGCCAAGGCAAGAAGCCAGTATTAGTCTGTTACACATTATAAAACCAATGAGTTTATTCAGAACAAATTTACTGATGAAACATCCATGCAGAATTGCATTCATGAACTAGATCAATGCACGTTTACTAGCCACCTGCTTTAGTAATAGTTGTTTCCAGTTTCTCTTACTACGAGGTGTTCTATAAATTAGAAGTAAGACAAGAAAGCACTTCTTTTGTGGAATAGCTGACCTGAGCTGCTGGGGGTTTTCATGGATGCCCACAACCCAATAATGATCAGATTTTCCTTTACAATGCTCTCTTGTGTTACACACTGGAATCCAAGTATCCCCGAGTCTTCGGTTCAACATCCGCACAATTCCCTCAGAATCCACGTAACAGGGGGTACCTGTTGGGTACAAAACGTAGACAGCTGTTCTCACAGGCAACTAATTATGACGTGAGTAAGTTTGAACTGCTGGATACTGCTGGGAAATGACGTTTTGCATAACTCAAAGACAATAAGCCAAACAGTACAAGCTAACTGGGAAAAACTAGTTTCCTTAGAAAGATGCGCCACCTTCTGACAGCCAATACCACTGCTACTGACTCATGTTCAAATTCAAGACTTGAAAACATTTCACGAACTCAAAATCTGTTACTTGGATAGATCCCAAAAAAAAAGTTAGCTATCTGACAATTGCTTTTTTCTAGTTATCATACAAACTCCTCCCAAGCTACCAGCTTTTCTGTGGGGACATCTGCTGAGATAGTTATGTTGAACATGCCAATTATGATGCACTTATGCAGTTTATTTCTTTTTGCTGAGCAGGGCAACTGATCGGGAAATTAAATTCTGGTAATACTCAAGTGTATTCTACTCAGAGTGGAAACATATTAAAGATTTCTTATAAATATTTATAAAGAACAGAAAAACAGTTTTGTTTAGCATAGAGGAGACGCGGGATGGGGAGGGGAAATCTAGGTCCCAGGACCACGTTTTCTACTAACTAACGCCCAAGTGGGCATTAGTTAGCCAACCCCTGCTCCAAAAATCACCTAACATCAAGATTTCTCAATGTTATTCATACCTTCTGCTGAGAATCCAACCCATGTCAGATAGGACTTCTTTGTAAGAGAAAGAGGGTCTCCGTGCAAAACTTGCTTTTTCTTTTTTCCTAGCTCTATCAGCTGTACTCCAAGGCATTGGTCCCCATCAAATCCAGTACCTAGGATGAAGTTGTTCAATGACTATATCAAAAAGCAAAGAATTGTCTTGTCTCTTGGCTAAATTTAAATAAGTTTTGAATCAAAAACTAATTCTAAGGCAGCATTATCTACAAATACAAGCATCAGACAAGCGACTATTTGTCGTTTTTGACGTACAAAGCATGCATAACAAAATAGTCCCTTATTTTCCTCCAGTAATTCATTTTGGCATGTCTGAAACCTAAATTTAATCTATTTATGCTACAGTTACAAAATTCTCCCACTTCCCACAAGTTAAGCTAGGCATCCCAATATGAAACATAGGCTGTGCTGTCAGATTCCAAAGAATTATAGGTTGTAACAGTACGGTGTCATCAAGCAGACAAGAAGAAGGAAAAGTAAAACAATTCTGGTGATTATACACAAATTAACCAGTATTTGAAGCCAGTAACAGACAAGGATTGAAACAAAGCATAGTTCAAAAAAGACAGAAGGGAGAAAATACCTCTGTGATAAATAACCATCAACTGCTCTCCATGTCCTGCCATGGCCACCACAGGACCTGGGAGACTGAAGATCTCTTTCTGAACTCCTCCAACTGTGAACAGACGAACCAGCAAGGCGCTGGTGGCACAAGCAGCCCAGCCCTGACCTAGACAGATAGCCTCAATATCTTCTTCCTTTGGCATATCTACCGTCCACTCCTTGTTTGTGTCCCATGAGCTAAAATGAATGCAGTGGAGCTTGCTAAAACAGAGACAAAGAACAGCAGTAAAGCATCACAAGAAGAAAAACACAATATCTGAAAATACATCAGGCGTTTCATCTACAGCAATATATTATGTTTTTATCAGAGACCTAGAATATGTGACTGTCATTAGGAACTGCGTCATCCGACAGATTACAAGTGGTCATTTGCAAAGCTGTTTTTGTTTTTATTCAAGAACTGAAGAGCCTGCTCAGTCTCCAGCCCTGCAGATTTACAGCCTCTAAAGCATGAAGCAGAGACACTTCAGAGGTCTGAGTAGAGATTTTTATATGGAAAGAGATAAGCATCTTGCTTAATTAACATTGCAAGAACTGAAGGTGTTCAGTAGCCCTGACAATCAGGCCTGTCACATTGTGATATCCTTCAGGAGCAAAAGATTAGGAACTTGGATTCTGCAATCTTAATGACTGAAAATGGTCTGCAACCCACTTACAGACACCACAGCTTTTAATAAATAACTCAGATGCTTACCTCATTTAGGAAAAAAAATAATCAGAGTCAGACAACCAATACATAGAAATAACACTCCTATAGATAAAGTTTGCTTTTCAAGTTATCACAGTGTTGTATGTTCCCCAGAAAAGGCAGAAAGTTCTTCCTTCAACATATTTCCACAAAAACAAACAAACAAAAAACCCACACAATGTCATTCTTAAATACAAGAGCAGAGTAGTCCAACTGCTTGAAGTTTTCTACTATGGTTTCCTGAACTTGTGTTCTTCACATGGTAATTCTTCAGGTAGCTCCAAACATCTTTCCATAGCAACAGCATGAAAAGAAATAGCAGAGCCCTTACGATTTATCATTGATCTGAGCTGACTGAAAGACTATTGTGCATGTTTACAATTTCCTTTGAGCTAGCCATGCATGAACTTTCTAGTATATACACTTGAAAAACAGGATTTAGAGAAAAACCTCAGGAAACAAAATACATCCTTCAATACCTTGAAGTCTACAAGTGGGTGGGTGTGAAAAAATCCTCCTCAAAAGCGGTCCCGTAAATAAAAAAGCAAGATCAAAACCCAAAAATTTCAAAAAAAAAAAAAAAAAAAGTGATAAAAGCTGAAATATATGAAACATGCTAAATGTAATTCCATACTATGGGTTTGACAGAGCAAAGCCGTGACTTACCTTGCCAGTTCCTCTGTGCTTTCACAGGCTAGCAAAATAGCTTCAGTGGAGAGGTCAGCCATGGTGTGATTCAGAGAGTTGGGCAGGTGTGTTGCATGGTGTACAGAGGTATCATGAAATTCGATATCTATGGCATTGTCCTGCTCATCATTGTAGCAGCGAATGATGCCAACAGAATTCCAAACCTATTAAAAATAAATAAATAGCACAATAATAATAATCAAGCATGTTGACTGCCCTAGAACAGCCTCCTACACCTTCTCTATCTGAAACAACAATAGGTGACAGATTGAAGACTTGAAGAGTCAGGGCTGGTAGTTTCTAAAACAGCTTCATTAGGCCAAAATGATTTTATTCTCGTTGCTTAACCAAATTTCTCCTTGCAAAATTAATCATTAACAACTCGCAGTTATAAAGAAATAATGAGTGATGGACAGAAAAGTCCTAAAAGGACAAAAGTATCCACAAGTTCCAATCTAAAAAGGAATTTCAAAACAGATTTGTTCAACTGCAGTAACACAAGCACAAACTGTATTGCTTCCTTTAGTCTTGAACCAAATATTTATTTCTACATCAAAAGCAACCTAAATGTATGGCATAAAGTTATGCAGTCTGCATTAGCACAAAGCTACTTTTCACCATTTAGTTTACACTGTGAAGTATTAAAAAAGCACCAGACACATGCAGCTGGAAATGATTAGATGAAGACCCAGCAAAACCAGGACAATGCTAACAAAGCAACTACATCTATGTAGCAGCACAGCCATGAGATTTACCATGAAACGATGCATGAGATGTGCAGGAGTGGAGCCAGACTGGAAAGGCTTTTGCCTGGGGGTTGGCAATGGCCCATCATAGAAATGCTGTTGTGTAGACGATGCTGGCAAAGCTGGAAAGCCACCAGTCTGATCATCATCATCATCCTCCTTATTAAGAAGATTGGAATTAGCTTTTATCATCCCGATATCTAAAAATTTAAAATACAAAAATACATGTATGTATTACTTCTTCCCAGTATTATGGCAGAAAATAGGCAAAAAACACAGAACTAAAACAGTGAAGACTCGACCAGAAAAATAAAACAGAATACGTTTGATAAGGGGATGCCAAGAGAGGATGCTTAAGAGTTTGTCCCAATAACAACACTCCAGAGCTCTGGAAAATTAGTTCATGCTGTTCCTACCTAATGAGTTATCATCGTCATCAAGTATTGCCCGTCTCTGATGGCTTGCAGTTGGCATAAGGTCATCATCATCACCGTGATCCTCATTAGCTCCCGGGGTTGGGGAAGAGGGTGGTTCGATCGCATCTCCATTTAAATAGTCGTCATCGTCTCCATCAAAGAGATCATTGTAGTCTTTTGCCGCTGTACTGGCAACCTAGAACCATGTTAGCAATTATCATTATTTTTTCATTTAGCAGCTATTAATTATTGTTATTAATTATAATTGTTATTTAATAATGGTAATTCCTTCCAGTACCTAAAGGGGGCCTACAAGAAAGCTGGAGAGGGACTCTTTATCAGGGAGTGTAGTGATGGGACAAGGGGTAATGGCTTTTCAACTAAAAAAGGGTAAGTTTAGGTTAGATAAGAGGAAGAAATTCTTCACTATGAGGGTGATGAGGCCCTGGCGCAGGCTGCCTCGAGGAGCTGTGGATGCCCCATCCCTGGCAGTGCCCAAGGCCAGGCTGGATGGGGCTGGGGGCAGCCTGGGCTGGTGGCAGGGGCTGGGATTAGATGGGCTGTGAGGTCCCTGCCAACCCAAACCATCCTGTGAGTCTGTGATTAAATCTTCCTGTGGACATGGGACTCAAGGAATGAATTAACAAACGAGAAGGAAATTTCAACACCCAATACAGAATGTTCAATATAATTCGATGGCTTAAATATTCAAGTTAATAATCGGCACTAATTACCTTGTCATTTGTTTTCTTTCCATCACCAATATCCTCCAACAACCCCAGATTTCCTTCAGTATCTGTATAAGCTATTTGCCTGTACTTGGGGTGCCACGCCAGTCCACAAATTGAGTAATTTTTCTCATGTTTTGTCCTGAAAAGAGTATGAAAATACTGGAATGTATTAAGCTTCTCAGGGCAGAAGCATTATTGTAAGCAGTGGTAATACTTACTGGTATTAGAAAACAATATAATAAAATACATACACATGGTAAAATAATTTGTAAGTTAAACTTCAGCATAAATAACTACAATAAAAAACACAGCAGGCCTTACTTCTCTGTGGAGGAAATTATTTAAGCTTTAGAATCAATCAGAATCATTTTCATAAAACAGCTCCTGATAGATGTAGAAAAGACAAAGTAATTCCCCAGCAGCCACACATTCCAAACCATCCAGCTATAAAACGAACGCTCAGCTGCTTCTCTTGTACCAAACTGATGAGTTAGTCCTCCATCTTCTCCCTGCTTTATTCTCACAGAACAACCCTGCCATGAATCATTTACACGGTCTGTCTAATTCTTAACATATGCATTAGAGTAAAAATCATGTTTCTTACTCAAGATAATCAGTCACTGAAAGCCTCCCTTCTGTTCCTCCCTTTAGTTAACAGAGATGAAATGCCTTTTGGCTCTTTTTGTTGCCCAAAGGTGAGGACGGCTGACTCACTGTGTCAGTATTCCCCACACCCTTTAGAAGATGCCTCTTACTGCCAACAATCCTGGCGTTTGTAACCTGAGGAAGATTTATTTCCATTAAAACTATCCTTTAATCAATCAGAAGTAAAACATTCCCATTGCACACAGAACTAGACCACAGAATTTGAACACAAGCCCATATTCATGTCCATCCCCCGTTCTATTTCTAGGAACCTAACGTTTCCAGATTCTTTTAGCTGGGCAGAAAGAAAGCAGCACGTCGTATGAATCAGAACATATTTCTGTGCGTACCAGATATGGCAGGGCTATGCCACGTTTCTACCTGACAGTCATACTCTCCTGGCAGCTGCTTCGTGGTAGAGCGCAGGAATGATGTGGCAGCCCTCAAATTCCTGTCCGCACGTGAACTGAGCCATTAGTGCACCTCACCCGGGTTGCACAAGGTGATCTCCTCCTGCTCCCTTGCTGAACAGTGGCCCTGTGTTGCAGCATCACCCCGATCCCACAAATCCTGGCTTGCATCCCCTCTCCTGACACGCTCGCAGCGACCACCTCTGGGGCCAGCAGAGTGGGATTGCTCAGCCTGAGCTCTTAAGCGCTGTTTCCTGCAGCCCTGCCAGCTGGCGTTGGTGGTATAGTGGTGAGCATAGCTGCCTTCCAAGCAGTTGACCCGGGTTCGATTCCCGGCCAACGCAGTTACATTTTGGGGCCCTGGGACCCCCAGAGACCCGAGCATAGCCTCCCAGCCAGCTCCGGACTTGTAGGGGGGTTGTGGCTCCAGCTGGAGGCACCCAACTTTATGGGGTCCGATGGGATTCATCCCAGGGAGCTCAGCTGGCTGAGGTCATCTCGAGATCCCTCTCGATTATTTTTCAGTGGTCTTGGGAATCTGGAGGGATCCTTGTCCACGGGAAGCTGGCAAACATTGCCCCAGTTTTCAAGAAAGGAAAGAAAGGAGACCCTGGTAATTACAGGCCTGTCAGTCTCATGTCAGTGCCTGGTAAAATCATGGAGGTTATTCTGGGATTTACTGAAAGGCACATGAAAGACAACACGGTCATTGGTCATCCCCAACACAGGTCGACAAAAGGAAAGTCCTACTTAACAAACTTAATTTCACCTAGCTGACCAAGAGAAGCCAGTAGACGTGATCTTTTTGGATTTTAGCAAAGCTTTCAATACTGTCTCTCACAGTACATTCCGTCCAAAATGTCCAGCATACAGTTAAACAAAAACATAATGTGATGGGTGAACAACTGGCTGATGGGTCAGGCTCAAAGGGTCAGAGCAAAAAGAGCTCCACCAGGCTGGTGGCCAGTCACTAGTGGGGTAAATTAAGAGGAGCTGTTGACTCCCTTGATAGTAGAGAGGCTTTGCCAAGAGATCTTGATGAATTAGAAGACTGGGCAATCACCAGCCACGTGAAGTTTAACAAGAGCAAGTGCCGGATTCTGCACAGAGATTTAACAAAATTCTATTTCAAGAAGCAGCATATGTTTAGGGAATTATGGAACAGCACTACATACCTCTCTATGCACTCCTGGGTTTCCACCTTCCACACCACAATACTCCCATCCACACTTCCAGCTACCAGGTACTGCCCACAGGGAGACCAGGCCACAACATTCAAGGGCTAGGGAAAAAGAAAATTTAGATAAAAAGAAATATTACCAATCCATACAAAGCACTCATATCCTGAAGTATAAAGCAGACATTCTGGAAGGAAAAAATCTTAATCTTTAGCAAACCACATCCAGCCTCCCATACTAGAGCTGGCTGCAGGTAGCTCCCAGCAAAACCATTCCTTAAGGATAGCACACTTATTTTTCTCCTATAATATTTATCTTCTGTCACTAAAAGCTGCCATGAGGTCAAACAAAACCTGATTCTAGACATGTACACAGAAAGAAGTATCTCTTGCCTTGTAGAGCTTAGAGATATGGTTTAGTGGGGACTGTTAGCGTCAGGTCAGAGGTTGGACTCGATGATCTTGAGGTCTCTTCCAACCTAGAAATTCTGTGATTGATTTCCAACATAAAGTAACAGGATCAGAAATGAAAGTGTAACCAATCATTACCAAGAGGACAGGGAATAGAACCGTACTGTCCAGAAGATAACTTCAGGCAGAGTAACACTTAAACTTTGAAAGATTTAGTAAGCAGATTGTTTATGTACTTACCTGTGTGATGGAAGTATCTGACAGATCAAATTTATTATCCCAGGTTTCTCTTCTGTATAGCTTAACAACTTTGTCTACAGGAATTGCCAGCAACTGTTCCAAGAAAACAAGATTTAGGCAATTTAGAACAAATTATCTTCCAAGCAAAACATTCAAAGAACTAGCAACGCTCCTTCATTCCAACGTATCACACTTGTGGCTGTCTAAGTATTTAACAGTTCTCTTAGCATCCTAGCAGTGCCAACTGAGAAAGAAAAGAACGCTACAGAAGTAATCTTGAATTACAAAGTTCTCCAATGCTTTCCATATGCAACACAGCAAATAATGGCTGTTTTCATTTCAATCTTCACTTCTTGCTGGCAGAAAACAGACGATAACGACAGCTGCAACTTAAGGTTAAAAGTTCTTATTCGTGAAACAGCTAACAAACACGCATAAATAGTTTTCAGTGTTCTGAGAACAAGGCTTATGTTCTTCTATTTCCTCCCTCCCTGAACTTCTTTTGATCAGGTTACAATTTCTCTGTAAATCTTACCTGAATAGCTGATTCTTGAAATAGCTCATTTGGTATTTCACAAACCTACATAACATTACTGCTCGTTTACTTCTTGGGATATGGGTGTGTTTGTTTGTTGTTTTTTTTTTTGGTTTGGTTTTCTGTTTTTATGATTTCTAATAATCTGCTTTATAATAGATGCAAGGCAACTTCCTACACTTCATGTGTGCACGAGCATACAAAGAAATAGAGATTATTCAAGTCAAAACTGTGAGAAAACACTGGAAAATACTCTTTTGACCCTGCACATACTAGAATGTCAATAGTTTGGCAGAGCCTATTCATCCTTTATTATTCCAGCCAACAGGCCAGGACAGAAGCCACAAAGCAATTTTTCCCCAAATGGCCAACTCTTGCTCAATTCCCTGCCCTTTACTTCAAGTATGGTGCAGCATGCCTTGTTTCATGCGGGTTTGAATTTATCTGCTCCTTTCTCCCCTCCCCTTTGCATTTTAGATGCTGCAGGGGTATTCTAGGTTACCTGATACAAAGACATCCACACAGCGATGCAAACTTCTGTCCCCCAACCTATTTTGGTACGTGATCTGCACATGGCACTCTTGGAATGATTTAGGTTGGAAGGGACCTTAAAGATTATCTAGTCCCAACCTCTGTGCCATGGACAGGGACACCTCCCACTAGATCAGGAACAACTTACTACATAGGATACATTTGCAGAGCAAGATTACTGATGCAACAAAATTTAAGCACAGCAAGTCAGAACTCTTTTGATGCTCTGTTGTGAACAGTGAGATTATTTACCTCATGTACAATCTTCTTTCCTACACAGCACAATATGACTCTTTAACATAGTTTTGGGCTGACAGCTGGACTGCTGGCAAACACAGCCTGGTACTTAAACAAGTAACCATTTCCAGGTTTGTTTTTCCTAAAAGTGAACTTCATCCCAAACATTTTCCTTAGTCCCTGGAGCTGGAATTTGCACTTGCCTGGATTGAATTCTACTGTACTCCCGAAGAGAAATGAAGGATTAAGATGTGGCTGAAACAATCTGTCACTTACCTTCCCACTGCCAGGTTGCCAGCCAAGCCTGCATATCGATTTAGCATTTATCACATCATTACATTTCTGCAGCAGTAGCCAATTTGTCACGCATGTCTGAAAACAGAATATTCAAAAATGAGTTCTCTAGTTCTGTGAAAACCTACTGTATTTTAAGAATCCCTGAAGAAGTGTGGAAAAAGCTAAAAGGAAACAAGATACACCATTTCTGGAACCAAAATAATTTCCTTCATCTGAATACAATGGTGCCTACCCTCTTAAAAAAGAAAAGAAAAAAAAAATGCTGCAAAATACTCTGCCAGTGTAGACCTGAACATATTTTTAACTACAATGCAACAACTTGTCAGAGAAATGAGACCAGAGAACAAGTGTTTTTAATGAAGTACAGAACATGAGCTCACATATATTTAGGTTATAAAGAGAGATATCTAGCCAAAAGGCATTTGTCAAATCCAGATTGACTGTAGGAAGGTGACACGCATCAGCCTGAATGTCACCAGAACAACACAAACATGAATGATTTGCCACGTTCTCATATTACAGCACAGATGATATACATCACTGCCACGGTCCCAGGACACAGCCTAATTGCCCCAAAAGGCACCCACTGTCACACTAGAACACTGGATTTCATATTAGTAATATGGTTTTGTTTTAAAAAGTAGCAATTACAAGTGCGAAGTACATACCAAAGTGTATTTATAGGAGTAATTCCACACGGATTCTTCTTCCAATCAATAATGGCATTTACCAAAAATAATCCCACATACATGCAGACCTGCTTTATTAACAGTATTCACCTGGAACCCTCTTCTCAAGTTCCTTAGAGTGCAAGGCCAGCAGAGAGAATTATTTGCACAAATATTGCCAAGCTGAGCCCAATGATTGTATTTCTAATAAATGATGGTCTTTAAACTGTGATTTACATCCCCCTCGTGAGTAATTGTTGTGAAGTGGGTTTTTGTTGTTGTTCGGTTGTGTGTTTTTTTTTTAAACAGAGAAGAATAGCAAGCCCCTTATCCTTTAATAAGCCTTTTACTCATTATAACATAGTCCTATTTCTACAAATAAAAAAGGTTGGTATGCACTAAGTCGAACTTTGAGTCCTTGGAAAACCAAGCATGTGTGCCACAGAGAGCAAGAGAGATGAAAGCAATGCTGTGCACAAAAATCCCTATCAAAGGAAAATGGGCATCGCTTCACCAATCTCGGCATGTGAAAACCAAACCTCCTCCTAATATCAAATCGAAATAACCACGTTCATATTCTCAAGACTAACTACCCAGAAGGTTTATAGAAGAAGATGCTGCGTAGCATCTCTGAACATTATTTCACCCTCACTGGTCAGTCTTCAATCCTGAAAATTATTCAGTATTTCATAGGGAGCACAGGAAAAATAAATAAAAACAAAATACGTCTAGACAAGTGCTTATTAGCATAAAAATTTCTTCCTTAACCCTGAAAGCAAGTAGCTGAAATTCTGAAACCATGGTAGCCCACACCGTGGCAGGGGGTTGGAACTGGATGATCTTTAAGGTCCCTTCCAACCCAAACCATTCTACGATTCTATGAACCAAGAAATGTGATGGTTAATTGCTACTTTCACCTGAAGGGTTATTTTCAAATACAATGAGGACGAAATTCACAATTTTGACCAATGAAGAAACATCAACAAAATAAATTAGGGATACCACAGGCAGAAATAACAGCCCACAGCTACCTAGGCAGTATTTCACACTCAGGCTTGGAATTTCTCCCAGAAGTAGGTAGAAGTATTCTATAAAGTACTGTCAAACTTCTTCCTAAGAAAAATGAATTCTCCATTCACCATCTCTTCTTTCAGGAGTTCCAATGCATAGCTCCCCTTTTATTTGCAAATTAATTTTATATATAAACTTTTTATTTTCTTTTGCAAATACTCTCAGCAGTTACTGATGACATATCAAAGATTTATTCCAGCAGGATGATTTTAGTCTAGTTCTTTTTGTGGTCTGTGAAGTCCCTGCTTTCTTATAAAACAACTTGAAAGGCAGGCCTCTTACCTGATCTTCAATTTTCCATATTCTGACAGTGCCATCGCAGCTTGCTGATGCCTGTGAAAGAGAAATAAATAAAATAAATTAAATAATAATAATAAAAATATAAATATTAAAGACATTGAGAAATTAATGCTACAATATATATTAAAAAACTACAACCAATGCTACAGACATATAATACATAAGTAGTTTTAAAAAGAAAGTCTCCCAGTTTAAACCATTTTAAGACTTAAAGCTTTCTAATGGAAATAGAAATCATCTTGATAATACCACTCAACTCCAAGATACTGGAATTACAAAAAAGGCTCAAAACTAATCTTAAATTACTTTAGTGAAATACCTTTCCACCTCTAAAATCAGATTGGCAATAGATTCCAGAAGAACATAGATGGTAATTGAGTGGGAAAGCAAAGACCGAGCTCCCCTGGGAGGCAACAAATTCTCACACATTCCATCAGCAGTAGTCAGCTGAAATTAAGTAGTCTTATGTCCCTGCTCACTGTTGTTTTACTCCAAAAATAACTCCCCCCTCCCATGGAGAAGGAAATTCAAAGAAGAAAGTAAACAAGTTGTTTTTGTTTTTACCAGATAAACATCCCTGGGGTCAAAAGACAGGCTTAGAACAGGAGCGTCGTGTCCTCGGAACGTTTTCTGCTTGCTGCTGTCAGTCACCTCCACAATTTTGACCATAAAGTCACTGTAAATCACAACAACACAGTTGTAAGATTATCAACGTTGGTATCAACAGTGACAGAGTATTTGTTTACAGCTATAAGAATTAAATCGGACACTAACTATCTTTTGGGGAAGTTTTAACTCTTGACACTATGATCTAAGGGAAAATGAGAATCTCGAGGCTTACTACAAGAGGAGCAAGGTTACATCACCAGATCATTTTTGTTTAAATCAAAGTTCATAAAATACAGTTGCTCTCTGAAGAGGATATTACATATACACAGACCACAAATCTGTTGAATATTATATTCAATGAGACTAAGTAAAAATCTGTGCTTAGTACTTGTTAAGTCAGTTTCCTGGTATCTATCTGTTAAATGGGACCTATATTCATGATCATCGTTCTCTTGGCCAAAAAAGAGCACAAAATATTTTATTTTTTAAAGTTTTTAACAGGATTATTAAGACCATTTATTGTTTCAGATACCATAATTGACCTTTTTTTTTTCTTTTTCAAATTTACTCCCCTTTCCAAAATTACAGACATTACTGCAGTTTAATTCAAAAAATCAATGCCAATAACTTCTAAGCCAAAGAGCTGCCATGACAATCTTCTGGTACTACTCCCTGTCATACTTCACTGCAACATTTTCAAAGAGGAATTTGGGACTCTGTAGGGTTAGTCATTACCTTAACTACACACAGAATTGCAACCTCTGTTTTGTCAAATACCTAAATGCTAGCCAAACAGTCATAAAAAGAAGTCTATAAACTCCATTGTGAGACAACTGAAGTAATGTCAGCTCTCTTAAATAAGGCAAAGAAACGTGAAAGAAAATGCAGGCAGTAAGATAGCTTTTGCTTATTTAAGAAGCCACAGAACTATTTTTCAAACAGTTTAAGTGAATTTTGGCAGCCACCTCGACGTTAAACTTATACAAATCTAAGTTTACAGACTTCATGTAATAATGGGGCAATCTGTGACAAGTAAAGGCTGCATTCTTAACTGCATTCCCTCATATCACAGATGTCACCTCCTTCAATGTCTAACAGAAGACCTCATCAAGGGGTGACCTCAGTTTCACAAGTTCTCTTTCCTAACGTGAGGACCCTGGTCAGGCTGCAGAAGGACTGGCTTTTTGTAAAAGTTTCTAGAAACAGAAAAAGGGTGTTGTCTGCTTAATCTCTCTAATCAAACTCAGATCCTGGGGCAGAGCTGTTCCCTCAGAAACGAGCACTGGCAAAGAGCCCAAATTCATGATCTCTGTCGGATTTAGAGATTAGAACAGTTACTGTCCCCAGCTGTCCAGTCGCCCAGTTTTGGTGGAGCTCCCGTGTCTGCTCTGCAGCTGCCAGAATTTACAGTCCAGCATAATGATCCAAATTGCTTTCTAGTTCAATTCATGCTTAGAGGAGGCAGGCTGCAGATGTAATGTTCTGCCATCTCTGCTGTAGGAATGCAGGACAAATTCCAGCAGAGAAGCAAGCAGGCAGCCTGGGTTAGCTAGAGTACCTAAAGAGCTCACCAAATCCAATTAAGAACCACCTGAGCTGTAAATAAATGAACAAGAATGTTGCCTGCTTGCTATTTTGCCATCTCTGTCAAAGGACTGGCATATATTGCATAATTTCTTAGGGCAGCATGTTTGCTTTTAACTAAACTATGCATTTAATCCCCCTCAGGGGAGTCTTGCAACTGTCATTTGTTATCATTTGGCAGAAGGGGGATGATACTGATGCCAGAGAATGACTCAAAGCTCTCGTGCAAATCAGAACCCAGCTAACTTTTGCATGTGCATATACATTTGCAGCACCATGATCCCAAAGAGTCAAGACATTATCCTTAGCACACACTAACAAAATCCTCGATGCTGCAATGAGATCCATATGGGTGAACACTTACAATTATGCATTTATAAGACTGAAAACTGAAAACACTCAAGGCTCCTGAAGAGAAAATGATTTCACAACACCACATTTCTACTTGAAACTATTCGGTGGATCAAATATCTCCCAGAGAATTTTTTCCTAACAGTCCTTTTCATTCCTTCCCCCGCCACCACCGTTCCTGAAAGGCATTTTGCATTACTTTAAAACCCTCAGCGGGGGTTTGTGGATTAAAAATCTCATTGGCAAAATCGCCATGTGAGGAAGTTGCTGGACCTTCAATGATAGCAATGTTCTACCTTATCAAGCACAGATTACCTAGATCCAGCAGCAATTTTGGTACCATCACTGTTAAAGACAACATGGTTTGCGTTCATGGTGAAACGAGTGAGGATGCCATCAGGAGCTCCTTCAGGAAACGTATGTATCTGAACAGTGTTGTTTGATGCTGCTGTGATCAGTCTTCCATTCTTAAACACAAACAAACAAAAAAACATTTGTTAGTGAAACCATATTTATGCCCAAGGAGCCAGAAATGCCCTGATGTTCCCAATGTTTGGGCAGATTAACTTTAGTAGCTCCAAAAGACATCAAGAGTATCAGAGATATAATCTAACTTGTATTTCTTCCACCCAAAAATAAACACAGTAACTTATTAAGATACTTTATCACTTAAACCAAACTATTACAAGATAATAAAATTATTCTTTGTTTCTATATACTAGAAACTGCTAGATTTAATACCAAGTTGTTGTGCTAGGCTAAAAATCCATGACATTAATTACATGGCAATTTACTCCATCAAGACATTCCCCACCTGTATATTTACTAAAATAATGAATTCTCAGAAAAGTCACAAATGAATTTCAAAGAACTGTCTGACCTTCTTCGGGTAGATTGAAAAAATAAATCTTTTTATATAGGCAAGAGTGCCTCTTAGAACAGGAGGAATCTTGCATCCTGTTTAGATTAATATGCTACATCATCAGGAGAGGGCATCCTTGGACCGATCTTGCCAGTTAAATGCCACTGGGGAAAGACAAGAAATTTACAACTACAGCTTCGTCCTTTGCAGAAACAGAAGGCAGATGTCATCAAAAAATGATTCCAAATTAAAATGATTCCAAAACAAAAGAAATTATCCTATGCTTAGAACAGCAGTATATCTTCTTAAAGTGACAATACTATTCCTCACTTGGATGCAGCAATAAATTTTTGAAATACATAGAGAAATGCTGCATTTCCTTTTTTAAAAAAAAAAAAGAAAAAAAAAAAAGAAAAGCATCCTAAATTTATAGTAAAAATCACAAAGAAAAAGAAAGCAACAGCCAGTAGTAAATAACTTGAGGAGATCAGATTTATTACTTATTACAAACCAGTGCCCCATAAAAGTGTCTTTAATGAAGCATATTTTTTGAAATAAAACCTCCTGAAGTTTTAGAAAGGATTCATAATCTCATTGTTTAAAAATAAATCCCTCAAAGCTATAATTCTTTTCCAATAAGCTAAGAGCACAGGACTGTTCCAACTGCTGTCCAAAAATTAAAAACAAGAGGGCACTTCTTAACTGTGAGGGTGACAGAGCACTGGGACAGGTTGCCCAGAGAGGTTGTGGAGTCTCCTTCTCTGGAGATATTCAAAACCCGTCTGGATGCCATCCTGTGCAAGGTGATCCTGCTGGGCAGGGGGTTGGACCAGATGATCTTCAGATGACCAGATGACCTTCCAACCTTAGCCTTTCTGTGATTTCTCCCTCCTGTATTAATTAATAATTTTTACAGTTTCTGGCACCGATTTGCTAAGCGAACCCATTCAAATCACCTCACTTGGTGTGTGAAAAGATAAACAGCATGATAAAGACCAACAGCAAAACACTACAGATCAAAACAGATGTTACAGGTATTGAGCAAGATACATAAGTTATATCAAAAGGCATATAAGAAACTGAAGAAAGATTATTGTTCTGAATATAGTTTCAAATTAATATATCTGTATGAATTCTCATCTATTTCACCTTTTATATTCCCCTCCAAATATCACATATAGTTGAAAAACGATTTTAAAAATATCCTCTATGACTGCAAAGTTAACTCGACAATATCTGAAGGAGAGATGTAAACTTCTAGAATTCCTCTCTTCTTCCACAATTGCCATAAAGACAATATTTTGGACCTTCTGTTATTAATGTAATATAAGAATAATTGCACACAAGAGAATAGCTGTGAAAATTCTCAAGCTAAATAAATAAAATAGAAAAAAAAAAAGATTTGTTTTCTATTATACAAATTGATATAGGTGGATTATTTGCCTTCTTACTTACAAATAATCCCTGTTTCAAGATATACCACAAGGAGCTGCCTTAACATTAAAATAAACAGAGCAGGTTGTACTACAAATGCCAGAACAAGTCAGTCAGGTGACAGAAATACCTCTAATCAGCATTCTCAGAAATTATTACTAATTAGTGTTAAACAGGAATCTTGTTCTCCTCTGACTTGGGGTGGAGAACAAGGGAGAAATGAAATGTCAGAAGCACATTTTGGCCTACAAGCAATTTTGAGAACTAAATATCAACTAACTATTAAAATCAAACAAATAAAAAGTATTACCAAAGCATTAGCAGGCACTGACTCCATGAAGTAATTCTTGATTAATATAGATTATAATTCCTTGGGTATTAAAATAGGTCCACACAAAACTACTTCCTGGCTTACCTATTTTCACATAACCTTCCTCCCCCTGTTAGCACCATTTCAGAGCCTATACGATTGGAAGGGCAAGAGTAGGAATCAACTGTCAGTAAAATATCCATTCCTCCACCACTGACAACTGAGCTGTCACTGAAAAACACTTTTCCTAACCCTTGATGATTACATATTATGCTGGGAAACTTTTTGCAACTAACATTGTGCAAAACCACTGAAACAGTCTACAAAGTTCACTGCATAATTAGTTTAATCTTCTGGGTTTGTTTTTCAAAAAGGAGATCAAAGTCAGAAATAAGTATAACTGACTCTGAAGCGAGAGGAGTAAGAAAAACTAGTATTATGGAATTTCAGTATAAGGAATAATTCCTCTTCAAGCCTGCATGGGATAAAGTGAGTTGTCAGGAGTATTCGTTTACATAAAATACTTAGTTAAAATATTCTATAGAAATATTCAGTGAAGTTTTCTGTTTGAGAAGTATTTTTTTCAACACTGCTTTAACATTTTCACTTAGACACAAAGGTAGAATGTGGACATGGGCTCAAATTTAAACAAAATCTGATTAAACACTATTCAACGTTGTTTTCCATATATTGGCACAAAGGCAAAGATCTACATACTTAACCTCCATCAGACTGAAATGTGCTATGCACAATATTATTCCTGCCTTTTTCTGTGTATTATCTCAATATATGCATAATGTTACATATGTGAGCACTATCTTAACAGCCTCAGCAGTCATGTTACGTATCAACATCAGTATGACAGAACTTAACTTGAGTTCTTTTAACTACGATACCTTCAGAGCACACGAATAGGCCTTCTCTCCAACATTAATGGACTTCGGATCATCATCATCCAGGTTCTCCCAAATCCTAACATCTCCATCACTGCCACAAGTTACAATGCAGCTGTTCAAAGACAAGGGTTGTTAACATTCAGGTACAGAAAGGACAGCCACTCTGACTTTCAATCCCAGAATGAAAATGTTACTGAAGTGTCTGTTTTTTAACTGAAACACAATACATATTACTTTATTCACTGAATGCCATGTTTAATAAACATAGAAAAAAAATGCAGGACCATAACAGAGTACCTGAGTCTGGTTAGGCCTAGCACCCATTGAACTCACCCTTACATATTTTAAGTCAATCTAGATGATTTTCTTTTTCAAAGGACTTAATTAGTACTGATTTCACTTTGGGCTGGGCATTTAATTGTTTCTTCAGCCTTGAAAATTTACCTTACAGCTAATTACAAAGCTGAGGCCAAAGCAAGGGCGCTAACACACACCCTTGACTGAAGTTAACCAAGCTGAACATGTTCCAGGCCTACAGAGTTCTTAAAAATAGTTGACATAGGATTCAATTGTCAAGGCTACTAGAGTTAGCTTTCACAATTTTAAAGCAATAAACAATAACCTTAAGTACAAAGCAAATATGTAAACGTTTGCATAGGATTTTTAATTACTTTCTGAATCTATAATCAAGCTTTGTATTCTTTTTTTTTTTTTTCCCAGATGCAGTCCCCAAAAAAATCTAATTAAACAGTAAAGTATTACAAAGTCAGTAGAGAAACTGTGATGTTACTCCCCTGGTGCTGTTCTATAAGGTTTGCAAGCAACACTGCATTGATATTGAAAATATTGACATCGGAGGGTCCAGCAGTACTGGACCAGTGGTCTTCAGCAGAGATGTCTGTTTTTTTGTTGTTGTGGTGGTGCCTTTTTTTTTTTTTTTTTTTTTTTAATATATCTGCATTTTGATGGAAGATAATTAAACCTTAACTCTATGCAAACAAGACTTTTTGTGGTTGGAGGGGAGGGTTGTTATCAGACTACCCCTACAGTCCTCTTTGTAGCAAGCCTAATGACCTAAAGAAAGGGATAAGATAATTTGCATTTAAACCATAATCAATATGGTTTAGACTGTAAATTCATTTGAGATGGCTTGTATTCTAGCTTACCTTTTATTTTTAATCAAAAAACAGGTAACAACAAACATTCAGTTTTTATTTATGCATGCAAGAACTAGTGTAAGTAGAACAAGAAAGAACAGCAAGCCAGTATTGGATTTCTTCTGCTATAGTTTTAATTTCTTATTGGATATATAAACATATCTTCTCCAACATATTAATGTATGTATATATATAAAGTAATATATATATATATATAAGTCTTATATATAAGTTATGTCTATTGCTTCAAAATTTAGGGCATCAAAAGATGCGTCTTATAGTCAGTTCTCAACAAAGGCAAATAAAGGGCTTGCCAAACCATGCCAGGCCATAAATCCATCTGTCCAGCACCATAACCATCAGCAGCTGGTACAGATACTCCTGAGGAGGCAGCAGACAGAAAATATAATCCCCTGGATTAGATTTTATCCCCCCTCTCCAGGAGTTAGGTTAAATTACCTCCCGGTGTCATCGAAGCAAACATCCGTGTGGCCCTCCGTGTGGCCATAGCGCATGGGTTTTTGGGCAGAAGGCATCTTTGCTGTCACCTGAGGACAAAAAGGAGAGAAATACGAGAAATACAATCATTAAAATTAGAAATAGAGAGGATGAAAGAGCTCCGGATGGCAGGGCAAGGTTAGAGGTGATGGCAACCCCCACACACACGGGGGCTGGAACCACGCAGAGCCCGGCCATACGGCCTAAGCGGCTCAGCCCCCACTGCTCCTAAACACCCCCAAATCCCAAGAGTTTCGGCCAAAAACGAGCCAGGGAAGAAAAAAGGGGGGAAATTAAACGAGGGGGACCTCAGGGGACGGGTGCGCGGGGCCTGAACTCGGAAATCTCAACGAGAAGGGGCCGCGGGGAGCCCCATGGGGGCGAGGGGAAGGGGAGGGGAAGGCTGGGGGCCGCGTTCCCCCCTCATCCCCCATCGCCTCCCCGCTCACCACAGCGGGCCCCGGCCGCCCTGTTGGAGCCTTCCCGCGCTGGGCTCTCGGTGCCCGCCCCAGGGGCCGGCCCGGAGCCCGTCAGGCCCGGGGCGGAGCTGGGTTTAACGGGGGCCGGCCCGGCCCGGCCGCCACACGCAGGATGGCGGCGGCGGTGGGAGAGGCTGGGGCCGCTCGGAGGAGGAGGAGGAGGCGGCTGAGGGGCTCCGGCGGGTGAAGGAGCCGGGACGGAGCCGGGTGAGGGGCGAGAAGCGGGCAGGGTGGGTGCAGGGGAGAGCCGTGAGGGGCGGGCAGGGCCCGGCTGCTGCCTGAGGGGACGCGGCGAGGTCGGGCGTGAGGGAACCGGCACCAGCGGCCTTCATCCTCCTCCTCTTCCTCATCTCCTCCTCCTCATCCACCTCCTCCTCCTTCCTCTCCTTCTCCTCAGACCCCCCAGGCCTCCGCCTGAACAGCCCCGCTAGTCTCGTCCTACCCGGTTGCCTCCCTCCCCTTAAAAAAAAAAAAAGGGTATTTTGGCCCCAAAACGCAGCCCGGCTGGCTGAGGGGGGGGGCAGTTAGACGCGGGGTGCTGGAAGCGTGACCCTCCCGCTACCAAAAATTGCCTTTATCCTTCTCGATGCGCCGATAATTCAGTTTTTCTGAGGGAAATCGGTGTGCCAGGTACCCGGCTCTTCAACATCCAAATCCTGTGTGTCCATCACAAGCCCTTCAGGAGCTGCAGGAACCCTCCGTCGAGGCAAAATCCTACAAAAACGAAATATCATCGGCTGCTCCCTGTGGGGAACACACCCCACAAAAGCTGTAGGACCGAACCCGCCTGGAGATCCTGGAATTAGGGGATTATTCCCTACGGACAGCTGCCGTGACGCTGGTGCCAAATGCAGTTGTGGTGAAGTAGGTAGCGAGGCACGGCATGAAGCTTTTCCAGGCTGGAAAGCAGAAGCCAGGCATTTTTTATTTTTATTATTATTTCTTAAAGGACAAAACATTACAGCTCTGCATACCCCAAGTAAGAAGAAAAAAAAAAAAAAGGCTTCTCTATTTTTCCTTAATGCAACTTTAATGTTCTGGCCCAATTTATTCCAGCGTCTAAGAAAATTTGCTCCCAGGCAAAAACCTTTTATCTTCAGTTTTAGTCTGGAGCGGATCTATCAGTGGTCGGGGTGAGCAGCTTGATTTATTTATGTTGGAAATGTGCTCGGGCTCTTTATGCCACTCACGTTGTTGGTGCTTTCATGAATGAGTAAGACAGTAGGCAGGCTCTTATATTTTTTTTTTTATCAATATGCCCAGATTTCATTATTATTAAGCCTTGTGGAAGCTGTGTGGAGACATGTTTTCCATGGGTGTATCCTGACATATTTCAGTAAATCGTGATTTCTGGTGAGGATAATGTGTTCTAGCACAGTGATTCGAGCTGAACCGCTTATCAGATGAGTGGGAAGAGCGAGCTATTCTTACAGCAGCCTCCCTGCAAGCTTCTGGGGCTGAGACGAACGCACGCCAACTGTGTTATTATGTTTTTTAATTATTTATTTCGCTTGGCAGAAAGTCTCATGCGAGCTGCACCTGGAATATTTTACAATGCAAAAGCTGTTACAAGTCCAAGCGTAGCGTAATCCTCCGGAGGTGCTACCAAGGGAGCGCAGGCACCGGCGCTGGGTCCTGTTGGAAGTGGCAAGGCGTCAAGTGCGAGGTTATTCTTTAAATCCGGGTCGGAAACCAAAGCTTCAGCTTTCTGAGGAGGTGTAGCCGCTTGAGAGGGCAGCGGCAGGGCGGGAGCTGCTGGGCTCACCTCCTGGGTTTCTGGGTGGAGCGCGACGTGTCGGTCACGGGCCATAAAGCTGTTACTGATTTAGTGCTGGAGAGGTGGCTGCGCTCGGCGAGCAGCTCCTGCCGCCTGCAAGCAGGGCGCTGCTACAGCGGGAGGTACGAGAGGTCCTCAGCACCTGCCTCCGAAACCTCTTCCACATCCCAGGAGGGAATAAGAGAGCTTAATTTTGGGTTAAACTGGGCATCGCTGCCTGCCCTTCTCCTCCTGGAGCTCTGGGGATATGCAGACCCTGTAATAATCAAGTATATTTCCAGGTAAGAAGTACTGCAGACTGTTTTTGTCTTTTCAGATTATCATTTTTAAGCCAGGAGAATTGAGCCTCAGTGTTATCCTTAACAGGTCGGGCTTTTTTTCCAAAAGGAGTCAATAACAGCCCGGCTTCAGTGGAAGGTCAGGTTTTAAAATGGGATCTCGTAGCCAAAATCTAATTGGGCGAAAGTAATGAAAACAGCATGTGACCGGTGAGAATTTTTTTTTAATGACTTCTACGTAAGCTGAAAGGAAAAGGGACGGGTGCTCCAATTTATTACAACTTAATTCTTCCCTCTTGGGGTTTTATCAGGGCTAGAAGAGTATCAACTGCTGTAACAATACCAAAATTGATTTAATTTTCTGTGTGTGAATCTCCTTTTGTTAAATGAGAGGCTTGCTACAGTGACACTTTGGCTTTTGTGTGCTTGAACAGAAAACCTCAGGAGTGCTTTCTTGTTAGGAGGGCTGTGCAGGAGGTTGTTCCCAGAGCTGGTGGGACCTCCATCCTTGGAGGCTTGCAGGATGTGGAAGGCTTCCAGCAAGAGGCTGGGCTGGCGGCCCTGGGCATCCATTTCACCCAGTGCCTGGGGGCATCGTGCTGTTCTGTTTCTTCTTTACACAGAAACCAAAGCAGCTTGACAGAAAGGACCTGGGGACTCCGTGCTAGAGGCTGAGGACAAAAATATCTGGTTAAAGCAATTCAGTATTTATTGGGAGGGGGTGAAGTCTGTCAACACTCATGGTTCTGATTCTGCTCTCGGAGTTCCTGGGTGTTTTGCAGCTGATTTAAACAGACATCTGGCGAGTCTTATCGCAGTTGTCCGTGGCATTTTACCTCTGGCTAGGAGGTGATATTTGTATTGCCTCAGAATGGCTGCTAGGTACTACACGTAGTTCAGGCTTGAAGTTTGAGTGTCCGGGCATGGGTGCTGGAAGGAAAAAGTGTCGGGAGCAGACGGCTGCCCCATCCCCCTCCGAAGCTCTCTGCGGACGGAGCAAAGAGGCATTTCGTGCTCAGGAGCTGTGCCCGTGGTGAAAACAACAACAGAAACCACCCCGCTCCCTGCCTGTCCTCGGGGACTGTGAGCCGTGGCAGCGCTGGATAACCTTGAACTGCAAGCCGGATCCTGTGGCCTGATGTGAACTCTGTTTATCCCCGCACGCTGCTTTCCCCCTGCCATTTGTTTAGAGTTTCAACGTGAGGTTTTTGTCAAATCCTTCTGCTTCTGAGATGCCTGAGGTGTCCCCGCTTAGAAGAAAGCTTCTGCAGGCAGAGGGCTGCTCGTGTCTGTGTCGTTACCTACCAGCGCCTGTCTCTTCGCTTCGTTGCAGCAGGGAAGATCTCAGACCTGACGTCCGTAAGCTGTGCGCTGCACGACTTCTCCATTTAGTGCTGCCTGCAGGGAAAAGCCCGCTCTGTGTTCCCTGGGTTTTATTCTCCCTTTTTTTATTCTCCTGCTCTTTGAGTTGTGTGCAGCCATTAATGGATGTAGGGGACGTCGTATTTTCCTCGCGGGTCTGCAGCACAAGGGAAGATTGGTTTAGGTGCATAGTGTGCAGTGGGGATACAGCCCCAGATGCCTTGATGTCCTTTGTGTCTTTCTACCCACATTATTTTTGGTCCCCATGCTACAGGCAGGGCTCTGAATCACAGATTGGGGAAAGCCTGAAGGATGACCCCTCGCTGGAGCACAGGACACCAGGATTTGGGCACCCACCGTCCTTTTTTGTAGGGGATGCTTCAGGATGCAGCTTGCAGCAGAGCTGGGAACAGCAGCTTTACCTCCTGCGTTACACATTGAGCACTTCACTCTTCCTTCACAATTTCAGCTTCGAGCCTGCCTTTTGTAGGACTACATCCCCATTTTTTTTCACGTGCTCCACACTCTTCCCACAGGCGTAGCAATTACTCCTGTGACGTGGCAGGGTTGGCGCCTCGCTCCCAGCAGCCTCCAAACCCCCGGGAACAGCTTTGTGTGCTGCTGGCTAATGGGGCATGTCTTAAAACATCATGTGCTGCCGCCTCGCTTGGAGTTTCAGGGTTCAGATACCGCTAATGGTACACGACAGGAGAAAGGCAGGGAGGGGAACGTGGCTTTACAGCCAAACACGACGACAACCCAGATAGAAATGACACCAAGCACTGAAGTTCTCGCAGTTGCAAGGCCGTGCTGTCACGTTGGGGGATATCAGGCCCTCTCAGCACTTTGGGGGTTTGCACATTTTGCAGTTTTTAATTAAAAGCCTGTATTCTGCCTATTCCTACCCCTTATAAGGGCTGGATGTGCAGAATGAGATAATTGAAGGTTTCCGAAGCAATTACAAACTGTCATACCCTAATTTTGAAGTACTTGACTTTGCACCCTAAATGCTATCTCTCCTTCCAATTAAAAATCCCTTATACATAGCTAAGGAAATTTACCACAGGCTGAATTTTGTTTTTCAGCAGTTATTTCAGATTATCACCGGGGCGAATGAGATGGGGGGATGTTGTTGGTGGTTTTTGATTTTTTTTTTTTAATCATTGTGGAGAAAATTCACTGCTCCAGAAGCAATTCTAAGCTTCTGGATGACCAAATGTAAACGTTTCAAAAGCAGTCACTGAACCCTGGCCTAAGTAAAGGAGGTTTGGGTCTCAGAGGTGAATGCTGCCTTTCTCCTCTCGGTATTGCATCTGCAATGTTTTCACCAAAAAGTTGTGTGCAAAATCTTGGGAGAAGAAAGCAATCTTTAATATTTGATGGTTTGTAATTGCTGAAGACATGGACCCCGTTCCCTGACTCCCCTTGCTTGCAGTGAGGTATTGCTCATCTCCATGGCTCTAATGCTAGATTTTTCCACACATTTGCAGTGTTTTTACTTTTCTTCCCCTCCTTCCACATTTTTTTCATCTCTTTTCTTTTCCCCACCTTTCCCTCCCTTTCCCTTCCCCCCCCTCAGGTTTGTGGCTTGTGAATAACGAACGCAATGTCAAAAATTCCTTGGTGAAAGTTACATCTGGGATGCATTTGGTCCACATCTTGCATGTAAGCCCTTGGCACGGCAGCCTTAGTCTTTTACTGAAAGCAGAGGCGAGACCTCAGCCTGCTCGGCCCCTCGGGGACTGCAGGGAGATTGTGTCATGCTGCCTAATCCTAATGATGAGAATGGATTGAATGGAGAGAGGAAGTGGATGCCCTTCGCTTTTCCTGCTTAGTATTTACCACGTCAATTAGTTCATTAAAACAAAACAAAACAAAACAAAAACACCACCACAAAACAGTGGAAGGCAGGAGCTGGATCTACTTTTGCTGCAAAAAGTGTGATGGTACATGATGGAGAGCCTTTCTGCCATGCCCTGGGAGAGCGTAGCACGCAGAGCATATTGCTCTCTGTGTACCTTGAAAAAAAAATCCCTGCTCTACTTTCAACCGAGTAATCAAAAGAGGAATTTTTGATTTTTTTTTTCTCAAAGTGCAGCATTCAGAAGGAAATCTCTTATCTGTGTGAGAATTCAATGCGCTTTTGGAAACAAAAGAGAATTAAATCAGCAACCGTGGGTCTCAGAGCAGCGCTGATTTTAATAATGTAAACTTTCTTCTCTAATGAGTAATAAGCAGTTCCATCTTTCATGGCCTTTTAAAATTGCTTTTAGTAAGGGACTGGATTTGTTTTAATCCTTTTCAGTATGTAAAGCCCCAGATATTTCAATCCCTTAGGGGCTCAGTATTTTCCAGCTCCGTTTTAAAAGGCAGAGGGAAAACAGCTTTCAGAAATTGACAGAATCTGTGACTGATATAGTTTATTTTTTTATTTTTTTTTACCCAGAAAGTGACCCAGAAGTGTCAGTTAAGAATAAGATCTCTGGCATCCCACCCCGTGGATTAGCAGCAAACAGGCGTATCATCTAGGTACAGTAGCTCTTTGTACTCTGACCTACTTGTTTCTGCTCTGGCTTGTTCCTTCTTGAAAGGTTATTTGGAAGAGATGCAGAACTTGCTCAATAAACAGCCGAAGCAGTGCCACCTGCCACGTGAAAGGCTTCATTTTGAAACGGACCCTGGTGAAGGAGGAGTGCCAATGCCCAAAACTTTCTGCTCTGCTTCGTAGTCAGAACGGGTGCTCTAAAAACACACCGGATGGTTTGCTCTGGAGGAAACTTCTGAGAAGAAAGGGTTAAAAGAGCCCTGTGTGGGATCAGGGAGGTGTTTGTGGAGTGCTCTCAAGAATTCAGCTTGATCTTTATTATACGTGGCTAGCAATTAATGGTTCCTGTTGTCGTGTGTACACGGGCATCGGTCTTGTGTCGTGTGCGTGCGAAGCCGTTAACCTCTCTGCCTTCTCTTTTTCCTCAGGTACTCTCAGAAGGTGCCTCAACGCAGCTTCCTCGCGTGGAGAACCCTACGAGGAAAACAGCACGTTTTCTGCAAACTCGTGGAGCAAAGCTCTCAAAATGGCAGACAATAAGGACAGTAACGTTAAAAACGCAGATGTCAGACCCAAAAGCAGCCGGAGCAGAAGCGCGGACAGAAAGGATGGTTACGTGTGGAGCGGGAAGAAGCTCTCCTGGTCAAAAAAGAGCGAGCACTGTTCTGATGCTGAAACTGCAAGCGCTGTGGGAAGATCAGGGGCTAATTTAAAGAGCCAGGAGAGGAAATACAGCTGTTCCTCTATCGAGCTGGATCTAGATCGCTCCTGTGGTCACAGGTTTTTGGGCCGCTCTCTCAAACAGAAATTGCAGGATGCCGTGGGTCAGTGCTTTCCCATAAAGAACTGCAGCAGTCGGCACGCCTCAGGGCTCCAGTCGAAAAGAAAAATTCATATCAGTGAACTCATGCTAGATAAGTGTCCTTTTCCTCCGCGCTCAGAGCTCGCTTTTCGGTGGCACCTGATTAAAAGGCATACAGCCCCCATCAGCCAAAAGGCGGATGACTGGATAATCGCTGATTTATCCCAAAACGAGGAGAAGGAGGATCACCTGCGAGACGATGAGGTAGCCAACGGGGGAATGGAGTCTCCCTCCCAGTCCTGTGAGCTTCCCGATGGCATTTCCTCCAGGGGGGACTCGAGGTCTGAGCTGGTGCTGGGTAAGGTGGTGCGGAGCAGTAAAGAGGAGAGCGACATGGACTCCGACGACGAAGTTATTACGCTGTGCACGAGCTCTAGGAAAAGAAACAAGCCCAAATGGGAAACCGACGACGAGCTGCTGCGGATGGAAACGCCCCCAAAATACCACACGCAGATCGATTATGTCCACTGCCTGGTCCCAGACCTCCTTCAGATCAACAACAACCCCTGCTACTGGGGAGTCATGGATAAATACGCCGCCGAAGCGCTGCTGGAAGGCAAGCCGGAGGGAACGTTTCTGTTACGAGATTCTGCCCAAGAAGACTACTTGTTTTCGGTGAGCTTCAGGCGCTACAGCCGCTCCCTCCACGCGCGGATAGAGCAGTGGAATCACAACTTCAGCTTCGATGCCCACGATCCGTGCGTCTTCCACTCCCCGGACATCACGGGACTCCTAGAGCACTACAAAGATCCGAGCTCCTGTATGTTCTTTGAACCTCTTCTGTCCACTCCATTAAACAGGACCTTTCCTTTTTCTCTCCAACATATATGTAGAACAGTTATTTGCAACTGTACCACTTACGACGGCATCGATGCACTTCCTATTCCTCCGTCAGTGAAGCTGTATTTGAAGGAATATCACTACAAATCGAAAGTTAGAGTACTCAGGATTGATGTGCCAGAGCAGCAAAGCTAGAAAATATTTTTATGAAAGAATGAAATTGTCTCTCAACAGATCAATTTGTGTTCAGTCTTTCCTCCTTTTAAGTTCCTTAATGTCATTTTGACTTTTTTTCCCCTTCTTCTGCAGATTATTTACAACCCCAACTAGCCTCTGTCTAAGGCTTTTTTATCCAGACGTACTTTGAGTCTTCCCGAGTCTCTTTTTAGAAATGGTATTCCTTGTGGGCTTTCGGTACTGTTCCCCAACTAGAGTTTTATGGAATTTCAGGTAGGCTTTCTGGTATTTCTATAGGTGGATAGTCTTTAGATCTAAAAACCTTAAAAAAATCAGTTTTGAACTTGATCTGTCTTTTATATTGTAATTTACATATGTTGCTGAGATGTTTGAAATAATGCACATTAACTAAAGATTGACTCATCTCTATTTTCTGCATTTCTTTTAAAACGAGTGCTCTAGTCTGTGTGTGTGTGTGTGTGTGCGCGCCCATATTTAATGTAGGAAATTCATCGGTCTATTTCTAACATGACTATTCCTAGCAAAATGAGGTTTGAAAGAGGATACGATCTTGCTATAAATACATCAGGGGGCTAAACGCCAGGGAGAAAACAATTCAAGCTAAGGACAACGCTCAGTACAGGAACAAACATGCACAAACTGGTCGGGAAAGGATTTGGGCTGGAAAGGAGGAAGGCTCACTCGTCAGCAGTGGGGTTCTGGAGTAGAATTTCATTTCTATAACAGCAGGAAAAAGCAAACTGCTCAGAAACTGGGGTTTGTTTGGTGTCTGGAAGGGGCAATGATGCAGCCACTTGTGATAGATGGGGCTTGGACTTGGCAACTGTTTCTCTGTTCCTGTTTCGTTATGGGCAATAGCCAGTTTTCACTCCAGGGGCTGCTGGTCTGAGTTGATAAAGCATGGGGTGGGAAGGCAGATATTTCCTTAATCTTGGATGATTTATGCATATTAAACTATCTGATCCTATTTGTTTGATCCTGAGGTGGTGAATAGCTTTCCCACGTTGTTAGTGGGAGGGTTTTTTAGTTGTTAAGTATAGCTGGAAAAAAAGTGCGCATTTTTCTTGCAACCTGTACAGGAAAACCACGATAATGCTCCTAAAAGCATTACTTATGGTGTGTGGATGGTCAGATCTGCTGCTGAATTATTGGTGAGATCCCAAGGAGACTCAGGCTCTAGGTCCAGGCACAAAACTGGAGCATTTTCCAGGCTGGCCTTGGGTAAGGGCTCCACGAGGAGCAACCTGTGGTTCTGGTGGCTTCGCCCGCACGTGCTCGCAGATCACCTAACTGCAGCGACAGCAGCCGTACTGTTTTCTTCCCCTTTGATCCCAGGGAGTGTTTGTATCCTCCTGAAACGCCTTTGAAAGTGAGACCCAAAGCAGGCGGAATTACAGATGTCTAATTTTCCGCGTGCGTGCCGGAGATCTTATCAAAAATTCACAATGACCCGGGTGCGTGAGGCTACATACATGTGCAGGCTCAGAGGGGGAGCGTGCCGTGCGGTCTCCCTCCCGGATTGCAGACTAAATGCTACAGCAGCACAAGCAGCATTTCTCTTTGAATACCTCATTTTCACCTTGTCCAGCACCCTGGGAATCTGTGAGTCGAGGAAGTTTGCCAGGCAACTCCAGCAGAGTCCTGCTTGCCCCTGAGCGAGCGTAGCCTTTCCCCTGATCTGCTGTCGCTGTGATGTAAGCAGATTTCCAGGGACATCTGCTTAGAGACCAGCCAGTTTGTTTTCACTGTGTTTTAAATAGGTTTCGAACCAAAGTCTCCAGGGAGAAAACGCAAACACATCAATCTATCGCATCGCACACGGGTGAATACGCTGCAGGACAGACTCTCAGCTGCTATAAATCAGCGTGGCTTTATTGATGCACTTACAACAGTTGATACCAGCTGAGATTCTTCCTCCTCCGTATGCAAATGATGGTTGTATGACTGATGTCCAAAAAATTACCCTTTTCTTTTGGTAATGTTTCCCTCGTGCTGCTTCCATTCAACTGGTATTACTTTTTGCATAAGCTGGGTTCTGTCGAGAACAGCTTCGGATTAATTAGTAAATCTATTTCTTCCTTATCTACCACTGCTATTTTCCACATACAAAGTGAATGAATAGCAGGGATCATCTTTATTCTGCTTTTTTTTTTTTTTTTTTACACTGTGCATGTCAGACCAAAATGCTGCTGTGATACAAAACAATTGGTTTGAAATCTAACTTCACAGATGCAGGCTGCTTAATTAAAACTTCCAGAACCTCTTAGGGCAAAAAGCTCAATTTTAGTTGGAAATTGCCATTATTATATTTATCGCAAGCCCACAACATCTAGATTTCCACCAAAAGCCTTACCTGTTTTGAAACTTGGCAAAGGCCACCGTCTCCTTCAAAGCCAGCAGGGATTTTGTCCCCTCAAAATGAAAGAACCTTTTTGGGTTAGAGGTCTACAATTTGCTGTGATTTCAGAGTCATTCCACGCGCAGCCTACATTGCTTCGGCAGTCAGGTGCTGCTGATGCATCACTTACCCCAAAACTGTCTCAAGCACTCCAGTTTTAGGAGACCTATATAATATAGTGGTTGGGGAATGGAGGTGCTGCATGTAAAAATAGTGCCTGTTGACCACAGGCCAATGAGTTGCATCTATTTAGAGAAATCATATGTAGAAAATAACCCCTGAACGGGCCTTGGTGGAAATTCACCCTACGTTTCTCCTGTTTGTTTGTCCAAGCCATGCCTGTGTGACCTCAGTATCTTCTGACAGCCTGAACTGTGAATATTTGTGCAGCCTGTGAGGGAGACATTTCCCAAAGTACACAGGTTTTTATGAAACATGAAAACTCAAAATCTATTTTGCTTAAATCCATGTAATTTTTTTTTTTTTTTTTTTTTTGAATAAGCCTTGTAGAAAATAACTGGCTTCATGACACGCAAAGATTTGTCATCCAAAGGTTCTCTTCCTGCTCTCACCACTAACAGTCTTACCAGTGCTGATTACTCAAAGAACAGTTTATAATTCCTGGCATTAGCTCTCTGAAGTATGTTCCAGGAACAACCAAGTCTTGAAGTTCAGTATTGAAGCCCTTTAGACTTTTCTCAGAGAGCCCCAGGAACAGGGTAAGAACTGCCATCTCCTCATCCCAGGTTCTTGTGGGATAAAGTTGTCAGGTTCTTGGGGATAAAGATTAAACGTGGAACAAAGAAAGGTATGGGGATGTGGGGAAAAACAAGAGCTTGAGGCAGATGAGGACGTACTCCTAAATTGGCCCTGGCCACAGCCCCTGTGTTTTGAGGCTCCCAGCCAGCTTTACATCAGGGATCATGGCCCTGAAGTGGTTTCTGTTGTTGTGAGGGCTCGACTACGTTGCCCTGTGGTTCTGCAGAAACACAGCATTGCATTGGTGTGAGCTGGTGAGAAACAGGATCAGATTTTGATACATGATTTTGATAAGGGGGAAGGAAGCCAGGCTCTTGAGGCACGCTGGGCCAAGGACACACACGAGCTCTTTTTACAGGACGGTTTAAAAGACAAACGCTCGCTCCGTTAATTACGTTCTCTGGCATTTGCTTTTGCCTGAAGTGACTTTGTGCAGCTGTGTAGGCGCAGCGCCATCAACGCCGAGCGACCTCGCTCCGCCAGACTCGGTGATGGATTTGGGTGGTTTGTCTGTCCAGCCGCCGGGAGCATTCAGTCCTCCTTCATCCCCTGTTCTCAGCAGCCGTCACGATGAAATCTGGGGCGCATTCGGAACAGGATGCTTATTTCTTCAGTAGCATATTGAGCTTAAAAAAAAAATAAAAAAAATAGTGATCTTAATTTAAACGCTTTTCTTTCAAAGATGCGGGTGTGTTCCCAATCTGGAAAAGAAATCCTTGCGTGATGCAGTCATACATGGCCTTACTGTAAAATTGACGTGCTCTTAAATAATTAAAAAGGGGGATGCTTTAATTTTGAAAAAGGATGCTGTAGGAAGGAGGTTAAAGGAAGCTTTTAGTCAGCTCTAAGGTTAGATTTATTGATCTAGTGATCAATCCCTTTCTCTTTCCTGAATTTAAAGCTAATGGGAGACTGTGGTCAGAGATGAGTGGCTTTTAGTTAAGGTTTTTGACTCTTATAAATAATACAACAAATGTCCTAGTAAGTAATAAGAAATAAGATACTTGCTCATTCTTTTTAAATAGAACAAATGTGGCAAACAAGACTCAGCTGTAATTTTTGAAGTCATTTATTAGACAAATTGCTCTTCTCTACTTCTTTTACAAGAGAGACATAAACCATTATATTATTTATTCATGAATCATAGCCATTAAGATGATAAATCAAATTATCAGCTTCCTGTCTCTCTTCAGTTTTAATCATTTTTTATAGTTCATGTAATATAAAGACAGCTTCCTTCCTATGAAACAAGAGACCTTCAGAGACCTTTTTATTGTAAACGTACATTTCCTTCCCATTTTTAAGTATATCCTAGTGATTTTCGCTGTCAATTTTACCTGTAATAAAAATCCAATAAGGAACTTGTACATTGCTTCCATATAGCAAAGTTAGCTATGAAGTAAGTGATTTTGGTTAACCTCTGAAATAACGTAGCACTGAATAATGCAGTTAAGGGTTGTTTTTTTTTCTGCCACCCCTGAATGTGCATGGAAATATTTTACATTTGGTGGAGAAATCAGTGGAGAAATCCCAGTACAAGCTCCCGCAGTGATCGTAGGGGCTTTCTCAGGTGGTTTGCTTGAGCTCTGCAGTGTGATCATGGTTTTATGCGCCAAAGATTGCTCTTTGTGCTAGATTCACACAGCCACTGCTGCTGCCTCTTCCCTGATGGAGGGAGAGCCGCTGTTATCTGACAAGCTGAGCTCATTTCATGCATCCTTTCCTTTCTCTCCGCCGGCATCTGCCCGCTTCCGCATCTGAAACGTGGATGTGCCGTGGTGGGACGAGCCGCGCGTGACGTGGTGGGGGAGGAGAAGCTGCCCATTCAGAAAGCAAAGCCCATTGATTTCCTTTCGGCGCGGTGACAGCAAGCTGATTTTGTAAACTTGATGGTCCACGTTAAATCCTGCTGGCAGGAAGCACGGATGAGGTCAGGGTTACCAAGAAGGCGAGAGCAGCCCCCGCGCCCTTAGAAATACTCGTCTGTGCTGCAGTGTAAAAATCAATACTTGTTTACTCAACTCAATGAATAATAGAGTTTTGAATGTAAATATATAATTTATGCAGACAAAATCTATAGCACGGGGCTGAGGCGAGTCGCAGTAATTTCCCTGCTCCCTGCATCCATTTCAGTAACCCCCTGGGTAGCTCTGCTGCATTATCTGGCCAAAACGTGGCCTCCCCGTGGCGAGCACCTTCCTGCAGGGCTCCCTGCAGGTCTAGGGAGGATGAAAAAGTGCCCCAAGGATTCCCTGGCGTGGATGCTTGAGGGGTTTTACTGCTTGAGCAGTGTGTGTGGGATCAGTCGTGGGGATGTCCGGGTTGGAGACACAGCTCCTGCGGTTGCTGCGACATATGAGTGTAATTAAAAACCGTAGCAGGCTCATTAGCCCATTAGGGAAGTCTGGCCACTGTAGAGGGCCAAAAGAGGCCGACCAGCATGCAGCATCTCTGCCTTTACAAGAAGCAGAACCAAGCATTTCAAATATAATTCCTTTCCTTTGCCTCTCCCCTGCTCCCCCAGCACAGGCTGATCAGAGCAAGTGGCTGAAATGAGCACCACGAATCGCCCCGTGGAGTGAGGATTTCTCTCCCTTTCTGCAAAGAGCATGCCCTGCAGAACCCAAACCCGTTTGTCTCCCTGCCTTCCTGTTGCCCATCTATCAAAATGATGCAGCAGAAAAAAAAAAAAAAAACAGGCTCATTACGTGCTGCCACGCACCGGCACGAAGCCATTGCTGGGAAGGAGCAGCTTCAGCAGGGTCTGAATCCAGCGCAGGGCAGGAGCTGTTCCAGCTCATTTTTCTTTCTCTCTTTTTAATTCTTTGAGAAAAAAAAAAAAAAATAATATTAATAATCACAACCTCATTTTCACCCACTAGCTAAGGGTACCCCTGAGTTTGTTGCAGATGAGCAGGTTCATTGCCAAATCTTTTTCTCTAAGCATGTCAATTGGAATAGACTACAACCCATCGCTTGTGTGAAAGTGTATTATTTTGGGTTTGTTCTGGTTTGTTTTTAAAGAAAAGGCCGGGTTTTGTCCTTTGGAGCAGTTACAGGATGGTATTTCTAGGTCAGGTCTTTATGTGGAGTCGCATGAAGTTTCACTTTGGACAAAACACCCAGTAAGGGTCCTGCTGTTTGGTGCTGTTATGGTTTAGAAAGTTGTCTTATCAAATTTTATTTCCAATTAAAAAAAAAAAATAAAAATTGGATGAGTTCTCAGGCTGAGGCCTTGGGTGTTATTTTTAGCCCACAACTAATGAACCCCTGAAAATAGAGGGTATAATGAAAATACAGCCATCGGTTCTGCTGGGATGGTTGGGAAAATACATTAGCGGATCAGAAAGGGTAATAAATCTTCTGTCACAACCTTCCTCATTAAGCCAGATAATTTGAAATTGCCTCCAGTGTATTAAACAGTTCATTATTTTTTAGGGGAGCAACACACAAGACAAAAGAGTAGTGTTCTTTTCATTGATACCCAGCGCCTGAAAAGAATTGATCAAGCAAATTTAGTCAAGAAAAATCAAGCTGAGCGCTGGGTGTACGGCCGTGCAACTGGTTCAGAGCCATCCAAAACTTTGTGTCCTCTGACTTAGGGAAGGAGAAAAGGTCTCAAAAATACCTGGGGGGTGAGAGGGGAAAGGGAATAACCCTGCTAAATTCTACATAGTGTTTCTCTCCGCCAACACAACTGCAAAATTAGATAATTTCAGGTTTGGGGGGATATTTATAAAAGCACGGCTCTCCCCTACAACCTTAATTTTATTTTATCTGCACCCTAGTGTTATTCCCAAGTCATCTAAAGATTCACACAAGCAAAGGGTGCCTTCAGCCCAGGGGAAGAGGGGCTGGAGGACTACAAAGGGTGACCTGAGTGGGAAACTGCAGCAAGAAAGGGGAATTTGGGGTGTCAGCTGAACCGGGGAAGGAAACCGGTGCCAGGGCACAGCAGAGACCTTTCTCAATTGAGCAGGAAATCGCCACCCTCGTGTTTTTGGCAAGGAACATCACTGGCTGATCCTCAGCCACCCCCAGAATTCCTCCCTTTTCAGGACACCTTTGACCCGGCAAGCTGCAGGCTGAGGACAGGCCGGAGGCTTTTCTTTTCCCTGCCTTTTCAACAAAAAAAAAAATGCTGGCACAAGACTGGGAGATGTCTGAGATGTGGCTGCCGCAAGGTAACATCGCATTGGCGAGTGGGACATCCTGTCATTTTTAAACTCCTGTCATTATTACGTGCTCAGAGCCAAATTACCTCTTGGTGTAATGCTGCTGGCTCCAGCGTCCTTGTACATGAGGAGTTTTGGTCCTGTGCCCAAAAGGGGGGCAAATGTGAAGGGGAAATAGGAGGATGTCTCGCTTGAAGGTGGCACTGAGTGGTACGCCAGCCAGATGAGGGGCTTGCCCGTTGACTTTTACATCTTCTCCCTCGGTTTCTGCTGGATATTCCCTCCTCACGGAGCTTCTGCTAGCACAGGTGAGCTCTGCTGGTACAATTACCCGAGTGGGCGGCAGGTTCCTGCCCAGACAAAAGACTCGCCGAGGAATAAAAGGATCCTTCCTATTGCAGGAGCCAGGGGATGCACTTAACGCTTCGATGCTGCTCTTCCTTCAGCAGCAGGAGCACAAATAAATAGTGCTTTATCCAAGGCACTCCTCTGCTGTGATTGCAGGCAGGGAGGAGTTTTGAGGGGGAAGAGAAAGGGGAGGATGGAGAAGAGCTAAAGGGAAGACGGGAGGTGGGGGATTGGAGTTACCTGTTCCCAGGTGCTTACCGAGCTTTTGTACATCCCATCCTTCACCCCAAATGTGTTCTTGAGCCAGCCCAGCTCAGCCATGCGTACTTTCCCTGTCTCTACAGCAAAAGAAACATTAGTAATGGTGAAAATATTAGCAAGGTGTTTTCAAAGAGACACAAAATGCTGGTTTTACAACCAAAATGTGACCACATTTCTCAATTTCTAACAGCAGGGAGATCCTTTGCAAAGAACTGACTGCAACTCAGTGAATGAATGGGAGTACCCCACCAGAAATGTGAACTTTATCCATTTACAGCTTATTTTTAATTACGAAAATGCACTCTAGCAGGCACGCCATACATATTTTGCCTACAAGAAAAGCAATTCCTAGCAGCAAAGTGCTTGTTTTTACCTCCCGCTGCTTCCCCAAACCTGCGGTTCACACGGCGGGGCCGGGGGAAGGCCTCCTGTTTGGGGAGTTGCTTCTTTCTGCTATTTTGGCAGCACACCGTGTTGTTTTCTCAGGATGTTTAGCAGGAGGAGGGCCGAGGGAGGAGTGTGACGCTCCAGGACAAGACTGGTTTGCTCAGGTCGCCAGCCGGCCTGGACCTTGGGCTGAATTGTGATTGCTCCTGGTTCTTTGTGTCCCAACAGCGCCGACACCTCGTTGTTGATGCTCAAAAATAAGCAAGGAGATGCTCCACGTCCCGAAGAACTAAGTCTAAGCATAAAAAAGGGGAAAAAAAACATAAATATAGCAGAGGTGCTGGAGGGAGGGGGCTCTGCAACACTGGTATTAGCCACGTCTGGGGCAGCACTCGTGGGATGTGGAAGCAAAGGCCAGGAATTTCCTGGAGGAGGAGGAGAAGGAGCTCCTGCCAGGCCGGGCAGCAGATTTCCAGCGCCCATTCTGCTCGGCTGCCTCCAGCACAGCCCTGAGGAGCACGAAATAACGCCGCAATCTGTCCTCGGACGCTCATCATACTGCTCCAGTGGAGCCCAGCGTGTTTTGCAACACACTTTATAACAATATTCAGCTCCTTTTCTTTCTAGATATCCATACAAGTAGTATTTCTGCTCATTAATTAGGATGCAGTCGCCCTTTGTGGGGGGAGACGAGCTTACTGTGGGGATTCTCAACCTTCAGCCGGTATCGGGGCCATCTGTGGGGGATCCTTCCCCATTCCCAGGCTAGCCCCCAAATCAATGAGGGAGCTTTGACTTAAATGAGCTGTGGATGGGGCTCATTCCAAACCTGTTATCTCCCTTCCAATTTATCACTGAAATGTCTGTAATCCTCCCCGGGGAGACTTTCTAGTATTTAAACAGCTACTGCCCTGCATAATTTCTTCCTGTTTTCATAAGAGAAAAGAGGAACTGTGAACATTATGCTAAATGCCTCAAGAGTCTGAAGAATAATTTTCACGGAATTTTCTGCATTTATCATCATCGCTAAGGGTGTGACTGGAAAGAACCCCAAGGTTAAAAAGTTAAAAACTTTGTGTTTTCTGTTCTTTTTAATGACTCCTGCTTGAAATTCTCCCGACTTCCATTAATTCCAGCCACGTTTGCACTTTAAAGGAGCTCTGTCAGAAAGATACGAAAAATATCGAAGTCACTTTTATTTATTTGCAGGAATACTTCTTACTTTGGTGGCTATTGACTTGACAAACCCATTTGACCCAAAATATCGTGGAAGCAGCACATTTGTGGTGGGTTTCTTAGTTAAGAAGTCTCTCCCAGGCTGATCTGTTTCCCCGCTGTACTCTTCCAGCAGGCCGATGGAAAGTCAGGCCCAAAGAAGGAAGTGAATTCTTCGCAGTGGTCATGCAAACTGCTTTGTTTTCATGGCATTTTTGCATGGCATTAGCAACTAAAAGGCACCAGTTCAGCGCAGCACCGAAGCTATTTGCTGAATCAGGGCCCGAAAGCTCCGGAGAAGGAGGAGGAGGAATGACAAGGGTGTTATTCCCACGGGTTTTCTCGGAGCAGTAAACGACTATCAGCTGATGCAACCAGATTTCAGCATATTACAGCTGCAGCGGACGAGATGTGTGCTTCTGTGTGCTGACTGCGCTCCTGCAGCCACCCCACGCACCTGGTAAATGTCCATCCTGGTAAATATTCATCCTGGTTCATCGTGGCAACAATGGGGGAAAATATCCCCATTTGGAGATTGTGAGAGCTGCTGAAGTCAGTGGTGAGCATCAGCCTGGTCTGCATCCCTCTCCACACGATATTTTAGACCGAACACTCGTGTTAATAATTCATCCCGTGCCCTTCAGCAGCACCTCTGTCATATCACTAACTTACAGATCCTTCGCGAGTCCAAATGATCCTGCCCTGCATCATTTCCCTGGATTCCTACAAGCCATTTGACTCTAAATGGGTTCTTTGGCACCGATCAGCCGATCGTTGACCTTGGCAGCCTGGCTGGGCCGTCGATACGCATCTGGAGCGGCGACAGGAGCAACGTGGTAGTGAGCAATTAATTTCCCATATAGAAGAAACGTGAAAATGAGGCACAAAAGACGATGATGCAGATGTGCCCCCCAGGCTGCCGACTGCTGGGGGCTCAGAGGCTTGGCAGGGAGGAGGATTATTTCTTTTTTTCTCTTCTTTTCTGAAGTATCTGGTTGCCCACAGCCGCACGGGGCTGGATGGCAGCTGGACCTTTGGTCTGTGTGTGCGCCGGCCTCCACGATGCTGAGAGAATCTGGGCCAGGGAAAAAATCGACCCTGCCCGCACTGCCAGGCAAAACCTTCACGGATCAGCGGCTGCTCACCTCTCCTAAAAAAAAAAATAAATAATAAATAAATAAATAAGAGCTTCATTTACAACTGCAAGATTAAAGCAAAATAAAGTGAGGGCTCCTTTTATTCGCCTTCTGGTCCTTGAGCGTTTAAAATAAGTTTTGCAGCTCGTCTCCACAGCAGCGAGCGCTTGAGAACGTGATGCTTCAGAGGGCTGTGCTGGCGGATTTTCATCTGCCTGTAGGAGCCGTGGCCGAAAGCCAAGCAGCAAATGTCACACAGCTCATTGAGAGGCTGAGGATCGCGACGCCACGCCGGGAACCTGAGTTTGCAATTGGGCAACGGGAGGAAGGGGGAAGGGGAACACAAAAAGGGAATGGAGAAAAGTTTGGGTCCACGAGGCAGGCAAAGGGAGCCGTGGATCAAGGCTCTCCACAACCACACCGTGGAAAGGAAATGTACCCAAAAAAATTCACTCCCTGTCACAGCACACCCATGTGCGAACCCAAGCGGCTGTCAGAAAGCCTTTCATGACAGCTCACCTGCTCATAATTTCACAACAAGCAGGCAGCAGCGCTTCCTTTCCAGCCCAAGCCAGTTTATCTCACCGCCTCAATGGGGTGCGTTTGCCATCCCGATGCACTTTGAACCAGTTTTATGATTTTATCTTCATGGCAACAAGCCCCTGCCTGGAGAAAGAGCACTTATTAACTAGAGACAGCGTCGTTTTCAAAGTGATTTATTTTATGAGGGCTTTGAAATAAATGATCACTCGGTGATTGGCCATAGGGGAAAAGCATATAACAGCATACCACATGCATCGAACATACCGTCTGGTATCCTTTAAAGTCTAGCTGCAGATTTTACTATTTTTTCTACGTTCACGGCAATTTTCTTAACTGAAACTGATGTTACGCTTCGTAATTTTCATCTCACTAGACAAATAAAAACAAATCCTTGCGTTTTCTGGTTGGACAGAAAGGGCTGCCTCTGCTGTGTCGCGGATTTCCTCCCTCTTACTAGCTGATGTAGGAGCAGGAGGCACACGAAAGATGCTCTCATTGTTCCTCTGGATTTATTGTCTGTGGCATGCACTGCCCTCTGGGTGCAATAACATTTCCTGACTCTGATGCTTGTCACATTTCAAAATCTCTGTTATTGCCCCCGAAAAGTACTAAATCTGACTCGTTGGCAAGCTGGGAACTGAAATCCAGTGATAAGTAAGTGAGAGTCCAACGGGAGGGATCCAAATGCTCACTGTCTGTGCTCCTCCATCCCCAGCAAAACCAAGATCAATGCACTCATGAAGGGGATGATTTTTCTTGTAATGGGATTAAAAACCTACTTGAAGTATTGTCTGCTGCTCTAAAGCAGACAGGCCCAATTTTGCTGCTGAAAGCCAAGAAAAAAAAAAGTTGATGCACTTAAGGAGGGAGCTCACTGATGTGTTTGGGGGCGCTAGAGTGTGTGACACGAAGAGGGGCTGAGGAAACGGGGTTTTAGCTAGGAGAAAGGGCAGGAAGGATCTCACTGCAGTCAGGAAGGTACCAAGAGGGGGTCTGACTAGACACAATGGTGATATTCACTGGGATGGTGTTTAAGGACAGGACTGAATGTCCAGAGAGGTTGTGCAATCTCCGTCTTTGGTGATACTCAAAACCCAACTGGACAGGGTGTGAAGCTGGCCCTGTGTCGAACAGGAGGCCAAATCGCCGGTTCTTCCCAATCCAAATATTTACACGATGCCAAAGCGAAAACAAAGTCGTCTGCACTTGTAAGGTAGAGCTAATAGGTCCTGCAATAAAGAGCTGCCTTCACACCGAGGCATGAAACCGCCCCTCTGAGTAATTGAAACAACACAGCAAGGTCCCAAAGTGGAAAATAATGGCTCTTAGTAAGCGGGAGCAAAATTTCTTTCACACAGCTTCCATTGCCTTCCTTCAGAATTGCATGCAAGCTCTCAATTTGTATTTTCGTCCTAATTTATTTTTTTTCCATTGCATAATTTAGAGTGCAAAGCGATGTCTTCCAATAGGATGTGGCCAGGGCTCGGTGTTATCCCCCCCGAGTGCTGTTCCTGGCTCTAAGCTGAATCAATGGCACACTAATTACGTGAAGTTACATCTGCAGCTCTTTGCATGACCTCCAGCACACGCGGAGGAAGAGCCAAGTTTGCCTGAAGGAGCAGAAAGCCGTGTATTGATTAAGGAGGTACTGGGGAGGCACTGGGGAGGCAAGGACAATCCCCAGACAAGGACTGTATATCTCGAAACAAGACACTGGAACTCATGATAAGGAAGCGGCAGACGGACAGAGAAACAAATGTAAGGGCTATAAATCTCAAAACTGGACATTGGAATTCATTATAAAGATACAACAAACGGAAGAATTAGCAACAACCAGCTCTTGCAATTAGGAAACATGCCAACTCAGCAGATTCCTGACCAAAGGTGAAAAGTACACTGTGAGGAAGACTCAGGGTCTTCCTCCCAAAGACCCCTGCCCACGTCCCAAAGACCCCTGCCCACAACTCTTGGGAGGCTCTACGCAGGCGCAAGGTGCCAAAAGGCTAATTAGCATGAGAAGCGAGGGAAGGCGGGGATAGGTAATGCATATGTATAGGTGCTTGTAGAATATTGATAGATTGATTGTATAAATTCAAGACTGCTTTGGGTATGCACGATAGGTGGAGAGATCCCCTGTGCATCCAGCGCTGCAATAAGGAATATACCACTTAAAGGAATTTCGGCTTTGATCTTTGAATCAGTATACAAGCAAATATTTGCTTAGAAGTGCATCATCCTTTGTGTTCTGCAGCAAGGGGGAAACATTTATTTATTATACATCGGGTGAGCCCAACATCAAGGTCAGTGAGGCAGACTGGTAAGGCTATTGCTGGAAAGCACTATCGCAGCCCCTGTTTGATATTTAAGGTATCATAACCATCGTTGGCCTCATGTGTGCTCGTTAATTAAGGCTTCCAGCTACCAGATTGCTCAGGAAGAAGCAGCATGCTCCAGGGACTGCTGCTGTCACCGCTGGCAGCCCCGGACATGGCAGCAGCCGCCTGTGACAGGGCCTCCGAGCAGGGAAAACAGCTTGCAGGAAGATGGATTTTGCTATTATTTGCTCGTTTTTCCCCACCAGGCTACGCCAGAAGTGCTGTTTCTCCACCATCGCCCAGCAATTGCCATTGTTGGACAGGTAACTACGAAAGGAGCGTGGAGTCAGCCTGAATTTTCCAGTGTTTAATTAAATTTTGAGTGAGCTGACTAACTGAGATACCGTGTCATGGTGGGGCTGGCTCTGTGGTGAATACCCTTTTGGGTTAGATAGTTAAAAAATATGCAAATAAATCAGTAAAAATAATGCATTTTGATGCCTGTTGCTGCTACGGTAATGCCTGGAATAACGTAACGGGGCTCGTTCCTGCTCCTTTTTCCCATTTGCCGCAGAAATGGCTGAATTATGACCTTGGGGAGGGCAAATAGATGGGAACAGGCACGGGGAACTCCGCTTCATTTAACAGCGTTATCCCCACACGCAAATGTTTGCCGGATTAGTGCCATAGCTCGGCGGGGCAGGGCAGGAAAACTCCGCATTATATTTAGCAGCCTTTAACCGCCGGGGCGTGAGGCATGAGGGCAAAGGTAGCGCTGAGGGAAGACAACCCGCGGCGCCTCTGGGCGTGCCGGGGAAGACACGGGGCGGGCACCGAAGGTGGAAACGGGCCATTTTGGGGAAGGGCCATTTTGTGTGGAGCCCAAACAGCGGCCGCGGGGCTGGGAAGGAGCCGTGTGGGGGCCGTTGGGCGCCTCCCGTCAGGAGGGAGGCGGGAAGGCGTCACGTGACCGCGGGGCGGTGCGAAAAGGCGGGAAGGGGGGAGAGGAGGGAAGGGGGCGGGAAGGAGGTGTGGCCAAGCAAAGAGGGGCGTGGCCAAGAAAAAGAGGGCGTGGCCAAGCGGAAAGGGGGCGTGGTTAAGCGCAGGGGTCTTCCGGGAGGCGGGGCGTGTGACGCAGTTTCCGCTTCCGCCTGGGCGTGAGGGGGTGGCGGTGGTGCTGCGGGGCCGCCGCCTGCTGCCTCCGCTGCGCTCCGGCCTGCGCCGCGCCGCGCCCCGCCGGCAGGTACCGGGATGGGGCTCGGGGCCGCCTCCGGCTCTGCCCGGTTGGGCCACAGAGCCCGGGGCTTTGTGGGGTTGGTGGGTGCCGGCAGGGAGGGGGGCGGCGGTGCCGGGCCCTGCCTCGGGGTGGGGGGCGGTGAGGGGCGGTGAGCTGGGGGGTGGCTGGGGCTTGTTGGCGATACTGAAATAGGTGTGCGCGGTTCGTAAATAGCTTTTTGTGTCAAATCTTTCTGCTTAAAGAGAGTCTCCGAGCCGGTGTGGCGTTCTGAGAGGTGAATTTTCGCAGAGGTTGCTGTATTTTAAGGAGGTGGCTCCTCAATGACTCAATGGAAAAGCTAGCGCCCGGCGGTATCGACCAGCATGTTTCCTGGAGAGAGAGTTACTCATCTGGCAGGTCTCATCTGGGAGGGAGAGCTTGTTTCGAGGTGGATGCCTCAGGAAACTGCTGACCTGAGGGTGTTGGTTCAGCCTTCTGGTCAGTAGGCGTAAGAAAAAAGTGTCCTTTCTTCTAAACCAAAATGAAAATGACCCACCCCGAAGGTTCACTTCCCTAGACCAGTGATGTGCAAATGAGTGCTAAATGTCAGCCCGATCCCATACAGCATCTTAGATACTTCTGGAACTTAAGTTCATTGCAGCATGCCTTAGCAGTGCCAAAGCAAGAAGCTAAAGGTACCAGCTGTATCCATGGAGTGAGGCTGTATCCCAAAGAGAGCTACCCTGGAAAAGAACCTCTGTAACAGAGCAGGGAGGTGTGGGGCTTTGTTTGTCACTGGAATGCGACACGCAGGTCTGATGTTGCTTTAAAAGCAGTGCAGCTGAGGAGGATGCTTGATGGTTAGGGTCAGTCTGTCTCATCCAACCAAAAATGCTGGTAATTCCTGAGTAAATCGTGTTGATAGGAGGAGAGTTCGGGTGTTCCTTACATCACCTTTACAGCTCGTTCAGGAAGCCTCCCAAAGAACCGATAATGGGAAGTTAAAGCTAGAAATGAATGAAGCATCCTTCTGGACCCAAGGATGGTGTGATGTAAATGGGCTGCGTGGCTCTGAAGGAAGTTCAGAGGTAGCTGTGGGCGATCTGTTGTGGTTTCTGTGAGCTGCTGGGCTAACCCCTTCTGCGAGGTGCCCAGGGCAGGGAGGCGCAGAGAGGAGTTGTCTCTGGCAGTTCTCAGCTGGCTTTGTCCCACAGCTGGCAGGCACGCTGCCCCTGAGAAGCGATGTATATTTTCTGCTTTCAGGACCATCTGCCTGTGGTGTGGTGACCACCAGAAACGATCAGGTCTCGTCTTGGTGGGGAGGCAGCTGTGAAACCGAGCAGCCTGTCATATGTGGCAAACTGGACTGGATTCCAGTTCCTTGTGGCTGTGGGTTGTACAGGTCCTGGCAGCTGAGGGGAGCTCTCTTCTGGGGAATTGCTCGCTCTGGTAGCTGGTGACTTGCAGCACGTGTGGCAGCACACGTTGTTGTTCTTGACTAAATCTGTTTTGGAAATCTGGAAACAAAAAATCCTCCTTCTGCCCTCTTCTGTCAAAACAGACGTGCTAGAAGCAGAAATCACCACATCTAGAGTAGCTGCTAACAACTAACTATTGTTTTTTCTCTTAAGCCTGTTCACGAATTAGGTTTATTCCCCAAATAACCCCATGGGTCAGAGCAGACAGTCACAAGGTACGCAAGTGCTTCACAAGAGGCCTTAAAGATGGGGAAGGACAGCTATAAAATGCTGATTCTTAATGCCTGGAGGTAGAAGCTGCAGAAATTTGCGTATTTTTGAAAACATTCAGGAGCTGTCAAAGATTTGGTCCCTTCCTTTTTATCCCTGTCGGGTGGTTGGGCTTATGTGGGCAGAGATTTGGTTGGGGCTGGGGTTGTGCTGGAGGCATTAGTCATGGTACGGTGACAAAAGAGCCTCGTCGCTGACAGAGCCGTGCCACCCGGTGGAAATGTAGCTGAGCCTGTTGCACCTAGGAGGCTTTTTCCTGCGTTTGAAAGATGATCTTGGAGACGGGAACTAAATCTGTCACAGCGAGCCTTCGGAAAATGCCGTGCGGTTGTAAAAGTGGGAAAGATTTAGAAAGAGGAGGAAAAAGTGTTTTGGACAGCTCTAACGGGGGCCACCGGGGACCAGTGGTGGAGAAAAGCCAGGGAGGGCAAGAGCATGGGAAAAAATGCTTCTGCAGCCCTCGGTTTCGGTTGGGTTGGATGCGAGCGGGGAGGATTTATTGCTCAAAAAACATTGCAGAGCTGCTCTATTGTGGAAGCTGAAGGATTTAGTGCGCCACGCGGAGCATTGCGCTTCCAGGAGTGGGGTTTTCACAGACCCCTCCGAAAACTGCCGTGTATTTCAGTCCGGCCTGAATGCTGGTGGTGGAATTAGCCTGCTGGTGCTGCTGTAGGGGCACTTCTCAACCTTTTTGCAGCCTGGAGCCCTACAGACTCATCTCGCCTGCTGCTGGTTAATTCCTCGGAGAGCTCCTGGGTGCCCAGGAGGCCTCAGGCTCCGGGCTGAAGTCATCTTCCCTGTGTAGTTCCTGGGTAGGCACAGTGAAGTGCTCTGTGCCATGCTCCAGTTCACTCTGGGTTAAAGGACGAGAGGGATTCTGCTCCTTTTTTCCTTTTTTCTCTCCCCTCACTGCCCAGAGACGTTGGTCAGCTCTCCAGCTTCCCGCTTGTGGCCGTGTGCGCTCTCGGGGGTGCTGCTGGCAGGCTGTGTGCTTCTGGAAAGCAGAGGATGTTTGCAGGGGCGGCGGCCTGCAGAAACAAAGGAAATCCTATTTCTCAGCACAGTGGATGCGAGCAGGACTTCAGCTTTAACGCTGCCACTTCTGTAGTCCTTCTGCGCCCTGCTAAATTACTTCAGCTCCTCGGGCCCTCCTTCTATTCGCTCAGCCCCAGGAAAGAATAATTTGAAATAGGTTTTAAATGTGGCAGTGTGGTGATGTAAAAATATCAGCTACGAGCCCTGTCATTCTCTACACACATCGGTGCTTGTGCAGCGCTCTTCCAGGAAAGCTTCAAGAGAAAATGAAAGTCCGTTTGCTCACCCTGCCAGCTCTGAAAAATCCAGGCAACAAAATGTATCAGCGTGTTTTTCTGAAATCCTGAGCCCACGGGAGCTCTGAAAGGGACCGAGCTGGAGGTCCTTGACCTGACAGCATCTGAGATTTGCATCGTTTGTGAGCCTCGGGCAGCTCTGCGAATAAAATTGGTATCTCTGTGAGGTTTGGATTGCAATTTGGAGCTGTGCAACCTAAACAGAGTGTGGATTATAGATGGGAAGTACAGATCAGCTCGTGTGGTGCCTGAAGGGCTCTGACAGCAGCAATTCCTTATGAAAGGAAGGTGGCAGGGCGCGGATTAAGTGGATGTTTAAAAAAATGTCCCCAAAGCGGGCCAGGCTGTCTGCAGAAGGATCCTTGACATGCTTGGCACGGGCCCTACGTGCCAAATGTTGCCAACAAATGTTGCTGTAGCCTGCCTGCCAGAGGAGGGGAGCTGCTCAATCTCATTACGGGCTGTGCCTAGCGGCAGGTTTGTTCCTCACAGCCGTGCAGCAGAATCGTTTCCTTAATTTTCACGGCACAGCAATATTTTGGGACTAGCAGCTGATAAATATTGGGGCCGGTTGGTGTTTTGTGGGCAGGCCTGTTTCTGCCGTAGCCATCCGCTGCTTGGCCTTGGATTTCCTATGGGCTGTCACAGGATCTTCTGAGTTACCCCTAGGTCTGCTCCCTCTCTTCCTCCTCTCCCTGGCTCACATGCTCTGACTTTCTCTGTGGGCTTTTCCCGGTCTCTTGTCTGTCTGTTTTTCAGTTGGATTCACCCATCCCATCTCTTCTGCCTCAGCAAGGATGATTTTCTTGGCCTGTTTTGGTGCTTTCCGTTAACCAGCTCTTTTGCATATGAATACACGTACACGCGCATCTTTGGAAAAAGTTATTTTTGTACTTGGCTCTCGATTAATGATTTTTCTGTGTTTTTGTGGGTTATATCAAATAGCTTTGTGCCTAGGCAAATGGAGCTGCAGTGCCACTGAAAAGCGAGGATCAATTTCTGTTCCATCCCTAGTTCTTGTAACGAACCACTGGCAGCATTTTTAACAGGAGTGGTGTCTGTTGAAGAGAAAGGGGGCTTTTTGTGGTGGGTGCCTCAAGCAGCTGAGCTCTTGAAAGGAGCAGATCACGTTTTGCTGGTGATTTTCAGTTGGTTCCTCAGCTCCAAACAAATGGCTGCTGATCTGAACCGATTAAATACAAAGCTACAGGTATTTGTAGGTACTTGAAGGAGCTATTGCTGTTGTCAGCCGCTGTTAGAGCTTTAACGAGCCTTTGTTGTCCTGCACGTAGCCACTGGCTTCCACCAGGGCAGTGTCTCTGGAGGTCAATGTGCATTTCTTCAAGGGTTTATCTGATTTCCTAGGCATAACCTGGGGATTTCCCTGCCTCCACAGGGGTTTGGTTGCGTGGCATGATCACAAATAACTTGGGGAATGAGAGGAACAGCGTCTTGTTGATAGGAAGGCATCCAAGAAAGTAAGGCTTAGGGAATAAAATGGCAGATATAATTCAACGTGGAGAAACGTGATGTAGTGCAGAGTAGATGGCTGTATTGAATTTATTCAAATACAAACGATGGGCTGACCCTTGCTGCAGAAGAATTGAAGCATTGCTGCAGAAGTCAGCTGGGCAGTGAACAAAAAAGCAGATCAAGTGTTAAGAAGTATTAGAAAGGAAATAGAGGACAAACCTGAACATAATTATGGAGCTGCATAAAGCAGCGCTGCTCCCACACTTTGAATGCTGTGCGGTTCTTTCTTGTCATTCGTCTCCAAGGATAAAAAAAGAATTGGAGAAACCTCAAAGAGAAGCGGTGAGAATAATCAAAGAGATGGAGTGGGTGCTGCACAGGGGTCAGGGAGATGAACTGCATCTCTTCCCGGAGAAGGAGCAACTGAAAGAAAAAGGGGGAAAACGTACAGAATAATGAGCAGCATGGGCAGGGTGGGTGAGAATAGACCTGACGCCTTCTGAAGACAGAAGAATGAAGGAGCCTCACCTGAAACTGGGAGGATCCGGCTTTAGGACAGAAAAGGGAGGCGCCTCTTTGTGTAACACAGCAGCCAGATGGAGTTTCTCCTCAGAGGATGTTGTAAGTACAAGGAGGAAGCTAAATGGGTTTGTGGAAGCGATATTTTGAGTTTTATTCCATAGAAACTGCCTGTAACTTAGTAAATCTGAGCCTAGTAAGTCTCGGCTTAGAATAGCTGAGGAGTTAGGCTGTTGTGCCTGCTGTTGTTCCCTTTGTGGTCACTGTTGAAGACAAAATGCAATGCTGAGAAAATGGCCCCTTGTTCAGGCCACTGCTGTCCTGAGATTAGAATATTCTCTAAATAGTTTTTTAAAAAAAAAAAAAAAACAGTTGTAGAGAAGCCTCTAGTTATATGCACAAGATCTGCATGACCATGACTTGAAATTTTGTGGGAGCATTTAAACCTATATGCTAGGGGCTGTCTGTGCAGACCTCAACCCCTGAGATCACTCTGTTAAAAGTCAGGTTTTCACCGCCTTTAACCTATTCACAAGAGTTTTTTTTTGTTTGTTTGTTTGTTTTTTTATGGATTTGGCTAGGCAGGAGTAGTTGTGAAGCCTTGGGACAGGTTGCTCAGGGAAGCGGTTGACTCAGCACCCCGGGAGGTGTTCAGAAGATGCAGTTGTGGTGCTTAGGGATTAGTGGCACACTCAGCACCGCTAGGTTAATGTCTGGATGTGATGATCCTGGAGGTCTTTTCCAACCTAAGCCATCCTGTGAGTCTGTATTTTGCACTCTCTTCTTATGTTTGTTGTTCTACACCCTCCCCTAAGACCTTCTGGTTGCAATTCCACCTGCTCTTGGTCATCCTTTTAAGATTTCTTCGCCTCTAGGCAGTGCCTGTCAGTCAAACCGAACATAACATCGGATTTGTGATGGCTGCCTTTTCCTGGGGCTAATAAAGATCAGCAGTCAGTCAGTTTTCATCATGCTGAAGCTTTGGAAGGCTTAAGGTGAGGTCGGTGCCTTCATGATAGCACACAACTCCTTGGTCTCTATTTTCAACACGTCTCGAGTGCGGAGAGGTTGGGGATCAGGCACGCAGTAACAACGCCTTTGCTGTGTCTGCGTTCAGCTGAGGCGAGCTGGCTGCAGGCAGTAGAAGTAAATAGATGCATCTACTATCTTTGGCGTGTCTTAAATCCATAGATAGCTCTTCTGCTTCTGAAAATAAGGTCTGAATGGGGGTGTCATCACGTTTAATTTTAGGGGCATTGACTTCACCTGCAGGCAGCCTGCCAGAGCTCCGGAGTCTCAGTTTAGAAAAGATCAGGAATACGTCACAGGCATCGCTGGCTAGGCTGCCTGCTTGGTATCCTAGGAAAAAAATGTATGGATTCAATATTGGTTTTCATGGCATGGTGACCCTTTTACTTTGTGTTGGTCCTGTTTTGAGCTGAGACAGGTGGAAGCTCGAGTTTTGTTTTTTCATGAGACCTGTAGCTGGTGTCTGCGTGGACCCGAGTCATTGGGATAGAGCTGTTGCTGAGAAGTGCTGTCACTGGACATCTGTTACCATTTGAAGGAGACAAATGTGGAATTTGTTAGGAACTCTTGCTTGATGTACTTTATTTTCAAGAAATTTCACTTTATATTACCTTGCTTTTCAGCAAAATGTCTGGAACTGATGATTTTTCGGTAAGTAATGTTTTCTCCTTCCTGAAGATCTGCCAGTTGTTACTTCATTCTAAAAGTTAAGACAATTCTCCAAGAAGGAGAGCTTACAGCTGAGCTTATTTCCCTGCTACTGCAGTAACCGTGCTTTCCTCTTTAGCTTTGGAGGTAACAATCTGTGAATGTTTTATGTATAAATCTGCTGCGGGCCTTGTCTCTTCTGCTGTGGTCCTAACAGAGGAGCTGTATTTTAATGGTGTCAGAAGAGCAATAGTGGGAACTCACGAAAGTCTTTTTGGGGTTTGTGCTGGAATAGCTTCTTGCTGCATGTGGCAGGTTGCCTCTTATCTGTGGTTCTGGAGCTGCGGCATGTCACAACACCCTTCTCCCTCAATGGCAGAAGGGAACGTAGCCAAGTAGCTCTTTTCTCCTGCTTTGGCAACCCAAACGCATTTATCGCAGGTGAATGTGTGCAACTGACACATCCCGTAGGCGCTTTGCACCCTCACTGACGCTTTCTCTCTTAGTTGGCAGATGCTTTACCAGATCAGTCGCCTGCTAAGACCTCCAAAGTGAGCAGCACGAAGCCCGGCCAGCAGCCCGGTCAGCCTCCGCAGGGCTGGCCGGCGTCGAACCCCTGGAACAACCCGAGCGCTCCCCCTGCGGGGCCAGCCGGCCTGCCACCCAACACGTCTGCTTCCAGCGTGCCCTTCGGACCTCCTCCAACAGGAATGTATCCTTCAATGCCCCCCGGACCGCCTGCTCCATTTCCTCCTCCTCCTACCGGACCCTCTTGCCCTCCTCCTGGAGGGCCGTATCCGCCCCCAACTGTGCCAGGTCCTGTCCCACCAGGGCAGTATCCGCCACCAAACATGCCCTTTCCAGAGCTTCCAAGACCTTACGGTGGTCCGACGGAGCCAGCTGCACCTCCGGCTCCCGTTGGGCCCTGGGGATCCATGCCCTCTGGAGCATGGGGACCAACAATGGGAGGGCAGTATCCTGCACCTAGCATGCCATATCCACCCCCAGGGCCATATTCTGCTCCTACCCAGACTCCAGGGGCTGCGCCAACAGTACCGTGGGGTACGGTCCCGCCCGGAACGTGGGGACCTTCACCGCCAGGTCCGTTTCCTCCACCTGCAGGATCATACCCGGCTCCAGGACTATATCCTACGCCCCCTAATCCTTTTCAAGTGCCATCTGGTCCTGCTGGTGCTCCGTCAATGCCTGGTGGTCCCCATGTGAGTATTTATTTTGTTTTGGCTTGAATTATGCAAATCTGTAAACTTTTAAGCATGGAAATGCAGTAGCATAAGACCTATTAATGCAGGTAAGGACTTGGAGCATGCCTGACTCGTGAGTCAGAGGAATAACAGCCAGTTTTGTTCTTAAATACTTAACTATATATGGCAGAGTGGTCAAATTTTGTCAAGTTGGGGTGTGTCTAAGCATTATGATGTAGTGGACTTCCACTATTTGGAAAGCCTTCTCTAAAAGACAAAAAGAAAAGTGGAGAAGGCTTTTATATCTTCTGAATATTATTGCTAGTCTTGTATTACAGAGAGATCACTTCTAGGGCATGTAGGTAGGGAATAACAAATTGTAGAGATACATTCTTAGTTTAAAAAACAAAATTATTGTGTTTGTGGATTAACTGCTTTGTGAAAACCCTCTACTGACGATGCTTTCTTGTCTCTTGCAGCCTTACCGTTGAAAACATTCTGGGCAACAAAGTACTGTAGCTTTCCACCTTCATCCACTACTTACAGAGATTTTTACAGTTTTTGTTTCAGTAATGTTTGGGGCTATGAAGAATACTTGCCTCTTGTATGTGCATTTGAGGTATGAAGGAGCAATTTGCTTAAGTTTAACTTGCTCATATGCTAGCATAACTGTTCGGTTTAACAAAATGAGTGTCAAAGAGCAGAAATAACAATAAACGCGTGGTTCTTACCTTGGCAAATACTCCTTGGAAAAATGGGAGTTGCCAAGTAAGGATTATAAAGAATCAGGCCCAAGGACTTAAGAATTTTTAAATTTCCATGAACGCTTTAAGTCTTGTTGCCAGACTTGTGCTGGTTATTGAATGGATGGATAGTCATATCTTGTCTATTTTCAGGTTATTCTAAAATGTCAATAAAGAGTATTTCAAGATTTTTGTCAAGAAATCTGATTTTTGAACATGCTACAGTAATTCAAACTAAAGAGACAGAGCGTGTGAACTTGAAGGCTTTCTCAGCATTTTGTATATACTCAAAACAATTGCTCAGTCCGGGACTACGGGAGAGAAGATCCGCATTCGAAATACTTGGTCTGGCTTGTCAGCACACTGTTCATGTTCACAAACAGGCATTTGTGTGCAAAATAACAAAATAACCTGGATGTGCAGTTCACTTTGAATCAACCAATGTGAGTTTCGTGCATGCAAATGAGGACAGCATTTTGCCACTTCTCATTCTGTGGTGGTTGGAAGTTTGGCTTGGTCGATGTAAAGAGAAATCGATTCCCGCTTAGGTAAGGTACTTCCCCATTTCCAACCTGGGTCCTAGTCGTTTAAAATCTGTCTGCGGGGTTGTGTGAACTCAGCAGATGTTTTCCGAGTCCCTGGACACTCAACTTGAGCTTAAAGGATCAAAAACCCAGTCTGGCAATTCCCTTCCCGGCAGTTTTTTGGCTTGGCATTTAGTTGCGTCAGCTGCCAAGATCCTTTGTGCCATACTTACTGCCACAGCTGGGAACGAGCAGGTCTCCTTGGGGCTCCACTGAAGGTGGTGATGGAGAGAAATCCTCTGTTCTCAGCTCGGTGTCTGCATACCTCACTGAGTAAGGGTAATCTGGGAGTAATTGAATGTCTCGAAGCCTGTGCACTGCTGTGTAGCTGCCCCTCCCCTGGAGGGACGCTGCAGTAAGTTTTTTATATTGCCATATCCATGCAAAGAGCATGCTGGGGGTTCACTGCAATGCGAGCGTAGCCACGTGTCAGTGAGGAGCTCTGGAAATCTTCGTGGTACTTCATAGCCTGGATTTGACCATGGATGGTTTGTTTTCTCCCCAGCTGGGGAGACCCTAACTTAGCCTCTGTAGGTAGAATTAGGAACATATTTTGCTTAACATGGTAGCTCATTTAGGGAGTCTTTGTGTCGTGGAACTGTGAAAGCAAGTTAATTCTCTTCCCATACCTTCTCATGGCTTCCTGCATGCATGGGATGGACTTCTTAAAAACAAGCGGGGTGACCTGGTGGTGATGCTTGTTACTTGTCTGAGCCTTTACGGCAAAGTTCTGCAATACTTTTTGCAGAGGGAAGCAGTCAGCTGTGGCTGTTTTAAACTGTCCTGAAAATTAAATAGCAAAGGTACATGGATTTTAAAATTATTTTAGGAGGACACTACTGGAACTGAACCAAAACGCTTAACATTTCAGCCTAAAACCTAGCACCTGTAACCCTAGGAATCAGAACCAAAAGAGTAAGTCTTTATTAACCTTAAACGAGCCCCCTTTGCCTCCCAAACAACAGCCCTGGCTTTGATCTCAGCAAGACTGATTAAAAATAAACACGGTAGAACACTGCCTACATTTGCTCAAGTGCTTTTTTTTGCTTTTTTTTTTTTTTTAATACCTCCAGCCTTAGATGATAAATCAATGTAGTGAAAACCAGTTACTCCAAAGGAATGGATCGTGGTGGCAGCGCTCCATTTCAAAACTGCACTGGGCACGTGTCTTTGCAGGGGATGGGAAGAGGTAGGAAAGGATTAAGCAAATGTAGCAAGTACTGACTTTTGGAAAAAGGGGGTTTGTGAAAGTAACTAGGCTTCTAGGTTCTTCCTGAAGTAGACAGGATTTATTACTGGAACATTTAGGCTAAAACTCAGTATATATGGGATGTTTTTCAATGTATATTCGTATTTCTTGAGGTCATGAAAACTGTTTCATAACCCCTTTGTTTTTGTGAGCCAAGTTCTTTGCATAGCAGTGAAAAGGGTATACCTGTTAATCTATTGTGTAAAAACTCCAGTTGTCACTATATACCGTGTAGTAACTTTATCACATGTTATGTCAAGTGTGAGCAACTTCTGGCCTGAAGCTTTTGCAATGGAATTTGTACATTTCTATGCATCACTTGAGTTAAATTGCTGAGAAGTTTGTTTTGACTTGTGCTTTGAGATCGACATACCGCATTTGTTTACAATATGAAATATAAGCAATCACATCTTTAAAGTATAGATTATCACCTGCTGCTGTATTTTCTTTAGATGAAACAAATATTGCTGTATGATAGTGAGAAGCTATAAATACAGGATTTGATATTTTTTTGAAAATGCTGTCACTTTTGTATAAGATTAGACATTAAACGTATTTTCAAGACTGTCGTGTTTACTGTTTTTCAATTACAGCTTTTGACATGCTTGTGTAGACCTTTGCCTTGAATGAATAGTAAAAACAGGACATCCTTGACTTGCAAAGACTGAATATAAAATCGGAATTATTTGACTTCTGTGTTTTTTCCTCTTCCTTTTGTGATTTTTTTTTTTTTTTTGCAGCCTGCTCATGAAGTGTATTAAGTGTGGGTGTGAACATTGCTAGATTGTACCATGTAGGCCTCGGTTATTGCCAGCTCATAAACCCTCTTGTTAAATAGGGGAGGGAAAATGATCTTGTCTCTTCTAGAGGAGGAGTTGTTTTTTTTTTCCCCCCAGTGCTGGACAACGCCTGTGCTTGATTGACCATGTGGATGTGGTAAATAACCTGCAAACCAGTGTTCTCATGTGCTCATCAGGAGCTTAATGGGAAAGGGTGGATAAATGTCTGAGAAACTCTGAGGCTTGGCAGTGGAGTAACTGTGAAGTTTGGGCATAACTGCACTTAGATTCCTTCTGTGTGGTGGGTTGCAGAGCAGCTCTGCAACTTCACTTGGATTCTGGGGGGCACATCTGACACGTGGTACTTAACCAGGTAACTCTTAGGGTTGGATTTACATTTGCAGCCCCCCAGATAACTTCTCGGAAGTGTTAGGGGTGCACATGCTCGAGCATGGGTTAGATCCACGATGCCTCTGCATAGTAAGGGCTCTAACAACAAAAGTTTTCCTTTTCATATATATATATTTTCATAACTGGCTTTCTTACTAAGCACAATTCCATGCCTTTCTTCAATTCTGCATACTTCAAACAACCATTAGGCATAAGCTTACTGTCACATGTGATCTGACAAATGAAGAAGAGGAAATTTCAACTTTATATAAGCTTTCAACCAGTATGTGCTGCAAGTTTAGCTGACGCTACTAGATGACTGTAGTTAATGCTTACCCTTGAGACAGCCGGAGAAAGCACAAGTGGGCTGGGCTCCAGCACTGCCCTGCGGGTGGATGCAGGTATTTGTGGTGCTGAGAGGAGGGGGGAGCTCTGCGATTGCTGTCTGGGCTCCACCTGAGAGTTGCTGATAACCTGGCTGTATTATGGAGGGTGCAGCACCGAAGCTCTTGGTCTACAACAGGATGATGGCTGCATAGACAAGATACTTTAATATTTTCCTCTTTTTTTTCCCAAATCTACTTTTTCTAGTTACATTTCCAAGGTAGCTGTAGTGGTAGAATCAACTGTAACTCCCTCTGCTCTCGTAACTGAGCAGAATTTGAGTTGATCTGAATGATCTAAAAATGTTTCTGTGTGTGCACATGCATCCCTTAGGCTGATAACATTAACTTTGTGGCCACTCTTGTCAGGGGAATGCCTCAGATATGTGGGAAATGCGATGTGAAAGCCTACACGCATTTAGGTGTGTGCTGGTGGAAGAAGCAGGGACTTTGTCTCAGGAGAGATGCTGGCTATTCAGCTTGACCCACCTGAATACAGAAGGATTCTGCAAAAGGGATACAAAAATCTCAATTTTGTAGTTTATGGTAAAGTTATACCCGGTTAAGCGAGAAGGGCCAGTCAGTGTAACAGTACAAACAGTTCTGTAGCATCCCTGTCGGAACAGTACACTCCCTGTTACGTGAGAGAGGTGAGAGATAAAACAAATCCCTCTATTTCTGTCCCCTTTCCAGCTTTCTCCTGGCACTCAGCAGGGCAGTGCCGTGCTGAGGAGTCAGTCGACACACCTTGGGCTTTAATTTCAGGCCGTGGTTCTGTTGTCAGTGCAAGACTTTACCTGCAGATGGGTGTTCGTGTGGAGGAAAGCTGCGGAGAGGCTCGTAGCACTTAACCCTTAACTCTTATGAGCTGTGCCATCAACCACCGCTTGTTCCTCCTGGCAGTAAGGATGGCTGGAGGATGTCTTCCTACCTCTCTTTCTATCACCACCGTGGTTTCCCTCAGGCCAGGTGACTGATACGGGCTGGTGGGGATCCCACAAAGCAGGAGGCTGGGGTACGCAGCGAGAAATGTGCATGACCATGGCCTGGGACAGAGCCAAGTGATGGCAGAGCCATCGTAATGCAAGCACCAGGCAGTGTTGCTGTGCAGGTAAACAAGGCACGAATTCAAGCAAGAGATTCAGGCCAGCAATAAGGAGACACCTCTTCACCATGAGGTCTGTCGAGCAGCAGAGTGGGGCAGCCCCATCCTCGGAGGTTTTTGAGGTCAGCCCAGATAAATCCTGGAGCAGCCGGGGCTTGCCTTGGGGCAGGGACCTGCTCGTGTCCCTTCCCACCCGCATCGCCCTACAACTCCCACGAAATTCGTGCTCTTCCATGTCTGATTGAAAGCAAACGTGGGATTTATCCTTAAATGCAACGGTGACCAATGACTGAGGATTTGGGTTTACTCTGGCTAATTCATGCGGTGTGGCTCTGTGGTGGATTTATGGCTTCCCTATAGGAACGCAGTATGTGATAAGGGGTGATCTGTCAGGATACTGCATCTTACGAAGCTGTTAACAGATAACGAGAAGTAAAACAGCGTTTCAAGATGCCTTTTCACAAGGACGTGCCTGATTTGCATTACGTGGAAAGCTTTACGGAGTGCTTTGTACAACAGAAATTGTTCAGAGCGGTTCTGAATCCTCCACCTTCTGATTTGCCTGCATTTTCTCCGGTTACAGGGCAGTGCCCTCCAGCGCAGTGCAAGTGGAATATCCTATTTTAAGTTTGCTTAGAAGGAGGAGGAATTGATGCTTTGATGTCCCGGCGCCGTGTCGTGCCGTGCCAAACTGAAGCTTGTCGGTGCCCCTGAAGGAAACTGTGTCAGCGTTGCTCATCTTGAAAGCTTTGTACCAGAGGCAGCTCAGCAGCTTCCACTTTCTGCTGTCGTGTTTTTGTTTCAGCCTCGATGCTGTCCCCGTTTGCCTGCTCGGGATGCTGAGTGCTGTCCCGTGGGCCGTGCAGCACAGCTCCATCCTCCTCATCCTCTTGTTGCTCTCCTGTTGGTCTGCAGCGCTTGGCCAAGTAAGGCATTGCTAAAAAGAGTGGCTGTGGGGTGACACCACACAAAAAACCTCTCTCTTCCTACAGGCCTGCTCCAAATGGTCAAATAAAACCCAAATACAGCGGGTGAAGGAGCTCGGGGCTGATTTTGGCTCCTCTGCAAGCAGCAGAGGGCAGTGCTGCTGTTTGGGAGCCCTCCTGGGTCACCTGCGTGGCTCGTCCTCCCTGACACCAGGCTGTACCTGGGGTTTATTATTTTGGCATTGAACGCACAATAACTTGATAAAAACGGGGAAAAAAACAAAAAAAAACAAACAAACAAACAAAAAAAAAAAAAAAAACCAACACAAGAGTTCAGTGCGTGACAGCAGCGCTTGGGAGTGCCCTGGGTTGGATTGTGCTGGGACAGGTCCGGGTTTAGCTGTGCCTTCACGCAGTGCTGGTCGTTGGGCTGGGCTGTGGGATGGCATTACAATTCTACATCTTTCCACAGACTCGTATTAAACTGGATTTGATTTGATTTCTACAGGGCGAAGACGTGCAGTGTATGAAAGATTTAAACTTTAGCCATGCTTAGGGGAAGCTTTTGCACGAGAACGAGTTTGTGCTCAGGAGCAAAAGAAGTGCAACAAAGCTCTTCCCGTCCCCATCTCTTCTTATTTCATGAGGTAAAAGCCCCAAATTGTTGTAATAAAGCTATTTTAAAGTGAACTCTTCAGCCTACTTGGCATTGCACCTGCCTTTCCGAACACTTCCAGGGCTGGGACATCCACCGCTTCTCCAGCCTCACCCTTCCCATATAAAGAAGAAATTCTTTAACCTAAAACTACCTCCTTGCCCTATCCCCACCCCATCGACACAGAGTCCCCCCCAGCTGTCCTGCAGCCCCTTTAGGCCCCGTGAGGTCTCCCCGGAGCCTCCCCTTCTCCAGGCCGAACACCCCCAGCTCCCTCAGCCTGTCCCCACAGCAGAGGGGCTGCAGCCTCTGAGCATCCTCGGGGCCTCCTCTGGTCTTGCTCTAATATCTCCGTGTCCTTCTTGTGCCCAGAGCTGGGTGCAGGGCTCCAGGTGGGGTCTCACAAGAGCAGAGGGGGAGAATTTTGCCCACCAGCACCCCAAAGTCCTTCTTGGGAGAGGGGAAGCCCCTGTGGGACCCAGAGCTGTGACCCCTTCTGCTGCCTCCTCGCTCCTCTGTGGCTACACCCAACGAGACAAGAGTCACACCCCGGTTTTGGTGGCATTTGGACTGATTGAACCCATCCCTACAACCCAGCATTATTCTTTTCTGCTGTTTAGGCTGGATTAGCTTTCTATAAGGCCGAATTAGCGGGCTGCACGCTTGAGTGAGCGCAGGGCATGGCCAAGAAAAGCATCAGGATCTCAGGGTTTTTGATGGCAGCAAGCCAGGGGGAGGCTTTTCCCCTGCGAGCACCTGCATAGGCATTTGGGATCACGGTGGGGATTTCTCCCCTGGTTACTCAGCACTGTTAGGACAAAGAGCCTTCCTTCAGAGGCCACCGTGCTGCCCAGGAGGAGTTAGTGTGGAGTTCAAAGCCGGGGAGTGGTTTTCTAGGTTTCTAGGTTGGAAGAGACCTCAAGATCATCGAGTCCAACCTCTCACCTAACACCGCATCGCCATGCCAAGCACAGCCCAGTGCCCACACACCACAGCCTCCCTGAGCACTCAAGCTTTGCCATAAGGAGGTTGGCCACCTTAATGCATCCAAACAGGGTAAAATCAACTCTCCCTCCATCTCTTGAAGACAGAGCAGGAAGTTTTCTCCGTTTCCAGTTTGTCTCTCCTGACTTCTCTCCCAGTGGATACTCACCAACAGGATGGAAAAATAAGGAGCCCGGTTAGAAAGGTCCAAAGGCAAAAGAAGCAAGTTGGCAGCAACGATACTGCTCAGTGCAAGAAACTTGTCTGAAACCACAGCCTGAAAACTGTGCTGACCGTATTTTCTTATCCTACACCCAAATTTGGAGTCTCAGTTGTCCAGAAACAAGTATAAACAATGCTTTCCTCCTCACTACACAATTATCCCTTTTGTAAGAGCCAAAATCACACACTATTCCTGGCTATCCTGAACCTAACAGCAGCACAGAATTCTTTGCCATAAATCAGATGTCCTCGTACAATTACTGACACAATGCTTTTTACTTTTTTCCCCTTTAAAAGCCCTTGGAATGGCCAGTAACTTCATTGTACACCAAAAAACACCTCTCGACATTGCCATAAGCACACACAATTCCTTCAAACTCTTCGAACGTAAACGAAATGGGCAAATTAGTGATGCTCAGCAAAGCATCCGCTGGTTGGAGTCGCACGGATGTTTCTTTTCCCCGAAGAGAATACTGGTGAAATTTCCGAATCATATTTTGAGCCTGCTCTCCATTGAACAGAGTGACAAATGCTGGGAGAGACCAAAGCAAGAGACATCGCTTCTTACTTTACAGAGAAGCGCTGTAGCCCCCCTCGCCTCCAAGAAAAAACAACACAAAACCCAGCAGTAGAAATCAGAGGAAAAATAAGAGTTTGGGATTTACTCTGCAGACACAGTACCTAAAAAGAAATGCTGCAATATGTACTTAAACATCTGAGAAACGTAGATGTACAAAACCTCACCACTTGTAACACGACAGAGTTTTACATCGGGGAAACAAAAAGTAATTACATTTTCTACTTAGGTCAACATATCGGTGATTCAACTACATTTCTCTGAAGGCAGCATCCATGCATTCTCACTAGGGATTTGCTGCATCTTTGCTGCATTTTGAGTCTCTAGGATATTTCCCCAAATTGCAGAATGACAGACTGGCTGAGGCTGGAGGCCAACCCCTGCTCAAGCAGGGCCACCAGAGCTGGTTGCCCATGACCATGCCCAGCCGGCTTTTGAAGACGTCCAAGGACAAAGACGGAGCCGTCTCTTTGGCAGCCCCAAACAGCACCAAAACGTTTCCTGATGGTCAGAGGAAACCCCCCCGGGTTTCGCTTTGTGCCTGCTGCCTCTTGCCATCCTGTATAGAGGATGTAACAGTCTGCAATGAATCAAGCAGATGGAAAATAATTTACGGGTTTTGTTCTTGAGTCCCACTCGAGTGTGCAGCACAGGACAGCCACTGGCAAAATCTTTGGTTCATGTAAGAGAAAGAAAGATGCAAGTCTACAGCTCTGGCTGAGGCATCCTCAGCACTGTCAGGCACTTGCGGACACAGGGTTGGGCACTGGACATCTTTCATACCCACAGTGTGAAGTATCACCTCCAGACAGCAAACATTTTTCTGCTGCAATTGAGCCTTCAAGCCCCCAAATCTCAGCAGCAAGTACCACACAAATCTTTACAATGTGGCAGTGGGAAGGCAGCACCTGCAGGATTTGATGCTCTTTTAACCTTTGCTGAGCTGCTGATCTTCAAACCGATCTTACAGCTGCTGAATTTCCCTCCCCAGAATTACAAGCGGCTGTTGGTTGTTGATATACTTTTATTTTACTTTATTTTATTTAACCGCTTCTTCTGCTCAGTGGGCACTGGTCCTGGTGATGCCATGGCCATGTCACAGGGGACAGAATGTTGGCGGTGGCCGTGTCACAGGGGGAGCAGCTATAAAAGGGCCGCAGCAGGCCAGGCCGGCCAGTCCGGCCGAGGAGCACCCAGATGAGTTGGGGCTGAGAAGGGAGAGGAGAGGCCCTCCAGGGCAATGAAGGGCGGCTGCTCCCCTCCAGCTGTTTTTTTATTGTTACAGATAGAATCCTGGAAAATGACAGAGCAAGACCATGGCTACAGCCTTCAACATTCGGCAGGACGGATCCCTGGACTCCATGGCCACTTGCTAAGGAAGGTCAACACCCAGTCCCTTCCCGTATTGTGCCGCTGGCACCAGCCCCACTGATGTCACGGCCACATCACAGTGGGGCTGGTGACATGGTGGGCCCAGGAGAGGCCTGGTATTACACATGGGCGGTTCTCTTGTTGCCTAGCCTCAGCGCTGGACACGGACACGAGCCCATGACACGTCAACATTCTGCAGGACAGATCCTTGGAATCCATGGCCACATGATAAGGAAGGTCAACACCCAGCCCCTTCCCATATTGTGCTGCTGGCACAGGCCCTGGTGATGTCAGGCCACATCACAGTGGGGCTGGTGACAGGGTGGGCCCAGGAGAGGCCTGGTATTAGACATGGCGGTTCTCTTGTTGCCTGTACTTGCTTCTCTGCTAGCCTCAGCGCTGGACACGGAGGCGAGCCCATGACACGACAACATTCTACAGGAGAGATCCCTGGACTCCATGGCCACTTGCTAAGGAAGGTCAACACCCAGCTCCTTGCCCCTTCCCATATTGTGCCGCTGGCACCAGCCCCACTGATGTCACGGCTGCTGACAGGGTGGGCCCAGGAGGGGGGTGGCACAACACACGGGTTCCCCTGTTAGTGCTTTTGCTTCTCTGCTAGCCTCAACGCTGGACATGGACACGAGCCCGTGATACCACGCTCCTGGCCGCCTCTCCTTGACACACTGCTGGAGACACATCAATATCCTACGGGACAGTCCTACAGAGGAGCAGATGGGGCCATCAGCTGCGGACGAGAATTCTGCAACACCCCACACTTGCTATATGAACTTGTCGATGTGTAACCTTTTCTTCATAAAAGAACTTTTCTTAATAAAATGTAATTTGGAGAACCACTATGCATTGTGATGAAGTATTCAATCCCTTCAATCCCTTGTATGCATAAAATATTAAACTGCTCCTACACATGTCTAGAATTAATTTCTTTGGGAAAAAACTCAAAAAGCTAAAACATTCCATCTTGAAAATAAAATGAAACTGGAAAGCTAACCCACAAAAGGTATTGTAATTTTACACTACTGCAAGTAGTGTAAAACCTGCAAACCAAATAAACCAATAAAAGCTGTAAGGATAACAGCTACAGGACAAGAAGAGTGAGCCCTGACGTGCTCCTGCATGTAAGGTTGGTGCCAGCCCTCTGCAGGGCTGTGCTCCACATGAAAGACTCACATTTAAACGGAAAAGTATAATGGGACGTCATCCCCAAGCATCTAATTAATTATGGAGCTAATCACCTAGGGCCTCGTCTGCTTCTCGTGTGTCCTCTCAGGTGCACAATGACTAATTAATGGTGCATTCGTTGAAGGGCTGTTTAGTCAGGAAGGGAAGGTAGCGGGGCTTTTCCCCATCACAGCTGCACGTCACCATGTGAAAGTTGCCCCTTCCATAACATCCTCGTAACGCTTTTAATTTCCCATTCTGCATGGCCCATCCTGCTATTCCCATCTGCTTGGGAGCCTCCTGACCTGTGGAGCATCGCCTGGCCCTGGATGGAGGTAGGAGACGATTTGGCCTCCCCGGCCGTCGCTGTGCCAAAATTCCCTTACAGCCGCCTGCACTCGGTCGCCTTGTTCACCAAACCCTGGCCCCAAGCTCACAGGCTCTCTGCTTGTGCCTTGCGAGAGGTTTTGGATGCTCTCATTAAGCAGTGCTCATTAAGCCCGAGCCCTGAGTGCTAATTAGCTGCTAATAAAGCCCAAATTTTTGTTACAAGCTAATGGCTCGGGTTCCTGTAATTACTTGCGTGCTGGCGTTCCTCTGTTACTTTTATTTTTTGCTTGAGGGAGGGAGGCTGACAGCCTTGTTCTCCCAAACCTCCTGCCCACACGGAGCCTGTGGACACCAGCTCTTTGCCCAGCACCCTTGGAGCTTTTGCCTTCATCCTATTTCAAATTTAGCTTAAAATCCTCTTCACCAGGGAACCACGAAGAAGGCACAAGCACAGCACAAACAAGGCACTAAACCTTCCTGTCCTTTCTCAGATGTCCTTATTCTTTTAAAAACTTCTGCTTGGTAAAACCAACATCCCCTTCTTCTGCCAAGCAGCAGCAGCAGCAGTAGAAGACAAGTGCCCGAGGGAGACGAGTGCTCAACACAGCCGGTGCTGCTGACAGCGACAGCCTCATCGGCTCCTTCTGCTTTCTCCAGTGTCAGGTTTGGGTTTTTAAGGTTCTTCTGCACTGAGATTTTCCCTAGAGCAAGGTGATGCTTCGTGGGATTTGAGTCATTAAGCTCCTGAATGAGCCCCCCCTACACCTTGCCCCAAAAAAGGGGTGCATGTGGAGGGGTTTCTGATGCACCCTTGGGGAAGGAGTGGGGCCCTTCGATTCCCTGCTGATCTCCAAAGTGCTAGGAGGAGATTGCACGAGCCTGGCAGGCATGGAGTGAAGGCCATCAGGTGCTTCAGGTGTGACAACCTTGTTTATTGCTGGGAGAGGTGGAGATCGCCTGGCACGAAGGGATGAAGTGACATCTCAGGGAAGTGCAGCTCCTGGGAGGCGTTTGTGGCACTCACTGAGTACCTTGGTCCTGTTCCTGAGACGGGAGCTGATTTTACTGCACCTCCCGTCCCCGTCTGGGGAGGTTGTGTGGGGAGGAGGAGGAGGTTGTGGCCGAATGGGGCCGCTCGGTTTTGCTCTGAGCACAGCCTCAGAGGCAGATCTGCAGCCCAAATACTGCATGTAGGGTTGCTGCAACCCCACACACAAGTCAGGCCACAGAAGCCTTATGGGCTGGCAGTGCAGGTTTCCCTGAAGCAGCAGCTGAATGCTTCATGCAGATAACATCTAGATAACATCTTGGATAACATCTGGGGACCTCCAGCCGTGCAGCTGAGCTCCAGAGGCCCAGGGTTTGGTGCCAGGAGCTGTGTGGGACCCCAGACAGCAGGACCCCAGTCACACACTGCATCCGTGAGCACCCAGACTGGTTGTGCTGGGAATTTCATCGGGGTCGGTGCCCCTTTTGGGATCTGTCCAGGTCTAAGCCCTTTAGTGTGTGTTAGGAAAGAGCCGGTGGCCCCTCCGGCCTAGTTTCTAACCTCGTCACCTCATGGTTGTCTCTCCACAGCCGTAAATCTGTAATTTATTATTTTTCAATGGAGAAAAGGAGGCTGAGGGGAGGCCTCCTCGCTCTCTACAACTACCTGAAAGGAGGCTGTGGTGAGGGGGGTGTCACTCTCTTTTCTCAGGTGATGGGATGTGAGAAAGCAGCCTCAGGTTGTGCCAGATGAGGTTTAGACTGGATTTCTTCATGGAGAGGGTGGTCAAGCATCAGAACGGGCTGCCCAGGGTGGTGGTGGGGTCCCCATCCCTGCAGGTATTTAAGGCACATGGGGATGTGGCACTGAGGGACACGATGCCTTTGGGTCAGTCTCCGTGAATTAGGTTTTTTTTTATCCACTTGGTCTTGTGCAGTTTTTCAGTTTAAATGACTTCTTTGCCCTCTCCTCCCTTTGTGATCTGAACCAACATTGCATGTAGTTAATTAACCCAACGCTAGTCACTGGGTAAACATTGCTATAAGGCCATTGCAAGCAATCCCTTTGATAAAAAGACTTTAATAGACTGCAGCACTTTGAAACTATTGCAGAGCAGCTTCTCAAGGTTGCTCCTGGAGGGAAACGTTTAATAATTTATGTTGCCTTATGGCGTGGTGGTGCCGGAGTGTCTTGGGAAGCCGGAGTGAGGAGAGGTGGGGTGAATTAGTTCAAGTGCTGGGCTGAACCTAAGCACTTGGTGGAATTTAGCTTATTAACTTATCTCTCACCTCACTTCTGGGTCGCCATAAAATACACCTCGGCATTTCCTTGCTATCAGATAAATGCTGGGCATTTTAAACCGGGGAAATTTTAAACTGGGGAAAGCAAATTGTGCTTAGGGACTGTTTTTGACCTCCGTGAAGGGCAAGTCACAGGGCATATTGCTAAGAAACGGCGTGATCTGACCGGTCGAGCCATCTGCCCGGGTCCTCCATCTCTGTTCCTTGAGCTTTTTGTTGTCTGTCAACAGGCAGCTCTGCCAAACAGGGCTTGTGTGTTACACAGAGTCTCTAAAGCAAGCAGGATCCTTGTGAGGATATATGCCTATATCTGAGAAAGGAACAAGGCTTTCATCCCCGTTGGAAAAGCAGCCAGATCAGGTGGCCAGGCAGCACATCACAACACATTCGAGCGCTGCAAGGGCGTGATGTGATCGGTGACTGGCATCTGACAGAGCTGCCACATTCCTGCACTGCCATTTGCTTCCATCTGTGCCAATAAAACCAGATACTCTTTTTTTTTTTCTTCTTTTCTGAGAGACAAAACTTTAAATTGACAGTCGCCACACCTACATGTCTGACGGTGCACATAGCAGGGCGATGACGCAGGTGAAGCGGGACGAAGCAAAGTGCAGGCATTTAATACAGCTGGGTGCAAAGGGCTTTCCAAGCCCTGCCCAGCCACGCTGCAGGGATGTTCACTCCTCTTCTGCACTCCCTGGTTTAGAGAAATAAAGAAACGAACCAAAGCTCAGATTTTGGTTCTTGTTTTCATTTCTGGTCAAATGTTTTTGTAACGCTCTGTGTCTGTTGTGTAACTGGAGGCTGTAAAGTTTATGCAGTGGAACTTGGAAAAACAGGCAAGCCTCTTTTATAAATGTTTGGAGCTTTGGAGCAAAATCCTGAAAACAGTAAAATGGTTTTTTCATGAGAATATCTCTTGCCAAAGATGCAGGGGTAAATCTTCGGATAGAAAGAGAAACAAAATACAGCAAAGTAACTGGTTAATAGTACAGCCTCATCAAGGAAGACAAAAATCACTGGTACCTGCCTAAAAATCCTCCATGCATGTCACCATAACCTCCTGAGCTGGCTCTGGAGGTCTGCAGCACTCGATTACAGTGTGCTCAGGCAGGCTGGGTTTTGGTCAGACACTTGTGTGAGGAGCTGAGGTGCTGCTATGGAAAGCCCCCATCTCCTCTCACCTGTGGGATATCTCAGCTGCGGATATTCCTGCAGTGTAGCAGGGATCCTTCACTGGTTTACATCCTCTCAAGGTGTCTTTGCCCAAAAACATCCCCAAAGATATCGAGCATGTGTTTACTGTGGCAAGCTTTGGGTGCCGTGACAGGTAAAAACCGGTGTGCCCCTGGGCAGCTCTCATCAGCCCCTTTGTGCACATGCAGCTTTGGTCTGAATCCCTGTTATGAGCATTATTTGGAGACGAAGGATGCTAAAATCTGGGCTTTTGGGACCTTAGAGGAGAGAGGAGGACCCCCGAAGAGAGGGGACAGCCCTAGAGGAGCGAGGAGGCCGCCCTCTTTCAGAGCCCAGTCGTTTTAAGCAGAGATGAACTGCAGAAGAGTGATACTAAAATTCATTAAAAATCAAACTTGACAGATTATTCCCTTGTTTTTCAGCGTCAGCAGCAGCATTAGCTCAGCTGTGTAGTTGAGCTGCTGCCTTACGGAGCTATTTCTAGGTCTTTAATGGCACCAACAGCACCGTACAGCGGAGCAGAGCCCCAGCATTTCTTCGTGTCACCACAAAACCAGTCGGAGCAAACAGGAGATGTGTCAGCCTTAGCCTGCAGAAAAAAAATACCGTGTGTGGGGAAATTGTGGCTGCTGCCGGCAGCGCCCTTTCCGTGGCCGTCCTGAGGCAAAGCGGAGGCCTCAGGCTCTGTGTTCGGCCATCATGAGGGTGCACAGCCGGATGGTGTCAGGGCACGGAGGGGTTTTGGGGTTGGCAGGGGCAGCAGTAAGGTGCTTTTGGGAACACGAATTTGGGTTCTTTACAAGTGGTGATGCTGGTGGCCAGCCTCAGGCCATCAAGGCCGGCCTCACGCCACAGGTCCTGGTGCCTCGCCACCCCGCTGAGGCGGCCTCTTGAGGGAACCAGGGGGTTAAAAACTTAAAAAAGGGGTTAAAAACTGGTGGAAACACGGGGGCTGGAGGCTGACCCCAAACCCACAAGCCCAGCAGGGAGGATTTTGGAGGCTCCCCTGCGTTTTCTCAACGGGACGAGGCCGCCCCGGGGCCGGGCTCGCCGCAGCCGCCCCGCCCCAAGCGGGGCTGGGACTGGGGCTGGGCCGGGCAGGGTGTAGGGCAGGCAGGGCGGACAGACAGACCGACAAATAGAGCGGCTGACAGACGGACAGACAGACGGACAGACAGCGGCAGGTCCCGCTGCTGACAGGTAAGGGGGCTGCGGGGCGCTGAGGCCTCGCGTCCCAGCAGGGTAAGGGGTTTGGGGGGGGCTGTGGCTTCGTCCCTTGCTGGGTGTCGCTTCCCCTTCATCCCCTTTAAAATCCCCTAAAAAAATAATAATAAAAAAAAAATGAAGCCCGTTCCCAAATGGCTTCCCAACGCCGAGGCCCAAGGTGATGCGTGGCCGAAGGCTGAGCCTCAAAAGGAGGCAGCGGCCAGGAGCAGACGAAATCCCCCGCTGCCAGGAGAGGTTTTATAGGGACGGATCTTACGGGGCTGTAAGAGGGGCTGGTGTGGCCCTGCTCCAGCCCCACAGGCTTGGAGGTGGGTGAATATTGAGGCTGGAGAGGCAGGGAAGGGACACCTGTGAGGGTTTTCCTCCTGCGCTGGGCAGAGCCGATGGCAGAGCCTTCACCCCGCAAAGCAGGAAGCGAAAAAGGCTGGAAAAAAATTAAAAAAAAAGAGATGGCAAATAAAAGCCGCAAGGTACGGGCAGCGCAAACATCTGCTGCTGGGTGCTGGTTGCGAGGTTGGCCCCAAATAATGCAGGTTTGGGGCGCTTTGGGTTCGCTGGTGCCCCTCAGAGCTCGTGCTCTGCGGCTGATCCTAAAGCCAGGTCTGCGCTGCCCCTTGTGCAGCTGGATGTTTCTTCCAAAGGGAGCGTCGCTCCTCTGCTTTCAATTTGGAATTTTCCTTTTTTTTTTTTTCCTTCCTTTTTTATTTTTTTTTTCCCTGTTTATGAATGCGCTCTTTGACAAGGAGGAGCTCGGCTCCGAGCCGCTGAGGCTGCGAACACAAAACTTAAAAACAACTTGTAAAGGGGCTTTTACCTGCTGGCCTGGTGTTGCCACCAGCACTGTCACCCCCCCCTCGGTGACATGGGGACAGCGGGGTGCTCGGGGGGAAGGTGACCCCCCTGCCCTCCTCCCTGCATCCCAGGCCGGCTGCAGGTTGGGCTCCTGCTGCTTCTGTGGCTGCCGTTCCCCGCTTTGCTCCCCCAGAGACTTGTCTTGGAGTTTTCCCTGTGTTGAAATCCCCTCCAGCATCACGCCACGGGGACGGGGAAGTGAGTAATGCCTCTGCCTCTGTCATCCCAAAAAGGGCTGTGGGTGCAGGGAAAAGCCAGGGGCAGTGAAGGGCTGGCCGCAGAGGGGTTGTGCTGGAGGCAGAAAGCAGCTCCCCGTGCTTGATTTATTTTTTATGAAGTGTTTGGAGGTTGGAATAAATCTTCCAGCCCTGCGAATGCAGCAGATCTGGCACGTTCTGGTCGGTCACATGCAGAGCTCTGCCCTCGTTTGCGTGTGGTGCTCGGAGGGTGTGGTGCTGCTGTGGTTTGCCACGAGCACGGCGCTTCCCTGTGGGCAGAGAGCGAAATCGGGGGGAGGCTGCAAGGAGCCGAGACCCCCCCGGGGCCGAGCTGCAGCAGGACCCTACCTCCAGCTGATGCCAGCAGTGTTGTAGGGTCGATGGTGGTGCTGCTGCTGGTGGCCAGAGGGTGTTAGGGCTGAGTTTGGGTTGGTTTGAGCTGTTTTTGGTTGGGTGGTGGTCCTCATTTCTCCCGCATGTCCTAGACCAGGTTTTGTGCTGAGGTTTCTGCTCAGCCTGGCAGGTCGGTAGGAGGACGCGCTTCCCAGTACTGTGAGCTGGAACTCTCCTCCCAGACCTCTGTTTTTCAGGCTGTGTATGTCAAAAAAAAATTAAAAGACCTAAATGTCCTTTGTTTTTTTCATTTTAGGGCTATGGCAGACGGCTTCTCTGTAAGTATCGATGTCTTTAAAAACTGTGGGCACGGTGTTGTTCCATTGCACTAAAGAGGGGACTTTTGGTGGGATTGGGACCTGGGGGGGCTCCACCTGACTCTGCCTGCCCCACCTCACCCTCCTCTTCCTCTCCCCTCCGTCTGCAGCTCGCTGACGCCTTGTCCACCGGCAACAACCCCAACCCAAACGCCCCCATGCCCCACGGCTGGCCCTCCCCTGCCTGGGGGAACCAACCGGCACCCGGGCCATATCCTGGGGCTCCAGGGCCATATCCTGGGGCTCCAGGGCCATATCCTGGAGCACCAGGGCCATATTCTGGGGCTCCAGGGCCGTATCCTGGAGCACCAGGGCCATATGCTGGGGCTCCAGGGCCATATCCCGGAGCACCGGGGCACTATCCTGGAGCACCGGGGCCGCATCCTGGACCACCAGGGCCGCATCCTGGACCACCAGGGCACTATCCTGGAGCACCGGGGCCACATGCCATAGGAACACCGGCGGTACCAGGGATGGCTCCTCCAATGGTAACAGCTCCATCATGTCTCAAGGGTTTCTCTGTCCTCTGCCTGATGTTGCTTGGCCACAGGAGGGATGTGGGGCTGTGCGTCCCCAGGAGGGTGGCTCTGGGAGGCTGCACACGCAGTCACGGTGCCACTGGGCTGTCCTGGTGTGTTGTCGCACCAAAACCCAGCCCCTGCCTGAGCACAAGCATTCTGGTGCTCGTTGATGTGCTGTTCTGCTCACACCGAGTCCCTGTTCTCTCCCAGAAAATCCCCTTCGAGCTGCCCCTGCCTGCAGGACTCATGCCTCGGCTGCTCATAACCATCACAGGGACGGTGAAGCCAAACCCCGACAGGTACTGGGGGCGTCCAGCACCCTGGGTGCGGGGCTTCTACAGGGTTAGGGTGCTGCAGGATGAAGCGGGGGGCTGGAATTCACTTTCTGTTCCTGAATAACACCTGCATTGTGTAAAATCAAACCTTACACACAATAATTGTGTTAAAGAAATGCCCTCTCGTTGCCTAATGGGGTCTGTTGTTTGTTTTTTTTTTTTTTTATGCTCACTTGCTGCTGCTTTTGGCAAGCCCTGTAACAGAGCTCTGGGCTTTTGTAGAAAAGCAGCTAATCCGTTATCGTCTTTGCAGATTTTCACTAGATTTCAAGAGGGGGGAAGACGTTGCCTTCCACTTCAATCCCCGTTTCAAGGAAGATAACAGAAGAGTCATCGTCTGCAATTCGAAGTTCCTTAATAACTGGGGAAAGGAGGATAGATCAGCTCCTAGATTTCCCTTTGAGCCTGGAATGCCTTTCAAGGTAACAAAAAAAAATAATAATTCAGTCTTAATGTGCAACAGCACCCACATTGTGCTGGGAGACCTTTATCAGGACTGTGTAACGAGACTCCCTGCAGGGGCCTTGATGCTTTTGCACAAGAAATCAGGTCCCAGAGGCTGCTGCTGCTTATGAGTAAACTGGTGTGAGCAGGGGTATGACCAGTGTGCTTCTCCAGCTGCACAGGGCAGCAGATCTCATGGCACCTTTCCTACATTTCTTACCCCTTCCTGCTGGTCCAGGTGCCCGTGGTGTAACTCATTCCTATTTCTTGTGACATCCTCCCTGTTTATGTTGGCATTCTGCAGCAATCACTGGGCAGGTTTCTGTAAGGCATTCTTTATAGCAGCCAAACTCTCTTCACAAGCTGTTTCTCCTGCAAAACGAGTGAACTCAGCTCTCACTGCACGAAATGTAGGATACTGCTGCTTGAGAACACTGTCATAGTCATGAGACAGACACCGTGAGCTAAAACACCAAGGAGGAAGAGTAGGGCAGGGCTTTAGGAAGGCAAAGGGCAGTGGTGTTTTGGCAAGCTGAGTGTCACCAGACTGGGCTCAGCTGGTAGCAGCCCTCAGTCGCTGCGAACCTGCTAAAATTAGGGCTTAGAACTTCCTTCTAGGACAAATCCAATGATGATTTTTGTTGCTGATTTGGCCTTCTGTATTTCAGCTCCAGATTCTCTGCGAGGCGGATCATTTCAAGATAGCAGTCAACGACGCTCACTTGATGCAGTACGACTTCCGTGAGAAGCGGCTGAATGAGATCACCCAGCTGTGCATCAACGGGGACATCACTCTCACCAGCGTGCTGCCTACCATGATATAATGGTGTAGCTTTATCACAAACTTAGCACTCATTATAAGGTTATAACAGGGCGGAAGGTTGGTGTTGTACACAAATATTTTGAGGCAATAAAATACTTTCACAAGTAAAATTAGTTTTTGGCTAAGAAGCTAAAAGACAATATCCTCCACCAAGCTCAAAGGTGGAAGGAGCTGAATTTCTGCTGCAGTGATTGAATCTCTTTGCCAGAGGATAATGACTGTGAGCCATTTGTGATTTGTAAGGAGAGAAGTATGTAGGAAAGCTGCCTGTAACATACAGGCAGCAGTCCTATGAATTAGGGCAGCAATCAATCATCAACCCCATCTTATCTTCACCTCCATTCCTCTGCCAGGTGGAGCAGTTATTCCTTCCTCACTAAAGGAATTAAAGTAGCATAGCAAAGGACTTCAGCTCTTTCCCCAGGGGAACCACAAGGGCAGGGATTGCAAGATCAAGCTGTGAGGGGGCTGTGCATGAGTCACAGCAGTGTCACTCCAGTGAGGCTGCCTGCCAGGCACCACTGGAAAACACAGAAAACTCAAGAGCCTCTGATCTGCCCAGAACAAGGTATTTCAGGAGGTCCAGAGATAAGCCTGAAGGGAGCAAAATCTCTCCCCTAAACTGTGGATAGAACAGTCATCCCTCTTCCTTCTCTTCATCTTCTTCTCACTGGCATCAAAAAGGAAGCCATCACAACTAGCTGCTGCTGAGGGGGGCCCAAATCAGCACATCCTGGTCACATTTCTGTCTCAAGGGAGACGCACGCAGTACTTGCGTTCTGTACTGCATCACACTGGTCATGAGACTTTTGCTTCTCTCAACTCCTCACTTCTCAGTCAAGACTGGTTTCAGGGTGGGGAGGAATTTTATTGGCAAGTTCACACCATGAGTCAGGCTGGTAATAAAGTGTGTTCCCTTCTCCCTTCTCTGTGAGTCATTCTCTAGTCTTTCTGCAAAACAAGAACAATGCAAGAGCCACTACTGAAGTCTTCAAGGATCTCTTCGATGCCTCATACCCTTTTATAACAGTCTCTTTGTTTACCCTTGGAGGTACCAAGTTACAACAGCGTTCAGACTTCCAGCAGATGCAAGCGCTTAGGCCAGCACACTAACATTGGCTTAAGCATATATGTCAGATGCCAAAAATCCCTCGTTACCACTACTCATTGCACAGTGTTGAGCGCTGAACAGAGCGGGCAAGTCAGGAAGAGCCATCTTTTTGTAGTCGTCTATAAAAACAGAAGTTAGTATTGAAGGAAGTTCATTCTAGCACCGTAACACCACATCAAGTTGGCTTCCTCTATTTATTTCAGTGCAGTCAGCACACATCTTCCAGGTTAAAACTTCAGTCCAAGGAGAAGCCCCAGCTGTAAAGGCAATGCTTTCTACTGAGGAATTTGTATTACATTTGCTTAGTTTAAAATAGAGGTCAGTGGAAGAATGTGTGTACTACGCTGAGGTCATCATTGCAAGAAGAAGCCCAGTCAGGTACTTCTTAAAAATACAAGAACATGAGGTACTCATATATATACAAACACACTTTATATTTGCATAGCAGTAACTGGCACACTCCTTGTGCACAAATACATCAGTTCAGGTAAGAGAATGCAAAAGGAACAGGATGTGGGAGGCTGATGTTAACAGGCCAGATGTTCAAAGAAAGGTTAAGAGACTTTCTACATGAAAAAGGGATGAGAGAATGGGGTTTAGCTTGAAGGTACTTAAGGACGCAGCTCTCTGCTGAGTATCTAAAAAATCAATGCCTACTTGACACACTGCAAGGAAAAGATGCTATCTGACCCTGAAATGCTTGTTCTAATTTCTACTGTCACAAAGCAAGTGATTGTTAAACACCAGGAAGAATCCCACAGGAAAGAATAATACAAATCAAATCTTGTCCCAGCTGCTGATTAAGCACAGTTGATGCGCAGAATACTGGAGCCCAAGGGTGCAATAGTACCCTCATAACACTGACTGAATACAAAACAGTGCTTTGGGGTGGGTAACAGGTTGAGTCTCTCCCTCAGAGGTGCCCTCACATCACAAACAGGGCAGAGGGGCAGCTGCTCTCGTAAGCATCTGTTACACAAACCTTATCCCATCTCTTATAGAAAGAACTCATGAGGTAACAAAGGTCAAGACAAAAGGTTAGAGATGAACAGTTTGACAACGTGAAGTAGACGGGAAATACATGAAATTATACAAAAATAAAAGTATTTCAGGTAAGAGTCAGAATATGCAGTCACTGGATACAGCAGGAATAACCAGCAAACACCTCTAGTATTATACAGCAATATTTATAGTGCAACAACTGCACCATAACAGTTACAAAATATTTTAAGAAGTTCCATTATAAAATACTACTGATATAACAAAACACAGTTCATGGGTTGCAGCCTATTCTAAACATCCTCTGATTTTTCTTCTATGCAACTTACACATTTTGCATCTCAAGTCACTCATTTTTCCCCAGAGGGAGGAAGAGGAGAAAATACAATCAGGTCACTGAACGTTTCAGCTGCTGCAAGCTTCTGGGCTTTGTTCTTGACTGGCGTGAAGAGCAGCTCCCCATCCAGCATCGGCTGCGAGAGAAATCAGTGTGAAGTAAGCATCCAAGCCACAGTTACCTGCTTTACAAACCAGCACTGCAAGAACACACAAGGTAAGCTAACAGCAAATTCTTCTCCCTAATGGCATCTGTGAGAGCAGCAGACCAACAGTAATTACTGACAGGCAACTGCTTACTTCTGTCAGGTGCCTGCCTGCTTGGAAGGCCACACAATCAAAGTACAAAAACGAGCAGAAATTGCTTTTGATAAGGCAGAAGAAGCACACGGTTCTCTTGCATCTCAGTCAATACTGCAGACACATCACAGGTTCAGAAAACGTGAAGCACAGATCTGCCAGGAAGATCTGAAACCCTTCCTGAAAACTACAGCAATTTAGTAGATGTAAAAATACTGCCATGTGCTTACTTTTAAGTGGTATTTTGAACTGCGGCTCTTGCTTTGAAAAAGTAATTTACCACTGTGAGTATCAGTATAAGTAAGGAATTCTGAATTTATTTCCAGACATAAGAAATGAATAGGTGGTCCACATTTTGAAGATACTCATTACTTAAAGCAGTAAGCTATGTTTTAGAGAGAATTTTTTCCATGCAAAACCAAGGAAGCTGTACAGCCAAGTTCTTTTAACAATTTGGAAGGTTTTGTACAAATGCTTTTCCCCATGAATATTACTTCTGGCCGTGTAAGATAAAGCTGTAGAAAAGGTATAGAATAAGTCTTGAGAACTCCAGCAAGGAATTGGAAGGAAAAGGCCAGGCAGTTCATTATATTAGTAAATATTTACAAGGAAATCCACACAAAATTCAAATGATCAATCTAATGAGATCAGGCATTCTTTCTGTGACAAATGTCTCAATTCATCCTACACTCAACACATGCAATAAGGAATGAGTGTGAGCCAGTACAGCGATTCAGGAACTGTGGCCTGAATTTATTAGAATAAGTTGCATGATCTGACTCGATAACATCATTTTCCAGGGTTTAATTTATTCCATGTAGTAACTGACTCTGTAGCAAAGGTTAACAGTATTGCAACAGGCAGATTGTTGTAGTCAAATAACTTTAAGGGTCAGCTTACCGTATCAAAGGGGCTTCTGTCGACAGATATCAAATCACTACACAAAACATCTGAAAAAAATATTCTTAAGGTTAGTCTGATACTGCTAAAGCTGAAAAAAGTTTGTTTTTCTGTGTTTACCGAAGGAAAAACTAAGTGGTCTGCACTTGCTTTTACTGCAAGCCTTTTACATCAGCTTTCTGCTTCACTTATCACAGGGAAACTACAAATAAAAACCAGGGGAACTGTTTGCTCACATGCAAAGCATGAATAAGTCCTACTAGCCAATGTAGGTTTTGCTATGAGCATGCCTAGATTAACCAAGCTACAAGGACAGTGCTTGCAAAGAATAATATTTAGACCATCAAAACTTGAGATTAAACACAACCACATTGACTACACTAAGCAGCACTAAGATACACACCTGTCTGATGTATTTTTGGTTCTCCATGCTGAGCTAAGTCAGTCTCTGTGCAGGTATCCTCCTTCTCTGGGCTGCCCATGACGATATCTTGTCCCTGTTGCTCTGGGGCTGACAGTTCCATCTCTTCCATGCCATCCATTACTTTTAAGTCACTGTTAGAATTTTCCAGCACCTGAAAAACATGAATTAATTGTTCCTAATCCTCTGAGAGTCTAAGATGTCAGCTATATTTGCTTCCCAGGGAGCCAAAAAGAAAGCCTTAGTGAAATTAGTAGGACATAAGGCAGTTCTAATGACACTGGGAAGCTTTATTTTCTGTTTTGTCTGCTGTAAAAGGCAGTTTGTCAGCTTTTGGTGCAGAAATCATAAAGGTAAAAAGTAGCCAGGATATTTAAGGGATGTGAGCTTACAGCACATCTGTGTTAAGTCCAATCCATGCTTCTAACCTATAGATTTTATAGACAAATCAGGAGAGAGAGTGGGGTGTGAATTCCAGTCACTGTACAAAAGAAAGGCAGAACAAAGGTGACAGCTTAACACTGATATATTTCACATGGACTAGTTCCCAAACACCCTCATAAACTTGATATCATCTGAAAGAGGGCATGAAGGAAGTTCTTCCCCATGAGAAAAAGATTTTGAACTTAAAGTGCCAAAAGCATTCTGAGGATGTTCCCTAATGAGACTTTACCTGAAGGAAAACCCTATCAGAAATACTGATTGTGAAAGATTGCTTCCCTACACAGTGGCATCACTAACAAGCAATTTCTCAGGTGACATGGAAAAGATGAAGTAAAAGGGGTAGGAGCAAATTAATAACCAAGATTTAAAAAAAATGCAGATACATGTGTACATGCATGTGTGTGAATAAAGCCTGCTGTAGCCATGCACATGTGAGATATGTTCATTGATTCGTGTCAGTATGGAACAGTGCTAGGGCCGCATGTGACTGGAGTGTCCCTGTGAATGGCCCGTGAGGAATGTTTTAACAACAGGTGAAGTGTCAATAGAGAGCTATTTGTGTTTGTATGTTCTTTCTTTGAAGTCTCTGATGTCTGGGGGTTTCAGAACAACTGCTAACAACTAGTAACTGTTACGGCTTCTGAATGGGACACTATACAAGCCCCAGATATCTGGCCAGGTGGCCAGGAGATTAAGGAGAAGAAAAAAGCTGAAGGACGGCTAGGAGACAAAACTTGCAGGGGACGCTGTGTAAGCTTTTGACATGCTGCCAAGGAGTACAAAGGGGAAGGACAAGAAAAAAAACACCTGAGAGGAAGACTAGGAGCCTTCAGCATGAAAGACCCCCAGAGACTCCCAGGGGGACCACTGGAGACTGATGCGCATGCTCCAGTAGGAGGGTTTGGATCCCGGAAGCCAATTATAATAACCCCCTTTTTTTTTTTTTTTTTTTTTAGAAGTAGTAATGAATATGTATTAGCCTAGGAGCATAAAAATCAGCTACTTGATGTAACTGGTGTGTGTCTAGGTGGAGCAGAGACTCCCGACGCACCCAGCGCTGTTTGCTTACCTCTATTCTTTTAATAAATTGTAAACTTTGATTATAATCCTATTTTGGGACTGAGCAATTTATAACAACAGATCAAATAAAAATTAAGATCCTACATTTCCAATGAGTGGTACTGAAGAATGACCAACTCCAAAGCACTGGCCTGCACTGAGTAGCCCAGTACTGCCTAAATTATGGAGGCCCCATTCCAGTTTAAGGATTTTTTTTTTTATTTTTTTTTTTTACACTCAAAAAAGGAGTCTGCAGGCATCTCAGGTCATCCACTTCTGCGCTGATAATTGTACTGCTAACAATGCTCTTGCTATACCTTTAAACAGTGGAACAGCCTAATTGTTATGGCAACATGAAGACAGAGAGCTAACTAATACTGTTACTTCTAGTCTGGGAACACAGATACAAAAGCAGCAGCAGATCCTGCTGATGTCTACACTGAGAAGGAAAAATCACCAGTCTGAAGAATGCAAAAGACATCTTGATGAATATTTGATCAGACATCCAAGTGTCCAAAGCTACTAAAAAGAACTATTAAACCAGCAAGCCACCCTTATCCTGAGGGGAAGGATATTTTCTGACAGGAGTTCAGCTCAGGACAACAGAGAAACTAATGCACAAGCTTTGAACACAGAAGCCAACTGTCCTCAGAGAAGCTCCAGGGGGGTTTCCTCTCAGTCAGTCTTCTCAGGTAACTCGAGCTGGCACAGCAGACAGCCTTGAAGCATCATGTTATGCCTCCGCTGCTGACAGGAGGCAGTAATTTGCAGTACTGATTGCAACATGCAGCTCCTCACACACGTGGATCATTAATAATCAAACTCTAAGATGTGCACCACTTTACACATGAGTATTATTATTTTTTTTGGGTAATAGTGGAGAACTATTTAAAGCACAGACATGAACAATGCATGACTTACCTTAGATTCCTCCACCGTGCCAGCAACAGGAATGGGTTCTTCTGCATCTAGGGAAACGCTGAAAGAAAAACAAGAATGTTTTCATTCTTCTCAATCATTTTCAAAGATTTTTTACTTTCCCAACTAATCTTAAAATTAGTTCTGCAATTATGCTCGCTGGTTTAGCACTAGCCAGCTATATAAAACTTTCTAGGCACAAAATAAAAACTTCTGCCCCAATTTCAATGCAATGAAATTACATTTGGACAAAAGCTCTTCACATTTGCTTGATGGAAGGAAAAGACACAAGGACTTCACAACACCTTCATCCCTACCAAATTGGAAGGTAACACTTAATGGGCATTTAGTATTCATTTTTCCAATTAAAACTAGAAAATTACTTATACAAAGTTAAAGCTGCCTTAACATGTCTACCTTTGTTCAAGACAACCACTAGGGAGAGTTTTTCCAGTGGTAAATTGGTGCATATTCAAATTCTGTGCTGGGTGGAAGCCTTCAAGTGCTGGTGTTGTTTGTTCTGCAGTTGTATCCTCAGGGTTACAAAGAAGAGCAGAATTGCTCTGCAAAGTTCTGCTGGATGATCTTGGAGTTGCCAGATTTTCAGAAGTATGCTGGGAAGATCTATGAGGTTTCTTTGAAAGCAAGTCTGAAAAACAGCATTGTGTTTCATTACCCCTGCAGTTTCCAAAAGACAGAACTGTTAAGATTCTAGCTAGGAACACACTAGTTTTTATGCTTAATTGTTGTTCTAAAATGTTATATTATGATCTTATATATGCTGCAAGCAGAAGTTGAAAATGGTGACAAGAGCAGGTCTGTAAGTTAAAGCTACCTTCACTCCAACTAAGCAATTTGGTAATTACCATCCCTTCACAAAACCTGGAATAACAAGATTTGCTGTTCTTATTAAGAAGTACATATGGTGAAAGACTTTGTCATTAATTTCAACATTCCACATTAGGTATTTCTGATAGAATTAAAAAGACAGTTTCATAGTTGATTTTTATATAATTCTGTAATAGTTCAAACAGAGTTGCTCAAAGCTTTTCAGGTCTCCTCCAGTAATAGGAGATATACTAAAAGATCACTAGTCTTGTGAAGAGAAAATCTACCTAAACTGGGAAATCCAGTCATCTTATGAACCATAAATATGGGAGAAGCAGAACAGCTCTGAAAGAATCAAGGCTTACTGAAAATACTAGCTTCACAGATTTAAGTAAGATAGATGCTGAAAATAAGGTTGTATTTGGATTGTCTGCTCAAGAAAGGTGTTAGACTGCTTTTATAGCAGACGGGAATATATTACAACTTTGTTGAACATGAACACTGATCACAGATATATTGTATTTCAGCTCTGAAGACAGTAGTGAAAGATTTACTACACAAAAATTCCAATTCACATCTTTCAAATAAAGGACATCAGCCTGCACTGACTTTGATGAATGGGTTGTCAGCTAAGTCTGAAGCTCAGATTAAGACTCCATTGCTAAACAACCAAAAAAAAACATGAACCACCTGCTTTTACCTCTGAGTCTAAGCAGGGATTCCATACTGCCATAATTGCTTAAAACAGTACAATCATATAGAACAGTTTACTTTGGTTTCCTGATGTAACTAACCATTGTGCCCAGCACAGGAACTGTATCCAGCATAAGTAGCATAATTCCTTCCTAGTGAGCTTGGTTCAAATCTCTTCATTTTTTTCAGGTCACAGAAATCACAATGATGTTCCACTTACCTGGAAAGTTTTTCACAGGGCTTTCAATTCTGAAAAATCCTGCTTCAAAAACCACTTTTTCTACCTCTGGTGGCTTATTCTGATGTGTACAATCAGCAGCTCCCTCATTCCTCATTTTGTCCCTCATAGCTGCTTTTACAGCAGCAAGTCTGTTTCTGGCAGCAGTTCTTCCAGCTGCTCCCAGCTTTGGTTTGGACACCCCATTTGGAACAGTCTTTTTCTGAAATTGAAAGTCAAGGTCTCATTTGGAAGCTTAAGACAGAGGTAACTGCATGTGAACACCTACATAGCTGCCAGCCACACAGACAGCAGCAGACAACAGCATTGCAGGACACAAGATCTCTGTTTATCTCCAGAATATCACTGAGTGCCATTCGGGGGTTAAAGTCAGGTTTTGATGACAATTTAAACTATTTTTCATGCCAGGCCTGCAGTTCAGAAATATGTCTTGTAACTTTCTTACAACTTTTTTTTAGCCTTTCTAGTTAATGTTTTTGAGAACAGTGGGATACAGGGACTCCTAGTGGCAGGGAGATAAAGTAACTGCAAGGCAGATACTTGTCAACCAGAGAATTCTCTCCTGGCACTCAATTTTTCAAGTTTTTCTTGCATCATCTATATGGTTCTGACATTTATAGTCAGTTCACACAGACCACATTTCCTCCAATTTCATGCATCTGGAGTTTCTTATCGACCACCTTTTTTTTTTTTTTTTTGATTAGTTGAGCAGTCTCAAGGAACTGTATGGAGTTCACACAATGTGAATATGATTCTTGATCTTCAATTAGAAACAGGTAGAGATTTTGAACTGAAGTCAATAAAATAGCTTAAATCAAAGCTTATTTTGCAATAATCAATAACGTAATTTGGATAGCATCAGATCCATTTATGTTTAGAGAATTAGTAGTTTAACACTACCCATGATCTTGTTTTAAAGACACAGATAAAATTCAGCGCTCAGTGTTTAAAACTGTGAGGCACTGCCAAATTCCTCTGTAGCAGCTTTATCAGTTAAGTCAGTGCCAACACCAGTGGCTCAGAGGAAGTTTTATATCTGAAAGGTAATTTCTGTTCCAAATTCTTCCTAGTAAGACTTACTAGCAAAGAGTCCAGTGACTTCAAGTCATTAATTCTTAGTTTTAATCTTACCATCCAAAAGAGGCAACTAATATCAAACACCAACTGTAAGTGCATACGGGAGACAAGGAAAAAAGGGTGCACCTCGAGAGGAATTTTACTGAATAGATGTTGATGCTAATGTTCAAATAAAGACAACAGATGAATAAGGCTTTAGAAGGAACTTGCATTTAAGAAGAGTACTCATTATTGCAGTAGCTTACAAATTATTTAAAAGACCTCAACACACTTGCATCTTGATGCTTTAGGAGACACACTTTAGGCTCTATTCATACCTTGACAATTTCTTTGCTCGGGACATCAAGTGGTTGCCACTCATTGTCTTGAAGCACCTTCAGATTATCAAACTTTTTATTCACGTCTTCAATCTATTGGAAATTCCCAGAAGTCCAAGGTTAATTCACAAGATTTACAAAAAAAACGTTTAGTGAAGTTAGATAACAATTTAAGCATTGTGCATTTAGGTATTTTGCTTTAAATATAGAAGCAAACTAAACCTCCAACCAACACTAAGTATGGAATGTTCTCATGCAGCTGACAGAATGGTTATGCTAACAGACACGAGATCCAGGTCTCATTTCTTTAGTTTAAAGTCAGTAGCAGAGGTATAAAATGATTTAGCAAGATCCAATACATATAGTGGTAATCCTGGGGTGTATCATGGGGCTGCATTAGGGAAGGAATTGCCAGCAGGCAGGGGGAGGCAATCCTTCCCCTCTGCTGTGCACTGGGGAGGCTGCACCTGGAGAACCGCATCCAGTTTAGGGTTTCCCAGTGCAAGAGACATGGGCATACTGGATAGAGTCCAGGTAAGGGCCACAAAGATGTGGAGTGTGAGTGGAAGAGAGCTGGGACTGTCCAGCCTCGAAAAGAGAAGGCTCAGGGGAATCTCAGTCTTTAAATACTTGAAAGGAGGGTGCAAAGAGGATGAAGCCAGGCTCTTTTCAGCGGTGCCCAGTGCCAGGACAAGATGCAATGGGCACAGTGTGGAACAAACAAGGTTCCCTCTGGACATCAGGAAAAACTTTTTCACAGTGAGGGTGACCGAGCACTGGCACAGGTTACCCAGAGAAGCTGTGGAGTCTCCCTCCTTGGAGATCTTCAAAAGCCATCTGGACATGGGATCCTGGGCAGCCTGCTCTGGGTGTCCCTGCTTAAGCAGGGAGGGTGGACCAGATGGCCTCCAGGGGTCCCTCCCAACCCCAACCGTTCTGTGATTCTGGGGGATAATCAAGGAGCTGGTTTACAACCTGAGACAGCGCTCACATTTAAGGAATGCGAAAGAGCACATTGCACAGGTTGTTACACTAAACCAGCTCAAGTCTTCCATTGTTTAGGAAATGCCTCATGCAAGCTTGTTTGTCCTTTTAAGCTGGTCTTGAACAGCTTCCTGATGCAGTCTGCACTTGTGACATCCAGTGGCTACAGACAAACTAGTTCTGCAGCATTACCTTCTCCCTTACTGGTGCTCAATCCAACAGCCTTGTTTTCCTCCAGCTCTGTAATGGAGACACTTTGCCTTATTTGCTAGAAAGGCCAATACAAGGCTTGTCTATAGCAGGTCTGTCACTGGAGGAACAAGTCCTTTACATCATCCCCAAAAATGCAGAGGATGCAAAAAATGAATGCAAGGTAGGGCAGAGTCAGCAGCTCTGTCACTCCATGTTTATCTATGGGAAAAGGTGGGGATGCACAGGGGAAACAAACTGCCCCCAGAGACTGTAAAAGCACAGGAAAACCCTTTTTCAAATTACTGGTTCTACAAACTTTGTCCTCAGTATCTTGGATGTTCAAGAAGCAGAACAAACCCATATGCTTCCGTGAGGGAATTCAAGACCTATGACAAGGACCCTAGCATTAAATTAAATGCAAAGATGGATTTATTACAAGTTCCTTTGATGAATGCTGCTATACAAAAAACTGCTGAGACATTTTGAACATTTAGAATGTTATACTTCCTTCTGAAGCCAGCAGAAACACTGGAGAGATGGTTTTCTATCACCCAGCTCTCCTCTAAAATGTTGTAGTTTCTGCGTTATTGGCATACTGAAGAATAGAACCACTACTTCCAGGTGAGTTCCAGGAATAGCTCCCAGCTTGTGATCCTGGTGGACATTGTGACCAACTCCTCACTCCAAACCAGAATGAGATCTGGCTACATGCCTTCATTCCAGACAAAAAGGTCCACAGCCACAAGATAACAGGTAAACAGGTCTATAAACCATAGCATAACATCAGGTACTATTCACTATTTAAAAGTGTTAAACAAAAACCTGCTTTTTTTTTTTTTTTTTTTTGGAATATACTGAAAGAAAACAGATTTTGGATTTTCAAATGAGTAGTTCCAATCCATTGCTTGTTAATTACCCCCATCTTATTTATTCTAGTAGATTAACATGCAAGTACATACCTGAAAATAAATCATATCCCAAAATCCATCCAAGTCTGTACATGTTGTTTCTTTTTCACCCCGTTTAAATTCACAGTTATCCACCAGTCCTTCAAACTGTTTAAACCTTTCTGCTATCAGCAGTCTTGTCTGACCAACGGTTGTGCGAATGAGATCTTTAGCTGATGGTGACAGAAAACAAAAGTGAGTATAACTTGGAATAACCCATCATTTCACAGTGGAGGTAAATAAGTACTTGAAGAGCTTGGAATCTATTATTTCAACTATTTTGAACTGTTCAGACCTGCAATACAGTCTGGAGCATACCTATCCACTGAACTTCTCTAAGCTCGCTTCTTTCAAATAAACTTTACCAACTCAAAGCCTTTAAGGCAAAAAAAACCTGACAAGTTAACCATTTTCTTAAATAAAACTAAGTTTGAAAGTTGATGCATTTAAATATACTTAGAACTTACAGAAAAACTATTGTGATAGGCACTTCAGTGTCAACTAGTATCATATCAAATACTTAAGTTTTAGTATTAGGAGATGAAGCATGGCTTTTTGTCTTGAGATGGATACAACTCTAATACAACTCTCACTATGGGCTGCAGGCTACTTTGCAAATATGCTCAGGTACACAAAGTTTCTTCTGTCACTGTGGTTACCATAACACCCCTCTCAGTGCCTACTACAGTTCAGTCTTACCATCCTCTGGTATGTCCAGCTCAAGTTTTCCATCCCACTGGAGGCACTGAGACATCAGCCTCTCTGTCTCAGACTGAAGAATGTTTCTAAAAATAAATAGTGAAAAATATTTTTTGGAGAACATTTGGAGAATAACTGTTTACTATTATTATCCTTTCACTTTCAGTGAAGCTAGGCAATCTTTGAGCAGAACCCATTAGATTGTTTTAATTTGCTGACTAGCTGAGATTCAATTTATGTTTTACTGCTTTCAAGTTTGTGTTCCTTAGGAGGCATTAGCCTCCAGGATTTTATATTCTTTACTTACACTAATACAAGAGGAAAGATAGGAGGGAATTTCTGAGGTTACTGGTGACAGACACCAACCACTGTAAACTGTTTACAAGATGTTGTATTACTCATGTTAAGGACCTCAGAAGGGACAACAGTGAAGAAAAACAAAAAGACACAAACCTGAAGTAGGGCACGTCATGCTCTTGCTCTGTTATATCATCTGACTTTGTTTCAAGTGCTCTCGTGTCTGTAGAGACAGGAATTGTTTCATTTGATCTCTGAATGGAAGTCTTCTCATCTGAGTCTCTTGCTGAAAAATGTAAAAGGCACTTATTCAGAATTTGGTGAAAACTAAGAACCATTAAAATGATAAACTAAATGTGAACTTCGTACCTTGTTCTCCTTTCAGACTTGTAGTGGGTTGCTGCTCTTGAGGGTCTTTTAAAAAAGGTGAAATTTGACTTTTTGAATCAGGCTCTTGTTCCCAGGAAAATTTAGTTTTACTGGATTTTTCAGCTATATTACTGGAAACAAAAACAAAAAGAGGCATGCTCAGACTTAAGACACATTGAGAAACCGACCTCCAACATGGCCAAACACATAAGACTGAAAAATTTGGAAGACTACCTTCCATTCAATGACAGACAACACGAGCTGTTAGTATTAAAAGAGACATCTGTGCATAGATATCCATGGCACAGTCCCTCATACTTGGAGCTGCTCTACTTCTAAAGCACAGGCAGGATTACGCTTTACATAGCTTGCTTTCCTGTTATATTATGTCCACTTTTGATTAAGCAACAGTAGCAACCATGATCAGGTATTTCAGCATCAGAACACTTTGTTACATGTGGAATCTCCCAACAGAAAGATTGTATTTCCTGTAGCACCACGAAGTTTCACTTATATTTATAAGGCCATTTATATTTTAGGACATTATAAATAAGGATCTTACACTGGAGATTTTGAAAAATCCCAGAAGGCAGTAGGTGTCAAAAAGGCATTTGCTCTAGAAGGAGTCATGGGTGTAACTTTGTAGGTTGTTAATCCATCTAATGGCTGAAACACAAAGTTTTGAGGTGCAAAGGAGCGCGTTCTGGGTCTCCCTGGAGCAGAATTGTTCTTTTCTTCAGAGGTCGGTTCCTGTTTAAGTTCTGATGCTGAACACGTCACTGGATCCAGCTGAGCATTTTCCTTCTCTTTATATTCAGAAGGAATTACCTGCACAAATAAACGAAGCGAACACTATATTATCAAATCAATGAGCATGAGTATAGGAATGGGCTGCATTATAACATGACTGTTTGAAAGCCATCAGGAAGGGAACAATTTCAGGTAATTTGCTTTCTACAGCAGCATGCATGTACACAAGTCCTGACTTACCATAGGCCTAACTGGCTTTTAACACCTACAAATCATTTTTGCAGCAGGGCAGCACTTGGCCATGAGGAATGCAACAATCCACTGAAGGGGCTAGAGTAGCAGAACACCTGGCCTACCAGAGTGGTAATTAAAATTAACAAATGCTTGCTCCCACTGCTAAAAAAAAATGCTTTAATGTGATAAGCTCCTCAAGAGCTGAGTTACTGGCTCCAAATGCGACTAGGTCTGTTGGATACGTGTATAAACTGTAATTATTCAAAGACTGAAGAACAAGCTAAAGAAAAGCTGATAGCTGAGGAATGCAGTCCAAAACAAAGAGAATACAAGTGCAGTTAGGACTACAGAATGTTGTTCAAAGAGGACAAAAAGTTAATCAATAAGTTGAGTCCACATTCCTCTGAGATGAGTGACTAGACAATCACACAGAACACATTTCTGAAATACCTACACTGAGATATTGTTAGCTCAAACCAGCCATAAGACTTCAGACTATTTTTCAAGAAAATATACATCTTCAATCTGTTGGAAATCTTGTTATACTTCAAATACCCTTGCTTGGAATGTAAGCTTTGAATTAAGATTTTAACAGATTTGTGAAAAGATGACTGAGGTTACAGCATGGGTTTACAAACTGGCAGCACAAAGTAACTCCTGTTTGCAGAGAAGTACTTACTTGAACCAGGATGCAAGTGCCTTTTACCTCCTGTCAGTATTTGTGCATGACTGCAGCAGCTTTAAGACAATCCTAGAGCACAGCTGCAGTTGCTGAAATAGGACTGGGGATGGGAGGTGTGGGGGAGACACTGAGTGAGAGGGGAATTACAGTGGAAGGAAGGAGAAAACACAGATGATTCTTGCACAGGACTGTCGGGGCATGAATGCATAAGCAAATTGTTTAGCAACCTAAATAGGGATATGACAAATTCAGAGTGTTCTCTGTGCTGGGGCAAAAAAGTTCAGTTCCCTTTGTCAGTGCTATAACAAACGCGACTACCTTTAATTACAATAAATCTTGCACAGAAAAATATTTCCATATACGTTCTTAGTGGTTCAAAGCCTGAAAATGTATTTAATTCTCAGCTTCTAAAGTCTTGTATTATTACTTGAGCATCAAAAGGATACATTCAGAGTATGTTACAAAAAGCAATGAATTTGCACAAAATTACAGACACTAGATAAAACCAGCAAACTAAGCAGGCTTTTTTTTTTAATTATTATTTAAGTAGTTGAAATATCACATCTAAGATATTGTGTAAGACCTCTAATTTAAATTCATGGTCCAAAACTTGAGGATTAGTAAACAGGCCATCCAAACAAGCAAATCAAATTTGGTCCGAAGTTTTAAAAATAAGACAATATAAATACTCACAGCTTCTTCCCAAAATCTAGTTTATTAGTGAACTTCCTATTAGCTATATGCCTGAGTACAACCACATTTAAGCAACAGTTTCACTACCATTTGTTACTCTTACATCAGTTTTACTGCTTTTCCATTTCAAATATTAAATGACCTACCTCTATGACAACAGGTTTGACTGCCACCTTCTTCTGCTTTGCTACACTTGCTGGCTTTCTCTGTGACTGGTTATCTAGAGAGAGAGAGAAACTCTACAAGGTCAAAAGGCATCTGATTAAGGCAACTGTTCACTGATCTTTTCAGAAGATTGACATAAAAGTCTGGTGGTTAAAGACAGGGAGAGATTGTGTTGCTTCTTGAGTAAGTGGCTAGAGGGCAGATGTCTAATTGCAAGAGTTCATTCAAAAGAAAACCTCAACTAGGATTGAACAGCCTATTAAGAGATGTATCACCAGGAGAGGAAAAGGGATTCATTAAGCCATTAGTTTTCAGACGTTTTCGTATACTAAAAGAGTTCACTTCATTTCCTTAAAGGCTGAAGAAACACTTAAGTCAGTTTGAGTTCAGATTTTGAATTCATTTTTTGTTTACAACTTCCACAGGAAGATTGAAACCAACACTATTGCAGCTGTACTTTCAGCCTTCTGTCATATATATGGAAGGCTGAGAAACATTTTGGAGAATACCCTGAGGACAAGATAACATTGCTAAAAGTTTCCTCTAGTTTAGTAAACAAACATGGATGAAGAAAGATGCCTGACTTGAAGAACACAGGCTCTCAGCTCTTCCAGAGGCATCTGTTCCTGATCTTATTAATCACAAGTCCTTAAACAGTGATGCACCAAACTGGCAAATCTTTCCCAGTTCTGTTTTCGTTCTCTGTCTGTAATTACCATATGCATATTGATGCTCCACACTGATGGATTTTACAGGAAACCATCCAATGTTAGTTTCAACATCTTGATTTCAATATTGCAATAGAGTTCCAGATGAGATCTGAAGTGATAGTGTATTTAATCCTTTTCTTACATGACAATTTGGCATGATTTAGTCTATCTTTTCCAAAGAGACAGCTACAGACCAGGATAGCGAGAAAAGACAGTTCAGAACAAGCTGATATGCATCTCTACAGCAAAGAGTGTCCTAGATAAGCAAGATCCTAAAGACAAAATTGTCTCCAGTATATCATTTGACAATATGTTTAGCAGCAGCACATAAACATAAGCGTTGTTTCCAGTGTTCACTTACACAGTACTGGGCAGGACATCTCTTTATAGCACACTCACTCTGTCAAATACTTACATATCAGCTAGACAAGCAAGACTATATTTAGCACCTCACTTACCAGCAGTAGCAGTAGTTTTCAGCACCTGCCTAGCTGCAGAGGAGGCTGCTCTGGTGATTCTTACATTTGGGGCTGTCTGGACTGCAGTCTGCAACACTGAGAAATATTAATTCCAGAGATAAGCTTTCTAAGGAGTTGTATTCAAGCAATGTAAGTCAAAGCTTCAGTTTTGTAAAAATCAAAGTTGTACCAGCAATTCTCAGTTGCATTAGTTTGCCAGAATCATCAGGAGGGGTGTTTTTTTTGTCAGTTCCATGCAAACAGAGCTAAACATGGAGAGCCCAGCTTAGCCTTGGCATTAAGGATGTTGACACAAGAAGGTTTTGTTGCACAATAGTACTTCCAGAATCCTGATAACATCAAAGTACCAGTGTGCTAAAAGCTACATACAAAGCTTAAGAATCCCTTCTCAATGTTCACTGCTATCATAGACAAATTCAACATTTCCCTTATGATGCTCTGGTCATTACATGAAAGTATTCTAAGATGTGAATTTAATAAAGTATTCTTTAATTTGAGTCATGCCCAAATTATTTTTATTAAATAGGACTCTGATTCATATACTGTATTACACATCTTCGTAATTGTCATCTTTGTGTTTTAGTACGGTTTCTAATTTCCTTATTTCCTTCAAAAATTATATTCTCTTGCACAAAAAAAACCCACAAGCTCTGTTTCGTTATCTGCCTTTCTATAGCTGTCTGAAATCTAGCCCCACTTGGTTGCTGTTAATGATATTTCTTTTATTTTTAAATGTCATTTTACTTGCCACATAATTACTGCTTGACAAGCTGGAAAAAAAATTACTAGATAAATAACTATAACATCTGATTTATCCAAATGTTCACTTCCTTAACATTTTCATACTGTTTAAATACATGTAATGCATATTCTTGCTTCAAGAAAAAGCATTATTGAGTCTAGTAGATGATAATTTTTCAAAAATTAAATGTTTCAATTGTTACACCAAACATTAATAATAGATTTTCTCAATATTCACTGAAGGTATGACATTTATTTAAGCAGACATCTGCTGCTTGCTGATTTAATTACTTTAGCGATACGAAATTCATTTCACCCTGAATTATGGAATATCGTGTGTTAACATAAGTATTCTACATGACTTAGCATTATCAACTTAAGGCACTGACATCACTGCGCAACCAGAAAGAATTCATAATCAAAGGTATTCTATTTGCTTAAACAAACGTGGCATTTTTCTCTTTTACACTGTTTTCTCCATAGAAGTACAGAATAATCACACAGAAAGTCCAACAACTACACAGATACAGAAGGGACTGTTGTAAAATATGAAAACATAAGACTGTACTTATAACTAGACAAACAGGAAGCTCTGCACATGTCCAGCTGCGGAGGCAGGGAGCAGTCATACAATTCTACTTACTGCTCTTATTCTTTTCCCTTCACTAGGCTGAATAATCAGTAACCAGAACTGCATTAAGTATCCTGCACTTCATTTCCCCAGCCTACAGAGGCAACAAGTACATGCAATGCCTAGAGCCACATGCTCAATAGTCTGTCAGCAGCTGCCCTGGCTGTAGTTGGTAGGAATGGTCATCCTAAAAACTTCCTTGTTCCCTATATCCAAAACTGAATTGTGGACCTCTCTCAAAGATGTTCCTCGCCTCACTTCCATAACATGACAATCGTCTCAGAAGAATAAAACAGCAGTGCCCTTGCAGATTCAGATGTAGGAAGTGTTTTTACTTTCCTACCTTTCCCTTTTTCAGCCATTTTGTCTGTACTCTTCTGTTTGCATCCTGCTGCTTGTGTAGGGCGCACGCTATGCCCGTTGGCACGGACCTGCAAAAGAAGATTGCATTTTATGAAGCACTGGATTTCCAGAAATGAAGTAGCCCAACTTTTCCTCATCTTTCTATCCTAGCCTCCAGTAAAACAAATGGCCAAGCAATTGGTACAAACAGCTTTAAAGAGTAAAGAGAAGTTAAAGATAACTAAAATAGCTCATTTTAGACATGTGTTAACATGTTACCCATCTAATTAGGAATTCAGAAAAAGAATGAAGAAAATTTAAGAAACTGTTTAGTTTACTTTGAAAGTAGGTGCTAATTACTGCCCCAAGTTAGTTTGTATTAGGTGATTTATGTGATTTCAAAGCCGCTTTTCTGAAAGATTCGGTATTAACTCCGTTCTCCCTTCACACAGTTATGACTGGAAATCTTCCAAATGCATTCAAGTTGCATAAGACAAGATTGCTAGATTCAAATTATAGCTTTTTACAGATTACTGCAGGTGAAATTCCTCAAACTACTTTTTTGTACAAGTAATATCAAAAGAGACTGCCAAGATTCACAGTAAAGCGTGCCAACACTGAAGTGATTCCAACTTTGAGCAGTAAAGATTAATCATGACTGATGCCTGCAGTAATTGCATCTCAACAACACATACCTCCATTTATAAGGGTTTTAGGCCTTAAAATTAAATGGAAATCTGCACAACCGCTATATGTTGTCTTTCAATTTTAGCCACTGGTTTTAGTCATTTGTATTACTGACCGTAGTATGGAAAACATAAGGCAAAAACCCTTACATATAAAATTCTTCCCCTTAATGAAACAAACAGCTCCATGTCCAGCTTGCTGAAAATAATGTATGCAAGACCACTATTGCTGAATTTACTAACATGAGATGAAGTATTCTACAGATTTAAGAACTTGAATATAATTTCGTCTTTATGAAATTAAGATGCCAAATTAGCAAAACTAACTAAGATTTCAACAGCTTTGTGCACCAGATCTGTCACTGTGTAGACTCCATGATGTCAGACTAATAGATCTGATTGGTAACTCAATCTCTCATCTCTAACAAGTAGATAAAAAAAGGTGGCATAACAGGCAAGAATATTTTTAGGTTGAATTTTAAAAACAAACGTTCTTTCTCACTCGGAGAAGAAAAATATACAAAACTTGTGACAAGTTCTAACAATGTAGTTGATTTGCTGGGTTACCTTCAACTTTTTAAAGCTAGAATGTGATGTAGGAAAATAATTGACTTTTTATAATCTGCATTCATTGCACATTTTCTGTATTCATGAGAGATTCACTGGTTCCCCAAGCCAAGAAGTATTTAACTCATTACTGTCTCCACCCTTATTTGCATTCCTTGCTGACTATTTAAGTGCCTGCGCACTCAAGAGTCAAAATGGATCAAGTTTGTGATTTGAAAAACAGTCAGATGGTCCAAACACTAGTCAATATTTCATATGGAAAAAGAGATCTGGAAGATCAGTACACTTCCCTTTGGTTTGTACCAACCTAATCAAATTCTGTAGTTCGGTTCAACACAATGCTCAAAAAAAAAATTCTACCAGCTTACTGAAAGCTTTTCTGACCTAATTTGTCATTCTCCCTGGGAAAAACCTGCTTGGAGACAGCACTCTGTGTCAGAATACAATTCTGAGTTACGGCCTAAAGGATAATTACATCGTTTTCTGCAAGATTAACTTAAATTTATATAAGAGACAAACCGTAGAAGGCTTAGATGTTGCTGGTATCACAGCGTTTTCTGCTTGGTTCTTGGCCTTTGACCGAGTAATCCTCCCAGAGAAAGCAGGAGCTGCCTGGAAACATTCCCAAGGAAACAAAGAGTTAACAACTCCTTCCTCCCTCTGCCATCACTGCTAGAGTGAGCAAGAAGCTTAAGGATAAGAAGCAACATGTCTGTGCACTTGAGTCAAAGTGGATCAAGTCTGATTTGAGAGAAACTTAGATGGACTAAACAGCCAAGTTACTTTAGAACTGGTAACTGGCATTTCATTTGCAGATGAACTGCTGTAATTTGTGAACTGAGAACACAGACAAAATCAAAAATCAACACATTTATATTATTTCCTGCTTTGTTTACGAAAAGAAGGAAAATGCTCCCTTATTGTTCCTTATTATAAAATATCAAGTATTCCTATTATAAAAGGTTTAATTCACATAACTTCCATAAAGTTTGTATACAAATAGTAACATTGTATAGTATATAAGCTTAATTTAGATATTTAATATTACTCTTATTACCTTCTCACTTGGCTTCACTGTCACAGGATCTTCAGGTACCAGAGAAAGAAATCCAGGTGCAGTAGGTCTATACAACCCAACTTTAAACACACCCTTTTTTGCTTTCTCTCTTTGCTCTTTTAGTTTTCGAAGTTCCTTTTCTTCTTTATAGCGCTGAAGCATTACCTTGCGCTCATCAATCCTCTTGGAGGCTGCATCTGTAGGTTGTTCTGAAGAAAATATGAAGACAGGAATATTACACAGTATCACAGAAATTTTTCAGCCAAGAAAAATCAGGAAATATGTTGGGAAACTGCAAATTTATTTTTTCTAAGTTACAAGAGGAACATACTAGGCCAGCAAGTAGAAGACTCTGAAGCACATGCCTACAATTTTCAGTTGAAGACTTATATGTGATCTATCATCTTGCTAAAAACTTAAATTACCTGCATTGTTTTAGCCATTCCCACAAAGAAACTAGCAGCTTGAAAAATAAAATTACAATATGCATTACCCATTGCTAAGCATGCTTTAAGCACATGACAGATACTGGTAATATGTAGATGAGATTATAGATCAGGTTTATTCACTTCTTGAACAGAGCAACCATTAAGAGACTTCTCATTGAATATTAATAGACAAATGCATTTCTTCTTTGTCTGCTGCAGACAAATCACAGTAAAAGCTAATTCATACCACTGGAGCCATAAAGGAAGGCAAAGCTGTATTAAGACCATTTGCTTGAGTTAGAAGAATTAGCAGTCATTTGTTTTGAAATCTTAAACCATTCCTTCACATTCAGATGTGAACCTCAGTTTGGTTCCTGGGATAACATCACGAAATTCACTTAAAGACATTTTTAACAATTTTTGAAAAGCTTTAAAACTAGGCTTTACGTACTCTGTTTCACACTGCTGTTCTCTTTAGAGCGTATCTCACTTGTCTCATTCCGTTGAGAGACTCCTCTGTCTTTCGATAACTGCACATTGACATCTGCCAATCCAAACTGCCTGCCCTTTTCAAACAACTTGTGTCTGTTCTCCTTCTGAAGCATGGATTTTCTGCGAGCAACTTTTGTTCTGATGGTTTCTGTACTCAAATCCTTTTTGTATCGACCGGCGAACTGGGACGTAGCAGCCATCTTGGTTACCCTGGACAAAAAAAATATCATAATGATTAGGAAAAAAAAACTGTAACTGTTTGTTTTGCCCTTTTTATTGGGGTTTACATGTTATGAACAAAGAAAGCCCTGGGTTCTTCATTTCTGTTGTGTACCAGAGACAACACAAATAGTGATTTCAGCATGACTCCTCATTATTTGCTTTATGTATTCGAGGGGCTCGTTTGTTTACCAAGCTGTCAGCAAATCTGACAAAATTAGCAGGGAAGGCTTTGTCACCGCCAGGGACTGGCCGGCTAGTCTGTTCCCAACACAGATGTTTTTCATGTTAAGGAGACCATCAAGTAAATGACAAGGCTGCAGGACAATACTTGGAAGCAACACTGCCACTGAGCGTTTAGATTATACCCTATCTGATGGCAAGGCATTTTTGTCATGCATCGGAGCACTTGGCTCTGCTTCCTCACAGAGTTTCCAGGATGCAACTGTAACACAATAGCGTTTATTTCAAGCAGGATTTCTCCCTACTTTTTTAACCTGAGGAAGACCTGATGAAAACATCAGCTGGTCTGTACATGCTGTGCTAGCAGGGACACAAAAAGCTCCAAAGCCTGCCTCCCACCCAAAACCTTTTTGCTGAGGGTTTTCATGCTTCCTGGAGAGGTCAGGCTCAGTTCTTGTAATTGCTCTTACTCTGCCTGCCCCTTCAACCAGGGTGCTTTAGAAACCTCATCTTAAAGAAAACAATTTTAGGGTAAGAAGGGTGATACTGCTAAGCTAAATAACTAACAAAGGTCAGTACAGAGGTTCTCAACTTCAAGACAAAGAGCTTTGGCCAAACAAAAGGAATAGTTAGCGAGCTGGACAGAAAAGATCAGCCTTGACCATGGCTATTCAGGATTTCTTAGTCAAAAAATACTATTTGCTACCAGTATCTCAAGCCAAAAATGAGCACCAGAGACCTAACTGAAAACCTTGATGTCAGAAAAAACAGAATACCAAAATAAGCAGAAACAAACAGTGTGCTCTTAAATTATATATACCTCGTGAAAAAGCATGGAGAGAATCTGAACTACCCTAAGAAGGAAAACAAAGTCTGCATTCTGGAGCTGGCAGTGGCAGCCCCTTGTGCCTAACTTCATGGCAGTACTCACGTACCGAGTAACTTGCACAGCACCAACAGCACTTCCACAGCCATCTGGAAGGGCTTGGAATAGATACTGGAGGCTATGCATGAGTCAGAAATGTAAATGGGTATATTTTAGGTTTTTCTCCCAATAAGCTTAGCGGAGCAGGAGAGCAAAATGGCGAGAGGAAGAATAAATGAGCAAATGGGAATAAAAGCAGAACTCAGCTTAAAGTACTCGGATCAGAAGCTGAATCTCTTCCACACAATCTTGGAAGAGCTGGTACACATCAGTGCCACCTGATTAACATCAAGCATCTTATCTCTCATTTTTCATTTTATGTTCCAACCTTCAGAGATTCATTAAAGATGCCAGATAATTAATAATGATTGCAAATGATCAGACTAACTACTGTCGCTCATGGGTCACATTTATCCTGCTTTACAGGTAAGTGTTTAAGGAAGGTTAAACCCTGAGCTTCTCCAATAATCATCTTGGGACTGATCTTGTTAGTTGTTCCTGTGGTATTATGGAAAACCATTAAAAGTTAGTGGTGGTATATTGCTACTATCTGCCTCCTAGAAGAAGCAGATCTCTCACGCTTCCTTAAAGAAAATCGTTCCTAAAAGCAGCAGCTAACATCAAGTCTCTACACTCATCCTCTGTGGTGTTAAAATTAATATATAAGAAATTGAGAGGTCTGGCTAAGAAGTTTATCTGACTAAAAGAGTATTTCTTCCACGTGAAAGTCTGCGATTGTTTCCAACTCCCCACTTCTGAGCTAAGATAACATTAGGTGTGCCACCCTTATAAGCCCCAAGAGCCGTCTCTCCACTGTCACCCTATTGACTGTTGGATTCCTTCTCAGAATTGTGACAGCTAGCAGGCTTCTTATCTTAGGGAGTTCATCTCTCCCAGGGATGGGCTTTATTAAAATCAAAATGATTGTTTTTCCTCACTTCTTCCTTTAGTTTTTCGGAAGCAGTTTACAGGTCAGGTCTCTGCAATCACTGGGCAAAGAAAGGGGAGCAGAGGAGGAGCTGTTGTCCAAATGTTCGATGATCAGCTGACAAAGCTTCTGCCTGACCTGTTCTAAACCTTGGGAGTCCCCAGAGCTCCAACAACTTGTGGGACAAGTTCCCTGTGCCTGGGGATCCTTTATGTGCTCTATATACAACAACAGATTGCACGCATAATGTTTAATTCAGTGCCTTGGTAAAAGTTAATATGCCTATAACTACAGAAGAGGTGATGTTATGCATCAGGCAATCTTACAACAAGCTGCATTTGTTTTAGACTTTAATAAGCATTTTAACACTTTACCTTCTATTTTAAACAGCATTTTTCTCGCTCTTGTAGCACACATCCACCTAAACCTTTCTGCCATGAATAAGCACCAAGAGCAAGTAATCTACTTTCAAGTAAGTAGCCCTATGGAGGAACTCACCTGAAACTTGAAGCGTTATGGAAGCAGAGATAGAGAAAAGAACTTCCCCTTATTTGTAATACAAAAGTACCACCCCCAGATTTGTATTTATTTATTTATTTTTGGAGTAGCGCCTTGCCCAAGCAGGACTTAAAGGATAATTAAGATTTAAATCGGCATAAAGGCGAGGCGAGACTAGTAGCAGGAGGGGACAGAGCTTTATATAAAGGGAAAGCTTTTTATAAAGGGAAAGACTCGGAAATAGTTAATGCACGCGAGTTAAATTACAGCTGAAGAAGCACAAGGATGACTTGTGGAGGAGACAGGGAGGGAAACCTCCTGGGAGAGCCCCACAAAGTCCCTCAGAGCCCCAAAAATCCTCTCAGAGCCCCCCAAGCCCCCTCAGAGCCCCCAAAGCCACCTCAGAGCTTCCCCCCCCCAACCCCGTCCCGCCCGTACCTGCCCGGCCTCAGCGCCCCTCTCCCCGCGTCCTCCCCGCTCACTTTCAAATCTCACCTCCCGACGCTCATTGGCCAGCCCCGGCCCATCCGCGCGCTCTCATTGGCCAGCCCCCAACGGCCAGCCGGTGGGCGGAACCCAACTCGCGGAGCCGGGTGTTTATTGGTGGCCGCCCGAGCTCTGCTTGGTGCTCATTGGTTGTGTGGAGGCGCGGGGGCGGGGCTTGGCTGGGAGGGGAGGTGGTGAGGGGTTGCCGCGCTCCGCTCTAAGATGGCGGCGGCCTGAGGGGGCTGAGGGGCGGTGGGGCGCAGTGGGTCCCGCGGTGCAGGAACGCCTCGCTGCGTGAGGGGCGGGCCGCTGGGTGTCAGCCATAAAAAAATGAGGCCAAATCTTGGATCCTGCTGAGTTTTGTCAGGGCAAGAATAAAGATCTGTGTGAGACTCCCGAGCACTGCAGGAATTTTCAGATGTTTCAAGGCTCACCTAACCAAAACACTTAAAAAATGCATCCCTAGCCCATCACACATCCTCCACTTTTATTCTAACGTAGTGCACAACAGCCCTAATCTCCCGTTTTCTTCGTGTCACAGCGACCCCAGGTTTGCTGGGGTGGCTCCTGTTCGAGGTCCTCCTCAGGTGCCAGGCAGCTCGCGCTGCGCTTGTTTACAAAAACCTGCGAAATTAAAACGTAAAAAGTGTTAATGAGGAAAGCAGCCGCTTGGTGGCGCCGCCAAAATGTAGGTTGGCAGATGAGGAAAGATGAGTGCCAGACAGGAAACTGCTGAGTGCTGGGTATGGTCAGTGCTGGATGACGGCCCATACCTTGCAAACAGCGTAAAAATGCGGCGTCTCCGGGCTGTGTTACAGTAAACAGGCGGTACACTTTTATTTAAACACGATTACAGTGAGAGAAGACAGCGATGAGTGGATTAAAGACCGTTCGGTCAGAAGGCAGAGCTGCTTCCCGCAGCAGCGCTCTGTCCTGCATCACTCCAGGCTGGCTCTGTGCCTCACGAGGTGCGGCTGTCAGAGAAATGCCACCACACAGCTCCCTGTATGAACTAACAGGGGGTAGAGCAGAGGTCCAGAAACTTTAAACATCAAGAAGAACTCTAAAATTACTAATTTGCTATAAAGTAATCACAGACTCACAGGCTGTTTTAGGCTGGAAGGGACCTTACAGCCTAACTCCATCTGCCCTCAGCTCCATCCAGCCTGGCCTTGGGCACTGCCAGGGATGGGGCAGCCACAGCTCCTCGGGGCAGCCTGCGCCAGGGCCTCATCACCCTCATAGTGAAGAATTTCTTCCTTATATCTAACCTAAATCTACCCTCTTTTAGTTGAAAGCCATTACCCCTTTCTATAGGAGGTAATGGATTTACTTTATTATTGTTCCTATACCACTACCCCGTTAGGTATTGGATAAAAGTTCAGTCTGGAGTTTATTGACTGCTGCCGGATTCCCCACTGGTATAAAAAAGATATGATAAAACAACAGAGCTACAGGACTTTGTATCTGTAGACTCTGCCCACAGAGTTCAGTCCAATGCAGTCCAGAGTGTTTAGTGCATTTTGTTACTCCCCTTTTTTTTTTCCTGAATCATTGGAATTTGAGGGCATTCCACAGTTCTACCTTATGATATCATCACTGTAGACATCTTGAACCACAGGTTTTGGGAAAAAAAAAATGGTTTGGGAGTGTTGCCCTTCCAACCAAAAATCATTCTTTCGTACAGCATACCAGAACCTGAAGAATATGTGTTGAAACAATGGAACACCTAGGCTGGAGCATCTGTTGAGTTAATTTCTACTCATGTGGGGGCTGATACTGAATTTGGGAAGTCTGACTGCACTACAGCCTGGACCTTAATCTCACTAGCTCAGATAACAACATCAATGATAACGCGGCAGTGCACACCTCAGTGCAGACTGGTAACCCAAGTACCTAACTCAGGTCCTTGGCAAGCCCAGACTCTGCCTTGGACCTTTGCTGGTTGTTACCTGAGCTGGCTAGGTTACAGCCAGAATGGGTTTCCTTCCCATGCTGCAGTTACACCTTCCACTAACACTATCTAGGTCACCGTAATTGTCTGTTTATATGAGTAATGCCATGATTTTAAAGTATCGCAGTCACACTTTAAGGTAAAACATGGTAATCCTTTTTTTTTTTTTTTTTTCCATCCAAATTCCTGATTGCTACTGATTTTATTGTGTTAAGGGAATAAACACATTACCATTTAATAGAGATAAACAAGCAATATGAATATATAAACTCATTATCCTGTACAGATATTATACATGCCTGAAAGATTAAACGTGTCATTCTTACAGAGTCCTGATGATTTTGTGGTAATATGCCTACATTTTACCCATTGAAGCTTAAAGAACCAATTTGGATTTCTCTGTTTCTTGACAATATAACTATCATTATCAGATACATTTTGTACCAAGATCATTACGTGGAAATCTGCTAACTTGTTCTTTCTACTCTTCCTGTCACTCTTTCATATGGGATATGGTGCTTTGTGAGGGTAACTCTTTCTACCCTTGCCTAAATGCCTCTTATTGAAGAGCAATACGGAGCATGTAGGAAAACCTATCCCCAAATTTAGACCAGAAATACTTAAAATTTCTGAATATATTTTTGTTGAAAGGTTAGGCAAATGCAGATATAAAGCTATAGTCCAAAACATCACATGCTTGCCATTCACCTGGTATCAAAGAGAAAAAGGCCATAGCAGGTGAACTCCTTTGCATGGACCATGGCACATTGGGAGGACACAGGGTAGTCCTCCAGCCAAATTATTTGGTAGTCTCTTGGTCAAGAGCTGTGCAGCAAAGCCATCACAGTGCACTGGCTGTTGTTTTCATTTCTGAAACATAAAGCAGTTGCTAGTTTAAAAACTGGAACAAATTGCAGCAGCAGAAAATAGAAGATGAATTCCGCCTTCTAACAACTGGGAAACAGTTACGTCTTCCACTGCATTTTCTTGATCTGTTTTTGAATTTCGTTTTATGCAGTAGAACATTTTTAACAGGAGTGTGAAATAGTGATCCAGCAACGCCTTAATGTCTGGGGAGTGAGTAAGCTATATCCCACCTGCTTGGACCAGGTAGAAATCCAGCTTGGACCAGGCAGAAGATAAATGTTTGGAGTCTCACCAGGATAAGGAGAGCTTGGAGAGCACCTTCCCTTCCCTGGGTATTTGCTCTACCATCTAGATTAGTACACGCAACAAACCACATCAGACGCAACCCCTACAGCCCATGGTGTTGAAAATAAAATGGTAGCCTTGCTCTGTTCTTTCAAAGAGGGCTTGTAGACTCGTAAACCCCAGCTGTGTGCACCCTCCACCCCAATCTGGCAGGAACACGCTGGCTATGCAGAGCGAGCCGAATACGTCCCTCTTTTTGATGTCTCCTGCAAGCAGGTCTCAGGAGGTGGGAGTTTCCACTCGCCCTTGAGAGGTGTCTGACGCTCCCCCGGCTATAAATAGAGAGGCGAGGTACCCGACTCGAGGTATTTTGTTGCACTCTGGCAGCCTGATAGCCTAACAGTCAGACGTCGTGGCACATTTATAAGCTCCAATCTTCTGCAGGATCAAGTCTAAAATGCAAACTAGCGATCTTATAATGTGAAGTATAAAACACAAATGGTTGGAAACAAAGGCTGGGTAGTTTTTATCTCTGCATATCTTCACATCTTCTGTTATTTACATCGTGTTTACACCGAATGTTTCCTGCTGTTACAGATTTCAGTCAAAAACCCTACCCACTCTAGCACTACAGGTGAAAGCATCCCACAGCTGGTTTCAAGCTCCAAGCTTTGTGGCCCCAAAGCCACACTCTTAATGAAATCACATTTGTTTCCAAACAGGCTCAGACCTTGGTTTTCTTCCATGAAAGAGGGGAACGGGAATTAACCTAGGAAATCAACCTTAAGCCACTGCTGAGTTGAAACCAAATTTTGTGGTGTTTCCAGGGACACGTGTGGAGTGGGTTACCGTGGGTGAATTGTACAGTTATCCCCTTTAGCAAAAGCAGATGAAGAAACCGCTTAGTGCAGTGGTAGATGATGTTTCAGCAGCATTAAGTACGTTTCTAATTGAGTTAGGCCATTGTGTTTTGATTTCAGAAGTGCATCCCTTTCCCAAGCTTAGACAAGACTCCAGTAATTTTTTAGCTTGGGTTAAAATCCATATGTGTTTTTTTCTCAGCATGTGTCTCCATCACCCAGAAGCATCTCATGTGGAAGCTGGAAGTGACTGCTAGAGTTAAGAGTCTCACGGCTAAAACAAACACAAAGGAGATAAGGAACAGCCTGATTTAGAGTGTACGACAATGAAAAGCTTTGTGGAATATGACCACTAATTAAGATGGAAACTCTGGAAGAGCTGTAGGGACTTGGTTAATCCTATGTACTCTGACAGAGTTAAACTTCTCCAGGTCTCTGATAAGATAGGACAAGTTTTCTTTATCTATTGTTTTTTTCGATGTTCAAGGCTACTGAAATGCAAAAGTGCCAGATGGCCATGTAAGCTAAACAATGTGCAAAATCTTTCTTATATTATCACTAAATGCCAGGGGTGGGGGCAAGGGGTGGGGGTAAGGTTATTTAACCATTAGAAGTCACTTAGCAGCAAATGGCATTCATCCGTCTTTATCAACTTACAACAAAAGATTGGGTCTGTACAGTCGTGGGGCCTTTTTCTAATATGACAGGGCACATATTTCATTCCCATTTAAGTCATCTGGAGATATCTTGTCCCTGTGTGCGTCACTGAACTGTGGTGCTGTGCTAGTAAAAAGGCTCTTTTCCACGTGTGCAAAAAAATCACTGTGGTCCTATACCAAAACACATAATTTTCCCCTGGAACACGTGAAGCTACTGTGTCACCAGCAGCTAAATCCCGTTATTCTGGGGTTTTGTTATGGTCCTGAGGAGAAAGTGCTGGAGAGATGAGGAACTGCACGTTCTATTTTCAGTCCTCTCACTGATCTGGTATTTGACCTTGAGCGAATCATTTTACCTGTATCTCCCTTCCTGTGATCTCTTCATCTGTGTGTATAGTGGCTGTGGTCAACAGGGACCCCAGAGATTTTGGGACCTCAGCCATCCGAGGTGCCGTGTTCATGCGATCCTGTGCCTTGGCTCTGCCCTTCAGCAGGACTATTGGGGCACAGTGCTGTGCTGACACAGTTACACTGCTTTTTAGCGTGAGGCTGGTCTTGAGGATCTTGTAGTATTGCATTACACGGGATAAGCCGTTTCTCCATCGCTGCCCTCCTGCAGGCTGCAAGAACCAGGCCCTTGTGGTTGGCTATAGGGAGCCCTGGTCCTGCTCTCACCCTGAATCATCTGTGGTCCCCCCGCAGGGACCTGCATTGCTCCCTCTTCCTCTCTAAGCAGACATGAACTGCTGAAATCTTCTTTTGAGGAGGGGGGAGGCTTCTTCTTATAGGAAACCCTTCGGCTCAGGCTACCATCTGGTGGTACAACTTAATTCCCCTTTTCCCAATGCCTTCCCTTTGCATTTCACTGCGGTTCTCAGTGCCCTTGGTTGTGAGGATTTCTCCAGTTCCTATCTCTTTCTCCCTGTGGGCTGAGGGTTTCCCTGGGCAGGACAGCACAGCAAACAGCTAGGATGACGGCTGCATGACGAATCAGTGTCCAGGGTCCATGCCACAGTGCCTCCTGGACACAGCCACACCAGGAAAACGAGCTTGTTTTTCTCTGCCAAGGGGAGCAACCACGCAAACGATGACAAAGTGCATTTAGTTGTTGTGCTGGGGAGGAAACACCAGTGGAACAAGCCAGCTGAAGAGGCTGGCGCTGTGCTGGGGAGGCGGGTGTTACTGTATGGGTCACAGAACACCTGAAGGATGAACCCTTTACCAACACTTCCAGCACACCCAGTAACATCCCAGTAACTCCTTTTGCCTGTCAGCTGGGACTTAAGTAGATTTTAAAGCCAAACAAGATCCTTTGGTCGGCAGGGGAGGCCTGTGTGTTTTTTTTTTAGTCAGTTATCACTGCAGTAGAGCTATGAATGTCAGTGCCACTGAGCTGCTGCTTTCAGTGCCGTGTCGGTGGACACCTCACAGCACCCACCACAGCGGCGTTCAACCCCAAACCTCAACACTCTGGGGTGAACACCCCTCGAAACACCCTGGGGGCCTCAAACTTTGGGCATGGTGTTGGGGAAAAGCCAGCCAGGCTTCAGAGACCCTGGGCCCTGCTCTGAGGAGAGCTTGGGGGGCTCTGAGGGGAAGCTCCGGGGCTCTGAGGCGGGCTCAGGGGGCTCTGAGGAGGGTTCGGGGGGATCTGAGGAGGGCTCGGGGGGCTCTGAGGCGAAGCTCTGAGGCTCTGAGAAGGGCTTGAGGGGATCTGAGAAGGGCTTGGGGGGCTCTGAGGAAGGTTCGGGGGACTCTGAGGGCTCGGGGGGCTTCGAGGCGAGGCTCCGAGGCTCTGCGGAGGGCTCGGGGGGCTCTGAAGCAAGGCTCTGAGGAGGGCTCGGGGGCTCTGAGGAGGGCTCGGGGGGCTCCAAGGCGAAGCTCCGAGGCTCTGCTGAGGGCTCTGGGGGATCTGAGGAAGGCTCTGGGGGCTTTGAGGAGAGCTCGGGGTGCTCTGAGGAGGGTCCCCGGCCCCTTCCCGGCGCTGCCTGGCGCGGCAGGGCGGCGGGGCGGCCGGTGCCTGGCACGGCGCTGGGGGCGGGCGGCGCTTCCCCGTCCCTCCCCGGCGAAGCGAAGCCCGTCCCCGCTCCCAGTCCGCGGTCCTCCCCGCTCCGCCCCGGGCAGGGATTGGAGCTGGGTCGGCTCGGCTCCTCCCGCCGCGGCTGCTCGGTGCAAGGAGGTTGGGGAGAAGGAGGAGGAGGAGGAGGAGGAGGAGGAGGAGGGGAGGAGGAGGGGGGGGGATCCGGCCGCGCCGAGCCGAGCCCGGGCTCGGCGGCTCCCAGCAGCTCGCCGCCGGGACGCCCCCTCCTTGTCCCCGCCGGAGCTCGGCAGCCCCGCTGCGGGTAGGCTTCTGGGGCCGGGGGGGGAGTGGGTTGGAGGCCGGCAGGGAGGCCCCACACGCACCGCCCCGCTCCCTGCCGGCCATGGCGGCTGCGGGGGCCGCCGAGGGGCCGCTGGCTGCCCGCCGGGCCGGGGCTGCGCGGCGGGGAAAGGCGGCTCCAAGGCCGGTTCCCCTCGGTTCGAGCCGCCCTCTCGGTCTCCTTGGGTTTTATTTTTTGCTCCCTCGGGGTGATTTTCTCCCTCGGGAGCCTCGCTCCGCGCTGCGGGGAGGGGGTGCTGGCTGCGCTGCCCCCTTCCCCTGGCAGCGCTCCCCGTGGCCTTCCCGCCCGCTTTGACAGGGCGGCAGCCCCGCGGTAGGGCCGCCCGTGGGCTCCGATGGATCAGTGCCGTTCCCCGGTCGTTTTCACGGGGTTGTCCCGGCCTGGGTGGCTGCTGCGACCCCGGGTGGCTTCCCCACGGGTGGCCGAGACCGGTCCCTGCCTCCTCAGCCCGTGGGCAGAGCGCTGCTGCCGCCCCCGGTGCTGCGCTGCGCCTGCTGGCCCTGCGGAGAAGGGGTTGTGGCGGTCGCTGTAAATCCCAAAGTGACCCAAAAATACGGTTTTTAGCAGCGCTGGGTGCCGCGGGTGGTGCCTCCAACAGCGCCTGCACGTGGGGGTGGTGCAAGGGGCGAAGGAAAGGTGAAAAGTCCAGTCGCTGGGGAAGCGATTTCTTCCCCAAATTACTTCCTCCGAGGCCTCGCTTGAAGCAGCGAGCCTGGCGTGTAATTCCTTCGCTAAACCCAGGTGGATGACTGGCTTCCAGTGGGAATAAAAACCTAAAAATTCACCTTACATCAGCGCAAAACGTGGGGATAGCGCCTTGACCTGCGAGGTGTCAGCGGCCGTAGGCATCGCCGCTTGGAAACAACCAACACGGCCACGGGAGCTCGGGCTGTAAAACCTGCCCGTGAAGCTGGGTAAATAGCCGAGCTGTTCACCCTGCCGTGCCGCATGCTATCGGGGTTAGGCTGCTCTCGGGATCCAGTTTTGGTGGCTCTGGAGATAGCCGAGGCGGCTTTGAACTGGCGAGCTGGCGGGGTAGGCTGGAAGAGCCGCGAGCCCTTAATGAGTGTTTGCGTAGGGCTTCGCGTTTTCTCGGCTGAAGGGTTTTACATAATTGGCCTTTTAGGATTGTCTGTCACCCCTAGAGAAGAGCCAAAAAAGGAGGAAAAAGGAAAAAGGGAAAAAAAAAAAAAAAAAGTGGAGGTAGGCAGCTGTTTTGGAGGTCCAAAGTCGAAACCGTGAATGCCTGGAGGTTGTTAATGTTGTTAGTGCCGAATGTGGTGGCAGCAAAATGACTCACTTGGAGAAAAAAATAATGAAATAAATCTATTTCTGTGCTCCTTTTGAGCGATGTGAACAGCACAGTCGGACAAATGACATCCTGCACACATCTGAGCAACTTGTTCTTTGGTGAGCAGTGGAATTCCTAATGCGACTCCAGCTGCACCAGAGTTGCTTTTTTGCACTTGAAATCTTAACTGGAAGCTTTTTTTTTTTTTTTAACAGTGTTTTGATTCCTTTTTAATAAATGGCTAATCCCTTGCTGCAGGGGATGGGAGTGTTTTGAATGCAGCGTTTTTGGTCCTGAGGGGAGGGGAAAGGGAGTGCCCTGTATTGCTTTCCAGCAGCCGCCCGCCTTCCCTGCGCCTGAGTGAAAGAGCCTTATTGACTGGTTTTGAAGGTAATATGCCCAAATTCTCCTCTTACGTGGTAAAACCATAAATTTTGCTGTAGCGCAGCGCCTTTGAGGGGAAGAGATGGAATGTCAGGGAGTCTGTGCTTCATCAGGAGCAGGCTGGTAACAAAGGCAGTGTCTGTTAATTGCATCGCGCTGATCAAAATCTCCCCTTTAAATGACAAAGTCCCATTTTAATAGGTGTGAAAAGTTGTGGGATTTGATTTAATACCAGTGTCTTAAAATCATCTTGCACGCTCTGTATGACTAAGTTGTCTCTTTCATATTTAATTGGAGAACAAGCAGAGGCTGAGGAGGAAGCTTTATGTGTTTCCCTTGCTCTTAAATGCTCTTTAAAATCTTCACTCCATTTAGATAAGGATCGAGAACGGGCGTGAGTGACTTGCCAAGCGCCGAGCTGCCACTGATTTTCTTACAGGCGTGTAAAACACCCTTTGCATGCCCCTTAAAGCTGGAAGCTCGTCCCACAGCGTGCTGCAGGTGCGTACCGTGCTGCTGGACCGTGAGCTCCAGCCTGCTCGAGTACCAGCTCGCAGCCACAGCCTGTGCGTGCAGGGACTTGCCTGTAGTTCCCATGCTAGGCTGTGCTTTTGGGGTACAGGGGTGCCCCAAAAAGTGTAGTAGGCCCAAGATACTACCTGCTCTTGAGTCTCTTGAGGTTCCAGGAATCAATGTCTTCATCATAATGTGTTATTTTGTTTTGTGACGCCCTGTAGCTTAACAAAACAAGGGATTCAGTGGAATCCTCAAGCATCAGTTGCTTCAGTACCCTCAGATATTGCGTGTTTCATCATTCCAGTGGTGTCTTTTCATCTGTTCCCTTTGCCCATCAGGGCAGTGCAGGTCTGATACCTGCTTGTAGTGAGAGGAGCAATTTTCCTTGCACTCCTTGTAGCTGAACCTACGAGGAAAACGCAGCACTGGTACTAAGGCTGTCATTAAAGATAACGTGGCTTTGCAAGCACGCGTGTCTCTTGACCCAGTCTAGTGCTTTTTTGTCCCCTGTGGATTATTTGGATTCAATACTAGATGTTCCTGTCTGGACGTTGAAGCTTTGAAGGAGGTTTCAGTCCAGCGAAAGTGGCTGGTTAGGGATCTGCTGCCTGGTTTTGTAAGCTCTGCAGGGAAGGAGGCGCAGGAATGTTGCTTTGGTATATGTGGCTGCTCTGTTTTTATTTGTACCACGTTTTTCTGGTCTTGTTTTCTAAGCTATTTTGGCTCGAATAACTTAGTAAAGTTCGAATCTATTCAAGTCTGTGTGACAGACTTGAAAATTTGTGTTTGATACATGAATGTTTTTCTCTTAATAATGTCATCCCCCCCAACCTCCCACCCAAATGAATCAGGATAACTGCCCATCATGTAGCTTCTGGATATAGTTGAGGAATTAGTATGTGTTTATTCCCCAAATAATGGTCATCATGATATTATTTTTCTCCCTTCTTGTAGAATATCTGCTGTATCACTTGCCAATCCTGCTGTTGCAGCCTTACGCCTGTAGCATAACGGGAGAAGCACCACGGTGGGAGTGGTGTTCAGCTTTCTTCTGGCTGCTTTGGGCATCAAAAGCAGTGAAAGCACAGCAGGACTGGCTTTCTTGTAGGGTGGGCTTGTTGTAGGGTGCAGCGTGTGTCAGTGGTGCTTGGGTAGCCAGTACCTGCTGCAAGCTGGGTCTCTGCAGCGTCAGTGCGATGGGGATCAGAGGCAGATGCATTAAATATAGCTGAAGGATGCCGAGACTTGTTGCAGTTGCAGTACAGGGGCGAGGTGAATGTTTACACAAATCACCTTCCTACACATCCGAGGCTCTGCTGCCTCCTTCATAAAGCGTTGCTGCTGGGCAGCTGCGTGACTGCCTAATAATAATGTTCTTGGGGTAAAAATAGACTACAGAGGGGCGTGTAAATGGCTGTTAAGAAAATTTCATATTTTTTGTAATTATTCAGCAACGGCTGACTCTTACCTTGGGGTGCAGAAAATAGCGTTCTCTTCCACATGATTAAAAAAACCTCCTTCAGAGGCTGCTACGTCTGCAGTTCGCAGCGAAGTGCTGGCGTTTTGGTAGCACGGAGGCTGAATTTCTGCCAGTTGAAATCTTGGTGTCCTAACGTGCCATCCTTTACAGCGCTTGGAAGCTGATACACAACCTTCCTCTGCCTCGCAGCAAAACAACCAGCGATTAAAAATTCAGCAGATGCTGTGGTTCGCTTAACTACTCGTTCTTGCATCATTCAGGGCATATCACACAATTAATGTTGCTAATATTCAATCCATCTTTTTCAGCTTTAAGAATGGGAATTATCTGAACTACCGTGGGATTTATGGAGCTGTGCTGGCAGGCAGCGGGCTATGCAAAGTAAATTATTCAGAGGTGTTTTCATCCTTTCCCCTAAAGTGGAGAATCTCCTCTTTATTTCTCAAATATTGTTTGTTCCTGCCAGGTGGGGCTTTTGTTCTTGCAGCTCTTCTCACTTTAGAAGTCGAAGTGTTTTCTTCTGATTGCTTTGAGATAAATGAGACTCCTTAGTTGAGAAGTGGGGGGGGAACACCCAAAAAGCCACGGTGTAAGCGCTTGCTTTCTTACCTGCATGCAGTATTTCATTTGGCCACAGAAGTATGTCTGTGGGAGAATTCTCCCTTGGTTTCAGCCAGGGTTGCCTATTGCTTTCAGAAAATAGATTTTTAATGTTGGATGATTCTGGTTAATAGCATATATACCCAGTGTGTCGCACGTTTGCCTTGTAAACGACTTGGATTTAGGCTTTCCCTTCTCCGCTCTATGTCCCTTTAAACATTTGGAGCTTTGGGGTTTTTCTAGCAGCATCCAAAGGTTCTGGAAACCTTTTCTGGAGCTACAAAGCAGCACGAACGTATCAGGATTTGTGGCTTCCTTTAGCACCATCCTTTCTGTTCGGGAGCTGGTGCCTCTGATGCAAAACAAGAGGCTTCCCCATCGCTTCTTGTAACTGTGGTTAGGGTTGACCTCGAGGTGTGTCCACTCGTCCTGGGTGCCTGAGCTGAGAAAAGTTGCTGGGTCTTTGGGTGTCTTTGAGAGGACTTTGCTGTACTGGGGCAGCCGGGGGTGGTGCGCTTGGAGAAATTAAATTGGGAATGTGGAGCGCAGGTTGAGTATTTTGGTCAAGGGCACGCGCGGTTCAGCGTCCTTCGGCGTGCTGCTGCAGGGAGCTCCTGAGTTGCCTGCTTAGGAGAAGGTTGTATTTAAGCATAAAGCGACAAATCAGGAAGAACAGAAGGTCTGGGTTTGTGCATTACTCTGTGTGATAGACAATATATGACAGATATGCATCTGAACCTCTTTTTTTGGAAAAATAATGGGCAAAAACCAGAGACTTTTCTGTTCGAGCACGTCCTTAGAGCTTGCAGTTCGGATACCTTTTCGTTTGGGCTCTGCCGATTAGCACATCAAGAGGCTGCATTTTTAGTCAAAGCAGACATTTTTCTTCGGAGGAACCTGTTTGGACTGCTAACACTGAAACAAGTTCTCTCAGCAAAGTACATCAGCCAAGTTTTTAGTAGATACACAGTTGGCTTGAAAAATGACGTCTTAAATCTGTGCTCCCCGGCCTCTTTAGTGTCTTGTCCACGACAATGGATAAGAAATATGTTGGTTTTTTTGCAGATTTCTGGTACCATTATCGGGTGCAGTGCTTGCAGCATTGATATTCAGGATAATATCTTTAATCTCCAATTGCAAAAATAACTTCACACGCAGCTAATTCCATCTGCTGGAGAAATAAGAGCGAGGCTGACTTCATCACTTAGTTGGGACCTGCTTATTGCTGTGCTAATTACTATGTATGAACTTTGGAAATTTGCATATTTTGTTGGCAAACCGAAGTGGCAGCCATTTAACTCGGGATCTTATTAACTTTAAACATTCCTAGCAACTCCGAGCTACTTCTAGCTCGTCTTGTGGTGTTTTTTTTTTTGGTGTTTTTCAAGCTTTGATTTAGTGAGCTCCAATAAATACATATTTTTTTCCTCCTTACGGTGACTTACACATGTAACAGCAGCTTACTGCCATCCCCAGTAACTTTCAACCTGGGATCTAACACAGGATTCCTGCTGTTGTTCGAGTTAAAAAAATAAAATAAAATGCTGAAGTTGAATTGTTTTAAAATGAATGCTAAAATAATAAAATTAAAAGGGAAGCTCCAGTCACTCTTCTGGAGTGTGTGAAGAGCACTTGATGTGTTGTAGGTGTTGATAAGTTGTCAAAACGTAACCTTGGGGAAATGAGGGCACCTCAGTTCTGGTCCTAATTCTGCTAGAAGCTGGTCTCCTGGCATAAATTCTTAAGGTACAAAGAATTTGGATATAAAGCCATCATTACAGCTGGTTACTAAATGCCCTCTGTTACTAAAAGGCTGGTTTTGGGCACATTTTTCATCTTTTCAAGGCGTTTGGCACCTTTTCTACTTGGTTTGGCTTTTCTTGTGACTTCCTCTGGTTGGTTTTGCTAGAAGCTAATCCAGGGCGGCCCATAATCTGCAAAATATTAAAGTGATCGGAGTTTTACACTACGAAATGCTGTCAGCTTTAGTGGTCAGCTGTTAGGGACTGCCTGATGTCCTCCTGGAGGCTGAATTCACTTCAAAAATTTGAGTTATCCTCCCTGCGTTGTGGCCTTAGCCTGCTTTCTGTCCCAGTACCTCAGGAAACTTCCCATTTCGCTACGTGACGTTTCAGTGCTGTGTCTTTGTCCCCCTTTCCTCCTCCCTCCCGTTCTGTCGATCACTGAAGAATGTGGTTTCTTCCCTGGGATGATCAGGGTTGTATTGCTGGGCTCTTTAATTCCTTTGCAAACGGGCAGAAAGCCAGAGTAAAATCTCGTTCATAAGTCACTCTGGAGATTTCTTTGTCCATGCTATTATTTTCTCTGCATGCTAACATCACTGAGAAGGCTTTTTTCTTTTTTTTTTTTTTTTTTTCTTCAAGTTTAGACCCAGCATAATTACGTTTGTGTGCATTGTAGGCTGGGGTGTTGCTGCTGTCCAGCCCAGCAAGCGATTTTGGAGGCCTTCTCAGGCAGCTCACCACTTCCAAAAGCTCTTGTAGCATCAAAGGCAAAAGGAGGCAGCTATCCCTCTGCATCTGGGTAGGTGAAACAATTTTCTCTTGTACCTAAGCTTCAAAGAACAGCTTGTGCCTGTGGTTTGGCTTTCTGCAACGTGTCCTACTTGAGGCTATATTTTAAAAGGAGTCTGGAGACTGGGTTGAACCAGGATTTGGTATGGATCGAGTGATGGTCCCTGGTGTTCAACCAGGGTTTGTGCTCCCCAGCTTGGGTGCTGGTGCTGTATGGCCTTCTAGAGGCAAACCAGCTCTCTTTTGACTTAAAAAGCTCTTAATTAAGGTCTTTGTTCTGAGCTTTGCCTTAACTAAGCCTTTATTGCAAAGTGTAAAAATCCTTTCCATCGTGAAGTTGGAAAACTGCTCTGTTGGAAAACTCTTTCCACGACTGCGGTCCTCGCGTGTTTACATCTCCACACAGCCACCTCTTGTCCTCCTGGCTCTGAGGCTGAGAGAAACTCCCTGTCAACATGTGTGCAAAGCTGCTCCTTGCCCTCTGTAGCAGCCCTGTTCAGCTTTTGGTGTGCTTTCCCTCTGACAGCTGGGATTTTCTCCTGTATTTGTCTTTGCCAGCACGTGCCCCCTGCCTGGGGCAGCACCTTGAGCTGCAGGTCCAGGCAATCCTCTGCTGCCCACTGTGTGTGAGCTAGTGGTAGCTCAAGGGGAACGTTAGGGAGTTGGTAAGTGAACCCTAAAAATCCTTTAAGGCAAGTCTCTACCCTGTGAGTGGGTTTTCTAGACCTGTCTTCAACCATCGGGGCATCAGAGCTTACTGTGAGGTGTGGCACAGACGGGTGTTTTCTCACTTTTCTTTTTTTAAATTTAATTTCCTTCCTAAAGGAGGGTGGCACTCTCCTGTCATTTATTTTTTTTTTAAATGAGGTAACTGTCTGAACAAACAGGTGAATGAAGTAAAGCAAAGAGTGCTTGCTTATGCGCCCGAAATCGAAGTAAATCTGCCAGCCCTTTGGAAATTCTGGCTTTTGGAGGATCCCTGATGGCACCGAATCCAGCTTCAGCATTAAGGAAAAAACCAAACACACGTAAACATATTTCTCATGGAGTGCTTACACTTTTTTTTTTTTTTTTAGCAGCAGCCGGGCAGATGTAGTCATATTAAAACGCATAATAACTCGCTGTAAATTGGTGGCTCAGCAGAAGCAGCTGGGGACGTGGCTTTGATGTCGGTCACGGGGAGTTCTCTTTTAACACAGCTCTGCAGGCCTGTGACGGGGAGCCCGGAGTGGTTCGAGCGGTGAGACACGCTCCCTCGCTGCTGATGCACGAGATGGCCCCGGCAGGAGACTCAACCAGTTCTCCTAATGATGGCTTTGCCGTGTCCCGACAGCTCCCAACCACTGTTCGAGTGGTGGCCGGTGAGATGGCAGCTTGTAGGCTTCGGGGTGAGCTGGGAGATGAATAGGAGGAGCTTACATACCTCTGTAACAAACATCCCTGCTGAATTTTGCATCGTTCCTACCCTAAAAGGGTTTTTCCCCCACGTTTTTCTTTTTTGGATCAGTAGATGTGGCCACAGAGGAAAGGTTTGTGTATTAAGAGCATGAAGTTAACCAAAATACAGCTTCATCCCCGGGCTGAATGAAGCTGAAGAAGTGAAGGCACCCACCGGTGTCCTGTTGGGATGCTGCTTTTGTCTTTGGGGAGCGGATTTCTAAGAAATTTGGTAGAACTTGTTATAAAAAAAAAAACATCTAGGAACTTAATCTGACTGCTAAATTGTTGCATCTGTAGAGGAGCCAGACAGGGAAAGTTCACAGATGTTGCTGCTTATGCTAATATTGGTTATAAGTTTTTTTTTTTTTTTTTTTTAATTATCATTATTTTAATTTTTAGGGGGAATTCCCCATCTCTTGAGCCTTTCCTTGTGTTACAGAGCACACCAGAAAGGAGTTGCTTTGTGGAAGAAAAAAAGACCAAACAAACAAAAAAAACAATAGGGTAGAAGTTGGTGGTCCCAGAGTTTTGCTGGGGAGTCCCAGCCAGCTGGGGAGGGTCGGATATTTAATGAAATAATTTGGTGTTTAATTGGTGTTACTGGGCTGGGGGGAGGAGGGATGAGCAGGAACAAATTTTATCAATTGCTGAGTGGAAGCAGAGGGTTCCTGGGAGTTGCAGCTTGGCTTTGGGATGTCCGGGACCTCTGCCGTGTCCCATATATAAGCCTCAGCTGTGCAAGGAACCACCTGCAGCTCCCTCAGGTAAGATGGGGTGCAAATTATTTGGGTAAAACGAGCCAGCACTTCCAGGCTGGGCTCAGCAAAGCCTCAGCAGGAGCAGCAGTCCTTTTTCCTTTGACCACTGCTTTTTCTGGAGCAGCAGGCACATTAACCTTGTGTGGGGGCTGAGAACACATCCCAGGAAGCAAAGCTTCCTTCTGGGGAGATGCTGAGCGTGCTTCCCTGGGCCTGGCTTGTTAGCAGCTTGTGACAGCTCTGCTTTGTAGGTATTTTAAGTGGCGAGGGTAGCAGAGCTGCAGGGAGATGCGATAACGTCTGCTTGCTTGCTTGCTTTCTAGGGGGAGGGAGGAGGAGGAGGAGGAGATGGCCCTAATTGCATACCTTCCAATTGCAGTTACCTCATTACTGAATTATCATCGGAGCAGCCCTGCAGTCTGCTCTGATAGCAGATAAGTGGTGTGGCTCGCAGCACTTTAATCTAAACAAAACTTAAGTGCTCTTTCCTTTTTCCCTGGAGTGAAACTGTAATTTCGTTACGCGAATGTTGGCCAGGGCAAAGTTTTTTCTTTTTTTTTTTTTTTTTTGCAGCTGTCACAATGCTTCCCTGGGCTTTTTGCGCGTTTCGGAGGCGTGCCTGCAGCATTTCGTAGCACAAATACCCTAAAACATACCCTAAAACACTGCTCTCCTTTACCTGGCAGCTTCAACTGAGCCTTCTCCCAGAGCTTTGCGGGGTGAAGGCGTTCAGCACTGACGCTGGATGTCCCAAAGGGCTGAGATATGAAGCGTTTGGGTTATATTTCCTTCCCAGAGAGGTGCCTGTTAATTAGTTTCTCCCTCTGCATTAGGTCCTGAGGATCCTAGGTCCTAAAGCAACAGCCTGCTGCTTTAGGGTGGGAGCCCGAGAGGTGAGTGGCAGCCTGTGCCTGCATCCCCTTGGGCAGGAGCGGGCAGTGCTGAAACTCTTTTTGGGTAACGTTTTATTTTTGGCCTGCCGTGGAGCTGTTAAATCTGATCTGTTCCTAAAGAGACAGCTGGCTGCGTGCAGCCTGAGCCGGGCACGATTTTTGGTCTCTGGTTTCTTGACTCGGATGGAAATGGGGTTTGTTTTTTAACTCGACTGTCGCTGCCCCAAAAGGGGTCTGTGCTCACACGCTGTGCTGGGGCTCGAGGCGGAGCGCTCTTGGCTGCTCCTTGCTGTGAGCATGGGGACTCGGGGCAGGGTGATGGGAGGATGGTAACGTGCTGGGATGGGTCTCTGATGATGTTTAAAACATCTGGGGAAAGAAAAATGCAACGTGCTTTTTTACATCGATGGTTTTCGTAAGTTTGGGCTGTGTTGTGCTGGTTGTAGCCGGGCTGATCTCGTAGAAAACTGCACAGGGATCCGAGTGCAGCACTAATTTGTTGGGGTGAGTGAGTTTCAAAGGGTTACAGCACGAGGCCTTGCATTTATCGAGTGGCTTTCAGAGAGAAAGACAGGACTGGGGAGGATCCGTGCTTTGCTAAGAACAAGGTGGGTTTCTTAATGAGACCGACAGCATCACCTTTTTTAAGGAGGCGTTTATTTCTGGAGCTGATCGCGCCTCTGCATTCACCTTTAGCCACTGATCTTGCAGGGACAGGAGTCTGGCAGGTTGCATTGGGTAAGTGAGAATGAGTTTCAGGCCTGGGGTGCTCTCTAGAAGCAGCCTGTTGGGGACGTTAGCCCAGCTTGTTCTTGGCCACGGTTTCTTCAGGCAACGCAGGTAGCAGGTTGCCTTCCCCACGCTCCGTGTCTCGAATTTTGTTAACCACGCTTCCAGTGGCAGCTGTCTGCCCTTGGATCTCTGCCCCTTATTTCCCCGTTTGTGGTTGGAAGGCGCCCTCAGCCTTTCCTTCCTCTCTTGTCTTCTCCTTCGGGGTGCGATCGCCGCTCCCCTGGGCAGCTGGGAGGTGATTTAGGGTCGCTTCCACCAGCGTGCAGCTGCTCCTTGTGCCGAGGGCAGGGAAAGGCTGACTTTAATCTGAATTTACCGGGTAGTTAATAAGGACCTCTGCCCTGAGAAGCTCGTTGAGCCGATGTTATGTTGCGGGAGCTCCATGGAGATGAAGCCTGCTGGCTTTATTTTTGCTCCGAAATCCACTTGGCTTCAGGTTGGAAACTCCGGCGGCCCTACAGCTTTGGGAGCAGGGCGAAAGGGCTGAGGCTGGGTAAGTCTGGCTGCTTTGGTGGCCGAGAAATGGCACCGGCACGTGGAGCTTGCCGCTCACAAGTCCTCGTGCTGACAGCAGCTCGTCTCTCATCCACTTTTCCCCTTTATAATTGGCAATTAGTTTGTTTTTAAAAGTGAAAGAGGGTTTTCCAGGCTGCTTTTTCCGCAGCCGTGGTCCACAGCAGCAATCAGCTGTCGTGGTGCTGGGCTCCGGAGCCGCCTGCGGTGGCTGCTTGCATAATTCAGCATTGCTCAAGCAGCAGGGACCGAGCGAAGGTGTTCGCACCAGCCCTTTGGAAACTGCTCCAGCTCGGCCCTGAATCCAGCTTGGCCCCGAATCCAGCTCGGGCTCACGCTCTGACAGGTCGTGGAATTGATTTATACAACGCCACCGGGGTGTGTGGCACGGCGGAGGCAAATAACCAGCGGTTCCCAGCCCCGAGGCTGGTGTTTGGTGTTAGATAACACGGCGTGGGGGAATTACAAGCAGGGAGCTGGGCGACACGGGCGCTGGGAGCGCTCCTTCGGCGCTCTCAGTGCTGCCTGCAGCTCGCTAATGGCCCTGTGAAGAAACCCGGGGGTGCGTCTGAGGTTAGAGGAAGGATGGAGGTCGGCTCTGTAGGAGGAAGCCTCGGGTGAGCTGCCGAAGACGTGCGGGTTAATGAGAGCAAAGCGGAAGGAGGCGAACTGAAACCGGCCGGGTGCGCGGGGAGTGGCCCCGTTTACACACAGCCCGGGCTGCAGGGCTTTGGGGTTGGGTGTCGGGGAGGCTCTGGAGAGCAGCAGCCGGCCCCCTAAACCTAAACCAGGCTGCTCGATGAGAAAAGAGGAACAGGTAAAGGGAAGGGATTAGCACGGCTGCTGCCTGCTCCTTGCTGTCCCTGCAGCCTGGGTCCCACGATGCTGAAGCGTTTTCCTAGCCTGGCGGTGGGACCTGTCCTTGTGGCAGCCACCTTCAACGGTAATTAGTGGGCTCTTTTTGGGGTGTGCTGGCTCAGTTGACCCCAAAGATTCCCTTCAATTGGTGTTCTGGGTGTCAGCAGTGTATTGATCATTCCCAGGTGCCCTTTACATGGGGTCAGTGAGTGGCTGGTGTTTGTTATGCCTTAGGCTGGTGGATCTTTTTGGTTTCAGGTGCTGGTTAGTTGTTGTAACGCCATTAACCTGTAACTAATTTCCTTTTTCCTTCCCTTTTGCTCTTCAGAAATGCCTTTCTCGTGAGTGTGCGAGGAACCTACACAACTGTAATGCCTAACACTACATGGAGTAACAACCCTGTGAAGGTACCACCCTTTTTTAACTAATACACGACTTCGTTATAGGTTGGGTTAATGATGAACGGGCCTTTGCTTCACAGCCAAAGCTCAGAACTGAGGAAGCCTGTCTTATTTAATGCCTCCTTCTCCAGAAGGGTGACAGCACTGTGACACCGTGCTCTCGTTTCCAGAAAGAGGGTGCCAAGGGGGCCACCCCTGTTCCTCGGGCTGATCTCTCTCGGCAGCTCGGGTGTTGCCTTGGGAGCAGATGGCAGCTTCTATTCTGAGAGCTGAACCTCCCTCGTACTTGGTGGCCATCCCTGGAAAAAAATATTGCCCTTCTTTACTGATGCATCATGGCTTGCCTCTTCGTCATGATGTTAATGACAACCTGGGTCATCTTTCTTGATAAGAGGCTTCCCGGCCTGGTTATGAATATTAAGATAAAGCGCAGTTACACGTTAACATTTGGGTTGGGATGTCGTGGCTGTTTGTGCTGCAGCTCTCAGGCGTTGGCTTGATCTGCTGCCTGATCCCGCAGTGATGCCATAATACTGAATTTTGGACTGCCCCGTGCATTTCCATGGCAACAGACTGATGTCACAGACTCAAGGACATGACTTCAGTGTACGATCATGCAGAGGCACGATCAGATTCGTGAAGGAGAAAGCTGACTAATGCACATCTCAAAAGCAAACAAGGGGAGTGCAGGTTACGGCTGACCAAGCAAGGTGTTTCACTATAAAAATTCCCCTCTCAGAGGAGGATCTGATCGTGTCTTTAAGACAGGAACACTTCGTCGTGGTGAGCTTCTGTTTACAGTGGATAAGCAGACGTCTTGCAGGTATCCTGTATCTTTTAAGCAGGTGGTGTTCTGGGGCTGGGAAACTTTCTGGTTGGTCTCAGACCTCTGAAAGGGCGACTTGTTTTGTTTTGATTTTAAAGAACTTCTTGGTAGCAGAGCCTCTTGTTAGCGTACTGAGACCACTTCTTGCTTAGTGTTGTTCAAATAGTTTAATTGGTTTTCCAAAGCTTTTATTTTATCCATAACATTGGAAGGTGAAAGGGGAACTCTGCATCTGCATTATGGTCACATTTTCCTATATCCTATTAGCAGATTCCAAGATTGTTTAATGTGATCTCCACCCATTTCATTTGGCTGCAACCTTTGCTCCCATGAAAACAAGGCTGATTGTTCTGAATTGCTGTGTGTATGTGCTTTGGCACGGCATGAAGGTACCTATAATAACACAACCATTGTCTGGAAAAAAAAAAAAAAAGGCAGTTTGCAGCAATAACTACAAATAAAAGGGTGCAGTACTGGGGCAAGGACGGAGAGTGGTAGTTTTCCCACCCGTTACATGCAGCAGATTCTCAGCGTGGTCACCCCTCTGCATGGCAGTGCTGTGGGCTTCAGTGTAGGACGGGAATACTTGGGACTAAGGGGCTGAAATATTTGCACGTTGTTCCAAGTTTCTCTTTCCTTGGACGCGGTTCCATTGCTCATATCTACGGACGGGGAGACTGTGAATGACTTTTGCACAATGCGGTATTTTATTTGCATGCTGTGAGCAGTTTAACAAGTGTATGTGCTAAATGAAGCATTCCCACTCTCAGCTAGCAGCTGACGCACCCTTAAAAAAAAAAAAAAAAAGGGGGTGAAAAAAACTGCCTTTGGGTGGAACAGTGGGGTTTTGAGGGGTGATATTGTGCTGTGTGTCGGAGCGGATGGGTGGTTGTGCCAAGGCTGAATGCTAACTCGAAACGCTGTGGGATTCAGCAAACGACCAGCTCCAAGTCCTTCGTGCTGAAGTAATTCTCACTCATCTCCACGCTTTCTGGAATAGAGGCTGCTACAGGGCAAGATTTGGAAGTAACCTAATTGTTTTGAATATTCGGTGTCACGGGAATGGAGGATATTTAACAGAACCTGGCATTTCTTACAGCAGTTTGGTTGCTTCCCAGGACAGGAAGCTGAAGAGTGTTTAAAAAAAAGAGGCAGGGAAGGAATTTAGCAACCATCCCTCTAAATCAGGATGCTTGGATTTGGTGCCTGGCCTTGAGCTGAAAGGGCTGGAAGCTCTGCAAGATTTAGTGGTTCACGCTGCTCGGCAGCGAACAAGGAGATAATGGTGATGGACTATCAAGAAGGCAGCCTGGCTAAAAAGAGAGGCTTTGTGATACGGTAAAAGGGGAAGGAAGTCTGGAGAACTTCGAAAAGCACCAGATGTTTGTGGAGGTGGGGGAGAGCTGTGCTATCCACGGAGCTCGCTCGCTCTTGCAGTGGAGCCAGCAGCACGAACTCGATACCAAACAAAAGTAGGCACACCCAGTATTTAGCACAGCGATCCTGGAAAGCTGCTCTCGGGTGCAGCGGCGCTGTGCTGTCGGACAGATGTTGCGTGGTGACATCTAGCAGAGGCAGGAGTGAATAATACGAGCACCTGGGAGTTTGTGCAAGGAGTTCTGGAGGTGCTGGATGCCTCTCGTCAACGCCGACAACAATCCTAATGGGTGTATGAAACGAGGCTCCAAGCAGGAAGCCAAGAGGGATGTCAGCCCCTGAGAGGGAAACAATGACAGAAGATGCATTAAAAAAGAGGGAGAGGTCCCTCGTAGGGTGTGTTTATGGACGGCGATGACTGGAAGCGTGATAAAACAGCTTGCTAATCCTCTCTATCAAAGTACGAGTGGCAATGGTTTTTTGAGGTTGTTGAAACTTGCATGTGAATTTTTTTATTATTTTTTTTTGCTCTTACTAATAGGTTAATCCACTGTAATTGGCTGTGAAATAAACCCAGGGGGATTTTCCTGTCTGTATGTGATGCACAGCCTCTTTGCCGTCTACTTGGCAACTGTACCTCCAGGTAATTAAAATCTGGTTTTTAAATCCACCGTTCTTTGCACTGTTATTTTTTTTTTTTGCATCTTGCTGCTTCTCCGAGAGCAGTTGGTCACTCTCCTGGCTAATCTGCACAAAACAAGATAACGGGGTATCAGGAAATAAAAACTGCAGATGAATCTTTGTACTTTGAAAAACAACCCAAGTGCTACGAGACGAGGTGAGCGTGTGAGGCACACACCTTGCTGCTGAGCTCCTAAGGATAATTTATATTTCCCAGTCCTGTGTGGAAAACGCCAAGTTCACTCTGGCTTTCTACGATCTCCTGTCACTTGCTCCTCTAAAATCAATAATCAAACTTCCATGGCTGCCTCCTCCGAGGAAGCACTTGTGATTACCCTGAAATTACAGGAGTTGCTCAGCACAGGGATCCTCTGGTTTCAGCACATAGTTTCATTGCTCTGTAGTGTTTTGAGAGGCTGAAGGGTGGGATGCAGCTACAATGAGTTTCCAGATTCCTAACAGTGTGAGGGACTGTTTTTAATACTGATGATAAAAACAGTTATTCCCAGTTGGAGGTTAGTCAGTGGTACAATTATCAGAGCTATGAAATAGTGCAGAGATGGCTCAGAATGGAAAAAAACTAAGGCTTGTAACTTATTTTCTTGAGGGAGCTGTTCGAAACTATTTCCTGCAAGCTCACAGAAAATTAGTACGAGATGTTAAATGAAGAGAGATCAAGCTGATACAGCTCGATTATTACTTCAGTAATTCAGTTTTCAGGCTAGCAGGCTTCAGCTGGCTTTCAGGGAAGGGATTTGGTAGCAATTTGTTGACGAAAGCCAGCGCGATGAGTAGGACCTCTGGAGCTGGCATGTTTAATTTGTAAGGTTATGTTCTTCTGTTGTACGATGTGCTCACACCGGCTGCTCCGTTGGGAAGCCTAAAAATGTGCTGAGTATTTTCACAGCAAAGTAACAAACCCCAGCTCAAAATCTGGTTCACTTAAACCACCCTTTTTAAAAAACAGTTTGGGGTACTCTTCTTTTCTGCTCTGTTTCCTGCTGATTTGTCTCCTTATTTTCATTTGTATTTTTAATGTTTTATCCAAGAGGCGGAAACCCAGAAAAGACTATTTTGTTTGTACTGGGGAAGAGAGTACTGAGCTATAGAGTATGCATATTTTCCCCATTTGCCTTGTTTATAAGGATGTTTTTGCACCAAAAAGTCGAGAAGTTGTGTGAAACAGAAACAGACCTGATGTTTTCAGATGAGCCTGTAGGAAAGTTCATACTTCAAAACCCAAGTTCATACTTCAAAACCCCAAAAGAATTACCCAAAAAGAATTGCAACAAGAATTTTTGGTGTCCTGCTGTAGTTATGTGCTTCTGAATTTTGAAGATAAGGGTGAAAAGTGAGAGAGATGCAGCACCAGTTCTCCCAGTTATCAGAGTGCTTGAACGCGTGGAAGTTTAGTTGCTAAATTTTTGGCTTTTTTCTTTGAAAACTGAATTATGGCAGAATTTGTGCTATGCTTGGAATTTCTGAAAATTTAGTTGTGTTAGTTGCTAGGCATATCAAGTACAAGACTTTGAAAAAATGTAAAGTTATTTTTTGCATCAAGTAACTCTGAGTTATTAATGGCAGAAGTCTTCAAAATGTAGCCAAAAAAAGATCTAAAGATCCACGGAATTGGTAGGTTTCAAAATTAGCTTAGATTTTTCAATGGCCTTTTGAAACAATCATACAAAAAATACCGTTCTTAATGCTGGTCTGTCTCTACTGCCATTTACCTGCCAAAAAACCAAGCTTATCTGTAGCTGAGTTAATTCAGCAGAAGACGTTCTGTGTATGTTCTTTTTTAAAGAATTTGTATAAAAACAAGCAGATACTTTGGCTGGGAAAGATTTTTAGCACATGCTATTGCCTGCCTGCTGTCTTCATCTCCAGCGCTTCAGCCTGAATGTGTCGCCGGTCGCACGCCCGTGGTTTGGAGTTCTCAATAGCCTTTTTGGTCTCTTCAGCCAGGTTTTGTGTTTTGTAGGCTGCAGAGCATTTTAGAGGTGAGGCACATCCTCTGAATCCAGGCGGTGTTTCCCGGATCCTTCACTGCATTTGTGTGGCGCCAGCTCTGCTCGCTGATGCTCTGCTCTCTCCCTGTGTGTGCTCCTGGGCAGGCTCTGCTCTGAGCAGTGGCATGATTTGCATTGCTTGTTTTATTCCTTCTCTTTCTGGTTTGGATTACACCTTTATTTTGCAGGCTCTGACACCCTGCTGTCCCCTTTCCGTGCCATGCACATGTGTGACTCCATGTTGCAGGCCTGGGGCTGTTGGAGAGACACTACTAGCACCACACAGTGCTAGGTGAAAAATAGGCTGCTGGATTGAAATAAGGGGGGCCTAATCCTGCCTGTGGCGAGCCAACATCTCCAGCACCACAATGTTATTCTTCTAATAAAGAGGCAAAATTGGCAATCTCCAACATGGCCTACCCCCGGCCTTCTCCTACAGAGGCCTACTCCTGTCCTCCTCTTACAGAAGCCACCCCTGGTGTCTCCCACCACCAAAACCCTGCCACCAGCACCGAGACAAGTAATTAAGGACATGATGATAATGGTGTGGAGTTGCTTTCTCTACAGACTGGTGGTTTCTCAGGTTGCTGGTCACTGGGGACAGGAGTTTTGAGGCAGTTTGATTTCCTCGGTGAAGCACAAAGTGAAGGCTGTTTTGGGGAAGCAGTTTGCTGGAAGTAATTGATAAATAAAGAGCTAAACCTCTGGGTCCAAAACTTTGTCTGTCTTCCCTTTCAGACTTGCTACTTGGATGTGGATGTATGAATCATCTCCAAGTTGGATGTGGTGTTCTAGGTTGCTGCTCAAATTAGCTAGCTGGGAAATACATAGGATCAGGCTTCTTTGGTAGAGTCGGTGCTGGTTTTTGGTGCAAATTTTCAGATTTTTAAGGTATATGTTTTGTAGCATATGGCTGGCTATGCGTCTGAACCAAATTTCTGCATCAGAACAGCGTTTTCTTTTCATTAATCCATCTGTAGGCCACGTCAGAGCCTGATGCTAATGAATGTTTTTTCTTTTTATTTTTTCGTCTGAGATCGTAGCCTGTTCTTTGTGGGCATTTTTTTTTATTAAGTATGATACCAGTGGAAGGGACAGTGAATCCAACACTTGTTGAGAGGGTGGTGGTGGTGGTCTGCTTTTTGTGGATGGCTTGTTTTGAAATGCTCCTAATAAATCTGTTCTGTTAGAAGTTGTCTGTCCTTAACAGAAACGTCCTGAGCTGTAAAAAGTTATGAGCAATATAGTTTGAGCTTCCTATTGCATGTAATCTGTCCCAAAGTTGGGTATTCTTAATCTGTTTGCCTGAATTTATGAAGCACAAAGGTTCTGTAAACTGCTCACTTAGAAATTTCAAATGAGTTCAGCATTTTTACATTGTCCTGGCAAGATGAAAGATATTTTTTCTATGAAAAAATGAAGTTTGGGCATCAGCAGTCTCCCGGTTTAAACAGAAATTTGAAAGGATTTTAAGATTTTATGACAAATTGTGAGACACGTTGGGGTAAAAATTGTGGAAGATGCTAGTATGTAAAAACAGGGTGGATGCAGGAGTGTATTGCAAAGAATTGGGCATTTTGAAGTACAGGAATAGCACAGTTATTTAGAAAACACTTTTGCAAAAGTACCATTATCTTTAATGTCGTGTTTCTGGTGCTGTAGCAGGGCTTCCAGTTGCTGAATATGGTTTTGGAGACCCCTAGGAAAAATCTGGACGCTTTTGAGATGCGTAGTGAATATCGTAACTTCTCAATTCTGCAGTGGGCTGGCTGGATGAATCCACCTTTTGTCCTTTTTTTATGACTGGGATTTGTTGGAAATTGTCTGCAGCAGTCCAGGACAGAGAAATCCACAGCGTAGCTGTTTGGTTAAAGGGAAAAATTCTGCAGAAATAAACAGAAACGAGGTACGGCTTACGCTGCTGGACCTGTGCTCGGTGCATGGGACGGGCTGCATGCGACAGCAGAACTGACACCCTGAAAGCTGGGCCAAACAAGTCAGGGCCCTAATCAGCAAATTAAACATCAAAGCTGATAAATTCGGTGTTAAATACCAGCTGGCCTGCCGTGGGGTTTTCCTTATTAACAAAGTGCTAAGGAAGGAACTGGATTTGTGCATTTAGTGGCTATCGAGGGGTGAGCTGTGGGTTTTGTCTTTTACTTCAGAAGCCATTTCATACCCCACCAAAAGATGTGCAGAAGCTGTTACTACTATGCCATGGTGTAGGGGGACTTCTTACCTTATAGTGTCAAGTATGAGATTTCTGGTTTCCTCCTGACCCTTGCCAGTATATACCAGTAAACCAGCCAGTCCCATACTGGGGTACAGAGATCCAAAGGCGAGTTTGTCGTCAGAGGAGTATTGCACACTGGTTTTATTCTCACTGGGTTGTAAATGCTGTCGTGGAACAGTTAAAAGAGACTTTAATTCCAGGAGTGGGTTGTGTTGTAGTGCTGGATCGTTAACGAACTAGTTCTGGCTAACCAGTGAGTAATTAATGCCAGGCAGATCACCGTGTGATGGTCCGTGCGCTAGTTACCGAATCCAGCGGGCGTGTGCCACGCTGAGTCAGGTGAACCTCCCCGGCCAGGGTCCCTGGCAGCCGAAAGCAAAACAGGGTGACAAAATTGCTGTTGACAATCCTAATCTGCAACGTCATTGCTCTGATCATCGGGATCTTCTTGAGCAAACTAAGGCTGAGTTCTTGAGAAAGATGGGAGCCAGCTTCCTGGTTTTATCCGTCTCCGGAGCGGGACAGGTCGCTCTCCATTGGTACCCCAGTTGAATGGGTCTGTTTGGGTTTCTCTTCCTGGTATTTGTCCTAAAAACTCCCCATTTAACGTCACTTCTGCATCTTTCAGTCATTTCTAGCGTTCCCCGCACGTACACGAGAGATCCAGGGAGACTTGAGCCTTATAAAACCAGGGCACAACGTCTCCAGAGCTCTGGGAGTGCTCGCCTACTATTTTTGGAACCCGCTCTATTGCTTCTATAATAGGAAGGCTTCTGGAAGCTTTCTCCTTCCCCTCGCCCCAAGAAAAGTAGCCTTTCAGCCGAGCTTTCATTAATTCCCCATCTGCATAGCAAAACAAATCGAGTTTTACATGCTAAAGAACTCAGACCTGGCTCACCCATCACACGGCCCCCAAATGCGGGGCACGGCAGCCTTTCCCCGGACCCTATAACCCAAGAGCCCGGCAGCGGCAGCCCCGCTGGGGGATGTTCAGCCACCCCCTGCTTATCATTCGGGGCACACCACACGCTCTGCGGGGACAGCAAGTGCCAAAGGGGGTGGCAGCTCTCGAGAAAGCGGAGTAATGTGGGATCTCTGCCTGTTTGTCACCCCCACCGCAGCAGCGCTGGCACCTAACGGGTTCCCCGGTTTTGTTTTCCTCTTGGATCGAGCAGAATGGATCGAATGAGCCAGCTCTCAGCTTCCCCCCCTGGTTGAACAACAGATGATGTCCTTAAGCGAATTGGGCAGGGCAGCTGAAGCCTTTCAGGAATAGTGGAGCAAGGGAAACATTTTCTTGTTGTCTCCAGAACTAAAGTAGAGGGGCAGCAAGGGGCAGCAGAGCTGATCTTTCCCTTTTCTTCCCTTTTGAGATTTTCCTTTTGAGGGGAAGGGGATGACATTATCGTTCCAACACTCACCACACCTAAAGGAGAGAGAACACGAGAGCTACAAATCGGAAACCTTTCATTATTTATTGACCTGGTCTTGGAGGGGAAGACGGGCTCTCCCTGCAGAGCTTCGTTAGGATGAGCACTTCGTGTGCTTATTGCTCCAACAGGTAGTGATGTTTGGTGGTGGCGAGCAGTCAAATGTTGCTCTGGAGCCCAGACACTTGTTCCCCTCCTCCAAAACTCTCTATTTTGCATTCAAAACTTTTATTTCCATTGACTGGAAAAAATATAGAAACCCTTTTTGTGGCGGATGCTTCTCCCAACGTGATTCAAGGTGTGGATTTAATAGGGTTGAACCCAGCCTGAGCTGCTGAGGACCTCATCCTGCTGTGCTACTGCCTGCTGGGCTCAGGGAGCCTGCCTCTTGGGGTTAATTTCCTCCTCGTTTAGCCCCTGGAGCTGCTTCAGGTGGGAATGGGACAGCCCTGATACAAGTGTTGGGAGGAAGAGGAGGACGAGAGCCTGGCATGGCAGGAATTAGGGTGAGTGAAATGGCTGTGAGGCCGTGCTGCGTTCCCCAACACCCTGCCTGATTCAAATACAGGTGGGAATCCTCACATTTTGGTTAAATTTTGGTCATTTTGGTTAAATAAACACTCTTTCTGGTGTGATCTGGGGAAAGGAACGTGGGCAGGAGCTTGGAGGAGAGCTGGGGTGAATTTTGTGGGGAGCAGACCCGAGGGCAGAGGTACTGAGAGCCTGCCACTGGGGCTGCTCTGGCTTTTAGTAAGGAGAAGCAGCGGTAGCAGCAGGTTTTAGTGTGCAAATAGACAGGAGGCTGCACCTGGAAACACAAATGTGAGGTCACTGTAAAACTTGTAAGACGTTTTTAGCTAAAACACGCTTGTTTTCTCTGCTTAAAACGGTTCTGTTAACTAAATAAAACCCAGCTGATGAACTCGGTGTTAAAAAGTCCTTCTTTAAGGTGCCTACAATAGGTCGGTATTACTGTGCCTTTCTTTTTAGCTGTGTTTTAATATGTTTTTCCCCAAGTCCTCTTCTTTTCAGACTTCTGCTGTGGGGTTGGGTTTTGGTATTTTTTTTCCCCTTCCATTTTTTGCTTTGTTTTTAGCCTGCAGGGAACCAGGCTGGGAAACAAACTGGTTGAATAAGCTGGGAGAGTGGTTCTTCCTGCCCCTGCTGGAACAGCAACGCTTTGGTTTGACGTCAAATAAAACATGGCGTTGAATCCACCCTGCAAAATCCCAAATCCTTGCTGCATTTGACTAGAAAGCAACAGGGTTTGGGTGCAGGGGCTGCCACGGGCTGTTTGGTGTTGGCCAAACATAGCTGTGAGTTACAAGGCCTCGGCACTGGTGAAGTCCCTTCCAGTGACTGTATTTCAGTATTAATTCATCCGAATTTCCCTTAGAAATTCTTGCCTTTGCTTTCTTGGCTGTGGTGGAGGGCTCAGCCCTTGGTCCTACACCGCTGCAGGACATCCCAAAGCTGGTCCCTGTCCCCTCAGGCGGGCAGAGGCCGCTCTGCTTCTACCAGCAGTGGGATTTCTCCTCCAAACTGCAGCCCAATATCCCTTATTCCATCTCGGTGAGCGCATTTCTTCTCCCAGCAGCACTTCCAAACTGATGATAAAACGGGGAGCTCGGTGGAGCCGCTCCGTGCATCGCCGTCCATCGCTGTGGGAGCGTGATGCTGCCCGCTGCCAAAATCCCCGTCCTTCCCACATCTCAGGCATTAAGGCATATGTTTGGGGGTGGCTTCAGAAAGGGAGAACAGCGAGATTAGGTTCTTATTTTCCTCGTCTGCTCTGTTCCTCTGTGCATTTCGATTTTCAGGCTGTGCCCAACTCTGCAAAACTAAAGCAAACGACTGAAGCACCTCCTGGTAAGGATCAGCCTCGGTTCAGAAATGCTGTGGTAGTTAAAAGGCAGTAAGTATCTCTGGGCTAGCTTGGAAGCTGTTGCTTTTTTTATTTATTCTTTTAATTTTTTATTCACAGGCACAGCTTTTTGCCGCTCACACAGTAGGAATTTGTCAGGCTGGCATTAATAGCCCGTTTCAGCTCCGCTCTGCAGACCAGCAGCTAGAGGAGGGGGGGAAAAAGCCTGCTTTGTATGGAGCTGTGCTGGTGCTGCAGTGCCCGGGCGAATCTTTCTGTGCCTGTTTTGTCAGCTTTTGCTTTCCTCTAGTAGGTGCTGCTCCTTTCTTAAACACATGGCATCCTGCAGCGTGATGCCTGTGCTCGGACTGAGCTCGTGGCTGCCCAAACCCGAACGAGTTTGGTGGTTTTGCTTCTCAAACTGCTGCAAATGAGATCTTTGTTTGCTTTTTCCTGGCTTTTTATCGCTTGTTTTTCAGCTTCTCATTATTATTATTATTTTTTTTCATTCTGATCTGCAAAGGGATAGGACTGAGGCAAAACATCTGATGTGCTTAGCCAGGAATACATCGGGAGTTTTAACCAGTTGGAAAGTGCCTGGCATTCCCGGCGTGGTATGGCTGCATTTATTTGGGTGTGGATGTTTCTGTGATACAGTTCCTGCTGGGTCTGAAATGCTAGTGTCAGTAAAGCCAGAAGGAGAAGCCAGACAAAAGCTTGGATAGAAGTCAGAATCTCAATGCCTCTTGCTGGTGGTTGATGGGAAAGTAACGATTTTGTGTTTAACTTTGGGGTTTTCATAAAGCACATGTTTTTTCCTCTGAATTTCTGTTAGTAAACATCCATTTGTCAGCCTACAAAACGTCCCCAATGGGTGATTTTTGCGCCTAGGTTTCATTCTTGCGGGTCGGTTCTTGGTTTAGGCTCTGGGCAGCCTAACAAAGGGGGTGTTTAACCGCAAAGCCTTGAGTTTTGGTGTCAGCCTAACGTCTTGTCCTCCTGAATTCGTGGAGCAGGGGGCACGCTCCCGTCCTCCAGCTCTGCCAGGGCACCACCTCGGTCTGCTCGGCTCACTTTGCGTCGTGCGGAGCTCAGCAGGGACTTCTGCACGCAGCCTGGAATGTGTTTAGACGATATTTTTGGTATTATTTTAGGCTCCTGCCTGCTCAAACGCGGGCAAATGATTAACCTCTCGTTCCCCATCGCTAGAGGAATTGTGAAACCGCTTCAGCAGGCGGAAGGTCGGCTGGATCGAAACCAATTCCTGCCGCCCTGCTGGGGAAGCCGTCCGGAATCGCTTTCTCAGCACGTGTGGCTAACGAGTTGGAGAGGGTTTCCCAGGCCAGGAGAGCTTAGTGGCAGCCCTGAGCTGTAAAGCACCAGGGCCAGGCAGTAACCGAGCTGTGTGCAGGTCGGTCCTCCCCTGCAGGGCAGATTTTTCTTGGGCAGATGTTGCTAAAAGAGGGGAGACGTGAGAGGCTCCATCTCTGTGCCCCTGCAATGCCAGGTCGTGGAGATGCTGCTGCAGGAGTGGGCAGCACTAAGAGCAAAAGCTGCTGACAAGGAGAACCACCTGCTGCCCTAAATCCCAAATGCTGTGGGGTCAGAGCTCTGCAGTTAGCATCTTCAAGCAGCGTGCCTTTATTTTGGCATCGCTGCGCTTGGACCTCCGGAGGGAAGGAAGCGAGCAACCTTTAAAACAATTTACCGGCAACTCAGGCTTGAATATCTGAGTTTTTCCAGGGCTCTTTTGCTGTGTCACTTGTTCCTTTTGTGTTCCAACGCGTTGCTTGTTGTTCTTTCACCGTCAAAGGCCGTCACAGCGCCGGTAAGAGTTGGCTGCGCCAAGGACAAGGCGTAGAAGGCGGCAGCCCAGTGCGAGCGAGAGATATTGCAGCACAGCCGTGTTCTGCCAAAATCCTCTCTCTTATCTGCCTGTGATGCAAAGGCAGGGCAGCCTCCCTGAGCTTTGGAGGGAGGCTGCGTGGTGGCACATTTTTTTTTTAAATTTGAGGAAATCGGCTACGCTGCTGGGACGAGAAGGCTAACCTAACTCCTGGCCAGCGTCAAATCGTGCCGCTAGTTGCCCTCCAAAGCCTGGCACCGTGCTAACGAGCAGGGAGATCTTAACGAGCCCGGTTTGCATAGAGCTGGGAAGACAGCACGTCCTGGGGGGGCTGTGGTCACATTTAAGGGGAAGCACAGTGCAGGCAGGTGGTGTTGGGGGCGTTCAACTCCAGCTGCACTAATGGCATGATGTTAAGTATAAGATGTTTAAGTTGTTTTACATTTATATACGTGGATGTGAGCGTATTTATATATGTATAAATGGGTGTGCACGTCTATATGTGTGCTATGCATATAGATATTTATGTTTTGTATCTTCCGCCCCACTTATTTGGGAAGGGGTCCTTGTCCTGGTCATCCGTGCCTCAGATCGCTGCCGTCCTCCAACCCATTCTCCTTGTTTCTCTCCTCTTTTTTCAGTTCCTAGGTGGGAGAGACACGGTGAGGCTCTGTGCGGGGCAAGGAGCGCTGATGAGGGAGCCTTGCATGTGAACCAGGATGGACTGGCTGTGACGGCGTGCCTTAGCTGGAGAGGTGGTTACGATGAAGAGTTCCTGCAGAGCTGGCCTCCACAGGGAACCGCTGAATTCCTCCTCTTCCACCTTCCATCAAGTCAAACGGTACGAGGAGACCAGCTGGTCCGCCTATAATTAAATACTTGGTACCCATTTGGCCTTCTGCTTACTTTCTTGTCGTCTCGCGTGTCACTTTGTTGGTCTCAATTCTTACTTTTGGATACTCTAAGTGAAACGTTGTAATGGCCTAAGGGCAGAAGTGGTTTTTGACACTTTCTTTTGATAATGACAACTACAGGCTAACTACAGCTGGTGCTGCGCTTGGTTTGTACTCGATATTTTCTAGCAACAGCTGTAAATTAGTTTGGGAATATGGCTTTGAAGTAAAACTCACTTGGAGGATGGCTTGTCCTGGTAGGCTTTGATACATGCAGTCAGCTTACAGCAAGTGGAAACGCTGGCGATTGTTTTTGTGGTTTGCCTCACTCCGGAGTAAGTAATTGGATTAGTTTAAGCTTAATTTTTTGTATCGCTGGCTCTCCTGTGTCTCTTATTCAGAAGAAGTGCACGATTGATTTCAAACACTTGTGCTTATGTGACAATGAAGCGAACGCCTCTCACTGTGTCTCGTTATAGGAACACCGTGCAGAACAACTTGTGCTTATGCAAATGCAAGGACGTGCTAGTTTGGTTGAGTTCAGGCTACTTGGAGAGAGGGAAAAAAAAAAAAAAAAGTATTTTTTGAAACCAAGACTCTTCAACTTCCTCAATCCGGAGGAGGAGAGCCAGCTTTCTCGTTTCCAAAATTTGTGTGGTTTTAAAGTAAACTTTAACCTTTGTTCCTTGTGGTTATGCAGACAACATATACTTGCTGTGTTAGCCTCGTAGTAATTTAGTGCTGGAAAAGACTGCCTGGGTTGCTCAGCGCCTTGCTTTCCCAAGCAGTATCTCATAATCCCTTCTGTAAACTCAGAATTCCAGCCTAAAAACAATGACACCTCTTCTCTCCTCCCATAGATCAGCCGTTACTGAAGATGACAGATCTAACTGGGATCCTTCTTTGGATTCCCAGACTGAACATTCATGCCAGCTTATAGATTTGTTTGAGCTTGCGTTGTCTTTATTTTTTTATTTTATTTTTTTTGCATAAGGACCACTTATTTTCAGTGGGTTATCTCCTTCGCTGCAGTCAGGGAAATGCAGTTGTATTCCCTCACCTCTGGTTTTGCTGCACGAAATGACCCCAATGTTTTCAAGGAGCTTCTTGAACAGTGACTGCTGCTCTTCTCAGCCTGGGTGAATCTCCTCTGAGTCAGAAACTGTGCTGAACTCCAGAGGAGCCCTTGTAGGAGGGCTTTGAAGTGATGCCTAGAATGTATCACAGGTTTGCCTCGGTGCCGTAGTGCAAATCCAAACAAACCCAAATCGTTCCCCAGGCTGATTCCGGAGGCATGGCTTTGCTTTCCAGGCTGGTATTTTATTATTCAGCATCACCTGGGACTGTCTGCTGCTAAGCCAGCTTCTTGGTTTGTTTTACCTTTTCTTTTTTAATCTGTTTTAACCAGTAACTCTCCTCATGCCCCCTGAACCCCGTATCAATAAACCACAATATGTGGCATTGTTCAAGAGAGATCTTTTTTGGAGAACCTTCAGGTTAGTCTTGCATATTGAACTCTTCCTTCCCCCCCGTTTATCTGTGGCTTTGTGATCCTCTTTTCTTGCAGAACACCTTTTTGTGTTGAAGTCAGCCTTGCAGGCCTGGAGGTGCCGTGATCTCTCTCCCTTCTCTTTCTCCCCTGCAGCACCACATGTTTTATTAACGCTGAATGTTGCCTTTCAAGAGCTTTATAAATCTTGCTCGTGGCCCTGCAGTTTATGGATCTGTTTTGGAATCTAAAATTGAAAGGAGCCATTCCTTGCAATTTTCATGATGCTTCTTAATCTTCTCACCCTGCCATCTCCCAGTGTTCTTCTTCAAATCGACCCCCTGGCTTGTGGCCTCGTGATCATCCTCAGCACCCCTCTTGAGAAGAATATAAACTCAAATTTAGTGCTTTGTGCTGAACCTGGAGTCCTCTTGATCTCTGCTCTGACCTTGCTTGCAGCCCTGTTTCTCTCCCTACCCTTTCTCACAAACTGGAGAACCTTTGTTATCTATATAATAATGATTATATATTTTATATATCCATATAAATATGTCTATATAATATATAATTGCATATATATAAAATATATAATCATTATCTATAGTAGGTTTACTATTTCTTTGTCTATATGTTTGCAGGGACTAACCCTGCACCAGTTCTTAAGCTTATTCCTAGACGTTTTAATTTCTCAAGTTTTAACTTTCCAGGTGATCCTGACCTGGCGATTTGAAACTTGTGGTTGTTTCTTGTATCCTTCTGGAAGAGGGAATGTGTTCAAGTGGAGTTCCTTTAGTTCTTATTTGGGATGTGTTCTTTACAATGAAAACACCTTTTGGTTCCTGGAGAATGCCTCCTGGGCTGCTCTGTCTGCAGTGAAATGCTCCCTACCGCAGTGTGGCCCCCTTTGAGAACCAGCTCCTTCAGGTCTTGAGTTTCAAAAGAACAAACTGGTGACTTGCCTTCGGGTCTCCTTCGGCTTATTCTGTCCTCTGAGCTCTGAGTTTCTCACTGATGGCGCAATCCAAGGTTAATTCCTACAACCTTTCACGTGTCCTCATTATGTGCGCACAAAACCGAAGACTCAGTAACATCCCTTGGTGTTGAAGTGTTCGAAGAATTTTGTTGTGCCATCATACCCAGAAGGATCTTGGTCCTGTAGCAGCAATAAATAAGAGAACAAGGCTTATATCAAGAAAGATAACGTTTCCAGGAGGAAACGTGACTATTTCTGGAGAATTGGGGAATGTCTGTGCTGCTCTGAGCAGCTTTCAGCAGAAGCCTGATAAAGCCAACACTTTTTTTTTCCTTACAAATGACTCCACCTCTGTGATCCCTTCTTGTCCTTGTCTGTTGCACCACACACGCGTGCTATCCCATCATCTTTGAGCTAAATGTTTTTGGCCCAGCTTTGAGTAACTTTGAACACCAGATCTTTCACTTGGCTTTGTTTCCCTCTGCTTGGTCATCCCTGTGTCATCTGTGATATGGCTGGGAAGTAGGGGACGTGCACTTGAGCTGCTTGAGGCTCAGCAAAAATTGGTTCTACATCACTCAAGTGATGGGAAGAGCTTTTATACAAAGGACTGGCAAAGAAATGTCACTTTTTCTTGTTTATAATGTAGGAAGCAGTGGAGTACACCATGGTTCGTGTGAACCTGCTTACTCGGAAGTCTGTTCAAACCTTATCAATGGGTGGGAGCCCTCAAACCTGAGCTGCCTGCGCATCAGGCTGGGACGTGCAATCTGTCACCCGCAACTTCTTGCTGAGGAAGACATTTTTTGCAAGACTCTTATCTCGTGCGTGTAGCTAATATTGGAGTGGTGTCACCCCACGAGTTATTTGATCTCCTGCAGCGGCTGAACACGCTGTGGGGGACCCGGGGTTAAGAATTGGGCATTTACTTGGCGTTTAGCTCCTCTGCTGTCTTGGGCAAATCTTGATCCGTGTGTGCATGCCTTGCTCCTGCTCCTCGCTTCATCCTTCTGTCTACCTGCAAAGCCTGCAGCAATCCTCTGGCTGATGCAGGAGGCAGTTAGACAGGCACGGGGGGATGCTGAGAAGTTGCTTCAGCATGAAGTTAGCGCGGCAAAGGAGTGGGTTTTCGAGAAATAAAATACTTCCACAGCTGCTGAGGTTGAACCAGCCCCGTTTTGGAGCATCGAGCTTCCCAACACGACTTTCCCCAAGCTTGGACGTTCGCCACGCGCCAGAACGAGCTGCAGTGAGTAGCAGAGCATCGTCCAGCCTGGCTGCTACGCTGCTGGGACTTTCCCGGCCCGGCAGAATCCCTGGAATGCCTTTGAAGCAGCTCTCCGTCTGCTCTGCCTGCCCCAGCAGCGCCAAGGGGATGGAAACGGTGCTGGAGAGTGAGCCCAGAGGACCCCCGGAGCCCTTCCAGAAACAACAAGTGGTTGACCATGGTTGAACTCGGTGCTCCGTCCTCCCTAATCTGCGCTGAGGAGCTCAGCTTTATGTCAGGGAAAAAAAAAAGAGATGCCAGGGAGGAGACGTGCCCTGCCAGAGGTTATGCTTGGTGTGGCTTTTCATTGTTGTTGGCTTCTTCTTTCTCGTCTTTTTTTTTGGCCCGTGCCTCGTGCTAGCATGTCCTGAGGGTTTTTTCGGAGCTGGAGTTGGCACGGTGCGTGCAGTTAGCAGCCCTGGGAGCTCTTGCCTACTGCAGTTAGTGTTTACGGAGAGAGATTCACAGGAAACTTTGGGGTTTTGATGGAAATTTTCACCTTAATAAAACCTTCCGGTGCTTTGCCCAGAAAACCCAGTGTGAATGTGCTGCTGGAGTGGGTTCTGTTGTTCTTCTTGCTGGCCAGAGGAAACCTTTTGGCTTCATGGGGCACTGTGGGAGCCCAGCCCGAGGTGCAGGACAGGACATGTAGGCTCCCTGTGCTCCCAGGAAGCTGGGAAAATTGAGTTTTCCCCCATTGGAGCTTCTACTGAAGGCAAGATTTTATTTTTAGGCTGCTGTGAATTAGAAGAGAAATATAAAGGCAGGAGGATGCAGAAAGATTCTGCTCAACTTGGCGCAGTAGCTGATGGATCTCCCCTTCGGTAGGGAGAGGAGAGGTGTGCGTGCATGAATAAAGGTGTATATAGAAATAAATATATATTTTATATATATATTTACGTATCAGTCCAGTGTGGGAACCAGCAAGCTGTAGTGAAAATGAGCTGGAGTTACAGCTTGTAAAAACAGCGGTGTCGTTCCAGAGCTGTAAGTATCCTGTTTTCCTGCGTGCCTAAGGCGCTGCTGATTAGAAATTAAAACAAAAAAAAGCCGTGTCCCTTGTTATTCCGCTGGCTTAGGGATGGAATAACAGAGGAGAAGGCAGTTGGTTCGGTGCTGATGCTTCCTGGCAGAATTATCTCTTATCAGCGATGCAAAACGGCACGCTTGGGGTTGGAAACCTTTCATGCTGCCTCGGTGAAGTGCTGAGGAGTCGCTGTCTCTAAAGATAAAATTAGCAAGCTCGGTAAGTTGAAGGGTGGAGGAAAGCAAACAGAATCACGCTGAAGCATCAGAGGGAATTGTCAGCAACTTCACCTTTTAACAACTATTTTTGGTGGTGTTAAAATATTTAAAAACTTCACCTGCAGCTGCCACAACTATCTGCTTGCCAGCACTGGAGTGGTGCAGAAATCAGGTAGGCTGGGGGGGGGAACACACCGAGCTCTGCCTTCAGATTGCTTCGAATTGCTCTTCAAAGCAATTTCTGCTGGGGATCCGTGCTCTAATCCTGGGAGCTAGAAAGGAAACGTGCTGCTGGCACGCGGGGAAGGAGTTCTGCGTGTTTCCAAGTCCCAACTTTTTAATGTTTGCAGCCAAGAGCGTGAGTGGTGGTGGGGGCGAGGCTTCGTTTTTTTTTTTTTCGGAGCAACGCTTTCAGGTAAGGTTTGTAACCAAAATCCCTTTTCGGGCAGCAGGGAAGGGAAAAAATTGTAAAACTGTAAATTTTGTAAAATTTGGAGGAGGTGGCACTGGTGTTTGGCTGGTTGGATGGAGTCAGCAGCCCTCCTGTAGCTGTCTGAGGCTGCTCCATGTAGGTTTTCTTTAAATCCGGATCCATTAAAGCGCTGCAAGGAGCGCTGAATTCAAATGAGGCAATTACCCTGGCAGGAAAATTTCTGACTAAGGCGGAATTTTGTGATGTAAATCGTAACTTCTAAACCTTAAAAGGTATTGTTGGCCTAGCCGGGGACTAACTGCAAGGCAGGAGGAACCAGAGCCTTAAAGGAGCGATGCGCAGGAGGTGAGGCGTAGCTCTCTGCCCTTTGTCTTTCTCCACAGAGCAGAAATAGCTCTGAGCAGCTGAACCAACTCTGCAGGCTGAACGTGTCCTCTGAGCACGTTGGGGTAACCAGGTTAGTCCTGTTCTGGTTCGGGGAGCACCTTGAATCTCACCTTCATCTGCAGCTCCTCTTAACGAAGGGTGCCGAGCTGATTGGTAAGGCCGGATTCCTGAAAGTGGCTCCGAGAAAGCCCTTTTTAACCCAGAATCGGGCTCATCATCAACATCCTGGCACAAAAACTCGGGGCTGGAACCCGACCTTCCCTTCCTGAGCTCAGACCCAAGCCCATCGGTGGCCTGACCCCAACCAGCCCTGAGGTGCAGCAGAGATGACACAGCCCCTCCAGCAAACTCATGGCAGCCTCGAGTTCCCCTTCTCTCTTTCAGCACCCTGAAGCTCCAATTTTAGGCCATGATTTCAGTTTTTAGCATCCAACTGAAACCAGAACAGCTCCGTTGCATGTCGCAGAGGAGCCTAAATCGGGAAGTGCCCCAATTCCTGCGAGGGGCAGGGGCCAGGTCGGTGCACCCGCGGTGACGGGAGCTCTCTTGTCCCCGTGGCTGAGATGAAGCTGGCTTTGTTCACGTAACGATTCCCAGATTGCCATGGAAACCTAACCTATAGTTAGTTCTGCAACGTGCTTACGTGGGGGCTCTGGGGGAAGAGCCTGAAGCCTCCTGGTGCTGGGATTCGAGGCAGCAGGGCCCTGGGCTCCTGCGTTTTTGTGAGCTTTGCCTTGGAGATGAGCACGGGGGCGTAGCAGAAATTAGGAACGGAGAGCCCGGGGCTGTCCATGAGTGGTGCCAGAGGCTTGTAGGGTCCTGACCATCAGGGAGCTCACTTGGAAGGGCTTCTCCATCCGTACCTGATGCTCCTGCCACTTTTCTGCAGCAGGCATCGTACGGATAGCACAGGAACCCTGATGGGCGAGCACCCCCCTCCTGATGGGCTAAAGGAATTAGTTTCAGGTGGTTTTAGGAATGTGGACACCGACCAGGCTCGCTGTTAATCAATATAATTGCACTTACTGACTTCCCTTTTCAGCTTTCACTGTGCTTTAGGATTTCTCCTTGGAGAAACAAATTTCTCTAGCGGGGAGATCTCTGCCACCCTTCAGATTTTAATCCCCTTGCGAGCCGTGAGTGGAAGCTCTCCGAGGGTGAACATCGCAGCCCGGCTGCTGCTGCTCCTGTTTCATGTGGTTTCGTTTGAGGTGTGGGCTGCTTGATGTAGGGCTGGAGACATGCTGGTGCCTACTCGGGGCCTTCTCCTCTAATTCCAGGCAGGCGTATTTTGCAACTATAATTTCTTCCCTTTCTGTTCTTCTTCTTTTTTTTTTTTTTTTTTTCTCTTTCTAGGGTTTCTGGTATGCACTTAAAGCCATATCTCAAGTTACAGAAGAAAGAGCGATCTCCAGAAATCAGCCAGGATTCCCTGAGAGGCCCACCTGGGAGCCGCCAGAGAGCAGCACCCGAAGAAAAATACAGCAACGACCGCACCTTCCCCAAACCCTCCCTCCTGCCTCCCTCGCGAAAGCTCCTGGGGGTTTTGTATCCCAATAACATGTGCAATATGAGCGGGAAGTGTCCGGCGGACGGCCCGAGCGCCAGGGAGAAGAAAAACGCCACCATCCACCAGGGGGAAGAAGGGGAAGGGCCTCTGGACGTCTGGGCCGTGGTGAAGCCCGGCAACACCAAGGAGAAGATCGCCTTCTTCGCCGCCCAGCAGTGCAGCGGCAGCAACCGCCTGGGCTCCATGAAGATCAAGAGCACGTGGGACATCGACGGGAGGACGGCCAAACGCCGGAAAAAATCCTTGGATCTGAAAAAGGCCAAGATCCAGCTGGAGCGCGTGCGGGAGGCCGGCGCCCGCTGCGCTCCGCCGGAGCCCTTCGCCTGCGGCATCGAGCACTGCTCCGTGCACAACGATGGCGGTGAGGGAACCTTCCCGGGCCGCTCGCTGTCGGTCATCGAGATGGTCGCCTTCCTGGAGCAACGAGCCAGCGCTCTGCTGGTGGACTGCGCGAAAACCTGCGCCCCGGCGCCCTCCGCGAGGCCGAAGGGAGCGCTGCCCGGCTCGGACGCTTTCCCCTCCGCCGGGGCGTGCGAGGTGCACGAGAGAGGGGTTTGTGGTGAGCAGCAGCAGCAGCAGCAAGGAGAGCCGGTGCGTGTGCTGGACATGGTGGCCAGGCTGGAGTCGGAGTGCCTGCGGCGCCAGAGCGAGCGGGAGGCCGGCGGGCTGTCCCGCAACAACAGCTTCCGCAGGAACGTGGGGAGGGTGCTCCTGGCCAGCGGCACGCAGCCCGGCGGCGAGGCAGGCAGAGCCTCCTCCTCCTCTTCCTCCTCTTCCTCCTCTTCTTCTGCCCTCGGCCAGGGCGAGGGACTGGGAGGTGCTGGGGTGGCTGAGGCTGGGTGTGAGGCCGTGGAGCCGTTCCCTGCCGTGCTGGAGGCTCGCGTGGGGAGTGCGGGCTCGGGACTTGCTCAGGCGGTGTTGGCTTTGACGGCGAGCAGGAGCGATGCTGACAGGCGAGGGGAGCTTCCCCAACCCCTGCCGGCCACCACCAGGGTGCCCGAAGATGCCTCGCAGAGCAAAAGTGGTGAGTGTGCATCGAAGGAGGCCGGGATTGTCCCGAAACAGAGCCCGCGCCCTGCCAGGAAGGAGCCCTTGTGCATCAGCATCTCGGTCACCAAGACCGAGAAGGGCTGCAGGAAGGAGAAGCTCTCTCGCTCCGGTGAAGATCAGCTCCCGGGGAGGTTGTTCTTCCTCCAGCCCAGCCAGCCTGCCCCGCACGAGCAGCAGCCGCTGCGGGAAAGCCCCCGAGAAAAGGCAGGAGGAGAAGCAGCCCGAAACGAGGATGAGGATGCTTTGGGGTCTGACCGAGCACACATCAAAAACCACCTCTCCCCGGAGCCGCCTGCCCTCTCCGCTCCCCAGCCTGAAGGCGCTTTGCAAGCGCTCGACGCCTCCTGCCTGAAGAGGCAGGTCTCGCATGACTTTTTGGAGACCCGGTTTAAGATCCAGCAGCTCCTGGAGCCCCAGCAGTACATGGCCTTCCTGCCGCACCACATCATCGTCAAGATCTTCGGCTTGCTCCCCACCCGCAGCCTGGTGGCCCTGAAGTGCACGTGCTACTACTTCAAATTCCTCATCGAGTACTACAACATTCGGCCGGCGGACTCGCGCTGGGTCCGCGACCCCCGCTACAGGGAGGACCCCTGCAAGCAGTGCAAGAAGAAATACGTCAAAGGGGACGTGTCCCTGTGCCGCTGGCACCCCAAACCCTACTGTCAGGCTTTACCTTACGGCCCCGGGTACTGGATGTGCTGCCACAGGTCTCAGAAGGGCATCCCGGGCTGTAAGCTGGGTCTGCATGACAATCACTGGGTTCCTGCCTGCCACAGCTTTAACCGGGCTCTCCACAAGAAGAGCAGAGGGGCCGGAGGCGAAGGGGAAGAGGAATATTAGTGCACAAACACTTTTCCTGTGAGATTGTTTGGGGGAGGAGGAGATTCTCATGCCTTGTGCTGTTTACAGTGTACATAATTGTCATGTTATTTTTTTTTTTTTTCACAGGGCTATGAAACTGCACATCCTTAAACACAAGAGCCTTTACCTGTTAGGTGAGAGAGAGCTTTTAGTCCATCTCTGTAAATAACGCTATAAAAAAAAACCCTAATTGTACATACCGAGTCTCCAGCTGGCTGAACAACGTCCTCACTACAATGCAGCTCCGATAGTGTTGCGGCTATAGTTGTGTGTGTTTTTAAGTGTCTCGTTTCGAAATCTGTATATCCTGTATAATATATGAATGTTCCCGAGAGGAAACTCTAAATAGGTAAAGGCCACCTTGTTTAAAGACCCTTCAAACAATTTAACTGGACGACCTTACAAATTAGCCTAGAGCAGATCCATTATAGTAGCCTTGGCAGTGAATAAAAAGAGATGAATATTATTGTATAGTCAGAATATAAAAAGTTCTTGCCTACCTTACCCATGTTGTCTGTTTTTTTTTGTTTGTTTTGTTTTGATTTGTTTTCTTTTTTTTTTGATTTTTTTTTTTTTACTTAAATAAAACGTGCATTCCAGATCTGCCTTACCTGCCTTTGTCTTGTGAAACTTCTACCCCAAACTCAAAATCCTGTAACCCATGAGCAAAATCCTCCTCCTGTACCACCGAGCAGCTGCTTTACGTTGAGATCTCCCTGCTGTAACCTTCAGCTTCCAGCTTTTTCCTCTCCCTCCTGTTGGTTTCTCCCTCTGCAGTCCCATTTCTCACCCACCTGAAGCAGCAGCATCCTCAGCTTGAGGACGGAGCCTGGGCCAGGAGGGATGCAGGTGCAGGTGAACTCCTGGGGCTTGCTGGAAGTTGGCTGCCCTCTGACTTTTTCCTGTGTGCAAGGAATCCTTGCAGCGCTTTGCCCTGGCTTCTGGTGCCAGCATCAGCGCTTTCAGCAGGGACAGGGGAAGATTTGGGGCAGAAGTGCTGCTGAACGGTGACTGATGGAAGCTGAGCGTGGCACCTCGGAGTATTTCCACCAAAACCTTCCTCCTGCCAGCAGCAGCCGCCTCGTGCCCAGCTCCCAGAGGCTTTACAGAGGTGAGCGATGAGGCTGGTGCCTTTGCCTCGAGTCCCTCCTCTCTCTGCAGGCTGTGCCCTCACCGTTTCTCTGCCCTGTCCGAGCAAGGATGGACTCATGGAAGCGCTCACCACACCTGGAGCAACTCCTGCCACAGCCTGTGGTTCCCTGACCTCGGGTGCAAGCCCACGCGGAGCAACGGGTGAGGAGCGCTGGCTGGAGAGGTGCCCGTGTCCCCGCTTCACCTGTGCTGGCAGGATGAACCAGCTCGTTTTAAGGCCTGGAGTTGTTTTGTTTCTCAAGGAACGTGCTTTTATTCTTGCTGTTAGCAGGGTATAGGGAAGAAAACCGAGCCCCTGCTGCCTGAAAGGTGTTGGGGTGAGTGCAGTGTGCTCGGGGGCTGCTCCTTCGCCTGCCCTCCCTGCTGTACCCAGCGCCCGGCTCCCTCCCCGCGCTGCTCAGCCCTGCCTGCAATGCAGCAGACGTGCTGAGAAGCAGGAGGAATGAAATTAGAAAGCTGGAAGGAGGGCGCGGCCGCCTCGCCATCAGCCGGGAGGGGAACAGCGAGATCCCCTGCTCGCCTTCGTTTCCTCGCAGGCTGCACCGGGACGAGCAGAAAAACCAAACCAAAACAAAAAAAAAAAACAACTGGAAGGAGCCAGATTGCCCAAACCAGCAGGACCAAAGCCCTTCAGCTTCGTTTCGATGAAGGAAGAAGGGGAAGAGGCAGCTTTCCTGCCCCCCACCCAAGACTCTGGAAAACTTGAGCTAACCCGCGCGGCGCTGAGGAAAGTCCCCGGCGGGCTGCAATAGAAGCAGCCGAGGAAAATATTTTGTAACTAGATAAGGGGCGAATGAGGTCATTTTTTTTTTTTTTTTTTGGCCCGGGGTTGTGAGATTCTGGTCACCTTCGCTGACCACGGCTGCCAGAAGGGAAACCAGAGAATAAAACAGTGGCACGGGGAGCTTTTAGTCCCTCAAAGTTCAAGGCAGAGGACACTTTGCTGGCTTCCCCGCCCTGCCCCCGGGCTGGTTGAGGTGCGTGGGCTGTGTTATAATCGCTGGGGATGCTGGTTGCAGCATGATCGAATCGCTCCGCAGAACAAACTGCTGCATCCAGCAGTGGGCTGTGCTGAAGGTGGCTTTGCTTTTTTTTTTTTTTAATATATTTTGAAACGCAGCAACATCAAGGGCAGGTTTCTGGTTCTTCAGAGGCTGTTCAGGGAGCCCCTGATGTGGGATGAGCACTTCCAAAAAAAGAAAAATCACCAAAAAAAGGTGATACTAAAAAATGTTCAGCGTTGGCTTTGGAGGACTCACTCAGTAGATCTTGACTTCCCTGCCCGCAGCGCTTGGAGCTGGGGCTGGTTTCCAGCTCTGCCTGTGAAGAAACGTCCCTAACACACCTCTGTCGTTCCCAAGTGGTCGTCAAGCTCCAGGGGGCTCTGAGCACCAGCAAAGTGCCCCCAGCTGAGGTTTGTTGCTGGTTTCTCGCTCCATCCTGCCTCCTCCTGCAGCGTTTTCCCTTTCCTTGCTGTGTTTCTGCTCCCTGGAGCTGGGCTCTTCGGCACCCCGCAGCTCCCCATCACCGCTCAGCTGAGTGATCTGTGGGCTCCCAGGGATCCGTCCTCCCTGGAGGGTCACTGGCCCCAAAACGTGTGCACCAACAACCTAATGACTGAAATAACAAGTAACTAAAATAACAAATAACCAAAATAACACGTAACCAAAATATCAAATTAACCCCCTACCTGCATTTGGCAACGTACTAAAAATTGGCACCCAGCCTTGGAGGTGGCAACGTCTCAGTTCACACGTACAGGACCTCTCTGCCTGCCCCCATGGAGATGCAGTTATTTTACATAAGATTATTATTTTTTAACTCATATCAAATATTTTCATGCTTTACAATCGCCCTGTAACAGGTCTGGTGCCCGGGAGGCTTTGAAGGCTGGAAGTTGTTGTGTATTTCCCCAGCATGTCTACGAACAAACCGCACAGGAGTAACGATTACAAACATACAACTTTAAAAAAAAAAATTCCTGTTAAAGATTTATTGCAATAATACAATAAAATTTAGAAAAAAAAAAATCGTGTTTAGTTACATCGAGTTTGGAAGTCGCAGAGAGAGGCCCCGAGTTCTGCCAGCCCCGCACCTCCCGTCCCAAACCCACCGAAGGTGCCCGATTTTGGCTGGGGCTGGGCTCCCAAATCCGGCTCCTCCTTGGCAGCTCGCGTGGGCCACGGCCTGGGATGAGATCCCTGCACTCGTGCCATGCAAATTGTTTTGTAAACTCTCAGCTGGCCGTCTCCAACTATCTCTAATTACAGATATCGCCTCCCTCCCTCCCTCCCTCCCTCGCCCCCCCCAAAACAAGCTGGAAAACTAATCCTGTCGATTGCACTCAAGGTTTGGACACACACAATTAATTCTTCCTTAGCTACACATGTGCAAAACACTTTAAAAAAAAACAAACAACAAAGCCCACAATCTGTTCTGTTAAAAAACCTCTCTCGAAAGGAGCTCTCTCGATGCATCTGAACGCCCTCACAGTGCCGCTGTGCACCTCCAGAGCATGACATGGTTGTAAATAAATTATTTGGAGAACATGATGGGTAGGAAGGATATGGCTTAAAAGGTTCTGGGGGTGGTGGTTGTGTTTTCCCCTAAATAAGTCAAGGACAGCACACAAAGCTGAATCGCGGCCTGGCCTTTAGGGTTCTACGCAGCGCGAAGGTAGCGATGAAAGAGCGACTGAAATGTGTCTTAAAAAAGAAAAAGAAAAAAAAAGGAGGGAAGATATCGATATGGTGGGGTCCAGTGCAAAATAAATGAGGATCCAAAACGGGCTGTGCAATGCTGAGAGCCCCCCATGCAGTACTGCTACGTGCTGGCTGCTCAGAGCTGCAACGGGTTCATAAAGTGCTGGCAGCTGAGCAGTGACCGAAGCCTCCTCTCCCTCTCCCTGTCCCTGTCCCTGCTCAGACCACGGTAGCCAACAGCGTTTTGGCTGATTTCTCATCTCTTTCCCAACACGAACCTACCTTGGGCTCAGAACAACCAACTGGCAGCACCGAGGGGGCCCCCGCCTTGCCACACGCACGCTGTGGGTGCGGAGTTGAGGGTCTTTGGTTTAAAAAACCCAAGAAACAGCCACCACCAGCAAAAAAAAATACCAAAAATGGATCCCCGCTGCCAAAGAGAAAGGGCTGGGAGGCACAGTACTCAGCTGGTGTCCCTGGTGCAGAGCTCACCGGGGTGTTAGCACTAGTGCTGCTCTTCCACCCACTCGGTGGAGCCAGGAGGCAGCGCTGGCTGGGCTGGGGAGGACCCACAGCATCCCAAAACGTCCCAAAAAACTCCACATGCTTGACAGAGAACGGGAGGGCCAGGTAAGGCAGCCTGCAGCTGGGCTTTCCACCAGGCAGGAGGACGCTGCCTCGGATGTGCCAGCACGCCAGGCTGAAATCTTCCATCTCGGAGGGGTGGGAGGATGCTTCTACACGAGTCTGCCCCGCGGAGAAGTCAAAACGTCCCAGCTCTGTAAAATGTAAACCGTAAATGGGAAGCCTCGCTGAGCAGAGCCACCTTGAAGTCGTACGTACCGCGGGGCAGAGGGAGCGAGGAGCTCTGGTCAGCATCACGCCTCCCGTGGCTTTGCAAGCAGGCCAGCCGCGCCCGGAGCGCTTCTGCAGTGAAATGAAATCAACTTCTTGGCATCCAGGAACCAAGGGAAGAGCAAACCCCACCAGAAACGTCAAACGCGACAGGGTTCACAACGCACGTAGTGTGGAGGACGCGGGACTTCGTCAAACAAGCCTGAAATGAGGTTTTTCCTACGATTAAAAAGTGGCAACGTGGTGTAGCTGATGGGTATTATTGCAATCCTGTATCGGCGTCAATGTGGGTCTAGCTAAGAGAATGTCCAGTGTTTCTTTGGTGTATGATACTAGGAGTAAAGAGCCTGTGTGCTTCGGGCAGCACGACACGAAACTTTCCGACTACCTACCAGTGGAACCAGCATGAAACCAGCCAGTTTGCCATGGCGAAACTGGGCCAAGATCCACAGCCAAACCTAAAGTAAAAGAGCGATTTGTTGTGTGACTTCCTGCCCATGCTGATTCTTTGTATTAAAAATATGGCAACGGAGATTAGAAAACATGTTAAAAATGCATAATTTTCATGTCCTGAATGAAAAAAATTTAGAAATATGCATTTCTGCGCTACGCAAGACAGATTTAAAACACGCAAACATAAACCCTGTAAGGAGTTAAGAAAACGTGAACTGCATCTGTACCACTGTCCAGCCTGAACACCGAGCAGCCTTCCCTCTGTGCTCGTTCAGATCCACACACTCCAAAATCTGTTTCTTCTTTAGGAAGCAGAGCTGGAGCCTGCTGGGTCCTTCTTCTTCGCCACTCAACAATGCAGACAGAACCGAGACACCAAGTGCCCTGACAGAACCCGTCGGGAGGATGGAGCGAGCCAATTTACAAAACAGGGGGACCCCACGGGCATCGCGGGTAAAGAAAAAGGTTCTTCGGGTTTACAAAACGTGAAGTCCGACCTTTTCTTTGTTCCAGGCACTACTTAACTGAATACGTAAGGTTTACTACAGCATTGTTGGGGAGGGATTCCTTCCTCGCATCCTGCGATCCACGGATCCTCGCTAGCGGTGTCCAGTGTACGCTTTGAACCACGAGGTCACCGAGGCAGCAGCGGAGGAGATCATGCCTCCAGCGCTGCTGCTGGCGATGGGCTGAGACGCCTGCGTGCTCTGGCTCTGCAGCATCTCCACCTGCTGCGAGGGGATGTCGCAGAACCTGGGGCTCGGCAGGTTCTCCCAGTCTGTCCCCAGGTCCGTCTCTTCGTCGCTGACGTGCTCGTCCCCGCTCTCGTCTGTCTCGCCGGCGGCGCTGGGGTCCACGAACTCCATGGAGTCTTCGAGATCAGCGCTGATTTCGAAAGGCCCAGACCTGTGAACAGGGGCAGAATGCTGTCAGCCCTGTGGGTACCGTGCAGGAGAATTAAAACACCTCTGTCTTTACCAGCTGGCTAAGAGAAAACTCAGTGTCTACGGGGAGAACTACGCTATGACCATGATAAAAGGACAGCAGCTCGACGAGGGACTTACAGCTGGGTTCCAGTCCACGGAGCAGGGAAAACAGGAGAGCTCCTTCACCTTGGCAGTGGATGGTGAAGCACACACGCAGAAGAAAAAGCTGTGGGTAATAACTCACAGCTCCACTGGTGGGAATCTCGGCTCGATGCGGAACAGCTTTTATTTTTCACGCCAGCTCTGCCAGCCAGGGCAGGGCGTAGGTTGCAGCCCGCAGCCGGCACAGCTCGCTAACACGCTGCCCCCAGCAGCACCTCGCCCCCAGCAAGATCTTGAGATCATTTTTTTTTTTCCAGGGGTCTCCAGATCTCCAGAGGTCCTGCCCAAACTCATCTCCTCCTCACTGACTCCGAGTTCCCTGCTGCCACTGCCTGGTTGGAGAGGCAACTGCATCCTGCCCAGGCGCTCAGCATTGCGCCAGGGAACAGGGAGACCAAATCCAAAATATCTTTACCGAGCATCTCCAGACACTTTCAGAGGTCTGTGGGCAGCCAGAGGGGCTCACGGAGGCAGTGAAAAGCTGATTCCCCACGGCCAGCAGGTCCCTGTCAAACAAATTTCAGCCCAGAGCACAAAGCTCTTACAGATTCTCAGCGTAACAGGAGCAGGAATTTGATGTGGATAACGGGGTTTCTCCACTGCAGTTCTCCAGCCTTATCTAGAAGCCTGAGGCAGCAATTTAGCATGGAAAATGTTAATCCAAACAATTAAAGCTTGACAAAATTATATGTATGCGAAAATAGTAGTTTATAAAGGAGGCTATCAGGCAACTGTAGGCTTGGAAGTCTGAAGGAGAATAAAACCAGCCGATTGCTGCAAACTTTGCAGGCAGCTGGGAAATTGAAGGTAAACGCTCCTCTTTCATCACACAGGAGGGAAGGAGAGCGCTGCCCTCTGGCAGTGGGAATTGATGTTCCCACTTCCCTCTAACCTCTCCTGTTACCACGTGGACCCAACTGATGCGAAGCGAGACCCATCTCTCCGCTCTTCCCACCCTAAGGAGCCATCAGGTTTAGGTTTTTGTCCACTGTGGCACTTCTTTACAGCAGCTGCTTTCCAGGACTCTTCACTCTCTGGGTGTTTCCTGCCCTCTCCTTGTTTCCAGACAAGCAGCAGCAAGCACATCATTTTTTCCAACCTGAGCTAAGTTGGCTCCCCACAGCTTTGGGCTGACTAAGTAGGGATGGACTTGAACATAAGGTAAGTCTGTAGAGGCATGAATTCAGCTCCTCTTAGTGAGATTTTTAAATAAAACCAGTCCTGTACACCAGAACAAAGTGGAAAAGTAGATGTCGGAACACTCGTGTGTTTGAGGGGGAATAAAGCAGCAGAATAAACAAATATTTGCAGACTGTCTCGGGCACAAGTGACTGGATTACCCCAAGAGGAAATCAATGTTGACTTTCTTACACTTAAGTTGTAAAAAGAAAGGGAGAATATTGAGCCTGGCGTGTGCAGCCTACAGAAACTGATGTTCATCACATGCTAAGTTAACAGGAAAGCTGTCTTTAATCTTAACGTACACAGAAATTAGTATAATTTGAGTGTGGACTTTGGCCTAGGGTGCTCATTGACTGAAAATATTTCGGGAAAGCCTGGGATGTGTGCTGCTGTCCTCTGGAGGGAAGGAGTTCCTGCAGTTCAGCCCAGGAGAAACAAGCCCACACAATCATAACGCCACCAGCTGAGCCTGCTACATGCAGAACCACAGCATACAGATGTCTCTGAAATATAATTTCCTTCTCAGACCCCCTTTTTCTGCCTTTTCCTGCCTCGTCCTTATAACCAGCCTGACGTGCTGAGGACTCAACCATACATAGAGCAGAATAAAAGCAGAAAAAAACTATTTCCCTCATGAATAACAACACAAACACAACCCCACAAGGGATTCAGTTACAGGTGTGTTCACAAACTGCTTTTCTTACCTGCCCAAGTTCTCAGTGTCTGGGCTCACCAGGTACATAAGGTTCCTGAGCGTATGCAGTGGGTGCAACAGATCTAAATTTACATGCTACCATGGAGAAGGTAAGAAAAAAAAAGACACGATCAGTTACTGGAGGAAACCTGCAGGCACAGTTGCTGTTTAACATGCTGCTTGAAGAATCCATACGTTCATTCCCCCTACCTGAGAGAAGCAAAGGTGAAGGATGTTGGCATTCAGCTTCTTCACTGCTCGCGTGAACCTGTGTTTGCTGAGATTCTCGCCGCAGAACTCGCTGTTGGAAGACCACAAACACACGTATGCACAAAGCAAAAGGCTGTGACAATACACGCACTGGAGCATCACAATTCTGTACCCTGGCTTCCTAACAAACCCTGGAGTAAATATCTTCGCTGTAAGCACTTGTTGAAGCTGTACAACCAGCTACAGAGTGCTCAGGAGATCATTTTTTCACCTTGTGAGACCTTTAGAATTTTATCAACAAGCACAGCTTGCCCGAGTCTCACTGGTTCCAAGAGGACAGGTGGTGTGAACCATACACAAACTCAAAGATCCACTGTGGCCAAGCCATTTTGGTTCTCCTTTTAAATCTTGCCTCATTTCCTGTTCCCAACCTTTTCTTCCTGCAATGACTGAGCAACCAAATAATAGCATAAAAAGCTGCAGAGGTCCCACACAATGTGTGCCCTCACTTTGGCCATTGATATTTTAAACACTTAAAAGAATCTCAGCAGCATAGCTGAGACCCCTGGAAGCTGAACCAAACCCACAGCTTTCCCAGAATTACTTCTGTACATCACAACTGGGGTTTATACAAGCGCATGCTCCCAAACGTCTGGCAGCCAGCTACATTCCCCATCAGTGTTTTAGCCCAGAGAAAATTACACTGCTGTCATGCCGTATTATAAGGCCTCATTCTACATCTCTTAATGGAGTGGAGCTATTCAGGATGACTAAGAGCTGCTGAGTTTGTAAAGCACAGTAGGGTCTCATAAAACGTAAAGTGCTATTCATGCATTGTCATATTTCACTCCAGTGTGAGGACGCTGAATAAATTGCTTAGCAAGTTGTCATTCTGAACTATGATGGCTGGGCTGTGCTCTCAGGACACAGAAAGAGAGGATGGGAGGGAGGATTAACTGTGGTCTAGATTCTAGACCTCCCTGTGAAATTAAATTGCACCAAAAAAAAGGGGGGGAGCCATCGACTATTGTCATAAAAGCTGTTCCAAATAATGACTTTGTTCAGAAAACCAAACTGAGCTAAGATCATTCAGAAGTGGTCACTGATCCACCTTCTCTGAGGCTTGGGTCTACTTGCCTGTTGCAGAGCTTCTTGGGAAGATTTACATCAAGTATGAGAGACAAAGTGTTAACAAGCTGGGTTGCATAGCACAATGCAGCACTGATGGTGTAAGCAGGGTTGTTATGTTCCATATCTGAAAGAAATAAAAACATCGTGAAAGTCGCATTATAAATGAAGCCTCAGTGGGTGTGTTAATGTGTTACTGAAGTCTACTCTGGAAAATGTCATTTGTCAGTGCCGAGAACTGCTTGAATCCAGCAATCATTTACAGTGAAATCTGTCAGAAGCCGGTAGAAAATAGTAATTCTTGGAATTCCTGTTAAATCGACAGCATGTGAACCATGTCAAAACTGTGAATAATTAACTTTATCTCTCTTTTGCTCTGCACTGGGTCCCAACGAGCATTTCCTGCAGAAGAGGCTTTCAGTGGACTAATCTCTGTAGTGGTGTTCCTTTAATTCTGACCTGGCTCCTTACCTGGTCCTTGTGTAGTCTTCTTCTCTTCCACCCAGTTGTAATAAGCTGAGTAGTCTCCGTTATTCGGAAGGGTTATCCAAGGCCCTGTGATACTGATGCTGGTGTCCCCGTTGTGGTCATCACACACCCATCTCCCAGAGAGATACGTGGTTCTCCTGGCTTCTGCAAGCTTGCTCACAGTGCTAGAGGTCATGGCATTGTCGCTCTCAGAAGACACATCTGCAGGATCTCTGTGGCAGCCAGAGAAGAACAGAGAGTTTTTAAAAGAAGTTCAAAAATATAATCACCAACGTACTTGGCAGGCACTTAATCAGATTGCACAGAGCAAAATGCTTGTAGAAACACTCCTGCTAAACTCCTCGTTCCCCAAACTACTTTGTTCTGGGATTTTTAATGATGTTTTTTAAGGTTAACAGTGGACACATACCTCAGATCTCTCAGTGGGGAGATGCTAGCACCTCCACATTCTGCTTTGGACTTCTACCTTTAGGTCAGATGCTTCGCCTTTGGAAACCACCTCCTTCTCCCCACAGATGCCAAGGGAGCCAGAGTGTCTAGCTTAGACTTACATGACTCACCTCTGAGTGTCTAAAGCTTGGAAAAACGAGTCCAAAAGGATAAGCCTCCCCTACCTCATGCTTGTCTTTACTTCTTCGATGGGAAATATGACTGATGTTAGCTCCAGGATATGCGTCCGCCGAAGGTTTGCCAGATGCTCGTGCTGGGTTTTCAAGTCGTAGGTTTTTTTCTCGACCAGGTCTCCCAGCCTGCGGTTGTGCCTCTGGATCTTCTCCTTCTTCTCCTGATGCCGCTGAGCCCTGCGATAATGCTTCTGGTTCTCCTCCTTGATTCTCAGAAGCCCCTCTGCATCTGTGAAGGCAGCAGCAGATGTTAGCCTTGGAAAATGAGCTGTGAGGTACTTGTAGCGAGCCTGAGAAAGGCTTGATTAATATTTATAGAAAACAAGATCTACAGCAGCTTAAAACAGAAAACCCTGCCTCACCATTGACGCTTTCCAGCTGCTAAGTGGTACAATTTCTTAATCTTTTCTGAACATCGCAAAAGGGACTGAAATCGGAATTAATCTTTCCCTATCTTTCACCCAGCTATTTTTGGATCTGGAGCAGAAAAGCCAAGATTTCACAGTTTAATTAAACTTCTGGGGTAATCACCATGACAGAAATAGCTTGACTGTACATGCTCGCACGACGCTGGCCAAAAAGGCACGCATTGCTTGCAGCCAAAATCTAGTGCAGATAGCATCTCCATTCACAATTTCTGGCACCACTGCTTCCATTAGCTTGTGTTATTCGGGCTTTTGCTAACGTACGTCCTCTTGAAGCACTTGGATCCCAGTGGCACAGGCTTCTCCTTACCACGAGGGAAAGCTCCCTTTCCAGTCACAAAATGGCCCATGTGGTTACGCTTCGGAAAAGCTGCATCTGCCTGAATTTCCTCCGTGCATCAGGCACGCTAAGAGTCGGAAGAAAAATCCTTCAAGAGCATCTGCTGATTCTCCTATAAAATAATTCACTGCAGGAACGCTCCTGCAAACATATGGTGCTGCAGAGGGCGAGTTAACTGCCTCGGTCTTTCAAAAGCACGGGAAAACGTCTCCGAATGCACATTTAAAAATTGTAATGTACCCTAGTTTGAATAAGAGCCCCCATATACTCGTCGCTCCATTTCAGTTTTTATGGCTGAGGAGGAACAGCATTAGTCATGCTCTCCTAGAGCACAGCAGCCTACTCGCTTTCCTGTAATCAAGAAATGGGCTAACTGCCCCTTGCACAGAAGGCAGGCAGTAAGCCTGACATCATTTGTCTGATGGATTTGGATTGCGAGGCGCAGATGAGACCAGAGCTACAATAGCAATGTTCCGTGGCATCTGCTACTCCACGAAGCCACGTTACAGACTATTAAAACATCAGCTTTCCCAGAGGGGAAGCACAAAAATTGAAGTTACATAAAAAAAAATGGGATCCACGACTGGTTCCCATCCCCTGGTACGTGCCCAGCCGTGCTCGGTCAGCACAGGACATCCCTGCTCCTCCTGGTTGTCACCCGTGCAGTTGGAACTGCAAGCTCAGGACTGCTGAAATAGCTATTATATATTGAAATTATATATTAAAACAGCCATTGTATTATTATAATAGCTTATTATCATTAATAAGTCATTAGAAATAACTTAGCAGAAGTTATTTCTACTCATTTATCTGAGCAGCGTTTGGTAGGAAGGATGATCTCATCCGTGGGAGATGGAAAGACCCAAATCAAAGCTGGTGAGGCTGGCTTCCCCAGGCAGGTAGGAACTAATAATCCTCAGGTCCATAAAATAAGGAACCCCCTGTAGGAGGAACTGCAGGAGAATTTTTCTCTCAACAGCACCAAGAATTTCTACGTGCCAGCCTGCACTTCAGTTTCTTTTAAGCACTCCTGTAGTATCAACAGCAAATCAATGCCTGCATTCGTATTCCCAAACCCTCCCTTTGCCCAGAGAATACGAAACAAAGAAGGAATAAAACATTAATTTGTTCCATTTTCATTCATGTTCTACTTGCAAGGCTACTTTTTGCGCCGAGCGAGCTCCCTTATCTGCAGGGCCAACAGCAATTATCTGAGAACACTGCGAACACGTTTCCTCTTCAGCAGCCCTGCTGCAGAAACAACTGTCCTTTTTTTCAGCGCAGCAATTCTGCTTTATGACCCAGTTTACGAGGCAATTAAAATTTGTCCCCAGAAGTATTTCAGGACACCGTCAAGCCCCACACATTCCCATTGCCTGCCCAGCAGCGAGCCACGCCAGGCATTCACAAGATCACCTCCTCGAATTGCTCTCTGCAGGCAGAAGGCAAAACACACACATTTTAAAACCTTATTTTAAGAAACACCAATTCTTGAAGTACCCAGGAGAGCCAGCTGAAAGAGCAGGAGCCCAGCGATCTAGAAATGTTTCCTATTTCAGTAAACCCACCTACGCCACATCCAAGAGAAGAGAGAGAAGCCATTTACGTTTTGTAACGTGGTCTCCTCCCTAAGAGTGAGCCAGGCTGAGCTCCTGATGTACTGGCTACGTAGTAAAGCTGCAGATTAGAACTATTTAAGTATTAATTCATTTCACAGAATAACAGGAAAGTGGAGGAGCTCCACGCCCCAGCTGGTTCTAACGTTTTGCCACCTTCAGAGCTGCACTTTGAGAAAAGGTGGTTGAATTCCTCATGCAAAGTCACATTGACTTCCTCTTCTCCTTTCTCTACAGGCTAAAGAGAACAATTAGTTATTATTCCCTTCATAATAATCTTCTATCTACTGAAAAAATGCTCTTCTTCTTCATCTTTTTTTTTTTTAAACTAAGCCCAACTGCAATTTTCTTGGCCACTCCTTGTGTTTTATTCCTAATGTTCCCTTCTGGACTTTCTCCAGTTGATTTGTATCTTACTTAAATTGCTCAAAATGGGCTCCAGACTCCCACTGAGGCAACGCCACTGCTGAGCACAGCAGGATAATCGCTTCCTTCTTAAATACAACGCCCGTGTTAGTATAACCCTGACTGAGGTCTGAACCTTTCTGGAGCAGCACTAGCTTGTTATTTGGTATTTAATTTGCAATTCCCCAGGTCCCATCCTGTCAAATCTTGCCAGCATTCCCCACCAGAGGTTTACGTGGTTCTCTTTCCTAAACAACGTGCACTGAACTTTGTTCGTTTCAGACGATGCAGACAATTTACCTGCACAGTTTTGAATTTGATCCTGTTCTCCACTGAGCTCGTATCGTCATCCACCTTCGGTTCCTCCACTCCACTTTCTGTTCTACCATGCGAGCTATTATGGAAAATAGCAAACAGAACTGGGCTCCACCTGCCTCACCTCCTCTGTTGGGCAAGTATCACTGCTCTCTGAATGTAGCCCTGCTAGCAGTCTGTGGCATCCTTGCAGTGATTACACCCAAAACTGATTTATTTGCTTGCTCGTGAGACATCTTGGGGTAGATAGAGCCCAAAGGCAAGGTATCTTGCACCTTCTGCTTCTCCCTCCACTAGATCACTTGACCCACAGAGAAGGGTTGATCTGACGTGACCTACTCTTAACAAAAAGTGATGATGACTGTTTTTAATTATCTTCTAGGTACCTCAGGTACCTACAAGGTGGTCAGAAGCTGTGTCATCGGTGTAAGACTCCTGCAAACAGCTGCTGCTTCCACTCTGTTCCCTGGGACATCCTCTCTCCCTCATGTGTTCTCAGGTGCTCCGCTGCTGGCTCCTTAAGCTCCCTGGGGTGAATCTGATAAGGCCCTACAGACACAATCAAAATAATATTAAACTGGCTGCTTTCTTTCCTTGGCCTGAAGTCCTCTCTCAATCTCAAATTTAATCTGGCTAAACACCTGATTGCATTTTCTTTGTTAGAGGATGAAGCAAAGAAGGCACTGAATATTTTAGACTTCTCTGCAGTTACTCACCCCTCTTTCCTCTTAACTAGCCTGCTTGCCTTCTCCTTCATCTTTTTTTATTATACATTTCATACTGTGCTAGCCATCCTCCCTACTAAATGAAAATCATTTTGCGCCTCAGCGTTTTTGATGTTATCACTGCAAGCCTGTGCTACTCCTTTATAACTATTCTCAGTTACACGCCTGTGCTTCCACTTTTTGTATGGCTCCTCTTGAGTCTCAAGTCATTAAAATGCTTCAAATTCAGTCAACACAATCCTGCACATGCTTCCTATCTTTCCTTTACACGTAGGTTGTAAGGAGTGCTGCTTATTCTTTTCTGAAAAATGACTCTACACATCTCCTGCGTGTAACATATTTAATGAGTTTCAAAACCGAAGCTGCTGAACGTTAGCAACTCAGCAGCCTATGCCATATTTTGGTGATGGTCTTGCTCCAACAGGATTTTTAGGATTTCTAGACAGGTGTGGGTTAAAATTCAGCACTTAGATGAAATCCGTAGCAGCTGCAGAGCTGTTTGCTCCTTTTTATCAAGGGGAAGCGATCAGAGACGCTACACTGAATAAAGCCATCTCCAGGGACAAAGCCCAATTCATAGGCTGCTAAGCATTTACTTTTTAAGCTGTTGCAAAATTATCTCCATCCGGCTGAATAATGTCTACTGTTTTCTAATTAAAACGCAAGCGTAAAAGGGGTAAAGTCCACTCAGTGATTTGCCTTGGAAATTCGCTATTTTCAAAAACTAACACATCTCCTGCGATTGACTTTTCCCTCTTTAAGGCACAGTTTGACACGTTACAAAGGCACAGGCATTACTCACGTCTTGTCATTTCATCATTTTCTTTGCAAATGGTCTGTTTCAGCTGCTCGATCCTCATCTTGCAAGACATTATTTTCCATCTCTGCAAAAGAACATTCGGCAAGCGTAGGGCACAAACCATTTCCAACACACTGACTAATGATTAACAACAAAGCCAGCAGCTTTCGTGCAAAAGGAGCAGGATGTTCTGAACTGAATCAGACCAATAAATAAATATTTCATATACCGGTTTGTGCACAGAAGAATGCCACAAAGAAACAGAATATTTCGTATAAAGTCAATTGGTACAATAAGTTATTGAACAAATACCTAGTAGGAAATCAAAAATATTGAGGGTTTGGAGTGCTCAGCTTGCAGAGCCCATTTTGCCTTTGCTTACAACAGGTTTTTTAGGAAAGCAATGCAATGCCCTCAAGGTAAAATATAACTTTAAACAATACAATCTGGCTATTCAGAGAGTTCAAAAACGATGGGATGCTTTGAATAACTCACCAGCTGATCAGTTATCTCTTTGCCTTCCATGGCCTTCAAAACACTAGAGGAAAAACATGAATGAAAGTTATTTGACTTATCTCGACTACATCTGTCTCCAGCAACAGCGTGTCAGAGATTTTTTTTTAAGAATCAGAATTTTTATTCATTTAATGACTACGACTTACTGTTTTTGGAATTCTCTCTGTTTGGTTTTAAGATGCATCAGCCTTTCTTTCTTGTCTGAGAACCTGGAAGAGATTAAACGCTTTTATTGCTATTTTGCACACAGGTATTCTAAGTTGTCTGAAACAATAAAAAGGCTGAAGCCTGTGGGAGTCTCCAAACCTCAACTATCTGTCTTAATCTTTGTGAGCAATGGCTCAATATATGAAATTCTTGCCGAATTCTAGAGCACCTGTCTCCCAGGAACAGCAACAGACCCTCTAAGCTGAGGAAACATCCACACATCGTATTATCAAATTTGTAAGCATTACCCTTAATTACCTTCTATTTCTCTAGGATTTGCTGCTTAGAAACATCAATATTTTGTGTACAAAGAAACACATACACTGCTTGAAAAGCTTTTAATCACCGGAGAAATTAACAGTATCATAGGGAGCCTGTGATGGCATTAGGTGGTATTAGTGATACTACCCACTCTGCTACCAAGAAGTGCAGGTTTTTACATGCTGAGCTTTGCATTTTTCTCACTTCTCACCTGGAAGAGTCTCAGATTTTACTCAGCAATGGTTCCAGACAGGACAGTACTCTCTCAAGGCTTTTACATGACATTCAAATCCTTCTGATATTATTATTAGCAGCCATAAGCTGCATTTTCTTCTACTTGTTTCTACCAGGCACGTGTAGGTGTCACAAGTGCCCAACCCAAATGCCTGCTTGAGGTCTGCCCCAGTGGATGTGTGAGGTGTGGGAACTGCCAAAAAAAGTGATCAGAAGGGAATTTTTTCGGGTTCATCATCCTGCATTTCCATCCTCTGAGTACAAATAGGCACGTTCTGCTCACCTGCATGCTCCTCACCACGCTGAGAAATACTTTTAAAGCAAACAGTGTCCGAACAAAGTATATTGAGAGATTACAGTGAAGTACAAAGTGACAAAGATAAAGCAAGAGAGACAGCCAAGGGATGTAGACAACCTAAAAACAGCAAGTGTGTGCTGTGTTCTGCCAGTGCATGGCCTCCCAATTTTCCTTCGTGCTTGCCATGCCACAGCACCATCCTGATCCACACCTCAAACGTGTGTCTTGGGGTTAAATCCATGCAAGGAGAAATAATTCAGTATATTTTGCTCCAGAACTTGTAGAATTCACTATTTCATCCTAACAGTTTCATGCAGAACCCACCAAGTTCTTCATTTCAGGGCTATCTAAGCTTTATTTAGAGAGGATCACAGAGTTAGTAAGCCTTGACAGGATGGCAGCTGGGGCCTCTCTCTGCTCAGCCCTCTGGATTTGATGTCCCATAAAACCAAAACGCTTAATTTCTTCCCTTGTAGTGCTGGAACCTGAAAGCTCGGAGACTGGCTTCGGTTTTACCAAGTGTGTAATCGCCCTTCCAGATGACAGCAGCGTGAAAACAACCACAAAACTTCTGCCTGCTGCCTTCGCAGACGACCAAAACTCTCTCTTTTCCTTCCAAAGCAGCTCAATCCCCAACGCAGGTGCTGCTCTAAAAGCCAGAGGCCACGCGTGCGCCTGAGGAATGCGGTGCAACCGGAGCCTGGCTGCTCGGTGTCTGTCTGTCCCACGTGTCTTCACCCACCAGTCATCGTGGAAATTGCACAAGCGTGCTGTTTACGACGCCCTACCACGCACCTCCTGCACCTCTGACCTCGGGCACATCCCAAAATAACTCGGCCAGGCTGGGCAGCCACACGGGGAGCGCCGCGGAAATCTGGGGATTCTTCATTTCCAAGCTGGGTTAATTAACGGGCACGGAGGCTGATTTCCCAAATCGTGTCCGGCACACTAGTGGGAAGTCGATCTGTCAAGGGCCTGGGACTAAATTAAGTTCTCTCTGGTGAGGGAAGGCAGGAATGTTTGGGAGAGCCTGCAAGAATTACAGCTCGCCACGCGCTTCAGCAACTGTGTCAGCCAGCTCCTACCATCTTCTTCAGCAGCTCTCCCCGAAGCAGACGTTTCCATCTCCTTATCCAGCCCCTTTTTTAATTTCATTGCATCATGTAACTCATTTTATTCTGTATATCCACAGCCCTTCAACCTGGTGAAGAAACAAAGCTCTGAATGGACTCTTAGAGCAACTCCCGTGAAATGTAAACTGAGAGAAGGGGAGGACTCTGCATCTAAAATTATCCATCAGATGCTTCTTTTTCCTCCAGTCTGGATGAACCTGAGATTTCCTATGGTTCCCTGGCTTATTTCCATGTGTACATAATCAGAAAGGAAAAAAAAAGAGAAAAAAGGACTCCCTAATCTATAGGAATTGATTAACACTGCAGGAGCTGAGGATAGCAACAGGAACATCCACTGCTGGGCCCGTTCACCACGAGAAAACTCCAGTGTCTCAAAAAGCCACTGAGTATGAACTGAGAATTTCTCTCTGTGACAGGCTGGGGTAAACTCCTGGGAGGAAGAAGAGTGTCCTGAAATGAACAACAAGATGCTCTGAACACACAACACGTTACTAATGAAAAGAAGAATGTCGGTGATCATTTTACTGCAGGATTTCCGGACTACTCATCTTTAATTGTAGCTGTGTTTCACTAATTAATCCTGACAGCTCCTCAGTTGGCCCCCCTCACAGGTACAGGCTATGATTTTTGTTAGATGTGAACAATCTTCCTGTAGCTTTTACAGCAACTAGAACATAAAATAGTCCTGTGAAAATCTGAAATAATTCTTGATGTTGAAATGTTAAAGTATTTATTGTTTTATGAGGAAATAAAAACAAGAAAAGAGTAGACCACCACTGGATACAACTGGTAACCCCCTTTGACTTCTTGCAACTGAGAGGTACCAACGTTTTCCTCCAGCCTGTAACACTTCCAAAAGACAACTGGGAGCCCTGTGCATCCCAGGGCTGGATTTCTCACACCGCTCCCTCAGCAAAGCCCTTGTCGTGACCCTGCCGGGCTCCTCCAGGCCCGATCTAAAATTAACCCAGGTGCTACTAGAAGGCATAAAGTAACCAACTAAATACCGCCGACAGTAAACACAGCCTGAGCTCCAGCCAGCTCTCTGCACCTGTCCCTGCACGACCACGCCATGATTTTAAAGGTTGCTCCCTCCCTCGCCGCGCTCACGTCGCAAGAAATTCACGGAAACCCCTCGCTGCTGACAGAGAGGAAACAATAAAAACTGACCTGAGATGCCGGGCTGTTTCTCTCTCACTTTCCTATTAGTCACTCGAAGGATTAATTACACAACGCAGATAAAACACTCCAAGCACACTTTCAGGCTGTCAGTAATTCTGTTATCTTTGAAAGAAGCAGAAACCTGAGTTTTATGAAGCTTTGTCCCTACACTGAACTTTTCCTGCTGCCATCGATCACGCTGACGCTGTTCTCGTTTTGTTAGTCCATGACTCCAGGAACACGGAGCTGCTGTAGGAGAGTTTTGAGCAGCAGGAGATGCAAAGCTCAGGGAAAAGCAGCGTCCAGGGGGGCTGCCTGGGCAGAGGCTGGAGAACAGAAGAGAGGATTACACAGACAGCGAGCCCAAGGTCCCAACCAAGGGGAAAAAAGGGAGGAGAAAAACAAAAAGGGACTTTTCCTACAGTCAAGAAATGCGGCTTAATCATCACAATGTTTTCTATCCAAAGGTGAATGGGACAGTTAACGCATCTCAGGAGGATGCAGTGACAGCAGTCGCTGATATGAGGAAGAGAAGAGATTTTTTTAAACAAGCTGTTGCCTCTGGTGCTTGAAGACTTTTAAGACTGCTTCTTCATGGTTGCGTTTTTCCAATGCGTAGAGAAACTTCTTGAGCCTTGGTTATACAGGATGAGAGTGGCTCCACTATAAGGGATGCTGCAGTTGGATTTCTGTAACGAAGCCTGATGGTTAGCCAAAATCTTCAGGCTGCAGAAAGGGCAGGAGAAAATACTTGGCTTACGTTCCAAATTCCCAAACCAATTTTTTTTTTTCATGGAAACGGCAGATAACCCTGAGCAGTCTCGCACAAAGACGGGTTTTTCATCTATTTTAGACGGGCTAAAATCCAATTTGTGGTTCCACACCACAGCCTCTGAGGCAAAAGAAGAAAACCCATCACAGTGGCAGACTCAGGCCTCATTTTTGCCGGCTGATTCATGCTGGCTGCCACCTCGTGCCCACTCCCATCAACTTTAATGAAACTTGGCAGGGGTGAAGGGTCCGCTCACCCAGATAGAGATCTGGGCGCAAGCTGGCTTTCTGTATCTGGGTTATGCTTGAGAAGGTCAATTTGCTTAAATGTAAGACAAGCACATCATTGTCCAGTCATGCATCCTGTTGTGCAAACACCCACAGAAAGAGTTTATGGCAGGAAAACACCATCCGGCCATCAAAAGCTGCCTGGAGCTGTTGCAGAGAACCAGGGTAGGAAGAAAGACACCGCTGTTTCCCTGCCTATTCTTATATTTGGCAAATGGATGCAAACAGTGTTAGGTGTGAGGACCCTTCCACACAACACACCGCTCGCTGCCTTCCCAAAATAGTTGGAGAAATCACTCTCAGCAGCTGTTAACGAAGCTACAAATCGAGGACCACAAACACAGCCAAAAATTAGGGCTATTCTTGAGACAGCGCTAGGCAGGCTTTTGAAGAATCCAGGATGGACATGCTGGAAATGACGGCTTGTTTCACAGTCAAAAATGAGCTACAGAGGGGAAACGAGCATCTGAAGCATGTAACAGGGCTACCTGCTTCTTGATCAACTTCAGCAGCCCTCCTGCCGAGCCAGCTCCTTGCACAAAGGGGCAGGAAGGGGCGTGATCAACTCAAGTGCAATATTTCTGGGGGCCCATGATCAGGGCCCGCGATCAGGACTAGTTATATGAACAGGAATGAAAAGAAGAGGTGCTGTTTGCTTGCGTACTTCCCTGATTTCGGTAAACAATTTTGGAAAATTACTGTTTTATCTACTGTTTTGGTATACTTCTGAGAACAGAGACGTATTTCAAGTGTCCCACTGTTTTTGCCCTTAGTTGTCTGGAGTTATCTCCGGTTCGCTGGTTGCACCCATATGGCCGTGTCACCACCCAAACCCTTCACAATTATAATTATTTGACACATTTTTACTCCTCACCAGACGAGTACCACTCACAAAGCCAGCACAGCCCCCTGGGCTGCCCCCAGCCCCCTCCCCTCGCTCTCTCTCACCACCTCCGGGCTCAGGGGGCCGAGGACCCCCCCAAACAAACCCCAGCAGCTCCCCAGGACCCCATTACCGGGGGGGGGCCACCCCCGGGACCCCCCAGCAAACCCAAGGGGCCTCCCCCACCCCATGGGGGCGTGTGAGGAGCATCCCCACGGCCTCCCCCGCGGGACCCAGCGGCGGGGCAGGCCCGAGGCCCCCTCCCCGTCCCCCCCCCGGTACCTCTCCGAGTCGCGGCCGTCGAAGAAGACGAAATCGCCGCCCCGGACGCACTTAGCGCAGGTGAGGCGGCGGCGGGTGGTGTTGCAGAGCGGGCAGCGCTCCACCGCCACGTACAAGCCCTCGGCGTCCTCCTCGGGACCCCTCAAGGCCGCCGGCCCTGCCCCGGGGCCGGGTCCCGGTCCCGGTCCCGCCCCGGTTCCCCCCTGCCCGCCGGGCTGCGGCCGGCAGCCGCTGGGAGCCGCCATCTTGGGCGCCCCGGTCACGTGGGGCCGTGTTGTGGCGCCGGGCATTGTGGGAACAGGGCGCTGAGGGCCCGGCCCCTCAGGGGGGGTGTGTGTGTATGAGGGGAGTCCCCTCAGCGGTGTGAAACGATAAATAAATAAAATTATGTATATAAAGGCTGTTTTGTGGGTGTTTTTCTCGGCCCAGGTTATACAGGCAGTGCTGGTGCAGAGGGTTAGGGAAGAAAATGGGGCAAGCGGAGGGAAAAAGGGGGAGTAAAGGGTGTAGGGCAGCATCCAGCACAGATCCCTCATGGCAGATGTACCTCACAGCCCTGTACCCCAAGAGAAGCTATGGCTACCCAAAATTAAATAATTTAGGTAATATTTATTGTTTGGGTAATTATTTGAGTAGTACTTATAGTATCAGGAATCAGCCTTTATGTAAAAGGGGTCAAAACGATTAATACACATCCTTAAAAACAACAGGCTAGCAGATTTCCTTGCCCCGGTCCCCGTATGGAGCCACAAGTCAAGATTTGTCAAGATTGAGATGGGTGTTGTCAGCCCGTGTCCAGAATCAGAGAGGCAGTGCTCTGCGGGAGGCTAGGGAGAAAAGTGGGAATTCAAAGTAAAGAAACCCCAAATGAGGACTCAAAGCACTACTCTCACAACCTGGGACATGAGTTCTTTGTAAAAAGTAAAAAAAGCCAGCCTTTTTTCCCCTTCTTTTTGTATTTAAGTACTACAAAATACTAGCATGAGCAGCACTCCACGGAAAGAACCCAGATACTTGTTTTTAAGACAAGTTACCATAGCAAACAAAGTTATCAGTAGCTCTGAAAAAGCACAGAGACCATTTCTTATCTTTAAAGCTTTATCCACACTTTTAAAGAGCATTGACTTCTCTGGTGAAATTATTCAGCTAGCTCTTAATGAAAAAGCAGATTTGTTCCTTGAAGGAGGCTCATCTTAGATAAGCTTTCTCCCAACACCCCAATAAGAACAGGTTGCTGCTTTTCACTTGCAAGGATTCTGGTAACTCAAGCTTATCAGCTTTTACAGCTACAGTGCAAATAAAAGTTCAGCCCATAGCTGTGGAAAGTCTGCAGGGTTAGAAAACAAACAGAAAAGTAAGCCTCTGTTTAGAATAGATTTGAGTTTGGAAATACACAGTTTGATTGTGACAAAGAAGCTGATAACATAGTTAAGACCGGTTTATCACCAGGAAGTGCACGAAGTTTTTCAAGCTTTCTTTCCAGGGGAGCAAAGGGACAGTTATGAAAACACATGTGAGACATCACAGACAAGTTGGGGTCACATCCGCACCAAATCAGAGGTGAACTGGTGACAGCAAAACTAAGCCCATGACGCCCTGTCCTGTGTTAAGCTGTTGCCTGTATTGTGGGTATTTATCGGAAGGGCAGGCAGCCTTTAGCATGGGTTATGCGTAAGTCATCAAATAGCAACCTCTAGTGGCTCCGGGAGCTTCCTGACAGATCTATCCCACCTTTGGTAGAAAACAAGGGGAGGAAACAACACGAACACCAGCAGCCCTGTTCTGGAATAAAAAAAAAAAAAAAAAAAAAAAAAAAAAACTTTGCTTTTTTGGAATCATAGGAGGTACCAGAACAGTCAAGGGATCATCTTTACCCTCTTCCTTGTCACATTACCCACCTGAGCATGACAGCTTCAGCAAAGGAAGCCTCGAGTTCCCTTGTAGATGAGAGACAAAATTAAATTATCAAATGCTTTCATGTAGTGACATTGCCTGAGCTCAGATTAAATAACCTAGATAATTAAGCCTTGAACATCCAAGACTTTATATTTTCTTCAAGTCCACTTTAAAGGTAGTTCCTAATTAACAGGTTTGCTTTTCAGGCCAAGCAAGCCTCCCATCATCTGAGAGGATTTCAGTAATGCAAGTGGGTACCACTTTGTTAACCCATGTGAGACAAATTACAGAATTTGCTTCATTCTCCCCCACCCCAGTTCTCCTTTCCAGGCACATTCCAACACTGCCAGGGTCCTTGAATATCTTCTCTGTAAAGAGTATCAGCACCATTACATAATAGTTTATCCAACCTGTGGGATTAGAGGGAGTCAGTAGATGTCCTCTACATTCATTGTCTGTCTTCAAAACATTGGAATCAAGTCATACTGGATTTTGTAAGCTGTGTTGTAGACAAAAATATATTTTGAGTTTGAACATGAAAGTACTTCATTACAGGAGCTAACCTTCAGTACTTAAAGCTGAGAATTTTGATGAAGCTAGTTTGAAGTACATTGTTTATTCATCTGTTTAACAGGGCTGAGGCACAAGGCCTCTGTTACAAAAATAAGTGCAACCTTAATATGCTTTATATTAAAAGTACATTTGTTTGGCAAATTTCTCAGCTTGACAGAAGTTGTCAGAACTCAAGTGGATTACAGACAGCAAATCTTCATGAAAAAACTTTTCACAAACTATAGCAAAGCATCAGCACTTACAGCGTTCATGTGTCATTTGCTTAATAATCCACAACTGTACAAGTGGGTCCAGGAATACCCTTGGCTTCTGTTCCATGCCTTGTATTACAAACTGGTAAATTATTGCTAGTTTCTTTACGGGCCATGCTACGATGCTTTCTTGAAACCTTTTAGAATGGGATAGATGTTCTCAAATGCCTCATAGATTTCAGAACGCTCTTTTGCCCCTGTAAAGACATTCAAAAAATAAAACCAACACATTAAGAATTAGAGCATTGAGAATAACTGAATGCACCTCAAATCTAATGATGAGATTAGAATCCATGAAGAAATGCAGGAGTTTAAAAGCAAATTTAAGAATTCTTGTCAAATGTTAGTTTAAGGCAGAATTTCTGTCATGTTACTTCCGTACCTCAAAGAACAATTTATAGCTTGCTTTGCTTTAAGACTAGTTTAGTGTTGTAGCACCAAAACAGCAGTTAGTGCCTCCTGACAGACGCCAAACACTGTCTGTCAAATAAAGCCAGTCAGAGGAATCAGACTTTTATCTGCTTAACCGTAACAGCTCTTTCTCTTGATAAGTAGAAAGATGGAAACATGAAATGAAGGGCATTTATCCCATTCATTCAGTTTGATAATTCCTCTCTCCCAGTTCCAAGAAGCTTTAAGCTTTGTTAGGTCACCTGTGATTTCTAAGCCATCCTTATCCACATTACTGCAAGCAAATCTTTAATACCAGTATTGCATGCCAACTGTACTGCAGCAGGGAGGAACAGTCCTTGCCAGTGATACTTGTCTACCACACGAGTGTAATAGGCATTAACGACAGGCAAACTGCATTTAGATGGACTGACAATTGGACTAAGTTGCACTCAGGACAGATGTGTAAACTCTTCCCCTTCCATGAACATAGGATATGGTTAGACATGGCTAAATCATCTGAGTTACCACAAGAACATTTTGGGATTAGGGAAGAAATTCAGCTTCACAGATTTAGTTTTGTCATTACAATTAGGGCCCAGTGTTCACAGGCAAGGACTAGCTTTAGTCCTTCTGGGCATACTTTGGACTCTAGGGTGTTGGTATATCCCCAAACATGTTCTGTTTGGAGGTAGCCAGTATGATTTCAGTGGGCCCAGAAGGAAGGTGGTGGGGCATTAGAGGGGGAAGCATTTAAACTTCATCCTGACTGCTCTACAGTTCAATTAGCTCACGATCTATGATTTTGAGAAACTCGAAGGCTTCTTTTGCTGTTCACATACCTCAAAGCTCTGTCATGAATATACATGTCACGTTAGGTTCCTCTGGGAACCACAAGTACCCATTTACCTTTCTGTACAGCTGTGTAAAGGCATTTTCATAAGCTTTACAACAGAATGTGCTGGAAACATGCACTCACTTCAGCTTTTTTTTTTTGCCATGGGATCCAAGGTACAGATATTTGCTGAGCACACTTACTCATAAGGCTTTTTCTCATGAGTTTGCCAAACTGTCTGGAACAGACTCTTACGTCTCCACCCTTTCCTCTAATAATCCTTAGTACATGTTGTCAGTGAAGTGTTTTAAGAAGTTTGCTTCCTGTCCAATTTTAAATTGCTTATTGTGATATTCATATTGAAGCAATTGTGAGTGGTTACTGGCATGTCAGCCTCCTGTTAGGATTCAGTACGCTGGCACAAAGCATTACGCTTTGAATAAAATAAAGATACTCAAGTTTAATGACATGGAAAGCTGAGACACTATATGAAGCAATATAAGGTTCTAGTGCAACAATACCGGTGTTATTATCCACAGAAAACACAGATAAGCAGCAGTAGGCATGACAAAGATTTTTAAGTGGCTTTACTGCAGCAAGATATCAGTTTAGTAATGCTCAATTTAAACACTTCCTTGGAAGATGTGGCAGCACTTGGTTACAGATAATAGAGCAAGAGACCACTTACCAGTCAGTACAACTTTTCCAGACACAAAGATAAGCAACACTATCCTTGGTTTGACCATCCTATAAATAAGGCCAGGAAATAGTTCAGGTTCATAGCTGTTTCAAAACAAGCAGGTAAGATTAGTAAAATGCAAATACTAATTCAGTGTCGTATGCATGAAGTACTCTTTAGCCATGCTGACAGCTGAGTAATTAAACCTACAGATTTTAGCTAGCTAGCCAGAGAAAGGCAGGTCAGGGTCTAAATGTCTCGGAGAGAAACCTAGTAAACCCAACTAGAGCTGGTAGTTCTCTGTGCCTACTTTTAAATGCATACGAGCCATTTCTGAGTCTGATTTTCCATAGATCTAAGTAGCTTCAGAGCTGCTTCAATTAAATCTGAATTGTTTAATCTTTTTTTTTTTCCCTATTCACAGTCTGCAGTGAAGAAATACACTACCTATGCTTTGACATTGCGCTTGGCAAAGATAGGAGACCTGTAGAACTCTGATCCCCAGTACTACTGGGATTAAACAAAAGTTCCTGCTGTACATTTCTCCCTACGTAGCTGATACACTGCAACACAGGACTGTCAAACAATATTCATGGACAAAGAAAGCTTTTACAGAATAGGTTCTTTGTTAACCAAAGCAGCAATTAACTTATTGCAATTTGCAAATCCTTCATCTTAACCAGCTCTGGTGTACCTCCCGTTTACCCCAAAGTGCTCAAATGCATGGGGTATGCTCTCTGTTACGAGGTTTCCAAAGCTGCTGCTAACAGCATCCCTGCAAGGAGGAAGCAGTGAGCACCACAGGGAGGGAAGTTCCGCAGAGCCCATCCCTGTTGCATTGCACCAGTTTCAGGCTCTGGAAGCTTTACTGCCAGCTGCAGTACGTCACTGTAGCAATTAAGCAGAGGGTCATTTTGGCCTGTGCCCCACTCGGAACAGGAGTTATTGCAAAAAAAAAAATAAAATATAATAAGCCCTACTATCTGTATTTTTAACATATTACCTACAGCCACTTCTTGTCCACTGAACCAGTTTTGGTGAGCAAAAGATGTGCTTGATATTCAGTACCCAGTTAATTATTACATTCATTTTGCCAGGCTTGTACGATTTCAGAATTTGAGTTTCTGTACAGCTTGCAAAGACAATGCTCCAAGCTACGTGGTGCCATACCTCTCCCTCCCACATACCTGCTGAACTGCTGGTGAGTGAGAACCAACCCCTCCAGCCGGATGGGGAACCTCACATCACAGCTCCCAACCATGTTCTGGATCTTGAAGTCCAGGAACTTGGCAGGGAACCCCAGCTTCTGCACCACGCGTGCATACTTCCTCGCTGCGAGCCGTGACTGCTCTTCACTGAGGGAAGAGCAGAAGGGGGAAGCAGCTGTGCTGAGTGCTTTCTTCTGCTCTGAAGCTGGAATCCAGGTTAGAGCCACCACCATGCTAATCTGTACTCCAGAAAAAGGTATGCTAATACTCCAAATAGTGAGATTCTATCCCCAAAACCACTTCAGTGAGCTAAAAGGAATGACACTTCGTTGTTCATTTTCCTGTGGTTTAACTGAGCACACCGGAGCATGCTATGTTACACAGTTTCCCCTGTCCAAGAATTGCACAGCAGTGTCCCATCCCTCAGATTAAAGCTGATCCAGGAGGGAGACTGCAGTTATCAGTGCAGTCTTCTAGCTAGGTGAGGGCCAGAGAAGAGGCTTTCTAAGCTATAAGTTAAGACCCAATCAATGAGATGATGCATTGAAAATAAACACACCAAGGCAGCTGCTGAATTTGAGGACAAAACCTTCAGAGTACAGAAATCTTTGATTTTCTCCAGCTCCCATTTTATCTGGAGGCAGATGTGTTGACTAGTGAAGCCAGACACCAAAAGAGAGACTTGACAGACACAAGCTATGTCCCAACTCACTTTAAAGTCAGTGAGAAATGCAAATAACCCCTTAACAACTCCTGGGCATTTTAGCAGCTTTTTTGCTAATGTCTGGCTCAGCTCAATCTATATTCAGGGACAGAAGCATGTAGCTCAGTAATTACTGAACTCCTGTCATGAGAAAAAAAAAAAATAGACTTTTCAAGACTAGTGCTTCATTTTTTTCTGTAGTTAATAGCAAGCTTTTCGCTAGATAATTTAAACAAGGCTTTTGGTCAGCTGTATGACCTTAGAGGAGAGAAAAGCAAAGCAAAACAAAACAAAAACCCACCGACCCACCTTTTTGCTCCTGTGCAGACCATTTTTCCTGAACTGAAGATAAGGGCTGTTGTTCGTGGGTCCCTGATTCTCATGATCACCGCAGCAAATCTCTACAAATTCAAAAGGAAAAGCTCACAGTCAAGCAAAGATATTCAGCTGGTGCCACACATCGATTCATTCTCTCGAGAATTATCACTTCCACAAAGCTCAGCACAACATGTATTTACTTTGCAGAAGTGTTGTTTTATATATATTTCAGGGTGGTAAGTACTTCCCTACAACCTGTGGGCTTGAGACAGCCATCACAGGACCACTCACTCTCTGTTGCCTTACATTTTGTGGAGCAGTCTGAAGTAATTTACAGAAACTCCCACCTATTCCCAGTAAATTTCTGCAGTATAAGTCACTTGCTAGAGACATGCAATACCAGCCCAGCTCCAGTGTTGCTCTTTCCTATAGAAAATAGCTTTTGGGCAGATCTTTCCTCCCTCAGTCAGGGCTGCTTGAGCCATCTCAGCTGGCTCGAGCTGAAAGGAGAGTCACCTCCTTTCTTAAACAGTTTGGTAACATCTCACTGCAAGGGCTTTATTAAAAAAAAAAAAAATAAATCCCCTTGGGGTCCCCTGTATTTCTTTAAGAGACCCAAGTTGCAGAATTTGTTAGGACTTTCCCCTATGGGAAAAGACAGAAAAGGTACAGAGCTCAGGGTGAATCTGTATGGTAGAGTCCAGCAGCACTGAGAGCTGGGAACAAAGCCTAGCCCTCAAGATTTACCTTTGGGTTATACTCTGCATTTCTGGCATGCAGAGCTATGTTCTTCAGATCCAGTTTGCAAGCCAAGTTCACAGTTGACACTATATTCCTAAGGAACGAGAAGGGAATTTTCTTATTACAAAAGCAAGGCATTACAGAGCAAAACCCCAACATTATTAGCTAACAAAGTCACAGCCCAATTAATAGTTGCCATCAGCTAGTTTCCTGCCTTCCTCTTTCCCACTCCAGCACTAAGCTGATTCTGGCAGAATTTAAGTAATTCAATATCAAAATTAGTTTTTCATGGGAGGAAATATAACAAGGTACAAAATTATTAGTCCCGGCATACTAAATTTGTGCGTCTTCCAATAACTACATCACTGATTTATTATTTTTTTTTAACTGCTTTGAATTGCACCATTACTGAGAATTACAGAGTTATTACTGCACTGGTAAGGTAGGTAAGGGTATGTTAGTCTCTAGAGGTGTAAGTTCTCTGTATTTGCTCTAGCCTAGACAGGATCAGATCTTTTTAAAGGTCAGGATCTCTCACTTCTTTTCATGTCCCTTTCCTTTGCTCAGTTCAGACTCTTCCTTCTCTCAGGAGAGCAGACAGATCTTTAAACCCTTGGAGTCTATTGTCATCCTTAGCATTCTCCTTGCTGGACTGAGACCTTTTAAAGTGTTTTCTGTCTTATCCTGCAGACCGAAGTAACTAGCAATGCATACTATATAGTAAATCCTTCTACCAAATGCTTCTCCTATGGAGAGACTTCTCTCGTCTCCCAGGAGAGTCTTCCCCCTTCAGAAGCCAGAGGCATTTCAGATGTTCAGATGCTTATTCAACCAGCATGTTTATCAAGTCCACTCTCCTCTGTTTTGCTAAGCTGTTTTGTTCCATGCCATTTCTATTTTGCATTGTTCAGCACAGTATCTAGTTGCCTTCCAATATTGTCTGTTCATTTGCTCCACCTCTCAAAAAAAAAAAAAAATAAAAAAATAACCATGCCCACCCTTTTCCCCCCTCCCTAGTTTTATGGGTGGGATTATTTACGACCAAACCACACTTGCTACATTCTCCAGTAAGTGAGAAGTCAGAGCAATATGTTACTCTTCAAGAGAAAGACAGCTAATTTTCAGCAAGATTGACCTTCAGTGAAGGTCATACTGTTCCTGTAACTTATATATGCTGCATAAACTTACTGTAACTGAGGAACTATGCCAGAGCTTTCTGAAGCAGAAGCAGGTGTCACTGGGGTCATAGGAGTCATTGGTGTCAGAGGGGGACACACACCGGACTCTTCAGGGGATGGCTGAGATGCATCTGGGCATGACAAGCTGCTTTCATTCACGAAGGTACCACTGTCCTCATCTCTTGATACTGACCCATCAAGCTTCTCTTGCATTCCATGGCCATCTTCAGATAGGTTTTGTTCTTTATCTTGAGTAATATCTGGAAGAAAGCTGAGGTCCACTGAGGAGAAGTCTGCAGGAAGCTCCTTGGGCTGATTAAATTGAGAACCAAACAATCCATCTTCGGTTTGAATTGGAAGGTCCACATCATAAGGGCTCATGGCAGTAAACAGCTGAGGACTAGCTGAGAGGTCATCCTTGAATGAAGAAAAAGTGTGTCACTAAGGATCCTGTATCAAAACATTTACTTCAGCTGGGAGACTACATTAAGGTACATTTTCTATTCAAACAATAAGTTTCAATCATTTTTCCCCATAAGTATTACAGCAAAGAATAGTCTTAAGATTTGAAAGGATGTCATTGGCTTGTCTGTCAGCATATAGAAACAGATAACTTTTCCCCCCAAATGATTTTTATAGTGCATACGCTCATTTTCCCACCACACTTCAAAGGCAGTCTAGAATACATCAGATTTGATGCCACAAATTGAGAAGTCAGGTATCTACCAGCAGTAATTGGAGGAACAATGCTGGCTCTTTGCCCTTCACAGCCTTCAGCGTGCCTCAGTTACATACATAACCAACATAACTGTTCGTGAGTTTTTCCAAGGAAGACAGCTGGCATTTTCTGGCTGGCTTTCACTCCACTATACTGATATTGCTGTTTCCCCTCGCTGCTACCAGGGGACGGTGTCAGCGTTGTGTTAGATTTGTGCAATAGAGGGCAGCAGTTCACAGACGCACGAGCGAATTAAGCATTCAGCTGCAGGAGGTTACTAGACTAATTCAAGCGAGACGCAGTCAGCAAAGCCAGCATCCTTCCCAGATCAAGCGATTAAGGCATTCAACATATCTGCAAGCAAGTTCTTGCATACTAATGCCCTCCTTTATCAGCATCACTTAAAAAGGAATTAAAAGTGTTTTAAAGGCATTGTGGTATTGAGAAGGCAAGAGTTTAGGAATTTATTCCCTTATTCATGTGGGCACAAGCCTCTAGTTAGTGGAAAGCTTCTTCCAAGAAAGAGATTGCTGCTGCTACCCACAGCAGGTGACAGCTTGGAGTAGATGATCCGTACAAGAGGTTTTGTGTGCATTTAGGCATTTTAGCACCGAGGACTTAAACTGAAGCACAAATCAGAACAGAGAACTGCACACAAGACAGAGGCCCTCAAGTTGGCAGCGACTGCCTGAGCTCCGGAGGGAGCAGGGTTTCCAGATCAATGCTCTGCAGCCCTGAGCTAGTGCTGCTCTATGCTATGTGCTAATCAGCTCGGTTAACACAGCCGTGCGTGCTCTGCACACAAGGAGGTCTCTGCACCTAGTTACTCTGCAGTATGTCTGCCTGGAGAAAGCACTGGCAGCTTGGAAAACTCTTGTGACAAATCATTGCAGAGAACCCTTCATGTAAATATGGATACAAGCTGGTCTAGCTGTAAAGTATGAATACCTGGGGGGTTCAAAACTGTTTGTAAAGCTGGCTTCTAGATGCAGAGCCCCATATGAAATCTGGGGCAGAGCGCTACTGAATGAAACCTCAGCTCTTCGGAGAGCAGGACCCAGGAATTGGCAAGTCCAATCCACATCTTAAGCCACCTGAGTCAGACACAAATTATTTTAAAACAGTAGATGGTTACTTACAATAGGAAAATATTATGGGACAGTTATTCAAGGTTTTATTTATTTTGTTAGGAGAAGGAAAGCACAGTCTCTTTAAGACCTCCAATAAACCAAGACCTATCCACACAGGACTCAGCTAGGAAAGTTTTCTGCCAACCGTGATGTGCAGAAGATGGTACAAAAAAGCCCTGTCACTGCAAGCTTGCAAGACTATTAATGTATCATACTAAGAGGTATCAGACATCTTATAAATAATGGTCAAAAAACAATAGCAAAGCAGTTTACGGTATTGCTTAAAGAAAAACGCTAATAGATGAACGGTATAAGAGACAAGAACTTTTAGACCACTGAAAAAAAAAAAATTAAAAAAACAGGTAAAGTGCTTAAAGTAGATAGAAACAGAAAGCAAGTCTTCCTTTCTCAGAACAATTGCATGGAAAGCTGGTGAGAAAAGCTCTTATAGGGTTAAGTGCTGGGGAAGATTGCCCTCTTGTTAGACAGATGCTCAGGGGCTTCCAAAGGGGGGGCACAAGACCATGTTTATCTTGGGCTGGCTGCCAAGGGTTGTTACTGTAGACTCCAGGTTAATTAACTTCACTGAAGGCCCCATCAGCTGCATTGCTTCAGACACTTCCCAGCAGCTCCAGAAAGGAGATTTTATGCACAGATCCTGCCTGAGATCACCAGGTTTGGGGAGGAAACAGCAGTTTTGGTTCCACTGCAGTAGTCCACGAGACCCAGATACATATAAATCAAATCCAGCTGTTTTAGCGACAGCTCTTGCCTTTTTTAATGGCACCCTGTTCATCTTCTACTATCAGCTACCCTGACAAATCTGAAATAGCAAATTCAGCTGCATGCTATTTGTAACACCCTGTTATTCTTCACCATGTTACACACCTCATGGGGCAAGTTCAGAGGGCTTTGCTGACTACCACCAGTAGATCTCTGGATTTAAGCAGCTTGAATTGCACTTACTTTCTGGGTTGTAAAATAGTTTAAGATAGGAGGCAGCAAGTCAGTGAAAAGAAGTGCACACAGCTGAAGAAGTTGCGTCCCTTGGGCAAACACAAGGCTCAGCTGAGGAGCCCAGCCCTCTCCCAGTTATCTCTACAACCACCTGCAGTAGTCCCTTCCACCAGAGGGACGTTTTTAATAGATAAAAAAAGATTTTTGCAACAGTTTGCCAGCCAGAATGAAGAGATCTGAGCCTCCTACCCCTTCTGAGCACTGCTCCCTCAGCCTGTCCCCACAGCAGAGGAGCTCCAGCCTCTGAGCACCCTCTGGATGTGCTCCAACAGCTCCACATCCGTATAAACAAATCACTTGGGGGCTTAAGGATATGAAAAAAACTCAGAGAAAGGCAAAAAACACTGTAGTACCACAAAGAAACAGGGGAGGGCCCAGAGGAGAAGTTTTACTTCAGAGGTGGGCGGGAAACTCTCTTCATCGCGGCGTTGGTGGTATAGTGGTGAGCATAGCTGCCTTCCAAGCAGTTGACCCGGGTTCGATTCCCGGCCAACGCAACTCTATTTTTGTTTTAAATCCCTTTATTTATTTATTTTTCCCCTTCTACCAGCCCGGTACCTGCCCGCTGCAGTTCTCCAGGTACCTCTCCAGCGGCGAAACGCCATCCATGGGCACAAGCCCCTACCACAGGCTCCCGGCCCCAGCTTTAAGGCAGGGGGTGGCAGGAGGGGCCAGGTGCAGCTTGTTGGGAGCAGGGCCTGGCCCCAAACCTGTGGGTTATGATCCCCCCCGAGGGGACACAAGCAGCCTTTTGGGGTGTGTTTCACCCTGGGGAGGTGCTGGAGATTTCGGGGCTCTGCTTTGTGTTTGCCATCAGCCTGTGAGCAGAGCTGGAGTCTGGGCTTCCGCCCTTCAGGGCTGCAGGAAAACAGGGGTCTAATGCTTAGACTGTGTAAAGATAAAGCTTGTCGTGATCCACAGGCCCTTAATTTCTCCCACCTGCCTCATTAAGTGCAATAAACCACAGCTGGTCTTGCAGCAAGAGCTGGCTCCCCTCTGACTGTGAGAGCAGCCCCAAATTACAAACCTGGGTCTGGAGGTGTTGCAGTGAGGTTGCCCATCTCCAGCTGGGCCAGGGCTGCCAACGCTTCCCAAAAACTCAGGAAGAGCCTAGGTGCAATGTGGCTGCCAACACAGCTTCTTTTGGGAGCTTCTCGACGCGATGTTTGCTGCCCAACTTGTTCCTCCTGTCCCGTCCCGTTGCTGTGTGCTGATGGATGGATGGGTTTCTGCAGAGGCACAGCTAGGGACAGGTCCTTTTCCCTGTCTGGGCTGGTGTAGGGGGTGACAACTGCTGCTCTGCTTACAGGTCTGCTCACCGGTGTGAGATTTGCTTGCAAACATCTGTCTGGGCTGAAGAAACCTTTCAGAAGAAGATACCAAGGTCTGCATGTGCAGAGGGTCTTCAGGAGGTGCTGCCAGGCTCTTCTCGCCACCCCAGGGGTGTGGAGGATGGGGTTTGGATCCTATATCCACAAAGCAGAGCGTACGTGGCTGACGAGCATCCCTCCCTCCTCAGCACAGCCTGCTGGGCTGGTTTCATGGTGCTTTTGGGACTCGCCTTGCCCTGATGCTTTGCAGATGCCAAATCCCCCTGGCCCCAGAACAATTCAGCCTCAGGCAGGTTGCTTGACGTTACGCAGCCTGTCCTGCAGCGGCCAGGAAGCCAAGCGAGGAGAGGACTCTCCAAGAGGCTGCATGGGGTGTTACAGAGGCTGGTGGGGCTGGCTCAGACCAGCTGACGATGGTCAGATCTAAAACATCCCCTTTGGGGATGACTGGCGGTTGAAGTGGTTGCAGACAGCTCCGCAGGACAGTGTTTGGCACTCCCCCAGCGTGTGAACACAATTGCTGTGCTTAAATTAGGAAACCGGAGTACTGTGGTGGCTGTGGTGTTCCCTGGTTGCACTGCAGCCATAGTACTAAATCTCTAATCAGTCTATTTATTCCTTTGATGCACGGCCAATATCAGCATTTATACACAATATCAGGTGTATAGGCAACTGCAGAAGCCCCTGGAGATATGTTCATCCTTCAGCCACTGGGGTCTGACCTGTCTGCATGACATGAAGTGGAGATGGGGACGTCAAACCATGGCATTTAAGTGACGGAGAGAGGCTATATCAGAGGTGAACACAAATACAAGTCTCTAAATGTCGCTGCTGCTTCTTGCCTGGGATAGGGGCAGATGGCAGGGGCACCAGCGGGAAGCGACGCCTGCTGCAGAGCCCCTGCGATTTTGGGTAAGTCACAGGGCTTCGTGCCTCCTCTGTTCAGTGGGTTGACGATCATTTACCCATCCTGTAGGTGGAGGAGAAGGGAAGAGCCTACTGTGAAACTGTGCTCTGCCTTCTACAGCGGGAGACTCTGCCCCTGCTATGACTTGGCTGGATGCTAATTTCAGATGCATCACTTGGCACTCGTGAGACTCATCTGCTGGGTTTCTGATCATCCAGGTCAAACAACGTTAGAAAGCACAGCTATTTTTTCCCCATCTCAACATAGACAAGATTCTTTCTGTCTCAAGCCTCATTTATTTTACTTTTGCCCCCTCTGGGAAGCAGCAGCCGCCCCAAGACAGGGCCGAGGTGACTCAGGAGCAGCCGCTGCTCGGCCCCAAATGGCGCAGCCAGCTTCGGGCTGGGTGAGTCACCTGAAGCACAGCGTTACTGTAATGATGAGGCGTCACGAGTTCTCAGTTAGCAAATTGCTTAATTTTCCTGAGCAAGTTGGTGATTGTAACAACAATAAGAGCTTTGCGCATCCTCTTGAAGAGCGGTTCGGCATTGTTCTTCCTCAGATAACTGATTGGAGAAGGCTATTCCGCAGAGCTTCTCTAACTTTCCTGTATCAGTCCCTTAGCTGTTTCTGTAGCGCACATTCCTGCATTGTCTGGATGCTACAATCTGGTTAGCAGACAGTACTAATCACGGGAGGCTTCCAAAAGCCTGGAAGGGCCAAGGAACAGATCAGTGAGGAAGCTCTACCTGTTTTATTCATTAACGCTCCCGACAGACGCCTTCTATTCCAGCACCCTGTAAATGCTTTGCTGCTTGCTTTGAAGTTACTTAATCTGGTTGGGCTCTATCTTATCTTTTTCAGGAGCCACTTTGGGAATTAAAAGCCCGTGGCTGGCAGCATTCTGCTATTGCTCACCTGAGCTTTATGCTAAACTTTTATAGCGGTAATTGTCCCCAAAGAGCGTGGTGTCTCTTGTATAGCTTGCATCTGCAGGTGCCCTCGCTGCCTACAGAATTAAAGCCATGCCTTTGGAGGAGATAAAAGAGCAGATGAGAGCGGGATCACCTTCCAAGAAAAGACTCGTTTATTAAGTACAAGTTATCTCTAAATGCAGCATCTTCCAATTACCCCATTGCTCTAGGCTTTCGTGCCAACGGCAGAATCAGTCCGGTTGCAGAGCAGATTCCTTCTGTCTGATTTTGCTGTGTTTTGGTCCCTGTGCCAGGGATGTAGGTGCAGCGGGGTGCTGCACAGGACCCCAAAGGGGGTCAGGGAGGGTGGCAGGAGAGATGCAGTGAGGTCCATGGGCTGTGCAGGAGCTGGCAAGGCTCACCAGAGGCAGCTGGAGCCCAAAAAGGAGCTCAGAGGGAGCACATCAGTCTCTGACAAGTATGACCATCGTGTTCTCATACCTACCTGTCCCATAACACTCCATCCTAGGCCTGGCCAACACCTGCCAGTGAGAGTAGCTATTAGACTTATTGCCAGGGAAGGAGAGAAAACACCGTGACTATTCAATGAGTAATAGTGAGCAATTTGACATTTAATTGTGAGTAATTAAGTGTGTCATCATTGGGCTATGTCGGTGTAAATAGGAACAGAATCAGGCCCATTAGATTTGACATTTGGTCCTGGCTTGCCCTGTGTCGATTGGGAGTGATCCCCTTACAGGACTGTGCTCAGGAGGATTTGAAATTGGGCCAGAGTCCAGTTTAATTTTCCAGATTCACAGGGTGATGGGAAGAAGGGCTGTAACTTCCCCTTTATCACCCTGTGCTCTCGCTCCATCCCTGCACCAGATGATGCCGCCCAGGTCGCACAGTGGTAAGGACACCTTGTCTTTGTCCCAGCCAAACTGGGGCTCTCCTAATCCCTGCGAATGACGGCGATGGGGGATTTGGCACTCTTTGCAAACACCGGTTTATTCTCAGTGTTCATCAGCTAAAGCGAGCATCTCCCATGCTTGCTGGTAGAGACAAGGTGAGGCCAACATTTGGTGTGCATCGACTGCTGGACCAGTGAAGAAAGCCACTTCTGCCAAAAGGAAAAGGGGTAAAGTGGCTGGAAAAGAGCCTTTTTTGCTGGCTTCTGCAGTTCCGTGGAGCATAATGTGCAATGAAGGCACTGACTGCCCCCACGTCAGGGTTGCTGAGAACCAGACCCAGAAAGCATTGCCAAAATCTCCTCTGAATGCCAGAGGAAGCAACATCAGTAAAAGCCATCTGTCTCAGCTGAGGGGCTGAATGGTGACTTTAGAACTGTGCAGTTATCTTCACTTCATTTTCCTATTTGCCCAGAGCAACTGAGTGATTAAGCAGAGGCATTCGGTGTGTGGTTTGCATAGAAATCCACTTCTGGCCCAGCCGTGCTCTTAAGGGTTCACGCTTGGTCTGTGGTGTGGGGGAGAGCACTTTGCTCTATTTTTATTTATTTTTTTTTCATTGTGTTGCCTTTAAAATGGCCAGGGAAGGCAGGGGAGAGCTTTAAACACTGGCTGACACCTTAATTGCTACCTAGCAATTAATGGCTACAGGCTTCCTTGGACAGCTCCCCCCCTGAGTGTCACACACACATATATCTGACACTTGGTTTCAGAAGTGCTTTTGTTAAGTCATCTTTCTAATTTTTGTGCCAAATGGCCTGTCTAGATTGAATTGCATTTAAATGAGGTGAGTGTGCAATGGATCATCTGACTGCTGATGTTTTCCCTCCGCGTTTTGTGACAAATTGCCCTAATGCAAACACCATGTCTCATACCCTGAACTTACTGCTCCAATTAAATACTGATCCTTTAAGCTTTATCTGGAGCAACAACACAGTAATGGCACTCAAGTGTGTTTGCACAGAAAAGCAGAGAGGCGTGCAGATGGCAGGTGTTAACAGACCTCTATTAATTTAGTTTGCAGGGGTCGCAGCAACACTGAAGACATGAGCAATGGTGCTAGGATGCTCTGGGACCTCCGGTCCAAGCTCTCCAGGAATTAGAGCACAGCCTGCGATGCCTTCGCTGCTGTGTCAGCTGAAATATACCAGCACAAGAGTTTTTCCTGGCTTATCACGCAGGGGAGGACGGATGAATATTGTTCAAACACCACGAGCCAAGGAAGGGTGCTAACGGGTCGCTGAAATCCCAGTAAAAGTTACTTTTGTCTGGCTGCTCAGCACGATGCAATGACTGACACTGGAATGAGTCCTCGGGGCGCGCAGCTCAGTGATTAGTCAGTTCTCATTACCACTTCCTCCGATTAACGGCGAGCAAATCAGCATGCTTGAGTCAACAGGGACCTCGGGAGAAACCCAACTTCCCCAAAACGCTGCCAGATGTCAGCAGACGCTCCAATCCCCCTGCCTTGACCTTTTTGTGCCTTAACATGTAATTAACTGTTAAGGCAGTGATGTTGCTGTCTCTCTACCCCTTCTGCTGTAGCCTGCCAATGAACATCATTAGCGGTAACGAAGCAGTACGGGTACAGCTCGGCGGGCACATGCTGCTGCAGAGCATTGCAGAAACCCAACCTTAAATCATTTTGGGCTTTTTTGTTTGGGTTTTCCTTGTTCTCACTTGCTGCTTCTGCAGTTTCTGTTAACGAGAGCATGTTTGATTGGGTTGTGGCACTCGCCTACTGACTCCACGCTTTCCTACGCCTTAGCTTCTATGCTCAATGTATAGAAGAGGAATGCAAGTTATTTTTTCCCCTACAATCCAATATATGATTATGGAAAGCCTTAATATCTTTACATGTTTTTGGTGTCTGCATGCTGTAGAAGCAGCTGACTGGTCTCAGTGCCCTGCCTGATGAAGGTGTCATTTTTTCCTCATTTTTTTTTTTCTTCAGCCCACTTATCTGTGGCTTGTCAGAAATAATTAAATGCTCTGATTGCTTTGGCCTCCCTTCAGTGGGTATTTGCCCAAGTCAATAATACAGGAGCAGCTCTGCTGAGATCTGTTTGCACTCAGCACATTCAGCAGGGCTCAGGTAGAGCTAAGGTATTCTCAGCAAAGTTTTCAGGAAAATTGGGAACCCAGATGGGCTTGTGTTGGGGAGGGTCCAAAGCTGCCTGCTTTCTAAACACAAATCATGTCAGAACCATTGGGCTTTGTGTATTATCATTAAAAAGTGCTCACATTTATCCCCAGGTATTTTCACAGTCCCCTTACCCTCGGAGTGGCGTGGGCAGTGCTGTGACCCCAAACAAATGGAGTGTACAAAGACAGATGGCTTAAACACATTCCTAAATGCAGCTGGCGTAGACCTCTTACACCTCTCCCAGCTCTCACCCAATTTGTTAATGGCTGTGTTTTTCCCTGTAAGTCAGTAATGCTTTTCTCTGTGACTTTTTATAAAGGAACTTCTAGGCCTTCTTTCGGTCCCTTGGGTGAAAACAAAAAATCGGCCTCTCTTCTGGTGCCTTTCTATCTTCCCCTGAGCACCTGAGATGCTTCTTAACCCTTCCTTTCCCCCAGGACTTACAAACGGTGTGATTTTCGGGTGTCTGAGTCGAGACACAGCATGGGAGGGTGCTGAGCTCACTAGGGAGAAACCTGCCACCACCTAAAAGATCAGCTACAGAGGCAAAGAAAAGAATCCACGTTCATTTTAAGCATGAGGAGCTAAAACAGCATTTCACAGCAGGAAGTACAGTGAGCTCTGGCACCGCTAGGAATTGTTGCTCGATCTCACAGGTGATCCTTCTGCCATTCATGGGCTGTCTGCTCAGACCAGGCATTTACAAACAATTCAGCCAGCTTTGGGAGGCAGGTGCCTGTTACCACCAGCGGAGGCAATCTGGGGACCAGAGAGCAAAGTCGCCCTGCAGCGTGACACTCGTGGCACCAGGCAGATGACCACATCCCTTGGGTAGCTGCAGAAAGGATGTTTTAATATTAACAAACCCCATAATGGGTCGTCTTCTTCTTTCTTTATTTATTTTTATTGTTGTTGTTGTTTTGATTTTTATTTTCAAAGAAAAACATCTTCATTCCTTAGGCACTGATGAAGAGTATTAATTTAAAACCTATAGTTCACACACACACACACATATATATATTTCATATATAGCTATAGTTCAATGTGGGACAGTGTAAACAGCACCTGTAAACCTGAACTTTGAATGGAAGAAAAGATGTAAACTGTTACTGGGTTACACCAAGTGAAGTGTTTTACAGCAGGAGAGGTACTTTAGGTACTTTCTGTGTCATTTCTTCATTTGCTTTGCTTAATGATGCCCGGCTCTTAAAAAATCCTCTTCTGCTACAATGCTACCAAGAAAGAGGCAGAAAGAAGAGGAATATTTTAAAACTGCTTTGAAACAGAACTCCCGATGTTAATTCAGAGGTTAATCTTGCGTTGCTTGGAAAGCTGCTTTTCTGCCCAGCCTCCCTGTGATCCCTTTAGCTATATCTGATACTGAGGGTTTGAAAACTCCAGATTAGAAATTAAATTCCACCTCTGTGGCCCAGCCCCGATGACCCATGGAGTCACAGAAAATAGGGTTTCCTTTACAGCGAGCTCTTCCAGGGAAAGCTGTTGCTTTTTTTTAATTTTTCTTTTTGAAAATGAGTGGGGATTATTCGGTGAAGGCTGATTGCAGGCCCTGGTCTTGCAAGGATTTGGGTGCTTGTTTTATTTTGCTCACACGTGTTAGCACAGAGGAGAGTCCAATGGGCTCCAGCGTGTCTTAGGGTGGACGAGGCGTGGCGGCTGTGGCAGGCACTAACTGTTGCTGCCAGACTGGGTGTAGGATCTGTGCTGCAGGAGCCAACATGCATGCTGGTCAGGTGTCTCCTATGGGAGCAGCAGCCGTGGCAGGGGAGGAAAGGGGTTTCCCAAAGGGATTTCCCATTGGGACTTCCTTTTTTATCTTTTGCAAAAGTGAAAAAATTGAGCAGCAGTATATTATCCTTTTTTTTTTTTTTTTTTTTTTTTTAAGTGAGCTCTGAGGCAGCTTCTAACCATTCACTTTATTAGCTGGCTTTTCTGTAATACAAAATGTGTCCTTGGCCATCTCAGCTCCATTAAAAAAAAAAAAATAATAAAAATATATATATATAAACACTGAGATAACATGTGGATTATGTGGATTTGTATTAGCCTTGTTGATTTTGGGTCATTTACAATGCCATGTTTGAGTCTATTCTTTTTTATTAGGAGTTTTTATGCTTATTACAGGAGTTCCCAGAGTTGTTTCTTCTGACAAATGCTGCTTAGGACAGATGTGTTTTTATTCCCTTACAGCTGGATTGAATCAAATGTCTTTTTCTGCATAGCTCGAATTTCTGCAGTGGGGTTATTTCTCATTTACTACTCTGAGAACAAAGTTGTAGCAAGCTCTGTGACTTTCTTTAAGCAGAAGTTGAAATCTTTTTGGTGCACGTGCATGTGATATATTAATTTTCACTTCCCACCAAGTGTGGGAATTCACGCTTGTAAACAGTGCAATGAAAATAATGCAAATAAGCAGAGGCAAAGAGAAAAATTTGGTCATCATTGTTTTTCCCTAGCCAGGAAAGAGAGGCTGAATCAGCGAGGTGTTGAGACTTGCAGGGTGCTCATTTCTGGCATCGATAAGGATCTCTCATGCTCTCCTATAAAATGCTAAATTAGCAATACTCAGCCTCTCTGACTTCCAGCCCCACTGAGCACACAGCTTGTCTTCCTGGGCCTGCCCTGAGTCCACAGGTCTGAAGTACTTTCCCCGCAATCTGAGGAAGCAAAAATCCCGACAAAACCAATGACTTGGTGCTCCTGCAGCATTTCAAAACCCTTTTCTTTTTCCCCATGAGTGGTTGCCTAATGTGGCTGGGATTTCAGCGATGATTTGCATTATTTCCTCCCTGCAGTTGGGGTAGGCAGCGTCGTTAGCCTCGCCGGCTGATTTGCACAGCGGTCACTCTCCAGTGAGTTTTGCCACCGGGTTTCTCAGCCTGCAGTAATCTGAACAGTTTATTGCCTTACGCACCGGGCGATGATACACAACGTGTGGTTTAAAAGCATTCTCCAGTCGGCACCACGATTGCCTGCATGTTGCTAAAAGCAGAAGAAAATAATAAAAAAAATGCACCTCCTGCAGCTGAAGCACCTGGCTCTGCACTTTTTGACTGCAGTGGCTGCCTGAGCGATGCCAAGGAGCAAGGTTTTGCCTTAAACTTGCACCTTGCAAGCGGGCGGCGTGGATGCTGCCAAAAAGAGTGAATTTCCCTGTGCACACAGGGCTGATTTATTCCCTGTTCACGTTTGGGGCTGTGACGTTGAAGGTGAGAGAAACCTGCTGTGTGAGCACTTTGGGACAGGCATACGTGAGGGTGAAGGAAAAGCTGGGACTTTCACAAGTCTGACCCCACAAAATCTCTGTAAGGTTTTTGCTGACTGCAGCCCTGACACATCCTGGTGCATGCTGCGCGCAGGGCTGCTTCTTGGGGGGATTTACATTACAGATCCAGGCAGTTTTGAGGCATTATGTGAAATTTAAGGTCAATGGGCTTATGTTGATAACTAAACAGGAGCAAGAGGGTACGGCCAGACTACACACTGATGTGTTGGTTGCTCTCCACAAGCACCAAGGCTGAAGAGTGTCAGAGCCCAGCTTCCCCTGCACCTTCCCTGCTTTCCCCATCTGTAAAATGGGCACAAAAGGCCCTTTTTGGAGCCTGCTGTCCACAAAGTGGGAGGCCGTTTTGTGCCTTATGCCATCCCCAACCTGGGGGTGTCTGCGTGAGGGGATCTGCGTGAGGGGACCCTCAGCGCGCCCCACACGAGTGGGGGACCCCATGGGGGGGCAGTGGGATGCATTTGGGGACCCCTAGGAGTGGAAGGGGAGCGGCGATGCCGCTCCTTTAACAGGAGGGGAGCCGGGAAATGCTGAGGACGTGCGGCACCGCCTCCTCCTCCTCCTCCTCCTCCTCCTCCTCGTTCCCCGCCCGCTCCCTTCCTGCCAGCCAGCGCCGCGCAGGCACCGGCCCCGGCTCCACCGCCCCGGCTCAGGCCCGGCCCCGGCTCCACGGCCCCGGCCTGACGGTGAGTCCGGGGCTGGGGGGTGAGGAAGGGGGAACCCGGCCCCGGCTGCTCGGGGCTGGGAACATGGCCGGGGCCGGGCCCTGCCCGCGGCCTGCAGGGCGGGCCTAGGCCTCGGCAGGGGCTGCGGGGCAGGTGCGAGGCCGGGCTGAGGCCTCAGGGAGCCGGGGGGGGTTTGGGGTGTGACTGCGCCAGGGTGGGAGGGAAGGAGAGCGGTTATCTGGCCGGTTATCTGTCCGGCTGTCCTTCTGTCTGTCCGTCAGTGTTTGCACTAAATCACCGAGACACACCCAGGGCTGTGGGTGCAGAGATTTGCCTCAAAAACCCGCTCCGGGGGTCGCCCCCCGTTTCCATGCTGTGATATCAGGCACCGAAACTGGAAGGGAGGCAGCCCTGTGGAGCCTGTTTTCCGTCAGGCATCCGAAATTATCCCCGCTGCAATGGTCCTTGGGGTGCTGATGACCCAGTGAGGTGCTTGGGGTGCTCCCCAGGCTCTCCCCCGTTGGTCCCAGCCATGGGTTTTGGGGCTGCCCCACAGCCCCGCGCTCCTCCTTTATGGCACTAATTCCAGCCGGGTAAAACGCTTTAATTAACTCGGTGCCTATTAGGAATAACGTAGCGTCAGGCCTGTTCCGCGTGAGGCGATTTTAAGTGCTACTTTCTAGCGATCTGCTTCTGGCTTCTCAGTTTAACCTTTTTTTCAAGGCTGTGCTGTTTGAGATTACAGACGGAAAAACCTCAGGAAAAGCATTTCTTGCTCTCTGGAAGCGAGTAGCGGGAGAGGAGTTGAGTTGATACTTTGCTGTAGTCATTTGCTGTTTAAAATCCTCTTTTTTTTCCCTTTCTTTTTAGTATCTCTGTTGCTGCCTCTGCCCAACAATGCCCATATGGTGTTTAGCAGACATAACTGACAGGTCCCATTTAAAATCTCCTCGTGTATGACAAGGCAGAAATCCCTGGCTAGAAACTCGAAGTGCTGGGGAAGCAAAGAGGGTTTTTTTGGTTTGTGCACTCCACGTTCTCGTAGATACTTCTCTTACCCCTTTTTCTGGGGGGCTGGCGAGCGTCCTGGTGCCTGCTTTGGGCTGGAAGCACCCCTGTGCTGTGCTGCCCGTAACTGCGCTGTAATTCCCGTCCACGAGCAGGCTATGCAACTCGCTTTGCCACATATTTTTTCTCTTGCCTCATGTGCTGATGCTGCTTTCTGCGTACTGTGATTAAAATAACTTTTGTGTGTCGCTGCAGCGGGGAAACGTTGGGGTTTGGATGGAAATGCTAATGCTCTGTTAGAGTTATTACAGAAAAGCCTTTTTTTTGTTAGATTTTTTCCCCCCTTCCTTATCTAGCCAGTCTCAAGGAGATGCTTTCTGCTGTCAGAAATAGCAGGAGTAGGAGGATTTGAAGTATACAATTAGTTTTTAATTTGATCCTTTATACCCCGCTGTCATAAAACCCCTATTTCAGCTAAATTAGCTTGCTAATCACTTTGTTTCTCCAACACCTTAAAGGAAAAGGAAAGGCTTGATTAAGCCTGTGTAAAAACTGTGGTGCTACTTGGTTGAGCGTGGAACAGCTTTCACTTGCATCATCTTTCTGTCTGAGATGAGATGATTCTGGCTCATCTGGCTCAAAATTGTCTAATCATTGTGTGAACATCAGTACTGTAAACCAAAGGGTTAACTGAATCCTTCAGGAAACAAAATTCCCTGTGAATTTCAGAGGTTATGGACCCAGATTAAGTGTGTTGTTGGCTGAGACCCTTACTCATAAGGACATGGGGGGGAGAGGACATTTGTTTTATTTTAAGCATCGAGCTTGGTTGCTCCTAATCCCTTCCTCCTTTGCTGCCAAGACACCCACCTCTCGCCATCGACTGCGCTGAGAGCTTCAGCTCCCAAGATTCATTCCCTGGCCGTGCCCAGATGATGTGCCTGGTAGGTCGAGTGCCATCCCCTGGAGTGGTCTGGGGGAGAAGAAACAAGATAAAATTGCAGGAGGAGGGTAATCCCTGCTATTTGCTCCAAAAATGGAGCCAGCAGGCAGCCGGGCACGAAGCTGGGAGCAGAAGAAAGCCCCTGATCGAGTTTAGTTTCTGAGTTTACAGCAAACATCCGTGTTGTGAGTGCCGCTCGTAACATAACTGCTTCTAAGGGGCAACGTGATCGGTTTATTCCTCGCCGCCGTCGCTGCAGGAAAGCTGCTCCAGAGCCTCCTCCAGGTCTCAGAACAATCACGGCGTTTCCAGCCTAACGTAGTTTATGGCCAGTTTGTATAATCTGTGTGTGTTCCAGCACTGCCGTTTGGTTTAAGCAGTTGTTTTCCCTCCCTGAGGTAATTAGAGGGAGCAGTTGTATCCCCTTGCAGCCACTTGTTTTGATAGGTTAAACAAGTCAAAGTCTTTATATCTCCTCCTGCTGTTCCCTCGGTGCTCTCCTCGTTTACTTTTACCATTCAAAACCTTTTTACTAGAAAAGGGAGTTTTACGGATCTCTGTTTATTTCTTAAGCTTCCTCCTCGGTTATGTTGGCAACTCAGCAGGACTGGACTGTTCTTCAAAATGAATGGTTTGGGGGCTCTGCTCCCTGTGCTAACCTCTCCAACTCCTTAATATTCTCCAGGTGAAGGCTTCAGACCCATGAGACAGGCAGGTGCTGGGCAAAATCTGTCCCAGGCAAATCAGCTCTTGCTAATGACTCTGCATAAACTACGGAGGTGAGAGACTGGAGAATTACCAGGCCGTGACGCTTGGGAAGCTGTTTCTCCTCTCGTCATTATACAAGATGTCCAAAAGAATGAAACACACCATGCCTTTAAAAAAAACAAACACAAAACACAACTATTTATTTATATTTTTAGAAGCTTAAATGCTTCTTCCTGTTCACGTGCCTGAACTACAGCTGGTTGCAGAGAGGTGGCTGCTCCTGAGCTTTGAAAGCTTTCCATTTCTCGCCAGAACGACGCCTTTACAGTAATTTTGATAAGATGCAGACTTGTTGATGCTTTCTGAAGGTTGTCTGTGCTCTCTGATTTGGGAACGCTTCTCTGCCTGCCAGTGCGGGCATTGTCTGAGCACGGGAGGCTTCCCCCCACGGCGCTTAATTGTGGCTTTTATTTCCAATTAGTTTGGAGCAGGAGCAGCAGCGGCTGCGTCGATACGTGCTGCGTGCTGAACCAGGCTCCTGCTTCTTCCTGCGAATCGAAGAGCCAGGATTTAGCAGCCCAGGGGGCTCGGAGAGCAGATCCAGGTGTTGCTGGATGAGGTGAGGCAGGGTGCAGGCATCTGCAATTGCTCCACAAGCTTTTTTTTTTTTCCCCACACGAGAACAGAAGCAGCTCCTGTCCCAGGTTTCCTGCCTCTGAGCTCGTCCTCTCCTGGTTGCTGCTACCGCCCGCGTGTGGGAGTGCTGCACCCTAATTAGATTATATTAGAATGAATAAGTGAATCTGAACAAATGAGCTTATGGGGGCACTGTCAGGTCAGCTGCGGCCCTAAAAATAGGTACTGAGCGCAGGACAGGCTTGGTGCAGTGTCTGTCGGTACAGCAAAATTGAATGGAGATTGCCTGTGAATGCAGAAATTCTGCTGCCTTGCTGTCTCTTTGGCCAGGGTGCAGCGGTGTCTTGTTGGTCCAAGAAATGTCAAAAAGCCCTGAAATTTGGGCGTTCTTTAGTCGAAGCTCGGTGGGATGTCGGAAGGGGAAAACTATGGCTGTGGAAACTGTAATCATCTGAGGTGCTAAAGAACGCAAATCTCATGATCCTTTTTAATGCTTCCTGGCTAACTAAAGGTGATTTTTTTAGTAAGGCTCTTGTACTGTGAAAAAACAGGGAAAAAGGAAGAGCTTTCTGCAGTAACTATGCCTGTGGAAGCTCTGGAAGGTTTCTTCTAACTCTTTCTAACAGGAATCTGAAGGATATTGGTTCTATCAGATGCAAAAAAGTACTTCAGGAATTCCAAGCCTGAAATTTTGCTGTGCAATGTGTGGGGGAGGGACAGGAACAGTAAGGTGTGGGGTTAATCAGGAGGAAAATAACGACTTTTCTGCAGCTCTCCCCCTTGTTCTCTGTAACACGCTTTGTTTTCCTTGGTGCTTTGTGTCAAAATTCACAGCTCTACGTTCCTGTTACCGAACAGAAGTAGGTGAAGCTCCTTCCCCTTTTCTCCCCGAGAAGACTTACAAATAGCAGCTTTCTTTTCCAACTCAGCCTCATCCCGGCTTGCTCTGAGGCTGCGTTAGGACTCGGGGAAAGTATCTGTAAATTAGTGGTGGCGAGCTGCTCATTTCCTCGCCCTAATCAGCCCTGTTGCAAGTAGCGTTGCCCTCCGCCAGCATTAGCAGCTAACTGCTGCTGTCACTGTCAGGCGTGCAGGGATTTCCGTGCTCCTGAGCTGCTGATCTAAAATTTAAGATTACAGGATGGGAAAAATGCCCCTTGCTAACCCTCTGGGAGGGGATGGAGCCTGCTGCCCGACAGCTCCACGCCCTCTTATGCCGTAGAATTGAGGATACAGAGCAAAACTTCTCGTTTTCTTCAAGGTGTAGCCGACTGAGGACTTGAGCATCGAGGAGGGCTTATTTTTTTTTATTGCTGTGTCAGGAGGAGGTGCCCAGCAAAACGTGAGTCCTCATTTTTCGGATCGCAGGTGTTAACCAGCGAGCTGACCTTCTCGGGCCGGCTGCTGGCTGGCTCGCTGAGCGTTTACTGGCTGACCTGGGGAGAATGACGCCTGCCTGCAGGATCCCCCGGGTGTTGAAGGCGTTTAAGGGCTGGCATATTTATGCCCGTGATTCATGGTGCTTCCAAAACCTCTCCAGCCCTCGTCCTGCGGAGGGGAAGTGAGCAGCCGCGTGCGTAGCCTCTCGCTTAGCGGTGCCACCCAGCAGAGCAGCGTGAGCTCAGCCTGCCTAATTTTGGGCTCATTCTCTCACTTCCAAATTCTTCCTGCTTAATTCTGCGTTGCTGGCTGATAGCATTTACTCTCTCCCACGTGGACTTAGAGTGGGGTGTTTTATTTTGGGGGAGGGACAAATTTAGCACTTCCTGCTCCTTTTTGCGATGCTCAGAGGTGTCTTTTTGTCTTCCTGCGACCACATAGGAAGGAAGCTGTCGAGCTGAAGAGATGAAAAGCATCCTCTCCTCTAGCCCTCATCCAGCCACGGGGAAAAGCTGCCTCCCCCGTGCCATGCAGTCCTGCTGCTGGCCCTCCCCGGGGGGGTGTTGCAGGGATGCTGCTGCTCGCAGGAAAATATGAGTGGCCTCGTAATCCATTTGCAAGTGCGTGGCTGTCGAGGCAGATGACGACTAAGCTCTTGCACAAGGTTCAGCTCTTTGGGGAGAGTGCCAGGATTGGACCAAATCATGACTGACTGATAAGGGAGCCTGTAACGCGAGGCAGCTGAGAATTGTGTTGTTCCTGGTATAATCTGACCACTGGCTATGACTTTTTTTTTCCCTCCCCTCCCCTCCCAGCCCGTTTGTTGGGGAGTTTCGAGTTGAAAAACCTTCATTCAGAGAGAACAACAACAACAAAAAAAAAGAGACCAACCCAGTTTGTCGGAGGAAGTGAGCAGCTCCCAAGCCTCTCGTGGCGAGCGCCCGGTGGCAGAGGTATTTCAAGGCTCTGACTCAGCCCTGCTGCACGTCGGCTCTCCTCGTTTTCGGGTCGGGTGGATTTCTTCCTGCTGGGAGCCTGCCCTCTGCCCCCTCCGTACCGCTGCCAGCTCTCCGGGGCGTTATCTGTGCGCCCTGGCATGTGAGGAGGGTGGAGGTGCCTCCCTTCCCATTTCACTGAAGGGAAAGCTGAGGCAGGTGTGTGTTTTAAGCTGAAAATGAATCCCAGCGTGGCTTTTATTTGAGGATTATCTTTTTTTTAATGGTACAAGGCGCAGAGACCCACAGACAGGTTCGTGAGCCAGCTGCAGCATCGCTTCTGCCCTTCTCTGTCCCAGCTGAGAGCAGCGTGAGGGCAATCCCCAGCCTCTCCAGGAGCAGCTCCAAACCTGAGAAATGCTCTGGGTTTAGCAGTGCTCTGGTAAAAGCCTCCACCGGGGCCAGGAGGGGCCTCTTCTGCCTCGTTTAACTCGATGTATGTGGGGAGGAGGGCTCAGCACATCCTTCTGCGGGACCAGGAGGTCTCTCGGTGGGTGTGATGCTGGGGAAAAACAGAGTTGGTGAGCAGCGTCCTGTGTCACACCTCCTGACCTTTGCTGCTGGGAGCAGGTGTGGCTTTGGCTGCTGATTTGATTTCTTGAAAGCTCTGCTGCTGCTTTGCATCACCTGCACCACCTCATTTTGTGTCCCCAGCCCTGGTGGCCAAGGTCCTTCAAAGCCGTGCTTCTCCACGTTCAGACCGGGACCGGAGAGGAGGAGTTTGCCCTAAAAATGTTTGCTGAGAAGGTGTCCTCGCCAAGCGTGGACAAATAAAAAGCATTGTCCAGGTAGCAGCTGAAAATCCTGGGACTACAGAGTTTCAGGGAGGTTTTATGGAGGGCGTGTTGGGGTTTTGTTGGGTGCTGTGGGCTTTCCAGGATCAGCTGCAGGGGAGCACTTCTGGTCCTCGCTTGTTACCTCCACTTAAGGTCACTTCCCCGTCTACAGCCCTGCGCTGCACCGCTGCCAGGATTGGGTTGCCTGCTAAATTTAGTAAACCTCTTTACAGCTTAGTGTGTATGCAAAAATGGATTTTTTTTTTTTCAAGCAGCTCCTAATGGGTTACAGCCTGCTACGAAGCGAGGCTGCCCCGGCACGGCCGGCAGAGCACCGGAGCAGTTGTGGGGTGAACAGGTAAACTTGTTTTCCCCACCTCAGTGTGTTTCAGCACATGCATGGATTTGGTGAGCTGAGGGTTCCTGAGGCACGATTACACCTTGCCTAATGCAGGCTGAGCCAGTTATGGGGTCACTGATGAGTTACTCAAAAGTTTTAAAACCTTGAGAAGGTTCTGGGGGAGGCGTTTCCCTGCCTCGACCCCCTGGCTTCCCCCCTTTTTTTCCCTGCTGTTTGAGTGTCAAAGGAAGAATTTCTTGGCTTCTGGTGTGCCTGTTTCTAAGGTGATTTCTTAATCTCCCCTCTCCGTTGCAGGCCATGGGAGCAAGAGAGGTGCAAGCTGAATTGCTTCTAATCGCTTACATCTGGGTGGTTGCAATGAAATGTTAAATCCTCGCATGCCAGAGGAGGAGCAGAGTGTGGGACAGTAAAGCGAGGGGAGGGAGAACGCAGGGAAGCATGAAAGAAATGACCTAAATTACTCCGCATTCCTTCTGCTGAGCGTTTTTAGGTGCTTTTTAAAGCAAACTGCCATGGTCTTAAGCCTATGTTTTAAGGAAAGCTGTGGTTCAAATGGGGATGTGCTGCTTGTTTTGGGGGAGATGTTGGGGTATTGATTTGAATTCAATACTCTGAAAACAACTAAATGTGTCTTTGAAGTCACTGTAAGAAACTTTTATGGGGCTGGCTGTTATGGCCAGAAGTGGAGGCAGCCAGAAAGCCCTCCGAGATGCACTCTGCACGCATCTTTTGGGGAATTTGTTGTCACCAAGTCCCCGATGTTATGCTGAGTGTAGGATTAGGACCGGTAGGGCTGTCTGAGGGCTGCTCAGGGTGTGCTGGGCTCAGGGGAATGGCAGTGAGCCTCAGCACGGCTCGCCTGGGGAACCAGCAGCTACAGGAGCAAAGTGGTTAACAAAAGCTCCTTCACAGCACAGCTCAGGTGTAATTAAACTGTGTTAGGAAACACTTTGGAGGAGCTGTGCTGGAGAGACTCATATGCTGCTGGTGCTGTGTGCAGGGATTGCTTCTGAAGCCTCTTCTGCTCACCAGCCATCCTGAAACTTTTAGCTAATATTTCCAAGATTATCGACAGCATTAAAGGATGTAGCCTGGCTATGGAAGTACTTTCCTGTTTGCTGTGTAACGCCTTACTTCAGGATAAATTTGGAGTTACAGCTTTGCCACTGCCTCGTATCTGATGTGGAAGTCTTGGTGATGGGATCCTGTTCATCCTTTGGGCAAATTCCTGCAAATTTCTGCTGGATCAAAGTCACCAGGTTGGTGCTGTAGTCCAGCAGCTGCTGCGGTCCAGGTTCTGTCCTGACCGTATCTCCACCCATCCCCTGTGTTTGAAGGGTTTTATAAATGTGGCAAGAGCAGTGCTTTCACCTGGCAGTTGATTATAAATGTAATGCAGGTGTAATAAAATCCAACCCTCTCTTGCAGGTGTTGTTCTTAACAGTGTGACCGGGACTTAAAACCCCCTGATTGCTGCTGGCACAAGACTTGCATCAGTCCCAACGTGTTCCCTGCGGTCCCAGGGCTCAGGTTTGCCCCGTAGCTGAGCGGCAGGAGCTGTGAGCAGCCGTGTGGCCAGGTGAATTCAACCACGGAGCTCTGCAGGGTGGCTGTAGGTACCCCACGGCCACGTCGAGCAGCTCGTTGTGTTGAGGACTGAGTGCTTTTTTCCAACTTGCAGTCAAAAATGCATTCATGGCTTAGTACGTGGTTGTTCCCATGCCAGCATTGTCCTCTGGCCTCAACCCCACCCTGCAAGGTACGAGCTGGAGGAAGCTGATGGGCTGGGTATGGCCCCTTTTTACTGGGGTGAGGAGTTCAGAGCAGGGGAACGCCACGAGAGCGAGCGGTGCCAGCTCGGCCACGGCTCCTTGGATCTCTTTTTTTTTTTGCCTCTTCCTGAACCATGACTAGGGTGGATAGCACTGAGGGCAAAAATAGCCGTGCTGATGGAGTGCTTACCCAGCTGTGTGGGCAGCAGAGGGGCACCGCCGGGCTGGGGAGGCTGACAAACCCTACTTGGTAGCTGTGCACGTTGAGGAGATCTCTATTTATGATGCCTGTGTCAACCCAGAGGAACTTTGACTTCTCTATGGCAGGTCCGCGTTCCTCCTCTCGTCCAGCCTCAGCTGAAGTCGCCCTTTCTCAATCCTGGGGTTGAGAACCTACTGTACACCCCTGAGTGTCAAACCCTGGACTCATCTGAAAACTTTTTACCATTCTGGACTTCGTTCAAGTGATGGAAACTTTTTTTCCCAGTTTTTTCATTATGCTACAAGCGGTGAGAAGGGCAAAAAATCTTCACTGCTGATTTCCTCTGCCTTTTGAGGTGAAGAATTATCAGGACTTGAGCTGGAGATTTAGCCTGGGACTGAGGTATAGTGGTCTCGTTTCACGTGCTGCTTCGTGATGCTCTAATTTAGCTAAATCCGTGCCATGTTTACAGTAAGTTTGATGCAGCAGTCACACTTGGTTTCCCTTTAGAGAAAACTGAAATCACTCAGCTGCTTCGCCATAATCTGGGCCATAAATAATAATATCTTCTAACTCGAGGTAGTTAGGAGAAACCACATGAAAGCAGCTGTGTCTGATATGATTCACAATCACTTAGAAGCCTTGATTTCCCCGGGTGAGTTGTTCACAGCTCTCCTTTAACTTGTTGCCTCTTCCCAAGGCAGGGCAATCGGCCTGCTGCAGGAATCCAAACAGAGGGAGCATCGCTCTGCTGTCGCTTCTCCTCTCATCCTCTGCTGTTTAACAAAGGGATTGTTGAGTCACAGAAAGGTTAACAAAGCACTTTTTTTTTTTTGTCTGTGGTCCAGTTGCTTTGCAGAGCCGTGCCGAGCAGCAGACTGAAGAGAAATAATGGGGAAATCTTGGTGAGGGAGTGACTGGGGCTGTCGTTTTGCAACGCCAGGGTGAAGACCTGCTGCAGCTTCGTGCTTCCAGCTGCCCGTAGGGTGGCTGATGGCAAAGCTCGTTGCAGGAAGGTTAAATATCAGTTTAAGTATCAGATTAAGTATCAGAGCTGGGGGCAGCTGAACCATCGCAGTTGGTCCGACAGTGGCTTCCCATTTAGGACTTGAAATGGTTTTTATTATAATGAGCCTTTTGGGCTTTGGCATCAGAAGAAGGGCGGATTGTAGTCCTTAATTACGAAACAGGGGGAACAAATTGCGGTCGGACGGCCAGGCAGTGCTCCAGCAGCGTTTGTGCCGGGCCATCCCAGTGCACAAATGACCGTCGCGGGCTGTTGCTGAGCTGATTTTTTTGGGTTGCTTTAGGTAAGGATTGGGAAGTTCTCGTTTTGAGTTCATCACAAGAGTCCTTCAGGCTCCTTGAGCAAACGCTGAGCAAATCTGTCCCCAAAAAGCCTCCAGTGGAGGCAGGGAGTGTGGGGAACGTAGCATGAAGAAGAAAAAAAATTAATAAAATTAAATCTTTCTGTATTGGGACACCGGTTTGGGCAGGTGCTGTGGCAAAATAACCACGAGGGAAGGTTTGAAGGCGAGGTGCTTTGGTGCAGCCCGGCACCTTTGCCTCGTCCCTTCTCAGCCACCTTCCTGCGGGGCTCTCCCTGCCCTTGCAGCCAGCTCAGGTCCCCAAATCGCCGAGGCATTTGCTGTGCAGCAGCAGGTGGGTCCAAGGCAGGGCCCCAGGTGGGTGTTTGGGTTGTGCAGGACGGAGGGAGGTGGAAAATCCAAAACTCCTCCGCTGGCCTGAGGCTCGCTTCGTTTTTTTTTTCCTCTTCCCTAGAGCTGCCGAGGCTACGTGGTGGCTGGCATACGCATGGGAGCGCATTCTCCTGTTGGGAATGTTAAAAATACACGCTACAATTTTCCCTTTCCACATACCAAAATGTATTAATGTGCTGGTGCTTTGATTAGTCATTTCCTTTTTCCTTTGTTCCTCTTGCAACAGGGCAGAGGACTGCAGGCACATGCTTGAGTGAAATCTTTGTATGGTTAGGAAATCTTGTGCTGAATGGATTCTCCTGGGCTAATACCTGCCTTGGCAGAGGATGATTTCTGCTCTCGTCCGTCAAACGCACGCTTAAAAATAAGTCTGGATGAAGTTGTTTTTAACGGGATTCACACTAAAAACGTCTTTTGATTTATTTTTATAGGGAAAAGAAATTCTAGGATGAGCCAAGTTGATACTTTTTGCTAGGGATGTGATTTATTCTCGCAGGAAAACGGTGTTGGGTTGGGTTTTTAGAGGAAAACTTGCAGATTGGCTCGTTGTCTGCCTCCTATCCCGTTGCCTCCCCCTCCCCACGTTCACCGTGGGTGGAAGCTTTGCAAAAAGCCCTAATGGGACACTGTTAGGGCTCGACTGTGGGACTGCCCTGTGCCTTTGGGGCGTGGAGGTACGAAGGTTAATCAATTCTGCATTGCCCCGAGCCGCCTGCCAGCCCTTCAAGGTCGGAGCCTCTCGGCTTCTCAGTTGTCCCCGCTGCTCGCAGGATTTCTTCTCTGGTGCTTTGGCGAGGAATTTGGCGAAAGGCTGTGCTGCTGGAGACGTGCAGGACATGTGGTAGGTTTAAAATGGCATTTCTTGTGCTTCTGGAGGGATCCTAGGGAGCAGGCGAACACATCACTGACCGAGCTGGCTGAGGGCTGGGTTAGGAAGCCGCTCGGAGAAGCAAGCAGCAAACGAGGACAATTTAGTGCAGGTATGTGCAAACTTCAGCAATGCATCCCCAAAACTAACTGCTGCTATGTAGAGCTTCCTCGTTAGCAATCTGTCGTGGTTTTCCTGTCTCTGAGGACGTCTGCCTTGCCCTCACTTCAAACCGAAGGCTGGTTTGTGCCTCCCAGGAGCATAAAATCAGAGAATATCCCAACTTGGAAGGGACCCATAAGGAAGGATCATCAAGTTCAACTCCTGGCACCACTCAGCAGGCACGGGCTGCGGTGCTGTGACCACGAGGAGCTCGTCCCAGCCAGAAACTGGGGTGCAGGAGGCTCTGCTGGGATGTGGCAGCCTGATGGAGAGGCCGATAACACGCTTGGGGCTTTTCCTTGACTGGTTGCAGCTCTGGTGTATAAAAAACCTGTTTTGTTTTTTAAATGAGCCTCCCAGTTCTTGGATTCCATTCATAGTTTCACAGCAATCTGCAGGGGGAAAAAAAAAAAAAAAAGAAAAGCTGGGCTAAGGCCTTTTCCTCTTTTGTTTCTGTCTCCTTCTCTTCCATTTATTTTTTTTTTAATATAAACAAGAGAATATAATAGAGAAATGTATGTTTGTGTAGCCGTATTTACTGTATACACTGGAAAGGGGAAAAGCTTTGGTTCCAGCCGTTGTTCTTTGCAGCTCACTGTGAAAGCACGAGTGGAATTTGAGTACTGAGAAGCTGCTGCTTGTACCTGCTCTGCTGTCCTTGTGGAGGTTGAGTTGTGCCTGGAGATGATAGGGGTGTAGCAAACCCAAATTCATCAGAAGAGCTGCCCTCCTGGCTGAGCATTTCCCTGCCTTTTTTTTTTTTTTGGCAGAGCTGTGCTCCAGGGCTGCCTGTGCAGCCCAGGTGAGAGCAGGCTGGGAACAGGGAGTCAGACACCTATTTATTCACCAGGCAGATAGCAAAAGGCCTTTCTTGGGGCTCTTAGTGGCTTTAACGTGTGGAAGTGGCTTGTGCAGACCACGATGAACTTCCCAGGTGATTAACCACAATAAAACTAGGTGTGGCCTGGTTCTTGCCTCCCATCCAGACACATAATTTGGGTGTTTCTGCCTTGCTGACCTCCAAATCCTGGCTGAAACCTGTGCCTGGCTCGCGCTGCTGGGCAGCTTGGGGCTGCAGGGGACCCCTGGATGTTGAGCAGCCACATGGCACGCAAAGCTGCTCTTCAGGCTGGTAATCCAACCTCAGCCAGCTATTAATCTGCTAGCTTTGTCTCTTATTTTTAGGAGGTAATCCTGCTATGGCCTTGCGTGATGTGCCAGCAAGGCAACGCCACGGCTCGGTGTTCCTGCAGAGTTACAAAGCCACTTCATGGTGGCTGCCCATTGCAAATCAGCTGAGCAGCGCCGTGGTGAGAAGAGCGAGGTTTATTTTCGAGCAAATCGGTATTTTGAGAGCGTTAGAAATGCAAACTTGAGCATTTCCTATGATGTGGTTAAAAGATGCAGCTGGTCCGTGGGGCTGAGCGGTGCGCGGCCGGCTCCCCTTGCCTTAACATCAGCAGAGCAGCTCCTGCTGCTGCATTCGTGTGGCTGTTTTTTTTATTTTCTTTTGCTGTTAAGCCTTACTTTCTGATGTAACACGGCAGACAGAGAGCGAGAGACACAGCAGGGGATATTTTGGCTGTTGGGAGCTCCTTGCTGTAGTGACCTTGGCGGCTATCGCTGCCGGCGGACCAAATCGGAGTCTGTTAATCTCCACTTGCAGGTTTCTCCGTCTGCGCGATCGCAGTGAGTATTTTTCCTCCTTAGCTTGAGAAGTTTCACTTCCCAGTTCCCCCGTACGGAGATGTGAGCAAGAAAATTAAGAGCTGGTGAGGATCTGGTCCTGGCTTGCAGCAGAAGGAAACGCGTGCCTCAAATCCTGCCTGCTCGTGCTGGGTGTGCACAGCTCAGCTCAGGCGGTGGGCACAGCACGTCCCGGCAGGAGCTGGGAGGGAAGGAAGCCTCAGGGGCTCCCTGGAAGCAGTGATGGGAAGAGGCAGATGTGCTGGGTGATGCCCAGAGCCTGCTCCAGGTGGAAACCACAACTTTTGGTCCCGTACGGGCAGCTGGGGAGAAGGTAAAGAGGTCTCCAAAGGCAGAGGACAGCGCGTTAGTGGGTGTGTGTGTTAGGATGTGGTGGTTTCAGGGGGAAACCTGCAGTCTGGTGGGGGTGAGGACGCTTTGCTCTGGCCCTGATGGCATTTCTCAGAGCTGTTTTTGATCCAAAATAACTTCCTCTTGCAAGAAATGTTTCATTTTCTGAAGATTCTTCAGTCCTGAGTGATGCCGATATCGTTACGCTCTTGTTTCTTTGCACCAACAGCCCCGGGAGGCTTCACCGAAGGGGTCTGTGTGGTTTTGGGGTGAGCTGCAGGAATGGAGGAGGGAGTGTTTATCCCCAGGTAAATGCAAGGTTTCACACTCTGCTTCTGCTGAAGTTAATTCTGGCTCTGGGTTTTATCCCATCGGCAGCTGCTGCGTTTTTCCAAGGTGTTGACTGGAAAAATGCATTTAAAAAGGGAAGAGGGGGGAAAAAAAAAAAAGCAAAGGCTTCTGCTGAAGCAAAGTTACTCTTTTCTGGAGTATAATAAATAGTGTGTCTCTGTTAACTAACATCAAGCAGAGCCCAACAGATGGTACAAACAGCGGCACGTTTGGAATGGAAAATATTTACCTAGAGGGTATTTGCAGCGCCGAGATTGTGCTCTGCAAATGGCTTAATTGTATCAGCCTAATCAAGTGAAGAGTGGAAAGATTTATTGACAAGCCTCCCCTTCTTGCTGCGAACACTTTAGAGGGGGTTTTGAGCACTGTTAAGCTTGACTTGAACAGGTCTCCTTCCCAAATCAGGGTTACTTTAGGATGTGGCAGGTTTAGCTTGTAAATTCAAGTGGCTGAAGCTTTCCTCTTGCTGTATAAATCGTGCTGTCGGGGCGAGGGTTTAATTGCAGACCTCACCTTGCATTGCTGGTCGCTGTGCTCCCCCCCAGGTGGGAGTTTTGGGAGGACTGCTGCCAGCAGAGCGTGGAAGGGCAGCTCCAAAGGTGTCTGAAAAGCATACAAAAAAGTACAAAAATAAATGGGTTAGAGTTTGCCATCTGGGTCAAAACTGGCAGGGCGACAGATCTTGGTTTTGGGTGCCTCGTGCGTGCCTCTAAATTGTGCCAGCTTTAACAGTGAGCTGTAAGCAGATGGTGTGAGCTTCCTGGGAGCTGTGCTCCTCCTGCCACAGGTGAGATGCGTGCAATATCTCAGTGCCCTGTCTTAAAATGGGGCTCGGGTGCAGTCCCTCCTTTGCAGGGCAGTTTTTGGGAACGCGTGACCCTTGCGCAGGAAGGTGGAGGTGGTTGGGTCGTGCTGGCTCCCTCTGTTCCCATTGCTGATTACCTGCAGGGGTTGGCCAGGTGTTAACGAGCTTGGAGCAGGTTTGATGAGCTGAAATCCCTGCCTGCTGTGACAGCTTTCACTCCCTGCCTCTCGCAAAGTCACATTGCAGGGGCTCTGCTGCCTTCAGCGTCTCGTCTCGGGGCACGAGGAGCACACCTTGTGTTTTTCTGTGCCACCATAGCACTGCTTTAAATAGTGTTTCTTAATTATTAAGTTCTAATTCTGCAGACTTTGCTAATCTTGTACCAATGCTGTTATTAAATGGGGTTAACCCCATCTTTAGGGTTTCTGGCAGCCTTTCGTCCTAGGGCTTGAGCCCTGCAGCACTTTAGGTTGATGCTCTGGGGTTCCTGGAGCTGGTTCCAGCCGCCGTGTGGATGCAGAGCTGCTGTGCAGTGGCTGAACTTGTTGGATTTTAAAATCTCGTTCCCTTTTGTTACCAAACCCTGATTTCCCACAGGTTCCCTCTTGTAGTGCCCAAGTTGCTGGATGTCTTCACCAGGAGCCCTGCAGGGAGATCAGTTTGGGAGCGAAGCTGTTCCCGAGATGACCCTCTCACGCAGCTGACTAGTAGGAGCTGTGCTGCTAACTGTGCAGATGAAGGGGAAAACAGTGTTCGTGTTGTCTCCTCGAGGAATTTATTCAACGCAAATGCTCCTCTGAGGCTTTTTGCTGTGCTCCCAGTGCCTTGAACACGAGGGGTTTTATTTAGTCCCCTTGCCGGCCAGATGCCTGTGCCGTGAGCTGGGTGTTAAGCCCAGTATCACGGGGAAGGCTGTGCAGAGGCTGCCCCAATACCTGTTTTTTCCCCCTGATTTAACATTATTTTATTTCAGAAGCACAAACCCCCGGCGGTTACACACATCTCGAGAGCCAGGCGTTTAGAGAAGCGGTGCTGGTACCGTGCTGGGGCTGAGCTCCGAGTGACTCATTAGCCAGATGGAGCCCTAATTTATTTCTGTCTTCTCAAGTAAGTGAATCCCCTGGACCCAAACTGAACGAATATCCCGTGAAATGTGCTTTCTGTGCTGAGTGAAACTCGAGAGGTAAATGCAGAAAGCCGGGGGTGTGTGGGGAAACCCAGGCCAGCGTTAACTAGCGGGGCAGTCAGGTGCAGGCACTGATGCTGCGCTGGAGTTCAGAAGCAGTTTTTGTGGCACGGGCTCTGTTTGGGGGAACAAAAGTGCAATTCTTTTGTTTAAAATGTTGGACTGAACGTGAACAGAGTCTGTGTGTGCACTGGGACAGATGTGGCTTGTTCCCAAGGGACCGGTCCTGCGTGGCATGAGAGGTGTGAGGGCATCTCGTGTGTCTGCAGCTAGCAGGAATATGGGGAGTGGTGGAACCGGGTCCTGGTGAGCATTTAAACTCACGTGGGAAGGTTTTTAACTTCATGTAGTGTTCTCTTTCTTCTGGTTTAATAGGAGGAGCTTCTCTGTCCTGTTTCTCATAGGGCAGCATATGATTTTTTTTCCCCTATAGACTGCTTCTCTCTTCCTAGACGGTTTCTCAAGGCAATATAGAAGGATAAATGGGAATGGAGAAATTCCTTGAGTAACTGCAGGTTGTCAGAGGACAGCCCTGTGTGAGGCAAACCCCTGCCTCTTTGCCCCGTGGCGAGGGTGTCACTTGGTGAGGACCTTGTGACACCTGCCCACAGACCCCAAGGGTGATGCTTAAACTCCCTTGTTCGTGCTGGGCTGGGAAACTTCAGTATTTCTACCAGGTCACAGCTTTATCCCAGCCATCCCGTACCTGATGCTCCCTTTGGGGATGACTCAGCCACGCTACAAACCTTTCTGTAGCTTTTTGTGTTTGCGTTCAGATCATCAGAAAGATTGGAGCTTTCCCCAGCTTTGTGCACACCCCTTTGACAAACAAAACACAGGTTTTCGACAAACAAAACACAGGTTTTCCGGGAGCAGGCTTGCTTTAATTCCAACTTTGAAAGACTTTTTGGGTTCTGGTTAAAACGTAAAGACAAACTCTCTTGCCTTTATTTTTTTAACGGGGTGCTGGGAGGTATTTCAGGGCTTAAGCAACTGGGAACCTGATCTCGCCGTGTGGTCGGGCTGTGATCATGCCTGATGCCACGTTTCGTGCTTTTCCATGTCAAAATGACAGCAGCTGTGTACGTCTCGGTCCTGCCTTGGTGGCCATCCCATCACTCGGTGCCTCCGTCCTTTACAACATGTAAAAGGGTCAGTGCATGGCCGGCTGCGTGCCCCGGTGTCTGTGGGGCAGAGCTGGGCACGTTGGGGGCTCCTTGTGGTTCGGTGTTGTAATTGGGGCAGTAAGGTCCTGTAATGATCAACCTCATCATGTTTGTGAGAAATCTGCTTCGTTACACATTTTCTTTGGGGCTTAGCTTCTCCTGTAAGCACTCAATATTGACTTTGGCTGCAGCAAATTTTCCAGATCTGTTTCCTTCAAGCGATAACTAATATTAGATCACTTCGTACAGCAGGCTGGTTTTATGAATCACTTTGAAAGCTCCAGCTCAGTTTCATGCATCCGTGCTTTTTCTCCCCAAAAGCAGAGCTTTTCCTCCCTCACAGCCCTTGCAAAACCCCGTGCCTGATTCCAGCTGCGAGCCCTTCCAGCAAGCTGGGCACACGGAAAATAAAACACACAACCTGGGAGGAGACAGCGTTAAGACAACTGATGAATAATTAGTGCATTGAAAGGTTAGCCATTTATTTTGATAACTTAATAGCCAAATTAGAGTTCCCACTCCTTGCTCTTTGTACTGCTCAGTGCCCTGTACAAATAAATTGTCTCCCAACAGGGCAGGATGGCAAGCTGACTTAAAGAGCAGCTTCTAGCACAGCCATGAGATGTTTTTTTTTTCTTTTTAAGGCTGAAGTGTGATACTAGAAGGTATTTAAAGAGTAACCTTCTGCTCAGAAGCAAGAACCTGTCCTTTCCTTGTGCTGCACAACGTCTCTGCCAACTGCAGTCCCTGGGCATTCAGTGTACACGTCTATTTTCTTCTAAGCAGTGGTGGCAATACCCCAGGCAATATAAGGAGGAAATTCTTTGCTGGTGAGGCACTGGAATGAGCTGCCCGGATGAGCTGTGGCTGCCCCATCCTTGGAGGTGCTCAAGGCCAGGCTGGACGGGGCTGGGGGCAGCCTGGGCTGGTGGAGGGTGTCCCTGCTCGTGGCACGGGGTTGGAACTGGGTGGGCTTTAAGATCCCTTCCAACCCAAACATTTCAACAAATATAATTTAGAAGTGTGGGGCAGTTCCCCCTACCCTTTTTTGGGGTCATCCTGCTGTGTGAACTCTTGTGATGGGAGACACAAGTCGGGTTACATCCCTTGCCTTTCATTCCCAAGGGAATGGGTTTCCCAAAGGGCACTTGAGTTGGAGTGTCCTCTTCTTGGTGTGGAGGAAAATATGGTTGAAGCACGTGTTTGCTGTGGCAGTTTTCAAACTGAGTTGGTGAATCAGCAATTGTGTGTGCTTAGTTGGAATTTTGATTGTGTTTTTCAAGGATCAATGCCTTTTTTTCCCTTGGAACAGTCTGGTTTGAGTTCTTCCTGCAAAAATCTGTGTCTGTTCATAGTGACCAGAGTTGTGAAGTGGGGAAATCAGTCTTATCTTGGCCCTAAAACTAATGTTTTTTTAAAATAAACCTTAATTCTCACTTTCTTTTAAATTCTGTGGTTCCTGCTTTTTTGTTTTATTCATTTAATGCTCTGAGCCGTGCCGTTACATGCACAAAATAAGTAACAGATCTCACTGTTTTCCCATAAACGTGTGGAATTTTCATGAGTTTAAAGCTGGTTTAGACTTCAAAAAGCAGTTCTGAAAAAAAACCCTGATTCTTTATGGTTGACTAACATTTAGGCCTTTCTCCCTTCTCCTTGCTCTGCTTCTGAGCGTTTCATAAAACTGGGAGCAAAAGTTGAGATTTAACTCCCGCTTGACAAGATAAAAAAAACTGACATCACGATGTTTGATTTATGGGGGGGAAAAAAGGTTAAAAAAAAAAAAAAAAAAAAGAGTTCCTCTAAATGTATGGGTCCGTATTTCACAGCAGTTCTGATGTCAAAAGTATTCACTTAGTGAATTTCACTTCAGAAGGGAGAATGAGGAAGATGAGTGAAAGAAAGGGAACTGCTCCCATCCAGGCTCAGCCCAGCAGCTACAGTTCCTTTCTGTGCAGGTTAGCAGCTTTGAAGCAAACAGTGAAAGCCTTCAAAGTTCTTCCATGCTTGATATTAGTTTGGTAACTTTATTAAAAGCAAATTTTAAGGCTTCTCTAGGGCAGTGTCAAAGCTTTTTATCAATATTATTGGCAGGAGGAAAAAAGTGTCAAAACCTGGTCAAAAAACTAATTCTTGTTTCTTTTTCTTTCCCCTATAGATTTTTTTATAAATACAGCTAAGAAGAAGCACAATGGAGTTTTACGAGTCTACCTACTTCATCATCCTCATTCCTTCTGTGGTTATTACGGTTATCTTCCTCTTCTTCTGGCTTTTCATGAAAGAAACATTATACGACGAAGTCCTTGCAAAACAGAAAAGGGACCTAAAGTTTCCGCCTGCCAAGAGCGATAAAAAGAAAACAGAGAAGAAGAAGAACAAGAAGAAAGAAGCTCAGAACGGGAACATCCATGAATCTGACTCCGAAAGTACCCCTCGGGACTTCAAGCTCTCTGATGCCCTGGGTACGGATGAAGAGCACGTCGTTCCTGTTCCCTTGAGCATGGCCGAAGCATCGAGCGGCGTCAGGGAACGGAAGAAGAAGGAGAAGAAGCAGAAGGCACCTCAAGATGATCATGTAACTAAGGAGTCGGAAGGATCCAAGTCTTCAGGCAAGAAAGTAGAACCAGTCCCTGTTACAAAACAGCCCACTCCACCATCTGAATCAGCCGCATCTAAGAAGAAGCCTGGGCAGAAGAAGCAGAAAAATGGCATGGGTACCTTACGTTGCATATGCTTCTTGCACAGAACGCCAAAACTGTGCTCTGCTTCCTGCGAGGCCACAGAGCGTCTCTCTCAGAACTGTTCTGCCTGATCTCTGTGGGGCAAAGCTCACTTCTAACCTTTTCCTTTTTACGAGCTATTGCTTTTTTTTTCCCCCCTTGTTTTCCATCTGGTGGCAATGCTCTGGTTTTCCTCCTCCCGTCCTTGCTTTCTTCTATTAGAGATCGTTGAGGGAAACAGAGTAGCCTGTGTCTCTGCTTTGCTCTATGGCTTGGCTCCTTTGCTCTCAAGCTGTCAAAATGTTAATTACCTGAAAGAAGTCATTAAATGTTTGCTGTGTGCACTCTGATGTCAAGCCATGAAAAAGCAGAGCCCTAAGAGCACTTGCTCTAATAGGGAAGGACGTCTAGGGAACCCCCGTAGCTGAGTGTGCAAAATAAATCACTGCTTAAGTGCAGGCCTAATGTGCCAGAAGGGGTTTGGTGGCTGATTCATGGGAAGAAAGAAGCACGTAAAGTCACTTCCCACCCGTTTCACCTTTATAATGGGATGGAACAGAAACAAAAATACTGATCCAGCCGTTGCAGCTGAAGCATCCAACCTAGACTAGACTGAAAAATTGTAAAGTTGTTTGCAAATATGTGGATGGCCATTCATGGAAGCTTAAAAAAAAAAAATCCAGTTTCAAAAATAAGTGAAAACCAAAATATTTGCAGATAATATAAGGAGTAGTTAACAGGTTTGCTACAGGGAGGGAGGAAAAAGAACGACACTGCTGCTTGATGTGATTTTTTTTTCCTGAAAAAGGGAGAAGGAAGACCTGCCCACTACCAGCAAAAACGGCATCAAATCTTATTTGTGGGTGCTCTCTGAAAATCTCTGTGGCGTGATGAAAATGTGGTCTGCAAAGGCTGTTCCGAGGGCAGCCACAACTAACTTTTATCCTTGCTTGCATGAGCTAACGCCGTAACCCTGCGTGGTGTGTCAGCTCTGACAAGCATATCCTGTAGCACAAGCTGTCCCAAAAGAATAAAAACCACAAAAAACAACAAAAAAAGCACCCCTCTCCAGAAACAACTTTTACAAAGAACAGTTCCCTAATGCAAAACACTTATTTTCTGCTTCTCACAGTCCCAGTAGCTGTTGGGGGTGTGTGTGTGTAAAAGGCACGAGGGGGTTCACGGTGGGGATGGGGTTGGGGGAAATACATCCTGCAAACGAGAACCTGGTACGGTAACACATGCTGTGTGCTCTGTTGCAGTAAAAGCTGCATTGGATTTGTGAAAAGGTCACTTTAATCGCCTGTGTTCTGCTCGCAGTTGACAGTCCTGTCTGTCAAAACACTCGGTGCTGTGGCCCTTCACTCTGCTAAACCTTTCTCTTGCTTTGGGGTCTCATCTGGTCTGGGAAATGCGTTTTTGTCTGTGTGTATAACTTCATAACTTCTCATTTCAAATACATGATTTTTTCTGGGCTTAGATCTCAGTGATTAGAGTCACTGATTTAAAAATGAGAATATGCTCTTCATTGTCTCAATTGTCTGTTACAGATGATCAAGATTCTAAGACTGATTCTGTTGCATCTCCTGCCAAAAAGCAAGACCCTGTCCTGCTCCACCAAGAGATAAAGCCAGAAAATGTATCAGGAAAGAAGAAAGTCTCTGCAAAGAAGCAGAAAGTTGATAATGGTGAGAATACCAAGCGTTTCTTAGCTCAGACGTGCCTGACAACTCAACCTTTTTCTTTCTTTCGCCTTCTTTCTGGGAAAGAAACCTGTAGATTAATTTTCTTAATTTGAAAAAGCAGGGATTAAAGGTAGGAAAAATCCTATAGACTGCTCTTTATTTTATGAACAACGAGTACCACTGAACATGGCATGCCTCCGTGAACCTTTCACCTTTCTGAGTCTTTTGGATCCACACATCCCCACTTGAATTGAGGAGCAAAGTATTGACATAGTGTAAGCTGCCCAGACTCTGAGCAAGGCACGTCTCTAACGGCTGCAGTCATCTGCCCCAAACAAGACTGCAGTTTTTTTTTGTTTTGTTTTGTTTCGTTTTTTTTTAGCCAATTGCTTTTTCCTCTCTTATTGTCCTTTTGTTAGCTAGCTGTTGCTCCAACATAAACTGCTCATCTTCGCTGTCAAGGCCTTTACTGTTCGTCATCCCTCGCTCCCTGCCAAGATGCTGGTTCTCGTCTCTTGGCTCAGTCTGCCTCTTGTGTTTCAGTTTTTTTACAATGAGTGCTGTTGTGTTTGTGGCATTTGGGAAGAGCGTGACCACGGAGTCCTCTGAGGCCACCTTGTTAGCTTCTCAAAACTCTTCCTCGCTGGGACAGCGATGAAGAAGCTGGTGGACTGCTCCTGGAGTAGATGGTGTTGGTCTCTGTGCTTCCTTTACATTTTGGTCAGGTCAGACTGGCAGCAGAGTGTCTCACAGATCTTAAACAGGCTTTTTGAGAGGAAGGGAACGAAACAAGGGGAAGATAATAAGGAGAGGAAGTAAAATAAAAAATGAGGATGCTAACAGAATTAATGTTGGGTATTTCTTGTAGAGGAAACCTCTCTTCACTTCAGTGCTTGCCATGCATGTGCAGGTGTTTGCTTGCTGCTTAAGATGAGAGGCTCTGGCAGGTTATGTGGAAGGTCCATCTGGCCTGTTTTCCTCCTTAAGGGCAGGCAGAATGTGGAAGCATTTTCCAGCTGGCTCTCTGGCAGCCAGGAAGCCACGTTTGTGCTGCACTGATGCCTGAAATCTTCTCTCCCACCTATTTCCCTTTGCTCTCCAGCCCACTGCATGGCATCTGTTCCCCATCAGCCCTTCGGCTGGGCTGGGTGGGTCAGGAGCTTCCCTGCTGCGTGGTGGCTCTGTGCAGGATGCCTCACATGCTTCAGGCAGCGTGCACTGGGCAAACCCCCAAATCCACCTCTGTCACTGACTGCTTCTGTCGTCCCTGCTCTGTCATTCTTCCTCTCCCCTCCCCTGCTTCTACCTCAGCAGCGCAGACTGAGCAGTTCCTTGGGCAGAGGCTGTTTCTCACCACGTGGATTCAGTGCTGTGTGAACAGAGACTGAGGTCGGCCAGCACCTCTGGGTGTCTCTCTGAATATTAATGGTGCCTGAAGCCTGCTCTGACAGACGAGAGGTCTTTATTAAGTGCAGCTGAGTCTGCCTGCGGAATAAGATGGGTTGCTGCCCTTACCACATGTTCTGCCGAAGTGGTTTAGGTTGCTGGTGATGTAATCTGGGTGCAAATGCTGGCAGTAAGGTACCAGCCTTAAACAGAATAGGAACAAAAGATTTACTGTATGCATGTTTCAGGGATGCTGCATGCATTTCGTACACAGCCCGAAGTAAACCAGTCTCACGGATGCTGTATGCAACTTAAATGAAAACATGAAATTGAAATCAAAATGTGAAGGTTCTTCTCTGCTACTTCTTAAAATGCTAAAAGGCAGCTTTGAAAATATAAGTTGGAGCTACTCAATTCTTATGCATTAGAGAAGTTTGTGTAATGAATTTACCTGAAGAGCTTTAAGGAGTTAAGCTTTGAAGGTTATTAATATAACTAACTATTGAGATTAGAGATGCTGTAATCCGTCTCACTGATGTGTTATGCACCTTTTCTATACATTGAAGTTAATTATTAAAGAGCTTTAACCCACCCTGTGGACTCTTGGTTACAGTTTTGGTGGATGAACCTCTTATTCAAGCAACCACGTATATTCCTTTGATGGATAATTCTGATGCTGGCGCTTTAGAGAAGAGAGAAGTGGTTGAAGTGGTGAAACAAAACATGAATGAGGGGATCCAGAAGAGCAGTGGCAAGAAAATGAAGAATGAAACTGATAAAGGTAAGAAAATAACGCAGATAACTGCTTTGGGCATCAAACTGTGAGCAGGGAGGGAGCGTGCTGTGCGTGTGGGGAGGGGAATCTTTTATTTTGTTAGGAAGAAAGGATTTGAGGAGAACATTTGTGGCTGCAGGACACTGTTCTTGTCTGTGCTCACTTATGCCCTGTTTTTGGCACTGCTGAAAGGGCTTTGCTTCATCTGAACCCTTTTAGTGCTGACTGTAGGCTTTTGTGTCCGAACAGTGAGCAAACGGGTGATCACAGACCACACAGATGCATGAGAGGGTGTGCTAGAATTTCTCAGTGCTTTCCCTCCATCTCCCTGGACTATTCTTCTCTAATTTATGTTCAATGATTTCTCTTAAGGGCTTAGTACTGACAGCATTTTGTTTCCTGTTCCCTAGCTGCACAGTGGCTGGGTCAGGTATTGGTATCAGTGCTGGAATCCCAAGCACGGGAGTCTGCTTGTGCCTGGGGGTGCAGCCTGCATGCTCCAGTGCTGTTCTAAAGCTGCCTTGGGCTGGCCAGTTAGCAAATACGTGTGCAGCACAGGGTTACCTGATGGAAATTGCCCCTGGAGTTTGAGTCTGGTGGCTTCCACCAAGATGCTGACTTTTCCTTTTAATGCAGTTGGGATTAGTTAGGAGAGGGAAGCTTCCTTCCTACTTTCCTAAGGAGGCCTGATGTGACTTCTGAGCGCTGTATCCCAACCTGAGACCTCAAAATAGGTCACTGACCTGCTCCAAGGATGCCAGGCCTCCTGAGCTGTGGGGTGAGATCCTCCAATTTGTAGGCAGGCTGAGACAGGCAAGTCACTGAGCAGCGATTCCCCTGTTCGGGTCTGTTCAGAGGGCTGGCTCTTCACATTGTCTGCTTGGTGATTCACTGCACTCTCTGTTTTTAGACTTAAATTCTAAAATGCACGCTCGAAAACTTCCTGGCAGCTCTCTCTGGTACCTATGTTGGATTCCCACTTGCCTGAGGCTCCTCTTGTGCTTCCAGCTCAGCGGCTGCGCCTTAATCGCTGTGGGGCATCAGCCTTCCGTGTGCACCCGTCCCTTCTCATTTCCTTTGCAAGCTGTAACCTTCTATGTGAGCTTCTAATTCTTCTGTGTCAGCTGGGATTTGCCCTCCCGATATAGAAATCTTCCCGTATTTTAACTGTAAGCTTCTTGGGTGCAAGGGCAAGGCTCCTGCTGTGTTCAGGGAGCGCGGGGCTCAGCCTGCTCCAAGCCAAGCAGGCTCCCAGCAAACCAGGCTCTGCTCTCAGGGTTTTGGCATATTCCTGGCAACAGTGTCATTGGTGTCAGTGCAGCAGGGACGTGATCTGAAGTCTCTGGCCAAGGCGAAGTTGGATTTACGACTAGGAGAAGATGTGCTAGAATTCCTCAGGGCTTCTCCCCACCTCTCTGGACTGCTATTCAATAGTTTATGCTCGATAATTTCTCTTAGGGGCTTTGTATCGTCAGTATTTTGTTTCCTGATTTTTTTTCATTCGTGTTTTAATCTCTGGAGAGGTTTGGGTTTGCCTTGTGGCTTGGTTTCAGTGGCACATTTAGCAGTACCTGTGGTGAGGAAGCTGGACCCTTCTCCGTGCTCTGTGGGATGTTCTCTGAACCAAGCACTATCTGTAGGCTTTTTCTGGTGCTATTTTTTCCTGCCAATCCCTTGACAGACTTTGATGCAACAGTGAACATTTGAGAGATCCTGGGTGCCTCAGTCTTGTACTTCCATTTCCTTAAGTTAGGGGGCCACCTAAAGACTTCTGTGTGTGCATCCTCCTTGTTAATGAAAAATGATTTTTGTTTCTGGAAGAGTGTAACTGATTTGAAATACGCTTGCCTGCTTGTGTCTTTTTAAACACTTCTGGAATCTGCGATTAAGATGGATCTTACTGGCTTGTCTGCTGCTGCACAAGTTCATTTCCAAACTTAGACCGATGGGATATTTCTCTGGTTTCCATGCATTGTAATCAGAAATGCCGCTTCTTAAATTCATTACGCTGTCATCTGCACGTTGCTTTTGGAGCCAGGCTGCCCTCTCAATTGGGAGCTCAGTTTGAATTACTGTCATAATACACTGGGAAGAACTCTACAAGTTCTCACATTCGTGCTATTTTTTTCCCCCCCAAAATCTGTGTTATGCTTTGTCTTCCTGGTAGTGACACTATAAATGTTACCAACTGAACAAACAAAGCGGTGGGATTCTTTTCCCAAAACTGTCAGCTGGCAGATTGTTATCGGATTTAAATGGGAGATGTTGTTTTTGCTGAATGCTCGTGACCTTTTGCTTCTTGGCATTTCAGACTGAAATTAAATATAATGCGTAATGATACCCCATCACATGCTGTTTCGAGGCAAAATAAATAATTCGCTGCGGAGTCCAAAGTAAACATATCCTCCCTTCTGTGTTGCAGAAAATGCTGAAGTGAAATTTAAAGACTTCGTAATGGCCATGAAGAACATGATCTTCACTGAAGACGAGGCCCGTTGTGTAGTAGAGGTGTTGAAGGAGAAGTCCGGTGCGATTCACGATGTCTTACAAAAGGTGAATGTCCCCGGGCGTGGGGGGGAGAAAGCTGTGAAATGCTCAGAAATTGGAGAGATGCTGTGAAATCAGCTGTATTGGTGATTTCATTGTGACTTCTGTATTGTCATTGGAGATTGTTTTCCAGTTGGTCTGAGTTTGCTTTGCAGGTGGAAAGCAGTTGTGGGATAGCTGCGTGCTGCCATCCCGTGGGCTGCCTAGCCAGGCTGGTGGCTTCTGGCTGCTCCTAAAGGGTAGGCACAGCCATGAAGTGTAGGGTGGATAGCATAGGGCTGCTGTTGCTGCTCGCTCCAGTGTACTGACATTGGGAAAGGCTATCTGGTGACTTTACGAGAAATCTTTCCCAAATGTGTAAACAGGATAAACTATAGTAGAAATTAAGGGAAAAAAAAAAAGTGTGACTGGGCATTGTACCAGCTAATTCTGTGTTTTGTAGGATTTCATCTTGTAAGCTTATATATTCTAGTACTCTGACTCTGGATGTTTTTCATAGGATTTTAGGATGCTTCAGATTAGAAGGGACCTCGCTAGGTCTGCAGTCCAGCCTTCTGCTCAAAGCAGGGCCATCCCCAAGGTCAGCCTGGGCTGCTCAGGGCTTTATCCAGCCTACCCTTAAATCCTCAAGGACTGGGATTGAACAACTTCTCTGGGCAACCTGTTGCAGTACTTGGTGGTTCTTTATTTTTTGGCTTTCATAATCTCTGTATCTATCAAGACAGAAGAGAACAGTGACCACCAATACCTTGCATATATCTACTCCTCTCTTCCATGACACGTTCCTGCATTGTCACTGTGCTTGTAACATCCCGTTTGTCACACTTGGCCTTGCACTTCTGTTCTTCTGCAGACGTGGTGCCAGGAGAGAAATGTAGAACTGGATGTGTCAGTTCAATTAGGACAATGCAGTAGCATATCACGGAGTAACTCAGGTTGGAAGGGAATTCAGGAACGTAATCTCATGTAATCTGTCCAACCTCCTGTTCAAAACAAGATCAACGCTGTGTTCTTACCAAGTTCTTTAGGGGTTTGTCCAGCTGGGTCCTGGAAACGTTCAGGGATGGATATTTCACAGTTTCTCTAGGCCCCTGTTTTCATTGCTTGTCTGAAAATCTGCTTGTAGTGGAATCACCTGTTTTATTCGGAAAAGCAGACAGCTTGCTTGCTGCTTTTATTTCCTTTAAAGAAAGGTTTGGTGTTAAAGCTAAACCTTTATGACCCAAGTGGGTTCCTTGTTTTGTATAAAACCAATAAACGTTAATTTCTGTAGGTGAAAATGTGAATATTTTCCTCTCTCTGGCTCATGCAAGGTATTTTCAGTGTGTTTTGTGTATGTATGCAGTGCAGAAGGTTTTTGCAGTGCACAGTTTCAGGTACCTCCTATCTAGGTTATTGCCTGACCCCTCAGACCTCGTGGAAAGAAGGCTAAGTTCAGAGTTTTCCCTGTATACTGAGAAAAACACTTGACTAGTTCATGAACTGAGCTTGGATAAAATAATTTTCTCAGTATTTATTTAACCTTTCCCTTCCACCACAAGTACACAGCAGAAACAGTGCCGTTAAAGGAGAGCTTCCAAGTAAATTCAGGGTGGGTTTGTGGCACTGAGGCTCCTCTCTGCTTCTTCCATGCCCAGACTTTGAGTGGAGTCTGAGTGCAAACACTTGGGTTTGCTCCCCTTGGCAGTCAGTCCATTTTCAGGGTGGAGAACAAATGGCAGGGCTGCAGGGATCGTTCCCCTGCTTTGGTTTCCTGCAGCATCTCTAAACTCACTGCAGTTCTCCCCAGCAGAGACGTGATCACATCAACTGGAGGCTCTCCTGCTAAGAGGAAGGAGAGCAGATCAATGTTCCCTCTTCCCTTTGTAGTGAGGCTTCAGGAGATTGTTTGTAGTCCTAATCCAGTTGGATTATATCTGCTTTAAGCGTGGGTTGGACCAGGTGATTTTGGAAGTCCTTTCCAAGCTCAATTATTGAATGATTCAGCATCTCGGTGTTGTTCTCCTTTATTTCTCTTAATGGCTCTTCTTTGTTTTCCCCAGTGCCACCAAAGTGGCTGTCTTCCAAGCGGAAGCACCTTAAGAGCCCATTTATCCTCTTAATTGGTTTCAGTGCAGTGGCAAATGCATTTCCTGGTCTCATGAAATCGGTGCTGCAGGATCCATTAGCAGCAGGGTTGGGTGCCCGTGCCATGTATGCCGTGCGGATGAACTGTTTTGGGGGCAGGAGAGGGTGTTTCTTCCTCTCGGGCTCGTTCTGCTGCCTGCTGGGGTGCTGTGCAGGTACTCCTGCCATGTATGACCATTTGTGTGTGCTTCTCCTGCAGGCTAGCAAGGCAGAGTCGGCTGCAGCCATACATCAGCTGCAAGACAAAGAGAAAATGCTCGCTGCGGTGAAGGAGGAGGCAGCCGTCGCAAAGGAACAGTGCAAGCAGCTCAGCCAGGTAAATGTGAAGAAGTTCTTGCGTACAGAGCCATGGGATAGGAGCAGGGGCTTGGAGAATGAGCAGCAGGCAGATGCTGGCTTGCTGAGTTTAAATATTAAAAGGTAAAATCTCTTATATTGGGAAAACTTACCAAGACTGTTTGTTTTTATGATGCTGTTAATGTATTTAGGCAGAGTTGTTTTCCAGTAGTTTTTTCCAGATAGGTCATACACAGAGACTTTTAAACTGAGATTATTTTCCTTCTCAAAAGATTACTAAAAGCAAATGCTCCCTTCGTGAGCATAACATGGTTTTGTGGACACAAATAGAAACCACCCCTTTGCAGTGCAGTTTTTAATTCGGTATGTGTTCTAGTATTTGCATGCTTGTGTGTTTCTAGGCACAATACTCATCAGTTTCTTCATGAAAGAAGCTGCATAAAGTTGAAATTCTGCTTAGCAGAGTTGCAGCTCTGCTAATTTTAGACATATTTACAGATGCACCACTGTCCAGACCAGTTTATGAAACTTTATTTTGATTATGAAGGCTTCAAAGGGAAGTAGTTAGTGTAGAATGAGATAGCTGTGCAGATGTTGTAGTAAATCAGACTTGTTGGGGGAAAGATCCTTGTGTTTTGGGTAAGCTGGAAGCTGGCTGGCACTGGAACCAGGAAGGTTGTGGGACAGAAGCGAGGCACGGAAAGCTGGCTGGGAAGCAGAGGGAGTGTGAGAAGGAGCCTGGGTGTGGGAGAAGCTGATGAAGGAAGGTGTGGGGGGAAAATCTGCAAAGTGGTGCTTGTGAAGGCAAGGCAGGACCTGCATGCAAGCAGGGAACGTTGTTAGCTTTTGCAATTTGGGCTGTGGGAGAGAAGGGAGAAGGAGAAATAAAAGAGCATTCCTGGAAGCTGGGAGGAAGCAGGTAAAAGCAAAGCTGCTGCAGTGCTGAATTGTGAGGGTAAACAAGGGACAAAGCTCAGCTCAAGTGACACAAAGCTCTTATTTTCTAATCAACGCATTCCTCTGAACACACTCAAAAGCTACGGAGGGACTTTGAGGGGAAGGTGCAGAGGTGTTCTTGAGGGGTGTTGATACAAATGAAAACTGGAGAGGATGAATGAGAGCAAGAGGTGCCTGACTTCTGCGGTATTTGGCAAAACATGAGCTAGGTGAAAGCTAATCTTGGCAGCATCTCTGGCACCGCCTTGGCAGGTTGCATGGATTTCTGAGGACTGTAGATGGATGGTGGAAACTGGTGGAGAAGGAAGCTAGAAAATGCCCTGGTGCCCTTCCTCTTCTTGCATCTTAGTGGGTGCAAATACCACGACACTAATATCTGAGAAGGTTTTGTGTCAAGCTGTTTAAGGTGTATTTTCAGAAGTGACTTGAAACTTTTGGGGTGACTTAAATTCCCAAATACCTCTGTGAACATGGGCATGGGAACTCATCTTGCTTATTTCATTCTGGGAGAAACAGCTTCCTGAATCTAGCTTGTTCATCCTAAAAAAAAAAAAAAAAAGCTTTTATTTAAATAAAAATGTGTAAAAAGCTGTGAAGAGATGGGAGGTATTCAGGCATCATTTAAGTGCTTAAAATTGTGAGAAGAGAGGCTGACTCCTAATGCAGGCACTTTGAATCTCCTCTGGAAAAACATCTGGCGCTGCGTGGAGCTGGAGGCACCTGAAACTGAGGTGCTGCAAATGCCTCATTCAGTGACTGGGGCTTGCTGAAAGCTGCATTTAATGTTTTTGCTTACTACAGCAAGTGCACTTACATCACAGAGCAGCAGCTCTGTGGGCTTCTCAGGTGTCCAGGTTGAATTCCTGGCTAATAAATGATTAATCCAAATAGAAATGTGTGTTTTCATTTTGAAAGCTGTAATGTGGTGTCATGCTGGTGGGATTCAGGACTTCTGTTTGGCTATTGCTGGGCACTAATAGCCCCTCTCCTCCGGCAAAACTGTTTCCAACGTTGCCTTTCAACCTGCTACAAAGCAATCGTGCTCTGAAATGCTTTGTAGTTTCACTGCAGTTTATCTGACTTGTTCCATTTTGCTGTACTTGGGAGGAAAATCTAAGGTTTGCTCTGTGTAGTATCTCTGGCTTTAATTCTTAGGACTCTGCATGTATAAACTCGCCAAACTCAGTAGATATAAGACAACAGAAGACTGCTGTTTAAAATGGCAAACCTCTTTTTATGTAAAATTATGCTGACCTGAAATCCTCATGAAGGTACTGAAAGCTTTGTCAGGGGTAATGCTGTAATTTCAGATTAAATGATGCTGACTGTGGTTTGTATACTTGATACATTTCTAAACATAAAACATCGTGTCTGTTGAAGTAGGTGACTTCTTACCCTTTTCCTTTGATTTCCCACCCAAGGAGCTGGTTGCAGAAAAGGAGAGGAACGGCTTGCTTACAGCAAAAATGAGGGAACGCATCAACACTCTGGAAAAGGAGCACGGCACGTTTCAGAGTAAAATCCACGTTAGCTACCAAGAATCCCAGCAGATGAAGATGAAGGTAAACTTCCCCAGAAACTGGCTTCACTTCTTACCCCAAGCCTTGAGTGCAGAGTGCTTCTAGCTGGTGGTGTGACCCACCTGCAAGAGGGTAGAAAAATTCATGGCTTAAAGGAAAGACAAGTTTTTTTTTGTAGGTGACTGTATCATAGTCTGTGAAAGACCACTGCTAGTCAGCCTGTCTCTGGTCCAGTTCTTTCTGCTGAAATGTTAAGCAATTAAGTGTGAAATCTCATTGAAATATTCAACTCCAGAGAGACACTAATCCTGATGATCGTATAGCAGCTGATAAATCTTACTTTAAAATCGTAGTACAGAGTGATTAGACAAGTCAATATACAAGAAATACCATTGATTGGGAAAGTGCTTTGCTGAAAATATTTGCAGGGCACGCTCTTGCATTCTTTTTGGTTTTAGACCCTTGTTACCCTCTCCTGAAGTTGCATTATAACAGAGTAACCTCACCAGAGTTTTTCACGGGATTAAAAAATTTGACTTCTTTTTCTAAGAAAAATGTCCCTTCCTATACCTACTGACAGGAGCTTAGATATGACATTTTAGTATTTTTTTCTACGTAAATGTCACAGCGTCAAGCCTAGCATGTGAGCTTTCCAGCCTCAACACTGCTTCTTCTGTTGCATCTCGGCAACCCGGAGAGTGCCATCTCTGCAGTTTTGGAGCAGAACCACAATCTCCAGAGCAGATACTGTTTGAAGGAGGTCTGGGCACCAAGGTGTGACTTCTGTAAATGTGCCTGCAGCATTCAGAGCTGGAGAAGGACGTGCAGAGGGATTGGTGTTCTGGTTCTGCTCCCCCTGCTGCCGCTTCGTAACGTTGCATAGAAGCTGAACCTTAATTATCAAAGCTTCCAGTTATGCAGGGCATGCACCCCTGCTTCTGTTGGGATCATCTGTATATGTGTGGCTTTTTTTTAAACCCACAAACCAAACATTAAAAAGCCTGTAGGTGCCCAAGGGACAGCTTTTTACATGTGTTGGTGCTGAACTGGATGCGGCTGCCCTACAAGGGCCTGCTGTCTCCTGCTGTGGTTGTTATGCAAACGTTTGTTTGGGCTTCTTTGTGTACGAGATCCTCGTTGATGAGTCAGTCATGAAGAAACTAGGTCTTGGAAATGATGTCAGCTGTATCTGCAAATTGGCACTGGTAGAAGAACAAAGTATTACATGCTACATGCGCTTGAAGATTTTCAGAGCAGGTTGTTGGGTTTTAAGACCAGCTGTGTTGTCATCTGCATATGCAAAATCCGTTCTTTTTTCCTTTGTACCCTGTCTTTTAATCGTGTTTGAACTATTCTGAAGCAGTTTTAGGTTATTGGGGCTTCTCCCTGCCTCAAATTGTGCTAGAAAAACGCAGTCAAAGCATATTGCCTAAAGATCTATTTCACAGTCTTGACTTCAGGGTATTAGTTGAAGACTTGCCTTTTGTAGTTCACATGCTATAACCTGCGTATTTTTAGTTATTTAAAACTTTTCTGATTTATTTCAAGATGTTGACTTCTAATGTTAATTCACAGGGGGTTTATTTTCTTTCCCTCAGGAAAAGGGAAACTGATAACCAGTTATATCTAAAGTTACACAGCCAAGTAATCAGTACCCTAGGTAATGTTTGTGTACCACTTAAATGTCTCGATACACTGGTATAAAAGAAAACTGCTTTTATTCAAGCAAGAGGGGCTGATGTGCATAGTTTAATTGAGGAGTGGGTGTGTGTGGAAGGAGGTAAAACTGTCCCTCTCCCCAAAAAACACTTGGTGTTATTTACTTAAAGTACTGTGTAGTTATATCTGCGGTGATAAGTTGTTTTTTCTCCTTCAGTGAATTGATCTTTCTTCCCTTCAGTTCCAGCAACTCCGTGAGCAGATGGAGGCAGAAATAAGCCACCTGAAGCAGGAAAATGGTATCCTGAGAGATGCTGTCAGTACTTCTACCAATCAAATGGAGAGCAAGTATGTTAGCAGCTACTTGGAGCTCTGTGTGTTTTTAAGTTTTCCCTGTAGAGTTCTGGCTTCTGCTCCTTCTGTTTCCATTTTCTTGGCTGTCTCTGAATTTGTGGTTAAACTAGGAAACACAGCTGTTTTGGACTGGGCAGGTACCTGTTTGTATTTGCATCGAGCCAGGACTTTCAAAACTAATCAGTGTCTCCTATCAGTTTGAAGGCAGAGCAGGTGCTGAGGTCCAACAGGAAGGCTAGCACAAGTGTTCAGCCTGTTTTGTAGGGTGTCTCTTCTTCTCCGTGTAGCTTTAGGGGAGGAGCTGTTGCTGGGCTCCTGGGAGGACAGCAGCTCTGAACTTAAATCAGTCTTGTAATAAGAAAAAAAATACCAACACTCTGCAGTTAATGGTGTGACTGGGTGACAGCTGGATTTATCCACTGGTGTTTGGAGAAACAGAAGTCAGAAAAACATCTCAAGGTTTCATCTCTGGTTCTTCCTGAGCTGACAGAGGACAAACTCACAACGTGTTGTGATAAATCTGAGTGCCCAGCAAGAGATGTAGCCAGACAGGTGAACTGCTGCTGGTGGGCTCCTGCCAATAGAAAGCAAAAACCACTCTTCGCAGGCTCTCAGATAACTGATTTGTAACATTTGGGGACTTGAGTGTCAAAACAGTGTCAGGACTTGGAAATGGCACTGTAACTTCATTTTCTGGCCGTGGTGTTTGCACCAAGATGCTGCTTCTGTACGGACCTTTCTGTTGACTCTTCCTGAATTGTGGAGCAGAACTTGGTGGAGGCATGTTCTGCTCCCTGCCTGTGTGAGAAGTGCTAGGAGAGGGTACCTGGTTTTAGAGGTACCCTTTTTGTAGAAATGAAGCGTTGTGATCACCAAATTACCTTGAAAAATGCTTAATTTGAGCAAATATAAAAACAAAATGCATTTTACTTGCTTATATACAAAGGGGAGCCTTTCAAAACACTTGTCTTGGGCTATACAAATACATCATCTCTCCCAAAGTGGGAGAGTGCATTATATACCTTGTACACCTTCACAAGTTGATAATGAGCCAAGCCTACAAGGTGGTGTGTAATCCAAAGAGATGCATGCAGTTAGCAGTCCAGAAGGAACAGTCTCGAAGTTATAGATCAATAATCCTTCATGGGAAGAGGAACAGACCATGCATTTCAGTGAGACCTTTCCTTCAGCTGAAATTCTTTACATAAAGCTATCCAAATTGTGCTTATCAGCTTGCATCAGTTCCTTTAAAACGTTTGCTTGTGGCGTCTTGCTGACCTTCGTTTCTGACTCAGTGGGTTGTAGCTGCTGTGTGTGCTGATAGCTGGTGCTTCCGACCCTCATCCTTTTAGGATGAAGCAGTGTGATTAAAACCCAGTACAGCCCTCTGGCTGCAAATATGTACCTAATGCTGGTATTTGAGTAGCTGTGATTATTGCCTGCTTCTTGGAGAGAGGGAAGGTTGAAAAAAGCGGTAAAAATGTTTATTTTTAGGCAGTCGGCTGAACTGAACAAACTACGCCAGGATTATGCCAGGCTGGTGAATGAGCTGGGAGAGAAGAGCAGCAAGTTGCAGCAAGAAGAGCTCCAGAAGAAGAACGCAGAGCAGGCAGTCGCTCAGCTAAAGGTGACTTTGGTTTTTCTCTGCCTTGCTGAGTTGGGCTTGAGGGTTTATCTGCGCCAAGTCCTGAGATGAGCCAGATGCGAGGCGTGTGGGAATCACTTCAGCTGTTTTCCTGGTCACTTAATCTGCTTTCTTTTTATGCACAAGTACCTGAAAATAGATAATTGCTGAGCCATCCCGTGGGCTTACTTAACACTTGCATTCAGTACTACATATTTTCAGTGGTTCCAAACTATGAAGTGAAACTTGCCCTCCCAAGTAAATATATTTGCAAAGTGTAATTGGTGGCATTGAACTTTTTTTCTATGAGTATGAATTTGAGCAAGATTAGATTTTTTTTTGGAAACTAAGTACTTTGGCTTCAATGAACTTCTAAATTTTTAAAGAAATGTATTTCTAAAGACTTCAAAAACCAGTCTGCCAATGTTTTGATGTATCTTCTTCATTTTCTTTGGAAGAAAAGGTCTCTTTGTATTCATGCTTCTTTTCTTTTCAGAAGAAAAATATGGCTTCTTCAGTTGAGAATGCTGATTCAGAGCTCATTACTTCTTTTTGTATCTGCAATTAAATCTTGGTCACCAGAAGTTCTATCGGCCTCACCTGCCCTTGCAGGTGAAGAATTGGTATCTGTGGCTGAGACATCTTTTAATTAAAAGATGTGGATTTGTGTGATACGTAGCTAGTCTGGCTTCTAGTGTTAATTCTGAACTTGCAGAGCAAAAATGCTACACTTTCATATTACAGAAGTCATCCTGTTAAAAGCCCATGATGAAATCCTGTTCACAATTTGCCTTTCAAATTAATAGGATAAACTGTCCTAGGAGGAGGATTACAGGGCACTCCGTCTCTCTGATGTGCTCTAATGGAAACAAGGAACAACTTTTCTTCCTTGCCATATGTTTTGGGAATAGCACTGAAGTGATGAACTCTGAATATTTCAAAAATAAATTAAAGGTTAGGCTTCTTTTCATCAACTCTGTCTTCAATATAAAGGTCCAGCAGCAGGAAGCAGAAAGAAGATGGGAAGAAATCCAGGCTTATCTCAGGAAAAGAACAGCAGAACACGAAGCAGCACAACAAGGCATGTATGAAACAATTCCCAGATAATGTTAACTGCAGTGATCTTGCTGTTGCCATTTGTGTGTTGTTTTTTTTCTTTTTTTTAAAGGCATTGTTGAATAAATGGCTTGAATAAAGCTCAAGTGAAGCCAGTACTGCTTCAGCACCTTGGGGAAATAGTGTGCTGTGATACAAGTTAGTTAAATGCTGACGAGCAGAACTTTGGCTTGCTGGAACAAGGCTTCTAATCAGCTTCCCTGTTGGCAGTAAAAGTTATTTCCCCCAGAGTTCAAATATTTACTTCTGAATTAAAACCCTGATGTTTCTGCTGCAGATGTGCAGAATAAGCTTGTGGCCAAAGACAATGAAATCCAGAGCTTGCACAGTAAACTTACTGATACAATGGTGTCAAAACAGCAGCTGGAGCAGAGGATGTTGCAGCTGATGGAGAATGAGCAAAAGAGAGCTACTAAGGAGGACTCCATGCAAATGCGGGTGCAGGTAGTGCTCACAGATCTTATTTTTTCCCCCCTTTGTGTCTGTCAAAGCAGCATTTCAAGTTTTCACAGAGCTTTCCCACTGAATAAAGAATGAGGCCTGTGTGCCAGTCTGTCATCTAGCAGCTCACGAAATGAGAACTTGCGTGGAGTGCTGTGAGAAGGTCTGGGGTCATCTTGGACCTGAGATGTAGCCTTTGCTTTAGGGAAACCAGTGGGTGTGTGGTGGCAGGGAATCCTTGTGACACACAGCAGGCTGCTACTCTTCCCTGCAAACCACTTGATCCTAGTGGGGGAGAAAAATAGCATCTCCAAGGAATGTGACATTTAAATGTTGAACTGTTCTTACTAACATAATCACAGCTAGGAGCTAATGCTAGCAAAATTGACTAGCTGCAGATCTCAACCTGCTTTTTTTTTTTCTTGTGCTTTCTTACAAGGAACTGATGGATCAGAAAGATGCTTTGAACGCTCAGCTTCAGAAGCTTCATTCACAAATGGCTGCCCAGGTACAGCTTGTTCTTGGACTCTTCCCTTTCTTTTGTAGTCTTGAATTGTAAACTTTCTGTAAAAAGGCAGACTTTTTTTCTTTGTAGTTGGATGCGAGATGTGTAATGATGAAAGTGAAGACTTGTTAGCATCCTCTTTTTGTAGTGCTTCTTAACCTGGCTTAAAACTTAAGCTTCTGCTGTCTTTCTGGAGTGGAAAAAAATCCACCTATCTCCTCCTGCCACAGCTTTCATTTATAATCAAGGGTGGAATACCATTTTAAATGTGTTTTTTTTTTTTCTCCATAGCTTTGCATGTATATGTATTCTGTCTCATGTGGTACTTTGGTCTTTTTGCACTCCTTGTGTGAACCACCTGATAATGCCTTTCCCTTGTGCATCAGGTGGAGAAGTAGTGACTTGTGGCAGCTATTAGATAAAGCTTTGTTCAGTCCAGTGCTGGTTCCAGTGGTGACAGAAAACAAACAAGGACAAAAAACCCCACACAGTGCACAAAGCCTCTTATTTCTCACTTTAATCTCTAAAATTTTATTTTTCCTGATTTCTTTAAGAAAATATTGTTATAAGTGTGTAAAACTTCAGAGAGTGTGTCTGAGTCTCTGAAGTTGAGTTCCATGTTGAGCTACATCACAGAAATCAGCTCAGAAAAACTCTTAACTCCTGTGGGCACAACTGGACACAGTCATAAGCTCCCTGTTCATATGCAATCGGGTGCTGACTTTTTAATTACAGATACGCTTGATGTAGTTTGAATAAATTCAACATCAGGCTGAAAATGTGTCATTAGGCTTTGTTTGAAGAGCTTGGTTTTAACCTTTTGAGTTGGGACAGTAGTGAAGAAAGAGGCACTCTGGATTTACGGTTTCTTCTTGACCTAGTCCCCTTATCCCAGTCCTTTTAAAGGATTTTGAAAATGAATCCCTAGGGAAACTTCACTATTTTTTTTGGTCTGGGTTACCCAAGGAAGAACAAGCCCTTCCCCTGGTAGCCTGTCTGGCTGTGAAAACGCAGAGCTATTTTTCTCCCATGGGCAGTGTGTGTGAAAATCCCACTCTGGGGAAACGGGGACGGACTGGATACTTCTGTGGATGTGAGGGCTGATGAAATAGTTTAGGTCATTCAGGAGACAGATCTGGGACTGGAACTGTTTGTTCCCTTCTGACTGTGCCTGTTGCTGTTCTGTGGCACAAGCTGGATGAGGCAGTGCAGGAATCCCAGTGCTGTAGGGTGCCACGGGGACAAGCTCTGTGAGATCCAGGGATTTTGGACAGAGGTGAGGCTGGGTAGGGATAAGCAGTTGTTTGAAGCACAAAGAAGATGAAGTTCTGCTGTAGCTGCTACCAAATTGGGCATGAGGCAGCCTGCAGAGGTTCTTAGATGCCTCCTAATCACCTGTGTGCCAGCTCTCTCCTGCCCTGTTCTGGAGTGCGGATCCAGTGGAGGATTTGTCCAGACCACTGTGCCCACACGTGTGTGTGACCATATAGGAATTAGGCTCTTACCAGAGAGGAAAAGATGCCACTTGCTGTTCTTATGCTGCTGTTTTTGTTCCTAAGACAAGTCTTGATGCACTGTGCAGGGTTTTTTGCTCTTAGTTCTTTGAGTGGTTTGACAGCAGTGTCCCATAGAGCGTTTAGTCCTTGGGAGACAAGTGCTGCTTTGATTCTGCTGAAGAGCAAAATGGCAAATAGGATAGTTCATCTTTCTCTTATGTTGCCTTAAGCAGAAAGGGAAGGGATGTTAATATGTGCTGAGATTCTTCCAGTGTTCCTTAGCCAGGAAATACTTGAAATCTGCCTGTGCCAGTTTAAAATAACAAGGCAAATCTTAAAAAATGCTATTCCTGGCTCACTGAAAAAGATGATTCTTTGACTTGCTTTACTCAGTTGCTTTTTTTTTTCTTTTCCTTCTGCAGACCTCAGCTTCAGTCCTGGCAGAAGAACTCCACAAAGTGTGAGCATTCATTTCCCCTGGTATTTGGAAGGTGTCACTGGCTTCTAACACACACCACCTTTTCAGAGTGTGCTCAGTGCATACGGGAGGGACTGGCCAAGGAAATGTTGTTGTCTGTGCTTCTAACTTTCTAGCTGCAAGATTCACTTAGGAGCTGGGAAAATGCTTCCTGCGGATTTCCCTTCTCTGTCTGGCTTCTGAATTGTAGCCCATTGTACGTGTCCCTGCTGCATGGAAAGCAGCGACTCTTCTTGTTTGCTGCTGCCTGTGTGCAGGGATCTGCAGTGAGCAGGAATGTGCGTGACCATGAGAACGTTTGTGTTCGGGCTGTGTTGCTGTGCCAGGAGATTTCTCCCTTTGGGAGATGGGGTAGCTGTGTTTCAGAGCTAGAGAACATCCCATAAATTTTTGGCAAGCAAAAGGCATTTAAAAAGCATGGAAAAGCTTTTGGACCAAAAGTATACAGTCAGCAGGAATGAGAGCAGGAGCTGGACCGAAGGGCCAGCGTGTACTTTGTGTTTAGCCTGATGCTTCATGCGGAGCTTCCATCCAAGGCCTTTTAGTACTGATAAGTCATCACTTCTCATTTGTGCAGGATTGCAGAAAAGGACAAACAGCTAAAGCAGATGGAGGACTCATTAGGCAACGAACACGCCAATTTAACCAGCAAGGAGGAAGAGCTCAAGGTATAATAAAAGAATGTGTAAATGCCAGCTGGTAGAGGGACAGGCTCGCTGGATGTGCATATGAAATGAAGCCTGCGAGGCTGCTGCTGTCTGGATCTAGAACCAGCTCCTTTGGCTGCAAGTCTGCTGATCTTTGCTCTTCCAGGCAAGACCAATGCATGATGCTGGAAAGTCATTCATAACAAAGGTTGAGGCTTTTCCTTGTTATTACCTCTAGACTATCACAAAAAGCAACCAGGGATATTTTGCACTGAAGAGTGGGCATGCTTGAAAGACCATCTGTATGAAAAATGCAAGTGTTTCTTCTTCCTTCCTTTCTTCCTTCAGGTATTGCAGAACATGAACCTGTCCTTGAAATCAGAAGTACAGAAGTTACAGGCTCTGACAAATGAGCAGGTAAAATAGCTGCTTGATTCATTAAAGACTTCATTTAAGTCTCTTCCCGCTGTCTAGTTTGTCGTAAAAGCAAGGGCAGATCTGCTGTTCTGAGTGAGCTGTGCTTAAGCCCATTAAGGGTGTGAAGTTACAGAATAGGGTTAATATGTGATATCCTTGAGTTCTTGTAGCTGGTCAGAGGCATGCTTCTTGTCCTCCCTTCTTCACCAGCTACATCTGTTTCTTGCTTGGACAGCCAAGTTAAGGAAGCATTTTGCTCGTTAGGTTTATCAAGATTTGCAGGGTGCAAAGTGCAGGATGTTGCACAGGAGCAGACACAACTGTGGTTGATTATACAGACCTGGCAATTGCACGAAGGGCTTGTAAGCATCCATCTGAAAAAGCAGAAACCAAGACTACACAATGCAAACCTTCCCTGACAACAAGCGTTTTTAGAACCAAACAAAATGCCTTTCCCCAGCTACTGCTGTGTGGCCTGTGCATTACGGAGGTGGAAATGTTGTGTTTAATTACAGAAAATCCTGTCTGTTAAACGAATCCTTTCCAGATCTTCTCCCCTTTCATAATTGCATGCTTGCCTGGTATGTATTGGTGGTGTAAAAGTGCGTAACGACAAGCTCACCCCTTTCACTTGCTGGTGAGTCATGTGCTGAGAGGCCAAATGACTTGTTCTAGCTTTTTAATACTGTGGAATGAAAGGTTGATTGAATCATGTGATGTATCCTAAGTCTGTGTTAATCCTCTTTATATCTAGGCTGCTGCTGCACATGAGCTAGAAAGGATGCAGAAAAGGTAAATAAATGGCTCTGGCATTTGATAAACAATTTTTATCAGTTTTTTATGTTCTTTTGAATTGATGCTTTCTCTAAGACGTATTTAACTGTTCTGCTGTGTCTCAGCATTCACATCAAAGATGACAAAATAAGAACTCTTGAAGAGCAGCTTCGAGAAGAACTTGCGCAGACTGCAAACACAAAAGAAGAATTCAAGGTAAGATGCAGAGTAACTACCCTTGTGCTTATTGACAGCAAGTTTTCCAGACTTGTGAGGTTGTGAAGCAGTTCATACGATGTTGATTTGTGACACAGAGCTGACTTTCAGGTGTTAAGCTGTGTTACAGCGTTCTTTTTACATGGCAGGAGCACTGTGGGATATCAGAGTAGTAGCAACAGACTGTGCAGCTGAGTGAGAGACGTAATTCAAGTCAAATGTAGTTGTGAAGTGAGGTCTTAGAAACGTTCAATAAAAACTATTGCATTTTTTCTGCATTCTACCCCCTAATGCAACTTCCAAGTCCTTGGTGGGAGCTTTTATTGCTTGGGTTTTCGTGCTGTCAGATCTTTTTTTTTGTAATTTTTTTCCTGTCAAGGTAGGTGTAAAAATGCTTATTTTCCTCCTGCCGGTTTCCAAATTGTTTCTCATAAGGTAGCAGCTAAATTGCCAAAGCTTTTAGTTCTGCCATCTGGGGTCTGCAAAGCAGAGCTGCTACTTGTTCCTAAGCGGTGTACACAAAGATCAACTTAACTCTTCCTTGCTCTCTGCCACCTTAGGCTTTTTCTTCTGAACTTTAGCTTTAGATCCACCTTCTGTGAAAGCTGGTGCCTCAGTTGTCTTAACTCCTTTAAAACCCACGTTGGGCAGCGCTGTTTTTCTGCTGCTTTGGGTGAAAAAGGTCACTGTCTGAATCTCATACCATGTTGGGAGGTTTGCTGGTGATGATAGGGGCCAAGGCTTCTCTAGAAGTCGTGCCTCATGGATCTCCTAGAGGTCTTTGAAGCTGTTAGCAGGCAAGTAGTGAACTTGGTTCACATATCGAAGTTGCATTTTGGAAGATGTTTTGATGCGAGTCCCTTGCAAGGCGTGTAGTTTCTCTAGGTTGTCAGAGAGTAAGAGGGGAAACTGTTCCCACAGTTCATATCTGGTCAAAGAATAGGTAACAAAATAGGACTTCAGATGGCTGGTTTTCACGATAAAGCTATCATCTGAACCTTCAGGGAGATGTGTGCTGGATGTGTAAGCAATTGAGAAAGGGGAGTAGGAAGAAGTGGCAGGTTTATTAATAATGTTTGATTACCTTGTGTGACTCCCAGGAGTTGCAGGGGGCTTTCAAGGTGGTGCAGTGTTTCAAAATGGCAGGCGAAGTGCTGAAAACGAATATGATGAGGAATAACCTGAACTTTCCTCGTGGAAAAAGACCTGAGAGGTGTTGTGGGTGGTTATGTGCTGAAATGAGCTTGGTGCTCTGTAATGGCCAAAAATCAGCTGGCAGAAATTTGGTCACTTCTTAGGAAGTGAGCAGGGACCTGGGTGCAGATGGTTGTTGTTAGGATACTCTGGAAACCTATAGTGTACTCTCAGCGTGGATGTTCTGTGCACTTCTAATCTCTTCTCCCTGTCTTTGATCCCAAACAGAAGTCTGCCCTGGATGCTTCTACCTGAGCAAGTGTTCCTTTCTTTCCACATACACAAGAGGGGAAAAAATGAGCTCAAAACAGCAATTTGTTAATCCTCACCTTTGCTGTCCCTTCCTGCATGTGTTGTCCTTGTAAGGCTTTGGGTCTGAGCGTTTCCTCTTGTGAGCAGAGGGCTTTACTGCAGGCTGAATGAATTCTTCACAAGAAGGCTCCTGATGAGAGCACCGACCGGTGATATTAAATGGCACGACCTCTCCGGTGTTTTGTGTACTAGAGGCTGATTTTCCTTCTGGCACCTTGTGCAGTGATCAGTTGGTGCCATAGAGTGTTGCAAGTTGTATGATGTCCGCTGGGTGAATTGCTGCAGAGAGCCACGCTGGTTCCTGGAACCCCTTTTCCCAGGAGCAGCGATTGTACATCTGAGTTGTCAGCCTTTTTGCTAAGGGTTGCTTCATTTGTTGCTCTGAGAGGGGATGCTGCAGGGAGGCAAGGGCTGTGGTACAGCTGCTCCTCTTCCTGAGCTCACGCTCAGACCGAAGTGTGGGAGCTGTGCAAATCTCTGCTGCCAGTTCTTTGCTGTGCTTCATAAATGTTAAGGCAGCTGAAGAGAACCAGGGAGGTGATCCTAGACCATTGGATTTGCTGGATGAGTGCTTCATAAAAAGCAGCTATCAAATCTGGAGATGCTGCTGATGCTGCTTCAGGAGGAAAATGCAGTTTCTCTTGTCTCTTACGCCTGGTACTGTCTGATCCTCTGCCAGGGAATAAAGATGGTAACAGCTGAATTCCTTATGGGAACATAAGGACAGAAGTATTAATACAGAAAGGCAAGGAAGATGGGGAAAGGACTCTTTGTAGTCTTGTAGCTTCCAAAGAACTCACTGTAACAACTTCTGTGTTATTTAATTACCTCATTGCCATTATGAAAATGTAGCTTGGGCATGCAGTTCTGAACTGATACGTTTAAATTTCAGGTTCTCAAGGATCAAAACCAAACTCTGCAAGCTGAAGTTCAGAAGCTGCAGACTCTCCTGTCTGAGCCTGTGCAGCCAGTGCATGCTGAGGTTGTATCAAATATCCTCTGTTCTTTTCAAGTTCTTAAATGTTTTCTTGCTAAGCTGGCCAGAGGGTGAGCTGGTTGATGTGCAAAGTCTGCATTTTAGGCATGCATGGGAAGTCCACGTTGGACAGCTGTGGCTGTCTTCTAAATCTAGTCAAGAGTAAGCAAACAAAACGCAGACTTTTTCCTCCCCTGAAGAATGCTAGCTTAAAATAAGGAAGGACTTCTTTCTGCAGCCTCTCCCAGTTTTAATGTCGATTTTGTGGAATACAAAAACCCCATGAGCAACCAACCCTCCTGGGAAGAAGTGTTCTTGGTCTGTAAGGAGACCAGAGTAAGATCTTAACACTGTCTGTGTTCTTCCATCCCAGACTGAATTCTCAAACTAGTAGTAACCAACGAATGGACCCGTGGAATGGAAGAAAACTCACTGTGGTGTATTCCACCCCCCTGCCTTGTCTTCCATCTTTTTCCCCATGGTGCTTGGGAGAGCCCTGAACACCCGTGACTTCATACCACTGTGGAATGAGCTTCCTGAAACACAGTAGAAAGACTTGCAGGGCAGGAGACTTGTTTCCTTTTCAGCCCCATGTTGGTATCTGCCAGTCTGCAGTAACCTGTCTGGAGTGCTTCCCTGTCTTCTGGCAGATAACCAGATTTGCAGCCCTTATTCCCCTAGGACTGGCTGGCTTAGTATCATGTCTGAAAGCTGATTTTTTTTTTTTTTTTTCCTGGGAGCTGGTCTACATTTCTTGTGTAGTCTCTTGCAATGCATCGCTATTGGTCTCTGAGAAGTCATAAATGCTCTGTTGGGTGAGCCCCAAGTGGAGTTTGTGACTTTGGGAAATGCTTAAAGGAGGTAGATCTTTTGGGTGCTTGTTTGGGCTGGATCTGTGCCTCTCCTGAAAGACTGACATCTTTTCTAACCTTGGTATTAGACCCCCATGCTATGAAGATATCCTCCCCCCTTCTGTTTTCCCTGCTGGATTGCAGTTCAGTAACTAAATTTAAGGGGAAGTTGATACTTGTAGTTCTTTTTGTTGTTAAAATCCCAAACCAATTGGTCCAATTAGTGATCACCCTTCTATTTTGTTTAATAGGCAAACAAGGACTTGATAGAGCAGATGGAGAGAAGGTAAGAAACTATTTTTTTTTCTTTTGAATCAGAGGATAAAACAGGGATCCAGCTCTGCTGGCTGCAAGGTTACTATTGATAGCTAAACTGCCTTTAGAGGTTAACGCTGTTTTCCTAATACTCACTTTTGATTTCTCAGCATGAGAGAGAAGGACGATAAAATCAAGACAGTTGAAGAGCTGCTTGAGGCAGGACTCATACAGGTGGCTAATAAAGAGGAGGATCTGAAGGTAAAATCCCTCATATTATCTTTTTATGGGGAAATACACTTTGCACAAGAGCTCTTAATCTGCATGTTTGAGCATTCATAGCGCAGTCTGAGATCATTCCCTGCGAGTAGGAGAGGCATATCCCGGAGACAAGGTTAAAATCTATTTGGTAACAGAAGCTAAGCTGATGGTATACAGTAAGCGTTTGTCTCTGCCTAGTCTAGAGTAGATTTTACTGGTGTCTTTACCTGATGTCTTTTGGAATAAATTTTGCCCTGCATCTCCAGAACGGTTTGATGTAACCTGTAACAAATCTGTCCTTAGAAAAGGGGTATTTATAAAACTTGGCACTGTGGGACTATTGCATCTTTTTACTGAATAATCTGAAGTGCTAAACGAATTGTAAACAAGTGGCAATTTGGGATGATGCTGAAGGTGTTTCCATACTCTTATTTGTTTAAAAAAAAAAAAAAAGCTAGCGATGAGAAATCTGGGAAGCAGTACAAAAATCCCTGTTTGTTTTCAGCAGTGTTTTTGCTGGAATGCTATGTCCTGTCTGTCTGGACACAGTAAGACAATTTTCTCTTAGTGTTCCTAAATTCCAGGTGCATTGCTGAGGCCCCTGGGAGAAGTTGCACACTAGCAAACTGTCAGGCTACCAAACAGCCAAAAACGCGAGCACATCATCTAGATGTTTCCCTCCACTTGCTATAGGTTGAAGTGTTCCTATAGATTGAAGAATAATTGAATAATTATTCCACTGAATAATTTGGCTTCAACTGCTGCAGAGGGGGGTCTCTTTCAGGCTTTCAAATAGTCTTTCACTTGCTCCAAAATTATTTTTCTGTCAAGCTTAACACTTTTTTCCCCAATAAATGAGTCGTTCATTATCTGTGTGTCTGCTTTCAAAGGCACTGCATACGGAAAATTCATCCTTGAGAAAAGAACTTCAAAGTCTGCAAATTCAGCTATCAGAGCAGGTAATACTTTTCATCTAAAACTTTGATTACACCTAAACTTAAATCTAAAAGGATCTTGCTGTGGTTGCAAAAGTCAAGGGAAAAAGGTGAAGATGTCTTTGAAGCCTGTTGGCAAAGCATCCTGTTTTCCTCTAGTGTTGGCCTGCAAGCTGATATTTCTGTCAAACGCTTCCTTTGCATAAGTGTCAGAAGTGTGGTGGATCCAAAAGTTCCAGTTCAGCGGCAGCTCTGAGTTGATTTTGTGCTACGTACTGAGAGGCTGTAGGCTGTGTTTTTCCAGAAGCCTAGTGCAACAAGCATGGCTGGTAGGAAGCTCATGCTGCGTTGCGTTTGTATATTTGGGCTTTCTAATGTCCATCTGTAGTTGTATGGATGTGACTTAGCCCACTTCTCTTTGTCTCTGTTCAGTGACTATCATAGTATTCCATTTTTTGATATGCGCTCAACACTTATCAGGAAGTGCTTTTCCTCAATGTCCAGCTGTGCTACGACAGCTCAGGAGAGCACTTCTAGAAAATCATTTTGAGAGAGCAAAAAAAAAAAAAAAAAAAAAAGTATGAATGAATAGCTATGGAGAGTTGTACAATGCCAGTATGAAAAGGTTAACTGGTCAGATGCAGGTCCTGAACCTCAGCCTCTCCTGGAAAAGATGGGGTGGGTGTTTTGTTCTGTTTTGCTGGAACTTGTCGCAGACCCAAAAGTATTGGCTTGCTGGATACCGAAGACCAATAGTTAATTTTGTAGGATAAAGGGTAGATAAAATCTTTTGGCTGCTACGTAGTTTACCTGGTGCCAAAGAGCCCAGGCTCTTTAATGCTTTATGCCTTAGCACTTGTGCATTGTTTTGCTTTCTTCAGTTTTTCTAAATTAAAGATCTGTTTCAAACAGGTTTCCTTCCAGTCACTGGTGGAAGAACTCCAGAAAGTGTAAGTTACTGCGCCAATTTACTTTCTGATCGTTACTTCTGTGTGGTTTTATTTCATGACTGTGTTTTGCTTTCCTGAAAGAATTTGCTTTTAACTGGGTGAAGTGTGCGTGTATGCAGCAGGAAGCATCAGGGCTTTGGAAACATGTCAAGTCAGATCAATACCTTCTGAAAATCCAGTTGTTCCTCTGCTAAGCAATTAAATTCATAAGTCTAACTTAGACTAGGCAAGGGATTGCTCTGAATTGTCAGATAATTGTTTTTCTGCAGTAGGTACTCTAAAAGGACTGAGCTTGTTTGCGCTTTGTGTGTGTGCATTTGAAGTTAATAAATTGCTGGAACATCGAGTGAAGGCTGAAGCTGTGTGTGTGTCATTCCAGAGATGATCAAATTTTTGTCTAAAAATGCAAATTAAGGTATCTATTAGTATGCGAGCTACTAGTTACATAATCTAGTATGTTCTGTGCTATTTCCATCTTATTTCTCTTGCTTTTTTCTCCTGCTTCTTGCTTCTGGTGTTGGGACTGCAGTGAGATGTAACTGCAATAGTGGGAAGTCCCATGATGGTTTCCAGAGGCTGGCAGTGTGATGTGATGGCAGAACCAAATCTAGTATTTTTATGCTCACCTAGCACACTTGTTCAGCCACCTAATGTTGTTCCTCTGTTCTTGTTCAGGATCCATGAGAAGGATGGAAAAATAAAATCAGTGGAAGAACTACTACAAGCTGAAATCCTTAAAGTAGCAAGCAAGGAGAAGACTGTTCAGGTATCTGTCTCGATACCTTGCGATACTTTTCCTCCTTTCTGTGTCTATGCCATTAACTACCATTTATTCGTTACTGCATGGCATTCTGTAGTGACGAACTTGTAGCGTCCATTTTTTTTGGTGGTTTTGTTTCCATTGTCCAATCCTGTCTGTTTTGTCATTGAAAAGGCTTTGACACAGAAAATAGAGGCTCTGAAAGAAGAAGTAGGAAATTCCCAGCTTGAGATGGAAAAACAGGTAAAATGCCTTAGTGCCAGAAGCGTGGAAAAGACTTGCCTTGGATGCACTGCTCACTCATTTCTGTTCTAGTTTTTGTTTCACTGAATGTCATTGGATACGGGAACTTTTTAATGTAGAGCTATACTTTTCCTTGGACGTGAAGCTGTAAATATGTAGTGTAACTGCTACTGCCCTGCAGAAACCACCTTCCTATGGATGCCCGAGCTTTTTGGACTTTTATTGTGAGATTTGGCTATTCTTGCCAAATAATTGACAAAGCACTTAAAACACTGTAGCATTAGCTCTGTCCGGGTATGGTGTATACTGGATGTACTGTCCCAGCAGTAAACACGAAATCCCAGGACATCCTTTGGGGCTGAGACTTCAGAAATTTCCACTACTGACAGTGCTTCCCCTCTTGTTGGTCTTTTTCTCTGTTGCTAGAATACTACTGACCTAAATTTTATTTGGTTTCTGGGTAAACCTAAGCCCATTATCTTTCCAGTGTCCAAAGAAAGCCTGTCTTGGCAGAGGGAGTTTTTACTCTAGCTATCAGGAATTCAGAAATGGAGGACTATTGGCTTTTTTGGCATGCCTGCTGTCTAGCATCTGAAGCTACAGGAACCCATGTTTCCTTAGGGAGCCCATTCTGCAGGCAGCTTAATCCATCGTGCTGGCAGGAAGCTTGCTTGCTTGTTTGTCCGGGGGTGCGTGGCTTTTTTGGTCTGTGCTTTTTTTCATTTTTTCTAGCTACATTCCAACATGTCACCCACTTTCTGTTTTCCTTAGCGTTAAAGTTTTGTCCTTTTTTAGGCAAAGTTTCGTAGAAAGTGTTTCCGTCTTGGGCCTCTTTTTTAAGACAGATTCCCAGGAACTGGAGGAATTATTTGTGTGTTTTTTCCTTCCCTGGAACTGACTCAGAGCCCAAAACAAAATGCATTTTGGAGTTGCTGTCCCTGGAAAGCTGCATATAAGGGATGTCTCCTCCAGAGGTGGTGTATATGCACCTCTGGGTGTTCTGTGAGCAGAACAGTGTTTTCTGGGAATGTCTAAGAGCTTGTAGAAGAGGACTAAACTAAATGTGCTTCTTTGCACCATCAGTATCTACACAGATAGCCAGTCTCCAGTTTGTTAGGCTTCTGTACAAAATTCAGAGGGAATATTCCCACTCAATCTTGTTTCTTCGATTCACATTCAATCTTACAATGGAAACTTAAAAGGGGCACTGACATTGCAGAGTGTGTCTAAAAAGCTCTTGCTTCTATAAAGATCTAAATGACCAGAGGTGATCTCTGACTTGAGCTGCAGTTTGTGGTGAGATGGTTGTCACCAGTGTCCACTTTTTCCTTTGTTGCCTGCAGTGGAACGGTGCTATGGTTGGCCTGCTTGCGTTCCCATTTGCACTGTTTTCCTTTCTGCTGTGGAATTCCCGTTTTAAATGTGATGAAAGTAGATAGTGGAGACGTTTGGCTTCTCATAATTTATTTTTCCACAAAGAATGTGTGTTTATGCTTACATGACTGCAGTGAATTGTGCCTATTTCAATAATATTTATTGTTCTTCCCCTATTTCTGTCTAAAGTTTGTAGCATTTGTGTCTCTTTCAATGTATATTGAACTGAAGTACTGATTGTTTTCTTTAGGTGTCGATTACATCACAAGTTAAAGAACTTCAGACTCTGTAAGTACAGTTGTTAACGTTTCATCTGCCCTGTGTGCACCCCTCACTTCCCTGCTCCAGTCTATTTTAAAGTTAAAATGTTCAGGAAATGAGCCAGGCTGGTCACACCAATTTTAGTATACGTGAATCCTTAGTACATTTGCTTGATCCTGTCTGAGACAGCTAACAAGGTGAAGTATTCTGTGGCTTTCTGGGCCCAAATTAACCTACGTGGGTTTAAATTCAAGTCAGAATAGAAGCATATTGGCAAGGTACTGTGTCAAGCTTGCTTTAGTAATGCCTGTACTGTAGCTGGGTGGATAAATAAGAATTGAATTGCCAGGGTCATCAGTCCCTCACGTCCCTAGCTGGGGAGGAGGATGGAATTATTTTTAGGTGAAGAGAGCACATGTAAGATCCCTGCAGTGTATGTTGGTGCAAAATCTGCCTGCTCTCACTGATCAGTACCATTGATTAATGGCAGCTCCTGCTAAAACTGAAGTGAAAGCCTCACATTCATTTTCAGCAGGCGAATTGTGGTTGTACCTTTGATCACATAAGCGGCTGTGGTTTGTTACAAGCTGCAATGAGTAAAAGAGCAGAGGTTTATTCTGTGTCTGTGTGTATGTATTGGTACAGGTTGAAGGGGAAGGAAAATCAGGTGAAAACCATGGAGGCCTTACTGGAAGAGAAGGAGAAAGAGATCATTAAGAAAGGAGAATGGCTGAAGGTAAGCTTTCTTGGTATCCTAGGGAAATAAATTCTGTCGCAGTATTTCTGCTTGTGGAAAGGCTACATTTACACTTCTTGTTTTTTTGTCCAAAGGGTCAACAGGATACAATTGCACAGTTAACCAGTAAAGTTCAGGAGTTAGAACAACAGAACCTGCAACAGCTCCAACAGGTATGGCCTGCAGAGGGGATGGGATTGAGGGGGCTGCTTGGTTGAACGGGAAGATGCTTGTTCTTTATCCTCTACTGTTCTTACAGGGTTTGTTTGCTGTACAGAGCTATTTTAAATTCTACTTGACTAAATTGGTAGAGTCTACAGCATTGAAAGCCTAATAGTTCAACTGTGCTTATCCAAAGCAGGTGTTGCACAGTTACTGAGTTCTGAGAGCTTTTCTTTAACTCGGATGATGCTGTCCTTAAAGAGTAGCCCTGGTCTGGAGACGTTAAAGCTCGTAGATGTAGGCATAGCTGTGTCCTAGGCACCTTCTTGACACACTGAAGTAGTGTCCCTGCAGGGGTATGGGTCATGGTGGAGCTCTTGCCGTTTGTGTGCATAGCAGCTTACATGGAAGTGGCTAAGCTTTGCTCTGATTTCTTCCTGTCTGCCTGTTCCAGAAGTTGCAATTGGCTGGGATATTTTGGCTTTTGATTTTCTTCACTCAACTTGAGAACAGTTGATAGGATGTTCTCAAAGCCAGGTGTAATTGGAGAAATCCTTCCAATAGGGCGGTATTCCCACTCAGTTTGGGTTTTGGTGGTGATACAGGGGAGAAGCTGAGCTACACTCTTATTCTGCGTGGATGTCTAGACAGGCCTTTATCCCAGGGGAAAGGTGGAATGGAAAGAAACTGGCTGGTGCAAAGTTTGTGATGCTTGGTGTAAGCTGTGCTTCTGAAATCCATGTGTTTAGATATTCTTGGAGCAACGTGTGTTTTGTTATGACACAAATTTGCCAGTATTTCCTTGGCAAGTGTCTTGCAAGCTGTGTGGCGCCCCTGCAAAGCGTTGCTGTTAATTTGAAGGCTTCACTGGCGCTGTTTGTGCAGTCAAAATGAGATTGGGATTTGCTTTGTTTTTCAGGTGCCTGCTGCATCCCATGTCCAGGACCTGGAGAGTCTGTGAGTATGCTTAGTAGCAGTTCCCCAAGCACCTAATGATAACATGCACGCAGTGCTGGCATTTATATTAAATTGGAATGTACGAGAGTTTCAAGGATTTTATGGGCTTTGCTAAAATGAGGTGTTAGTGCTGATGGACGCACACTAGCCAGCACGTCTGCTGCTGTGTATTAGAGCAAGTGTCTGGCGTCCCTGCCTGGTGTAAGTAGCAGTGTTCATACGCTTTGTAAGAGTGAGTGATTGCTCAGGACTCTACTAGCCAGTGAAACTGCTGCTCCTTTTTGCGTCCAGCAATAATTTCTTCTTCTGTTTAGCAAGTTTTTTACAAAGAGTGTGGATTTAAGTACCTGAGAGTTGGTAAAAAGCAATGAATAGTTTGCTGGTTTCAGTCTGAGATGCGGTGACCAGCTTCCCAGCTCCTGTTTTATAAAGAAATGCAGCACGAGTTCCCTCTGTTTTGACTCTGCTTTGTCCGGCTGCTCTAAGTTGCAGAGAGCTTGTATGTGATTGTGCCAAAAGAGACTCTGTCTTCAGAGCTGCTCTTGTAAAGCACTGCCCTCCAAGCAGGGCTCCTGTACAGCCTGCTCATGGTGCCTAAGGCAGCCTCACCTTTGGGAGCCTGTGCCTGGCACCTCCTTCAGAGCCAGCTGGCTTGGAGGACTCGCCTGGGGAATCAATTGCTCCTCTCCCACTACTGCTCTGACTGAGATCAGTCATGACTAAGCCCATTTGCTGATTGACGCATGAAATGACTGGCTTGCTTCACTCCAGTTCTTAGCAGGTAAGTGTTTGCCATACACGTTCCTGCAGCTGGCACATATTTTGGATAGTTTTCTTGATTTAGAGCCATACTCTAATGGCTGCTTCTCCATGTGGCAGCTGATTATACATAGCATATGAAGCTTAGTTGTTTTCTGCTGTTGAAAACTTTGTCCCAGCTAGCGTCTGTCTCTTAGTATCAATTTGTATTTTAACTCTTTTTTTTTTTTCTTTCTTTCCAAAACACCTCTGTAGTTTGAAAGAGGAAAAAGAACAAATGCAGAAGTTGAAAGCCGTACTGGAAGAAAAAGAGAGAGAAATTGCAAGCCAAGTAAAACAATTGCAGGTAAAGCTTCAGTGGAAGTACCTTGTGATGTAAGGGGGAGTGCATCTACTCTGTGTGTGTGTGTATAGTTATCTGTATACATAAATATATAAAACATCGTGTCTCTTCTTTAAATAGGACGTGCAAAAGGAAAATGAATCTTTCAAAGCTCAAATTCAAGAATTAAAACAGGAGAACTGCAAACAGGTACAGCTTCCAATTGCATTGTTAACTGAGCGAAGTCAGCGGGCTGCGGTAGCCTGTGTGGATTCATGGAAAACCAGTAGTTGCATTAACCATGCAAATCCAGGGACAGCTGCAGCGTTGACTTGCAGTAAGCCAGCTTTTCTGGCTGTTGCATATCTGTCGCTGCTTCCCTTTAATGTGTGGCTTTGCAGCCTTGTGCTGTTTCTTATGCCTCCTGTGTTCTCGTCTAGCTTTCTACCCTGTCTTTACACACTGTAGCACAGCCAGGGTTCTCCTGGCCAAAGGAGGCTGGGCAGGACTCCCTTGAAGGGGAGCTGAATGCTGCAGCAGTGCTTGATTAACGAGGCAGAGCATGCTCTCTGCGTCACTCTTTGCTGCTGATCTGCTCCTAATGAGTTTCTGATCTGTTTGTAGGCATCTCTGGCTGTCCAAAGCGAGGAGCTTCTGCAAGTGTGAGTACTGCCAGAAGTTGAATGCAATAATTAGTGCTTCATTTCACTTATTGCGTGGAGAATTTAGAGTATGAAATACATGCCAACTATATGATAGACTTAGGTGTGAAGTGGCAAGCTAAACAAACAAAAACAAGCAAAAAATCAGCGAATGTCTTTAACATCTAATAAAAATTGAACATAAAGATTCTGCTCATATTAATAATCTGCGGCTGCAGTCTTCTGCAAGCAGTGCTTGCTGTATCTGTTACGGTCACAATGTAAGCAAGACACGATTGATTTAATTTTAGATGCATGCTAACTCAGCTGTATGTCTGAAGAGTTAAATGTTGGCGTTTCAAGTAAGTGACAAGCTTTTTTTTGTTAGACCCTCAGCCACGGAGAGGGCTCTTGTTCATATCGTGAAATCACCTGGTAGAAATTTGTTCCCAAGGAAGGTCTTGGGGTAAAAGGATGCTATAACGTCAAGATGAAGTGCATTAAAGCACTGTGTGGAAGCTAATACCACGCCAGCTTATACTGTGCTACACAAATTGCCACTGTCATGCTTTCTTTGCTGGCTGAATTATTTTTCTTTTAAGTTAAGTGACTTATAAATTGCGGGCTAGGTGCTTGAAAAGGAATGCTTTTATTCAGCAGGCAATGCCTGTTTTGTGGCATTGTGTTAGCGTGGGCTGGCTGAGTTATCCTCGTCTAATGTGTTGCCTTTCCATGGCCTTGATAAATGTGTGCAGATGCCTGTTGTAAGCAAACAACAGGTTTACAATGGGCTTTGCTCCGACAGCCCACAGTTCACAGAGCAGTAGGAAGCAAACAGTGTTGCCAAGTGGTGAGAGCAGTTTTTCAAAGGGGGTATGTTGCTAGAAGAGAAGGCAAGTTAGCATATGTGAAAGGGCAGCGCTGCTTCACTTGAAGTGTCTGAAATGTCTCCTGACTTGTTTGATTCTTTTTTTTTTGCCAATTCAGAGTTGCAGGGAAAGAGAAGGAAATCACCAGTCTGCAAAACGAGCTCGCCTGTCAGAGAAATGCTTTTGAGCAACAGAGGAAGAAGAACAACGTAAGAAAACTCTTCCCCCCCCTTTCCCTTCAGAAAAGAAAACGGCAACCTTCCCCCAAACCTTCATGCACAACACTTCTCTCAATGCCTAGGGTGCTCTGCTAAGAAATTTCTGACGATTGTCTGCCATACTGTGTCCTCTGGACACTCCTCGTTTTTCTTGGGAGTGAATAAGCATCCCGTAGTGCTCCAAGTTGTGCCAGCTCCATGACTTCGTGCTGAATTGATGCGAGGGAGGGGACTGGCTGGAGGACACATCCTGCAGCAAGTTCTCAGCCTTGGATTCTGCCTCGTCAGCCCTGTTCAGAAACGTGTCCTTTCCCAGGGGAAGGAGAGGGGGTTAGGGGAGGGAGGGTGGGAGGATGAAAGGGCTGTGCTCTGCCCGACTTGTGTTTGTCGTGCGGGTACAAGGGAGGAGGCGCTACCTTCAGGGCTCTCAGATCTGCCTCTCCCCACTCCTGGGAGCGGATAATCCTGCTCTTCTGTGGGAGGCAGCGGGCAGTCAGCCTTCCTTTGCAGCAGCCACTGACGGCGCAATACAGGTTGTTGGTGGGTGAAATAGAGAGCATATCTTCCACTAGAGATCTCTGAAGTACCTCCATGTAACACATGTGGAGGGCAAGAGAATGGCATCTTCAAATTAGATGGAAGAAAGCTGTTAGAATACAGGGGTTTGGCTCACTTCTCTCTCTCTCCTTGATAGCCTATAAAACCCGCTGAATGCCACGCAATGTGCCTTATTGCTTAAAAGTGAGATGATATAAATAATGCACACAAGGAAAACATTGAGATTGTGTGTTGCTTTTGAGCAAGTAGCATTGCTTAAGAGCTGAAAGAAAGTAGGGGGGAGGTGGCTGGGTCTTAAAAAAGAGGTGAGCTGGAAAGGTAGAAGTTGTGTGCTTCCTGTGGGCTCCTTTCCAGAGGAGCTGCAGGGTCGCAGTGCCCTTCATGGTGCAACCACAAACCTGGTTACTGACAAAGGCACACCATGTTTATAGGTCCCAGCTTGCCACACTGCAATTTTATCCAATTTTGTTTTTTTAGCCTGTGAAACAGCTCTTAGGACAGGCAGGTAGTACAAGGAAGTGGTTAAGAAAAGCCAGCGTAGGTATGTGCTAGGATTCGGATGCCTTTCAGAAACAGTCCCTCGCTGAGGCAGGTTGCTCTGAGGGTTTGGAGGAAGAGGGAAAAAAAAAAAAATCCAAGTCCCAAGCACTGCAATCTCCTCCCCACGAGGCCCACGGTCCTTCCTAGAGAAGAGCTGTAAGGCATTTACTTTTCGTGAGAGCTCTCAGCCCTATAACTGCGCTGCCTTGTGGAGTACACGTTTGATGACCTTGCCAAGAAAGACGCAGCACGGCGCTGCCTTGCTTCCCTGCTGGTCTGGTGAAAAACCCCAAAGCCTTCCAGGAGGGCACTGGTGAGCCACCCAGGGTTTTTTTTTGGGCACAGCTGTGTGGGTAGGTACTGCGAGAAGAGGCCCTGAGCTTTGTGTTCCTGCAGTCAGCCCTGGCTTAGTAGGTTCGTGCTCAGGCATCAGGATCTGCACGGGCAGATCCGGCTGCACCATCAGGGGCATAAATGTGTACACCTCCATGTGTATTCGGGTTCACGCTGGGTTCTGCAATGCGACATGCCTAACACTCTGTCGTGTAATCTGTGGTTTGGTGTCTGTGTTTCTCACTACTTTTGGAAACTTCCCTCTCTCTTCTTACAAGTGCAGTCAAAGTGTGGGGTCGCTAGCACGGTAGCTCTGCAGCCCAGTAGCACTGGGATCGATTTTGGATGTGGGGGCAGGTTGGGGAGAAATTGGCACTATTTCATTGGACCTCGTTGAACATGACACTTGTTTTTTGCTCGTGTATGTCATCCTACCCAGCAAAACCATCCCGCAGTAACCAGCATTTAAATGCAAATGGTGGAGTGTGATGCAAAATATATCTCTGAAGTAAAAGTGGAAACGGTTTCAATATTGGCTGAACTGAAATCATTCTTTCTAAAAATGATTAGGACCTTCGGGAGAAAAACTGGAAAGCAATGGAGGCATTGGCATCAACTGAAAAATTGCTGCAGGACAAAGTGAACAAGACTGCCAAGGTTGTAATGTTAACTGCTAGAAACGATACGTTAAGCTAGAAGCAGCTCTGCAGCTGTTTATTTTAAGTGGAATGGAGGCATTTTAACTTTTACTGCAGTTTAAATACAGTCTGTTCTGAGTGATCATTCATATACTCTCACCTCTGCTTCTCCCTGTCGTCTCCAGGTTTCTTTTTATTTTTTTTTAATCCTTAATTTGTGGGCATGCTGACTTTTGATTTGTTTGCATAATTGTTAGAGCTGTCGTGAATCACTTTGTGAGGAGTTCTGGAATAAAAACCGCTGGTGAGCAGCCTGCTTTCATCTGTTGGGCTTTCTCTGTGCTTGAATAAATTTATTGGCCCCACGTAGAATTAGAAGTAGATTATTATTTCAAAACCTGGGAACTCCTCAGGAAAACTTATGTCACCGCAGCTGTGAATTTCCTCCTTGAAACTATTTGAAGCTTGACAGGTCCCGTCAAACCCAATGCTTAAAATGACACGGGGCACGGATTGCTCTGGAAGGAGCTTGCATTTGTTATGAGCATGACTTTGTGCTAATTGTCACTGTGCAGAATTCACTGTGCATCAAAGTAATTTTAAAAACAGGAGGCAGGTAGCCAGGAGCAGACGAGCTCTAGTTTGGGGCTGCGTGTCTGTGTTTGGGAGACGTCTCTGCTCTTTGCTCAGCCCTGTGTCTGGGGAGTTTGTGTACCTGCTTTTGCTGTGTGCTAACGCTTGCCTGCTTTCTCTTGCAGTCCGAAGACTTCATTAAGCAGCCATTTGCCACTTACTGGTGGCTTCTGAATTGCTGAAAACTAACGCACCTCGCACAGCGTCACAACCTAATGTGTCTCCTGTCCGTTTTTGTCTCTGGATCCCAACCTACTAATGCCACCGATCTCTTGCAGCAGAGGAACTCAGAGCAGTAATACTGATGTCAAAGGAAAAGAAAAACAAATACTAGCAATGGAGGCTTGCTGAAAGCTGCCTTTGAGCAGGGGTTAGGTTTTCTGCACTTAAACTCACGCAGGAGCCTGGCTGAGCAGTGGGGTATGCCTAAATAAACCCACCAGCCACAAGCACAGCAAGCAAGTGTCCTGTGGCTGCTCTGCTCTTAATGCTAGATAAATTGTAAAGGAGCAAGGGATATGTGGTGCCCCTTGGCTCTGTGTATGTCCATTTGCAGAGCAATGACAAAAAAAAAGAAGATTTTCACACAGCTCTAATAATTATTTCCCATGTCATCCAACTTGGAGGAGGAGGATGTAAGGGTCTCCCTGTTAAGCACTTAATTAGAAATAATATTTAGAAGATAGTCTTGCTTTCTTGGCCTGGTTCAAATGTGCATTAACACAAAGTTTACTTTTGACTTAGTAATTCTCCATTTTTTATGTGGTGATGTTAATTTATGGTGACTTTTCCTCCTAAAATAGTTCTTAAAAGTGTTTTTTTTTTTTTTTTTTTTTTAAATACTGATTGACCCAACTTGTTTTTGAGGTTGCTCGACCAAAGTGGAAGTGTTGGTGTGATCTGTGGGTACAGTCACTCAACACTGTGTAGTTTGTGTTGTGCTGTGAACAAGTGAACGATGGTGTAAGTGCTCCACGAGCAGGCTAGATTGGAGGAGATCTTAATGAAAAAAAGCTTAAAAGTGTGAACAAATGCGAAGGCCAAATTCTGAAGCAATTTGCTGTCAATTTTGGAAGTAATTTAGTGGCAATTTTAGAGCCTATAGAGCCTTTCCTCAGTTCAAACCGCCTTTCTGGGTTAAACAAGTTTACTGTAGGTGTAGAAGAGGCTGTTGCCTTGTCAGTGGAGTGTGTTGCCCAGTTTCATGTGAGCTGTTTTCTTGCTTTAGGAGAGGCAGCAGCATCTGGAAGCTGCCGAAGTGGAGACCAGAGAGCTACTCCAGAAGCTGTTCCCGAACGTCTCGCTTCCTACTAATGTGGTAAGAGAAGTCTCTTCATCCCATACAGCTGGGGAGCTGGGGTCCCACTGTGCTGGCAGCCTGCACCACATCCCTGTGGTCGTCTGCTCCCCAAGGGTTTTCCAGTGGGAGGCGAATGCTTTCTGCTGCTGATACCCATAACTGCCAGCAGAAGAGAGGCAGAGATTAACTGTTTTGAGAAAAGTGTTAGGTTTGCTTTCTTTTTTTTTTTTTTCTTTAACCTCCTTAACAACTATTTCACCTGCGTGTGTTACTGTGTCTCTAACTGAGATGGTAAATTTTCAGGGCAGATAAAGTCTGCTGTATGTTTGCTCGCTGTCTGATGGGATGGGTATCAGTCTTCTTTGCCTGACAGGCAGATCTTTGCTGGCCTCTCTTTTCTGAGGGGCTGCACTGCCTTGCTGCCAGCTGATACAATTCAGAAGGCTTTGTGTTGTTCCCCGAGTTCCTTTGAAAGCCACTACCTTCCAATTTTATGCTCTCAGTGGCTTTCAGTTGTTTGCAAACAAAGTGCAGTGGGTTTGTGTGGGTTAGACTGTGTGAATGATGTAAAGCAAGGCTACAGAAAGTGGGGGTCTGTGTGATTTGTAACATCTAGAGGTTTTAAATATTCATTTTTAAAAGTATTCTCAAATGAATACTTTTATATCCTGAAGTTTAGTCTTGTGATGAACTAGAAAGTCCTTTTAAAATGGCTGTTTGTGTAAGGTTATAAAGCAGCCTCTGTAGTGAGGTTTCCAGAATTACACGGCAAGTGTCTGTTTTAATGGTTCAGAGACTTCTAGAAAAAGTTTCCGTGAGTGTTGAAATAGTTATCAGAGAGCCCTGACAATTGCAGGGAGACCTCAGTGACCCAGCTGGATTTTAGTGCTTCCAGGCCCCTGTGAACTGTGTCTGCCTCATAACTCTGTGCTCCTGGATTGCTGCCCATTGACTGTCTGCTGCGTACAGTAATAGCTGAACAACTGCTGTCAGGCTGCTGCTTAGCTCATGGGAACTGGGGGACTGAAACACTGCTCCGTAAGCCTGCAGCTGGGAGACAAATGTCCTCCAGATAAATGGATTGAGGTTACTTGGAGCTCTGACTGAATGCGTTTCCCAACAGAGTCACAGTGAATGGATATGTGGATTTGAAAAGATGGCTAAGGAGTATTTGCGAGGGGCTTCGGGATCCGAAGATGTCAAGGTAAGCACAAACAGTGGATGACTTCCTTGTGCATGGCATCGCATGTTTTCTGGTACAAATCTCACAAATTGTGCTCAGGATTGAAGTTCAAATTGGTGAACAGGCGATGAGATAATTGTTCTACAGCTACTTGCATAATGTATATTGGAAATACATTTGCATTTTTGAAAAGGACCTTGTGGAGTTGTGAAAACATTAATCACATTCGAAATGCCTGGTCCCTCTTTCAAGTAACTGGGGTGGTTTTAGGCAATGTGGAGTTACTGCAGTAACTTGTGGTGAACGTTGCACTTGCTTTTGGCATCCTTGTACACGCTGGAAAGAAAAACCTGCCAATGGGAATGCCATCAGCTTGCTATTTGAAATAAATAATAGGACTTAAATCTTCAGCTGAGATTGAACTCTTCTGGTCCCCTTCCTGCTTTTTCAGGCTATGGAGCAGAAGTTGAAGGAGGCTGAGGAGATGCACATACTGTTGCAACTGGAGTGTGAGAAATACAAATCAGTTCTGGCAGAGACGGTAAGCAGAATGCCTGGTCACCTGTGCCTTGTGATGTTGTAAGCTGCCTTTATTCTGCTGTAAGCTTTCAAACCACACTCTTTTTAGGAGGGGATTTTACAAAGGCTACAGAGGAGTGTGGAAGAGGAAGAAAGCAAATGGAAGATAAAAGTTGAAGAATCACAGAAGGAACTTAAACAGGTATTTCTGAAGACCTGTTTTTTTTTCAGTAGCCAGGCAGTTTCTGCTTGAAGTAGCAGAAGGTGTTTGAGAGCCACAAAGGCTGGTGTAGAACAGTGCTGGCTTCCTGGTTTGATGTGTGCATGACCAGCAGATGAAAAGGGTGAAGTCTGCAACCAGTATAATAGGAACTACTCCTCCTTATAGCAGAAGAATTTTTCTGCTGCAAGACTTTGTTTCATGCTAAGAGTGTCCATTAATGTGCCCAAAAATATAATTTTATCATCCTGGCAGCTCAAATTGTATTTCTTGTAGGCATCTGTTTTTTTTTCAAGTCCATTTGTGAACAGATACAGATTCTTTGTACTAAGGTTTAAGTATCATATAATCATAACTTTTTTTTTTGAAGCTGTTAAAATAGCACTTAATCCATTATGGTCAACTAATTACACTTGAAATTGCTTGCAAAGCTTTCCTTTTTAGGAGGGCTCTGTTGCTAGCACAAGTAGCAAGAAAAAAGACTTTTATGTTTCTTTCCTCATCTGGAGTTAAAGTAGGTCAAACTGTGTTTTTGAAAAAAATATTTCTAAAGTACTTCTGCTTAGCAAATTTGATTGCTAGAGCATGAGCCTGAAGCGAACATACAGATGATTTATAAACCTCTTGTTTGAGGGTCTTATAAAAGTCTCTCAGCTCGTGAACTATAGATGTGCTACCATCTGCTGTACTTGCACAGTCTGTAATAAGGCAAAATATGCTGGGTTTAGCTACGTGTAGTTCATGAATGGAAATATCTTTCCTAGTCACTTAACGGGGAAGGCTATTTCCTACCATGACTGAAGGACAGCTGGCTTTAGTCCTTATATCCCAAATCTTTTGGGCATCTAGGCTCTAAATATATGTCAGAACTTCTCACGTTGGGATGAAGTAGGAAAAGTGTCATAATGGAGACTCAGTACGTTAAATTATTTGAGTGAGCATCTTATTTTATTCAGTCACTGGTTTTTATCATCCCTAATATTTTTTTGAATCGTAGAAGCAAGTCTGTGTGTATATGGAGAGTTTGTTTTACACCAACTAAATGATGTCTCTATCTTTCTTGAAAACTGCAGATGCGCTCTTCAGTCCTTTCCTTGGAGCACGAGGTAGAGAGGTTAAGAGAAGAAATCAAAGAAGTCGAAACTGTACGTGCAGGTGTTTTTCTCTTTGAAGCTTTTTGTTATTCAAAACATGATTTAATCTTGAGCTGTGAATCCGCACTTCCTGGGCCTTCTCTCATGCAAGTAGCACAGCCTGTGTTGTAGTTCAAGCTGAACCTTTTGGCCAGTGTTTTTAAGAAGCATAGATGCAGAGTACTGGAAATTATCCTGTTTTTACTTCAGTACTCATCCACTGGATTGCTATTTCTGGAAAGTGGGGCCCTTTCTTTGGGATGAGACAGAGCAGTTTACCAACAAGCAGATATATCAAAGTAATTTGGGGCTTGATTCTTTTTTATGATTCTTTCTATATTTATCTTTTTGAAGTCTAACAGTTTAAATTGGTGTTGTGCAGTCATTGGATTTGAAAAGTTCTCTAGAAGTCATCTATTATTTGATAGAAATTCATAGCTAATAATAAATAAAGAAAATGGTACTGCAAGGAAGACATTGAAAATGTCTGTTTTAACTCTGTTTTTCTGTTTCTAGCTTAAAAAAGAGAGAGAACATTTGGAAAGTGAACTAGAAAAGGCAGAAATAGAGCGATCTACTTATGTTTCAGAAGTCAGAGAGGTAAACATAATTGACCAAACTGTTCTTTTTCTTTCGTTTGGTTACCAGTTGGCTGGCAAACTAATCTAACGCTTAGCCCCTGCGGCTGAGGGGTTTATATGCTTGTGACCTTAGGGTAGAGCAACACACTAATAACTGAGCAGAAGAAAAGCGGGCATCCTAAGGAGACAAATCCTAAAACTCTAAACTTCATTTCAGCTCAAAGATCTGTTGACTGAGTTGCAGAAAAAACTTGATGATTCATATTCTGAAGCAGTAAGACAGAATGAAGAGTTAAATTTGGTAAGAAGCTTGTTCTCCGCTGGGCAAAAACTAGACACCCAGCATACTTACGAAGCGGAGACTTTATTCCAAATCCTGTCTGTTCTGCTAACCTCTTCAGCTTGATATTTTTGTCCATTGCAATCATTTATGTAGTCTGACTTTTACAATTTGTCTCTTTCTCTGCTCCTAACAATAGCATGTCTGGTTCTTAAGACTTTGGAAAAAGTCTTCAGGACTTTCATACCTGAAACTTCTTGAGAATCAACAGTGTAGGCGTAAGGAACTGCAAATGTAATGCCCTCGGAGCAGCAAAAGTTGTGCTCTCATCAGTTGAATTTGAGGATTATTCTCTGGTTGTTCTTCCCAAAGCTTTGGAGGATGCACCAGTGATAATCATGCTCTGACTGCATGGAGGCTTTTCCATCCTTCTCTGTACATGCAGCAATGGGTCCAAAACAACATTAGATTAATTCAGAGTACCCAGCCATTTGGCGGCTGGCATTCTGCTGTGGCTGAATAGCTGTTCTGGCTTGTGGCATGCACCACGTAAGCATGCTTGGCTAGAAATGCTCTCCAGCCAATAATGCTCGTGCTCCAGGTTTTCTCAAGAAGCAGTTGGATTAACTGAGGCCAGACCTATAGGCCCCCAAATGCATGGTTTTCCAATTTGAGTCTTTTCACTTCTCGTTTGCTTCAGTGGCTTTTTTTCTGAGGCTGCAGCAGTCAGGTCCTTCCTCTGCTTGTGCTTGAACAGTGCTTTCATTGTGCTTTTGAGCCGGAATCAGGGAAGGTTGTTTGTCACCGTGTCTTTGGGTTTTAGGGTAGTTGATGGGATAACCTGTCACTGCAGGCTAAGCTGCTGATCTCACCAGGGCACCGCTGCTAATGTAACTGGGTTAAAATAGTTGATATAAAAAACCAAAAACCACAACCCTAACACAATCTACTTAAGTTTAATCGTATGCTTGGCAAGTCTAGTACAGCACTGATTAGCATCCTTCCTCAGCAACCAAAGCCTCTCGTTTTGAAAGCAAGGGAAATGGGAATTGAATGCATATCTTAAAGTTAATCAGTAAACGCCAACCTCTCGAATATAAGAGGCAACAATCTATTATGCCTGTAACAACAAAAGCTTAAAAAGCTGAGCTCCCTGCTAGGGCAGCTTGACTCTGCAATCTGATGCTGCTGTGTTGGCTGGAGAGTGAGGAGGTGGCAAACGAGTACTTCTGTGCAAATGGCTCAGGAATGCTGTCCAGTGTATGAGTTTGTTTTTTTTTTCAGTAGGCAGGAGGCTGGGAGATAGAAATTTGGGAAATATATTTTGAAATCCCATCTAATTTATGAAGTGAGCAAGGAGAGAGAAACAGATGCTGCAGAGGAGCTCAACGGTGCTTCTCCAAATGTAGAAAACCAGCACCCGTTAGTACAGGTGCTCCAGAAGGGGAAACCTTCTGTGCGTGAGACAAATGTAATGCAGAGGTTGGGAACTAGTGAGAATTTGGTACTCTGAGTAGCCTATTGTTCACTTCTTTTATCCCCTGCTGGCTCCCAAGAAGATTGACAGCAGGAAGAGTGAACATTAGCACAGTGCACTTCAGAGTCACAAATCCAACAGAATTGGCACTCAAGCTTCTTGTTAGTGTTCCTATTTGAGGCTCACGCCTTAAGTGCTGTGGTTCATTCTGTGTGCTGTGTTGAAGAGCAATCGAAATATTCTTTTTTTAAAAAAAAAATGTTTATATCCTTTCTTTGCAAAGCTGTATTTTAAGGGCAGCCGGTAGAAAGTATTTGTCCCACTTGACTGAAATAGTTTCACTTCTTGGGCTGAATCTAAACACGATCGACAACTTAATATACCCCTGTCAGTGATTCATTCCTTCATGTGACATTAGCAGACTGGTTAAGTCAACGGAGTTGTAACAAGTGGTGCTTCATTAAGATGACAAGTAGAGGGGTGGCTGTTGTTGTTGTTGTTTTTAATTTATTTGGCAGTAAGGTGACTGTTTAGCTTGAATTAATAAGATGACAGTCTACGTTTTGGCATATTTACCAAGAATTAAGTTGAAGTCTTGACTGACTTGTGATAGGAGTGCTTGGAGAGGCTTACATACATGCAGTACTGCTAATAGTTTTACTGGCAATATAGCCTCAAAGTTGAGACCAGTTGTAATCAAGCTGATTCCAACCATGTCTTTTCTTCTGTAGTTTCCATTCTTTACATTTGTCTGCACAGATGGAATCTCTCTTCCTTGACTGTCCTTGTAAACCTCATCATATATGTTGACTAATCAAGTGCGTGCAGTAATTTTTAGTAATCTCGCTCCCTTTGCAGTCCATGTGCACTGGGTTTATCCAGGGGAAAGACAAATTAAATCTGCATGTTTGTAAAACTGATGTTTTTTTGTTACTATTTTGCAGCTGAAAACACAGTTAAATGAAACACTATCAAAACTCAAAGTTGATCAAAATGAGAGGCAGAAGGTGGCTGGTGACTTGCCAAAGGTAAGCAGAGACCCTTATGAGATGCAGATCTTCAGTGTGACTTGAGTCATCAGGATCTCTAGTTTTTAAAATGCTGGGAAACTTCTTGAAAATGCCTCTTGTCCGTGATACTTGTATGCCAGCAGGAACAAGTGGTGATTTGGGGCTGACAAATAATTCTTTAAAGAAACCCAGCCTAACAAATATCCCATCCCACAGCCCTCCACCCACGTCAGAGCCTGAAGGTTTTAAATCCCGACTGGAATGGCAGTGGTTACAAGTTGGCTAACAAACCACCTGCCCATTTGCACATGGTTGCCATCTCCTGGGCTACAGCCGGTTGGTAGATCTTTAACGTTAGCTCTAAGGAAGCTTGGTGGGACGAGCACGTGGGGTTACCTCTGCTTTTCCTCAACAACTGCTCTTGGAGAATGGAATGGAGTGGGAAATCTTTAAGCATATGAGGTCTCAGTGCTGTCACCCCAGAAATGAGCCTCTCATGGGAGAATTGATATACAGAGACAAGAATAGGCTGCAGAGAAGCTGAGGTCTGGCTTCAGCATTTACACCACCTTGTTCCTTCAGTGAGGCTGCTTTCTTAGCCACAAGTATGACATGAAACTGGGAAGGAATCAGTGGGCCAGTGGGGTGGTTGGCAGGATGTTCCTGGTGCCCTGGTGAAGTGTTTGCTCGTGGAAGCTGGGCTGTTGTCATGGGGCAGCTTGAAGAATGGTTAGTGGGACATAAAACACCTCTGTTGCCATCTCCTGGTATTTGGAGATGAGAAGAGGTTGAGAAGCAGAGGATGGAGGTGAGTTTCTCCTTAAAGGTGAGAATAAAGTCCTGGAAGGAGGAGAACACTCTGCTTGTGATGGGAAGCAGAGGAAGAAAGCAAAACAAGGTTTGCTCTGACCAAACTGTCAAGCAAGGGGGAGGTTTTCTTGTAGTGTTTTGAGATGTGATTCCAAAAGGTTAGTTTGTGTTCATCAAAAACAATGGCTGGATGAGAAATTCAGCTGTGTAGCTCAGCAAGGCAAGGGGACAAAAAAAAGGAAGGGGAAAGCAGATGCGCTGCAAGGAAATGGGGCTGGGTTCTTGCAGGGCTGGAGGGGGAGAGCTGTTGCTGGGCTAGGAGGCAGGCTGTCTGATAAGGACGGGGACAGATATGATCACAAGCTCTGCAGGAAGTGAAGACAAAGGAGATCTGCTGTGATAGCATTGAAAACACTTTGCTCAGGACAGTTATGCTGGATGTTGACATATGAAGCGAGCAGCGCTGATGTCCCTGGTACAGGGTGTGCTTTGTGTAAATGAAGATCTGCAATCCGGCTTCTAGAGACCTGCCTGTGCTGCTGCTCTCACGTGGAAAAAAAAATGTGCAATTTTTTACCTAATAACTTGACACGAGACTATTAGAGCTTCCCCACAGAATTGCTTTTAAAATGCAGGCAGGCTGACACTCGGCGCACTGATTGTAAGGAGACATGTCAATCTTGGCAAATGTGTTGGTCCCCTGAGCAAATTTGGCATGAAACACATTTCCTACTGAACAATGATTTCCTGTCTCTAGCATTGCTCCTAGAGAGTTGGGGGTTCGCTTCTCAGCCTTTGCTAATTGTTCTCTCCCTTGTTCTTCTTCTCTTTTCCCACCCTACAGGCCCAGGAGTCCTTGGCATCTCTTGAGAGAGAAATTGGCAAAGTGGTTGGGGATGCCAACGTTATTGAAAACAGCGACGTTCGCACAGACTCGGTGAGTGTTTCTCTTGAGACCGTACTCAGGGGCAGCACAAATTTCATGCTAAGAGTGAGCTTTGGGAAGTCACGTCTTGCTTAGAAATGTGCTGCTGATGGGAAGAGTGAGGCTTGATGAAGTTTCCTGTCCTGGAGCTGTATCCCAGGGATGCTGACCTTGTTCTAAGCACCAGGAGTTTTGCTGTCACCTGGATTGTGACTTCCTGCCACAGCTCAAATTTGCAAGGAGGAGGGGGAGAGGTTCTGGACGTGAGATCTGCACTGCCAAGGGTTGTTGGTTTGGTTTGGGCAAAAGTGGGAAGAGTTCAGGGAAGATACCCAGACTCCTTCCTTCAAGAAAGAAGGCTAAAAATAGATCTGATTACTAACTAAGCTTAAAATACTAACTGATGGGTTGGCATGTGTAAAGGGGTTGCAGGATCTGGAACTGGGGAAACTCTGTCTATGGTGGTTTCTTCCTCATGCTAGTGGGTAACCACCTGTCCCTGTGGGTTACTCCCAGAGTGCTGGCCCTAAAAAGACAGCACCTGTACGAGCGGCTGAGTCCTGGCTTTGTAGCAGGGCTTCCCCATCCCTGGAAACAAGAGCTTTCACGTCAGCTTCAGAACAGCTTTGCAGAAGGCAGCTGGGGAGGCTGAAGCAGATGTCTTCCCAGCACATTTTGCACAGCTAAGTGGTGTCAATGGAACTCATTACCCGTTTCCTTCTGATGGATCGAGTGGAAGGAAACGCTGTCATTTGAGGGGGAGACGAGTGCTTGCTGGTAGGACAAATAATTTATATCGACTGCTTTAGCCACTGAAAATAAGTAGTTTCATCAGCTGGAAGAGGAAGCCAGGAGTCCTCTAAGGAGCACTGTAGAAAAGCCTTTGCCTTTGTAGTCGTTAGCAGAAATGAAATGTCTTTCCCAGAGCGATCAGTCACGGATGCTGATCGACCTCTGTGTTGTGGGCTGACCACATCAGAGCCAGAGACGCAGCTGGGCTTGCGAAACCGCTCACGTCCCAGCCCTGGGAGCTGGTTTCCTGGAAGGGAGGTGAGGTATTTGTGGCCAGCAGAAGGTCAGACGGTGCCAGTTGGGTGCTCTGGGTCTGTCTGCAGCAGGAAGGAGAGGAAAAGCCCTCCTCACGTCGGTGACAAACTGCTTGCCCTCTGCTCTGCCTTCCTGGTGGCCTGCCTTTGGGACTGATGCTACGGATGGATGGAGGTGCTAAAAAGGCAGGTGCAAGGTTTGGGGCAGGGTAATAACACAACCAACCATGAGGGAAATCCCTTGTCCTGCCCATTCTCCCTCTTCGTGGAGCTCTCCCAGCTTAGTGCAACCTCTTTGGACGCTCACCCACCGTAAACAAGCAGCGAGCACATCTCAAAGCTCCTCAAACATCCCTGGGCTGTCCCCCAACAACCATCACAGCTGGAAATAAACCCCCAGGAGCGTGGTGGTACAGCCTCAGCCATGGCATTTCACAGCTGGAGGTGCTGGCAGACCCTCAGCTAGGCGCTGTTAGATCTGCCCTGCTGTGGCTGGAGCTGGTTTTAATCCCTTGAGCCTTGCACAACCCCCCTGGCTCGTGGATTGCTCCCCTATAGCAGCGTGGGAGCCCCATCCAGGCTCCCCCTCCAGAATATCTATTGCTTTATTCTGGGAAATGTGGAAAAAACACTCCTAATAAACCTGTAATTAAGCCTTCATTAGTAGAAATCTTAATTGTCTAAACAGGTAGCCATCGGCAGAGGCTGAAATTAGAACATTCTCTCCTTCTCTAAACCCATTTTGCTGCTTTTTTTTTTTTTTTTTTTTTTTAAAAAAAAAAAAAGCTGTCTCCCCGGAAGCCTAAAAACCTAGCTTAAAATAGCTCGCCGATTAAAAAAGAAAGTCTTCCAGCCACTTCCACCTAGCAACAGTGCCTTTTTTTTTCTCCTGAAGGACCTGAAAACACATGCTCGCAAACGAGCATATTAGTTCCTTCTGGGGACTAGACCCAGCCCCCAAAATTCAGAAATGATGCTTGCGTAAACCCTCAGACACTCGGTGTTTTCTTTTAGATTCCTTTTCTTTCTATTTAAAAATAGAGCATTTGGGTTTTCTAATCAGCCTCCTTGTCACTTGTGGGACTGGCTGATGACTAAAGGCTGCCTTTCAGTGTGCTGTAAGGAGGTCGTTTATATTCAGCAGCTCTCCTCGGTGGCGAACTTATTTTGAGGATTATGTGCCATCTAACGTGCTTTCTTCCCCAAATCTGTGTGAAACGCCCCATCCTCGGAAATGGGAGGTGCTGTACATGGAGGGCATGGCAGGGCTGAATCTGTCAGCTCGATGCTTGGCAGGAGGGACATGGGAATTGCAGAGGACCCCAGGAGATCTTCCAGACCCCAGGAGATCTTCCAGACCCCAGGAGATCTTGCAGACCTCTGCTTATCCAGGGGATTTGGGGCAGTGTGTGCAAACATCAGGCGGCTTAACCAGAGAGGGCAAATGATGCTTCAGCACTGGCCCCATAAGGCAGCTTCACAGCCCTGGGTTAACAGAAGCTGCTGTGTGTGTGTTTTTGGCCCAAATCCATCGATTGCTGGTCAGGATCGGATCCCAGGAGGGCTGGGGGTGTGCCTGTAACTCACGGGTAAACACCGAGCGGTATTAGCGGAGCCACAAAATAGAGGGGAGGAAGAGGAAGGAGCGAGGAAAGGAGAGGGGGGAGGGCTGAGGGTGAATGGAAAGGCTCCTTCATCGCTTCTGCTCGTGCTGGTTCCTCTAACACACACAGTCCTATTGCCAGCACCATCGGCCAGTGCCACGACTCAGTCATTCGCTGCGATGCTAATTGCGTTTGCCTCTCTGCTTTCATCAACCTACAGGAGACTGTTAAGCAAATTCTCAGCCTTAACAGCCCTGCTTTCCTACCTTAATAAGGGTGAAATGGGTTAAAGCTACTCTGATACAGATTCCCAATGATTTTTAGGGCAGAAAAATGTTTAGCAGTGGTGTGCGAGCGGGAGCTTGGCGATGCATCGCTCTGTTCTCCTGCCTGAGCCCGCAGCGGTCTCCGTAATGGGGCAGGTGCTTGGGTTTGATTTACTGCCCTGTGCCTTGCAGCAGCTCTGCAGAAGTGGGAGCTGGGGAAGTGGCTCTCCGTGAACTCCCTCTAATTTCCCTTAAACCCCAGGGAGAGGTTGGCACCAGCGTGTTTGCATCGGTCTCGTTCTGGCAGGCTGCTCTCAGCGGGTGCTGAGCGCTCGCGAAAACGCCTGTGCTCACACGGAGAGCTGGGATCTTCTGCATCGCTGGCACCGAGGCAGATCTGCTGATCTGTGGCTGCCGGATTGCAGAAGGAAGCTCTCCTGCAGGTGTATCTGAACGTGGAGCCCTTTGTGTGGCTCTGGAGGAGGTAATCAATGAGGGTAATAAAGCGGGGATTAGATCAGCGTTAGCGCAGCAAGAGCGGCTTTGGGGAGAAGGGCAGGCAGGAAGGGAAGTCTGTTTAGAGTTGTAGTGCCTCCCTATTAATATTAAACTGATGAGCTCCTTGTTTTTTAAAGGAAAAAACAGCAAGCTTGGTGTCTTCATTTCAGGAAACCAGGCTTCTAGCTCTGGGCAGCCCTTTTTTTGTGTGTCTCCATGCTGACTGGTGCTTACACTGCTCTGCCAGGTCCTTCTCCAAGCCTGGGTGCCCCTGGCAAGCAGGAATCTGCTGGGGGCTCGGAGCAGAGCAGGAACCCGTGGGAGGCCAAGGGGCAGAGCCAGTGTCCGAGGTCTGAGCCTGAACGGGAGCGCTGGTGCTGCAGTGTGGGCAGGGGAAGGTGTCAGCACTCACAGCTGGAGCTGCCTCGTGCTCCGTTATTACGTCCTGCTGAGGACAGGATCCCACAGAGGGCAGTAGACCTACAGATGAAAGGTTTCAGTGGCTCCTTCGGCTCCTTGAAAAGGGCACGGGACAAAAAAAAAATAAATAAAAATTAAAATGCAGGGACATCAGCCAGCTGTGGCTCCTGCTGACTTCAGCCAGTGATACACGCCTGCAGCATGTGCCAGCCTGCTGAAATAACCACTGTCCACCTCTCCCCCGAGCTGCCTGCCTGCTCTCCCTGTCCAAACCAAACCTTTGGTGGTCCCACAGCCACGCTGGCACAGCTGTGGGCTCCAACCATCCTCCCCATGGGGCCACCACCGCCGTTCTCAGCCACCTGCCTGATAACCCACGCACTCTCCTCAGCCTGGGGTTTGGAGCACGGCTTGCAGGGACTCGTGGTGGTCACTTGGCATGGATTTGAGGCTGGATGAGCTGTGGTTAGGAGCACAATTCCTGGAAGCAGTGAGTCAATGCTGCCCTAGGGAGGGCAGGAGCAGGGGATCAGTGATGCTCTTACCGGTGTGTGCGGTGTGCAGGTAATCCCTTGGAATGGGAAATGGCTTCTTGCCTGTGAACAATGTTCTCTTTAAATGTGGCCATAACCCTCTGACTTACACGAATTGTTCCCATCTGTGCGAAGAGTTGTAATTTTATATGGAGGAGCTAATTCTAGACTTTCTTGGTAATTAGATTGTAAATGAGTTTTTAATGATTTTTCTTCTTCCAGGAATTGACTGATAAAAGACTAAATGTGGCGGTGAATCTTAACCAGGATGTAGGTCATCTCAAGAAGCTGCTCGTGTCAGTAAGCCAAATGCTGTCAAAGGGACGGGAACACTACCAGCTAGTAGGTAGGTGCTGCTGGTCCGCGATGGCTTTGTCCAGGTTTAATGAGCCAGGCGTTAAAACCTGAAACTGCCTACGTGCACTGCATCTAAAGCTGCTAGTACACGACAGATTTATCCCTCTCTGGATCCAGACTTCATTTAGGTGGGACTAATTTCACACCCCATGTCCCTTTCTGGACATGTAACTCTTTATCCATCCCTTTCCACTGCTCACCACTCCATGCAGCAGGCTTCCCAAAGTTTTGTCCCCAACAAAACAATGCCTGTGCCTTGTTTCCTCCTTCCCAGTTATGTGAGTAAAGTGTCTGTGTTTCCATGCTCTGCTTGCTTTGGGATGGAGGATATCAAGTAACCCCACTGGGCTCCACTGAGTTAGCAGCAGTGGCTTGCTGTGGTCACGGTGATAATGAATATCTAAAGCAGCAGCCTGGCATGAACTCTTGATCCAATTACAGGCACACGAGCAAGGCTTTTATTTTAATATCCGTCCAGCTTTGAAACCTGGGCCTTGGTGGTTGACTTACATCATGCTGGTAAACTTCTGAAAGGGCCCCAAGTTAGCTAAACCTGGATAAAGCTGGGATGGTGAACTTTGTCAGGAATCTGTGAGCAAGCCCTGCGAGATGAGCTGGAAGCAGCTCTGAAGGCGGGTTGCGAACTGCTCAATATGGGAAGCAGCAAAGTCTTGGCAGTGAGCGTGCAAGACATGTCAGAACTCCCTCTTAAACTTACTGAGGATGGTTTTTTTCCTAATTTAAGTTTTTTTTTTTTTTTTTCTGCTCCTGCCTCTAATACAGCATGGGCAGCCAGTACTAGGGTGCTCATGGTGGATGAGGCTGGTTTTGTAGGGCTGCCTCGGGGTTGTGGGAGGTAGGTGCTGCCTGCATCTTGGCTTCTGTGGGGCTGCTTTTGTTCAGCGTCCCATCAGTGCCAGGTTCATCACTGACCAACGCTAACGAAGCTGCGGGTGTGAGCTGCTGAACTGCTGGGTGTGGATTTGCTTGAGTGCTCCCTCCAGAAAGTGCTGGGCTCACGTGGTCTTCTCTCTTTCTTTTGCAGAATGAAGTCACGGGGGAATCGCTGATTTGAGGATAGCAGAAGGCATTGTATTATATTTTGCCAAATTAAAGCCTTATTTATGTTTTCACCCTTTCTACTTCGTCAGAAACACTGAACAGAGTTTTGTCTTTTCTAATCCTTGTTAGACTACTGATTTAAAGAAAAAACCCAACTCTGTAGACACCTCCAGAGTTTAGTTTTATAATAAAAAGAAAACCTGTTTGGATAATTTGACCGTTACATTCCTGGAGAGACAGTAAACACGTAATCTTCTATCTTATTTTGCTCAATAAAACTTGTTCAGAAATCTCCAACACGGTAAAGTCACCAATGGGCTATAACATTTTAATACTGATGTTGTACACTGTTTTACTTAAATACATTTTTTGGGATTAGTTGCCTCTGACTTCAACCTCAAGTAAACACTCCTCTTTTTTTTTTTTTTTTTTTTTTTGGTTGCTAATGTAATCAGTTTTTGTAATGGTGTCAGCAAATAAAGGGATGCTATTATTCGAGGTGTTTCTGTTCTTTTCATTGAGCTCGGAGGAAGCCTTCGGTTCTGCGTGAGGTTCTTAAATAAGCAGAATGAGATGCTCGTGCTGAGTTTTGGATAACACTCGAGGACGTGATTGTCTGAGGGAAGGCAACAAAACAGTTGGGGGCCAAAGCGAATTAATTGTAGAGGTAGAACGGTTCAAACTGCTCACCCTGAGCTTTTCATGCTCTTGCTTTTGTGTTCTTTTTGTTAATATTTTGTTCTTCTGGCACACAGCCCCCTTGACCAGACAGAAGGCTGAGATGTTTCATCCTGACAAGGACTCGGTGGTTTCCTGGATGATGCAAATCCTGTTGAGAGCTAAGGAACAGCTCAGAAGAGGGAAAGAGAACTCTAAAACATGGTTTTGTACAAAAAACATGTACAAAAGCTACTTTTCATCGACTGCAGCTGAAACTTAAGTGAACAGTCAGTTCCTTAGAGATGTTATTTCACAGAGTAAAACACAAAGGCCTTTAGCCTAACTGTTTCATGGGTGCTTTGGAGCAGGAAAAGCATTTTTGGTGCCAGGGCCGTCCCTTACAGCTTGACCTAAGGGAAACCCAAGGCCTGCAGTGCTCCACAGTTGCCCAGGTTATGGTCAGGTGCTGGTCCTTCAGCAGGCATCAGGCTGCCTGTTTTGTTGGTGGGCAGCAGCTTAGTGGATCCATGCAGGCTTGATCTGAAACTACTTCTGGATGTATTCCATGGGTGTCAGTGAGGTTATTCAGAGCTGGGGGCGTTGTGGTGCTTTGGTTTTACCCAGCCAGAATCCCCATGAGCACCCCAGCTAGAAAGTTCCTCCACTTTAAAGCAGTTTCATGTGGTTAAACAAGTCACAAGGAGGCAGATACTGGCTGGGGTGTTTGTGCAGGACAGCAGACCTGCATTTTGTGGCACTGAGACAGAGAAGTGAGGCTGGGAAATGCACCCACTCGGTGGTTCTCAGGGCAGCACTGGCCTGGGGTCTGTGGTACAAATCCTTCCAGGGCAAGGAAAGAATCGGAGGCCTCTCTGTCATGGAGCAATTCATTTGTGGCCTTGGTTATCCTCCTGGCTGTCCTGTTTGCTTTCTAGCATGCATTGGGATGGAAATCTGGGTTAGATGCTCTCCTTTGGCTGGTCTGGGTCTTGGCTTTCTTTGCTCCTCTCCTTGTAGATGCCCGTGTGGATGGGCACCAGTGAATTCCTTCCATCGTGGTCTTCTCTGTCTTCAGGTCGGAGCAGCTGCTTTGCAAGAGCCTGTTGGATGTGGAAAAAGTGATGGTAAGTAAGAAACAGGTTGCACAGACAGCAACTGGAGCAGGGTCCATTTGCCTGCATCTCTCAGGAGACAGCCTGCTCCTCCCAGGTGCTGAGCCATGAATTCAGAGCAGATTGAGGAGCCTCCTGGTCCTCCTCCCTCTCCAACAGCTTGGCTGGAGCTTGGCACTGTCCCACTGAAAACGGGTCTCTAGGTGAAGTGAGGGCTCCTCTTTCTCAAAGGTTGCTTTGCAGGTGCTTATGGTGCCTCAGGTAGGGAAGAAATGTTCCTGGAAGTGATGGTGGTGCCTGGAGGGCCTCTGGGTGCAGCGTTTGAAGGAGTAAAGCACCAATGGAAATGGAAACCAAATGGAAACCTGGTGGTGTCTTGAGGTCCTCAGTTCTGTTGGGTTAAGCTGCAGAGCAGGGGGTTAAGTGGTGCTGCAGAGCTTAGTTTAAAAGGAGAAACAGTTGTGGCATCATTCACATCTCTCTTGGCAGAAATCCTCCCAGGAGAGGATGCAAGACATCTTTTTTTCCTCAAATTCCAGTACAGGCTTTCTGTTTTGCTTTAGGAGATGCACAGAGGTGTTAAAGGCAGCTGGAAGCCCTGCTGAGCAAACCCCATTCCCCTCTCTGGAGGATGAAGCTGAAGAATCAGGGGGTGCAGGGGGAGCTGATGCTTTGCCCGTGTTCCCAGCCCTCTCCCCAGGGCTTTGGCTGCAGGTGCCCCCGGGGCCGAGCACCCCTGGCCCCGAGCGGAGCCGCTGGTGCGCGCCCGCGCTAGAGGGAGACAATAGCTAATGGATGCAGAGATGCTTTTGTTGGAAAAAGGCCAAGCGTTGGGTGTTCAGATGTTAGCAATAGATTTTATTTTATTTTTTAATAATTGCGGTGCCGGGGCCATTTGCTGCCGGAGAAGCCGCACGCCGCCAGCCACGTGCGGCGCTGAGCGCTCCCCGGCTTCGAGCTGGATCTGCAGCGAGTGGCATCCCTCGCTCTGCTCCTCCAAATGGGAACGAGAAAAGCAGCTGAAAAGCAGCTCCGAGCCTTCCCCTGCCTGATCTCACAGCATCTCTGGAGCTGTGCTGCCTCCTCTTCCTCCCCTTGCCCAGCAGTGAGCAGCCCCCTTCGTCTCGTAGCCGCCGCTGGCTTCTCCCGGGCCGTGACTCACTCAGCGTTTTGTCATCGCGATTAAAAAAAGAAATCTCATGCAACTTTAATTCAAGCCCAAATAATTTTGCTGTAAAAGCAATTTTGCAGCGGTGCTGCTGTCGTCTCTCCCCAAGGCTGCTGGTGCCACGGGGGTGCTGGTGCCACCAGGGTCCCCTGTGTCCCCCTCGCTCAGCGCATGGCCTTGGCCCTTTTCTGTAGCCCTCGTGGTGCCTCCTGCAGCCAGCTGTGGATTTCCTTGAATCGTTTGCTGGTCGCCGAGGCTCTCATCAGGATAAGGCTCTTTTTTTTTCTTTTTTTTTTTTTTTAAACAACAAAAAAAGTCAATGGAAAACAATAGTAAATGAAAAATGACCCTGCCAAAAAAACAAAACCGCCCCTGCCCTTCAAAAAATTGAATTCCTGTGAGGAGGGAAAAAGTTATTGTTTTATTTTCCTCCTTCCCATCTGATATTCTTTCTAGGAAAGAAAACAAAATACCTCCCTTCCGAAATGCTTCCAACCATGATTTATAAGAGCTTGGGCCTGGTTTTGCCCATCTCTCTGGGAGAAACACCACCAGGCGTGGTGTCACCTGGAGCTGGGAGAAAGGCTTTTAAAATTATTTTTATTTTTATTTTCAGGCCTAGCCCTGTGTGGGATGCCCCCCTGGCCCCTGCTCAGAGGCCGTGTGCTTTGGTCTCCCCCCTGCTCGGCTGCTCCCAGGTTTGCTCTTGGCTCGTGCCTCTGCAGCACAACCTGTGCGTGGGCTCCTCGCAGCCTTTTCTTGGCTTTCCTGCAGGGCTGCTTCTATTTTTGGAGCCTTCGCACCTAAAAATACATTTTGAGGCTCCGGGGGAAGGCAGACTCTGCCTTTGTGTCGATGAAGCACTAATTAAACAGGGGGGGAAAGGCAGGCGTTGTCACTGGGCCTGTTTCCTATTGCTGAAGCTGCCGCTTTCCTCCTTTTTGCAATTTTTCCCTGTTGAAGCTTCAGCCCCGGTTTGCTGCAACCCCCTTCCTGCTGGGCTGGGGCTGAAAAAGGGCATCCTATTAATGTGGGATCTGGAGTTAACATCCTCCTTGGATGTGTTGAGGGACCTGGTGGGCTTTTTCTCTCCAGGCTGCCCACCAGCAATCAAAGGCGGGGGTGACTTTGCCAACACAAATAGCCACGGGACCAAAGCCAGGAGATGGACGGGGACCTGGGGAGGTTTTTCAGGGACTCTGCCCTTCGGCTGCTCTCTTGTTGGGTTAAAACACCCATCCCATCCTCAGCCAAGCTTAAAGCCTAGAGAAAAAGCAGCTTGAGCCCATTTCGGAGCTCTCATTCAGGGCCAGCTGCTTTTCCGTGGTACATTGGGCTGCCTGGGGACAGCCTCGGAGCTCTGATCTCTTGCTTAAGCAAATAGACTTGTCCTAATCCAACCCTACTGAGAACAACCTGAGCTGCGCGGGGCGCTGGGCTGTTGTTCTTTAAAATCAATAAATATTTCAGGAGCCGCGCGAGCGGCTTCGTAGCAGCGACGCCAGTCCCAGCCGATCATTATTAATTCAATGGATGCGGTTGTAAATAGGCTGAGGACGCGCAGCAGCCGAAATTACAACTGCTGCTTCCCCGCAGCCTTGCTGAGATGCTTTGCAGGGGAATTGTTGCCTTTCATTTGTTGGGTGTTCCTCTTTTTTTTTCTGCTCTTTTAAAGCAATGCTTGGCCCAAAGATGTTTTTGTCTGCACAGGGAAGGGTTTTGGGGAAAACCGTGGCTTTGCTGGCTCTTCAGTGAGGCTGAATGGGACCAGCAGCCTTCAGCAAGATGCAAAAAATGGAGCTGGTTTGTAGGATGTCTGCTTTTTATCCCTGGCTTTTTAAAGCCTCGTGCAGCAGGACTTGACTGCTTTGAGCAGGATGTGTAACCGTGAGCAGGATGTGACCGTGAGCAGGATGGTAACATAGCTCCTGCGTGGTGTTTTTCCAGCTCCTGGGCTCATACAGCAGTGATAGCACTGGGTGAAGAAGACTGAGTAGCAGCGGTGTGCGGGCATTTTGTGGACACCATCGTCACAATTCCCATCTGGAGGGTGTTGATGGTGGCACTTCTCCCCTCTCAAGCCACTTTTGCAACCTGATGGGGAAAACCGGCGAGATCAACCTGTTATCGTTGCAGGGGAGAAGCCAGCTCCTCGGTTTCACAAGTGTTTGTAAGGAAATAAAAGAGCCTGAAAACGTGACTCCTGGGGAAAGTGAGCCACACAGGTGTACTTCTCTCCATGTGCATAGCCATAAATACGTGACATGAAATCGTCCCAGAGCTTCCCTTCCTCTTGGATTCCTCCTGCTGCCGGTCTCGGCAAGTTTATCGTAAATCTTGCGGCGTTCAACAGCTTTTAGCAAGTCTCTTGGTGGAGTTGTGCAACCAGTGTCACGGCTTCTTTCGGCAGCTGAAGGTGCAGGGATGAGTCCTGCAGGGCTGATCCCAAAGGCAGCCCCACTGCTACGGTGTGAGGCACAGCTCGTCCCAGCGGGGGCTCTGAAATATATAACACACACGTATACAACACATTTATATGTGCGTGCATCTATTTGTGTGTGTGTATATATATTTAACCCATAAGGCTACGGGTATTAGGTTCATGCTTTGCAGTTAACGTTGCCCAAGGATGGATAAATCAAAGCAGGAACAACGCGCTGCCATACGAGCAATCGGCGTTAATGCAAGGGCTACTTTTAATTACAGGAGCCACCGCTCATCTCTGCGGCTCTGCTGCTGCCAAAAGCCAGCTCAGGAGGGGGTCTCTGGCTAATAAGCTGCGTGTGTGCCACAGCAGTGATATATTGATGTATTTTTAATAAATATTCGCTCTGAAAGGGACACATATGTATTCTGTGCTAATCCACTCATTACAAGATCGCAGGGCGGCTTGCGAGGTTCACCGATGCCCGCCTTGCAACGTCGTTCTTCATGCTCGTGGCTGCTGTGTTAGATCTTGTGCTTCCTGAAGGGGAGAGATGATTGCGGTAATAAAGGCTAGCTGAGCTAATTACTGTCATCCTTGAAGTTTTAAGGATGGAGGTGCATCGTGTCAATTAGGAAAAGCAGGGAGTGCTAACCCGGTAACAGGGAGATCCTGCCTTAATCTGTCCCTCTGGAGACGGGAGGCTCCTCCTCCGTGTCCCTGTGTCCCCCACCACCAGGCAGATGCCTTCAGCGTGAGGAACAGCAGGTAGAGAGCGGGTGGCACGAGGCTCGGAGCCAGGATGGATGTGACAGTGGGGACGCAGGTGATGTCTCCTTCCCCAGCTGGAAGGCCTGGTGAGTGTTGCTGGAGTTGTTCTCCTAGTAGACACCCAAGAGCTGTGATGGCCATCGGCCCCTGGCCAACCCCTCTCCTCGTATCCTGCTCACACCATGACTTTATTCCTATTTTTCCAGCTGGAAAATCGCTGCTTTACGCATGCAATCATCCCAGTGTGTGGCTCAGTGAGCCCAGTCCGGTAGCTAGATTGGTACCCCTGTGGTGGGGCTGTCAGTAGGGGTGGAGAAGGCTGTCCTCAGGGACAGCATCTTTTCCCCAGGATGTTTTTTGCCCCTCCTCGGCCATCCTTGATATCAGTTCCTGCTGACAGCTGAAGCTCAGACCAACGTGGCACTGCCGTCCGTGCTGGACCAGGATGAACGCCGCTCATCCCCGTAGCAGCTCTGAGGTTCACGAGACAGAAAGTCAAGCTAAGCCTTCCTTTCTGGTGTTTGCCTTACTCTCCCGCTTGGGTGCATGGACGTGAATTTTGTTTAAACCTGATTAAAATATTCCATTACCATTTGCTCACCGGCTGCATAACAAACACACTGTGTACCTTGTGAGTAGAGCAACGGGCATCTTATGAAGGTGAGATGATGGATCAGATTAAAGCAGCTAAGCTTACATGGATCAACAGCCACAGAGACTTTGAAATGCTGCATCCTGACATTATTCAGTGTTTTCCACTCATTTATTTTTCTCCCCCTTCCATTACTTTTCTTCCACAATAAAAAGCACAGCCCCAAACTCTTTAATGTGAAACCCTGGGGTCTTTTCTTGCTGCTGCTGACTGGTGAGGATGAGGTATCCTGGAGGTAGGAAGACTAAAAATGCTTTGTTACTTGACAGAAGGCAATGTTCCTGACTCGGTGTGTGCAATTTCTCTTCCCGTGCTGGCAGACGATAGATCCCATGTGCTGGTGGCTGAAAACGCAGCAGCACGATTGCACCCTGCGTTTCCTACCCCATGTCATCTCCCAGAGCAGCAGCAGCACCAATGCTTAGCCAAGAGCCCCTTGATTCATTTCCCTCTTGCATTTGGAGTGCTTGCAGTTGCATGGATCAAAGGTGTGGCCAGTTTTGTCCATCCTCCTAATTTTAAGATGGTTTGGAAGATTCTTGTCTCTTCCTACCCCATTAAATTTGCCCAGTCACCAGCTGTGAGCAGCGAGGACAGTGTTGGCTCTGCAGGAGCCCCCTGCCTGCAGCCCCTGCTGCATGTTGGGAGAAGCTGGAGGGGATTTTGGGGCTGGGGCCTGTTGCTGGTCACAGGCAGGGTTATCCCCATGTCCTCTTGGTTTGGGACACTGCTGCAGGCGGTGTGGGAAGCCCTCGGCTGGGAAATCACCTCCGTGGGATTGCTGCTTGGTTGCTGCTGTGGGCAAAGCCTGGTCCAAGCCTGTTGCTGTGGGCAGTGCTGATGGGTGAGGGTGATGCTCTGAGGGTTTTCACCCCCTCACAGTGAAGCTGCTGCCCTGGGGGCTGCAGGGATGGGGTCTGGGGGCTGCAGCTCTGCGGTGTGTCCTCCTGCAGGCAAAGCAGGAGCCTGAAAGGGAAGAGTTGCCTCCAGTGCTCCTCTTCCGAGGGTGCCAGGATCTGGAGGAGGAGGTGGCGATGGAAATGAGTCATCCGTCTCGCAGGTCGCTTCTGCCCTTCAGCGCTGCTCCCACGCAGGAGGGTGGTTTTCCTCCTTCCTGAGCAGGGGAAGCGATAAATCTGCCGTGCCTTCTCCTGCAGCCTGAAGCCCCAGCTGCTTTGGGGGATGCCTCCAGCACAAGCAGATCAGGACCCTTGCCCTGTGCCACTGCACAGCTCCAGACCCCAGGGATCTTTGTAGTTCTGTGCTTCACCAAGGAGAAAAGGGCTTTTTGGGTGGCAGGGTGACATCCTGAGCTCCCCAAACCCCTTACCCCACTTCTCACAGCTGCCAGTGCAGGGCAGAGCTGAGGCAGGGCTGTAGCAATGTTTTCCAGCTGCCAGTGAGCTGCAACATGGGATTTCCTGGGGTGCATTTCCTGCACAAATGGTCCTGCATTTGTAACCCCAACTGTGAACAAAGCTCTTTAAGCCTGGGAGCCTTGTTCTAGAAATTCCTGGCGTGTTTTAGACACAAAACGGGTTCCCAGGAGGGGCCGTGAACGTGGTCCAGGGCAGGGGGAACACTGCAGAGGGGACCAGGGCTGTGCTTTGGTGGAAATGTGTCACATACGACTCTTGTAGGCCTGTTGTCTTTTTGCTCAGGATAACATAAGAGATGCTTTTGGCTCTTGTTTTTCCACATTTTTCTCTTTGGGGCTTCTTTGCTGGAGCCCCATTTATGTACCCAAAAAGCCCCGTAGGAGTTTCCCAAGGGGAAAGGCGATATTGAGGCCTTCATCATTGGCCTCATCTGCAGTGGGGGCAGATCCATGTGTGGTGGGCATGAGCATAGGCCAATGTGTCTCCTGGTGTCTTATGAGGCCCAGGAATGGAGTGAGGTAGGCTTGAGGAAACTTGTGGATGTTGGACATGAGCGGTGGGCTCAGCCCTGTGGTGATGCGCCCATGGAGGGGCTGGAGCAGCAGCCCCGGGGGTCCTGGGGTTGGTGTCTGCTTCGGTATATTGACGTGGGCATCCAGGCCTCCTCCTGGGCCATGGGGCTGCCGTCTTCTGCCATCGGGCCTCTGTTGTTGTCCATAAAATTGGTGAGAGAAGAGGTTTTCAGGTGCGGTTGCTCTAAATGGGGGTCTCTGTGACCGCTGGGTTTCCCAACCAGGGCTCCAGGAACAGTGCCCAGCAGCACCTGGGCGGCTTTTCAGCCCCAGCATGAGTGGGAGGCAACCTTGCCAGTGACATTTGGGAATTAAAAAGAAACTGCTCGCCCACGCTCACATGGCTGAGCCTGATCAGCATGGGGAGAGCACGGGATGTCGCCGTCCATCCGTCTGTCTGTCTGTGTGCTCACAGCAACTCCTCCAGGCCTGGTGCCCGCTGGCCCTTAGGCTCTGCTGTGTTAGGGAAGGTCAGCGCCGATATCACTCTCTGGATTTTTTTTTTTTGGGGGGCTATTTATACAGGGTAGCCCGAACTAAAAAGCCTATTGTAGCAAATAGTAGGCTTCTTGTGTGGCATCCTTGAATAGGAGGGGTGTTATCCCGTCCCCATGACAACCAGCATTTGAATTAAGAGCCGTCTACCCAGAACAATTTGCCGTCACATGGTTCGGAGGAAACACTTTGAAACCCTTGTAGTCATTTCAATAGGCTTGATTGTTAGCAGCTCCCAAACTTAATCATTAACAGGGCTCTGCAACAGATAATTACTGTGCTTTGCATTTTTCTGCCCTGCACGTGACCGGCGCGGTCTGGGGACACAGGACATGATGCTGCTAGCGATATCATTGACTTATAAATGGGTTGGGGGTGGCTGTTCTCTTGGTGACTTCTTCACAGGCCAGCGTCTGGCCCAGGTGAGGGGACAGCCATCCTGCCCCCCACCAGAAGACCACCTATGGGATGATCGTGGCAGGAACCAGATGCAATGCTCATCCTGTCTGCTATGGCCTCACCTGGCCTGGTGGACTGCTGCTATGAAACAAAACCTTCCTCCAGGTCGAAACGGGCTTCCAAAAAACACCTCCAGCATGTGCTGGCATGGATAAGGCATTCCCTTCCCTTCTTGGCCAGCAATGCTCATGCCCACAGGAGCAGCCTGGTTCCTCAGCACTCTCCTGCGCTGCTATCCATCCGGCGACGTGGCTGCATGCCCACCAGTCACGGGCTGTAATAGAAGCTATGGAGTCATCGTAGAAGGGTGAAGAGAATTAAAAGATTTCCCTGGCCTTTGGAAAAGCTCAGAAAACAGATGGGGAATAAACACAAGGCAATGTCATCCTGCCATCTCTGGGGTGGTGGGGTGAGCAAGGACAGGGCTTAGTGGTGCTGTTACAGTATTGCTGCTGCAGGTTGATTATAGCAGCTGTTAATTGCTTAACAAGCAGAGCAGAAGTGACAGTGGTGCTTGCCCATCCCAGGCCGTACTCATCCCTGAGCATCACCTTCCCCATGGGATGGTTCTCACAACAGCTCAGCTGGCCAGCACAGAGCAGGACGGCTCGATTCGACCCAGGAGACCACAGCAATCAGGGGACTGATGTTCCCAGAAGCTTTTGGGCTTTTTTATCCATTAAAGCCCTGGTCCTGTGAGAGGCTGAGCAGTTTCGATTGCTGGCCAGCACCGGCTGGGGAGGATGAAGGGCTGGAGGGCAGCTTGGTGGAAGCATCTCCCGTGTCTCCAAGGTGTAAAACCTCTTGGGGAAGGAGGAAAGGGAGGCTGTAAACTGCTTTAAAAGCAATAAAACATTAATGGCAGAGTGCTGGCACTGAGGCAAAGATATTATTCCTTTAACAGGGGCCCAACTGCAGTTGTTTTGTGTGTTTGAGTGAAGAATAATGGGATTTTACAAGAAGGCTTCAAAAGGGAAGCAAGGGCACCACGAACTCCCGAGCAGCACAGACAGCAGCTTTTCAGATGCAGCCGCCTAATTTTACAGCTCTTTTGTTCTCTGCTCCTAAAGGGAGCTGCTGTTGCTTTTATTTTTGAATGGAATGCATGGAAGGAAGTCAGAGAAAAAATAATAATGATAATATTAAAAAAAAAGCCGAAGCAACCTTTCTGCAGCAGGGGTTTTGGATGGGGGCACACCCTGCACGCAGTGGGTCGGTGGCACCCCGACCACCAGTCCCTGCTGGGGACAGGGGTGATAAGGGACAAATTATATTAAAAATAACCTCTGTAGTGGAAATGGGGCAGCAGCTGCCCGTGGGATGTGTGGACAGGCCATAGTGATGTCCCAGCTCTTGGCTTCCCAGCCCGATTTGCTGTTGGATTTGTCCTTGGAGCTTGCCAAGGATGAAATCCCAAGAGCTTGAAAAGGCAGGTTGCTCTTCAGCCGTGGCTTCCTTAGCAGGCTCGGTGAGCTGCAAACCTTGTGACCGACGCATCTCCCAAAGGAACAATGTGAATTCAATGGGAAAAAAACATTTTAGGGTCCTGAAAACATGAAACCATCCAGGATGGAGGTGCCACCACCCTGGAGCAGTGCTCTGGTGAAGGAAAGTTTCACCGTGAGCCTTGGCTGTGCTGCCAAATACCTTCACTGAAGTTAGTTGGTGATGGCCTGATGTGAAATGTGAAGCTCAGCGGAAATAAGGTAGGCTGGTAGGCTTTAAAAATATTCTGAAATAGGTTTTTTTTTTTTTTTTTTTTTAGGGACAGGAGTGAAATTTTAAATTTAACTTCAACACACGTTTTGCACCAATGTCGTCATTTGGCCAAAATGCTGAAGAACCAGCGCTACGACACCCTTGGGTAGGTATTATGACCTACCCATGCCTTACCCTAGCATTTCATCTCTCATGGATTTCTCACATTGTACCTGTGAGTTGGTCCTGCACTCCCATGCAATAAAAATCTCCCCAAGCCCTGGAAAGTGCCTGAGCTGACACTTCAAAGCCTCTTCCAGCTGGGCACCAAGCCCTGAAACAACCCAGCCCCGAGCCCTTTCTGAGTTATTAGAGCCTCAAAGCTGGCGTGGAATTATTCCGCTCTTCCTCACTTTCTTGGCACCCAAAAATCTGAACATATTTCATTACAAACAAGCCCCCTTCTCCTCTCAGTTGCTGTTCTGTGGCATCAGGGATGTTTTTGGGTCTGCAATAAATCAGCAGGCTGCTGATGCCACGGGGAGCAGCGCACGTGCACACAGCATCACTGCTGCTGGCTGAGGTGGGATGGGGTTGGCCGGGGTCAGCAGCATGTTGGTTTTATTTTCCCCAGCCGATAAGGGAAAAGGAAGGTGATATTTGTCTTCCTGCAACAGCCTCGTCACATAGGAAAACAACAAATGGAAAAATCACATTTTTGCAAAGGAGCCCCTCTTTCCTGAAGCTGTGCACTAATCGCTTTGCACACAAGAGCTGACGTTGCTCGTCTCTTTTGTTATCCACACCGCGTGCCCCGGGAATGCCCTGGCCATGCTTTGAGACTGCCCTAAAAAGCCGATGACAGTAGATCCTTCCCTGAGATGACACAAGCAGCAGAGGTTTTGTATTTAAAGTTTGCAGTGGTGTGGGAAGGAGACATGAAAATTGGTGCTGATGTTGGCACAGGGGCTGATAACGTCCCCCCAGAAGGAGGCACTGCTTCCAGCTGCCACCAGCTCGGTGTTTATTTTCGTGATTAACAGAGATTGCACACACAAAGCTGGGCTCTGGCACTTTGCTGGTGCCACCGGGGGGGGGGTGACAAGGAGAGGGTGGCACCTTGGCATCCTTCGGCATCTCCCGGCCATCAGCATGTCCCTCTACCCCAGCCTTGCCTTTCCCTTGCCCCAGGGATGTCCCCAGCCCTGCACAAGGGTGTCACCTCTCCCATCATCAGCACTTGTACACTCAGACAAGAGGGGCCAAATCTCCCACAAACTAGCTTGTTTATATTCATGTCCCTCTGTGGACAACACACGTGAGCTGGTTGCAGTGAATTCACGTGAATAAGCAGGTAATTCCGTAAAACTTCATTAAATTCACGTAAAACTTCATTAATACACGACAATAATTTGAGCTCGCATATTGCCTGTCCTTTGGACCCTGCCAGGGAGGATTTTTAGCACCGATTGACTTTGTGTTTGGGGTCCTGGGGGCAGTATTCATATCCTCTTGTGTTTCTGCTCTGTAGAAACATGTTTTCCTCTTTGTTCCTCTCCACAATCAGACTGTTAAGGTGAATAATTATTGCGGAAAGTTTCTGTCTGTCTTTAAAAAAGGTTAAACCCACTCCCAGCTGTGATAACAAACTGCTCGCTGCCTGCCGAGGCTGGAAAAGCTTTTCTGCTTTGCACAAAGAAGAGAGGAGCGCCCAGATATGAGCATCCACACAGGGTGGACAAGGGGCAGGTGGGCTGGGGGCAGGCTCTGGGCTCCGTCCGTGCCCTCATTTTGTCCCCAAATCAGGACAGCAGGTGTTTGGGTGCTGCCCGAACCCAGCCCTAAATCAGTGGCTTCTTCCATAAACAGGGACCTTTCCCTCGTATTTATTCCCAAGGTCGGGTGAGACACCGGTGATTTACCTGGACACAAGCAGCATTGCACAAACAAAGCTGTAAATACTGCCTGCTTGAGAAATATTAGCAAGGGCTCATTCTGGCACAAGAAAATTCATTGCATGGTGCACAAATCGTCCCGGTGAGCAGCGGGATGGTGGCTCTCAGCCTCGTGCCCCCAGCCCAGGCTGCCACGAGCAGGCACCAAACACCATTTAGGGGTGCTGGATGCTCAGACCCAACCTCATTCCTGTTTTCATGGGGCCCATGAGACCATTCCTGGTAGGTCTGTGGTTTCCCACCTCACCGATGATGAAGGACATGTCCCAGTGGTCGGGCACGTGATGGCCCAGCAGCATCGCCCATCACAGCCCCTGCTGGAGCCAACTGAGCAAAAAAAGGAGAGCCAGGATCTCATGGGGATCTGGCTGTGCCGTTCCAGCTGCTCCTCCAGTCATGTTCCCTACCTGCAGGGCCTGTTGGAAAAAGGGTAAATCTGTCCTCAGTTACCCCAGTGTGACCCATGCTGTCCCCGGTGCTTTCAGTGCCATTTCGGTGGTTTGGGCAGCAGGGCGGTGGTGGGGAGGTGGGATGTAGCATGAAATTGTAGAACAACTTCAGAAGATCATCAGGTCCAACCTTTCATGGGAAAAGGGACCCTAGGTGAGATTTTCTAGCACCCTGTCCATTTACATCTTGAAAGCCTCTAGGGATGGGGGTTGTACCACGCCGTTGATTGTTCTCACAGTAAAAAATGTCTTGTATCAAGACGAAACCTCTCCTGCTGCAGCTTGGACCCATCGCTCCATGTCTTCTGTGGCAACTCATGAAGAGAGAGCCTCCATCCTCTTTGTAGCTGCCCATGAAGTGCTGGAATAATGCAACGAGGTCCCTCCTGAGCCTTTTCTTCTCCAGGATGAAAATACCTAACTCCTTCGGCCTATGGACCCTCTTCTGTCAGCCTGTGAATTTGCTGACTTGTAGGGACCATAACCAGATATTCGTGGTTATTGACACGTTAGGATGCCAGTGGGGGCACCGACGAGGACATAAGGTTTGGGTTCGGGTTGGCCAAGCTGAGCTTCTTTCCCCACTCCCTTCCTTACGTCCTCAGCCCCGTGGAGCTGGGGGAGCTGGGGGTGATGGCACGGCGGTGCCGGGGGCCCAGCTCCCATCTGGGCTGCCTTATCAAGCCCCGCGCAGCCTCGCGTGTCACATTGGGATGTAAATCGCATTAATTGAATTCACTTTGGCTGTGCTTTTGGGAGCAGACAACGACCGAGTCAAAATCTCATTTACATACTGATAAGACACAGTTGAAAAATGATGCCTTCTAATGAATAAAATGTGTGTAACTGGTCCAGCTTGATATTAGCATTAAAGTGTTAATCACTTTGGCATACAAGTTTATAGTGCTGAGTAAATTTGTCTTCAAAGGGTCCTGAAAGAGAAATCTATGTTGCTGGACTGCCATAGCAACATATAGACATCTTCATTGTATTTCTTGGTCAGAAAGCAGGTGCCAGCTTCTAATTAAAGCCTAATTTGCAATTTGTGTCCTATTCACTGGCTTCATGGGAACTTTGATGGCTGATACGGCGGTAACCAATAACCAGCAGCAAGACTTGAAAGCAGCGTTAGAAATTCATCCTCCCCTGGGGATGTGGGGAGATGGAATGGGCTGGGGATGTGCCATGTCATATGTCCCTCATCCCGGAGCTGCTGGCGGTGAGGGAAGGTGGAAATCCTCGCAGGAGAGCTGATGTCAGCCTCGCAGGGGCCGGCAGCCATCCCTCGCACGCTGCTCCGGCCAGCTTGGGCAGCCCTGGCCCTCCCTCCTTGAGAACAGATGGAAGAGGCTTCTTCCAAACTCCCAATTAGAAGATCCGGATTAACGACGCCCGTGGAGGTCTCTTGTTGCAAATGTTCTCCAGCCTGCCCAGCTGACCCGCCGCCTCGCACGCTTCCCACTCTTCCCCTCTCCACCCATCCATCTCCTCCTTTTCCTTCTAATTACAGCCTTACGAGCTCTCGACAGCGTTAATATCAAGGGTAATTAGCGGCAGCAGGTCGGTGATGTGTGTCCATCGGTGCACAGACCTGTGGTTGCTGTCTGTCCTGCGGAGCTGGCTGCCCCGTCAGCAGCACATTTTGGGGCCAGCAGATCTGCGTACGAAGCGTGCGTGTGCAGGTGACGAAGCGAGGCTCCCCCGGGGCTGTTCTGGTTCCCAAAACCCTTCTTTCTGCTGGGGTGGGGCTTGGAAAGGGACCTGACGGAGGCGGCGCTCAGATCCCAGGGAAATTCATTGCTGCTCTGGATTCCTTTCGATATTGCAGCCCCGGGCACTTGCTTGTGAGCTGTGATCCCAAAAAAGCAGAGCCCAGAGGTTGGGGAGCTGAACAACAAGCTTTCTGAAGCCAGCTGTGAACATCAAATGCCTTCAAACCCCACCAGACCCCAACCCAACTCCTCGTGCCACCAAAAGAGGGGTGAAGGACACTTGATGAACCTTGCACTTGCTGGGTTTGTCATTGCTAAAAGTTTGTGCTCAAGGAGCAATGCTCACAGCAGGGCTTCCTGGGGGACTGTGGGGTCCCTGCTTGGAAACCTCATACCCTCTAGTTAAAAAGGTTTTTCCATGCTTCCCTGCTGGCTGCTCCTTCCCCTGGCAGGCTGGGTTTCCTGCCCCAATAACCCAGCCCATCCCCACCAAAGCCCCTGCTACGCCAGCCGAGGCTCTGACTCCCAGTGCTCAACCTCCCACCTCGCCGCTTCCTGCTGCATTAATTCTTTCCAACGACAATGTGAGGTGCACGTTCATTAAAACCCTATAATCCATCATGGAACATTCCTGCTTTTATTATGAAAAAAAAATAAAAAAATAGGCAATGCTTAACCCAGGCCTCCCGGTGTCCCCGTGCTGCACCAGGAGATGTTCCAAATGTACCATGTGCATGGCCAAAGGAGGTGACAAAGGTCGATTTCTCCCACTCAGATGTTGACTCCGTGCCCTCCCAGCTCAGTTCCTGACATGTAAAAAGGCAAATTGCAGCCAGCCTGTTTATCAGCTGCAAATCACCTTCCCCGGGGATCTGGGTCCCCCTGGGTGGATGCTGCAGGTCCTGGGAGCGCGATCTTCTGCTGGTGAGCACATTCAGTTTGCTGAATACAGCTCAATTGCCCCATGTGTGGTCTCCTGCATGGTTAAGATGCTGCAGCACCTCCAAGGAGACCTGGTGGTGGGCCTGGATTTATCTCCTGCAAGCCCATGGTGGTCAGGGGTTGTGTGCCTGCCCTGGAGCTGCTGGTGGGGCAGGCGGACCATGCAAGCAGGAGCCTGAGCGATGCTCCGTGCTCGTATCATAGCTCATAATTTTCTGCTTGATGCTGTTTGCTCCTTCTCGTGGTGGTGTCTCTGGAGGAGTCCTTTCCAGCCAGTGAGAACTTTCCGAGCAGCATGAAAATCCTCCTGGGCTGATGCATGCGTGCAAGCAAATGTATGCACATTAAACATCCCGAAGCCAGGGCGAAACCCGATAGATAGGCGTGGTGCACTCGGAGGTTTGACTACAGAGCCTGAATCAACCAAATAACTCTGGAATGTCGGAGAGAAATGGAAAACAAAACAAAACAAAACACAAAGAAACCCACCTAAAACTTTGTTTGCATAACAGGAAAAGCACAGCCCCGGGCTCTGTCCACCTCTGTGGAAAATCCTCCTCTCTGGGATCCTGCCTCATTCCTGCCCACACCGGGATGTAAATGCAAGTACTGCCCGTGGGGAATATCCTGCAAACGTAACCCCGGCTTCCCCGCGGCGAGCTGCACGTTGAGACAAGCACCGCTGCCGCCTGATCGACGCCTCCTCGGAGCTGCCTGGTGGAAAGAGCCCTCTTCGGAAAAAGTTGATTAATATAGAGCTTTTTGGAACGGGAAACTCTTTGCCTCAGTCCTGGAAATGCTTTGAAAAAATTCTGGCTTTCAGCCTCCTTGATTTTATATTGAATTATGTGCTCAGGTCATCCGGGACGTTTAAAAAGCTCATCCCAAAGAGCTCCCTGCTGCTCTCGTCCCAGGGATGATCCGGGGTGCATGAGCGGAGGAGAGAGAGTTGCTCCTTGCCTCCTGGTGTGGCTGCCAGCTGGAGTCACGGCTTGTTCCAGCCCAACCATCCCCAGCCGCATGATAAACACTATCAGCGCTGTTAAAATATTAGAGCAGAGCCAGAAATGTTTGAAAAACCTGTTACAGCACTAAGCTCGGCGCTTTAACGCAGCGTTAGGAACAGGCGCTCTCCGTTCCCAGCACAACCTGCATCGTTATTTTGGGCTTTATGGCAGTTTGCAGTGGCTGGGTACGTGCCGGCTTGTACCATGGCAGCCCAAACGTAGGGTTGGTGGCAGAGGCAGTGGGATCCTCTGCGGGTCCTTCCCTGGTCCCACGTGGCTCAGGTTTTGGGTTGGGGCCCGGATTTATGCATTGAAGTCTGAGCATTGTTGGGGAGGATAGGGGAACCGCTGATATTTGGCATGGAGTTTTGGTATTTTATTTTATTTTTGCCACTCCATCTTAGCTTCAGCTCATCCTCCTGAAATCTGGGGGCTGAGAACACCACACTCTGACACCCACCATGCACAGACACCCTGAAAGCCCCCAGTTTCACAGACCTGCTGCTTCCCTGAGCATTTTGGTGCACGTGAAGCCCAAAGCAGTGCCTGACATCCCTGGCTCCGTGTCCACAACCTCATGACATCCACCAACGATCAGACCCAACTCAGGCAGACTCAGCCTCTCCTCCTTCTCCGCTGCCAAACGGAGGCTGACAGTAACGAGGGCTGTGAAGACGATGGCGTTTAACCCACCTAATTAACAGCTTTAGCTGGAAGAAGCCTGGAGGGAGAGTGGTGGCTCTGGGGAGCGTTTCTTGTGGCCGCCCTGTGCCGGGACACAACGCTGGATTTGCAAGCAGCTCACCCCGGAGCCCTCTCCTTATGTGTGCATTTGCTCGTCGAGGTCTTTTGTGTGTCTCCTGTGTGTCTCCTCGTGCACAGTGAGGCTCCTTCCACAAAGGAACCAGTCTGCTGGTGCGACAAGCGTAACGTTTTTGCTCGAGAGCAAATATTTGCAAAATACAACCAAAACGGCTCAACGATGGAGTTGTGACTCACTCGGTACCTATTGAGGCTCACGAGGAATAATTGCTGCATGGTGCTGAGTTCGTGGTTCAAAAGCAGATGTCTTGGTTTTTGCTGAAGGGAGAGTATTTGGGAATGGATTTATCTATACCCTGTTAGTCTGCATGGGAATATTTGATGGCCTCTTTTCACTACTAACAGCAGAAATGGAGCAAAGCATCTCCACCCAATGCTTCTGAAAGTGCCTTAAACCACTTTGATGCTGGGCGCTCCTCTGCCTGCCTCTGGGGGAGGTATGCAGCCTACGGGTGGAGCCAAATTATTTTTATTCCACGCTCACCTGCCTCTTAATTAAACGGGGAGCCCGTGTCCTCAGTCCCTTGCTGGAGAGCTTTGGGTGGTGGTTGAGTTGAGGAGTGGTTTTCCAGCCTTTAATGCTTGTGAGGAAGAGAGATGGGAACCTTAAAATGCGATGGAGCAAATGCACCTCCCCGTGGGCTTCGGCTCCTGCTTGCAAAAGGATTGTTGGGTGTGTGGGCTGGCGAGGACCGAGTATTTCCCAGCTGGAAGAGATCTGTGGGTGGCTGGGAGGGTTGGGGATGCTGGTGGCTCATAGCTCTTCCTTACCTTGCCTCTGGGGTACAGAAAAGCAGGGAAACGCGTCCTCTGTAGGTGGGTCTCTGCTTCTTTCTGTGCTAAAGCAAAGGGAAGAGGGAGATGGGATCCTTGTGGTGAAGGCAGACCTCAGAGCACGTTGGAGTGGTGAAATCTCCTGGCTTTGGATCTGACAGGGAGATGTTTGCTGGAAGAGTAGAACAGACCTAGCGTGCAACCACTTACAGCAGGTTAACAGGCACTGTCAGCCTTTGGCTTATTTAATCCTTCAGCCTGGCTTGGCTCATGTTCGCTAATTTGAGATGGCTTTTAAATATAGAGCTCCTTCTTCCCTGTCTGTACCAGCTGGAAACACAGTTTTAAAAGCCAGAGGATGGGCTCTCACCCTCTCTCACCCTCTGGCCTCCTGCTGGAAAGGTCCCTGGTCCTTGCACCAGGGTACAGACTGGCATCGTGTCAAAAAGGTCTCCCAAAATGTTGTTAGCTCCTGTGCCAGGCTGTCCTGAAAGGCCAAGTGGGTTTGGACCTGGATGTTATACTTGGATCAATCTCTAATTTAGGTTGAACTCCTGGTTTTAGGTCAGATTATTCCGAAATTTGGGTGGGTATTTCTGACTCTGGCTTATCTCCAGTTCTGGAGAAGAACAAAGGCTTCGAGCTGATGTCCACTGAAGTCTTTGATGAAACTTTGAATTTTCTTGATACCAAGCTGACTCGTGGATGGGTGATCTTCCAGCATGTCCGAGCCCTGTTCTGTTCTCCTTTACACCCGTGTAAAGCCGAAATCAAGCCAAGGGCAGGTCTGTGGGCACAGGACCCTCACCAGGGACGTGATTTGGCAAGCTGTGAATGGGCAGCACACCCATCCCATCCTGGGGAGTGAGCAATGTTGGGCTCAACACACTCCAGCTGCAGCTGTAATTGCGTTTGACACCTCTTGCAAGCACTTACATCGTCATCTGGGTTTCTCGCTTGCCACTGACAAACAAAATTCCTTCTTTCCAAGTCTTGAGGGGGGCTTGAGCTGAGAGCTAATTGACTCCACTCCAGAAAGACACTTTTACGACACATTTTTTTTGCTATAAAGCCAGTCTAAAATAACGGCAGTCGTGAAAGGATATGACCTAAACTATAAAATGCACTTATTAGAGTTGTATGATAAATCAGGGAAGGACTCGCTCGCCTCCTCTGAAGGAACTGCATGCAGCTGGACAGGGAATCGAGCGGGCAGATTGATTTCTGGTGTGCAGCACGCTCCCAGCCAGGGTGAGGAATTAGCACAGGTCAAATTGCTCACAAACCTCTGTCAAGGAATATATATAAGCCTTGCCTGAATGTCAGGCTGGAGGAAAGAAAACCAGAGCTCTGTGGTCCTGCTATGTCCCAGCACGGGTGATTTCATCAGTTATATCACTCTCCTCGCTCCTGAATCTGGATGCTGCGTTTTTGGCCACGCAATGGGTGCCCAGCAAGATGCCCTGCCATGGTGTTAGGTGCCCCAGCCCCAAAAAGTCAAGGTCAGTAGCTTAATTTCCACCTGTACCTCCAATATTGATGCTGGTAAATTCAGTGCTGCCTGTTTGGGGTGCTGGTGGAGCTAACAGCCTTCTCGCTGCTGGAGTCACCGCACCAGCAGGAGGAGGAGGAAAAAAATAAGTTTTCATTATGTATTATTTTTTTTTTTTTTTGGCCCCAAATGCGTCCTCATTCTTCAAATGCTTGGGAGTCTTTTTTAACCCACTCAAATGATTTATTCTTCTGCAAAAGGTCTGGCTGGAGGGGAGGTGCAGAGATTAACTTTCAGCAGCAGTGATGGGGAGCAAAGCAAAAATGCTGCCGAGGAGCTGCGGGATGCTACAGCTCCTGCAACGGGGTGATGGGGAGGGATGGAGCCAACGCAGTTTGTTCATGGCAGGGTTTTCTCCCAGCCCAGTTCCCAGAATACCAAACCAGCACTGAAATGACCCCATCCATGTCCCCTCCTGGCTGAATAGGGCTCGTGCCAGGGCAGGCTGAGGGGCAGGAGCTGCCTCTCCTCCCTTCCATGCCTCGTGGCACCGAGATGCTCAGCTCTGAGCCACCGAGTAATTTTCTTTTGGGTAATGCAATAGCGCATGGAAGGGCCTATTATTTGCCAGCAGCGAGAGACTCAGCGAGCACTAATTGGACAAACGAGGCTCCGGGGATTTACAGATGAAGCAGATGAATATGCAATTGGGGAGAAAAGGCAAACAAGGCTCTGAGCCACCCTGACGGGCACCTGGGATGGTGCCATGCTCCTCAAAGCGCAGCGGCACGTGGAGAGCTCTCTGGCCAGAGAGCCCTGCCTGCCCATGAGTCCTCTCCCACTGCTGCTTCCAGAGCAAATTGCTCTGCTTCACTGGGAAGCAGGAGGAAAGGAGGGAAAAAAGGGAAAGAGCAGGAAAGCCAAGATGGTAAATTAAGATATATTTTTTTAAACTTTCCTTTTCACCTCCAAATATTCCCTATAAAGACCATTCTTAGCTAAGCTTGGCTCCAGGAGGGCTTTTCGAATCTTGTCCTTGCAGCTGTGGGACATGAGCCCAGGCTGCTCGTCCTGGCCCTTAGGGAGCCCAGCCACCAATTTGTGACACAGCCGTGCGTGGGGATGCTTTTACAGCTCAGGAGAGGCTGATGGTGACATCTCCTGCTCTGTGCCATAGCCTGCCCTCCCTGGGATTACCAATAAGCACAACATGTGGCAATGGGATGGCTTAAAAACATTAAGTTTTGCCACTTCCAGCCATAACTGTTCACCACTTCACTTTCTCTTCCTTTACCCAGTGCCCTATCCAGCAACCCTTGTAACAATTTGCCATGAAAATGCAGCACATCCTCCAGCCACAAAGTCTCCGGGCACAAGGTCTGCTGTTCTCCACGACTGGGTCTGGCTCCATGACCGGGGCACGAAGCTACGACCATAAAATGAATAACACCACGCTGCATTCAATCATCGTCGGGGGGCTCAATGCTCCTGCACACGGACGCAATACCACGAGTGCCCCCGCGATGAAGGCCAAGAAATGACTGATCGTGCCACGTAAGTTATTGCGAGCCCTCCTCGTAGGAAAAAGTGCTCCTTGCTGGAGTTTGGGTGATAAATCACCGCGTTTTCCTGTAGTGCATTAGCACTTGATCTCCGAGGTCGGGCCAGAGAATAACCTTCTCGCTCTAATTGACATGCAAAGCTACTGCTGTGTATTAATTTGGAAGGGGGGGCTGAACTTTGAGCGTCAGCGCTGAGATCAGAAAAATGGAGAGTGGTAAATCTGCAGTGAACCAACTGGGTATTTATAGGCCCTCACATAGCAAAACGTTTATTTTAAAAAAAAATAATGCTGCAGTCCACGGGCTGGCCTGGCTTTCTGCCAGTGGCCCGGGTCAGAAAGTGCACAGCCTCGTCTGGCAGAAGGAGGAAATATGGCATGGCTTTCACCACCCGGAGAGCCTGCAGGGGTGGGAGAGGAGGCTGCCGTCTGTGTTTTCGTGGCTTTGAAAATGAAGGGGTCGGTCTCGTTGGGAGAGCTATCAGGGAGGAGTGGAAATGCTGAGGCTGGAGCTGCGTTGGGTGGTGGATGGGTGACCCCAATGCTCTCCACTTTCCTACAGTCATAAAGCAGAAATTAGCCAGGAGAGACTGCTTCTAAAAACTGAAAAACAGCATTTAATAGGCTCTTTTTCTTCTGTTTGTGCATCCAGTTGATGTTTTCCTGCTTCCCTCTGCAGCCCTGATGGCCAGAAGTGTGCCGGGGAAGAAGACGGCCTCTGGACGGCACAGCTCCCATGGTGTGCCATACAAGTGTCCCTGCAGTTTTGGGAAGCAACTCCTTGATTTTGGGGTCTGGCAGGGCTGAAGGTGCTGGGGACCAAAGAAAAGCACCCAAAGCAGCAAGAGACTGTGTCGCTGATACCTTCTGCTTCTCACGGAGCTGCCAGTTAATCCAAAGTGCAAAACGTCTAGCCAAAGGTGAGATGACTACACACAGTGCAAAGAAATGATGCAATCATCCCTTTCCTCCAGTCTGCCTTCTTCGAAATTACTTTAAGTCTTGTAAAGAAAAGCCTTCCAGATCCTCTATGAGCTGTAAACCTTGGGAGCTGTCTGGCTTCATTTCTACATAACTGCAAGGAGCTCTGCATCAGGTCTTCAGGGTAATGGGAGAAGGCAATGTGAGGAAGACACAATGGGAAAGGCTGATGTAAACATGGCTGTATCTTCCTGCACATCTCTATAGTTAATACTCCCGTTAATTATCTCAGTATCCAAGGGCTTATGAATTCAAACTATTATTTCCTCTGTGTACATTTCTTGGGAGGAGGGCAGCGACTAATTGATGCAGGCTCGCAGGGGGGTGAGTCCATGAGAGCAGCTACTGCAGTGAGGATGGACAGGGCAGTGACCTTCAGCATTGGGATCTGTTTCAGCCAGAAATCTGGGTCATTTTCACCCTTTTTTTGAGAGTGGGAATATGCTAGATTTGGTTTTGAGGCAGGAATGTCATGGGTCCCCTGTTAGCCTTCAGAAATGCCCTTTCCATCCAAGACATCTCTGTATGTCCGAGAGCTGAAGCGTGGCTGTCTGCTTGACCTATTTTTCTATTTTTGATCTATTTTGCTACTTTTCTCACCCGAGTCACGTGCCACTGTGCTCACACTGGGTGTGAGACGCATCACGAGCCACTGCACAGAGTCAGGACTGCACCGTGCTGCAAACACCCCTGGCGTGCTTCCCCCCATGTTCCCCCCATTATAATTAAAGCACGGGGCTTGATTGCATCCTGGTAACACGTGGCACTCCCGCAGCCTGCTCATGTTGGTAAACAAGAGAGCTGCGGGTAGTTTCTCCTGACAGGCTGGAGAAAAAACAGCCTGGCTGCCTCTCCCTGTGGTACAGCATGCGCATCAGCAGGCTGCTGGATGATGGCGGTGATGATGACAATGATTATTTTGATTATTGCTATTATTATCAGTGCTGTTATTGCTATTGCAATCACTATTATAGTGTTCCCGACCTCGAGACGGGGTGCACCCGGGGTGAGCCTGAGCACAAAGGGGCTGCAGCAGCGCTGAGCAGATGCTGGGGCTGGGGAGGACGCGTGGGGCTGTGCCTTTGCCTTTGAGACACGGGACAGTGCCGTGCCTCAGAGTATGATGGATGAGCCCTGGCTGCAGGGTGCTGGCCTTTGGTGATGCCCTGAGTGTGACATTTCAGGGTGACTTGCTCCATTTTCCTATTCTGACAGCTCAAAGAGGACTGAGTCCTGCTCCGCCAGCCCCGTCTGCCTGTTTCCTCACCTACAGCAAGAGTTTTTTTCCCCCAAGCCCCCCTCTTTCCCTGTGGATCCCCCTCAGCTGAAGGCAGAGCAGCAAGCCCAGGGGCAGCACATCCCTCCAGAGCCCCCTCACCCAGTACAGGGGGAGCAGCTGGTGGGGGTACAAGTTATGGGACCTGGACAGCACTGATTATCACCTGTGGTGGGCGGTTCAGATGATGAATTGGCTCACGTTGAAGGGAGTCTGCTCCCAGCTCCAGCAAGCCAGGACTTTGCCCAGAATCTCAATTCAACAGCCACCCTGAACCTGTACAAAGACAAATGCATTTGTATAGATGACCGTCAGGAAGGAAACTGTCCCCATGTTCAGCCCTGGTCTGGCCCACATTTAATTTTTAAGGTGATGCTGCAGCAAAGGCATCTCTTTAGATACTCCCTGATCCCAGCCATGCCCCAGGGATGGGCATTTCTTGACCCAAAATTCCAGGTTGTGGTGAACCTGCACAGTGTGGCTCTGTCACTGTTTGATGTGCACGAAGAGCAAGGGCTACGAGTGAGGACTGCATTGCCTTCACGTCGTGCATGCTTCTGGGACATGACGGAGCATCTCAGAAGACTCTATTTAATTAAAACGCCAGCAACTGGAATTTCTGGAGAAACATCAGAGGTCCTTGTAAATAAATTCTCCTGGTATCCCATGTTTCACACTCTCAAACCTTTTGGATGTTGTTTATTTTTTTTGGTTAACCTTTTGTTTAGTCCGTGCAATTTTGGAGCTGATTTCAGGGGAATACTTATGGGCCAAGCATGTTTGTAGTTATGACTGGCTTACTTACAAATTACCCTTTAATCAACAGATTTAATATTAATTAATAATTCATAGGCTGCTCGTAGGATAAAATTGCATAATAATGTCTTTGATGCAGCCCAAAGTGTCCATTGTAGATGGCATAAAATGTTAATTAGCAGCAAAATGCAGTTAGGAGAAAACTCTTTTAATTATGTAATAGGCCTCATTACAATGGGTAATCAACAATGCTTCCAAATTAGCCCACTGGCAGCATTTATCTATATATAGCAAATAAACTTTTGTTTGCAGAAAATGCATTTGAATAGTCGTCTTCTTAATTGCTTTCAGGCTGCTTTTAAGTCATTGCAATCCCTCCTGACAGCCTGAAAAGGACCACTCTTCTCAGCTGAATGGGCCATATGTAAAGCTTAGAGAATAATGGGGAAAATTGTTCACAAATATTTGTTCAGATATGCAAGCAAATTTCAATTTGACCTTTCGTAGGACCCTCATCTGAATACCGGAGCGTTTTGCTGACGGCAGTGCCCAGAGAAAAAATGTAAAGCATCGGTGCATGAATATCCCTCGAATTTCACATTGTACATTAGGTCGCACGACTCACACTGGCTGCTTTGTTGATCACTTGCATAAATTACCCCGTCTGGTGACTACAAACCAGGTCGTGTGGCCAATACTGAACTAAAAGCATGCACGAAAGATGGTTGGAAGTGGTTTTTGAATCCATCTTTCTTTGAGAAGGAAGATGGGAAGGAGCTCAAGAATCAGGAGCCTTGGTGCTAATCACCCTCCCCAGCTGTCTCATGTAGGTCAGAGCCTATCGAAAGGAGACAAATCACCCAAAGTCAAAACCTCGTCTCAATCCATGCCTAGAAGCATATTGTTGTTTCTGCCTTGATTTTGAGAGGCATCCAGGCTCCTTCAGGGGGGCTGCAATCCTCATTTCTCTCCAATCTCAGCCAAATCTAGGACGTAACGAGCCTGTATATACAGATGTGCTCCAGCTGGATCCAGCTCAGACCTTTTGGGCAGGGATGATGGATTCGTAATGTCAATTCCCCTGTCCAGCCCAGCCAGCCTTCATCTCTCACCACAAGTAATTAGCGGTGGTAATAAGAGCCTGCAGTCAGTTGCTAAGCAGTACTTATGGCTGCTGATCTTCCTCGGGTGGATGGCACGAATCCTTGGGATCCGACGACCTTTACTTGTTCTCTGTGGTCCTGCTTGTAATTCTCCTTTTAATGCTGTACAATACCGATAGCCCAAGTTTATCCATATTGTCGAACAGACGGACACTCTATTATTAGATTTGTTCTTGCAGACACCTAGCTATACTGGCTGAATGTAATTTATAGCCTCGAAAATCTGCGGACACAGATTTCTGCCTCCTTCAGTGTCTGGTCATTTCTATTCATTTCATCTCTGGAATCTAATGTAATAAAATTGTAAAAGGCTCTAACTCCTCAGCATTTAATCAGCTTAGTATGAGAGAATTACATCAGCAGCCCTTAGGTGTACTTTATCCTGCAAAGGAAATCTCACATTAGGAGACAATCTCATTATTTTGACTACTAAGGATTGCATGAATTTCTTAAGAGCCACCAAGAGTATGGAAGAGTTTAGGTGGGCTATGGCTTTATTTATAGCAGATGAAGAGCAGGAGGAGGTTGCTTTGCCAGCAAGGCCAGCTGGAGGTACAGCCTGGCCCAAATCTGGCCATGGGTTGCTTAATTGTTGGCTTGGAGAGCATCGATGGGGTCAGTCTACCTCTACTGGGTCTGGAGAAGCCACAAGTTTTGCTTTGTCAGCTTTTATCGTATCCATCTGGTTCATTTTAACCTGCATGATTTAAGCATCTGGGGGATAAGGGGAGCAAAGAACCTGTGGGTGGCTGAAGTTTGGCGAAAGCAGGATTTCCGAGCTTATTTTTGGCTCATACAGGTACAGACTTCAAGGGAGAAGGAGGGCAAGGAGGATGCAGAAGGGAAAGAAAGAAGCTCTTTGATGTAGCACCTGTGATTATGGCAGCTTCAGTTTTGGATGCATCCAGGCCAGGATGCATCCAAAATTGAATCCTTCCCTGTCCTCCTCCCTTGCCTTTTGTAGCCACACTTTCACGGGACAGCATTTCTGTGTCTCGGGGCACCGGAGTTATTTTAAAAGAAAACAGCCCACTTGTTTTCCAGCCCAAGCTGGCTTGGCCAAGCTCAGCCCCTCTAACCACAGTCTGGGCATTTATTTTTGTCCTCCAGACTTTCTGAGGCATTTCTTGGGGCTGCTTGTCTGGTTCTTGCTGGGAGTGATGGAACAGGATTAAAATAGAGAGGAGTCCCAGGCTCGGGCTCATTCCTTCACAAAATTCACAGTGAAAGCCAACGCAAGGCTCAGGACACCAGGGCGGGGTCTCAGTGCCAGAATATTTCTGTGTCTTGGAGCTGTGCACGGGGCAATTTGGGGTGGCTTTCACTTTGCCCTTGGGTCTGGCTTCAAAATATGGATTTGTTAAAATATTTAAGACTCTGCGTTTCCAGCTCCAGTTCAGGCTTCAGGGGCTGAACTTGGTTATAAAATGAAGAGCGGAGCCCTCTCCATCACCGCACTGACTCCAGAACCCGGGGCTTTAATTGAAATATTAACCCTGCTGAGCGGTGCACCTGAATTTGAGGGTAAGCCACACTGACTCCCATTCCCTTTGGCAACATCACTGTTACAGCAAAGCATCAGGCAGTCGAAGCCCAGATTTATTTTACAGCCCCGAGCTCCTTGCTGCAGCACTGAGTGCCCCCGAGTCGCGCCTGGAGCCAGGTGGCCGGCATCTGGTAGGTGTGTGCCGCCCCGTCCTCCCCTCCGGGGCAGTGTTTGTGTGGTTTGCTCCCTGTTAATTTGAGAACGTGTTGTTTTGGCTTCCTGACGTGAGCAGAACGGCCTCTGCACGCGATGGGGAGGTCTGCGAGGGCTCCTGGGGGAGTTCATCCCCGTCGCCAACGACCCCCCTGAGAAAGCTCTGCTAATGCACAGCTGAGCTCTGCCCCCTGCACAAACACCACTGGCTGAGCTTGTTACTGGTCTGCTCAGCTGGGCTGGAGCCCGACCACGGGGTTGCTTCAGAAATAAAGCCGGTGACCCCAAATCCCCAGGGGAAGAAGGCAGAGAGAGGGGAGGACAGGCCGAGATGGAGGACGTGAGCCGCAGCATCCTCAGCCCCCTGGGGTATCCAGATTGACAATGACTTGGGCTTGAGGCTGTGCCGCAGCTGCAATTCAGCCCTGGGATGGCAAAAAGCCTGCTCGAGGGCAGGTCATCGTCTGGGCAGGGTGTTTGCCCACTCAGCATTGTCTGAACATCAGGAGGTGCCGCCCTGGTGCCTGAGTCTGGCGTCAGGGGGAAATCGGGAGCCAGGTGATGTCCTGAAAGTGTCTCCTGTTTTCTTTTCTGGGCAGACGTTGAGCTTTGTTAAATGCTCAGCCACAATCTTCAGTATTTGTTGTGTTGTTCTGCATTAGCAGAGAACCCACAACAGCCCTGAAGCTTTGTCAAGGGCTGCTGAATGTCCTGAAACCACATCTGGGATTTCTTGGGCTGTGTAGCACCTAGGGAAGAAGACCAATGCTGTGGCCACCGCAGCCTTTTGAGGAGCCCTGGATAAGAGAGCAGAGGCTGTAGCTCACGTGCATGCCCTGTGGGATTCATCGTGTCTCTTCCAAGCTGGTTGTGCTGCTCAGGAGCTCTGGAAGGAGCCTTTGGGAGGCAGGTTTGGGGCACCTCTTTGGGGTCTGAACTTCTGGGACCTCGCCCTTGCTTCAGGACTGATCGTTATGCGTCTCCTCTTGCTCCTTTATAGCTCATCTTTGCAGAGCCATAATTCAAAGAGCATTATTATGGTCTGCTGACTGTTGCCTCCAGCATATTTCCTCCTGGAACTTGCAGCACAGCCCCGGTGCCATTATTTTTGAATGTCCTTTAAGCAGAGCTGTTCACACCTCTTGATTCAATTTGCTGAGAGTCTCTTAGCATTCCCATCGCTTATCTAAACATATCATATTTCAAGGTTTATTTTGTGGTCATAAAAATTTGCTGTTGGCATTCAAAATAAAACTCTTTGCTGGATCTTAGCCGAGTAACAAATGTGCTGGATTGGGTTAGGCTGGGGAAAAAAAGGAGCTTTAGGAGTTTATGAGAAATGGTGTCCAGACTGGAGCGCTCTAAGCCAGTCTCCCTGCTCTCAGACCTGTCATCTCAGACCAAGCACACCAAGCCTGCAGGGTTTTCCTGACCACCGTGGAGCTGGCAGAGGCCATGCTGCAGCAGCCGGGAGCCTCTGAGCAGCCTCTAATGAAGACACTTGGGGCACTGATTGGAAGCCGACCTCTGCTCAGCTCCAGAAAAAAGGGGATGCCAAAAGCAGGGGGATGCTGCCTGTGCTGGCCCTGAATGGATGCCATCTGCAGCATCCCGTGTGCAAGGGAATCCTCTTGGTGGGACAAGGAGCAATGGTTTTCAGCTAAAAGTGGGTAGGTTTAGGTTAGATGTGAGGAAGAAATTCTTCCCTCAGAGGGTGGTGAGGCCCTGGCGCAGGCTGCCCCGAGGAGCTGTGGCTGCCCCATCTCTGGTAGCGCCCAAGGCCAGGCTGGATGGGGCTGGGGGCAGCCTGGGCTGGCAGGAGGGGTCCCTGCCCATGGCAGGGGCTGGAATCAGATGGACTGTGAGGTCCTTGCCAGCCCAAACCAGCCTGTGAGTCTGTGTTTTTATGCTTTTGTTGTTAAGGCACTGCACTGATGGGGCAGGGTTGCACAGGGACTGAGTGGTGCTGGGGCCAGGGAGGCCACAAGTTGTCCCAGGCAAAGCTGCCCCTCTCCTGCCTCCTGGATGGCCACAAACAGTGACCCCAAGCTGGTCTGGAAAGCCTCCAGCCTTTGAATAGAAAGGGGGTGATGACAGGAAAAGGGAAACTTCAGGAGTGGGTCTGGTAGGAAAGGACCCTGCCGGGACACGTCATAGCCCCAGGTGCTGCCCTAAGGTAAGCTTTGCACAGGAGTCTCTTACACTGCTGCTTCCTTACATGTTTTGTTGGAAAGGCAAGAAAATACGGCACTCCTGGTGTCTGCATTTATCTCCTGATGCCAATAAGTAACTGCTATTAAGGGCATATTCTCTAGGAGAGTGTGCAGTCTGATGGGGAGCTGACTCCTCAGGTCACCTGCGGTGTGCCTGTCCTCCCGTCTCCACTGAAAATATATGTGGGATAAATGAGGAACAACATCCTGTAAGTGATCTTAAGTTTGCAGACATCTGGTTTGCAGAGGCACCAAGTACAGACCCTTGTTTCCAATATCCAAGATTACAATCGCTTACGGCACGCGGCCGGGATGCTGGAGATGGAGGGCTTTGGCAAATGCTTCCTGGTGGATGGTTTTCACAGCCCGAAGGTGCTGTGAGAAGTCGGAGCAATACAGATTTGTCTGTTCTGTGGCAACAAAACTGGAAAGGCAAGGAGAAGCTTGCAAAGTTTAACATTAATGCCTCGGGGATGGGTGGAAGGAGCTCCAGATGTGGCGAGGTGACTGTCCTCACCCTGCTGGTGTTTCTCGGAGTGGTCTGCAAAAGATGAGCTCTGCTTGTAGTTGGGCAGGAGAAAGCTGGGCACGATGGATTCATGAAATCTGCCAACGCCACACTGATTTACAGCTCTGGGAAACCCAGCAGGGTGGAAAACCTTGCCAGAATGAAGAGGCTGGATGAAACGGGGAAAGAGCCTCCAGAAAGGTGTTCTCAGGGCAACGAAAGACATCAGCTACAGCAAAGGCTTCTCCTCCCTCTTTAATCAAAGCACACATAAAGCTGAATATGTGCTTGGCAGACGGGATATTGCAAATTCCAGCCCGAATCCCAATGAATCCAGACCATGCTCTTGGCAGGCGAGTGTTGCCTTTGCTGCAGGTAGGCAGCAGGCGCACCCTCTGCCAAGCCGTAGATCAAATTCTCCCCAGGTTTTCAAGGCAGTATCTGGGAAAATGTAGCCATTGCTCAAATAATTATGGAACAGTGGCAATGAAAGAAGCCTGCCGTGCTGGGTCAGGGCCCTGGCTTACAGCTCCAGCTCTCAGTTCCTCTTGCAAATTAATCCCTGCTCGCAAAAGCTTCCTGTGAGCTCAAACATCCCTGGCAGCCCTAAGGACTTTGCAATCCAGTAAGGATTTCTGGAGATCGACTGGTCTGGGGTCTGGTTCAAGGTGTCTCTGAACTCCAAGAGGTTTGGATCACGCCCGTCCCAGTGCTCAGGTTCACACAAAACCCCTAAATCCCTCCCTCATTCCCAAGCAGTCAGCAGTGGTGTGCTTGCAGACAGTAATTCTCCATCAGCTGGGTCTGAGGCAGGTCTCTCTCCAGGACGTTCTTCACCCATGGACTGTTTTGTAGGTGAAACCTTTGACTTTGAGCTTGCTGGCAGAGCAGTCTGACGTCCAGCCTGCTCACCATTTAATGCATGCTTGATTTTTAAATCTCCTCCTTCCCTCACATAGCTCAGCTCTGACAGCCTGGGTGCGTGCTCCTGAGAGTGGCTCTGCACCCTGTTAGGCTCCAGCTCCGTGCAACCTTCTGTCTGGTCTGTCATGTCTAAACATCTTATTTTGTTGTGTAAATAATGCTCATCATACTAGTGGTCATCTAAGCTCTTCAGCTTCATCACCTCTGGCTCTGGGATTGTTTCTGGAGCATCCTGGATGCTGGAGAAGAAGGAACAAGGCTGGAGCAGAATTTGCTGGAGCAGAACCTGCTGCAGAAGAACAGTGTTAATATTCTTAATTAATTAATTAATAAGCTTCTTCCTGTCCATGTGAGGCAGAGAAGCTGCCCAGTTTCTGCCTCTCACACCCGCAGGTAAGGACAGGAGGTTTGCTCTAGTCCTGGAGCAACAAACCCATGTCAGGAGCAGGAGGAGCAAGGAGATGAGCAATCTGTGAGGGTCTGTGCATCTCGCAAAGGCAGCAATTTGCAGTTGCCCTCGTTACCTGGAAGCCTGTAAGACACTCAGGTGATTAATTTTAGATTTGCTCACATCAGCCTTTTTGTCGTCTGGGCTGTGAAAAGCAAAGCAGAGAAGTGAGAACACCTTTTGGAAGTGCATTAATGATCGGGGGTGTATTGCTCTGCTTTTACAGCCTGCCTTTAAAGCTTTGTATGACAAGAGCTGTGCAAAGGAAATGTTCGAAAACAGCTCACTGTATTTTAGGACAACATCACGAGGCTTTCCCAAATGCAAGAGCACGCTGGGCAGCTCAGGCACCTGGCTTAGCACGTGGCACATGTGTTGGCTTCAGATGTTTTTGCAACAGATTAAGGTTTTGGGCTTCACACAGCCCCAGAAGCAGCGAGATGTATGGGAGGAAGGGGAGGAAGCAGCGTGGGCAGCCCAGGGGCCTCTGCCTTGAGAAATAGAATGGAGCAGGGACCGAATGCTCCTGAGCCTCGGTATCTTGCCCTTAAATACTTTTGCCCTGGAGCTGATGGAAATGATGCCTGTTCTTCCCAGGTGAAAGCCCCGCTGGACAGAGCTGAATCCGTGCAATTTGGGCACCCTTCATGTCCATCCCTGAGTGTGTAACTTAAATCCTGGTGGTAAATAAACAGTAAATCAGAAGCAGTCTCTCTCCTCTTCCAGAAGCAAGGTTATTTTTGCAAGGCCAGCTTGGAAGGGGATTAACCCCCCAAAAATATAAAAGGGAAACTAAAATAAAAAAGCACAGGGGTGAGGTTTCGCAGGGCTGGTTTAGAGGGGGAATGATGCTGGGCTTTGAGCAATGGAGGTGGATTTCCTTCTGCTTGCCCTTTCTTATCTTGAGGCGATGGGGTTGTGATTCCTGCACAGGTATCTGTCGCAGAGCTGCACTGGGAGCTGTGCTCTGGGCTGCTGTTGGTGCTGAGCATGGCAAACAGGGTAGTAGAAAATGTACTTCTGTGGTTGGATGGGGTTGTATTTTTGGCTGAGAGTCCCTGGTGTAAACAGACAGGCCCAGAGGAGGGGAGGGATCCTTTTCTGTGTCACGTTTGGAGGAGGGGGAAAGCAGGAATGGTGAGCCTGGGTGCACATCACAGGAACCAGCTGCCCTGGTGGTGACCCAAGGAGAACATCTCTTCCCTGCCCTGCTGGGACCCTGGAGGTGCCCACAGCTGGGTAAGGACCCGTGTCTGTACCCCAGGAGCTGTGCCATCCCCATGCAGGATGGTGCAGGCGGCTCCTCTCCATCAACCCAACAAAAAACTATAAACTCCTCCAAAATGCCGAATCAGACCATTGCTTCTCACCCGATGCAAAGTGCAGAGCCCTCTCACCCTGCAGAAGAGTTGCTGGCACACGAATGTTGGGTTTTGGTGGGAAGAAATAAATGTCTGCGGCCACAGCTGTCCCCGAGGAGGGGCTGTGAGCAGCACGGGCTGTGCTAATTAAAGCCACACAATTGTAATGAGAAGCACAGAAGGACAGCCAGGGGAAGGCTGATTTTTCAAGGGGGAGCTGATTTTCTGTTTTTTTTTCAAGGCTCGTGGCATGGGATACGGCCAGGCTGCCCTCTCCTGTGGGTCTGGCAAGGTGGATGGAGGGGATCCATGGGCTGCATTGCCCCACGTTTCTCGTGACCCTCTGAAGCTGCAGCATCTCAGCGAGCTCTCACCAGCTCATGTAAGCTCCCATTAGCTCTATTTAGGGCTTGGGAAGTGAGATGTTTGTCCAGACACTGGGAGCAAAACATGCTCCTTTTTTTTTTTCTTTTTTTTTTCTTTTTTTCTTTTTCAGTCTGGGACGTTTTATTTTAGGTTAAGGAAACAGCAGGGAAAGGAAGAGCAAATATAACTCCTCAGGAGGCAGCAAACCCGCTGTGAGCAGAGCTCCGTCCTGCAAGTCCATAAAACTCAACCCCCACGTGTCCTCCAGAGGGGCAAAGTCAACAATTTGTGGCCATACAGCCCACATCGGGGGAAAATTCAGAAGCGTTAAGGGTGAGCAGGTCACCGGGCTGGCAAGCAGGAGATCTGGTCCTGCTTCTTCTCTAGCACTTCAGGTCCTTCTTCCTCTTTGTCTGCTTGGACCAAAATCTCTCTTGGGGTGGCACGGGCTCTCTCAATGTGCCTCCACACACTGAAAATGCAGACCCCAGCCCCTGCCATTTCCCCCAGCAGTAACATGAGCTACTGCAAGAAAGCTCTGAAGTTTCAGGGGCTGTTTCTCTCATTGTTTTTTTTTTTTTTTTTTTTTTTTTTTTTTTTTTTTTAGAAAAACAGGAGAAATTTGTGTTTTCTTGGGATTAAGCTCATTAATTTTTCATCTCTAATAAGGCCGGTGGAGAGCTCTGGCTATGGATGGGGTTGCATGGGGCTCCTTCCTCTATCCCAAATGAAGAACTCGGTTGCTTGCTCTGGAGATATGGGAAAGCAGGAGTGCAAGCAGCAGGGAGAGAGGGGCAAAGAGAGACCAAGGAGCAAGGAGAAGGGAAGGACCACTTGGGCATTTTCTAGGTTGGGGATGGGCATCTAGGATTTTTTAGGATGGGCATCTTCTACGGACAGGGCATGCTGTGCAACAGCAGAGGGGAGTTGCATCACCCAGAAAACCCTTGGCCCTGGGGAACATCAAGCCCAGCCTGCCTAAAGGGCTCACTGGGACCCATTCCCTGGCTGCCATCCTCACGTCTGCACAGCAGGATTTGTCCCCTGGCACCAAGGACTGCCTGCAATGTTCCCATCCTGGCCAGGCACACAGCACACCCCGACACCCATACGGCTTCCCTCCTCCCTTGCTGCCTGTTGCTTGCTGTTGTAGGACGCTGGGAATCACCCGAGGCCAGGCTCGCTGTATTTCCCCCTGTTTGTACAACCTCTGCAGTAATCAGTGAGATTTCCAGGGCGCTGCAGGGCTGGGTTTTCAAGCACGTGGTGCTCCCTGACATTTTGGGAGAGTTCGGCTCTTGTGTAAGCACCTAACAAGGCTCAGAGGGAAGAGGGCAATAGCACTAACTGCAGCAGCTGGGAGGATGGAGGCTAAAGGGAAAACATGATGAGAAAGCAAATGGGGAGAAGGAGAAGGGGAGAAACCAGCCTGAGGGGCAGAAATTGGCTGTGGGGCTTGGTAAAGATAGGAAAGAGACATGGGGAGAGGAGAGGCTGTGTGGTGTTCATCATAGACTAATAAAACTTCCCACATGCAGTTTTTGGGTCATTTCAACCCTCCTGTTTCCCTCGTGAGCCCTTTACCACTGCTGGTTCGGTGCGATGGGACCAGTCCCCTTTCCCAAGGGGAAGCACCCTGCAGGTCCCTTGGGAACGTGGGCAAGGCAACGAGGAAGGGTAAATTAGGGGAAAACGAGTTCCCCTAAGCAATGCCCACCTTGCAAATGCTCCCCACTCCACATCCAGGAGCTTGCGAGGGCTGTGCGAGTCCCTGAAGTGTTTCGACCTCCTTTTTTCCTACCTTGCTGGCTCTGCACGCTTTATTTTCTTCCTTCAAAATTCATCATAACAATGCAGCGGATGTTCTTGAAGAGGCAATTTCTCCCCAGGACGCAGCGAGCTGCCGTCTAGCCAAGCCAGGTGCAGAAAATGCACACAAACGTATAGAGAGCCCCGATTTCAAGCCAAGCATTCAACCCAAGTGCGAGGAGCTAATGCTTTTATGGAGGAACTGTTGAGCAGCCGAAAGCCCCAGCTGTAAACAAGAGCAGTAGGCAGTGCTCAGAAAAGGTTACAAAAAAACCCAAACACGGCTGTCGAAGCCTTTGAATGATCCATCAAAGAAAGAAAAATAAAAATGTTCCTGTGCTCAAAACGGGGAAAGGCTGCACGGAGCAGAAAGTTGGGCGCAGAGGATTTGGAGTTTCGTGAGCAGGGCAGGAGGGCAGGCAGGCGTGGAGGCTGTTGTGTGAGGCGAGAATAATTGTGTTGGGCGTAATTAATGCCTTGAATATTGAGGTTGAAAATGGGTGATGTGCAGGGAAATCAGCTGCTGTGGGGCTGGGTGGGATGCTCGGCAAGGTGGAGGTGTGAGTGCAGGTTTAGGGTGCTGGAGACCTTCCCCAGCTGTGGGTCTGCTCCCGGGAGCATTTCCTCACTGGTGCTGCTGTGGGGACAAGGAAGAATTCATATGGAGAAAATGGGGAGGAAGGTCCAATGTAAAATTTGCAGTGTCACCAATACCTGTGATGATTTTTCACCTCTGAACTCCAATGCAGTGGTAAGTTAGTTCCTAAATTAGTAATTTAGAGAGCTGCTGCGATGGGGGGGCCAAATCGTGCAGGTTCTCCTGGGCATCCTCCTGCTCAGCCCCCCAAAGGGGACAGCTCACTCAGCTCCTTGCACACTGCTTCTGCCCTGCTCTGTGGCTGCAAACCCACGGGAGCTTTATGGATGGGTGTAGGGGATTTTTAGGCAGCACCGAGCACAGCAAAGCCGTAGCTTTACTCGGTGTGCACCGGAGAGTGCCCGGGACCAGAGCAGCTCACAGCAGTGCCAAAACTTGTGCAAAACAAAGCACGAGGGGGTCAAGACCGTGATTAGCACTCCAAGCCACTTAATATTAATATTAAGGAATGGTGATGGCAGTAGTAATAAAACCAGCAGCGATGACAGCGGTGCAAGGTGCAGGTCACACCTCCTGGGGGAAGGTGGAGAGGCAGCAGACGGCTGGAGGAAAAATTGTTCCAAGAACATACAAACGCTGTCTTGGGGGGGGGGGGTTGTTTTCAGAAAAGCCTCCCTTCCACTACTTCCCAGCTGATGATAGCAGAAGGGCTTAACGATATTAACTCATTAAGGCTGACAGCGCCCTGGGGGTGTAAAAGCAGCGGGATGTCCTTTCATTTCCATCTCCACGGCTGTTCTTCTGAGCGTCGCAGGTGATGGGGACGGCAAGAGGAGCTGTGGCTTTTTCTCCTCCCCGGTTTTCTCTTTTTCAAGACAGCCTGCGGCCCCTGCACAAGGTTCCTGGTGGTGCCGCACGTTGCGTCGCTGCAGCTCCTTGTGCACGGGAGATAAAACGCCCACCGTCTAGCAACTCATTAGCTCTCCTTCGGCAGCATTAGTGGTTAACAGCATAATTAGTTTCAGCAGTAAAAGGAGATTTTGTGGGCCCAGGAGAGAGATTGTTAATCTTCTGGCATTCCAGGCAACAGCCAAAGTGGCAAATTGCTTGTTAGAAGCAACAGCAGAAATAGTGCACGCCGTTAGGCAAATTATAACTAAAACACTGACCCGAGCCAAGGGCAGGCAGCCTCTGCTCGATAACAAAATCTCTCCTCTCTGTTTCTGGTCCCTGGATCTTGACAGCAGGTGGAGAAACGTCTGAAGGCCACGTCCACGCCATCAGAGACCACCTGGAAGCCATCTGAAGCAATTCCTGGCGTTCAGCCACGACCTCCAGCCCAGCTCTCCAGGTCTTGGTCAGCAGCTGGGGCCGAGGGCCGGATGCTCCAGGAAAAGCAACTTGTGCTGGGGGTGCTGCGGACGGTGCTGGATTCACGAAGTGTTGGTAATCTCACGAGGAGCGCCGGCTGCTTCGTGTTTCCAGACCAAGGAAGGTCGTGCGAAGTTCAGGCCAGCTTTGGGGAAACATTTGAACTTGAGGATGTTTGCACGCACCCGACCCCTGACCTCCCCAGCAGCGCGTTTCAGCAATTCATCAGCGCTGAGGGACCAGCCCCTCTCTGTACGTGCGTGTCTGCACTGTGGAAAGGCGACCGAATTGTTTCGGTAACGTAAAATAACAGGGACGTGAGTGCACTGTTCTGGATTGCTGCGTCCCAACACTTGGCAGCAGGAGGAGAAACGCCTTGGGTCTAGATAAAGCCTCCAGAAACGCCTCCGTCCGTGAACAAAACGAGTTCTGTTACCGCCAGGGCTCGAATACCTGAACCCCTTTGAGGCAATGGTCCTTACACCCCATTTATCATCGTGTAGCTGAGTACCCCTCTGTCCCCCCGGAGCAATTTCGGCTCCACATATAACAGAGTGAGCATTATTCCCCAGCACATGTGAAAGACTGGCTCATTGTTTTACGAGGGAAGGTGGATTTAACCATCACAGCAGCGAGCTGGGGATGCAGGCACCAGAATGCAAAGGTGGTCTCGGGGCTTGGCGTGGGCTCGGAGCAGTGCTTTTGGCTTTCCAAAGGTTTTGCCTCTTTTATCTGGTCTCTTTTCCTTCTGGTCTCAGGGCTGGAGTCGCCAGCATCAGAAAGCAGAATTACAGCTTCGTTAAAGGTTATCTGCTGCGTGCTGCCTGCGCCTGTGGGTGGGTGTGTAAATGCTGAAGGACTGATGGAAACGGGGAAAGGGAGGAAAAATAGAAATGCAGGATCCCGACGGGGTTGCCCAGCAGCATGTGATGCTGATGGCCGGGATGAGGAGATGCTGAGGGCTGGGCAGCCCCCGCTCAGCCTGGCAGGCTGCTCCCCACCTGGTTTTGGGGTCCTTGGCCGCCGTCGCTCGCAGCTCTGCGGGGAAGCTGTGAGACATCTGCCCCTGCAATCTGATCGCCAGGCTCTGTGGAGCATGGCTAACACGCAGCCAAATGGCCCAGCCAGAAAGGGGGCACGGAGATGAGAGATGCTTAAAGAAGGGAAATCAAAACCCAATTTTGATGGGTCCCGTTTCCTGCTTTTCCGCTCCAAAGCGTCGCGTGGGGAAGGGCGCAGCAGCATTTCCCAACAGCTCGCTTCTGGTAGCTATAGAAACTTCAAACACAGCCACAGTAACAAAAATACATCTCCCCTCCGGAGCTTCCTTCCCTGGCAGGCGCTGGCTTTTCCCTGACACGAGCCACCCCAACCCTGCCAGACCCCAGGGAGCCCGGGGTGTGCAATATTTATTTCAGGAGTGGGACCCGAGCAGTGCAAATTCATTAGGTGGAGATGGAGAGATGCAGAGGCGAGGCAGGGGGTATCAGGGACCAACAGGCTCAGGGGAAAGATGCTCCCCTAAATATCTCTATCCAGGAGCATTTGTGCTGTCAGCATGGCTACGGGATTGCTAGGAAATAGATGGGGATTTTGGGGGCAGTGCCAGGAGCTTTGGCAGCCCCCCTTTTTAGGGGTCCCCTCGGCTGCCTGGGCTTGCTCTGCAGCAGCAGGCATTCCAGCAGCACAGGGGTTAGCACATCACCCTGCTTTCTCCCCCAAATTTTATTCAGAGGGGGAGATTTGGTCAAAAGAGACTTGTTGGGTGGTTGGCTTGTTCGCTTTACTAGGGCTAGCAGAAGGAAAACATTTTTTTTTTTTTCCCCTTGTAAGGGAATAACAGGTGGCTTTCCCATTAGCGAGGACTCCCTGCACACGGGTGGTGCTTGGGTGGGCTCCAGAGCACACTGTGAGAGCCACTGTGTGCCTGCCCCATCCGAGAGTCACTCAGGAAATGTATCAGGATGCCCACCCTCACCCCCTGCCCCCCAACACCCTGCAGGGGTGCCCACCCTCACCCCCTTACATCTGTTTTCTGTGGCTGCCTGCATTGCCTATTCCCATGCATTGCTACACTACTGCCAGACATTTTTTTTTTTTCTAATGATTTTCTTAATTGATGTCTTTCTTTGCTTTAGGTAGAGCTGATTTCCTCCCCTTGTAGCAGCAGCGGATGCGGAGAACAATAGCTATGATGCCTGCTCCAGCCACCCTGTGCTGCAGGGACCTATCCTGCTTCCCTAGTGCTGATGCTCAGGCCTCAGCCGAGAATAAATCAACTTCAGGGAACCCAAACGAGGGAAAAAGTCTCACCAGAGAAGTGATTTTGAAAAGGACTTCACAAAAATTCATGGTGAGCAGCAACAGAATGAAGGAAAAGGTCAAGCAGCTGTTCCAGGAAAGGTACGGCGACGTGCCTGTGCCCACAGTACAAATTTAATAAAATGAATAAAATGAAGGAATCTCACTGCTGGCATTTCTGCAAGCTGCAGGAGTATGCAAGCACCTGAGGGCAACCAGCAACAGGATTGTGACCAAGCTTGGTGCTGGATTGCCGAGAAGGAAACCTTGGCCAGGAGCTCTCTGTGGGGCAGAGCCCCTTTTTGGGGGCCTAACCACTGACATGAGGCTGCTTATTGGGAAATCCACAGCTGGACGTATCCAATTATTGTTTTTTTTTGTTGTTGTTGTTTTTTCTTTTTTTTTTTTTTTTTCTCTGGCAAATTAAAACCTGAGCTTTGGTTGTTATTTTTCAATAGCAGATGGTGAACGGGCCTGCAGCCTCCCGTCCTTTAATCCATCCCACGTGGGCTGACCACATCTGGCTGCTCTTCAGCATCCCAGCCTGGGCCATCACCACTGCCTCCGCCTTTATTTTGGGTTATCAGCCTCTCCAAAAGCTGCTTTCCAGCTTGGATCTGGGTGTCTCAGTTACCCATCCCAAGCACAGCTCTTAGCCTCTCTGAATGTTGTCTAGCTCATTTAAAATAATCGCTCCAAATTTATTCAGATCATTTCTAGCCAGCTGCCTTCCAAAAAATCTTGCAGTCCTCCTAGCCCAGAGTTATCTGTGCGCTCTGTAACACGCTCTGCAGTCTGTCAGCGGGGTTGCTAATGCAAATTTTGAATGCCCAGGCACTGGTTGCTCCTCCAGAGCCCTTGCAGCCTGGCAGAGAGCAGCCAATATCGCCTGCTGAGCGCAGGATTTCTCCCCTGCGTTGTGCACCATGTGTTACGTGGACTTGTTCTGGCTCTTGAGGGCAACATTCCCTGCAGGCAGTGCAGCAGGAGATTTGGGAGGACCAGCCTGCACTTTGAGGATGCAGCAGATCCTTTCCAGGCCATGTCAGAGGTTAACTGCCTTTAGGTGTGTGGCACATAGTGGGGACAAAGAAAGCACTGAGGGCCAGAGCATGTTCTCAAACGCTCCACAGCAATGTCAGGTGAGGAAAATGTCAGAAAAAAGACAGGAGCTGGGACATACGGCATGCTTTATCACTGCAGTCATCTGCCAAGACGTGTGCCATTACCTAATGGCACAGCCACGTTTTGTCTTCATCCTGCTCTCCCCTGCGGAGGCAGCAGGCACACGGAGCGCTGCTGCATCTCGGCGTGGTGACAGCAAGAAGGGGTTTTCCTACAGACCTCTGCTGGGTTTGGTCTCCCCTCATGCTGGTTGGTGTCTGGGAGCCTGAAGAGGAGCTAATGCACGGCTTCTCAGCTCCCGTTGCTGAGATCCAGCAGGACAGGCTCCTGGAGAGATAAAAAGCCAAGGGTAGGAGCAGTTGGAGAAAATAGATGGCCATTTAACACAGCGCCAGGTTTCTCCCTGGCTGGAAAAGAACCCTGCCTTTTCTGCAGCATTCCTACGTGCCTGCCTAACTTGTTCATAAAGATTTCCAATGATTTAGTCTTTTGTTTCCCCAGCTAATCTATACAGGTGCCTAATTAGCCTTGTCATTAGAAAGGCTTCCTCACGTCTCACACAAATGCGCTGCACTTCAATCTGCCCATCACAGATGAGGAGAGCTGTGCGCTCCTTTCTCCAGGGGACCTCACACCCCTGAGGACTGTTGAGAAGACTTCCCACTGATTTCTCTCCCTTTTTCCTTCAGACCTTGCTCCCCGGGTTCTGCTTTCCCTTCCTCTGATCCCCCTTCCCTCACCACCTGGGGCTCTGCCCTCTTTGTCTCCATCCTCCCTTGGTGGTACTCTCCAGGTGAGACCTTGTTAGACGTGAGCTTCTCAACGTGCCTTACACCCAGCAGCTGTGTTAACACATCCCATTTTAGAGGCTTCTTCAGGAAAGAAAATATCAGTGGCTCTCATGGCCCCTGGGATACCCCATCCATAGCCAGGGATGGACTCTGACGTGGAGGAGACCAAACGCCTGCCAGGTTGAGAAAATTATTTTCCAAAGTGGAAAAAAAAAAAAATTGCAATCCAAAGCTGTTGTAGTGGGGAGTTTGGTTTTGGCAATATTTTCAGACCTGCTTTTCGGTTTTGGTTTTACTGTGTCTTGTTTTGCAAGGATGAGAACATTCTGTGCTGATGAAATCAGTCAGTTTAATTGCACACTAAAAGCATGTTGATGTTTATATTATGCGAGTATTAATTTTAATCTCCAATATTAATCAGTAGCAATGTAAACAATGTATTGAGTATTATCTTTGCAGGCTGTATTTGTGTATAATTTAATATTTACAACAGGTGTTTAATATTTTATATTGTGTGATAATATTTCTCTGTTATTGTTCATCAGGGACAGGAGAAGAAATAAAGGTTTTAAATTGCAGCAGGGGAGTTTAAATTAAATGCCAGGAGCTTTTTTTTTTAATTTATTTTATTTATTTATTTTTTTTTTATGGGGAGGGCAGCAAAACTCCCTTTAGTCCCCATTTTCCCCTCAGGGAAGGGAAACTCCAGAAGCAGCAGCCTGTGGGAGAAATTTCTGATAAAACAGCCCTGGAAACTCATAGATTTGATTGCCCTGAAGGAACTATTTCCTTTCTTTTGCAGAAAATGAAGAAGATTAGAGGCAAAACATATACTGGCTAAATTCTGCTTTGATTAGGAGGTTAGGTTCTTTATGTAGCTTACACATGAGCTGCCCAGAAATCACGGTGCAGTTTCTCTTGCTCCCACTCCCCTATATTTTAACCATCATCTCCCTGGTTGGACTGAAGACCATGTGTCCAAAAGTGGCTGATGGCTTGTGTCTGAAGATTGAGGCTAAAAAATGGCATAAGAAAATTATATTTTTGCCTCTATACCTGGTGTCCTGGCTGTCTGTGTCCGGAGCACTGAGCTCCAGCTCAGCATGAGAGATGTGGACACTTTCACCCAAATTTGGGGGCCAGGAGGAGCTGCTACCACTCATATTTGTATCATAACCTGGAGACAGAAAATTTGGTGGAGATGTCTGTTCTTCAGCATAGAAGATGCTTTGCATCCTGCAGGAACCTGATTTTGGTTTCCAAAGTGAGGTGGCCATTGGAGAGGGATGGCATGGACGTGATGGTGGCTGTGTCTGTGGAGCAAGGTGACATGTTTTGGGCCATATGTTGTGAAAGTTATGGGAATAAACCCAGAAAAGGTGCATTTCCCAGCTCCTATGTCTCGGTGAAGATGTGTAGCATCAGTGGTGAACTCGCAGCATGCTTATGGACCTCAGGGATGCTGCCCTCCTGCTGCCTCCTGGCACTAGGAGAGGGCTAAGGCACCCAGATGTCTCCCAAAAGTTTTCTGAGATCTCATGCAAAGTGAGCTACAAGAGCTAAACAGCATTATTTTTAACAACTGAACCTCAGAAGCTTTTTTTTTTGTCGACATTTTTTTGACTTTAAAACAAGTTTTTTTATTATTCCTGTTTTCCAGGAAACCATTTAGTTAAATTATATTTTAATAGAGATTCAACAGACTTGACTACAGGAAATAAAGTAGTCACAAGTTATGCACCTAAGCGCTGATTTGCATTAAATTTCCCCACAAAAAATATATATTCGTTGTTGCTATGAAACCAGAAGTTTTGCTTAGATCAGATCATTTTGTTCTCATGTCATGGGTAAAGGAACTCAATGAACAATGCACCTCTAATGGTTTTCACTTTAAATCTACTTGAAGAAACCTTTCACCTCCCACTCTCTTCAAGTAAATAAGTTTTTTATTATCTTATAAAGGGGTTTTGGTAAGTTTAGTGCTCCTCAAAGTGCCTTCTGCAGCAAGTGGGAGAGGCAGTGAGAGGGCTGCTGGGGCCTTGTGCTGGCTATTTGGGCTTTGCAGGGGTCTGCCCCTCATTAAAGTGAGAGTAATTTCTACTTTTCACCAGTTTTTACCCACAGGCAATAACGGGGGATTAAGGATCCTGTGCTCTGACGGGAGATATTTTTGGTTGAATAATCTTTTCTGGTTGCTTTCCCGAAGAATGCCGTGGTTATGAAAGGCTCACCTGCCTCCTGGAGCTGGGTCTTTATTTGCAGGAAAAAAAAAAAAAAAGAAAAAGAAAAAAAAAAAAAGGGTAAAATAGGTGAATTGCTGGGATAAAATTGACTTTGGGTGTTGATGTGCCTGGGCTTTAGCAAGGCCAGCAAGGTCTGTATCTTTGGGCTGCTTGTGTATATCTATAATGTGTATGTTTATCTATCTATATCTAGAATTATCTATATATCTATATTTAGCTACAGCTAGATACCATCATCTGTATCTCTATTGATATATATACCTATATTTTTATCTATACCATCTCTATATACCTATATTTCTATCTCTATCATCTATATATATATCTCTTCATATTTGCGGGTCCCTTCTAACTCAGGATATTCTATGGTTCTATATTTATATGCAGATATAGATATACATGTATATGCATGCACACTCTATATGTAAATGTATATGTACTCTCTTAGCTTTATCTTTAACGAAAGTCCTTGAATATATGAATATATACATATACATGAGCATACTGCTGTAAGAGGACGTGAATAGGGAAAGTTTCTCTTGATTCTGCCCTCATTTATTTCTAATTGTGGGTGATGGATTGCGTTTATGTGGTTTCCTATAATCTTTTTTTTGTTGTTCAATACAAATATATCTCTGTTGGTGAGGATTCCTGGGACGAGCTGTGGGCAGAAAGCTAATTCAGCCCGGGTGCTGCTTGGCATTCCTGCCTCGCTGCAGGCATCACAGTGAGGACTTGTGCAGCACCGTGCCCGAGAAGCCCAGCTGCCTGCGGAGGAGATTTTGGGGTGTCCCCACATCCCCACACCCTGACTTTCCCCTTGCCGGCTGTGCTGTGGAGCAGCCTGTGAATGGGGAACGCGGCGCGGCAGCCAAAACTGGCATGAAAAGTCTCTTTTTAGCTGCTGAACAGAAGATAGGAGCTAAAATATGCGAGTGCCTTGTAGAGCCAGGAAAATGCGCGCTTTGTTAAAATTAACTGGTGAGGGCTGCTCTCCATCCTTCCTCCGCCGCCGCCGCAGTAAACACCACGGCTCCTCTCCAAGCTGGGGCTTGTTTTGGGTTCACCTTGTGCAAGCTTTGGTCCTGTTGTCTTGAACCTTGTGCTGGAGGTACAAAAAACAAACAAACAAAAAACTCTTGGAGCTGCAAAAACTCCCCAGCTACCCGTCCTGGTGCGTGTCTATAGCAATTTATTCCCAAGTCCCTAGCTGCCCTCTTTGCAAAATAACTGTTCAATCTGAAATTAAAAAAAAAAAAAAAAAAAAAAGGGAGAAAAATCAGCAGTGCTAAACCTGGAAGCTCTTGGTGTGAAGTGGTGCTGGCTGCACAATCAAAATATTTCTAGCTCTCCTTTTGCTGGTGCGGAGGGCGCAGCCGTGCCATAAATCACCTCACCTGCCACTTCGCCTGGCAGATTTACGCCGTCCATCCAGACTGAGTTTGCAGGGAGCCTGAGAGAACAGCCCCGAATATTAACCCGGTTTCTTTTGTTGCTTTAGAGAGGAGCATCATTAACCACGACTTAGCTCATTAAAGCGGGGATGAAAGGCAGGGCAGCTCGGAGCGAGGGGAATTAACCCAGCAGGGAGCAGATGGAGGGAGATGTGACATCCAGCACGGGGGGCTCTGGGAGTGGAGTGGTAAAAGGCATTTTTGGGTAATCCTTAAAATGTTGTGAAATGCTGTTCTAACCAGGGTTTTCCAGGGAGGGAGATACCTGCGAGCAACTCGGGGTAAGTGCAATGTGCCTCACATAAAGCACCAAACCAAAGGACTCCTCACCAGCTCCAAAACTAAATTTCCAGTAGTTATACTGGTGTAACTGGTGTTCTTACACATACAAGCAGCAGACAGCTAAGGGCAAGGCATCCCCTTTCCCTTCTGCATCCTCAAAGACAAGCCCCACGAGAAGGGTGTCCCCAGCATGGGCACGGTCTACTTTTGGTGCCAAAAAGGAGAGAGGAGCCACATCTCTCCCCTTGAGGCCCGTGCTCATTCCTGACAGGTTTGGATGGGAACAGGAGGGGATTAGAGGGTGCACAAGCTGCAGTGCTGGTGATCAAAGGCAGCTCTGGGGTTTGGCCTCACCGGGGTGCGATGTGCGGCGTGGCTGTCTGTACATCCACCAGGCTGAATTAGCATCGCTGGCACTTTACGAATGAGTAACTATAACCACGCTGCCTCTTATAAAAAAAAAAAAATAAAGCAATTACCATATCTATTGGGCAGTGCATTAAATGACACCGTTTAATTAAAGCCTAATTTATCCCTGAATGAAAAATATTTAAAATCCCTGCACAGGATATTATTCCGTTCAATTACTGCAGATCTCCATCTCTCTGTCTGTTGGCTGCCATGGATAAGCTCGGCTGGCAAGCTGGCTGCGTGCACCAGCAAGTGCTCTGCTGCTTCTCTCCTGTGCCTGGTGACAAGCTCCAAATGCACCCAGAAGCAGACTCACTTCTGCTTGTCATGACCTTTCCCAGGTTTAGGGGGGGATAAGAAAGTTTGCAGCCATCCCCAAATAACCAGGGCTGAGCCTGGTGTTGCTGCTGCTGAGCCCTCTCGAGCAGCAGCCTTTCTGTGGGTGCCTGAGCCTCCTGGAGAACCCGTGCCAAATGGGATTCCTCCTCCTTGGAAAACCTCCCAGCGTATTTCCGTAGCAGGACCTACAGTTTAGCTTTGGGTCTGTCACGGGAATCCCCAGTCAAGCTGATCCAGGATTCAGGAAGAGGGTGAGACCTTCTTAAGGGTTGTGAGATGATGTCCCAGCCCTGCTGAAGTTAAAGAGGGGTTTGTGGCCACGTCCCTTGGGCTAGGGTTTATCCTGGGACCTCTAGTGAGGTCTCCAAAGTTGACCTGGAGGGATCCCAAGATCCTACATTGTGCCCATGGTGTCTCTATTTCACAAAATTCCTTGTGTTTTCAGCCACAACCACTCAACAAATCAAATAATCCCGGGACGGTTTGCCAATTTGGCACAAATTTGGGCAGCAAGCGCTGCTGCTGGTAGCCAAGGGCAGATAATTGCCTGTCCGTGCCGCCAGCCAGTCCCAAGAAACGTGCTTGGTTTACGTGCGTGTGACTAATGGACCAGTAAAAAGGGCTTTAAAATAAATACATTAAATAGCTGTGCCTCTGGTCATGTGCAGTGCCGAGATGTGTCACCTCCCATTTGGCTGTGCCGCGTTTGAAGCCAGCGGCCGGCGAGACACCAGGACAGCAGGCTGGCCACGGCGCAGCAAAATCATTGGGGAGTTCAAGGAAGCCCTTCCTAATTCGAAGAGAGAGAAGATTAAATTATTAAATTGAATTTATAATGCCCTTCCTGGCACGGCGTGCTGTCTGAAAAGGGCAGGCGGGGAGCTCAGGATCCGACCGTGCGCAACCACCAGACGATGCTCCCTTCCCGAGGGCAGACGCCTGGGCTGGGGGCACACCCTGCATTAGCACAGCAGGACAGGAAAGTGCACAGAAAGCACTTTTCCAGCATTTTTAAGAGCTGGCAGCGTTGGTAAGTGCCCTCGCGACACGGTGTTTGCCTTGCTGTCCTGTTTGCACAGGGCTGTGGGAAACAGGAGGGAGCATTTCAGGGCTTGGGTAATCCAAAGGGCCAACGCGAAGGGAGCGGCTCTGTTGGAAGAATAACACTTGTGTGCAGCAAACCAGAAGGAATACAGCTGCCCACTGGAATATAAATAAACTCACCATCCCCATTCAGCACGCAGTTGCAGTCTTGGAAAATGCAGGGGACAAGGGGTGCTTGGGCAAGCCCAATGCTCCCAGCTCCCACCTAAAATCCTTAGGGCTCTCCTGTGGTTACAAGTCCATTGGAAGTACAGGTGTGAATGTGGAGCCCAGAACTAAGTAGCTCAGTCTGCACTCAGAGCTACTCAGAAATAGCATGGAAATGCTCTTCTGGACCCCAAATCCTGAATAATTCCAGCAATGGAGAGGATCCTGTATGGCCCCATGGGGGCTGAGCTCTGGATTGAGCAGCTCCCTGGTTGAGAGCATCTCCGAAATCCACCACTGCTTGGCTTTCCTTGCAAAGAAAAATCTGTTTTCTTTGTAGGTGAAGCAGCATTATTCCTTTTCCTTCATCCTTGCGGCTTCTTTTTCATCAGGGCTTGGGAAAGGGAGCAGAAAGATATGCACATGAGAAATCAGACAGTATTCAGCTTAGCAGGGGATCTGGGGCAGTATTTTGTGCCTGGATCCGCACCACAGCTCTCATCTGTATTACAAAGGTTGACAACTGTGTTTACTTCTCTGCGTGACAAACCTACCGTAGTAAGATGCTGTTCCCAGATGGAAAGGGTTCATGTATGTGTGCACACACATAGATGAGTAAAACAGCGGTGCTCCAACAGAAACTGTCAACAGGCTGGTCAAAAATTACTCAATTCGAATGGTGAAGTGCATTCATTCAATAAAATCAACTCTCTAGTTAATAATTATTTCTTTAGTCGAAGAGTTTCAGTTGGTCCTGGACCAGCAAGCCAAGCCAGCACACCCAGTTCTAGCAAGAAAGAAAAAGTATTGGAAAATTGAGAAAGAAAAAAAACGAAGGTTGCAAAATGCTGATTAGCTTCTGGGACTGCAAAACCATCATCCCTTTTGCTTCAGGTGCACTTAATGAAAAGAGACCCAATGGCACTGACCCTGGAGGTGAGCTGGGATCCCTGGTGCCCTCCTCTTCCTCCCTCTTGCCGTGACTCCTGCTTCTGGCTGTGAATGTAAGAAATTGCAGACCACATTTGCATTCTGCAAAGCCTTCAGCTTAAATTACGATCCGTGTATCTGGTCAGCTTTGTTGTGCCACGGGTACTTTTTCCAGCCTCATTTGCTGCTTTTTCTTGCCTTCGCATGCTTCCCTGCATGAACGCTGCCACAGAAATGTGCTGCATAGGGGCCGGGTGCTATACATGGCCCAGGTGCTTTATACGGTCCACGTGCTCTGCGTGGGCTGTGTCCTATATAATGTCTAGTTTGGATTCTAAAAGCATTTATATACAGTAATTGTTATAAGCATTAGTGGGTTTTTAAGCTGTATTTGACAAGGACAGATCCCTGAGCATCACAGGAGGGTCCTTAGGTGGCACCCCGCTGGCTACAGGGGGGGAGCATGGAAGTGGATCCAAGGTAACGCAGCCCAGCCTGCAACCTACAGCCTGAGCTGCCCCGTGCAAAGCTTTGCAAAGCTTCAGCAGCCCTGGAGTGATGGCTCCTGGCGTAAAGCATCGTTTCCCTGCACGTGGCTGTGGGGAACATGATTAGCTTTCTGGCTGTCCCGGCTCTCTGCGGAGAGGCAGCTGCAGCGGCTGAATTAGGTGGTGTCTCTGAAGAGAGAAAAAAGAATGATTTGCAAAGTTGCTTTGGCCACGTGGGGTTGTTCAAAGGCTCAGCCCCGCAGGATTTAGTTCTTCATTCCAAGCCCCCAGGAGCTGTGTCCTCGGCTATCTCCTCCCTCCGCAGGCACAAGCTGACCTTTTGCTCAAACGCTGTCCTGCTGCGCCCCAATTATACATTATATATGAGGCTGCCCTAAGGTCAGCTTGTCCTCATGACCTTTTTTTTTTTTTTTTCTTTTCCCTTTTTTCCCCCCAATCCAAATTCACAATTTATTTTTCTCCTGGGATATAACAGCACCATTCTTCACTGCTCCGGATCTTCATGCTGCTTGGTGCAGAGCCTTTCCTTACCAAAAGCAATAGCTTGCAGTTGGATCAGCATCAATTATTTCTATGTCAAACACAGAGGGATTTAATCCGAGGCTGTGATAGCACTGATGAGTATGGGAAAATTTCCTCGGGAGAGAGCTGGGGTTTCTACCACCTCTCCAGGTGGAAAGTGCAGAGCAAATGCAGTAAAATACACTTGGTCCTTGGGAAATGTTGCTCTGAGGTGCCTTGGCGGGTGAATTTGCCCCTTCCTTGGGTCAGGACATCATCCTGCTCTGCCCATGCTCTCTCCTCGTTGCCCATTTTCATGCTGAGGTCCTGCTGCTCTTTGGTGCTGTGTCAAGCCTCGGGGAGCAGCCGTGCCACGGAGATGCTGATGGCTTTTGCTTGAGAAGATCCATCTTTGTCTTAAATCTGCAAGGCTAATTGAGCAGAGGAATTGATTATCTTGGACATGTAAATTTTCTTCTCTCTTTAAACCCCTAAAGGACTAGTGCCAGGTTAGTTGGGAAGTCCTTGTGAGGTCCTTGCTGTGCTGGGGAGGTTGGCTGCTCGTGGGGTCCCTTCACATGAGAAATGAGTCCCAAACACGCTGAAAGCCAGGAGATATCTTTAGTGATGGTTACTTGTCCCAGCAAAAGCCCAGGGTGCTGGGTGTCTGACAGGGTGTATTTTAAAATTTTGTGAAGTTTTTGAGCTCTGGAAGGAAAACCAGGGGTCTCTGCCTCCTCACATAAGAGGTGCTGTGCCCCATTGGAGCAGCATTAGCATTTACACTCTGCCTTCTGCTGGGAAGCTCAGCATCCTTTGCTGGCACACATGCACCAAACATCCTGCAGAGTCACAGTCACGAAGCCCTACGGTCACACAGAGCATCACAACACGTGGCATGCTCCAAGGGCTGCAGGGTTGTTTTTTTCCCCTAGTTGCAAACCCCTACGAGTGCTTCCCCAACAGCCTTTCCGCACTTGCAACAAATCCTGTGCCACCAGCCATTGCTTCAGTTTATTTTATTTTTTTCCACCAGGATATTATCAGCAGCCTACGTGGATGCTTTCTGTTTTTATTTTATTTATTTTTTTATTTTTTTAATGCATCCTTCTTTGTGGGCAGAAACATGAAGCGAGCAATCTGTGCGCTCAAAACAAGCTAACACGATGATACCGCAGACCCCCTGCTCGGCTGGAGATTGCAGGATAATGTATGGTGTTCTGGTGAGATAATAACCTGAAACGGAGGGAGTATTCCTCCCTGCAGCGTCCGCATCAAACACTTAAGGTAGCCCTTTGTGGACAGAGGAGTTGGAGGTGGCATCGTCTGCCTGGGGAGTGGCAAAGACTTGAGAAGGGGGAAAAAGAGCCAGCCATGAGCCAGAGATGATTTGTTTTTTCTTGAGTTCATAAGGTAGGATGAAAGGGGATGGAGGGAATAATTGGTGATATAAAGTGTGGGCAGCAAAGCGAGGTGCTGGGTGAGTTAATGAGCTATGGGGAAATTAAAGTCCTGGCCCTAAAGTCTTGTAGGGAAATGCTCATGCTGATGGTGCTCCCTGCTCCCAAAACATCGGGAAATCCCTTTGGGAACGTGCCCCGGGGGCCCGCTCAGTTCTCCCTGAAAGAAGAGTTTAAATCACAGCAGGTGCAGCAAAGTGAGGCTGGGAAGGGCAGGGAAAAGGGGTTATTTTGGGAGAGGACGTGAAGAGTGCTGTCTGTGTTTGGCCAGGGAGGTTGGGAGAGGACGCGACGCCTGCCTATAAATACGGCAGGAGCGTAAACACCGGGGAGGGAGCAAACAGACTGGAGGTGAAGGGCGATGTCAGCAGAAAATCCAGCAGCTCCAAACTGGGAGAGACACATGCAGGAGGAGCTGAGAGCCTGCCTCCGGGGTCCTGGGGCACTGGGACTCCGGGGAGAGCCGGGGTGAGCGGCCACAAAGCTGATTTCCAGGCAGCGCCGCTAAACGGATGACGGATCCGACGGGAGAGCCAAAGCTGAGCTGGGAAATCCCTTTTCTGTGCGAATTAGCGGGAGCTCCTGGGCTTTGCACCCGCCGTGTCCCGGTGACCCTGAGCATATGGGACTGCTGGTGGTGGCTGTTCACAGCGCTGCATGCTTTCTGATTATTATTTTTTTTTTCCATCTATCACACGCTATTTGCAAAAAATTCTGCCTGGGAGAAGGATGCATGGGTGAGCAAAACTGCTCTGAGCTGCTGTGGCTGTCCTGTTATGGCATTGCAATGTTGCATTAGTGCTTCGTAAACCGAGGGTACTCAGCAGCCCAGAAATGGGAAAAACTGACTTCTTCCCCCTCCAGTTACTCTGAATGTCTGAATATCCTGCAGGCTGGGAGTCCCCAGGCTGATGAATAACCGAGCCCTCTTGGTGCTTTTTGGAAAAGGTCCTCGCTGGGAGGTTTGCCACATGTAGGATTTTGGAAAGGGTCATGCGAGGGAAGCAGGAGAGGTTTCCCCGGGTGGAAGTGGTGCTTGTTCTGCAGCAGAAATAGAACTAGGAATGATTTCCCCATTTTTTATTCTTTTTTTTTTTTTTTTCCCTAGGCATTTCGGTTTTGCTAATCAGATGAAGCTTGTGGATCTGTTAATGCACTGGACTGGAATACGCCTAACCTCGTGATGGGGATGCTTGGATAAAGCATTTGTGAAGTTGTGCTGTTTGGACACAAAAGGGGTTTGATAAAGCTTCTGTGGGGTCACAGTGACCTAATTATGGTTTAAGGGAAGTGCTGTTTTTGTAAATGGGTTGGTTTTCAGATAAAGGAATAAAGTACCTGGAAGGTTCTCTAAGACGCATGCCTGCATACAGCCTTAAATGAGCATGTAAATTAGATGGCTCTTATTATAAAAGGGCAAATCTGATGAACAGATCCCGAGAGCTTTCTCCAGAATGACGCCTTTCTCTTCTGCTGCTCATCTTATCAGGGCAGGAGAAGGAGGCCGGGCGGCCGGGAGGGATAATGAACTGCTGATAGCGCTGCGCTGCGTGCACCCGCAGCTTTGATGCCGGCAATGAGCAGCCATCCTTTCACCCAGAGCCAGTAAATCTGGGTGTAATTGCAAAGTTTAGGACAGCTGCATGGCAAAACCCACCCCTGGGCCCTGGGAGATGATTATTTGAGTCGAGGTCAATGTGGAGATCATGGAGATTTTTGGCAGGGCTTGTGCATTGTGCCCTGCCAGAGCTGCCCTGGGCAGGCGGGTCTCACCTGGGCTTATTTACATTTAATATAATAATTATATGGGAAAGTAATTCCAACATTTGCATGGGAAACCCTCTCCAGCACCCCCAAAATTACCCCCAGGGACACCCCAGTGCCCAGGGCTGCCACGAGCCAAGGCGGAGAACAAGTCAAGAGCCATCTCCTCGCGCTTGGCCAAGTCCCCGGAGTGAAACTGCGCTGCCTTTTTCCTGCCTAGAATAATCTTGCCTATTAAAAGCCAGCCGTAGACCTTCTTGGCCTGATGGTATCACTTCAGAGGCAGCAGACGATTCCCCTTGAGCTTTCTGCTTGCTGGAACAAACTGTGTTTCAGCTCAGCCTGTGCATGCCGGCTGCTGTGCTCCAGCCTAGCTGAGGCGCAAAGGCTCTGTGGATGTAGGCAAAATCCCATTTATCTTTTCTGAATGCTGGTGGTTGGGAGGGATATTAAAACAACCAGCGTGTCCGTCCCATTTAGAAGCAGGTTAGAGCACTTCTCACACACAGGGGACAGGTTTCTCTGAAGATGTTTTTTTGTTAGCAGTCCCCAAAGTGAAGATGAAAAGCCTGCTTCTCGTCGGCTGGATTTCTGGCTCCGGTGTGCACCCCCTTAGATTTATCAGAAATACTTCAGCAGATAGGAGGAGAGCCCTGAAGGCTGACAGAGCAGGACTGTCCTCATGGCACCTGTGCTGCATCCCCCAGGTGAAGCTGCAAAGGGCACCAGGGTCTGAGACACGTCTCCAGCCAGGTATCTTCCCCCAGATGATGCGAGTGGTAGTGGGTCTCCTGGATGAGTTTTTTTTTCTGGGATGAGCAGAAAAAAGATCCTTGAGCATCTGTGGGTGCATCAGACCCCAAACATTTTCTTGCTGAACCCCAAAACTGCCCTGTGCAAGGTTAGTGAAGGTTTAGGCAATGAAATCCTAGTGCTGGACCATCCCAATCACAATTCCCTTATGCAGGAAACTGTATGAATAAACCCTTGAATTGCAGATGATCCTACACTGCTGACCCTAACTGTAGCTGTCACTGGGCTTGTAGGAGACTTGCAAACCATGAGCCATGCCAGATAGATAACTTAATCTCTCCTGGGATGCCACTTTTGGGGGCTGAGCGTGGGATCTGCTCTTGTCACGGTGGCAGGGGACTGTCCCCTGCTCTGCTCCCCCCGGTGTGTGACTGGGCGCAAACAACCAGGCTAAGGGCTGCGGGTTCATCTGTCCAACCCCTCCAAAAAAACAAACCTGGCAAAATCCCTCCTCCCGTGCCTTTCTTTGTTAAGTGCTTTGTGTCGGTACATGTTGTTCTCCGTGTTCCCCGGTACGGTCTGAAGTGGGGGAGCTGCTCATGATTCACTCTGTTCTGCCCAGCAGCTCCGAGCAGCAACCGGGGAGTCTGCGAATCCGGCATCCAGCCCGGAATATTGTGTGCACCATCTCAGTGCAGCTCCGTAATTAAAAGACATGCTTGAAATAAATGACAGAGGGATTGGTGTATTTTTTCTTTCTTTTTTTTTTTTTTCCTTTTTTTTTTTTTTTCCCAAAACTAGGGGGAAAGGGGGCAGAGTCACACTGGAATATCAAAAGGCACAATGAGCTTAATTGCACAACTAGTATCAAACAATGTGGGGCCAACGCAGTCGCTTTAAAATGCTGGATGTTCGGTTATCACCCAGGGAACTTTCTGTCTGATTAAAAATAATTATTGCTGGCATTAAATCTGTTTAGAATTGCTCTGTGCAATTCATCTCCTATCGCCTGCTACCACCATATGCCTGGTTTGTTGAGTGGAAAAACGTCTCTTTCGTTCGGATAAATAATGCTTTGTAAATATTTAGAGATGAATGTTCTGGATCAGTGAATGGCTATTTTTTTTTTCTTACGATAAATATGTGCAAATGAGCTTGGTTTTGGCGGCAGCTCGGATGAGGCAGGCGCTGTACGGGGCCAGATTAATCCCATGTAGAGGCTGTGCCAGGAGGACTTAGTGCAGGGGCGGCCCAAGGGTCACTTCTGTTGCTGAGAAAGTGGGGTGAAAACAAATCTTTTAACAGTTTAAGTCCTTAGAGCAATGCTCTAAGGCCATCTGTGGCTGCAGGTACCTGCAAAATTGGCAAATGCTATGAAATTGTGTAATTTAGCTGCAATATCAGGTACCTGGAGGTGACTAAGGAGCTCCAGCGAAGAAGGGGTGTGATGACTGATGTTTTGGGGCTTGCACAAGAACACGTTTCCCTTTGGCAAGAGGCATTCTTGCAGTGGGCTCGTGGTCCCTCTGAAGTTCCCTTGCTGCCACAGCCAAAGTCTTGGGGTCTGTGGGACCCCTGAGCTGCAGAGGGACACCAGAGCTCTCTCCAGACCCAGAGGTATCAGGGGCTGAGCGCGGTGGGGGACACAGAGCTCTGGGAACATCCCAGCTGGATGTCCCATGGGTTATTGCTCGTGAAACCACTCACGGCCGTGCAACAGAGAGGGAGCTGATGCTCTGCATCTCTCCCCTTTTGCGCATCCAACGTGCTGTGAAGAAACCTCCCCGCTCACTGCCAGACAGCATATTTACTGAGCACGTGTAAGCAGCAGCACAGCTGCCCTGGCTGGGCTGTGGTGATTCATAGAAAGGGAAGGCTGTCAGAGGGCGCAGAAATGGCTTAAAGAAATAGAGTTCTGGCACGCAGTGCTTTGTCCGGGTGCTTTTGACGGGATGAAACCTCTCCCATTCGAGGGACGAGGGGCTCAAGAGGGTGGGAGCACAGCCAGACTCCTTCCCTCCCTGCTAGGAATTGGTGGTCTTGGGTAAGATGCTCAGGAGAGGAATTTCTTTCCCTTGGGATATGTACAGGAGGGGAGATGTAAGTCCTCAAACTGCCAGTCATCTTCACCCAGGCTCCCTTTTCGTCCTGGGGGGTTAAAATAAATCCCATGGGAGATCCTTGTCCTGCTAGGACCGCCCGGCTGAGCGAGCGCTGCTTGGATGTGTTTGCTTTGCTTTCCACTAAAACATGAAGGCACACAATGGGCCTTAATGAATTTGTTCGTTTATGATGACAACACTTTCCCGAGCCCTCCGATTGATTTGCCGAGCAAGCTGATAAAAAGAGCAAACCTTGCATTATTTACAACGCCGAGTCTAAGTGTAACGTCTGAACAGACAGAGCCTGCTTGCATTTTAAAATTCAAATGAGGACAACAATAACCTCATTTCCAGGGACTGGCCCTCCTCTGCAGTAGAGGGGCTTTACCCTCATTCCTCAGAAATGTGTCCTGGCTTGAGGTGGACCTGAAGGACCTGGTGCCACCTTCTCGCAGGGGCACAAAGGTCTGCACTGACATCCATGGGGAAAGGCCCAGAGTCAAGTTGCAGAAACTCAAAAAATCAGGGCAAAAAGGGGACTGCAGGGTCTTTTAACAGCCAGCTGAGTCATCAGCTCAGTGCGGTTAATTATGCATAGTTCCTAATTAAAGTCATTATTTACCATGGAAAGTAGGGAGCTCTGGCTCTCAGTGACTAGGCCATGGTGTGGTGGGCAGGAGGATGGAGGAGCAGAGGCACTCGGCCCTTCTGGCTGCCTGGAGGCAGAGGGGGACAAAATTAAGAAATAGAGGCTACCGGGGAACCGGTGTCACCTCTGGGGCTCTGTGGGTCCTGCTGGGGTCTTCCCATGGACAGATGGACATGGGAACATGGAAGCCTCACTGAAAGTCCTTGAGTTGGATTGAAAGCGTGGTGCAAGGCAAGGAAAAGCAAGGAGGCCAGCGTGAAAGCAAGTCAGGGCCCTGATTTAAAACAGCTTGGTTAAATATTTTTGCGCTCCCTGTGGTTGGATTCCAGACTTTTACTATGTGATTGCTTTAGCCTGTTAAAAGAAAAAAAAAAAAAAAAGGCAGCGCCACGGAGGGCACGAAGAAAGGCCTGATTCATTGATGAGAACACGCCGTGGCTGCAAACAGGGTGCTACAGTTTCCCCAGGAATGCTTTTGGGTCATAAAACGTCCTGCAGTAAATAAAAGCAAGGAAGGATTGCCTTGGGGTTGGGGAGGATCATCTGAGGAGGCCCTGACCTGAGCATTTTTGTCACCATTCTCAGTCACACACACTGTGTTTTCTGTCAGCTGTGTGACCCTGGGAGGGACTTGGTGTGTCTCCGTCCCCCTCCTTGTGTGCGAGGGGACAGGAGAATGTTTTGGGACACTGGCTGTGCATCTCCCCAGTGCCTGCTGTAGGGTTTCTCCCTCTGCTTTGTCCTGCAGCCAAGGATGTGCTCGCAGGAACTCATTAAAAAGCCGCAAACTGATGTCCAGGACAACGGGATATCCCCCACACTATATCTGATGGACATTCATGTCCTTGTCCCCTTTTGCTGGTGACACCAGGCCTGGCTAAATGCACAGCCACAAGCATCCCTCCAGGGCTGTGAACCAGTTGGGGGTATTGATGGTTTTTGCAGAAGTTGGTTTTCAGGAGGAGTGCAGCAGCTGACGGAGGCTTGAGCTCTTCCCAAACAAAGATAAACAAGGGCGCCCCAAATAACTCCCTTCATGCTGGCAAGGGTTATTTTTAACTAGCAATGTGACACAAAAATAACAGAGACGGCTGGAAAAAACAGGAGCGGCTGTTTTGCTGGGAGAGGGGTTTTGCTGCATCTCATGGGGAAAGCTAGAAGCATCTCTTCTAACAGCCATGCCACCCCCAGGAGGTGCTACCCATGGTGTTTGCATGATCATCGTGGATGTTTTCAAATCGCTGCTGTAAAGTAATCAAGGCTGCAGGGTCAGGCCAGGGGAAAAGCAGATCTTGTGAGCCTGTTTTCACACCCTGGCCAAGCCCCCCACCAAGAAAGAAGTGGTCAGTTTGATGGACCCATTTGTCTGGAGATTTGTCTGGATGCTGAGCCCACCCCAGTAGGCAGAGGGGTCTGGCATGTCTGTTAGGGCGACTGGAGGTTTATGGCTGTGATAAGAGCCTTAATGGCTTTTTTAATTTACGTACATGCCTGTCGGCTGGCTTTTCCATTAATACAGTGCAGAACATGTGAGTGGGAGTCAGGATGGGATGTACAGTTTGTGGGGTTGCTTTGGGAAGAGGCTTAGACCAGGCACCCCTAGGCTACGTGAGGCACTCGAGGCTGCCAGAGGTGAGTATTGGAGTATTTTTTTCCCCTTGTTGCAATGAGGAGGAACCAGAGGGAACCTCTCCTGGGAGTTCAGGTTTAAGAGGGTTTGGCATTCGGACAGGTCCCCTCTTTTCATGTCCTCACTGGCTCTGCAAGAGCATCTCTACTGTGAACAGCGAGGGATGTGCATCTTGCAAATACCTGCAAGGGGCTTCTTGTTATGGCAGAAAAACTCAAACCAAATCTTTAAAATTCAGGACTAGAACCAAGGCTTCTTAGTGTCTGGCATGTCACTGCACAGAGAATCACACTCTTTAACAGCTCTGCTTGTAGATCGAAGCAGCATAACCAAGGGGGAAATCTGGTCCCTCTTGCTTTTGCGTTAATTTGCTGTTATCCTGGTACTTCCCAGATCCTTTATCCAGGAGCAGAGAGCTTCATGTGGTAAGGCCAGTCCTGAAAAAGAGCAGTTGTGGAGGAAAATCACAGCCTGTGCTCATACAGCAGCCCTGGGCCAGGGGGAAAATCAGGACTCCGGTCTCGCCGGCCGCGTGTTGCCGTGATGTGAGTCAGCTGCTTCCCCCCGCCTGCCCCCGGGATGAGTGATTCAGCCGTGATAACCTTTAACGAGTCTCAGACACTGTCGCAGCTTCATATTCAAACACAGCCAGCCGTATTTTTTATTAGCAGCACCCGGGATGGAGCTGAAGCACCACTGTAGGGAGCGTGGAGGTGGACCTAGGGGGTCAAAGGATCCCCCCCAAGAAGCACATCCAGCCCCTACAGCAGCATCTGTGTGTGTTGGGGAGGGAGCCTGTGTCCAGGCAAATCCCTGTGACTCAGCCAAATATGATTCATGTTTTAATGCTTAAACCCTGCTGCCCTTGGCCTTGATGCTGGAGTTACGGGGCCGTGGCTGTGAGGGGAGGCCCCCAGGGCAATGCAGGGATGGCAGCGGCTCCTGCACTGAAATGAAACCACAGAATCCCAAACTGGTTGAGCTGGAGGCACCTCTGGGTGCCTCTGGTCCAACCCCAGCCCCAACAGGGTGCCCTCTGAGCTGGGTGCCCATGTCTAGGTGGGTTTTGAAGCTCCCCAAGGAGGAACCCCCAGAGCCACCAGGGCTCTGTGCTAGGCCCAGAGCCTCTGAGCCTGGCCCCAAGCACCTCACGGCTCTGTGTCCAACTCAAAACACACATATCCGACCCAAAACAGGCCCCTAAGTTTGCAGAACAGGTGGCTTTTTGGTTGCTTCCATCTGTAGACCAGCTCAGAGAGGTGAACCCTGGCCCACTTTGGGGTGCTGGGGTGCAGATATCGACCCTAAACCCGACGGGCTGAGCAGTGTCAGGCTTCCCTGAGCAGATCTTTGAACTTCTCTGGGGGGATTCCTGGGAAGGACCACATCTCCTGCCTGGACGGCGGTGAAATCACAAGGGTGGTGGCCAGCAGGGCTGTGTGTGCCTGAGGGAGGTAACTTTTGGAGGCCAGGATGAAAGGAGCCATTGAGTGCACCCAGCATGAGCAAGGCTGGGCACCCAGCAGGGCTCGTTACCCCAGCAGGGTAAGATGACAGCCACAGATGAGCTGTTTTAAAACCTCTCCTGCTCCTTCCTGGCCTGCACATGCTGGCTGTGCTGTGCCTCTCTTGTGCTATAGACACCCCAAAGGACTGTCCCCAGAGATGATGGGTGCACATGAGCTGTGTTGCTTACCCAGCAGCTGGGTGGCTCCAGGTTTTTCCTTTGCACCTTCTGCTGCCCATGGGCTGTCCTGGTGGGGGACACTAAAGCTGGTGCTGCTGAGACATCAAAATATAAAAAGCTTTTTGGGTACCTGTGCAGGTTCTTGCCTAACCAACCAGAGAACCATTCAGGCTGGAAAAGACCCTGAAGATCACCAAGTCCAACCATCAGCATGACTTACTGCGTCCCATCACTAAGCCCTGTCCCTCAGTGCCACGTCCCCACATTTCCTAAACACCTCTAGGGACAGGGACTCCACCACTTCCCTGGGCAGCCTGTTCTGGTGTTTGACCACCCTCTCCATGAAGAAATTCTTCCTGATGTCCAGTCTAAACCTCCCTTTGTGCAACTTGAGGACGATACAAAGGGTGAAGGGTGTTTTGTCTGAGGAGAGGCAGGAAAACACCCAGGAGGAGACAGGGCTGGAGTCAGAGCCCTGACCCACCATGGCCCATGATTTCCCTTCACAGCAGCGCTCACATTTGTGGAGGAGGAGGAATCGCAGTGGAAATCAGCTTGTCCATCATGGGGATGGTTTCTAGACTCACAGCGTGGCCGGCTGCCGCATTGCTCATCTTTTACAAAGCACCGAATCCCAGCTGCCTGTGTTATTTAAATGAAAAGTTCATTTTTCATGGGTGCTGAGCAGTTTCAAAATATGAAGTTTTAAGAGCATGCTGTCAAATGAAAATAAAGAGGGTGCTTTCTGGAATCTGCTGATTTTTCAGTGTCAGCCTCAAGATTTTGAGGGTCTGGTCTCCACTTGAAAAATCGCAGTGGGCTTCTCCATCCCAAGGAAGGGGTTCTGTGTGCATCTCTTTGAGAGCACAAGAAACCAGGGGTTTTTACATGCTTGTGAAGACACAGCAAGTCATGGAAAAAGTCTGTCTCCTTGCTGGAGCTGCCCTCAAAACCCATGGTTTTGGGTAAAGAGTTGGGAACAACTGGGGTCAGATTAGTCATGCCCAGTTTGGCATCTGATGCTCCAGCTGTGATTTCTCCTCTGGAGATTTCTCCTGGGCTTTTCCTCCTGCTGCTTCCCTGGTCATCTGCTGAGCTGGAAGAGAAGGAGGAGGAAGAGAAGGAGGAGGGCTGCCAAGCAGTGCTTGCTCTTCTGGGGGTTGTACAGCACCCCTGCCTGCTCCCAGAGCTTCTGACCATGACCTTCTCCTCTGTGGCATGATCTCACACTCCATACTCCTGTCTGGTCTCTCCCCTGTGGCTCCTAGCTCACCCTTTGAAGAGATGCTCTCTGTCCCCTGCAGCTTTAATTCATCCACCTCTCACTGCACAGGACACAGGAGCAACATTAAGCACGTGCACGTGCCTCTGCTAATTTATGGCCCAGCTTGGGAACCCCTTGGATTCTGGATGTTGCCAGGTGGTTTTGCAAGCAAAATAAATATCACCCCTCCTGGATTTGGGTTGATAGCTTTATTTTAGGCAATTTTTTTTTTTCCCAAGGGGGGAATACTGAATGTACCCTTTAATTCTTTGCTGATATGTGTTCCTTGTGAATAATGTTGCTCAGCTGAGTCATGGGGAAAAGAAATATGTCTCATTGCAGGGTTAGTTCCCACCACTTGGGATTTATGTCATGGACAGCGTCATTCCATCAGGACAGAGCTGCCGTGGGCATGTTTCCAGCGCGATGGGAAGTTGCATTTATCCTGTTGTGTGCATGCAGAATTGGTATTTTTTTGGTGATAAATCCAGTGCCAGCGCCTCACTGGAGGATTTTGTTTCTGTGGTAGGAGGAATCTCATTAACAAGAGCTTCAGAGGAATCCGGCACTGCCAGCCAGAAGACAAATGCAGCAGTGCTGTCGTCATTTATCAAATGGAGAATGACCTTTGCTATCCATTAGGATGAAATGAAAAGCTTTGGGCTTTAACTTTGTTAAAATGCACATAGCTGTCTTTTTAGATCTCTGAGTTGGTGCATTGCTGAGATTAATCAAATTGTGCATTTTGCTAGCGCTTAAACAATATTGTTATATAATTCAATCTCCGCGTGTTTTCAAGACAGCAAGCAGAAGAATTACACTGAGCCCGGCTGCAAAACCACCCTGCTGCGTTCAGTGGCTTAGGAGGCAGAAGGGGTTTGGAGCCAGGTGCCAGCCTGGTGTTTTTAGATCGTATCACTCAGATTCAAGCTACTTTTGGTTACAATTAGATATGTGTGCCTATTAAGATGTGTGCATATGCATGCGTGTCCTTGGGAGAGCTCTGCTGAAGGGGGCGGGTGTTTCTCCCTCTGGTCTGCACCAAACCTCCCCATGGAAAGAGGGTGTGAGATGTTTTTTTTTTCCTTGTTTTTCACTTTGAAAGATGCTGATTTTCTTCCCTCTTTTTACCAGCTGTTTAAGTAGGAGGACTCAGGACATGGGTCCCTCTTCTTTGTTCACACCTTGTCTCCAACACTCATCCTCCAGCACAGATTTGTCTGTTCACTACATGGACATCTCACAGATCCTCCTTAGCTCCTTGGTCACCAAGGCGTGTAGCCTGCACCCCACATCTCCTTGTGGCTGTCTGGCAGCTGTTCCACTCCCTGTCCCCACACAAGCTCTTCCCTGCTCTTTTCTGGTCACAGTGAAGCCCACCTCCATCCTGCTGGTTGTGTGGGCTGATAACTTGGGATTATCCATGGCCTGGACAACTCTTGGTGTCCTCACAAGCTATTTTTCTTCCTAACCCCTCCAGTACATCTGTTTTCCTGTTGACCCATCAGGTGAGGACATTTCTACAGAGCAACACAGGCAGGGTACTGAGATGGTGCTTGGAACCTCCTTGTCTCCACCCAGGAGCTCTGCACCCCTGTTTTTTTGGCAACTTCTGCTCCCCAAGGAAGTCAGCTCCTGCCATGCAGCTGAGTCCCATTCCTGGCTGATTTGGGCAAAGGCAGAACAAGGGACACACGAAACAAACCCAAAAGGTCCATGTGGCTGTGTGCATGAGGGCTGGTGAAATCCATCTGATGTCACACCTTGCAGGTTCTCCATGTGGTGGAACTGAAAAAAAACCTATTGGGTTTATGGCTGGAAAAACTGCCAAGTTTGTAGGTTGTAACCCAACCCGTGTTTGCTTCAGCACAAGTCTGTGGGGATGCTCTATGTGAAACTAAGAAGATCTGTTTTTTTTCCTTCGTATTGTATCTACTTATTTACAAACGTAAATTAAATCTAGTTAGAGTATGTGATTTAAGAGGGGCTTTCATTAAAATAATGACAAGTGGTGCTTTGTGTTCCAGCGGGTGTAGCTCAGCTTGCTGAAAAGCCAATAATACCTTTGCATATTGACAAGCCAATAATACCTTTGTGTATAGGAGCAAACCTAAGTAAGTATATTGTGGCTTTACTGCAAAAAGCAAGAAAAAGCAATGACCATGAGTGCTGGGACCTTGTACATCAACCGAGCCCCATCGGCTGGTCTGACAAGAGTGGACGAAGAGCGGCCGATCCCTCAGTGGAAATCAATCCATTAATGGATAGGTTTCCTTGACTCTTCCTGGAAGTAGTGCAAGGATCTGCAAGACAGAGGATCCGAAACACATTCTTGTCTGAGGAGGGTCTTCGGGAAGTGTCTCTGTATCTGAAGTTATGTGAACTTCCATCTGCTGCTGCCATCGGTGCTAAAGGTGGGCACAATCCCAGACCTCTGTAACACCAAATACCACTGATATCAGCACATGGGATGTGGCTTTCATTTCTGGGTGCTTGCAGTAAGGAGGTTTGGCTCACTCGTTATAAACCCAAGTGCAAAAGTCATGCTAAGGGTGGACCGTGAGTACCTGGAGGAGCGGTGGGGCGCGGATCCAGTATCTCGCCCCCACCCCGCTCTCCCCGGGGAAAGGCCCTGCTCTGAGAAACCGAGCTCGGAGGCTTGAACGGGGAGCCAGTGACTAAATATTGACTCAGAAAAAAACAAAGATCCCATTTAGATGTAAATTTGAAGGGGGGTGGGGGGAGGAAGGAAACAGAAATACACAAAATAAGTCTACAAGCAGAATTATCTCGTTGCAGAATCCATTTTCCAGACTTCCCTTAGTGAGTTATCGGCAACACTCCGCATATTTGTGCAGCCGAATAGCTGCAAGGCACAAGTACATTCTCCAGTAGCAAATAATTCCCTTTCCTGATAACATCTCCAGCAGGGCTTGGCTGCACTGTGCAGGCACGGATCTCGCTCTGGAGGTGGGGGACCCGGCGTGCTGTTTGTCGGGCGGCTCGGATCAAAGCGAGAGCAATATCTGCACCCAGGAGGGGAGGCTTTCAAAGGCGCCTAGGTTCTCCTGCGGGATCTGGGTATGTCAGGTTCACTCCTTTTCCACAATCTGTGTTCAAACCTTAACCTAGGGGTGATGGGAGTGTTTCAGTCCTCAGCAGGATGGTGCCCAGATCTGGACAGAGCAAAGGTTTGGGTGTGGAGAGGACTGGGGAAGAGGCACAGGGCAGGAAAATGCATTTTTTCCATCTTGAAGATCTTTCCACGTTGAGGATCGGGGCTGCTCATGGGGTCCTCCAGCAACTCCAGCCTTTGGAGCTGAGCTGTGCAGGGTTTGGTGCTGCCAGGGCCACGGGACACCGTCCTTGGCCATGGCCACGGAGGAGCCCCAGCCTCACGTGCTCATCTCGGCCAGCCTCTGCAGCCTCTCCATCACTAACCTGGCTTATCTGCAGTTAAATGAATGCACCTCACCACAGATCTGATTACAGATTTCAGATTTCTCTGCATCATCTGCTTGGGATGTTTCAAATTAGGTTAAAACCATGTATTGCCCATTCGTTTGGGTTTTTATTTCTCTCTTTGGTGTCACCAACTGACCAAGGGAGGTACGTTGAGAGAAGGGCAGCTGCGTGCTCTCAAGGTCAAAGCCTTTCTGAGCTCTGGCGAGATAAGAGATTGGACATGAGGAAAAACTTCTTCACAGAGTGGTTGGGATCAGGAACAGGCTGTCCAAGGATGGAGTCCCCATCCTGGAGGTATTTAAGGGACATGGGGACGTGGTGCTTAGGGGCATGGTCAGTGGTGGGCTTGGCAGTGTTAGGCTGATGGTCGGACATGGTGATCTTAAGGGCCTTTTCTGACCTAAATGAGTCGGTGATTTTATGATTCTATAAAACAGGAAGGAACAAAAATCAAGTGTGCTACAAAGCTCTGAACCCATGGTGCAAAACCCTGCAGAAGCACCCTTGCTGTTGCTCACATGTGTGAGAGCTCAGCCGAGGGCCCCTGCTCTGTCCGGGCTCCCAGCACGCGCTGTGTATTCCCATCATGAATTTTCCTGCCGACGAAGAGCATGAAGAGACACAACCCAGAGCAGTGCTTGCAAATTGAATTCCTGAGCCCTGCACCCTCGCTGGGAAGCAATGTATCAGTGGTGAGCACTCGCAGCGCGGTGTTTCACCGGGGCACATCGGCAGGGGCTTCGCTGCTCGCAAGGCTCTCGCTCCGTGGTGGGGGAAAATGTGATTTTCCTGTTTTCCTTGATTTTATTTTATTTTTTAGTGGGAGGCTTTACAGGCTGGGAGCTGGAAGCTTTCCCAGTTTTTGCAAATAAAACTGCGAGCCTGTCTGCGGAGCGTTGGATGAGGAATCTCAGGAACGTGGGAGCTCTCCCTGGAGCCGCTCTGGAGTTTCTCCCGGTGCTGCCTTTAAACGCTCTTAAGGCAGTGGCTGTTCTGCACATCCCTGCGTGCTGCAAACAAAGGAAAAGAGGGACACAACAGCTGTTCTGTTCAAAATTAAAAAATAAAAAATTAAAAAAAAAAGAAAGAAAATTGGGCCCTGCAGTCGCAGAACAAAAAGAGGGAAATATCAAGCTCGTATTTTGCATAGCGAGCGTGGGGAAAAATTAACACCAGCGGCAGCCCCGGCTTCAGTCACTGCAGTTTGCAAAAAAAAAAACCCTCTGCATCTGTGTGCCCTGCTGGCTGTCACCACGCGCTGGAGGCTGACTGCAGGGGCAGGGAAGCAGATTCCTGACTCTGCTGGGCCTTGAGCAAGCAAAGAGATGTGCCACAAGCTGAGATGAAAGGATAAGGGCTGCCTCCCAGGCTGTGTGCGTTGAAACGTGTCGATGCAGCAAGAGATGTTCCTTTCTTGCCGTTTCCCATGGACGTGAAGGATATGATGACTAATCATCAGGTTTTACCGAACAAAAGCTAATGGGCACTGCATTTCCTATTTTGCAGGAGCTGTGGCCAGGTCAGGAATGTGGCGAGCCCTGGGAAGAAGGAGTTTTATCTGCTTCGCCTGGGGCTGGAGCCGCGCGGTGCCACCGCCGGGATAATCCATTTCCTCCGGGCTGCTGCCTGAAAGATGTCAAGAAGTTAAAGGGATTTGAGTAAAAATAGAAAAGAGAGAAAGGACATCCTGCATGAGGGGGAAGCCGGGGAAGCAGGAAGGCACAGGCAAAGCCCGCTGCTGACGAAGAAACCCTGTAAAAGACAAAAATCCCCCTTCCCAGCCCTTCTCCCAGGAGGGATGCGGGGTTATTGCTGCTTGTCCTTGCTACCCTAGCATGCATGTAGGGCCACAACGAGATGGGGACCGGGGGCTCAGGGCATCCCGGTGACCCCTGGATGGAGACACGGGGCTGACACGAGCTGCACGGTGGCTTTTTTCCAGGGCTGGGTGCTGAAATACCGTCTCGGTATAATTGAGCGAAGAAGGCTCGGTCTGTCCTCTACCAGCAAATTAAACACAACTTTGCGGGTTTGGTGGTTTGCTGCCAAGTGCCAGCACAGCTCCACATTAATAGCTTATGACAGGATTATTCTCCCTGATTTTTGGCAGGAAGGAGCTCTTCGGCCTTAATCCTGCTTGCGGCTAAGGGAAAAGCCCTGCACAGCCCCTGCACGGCCCATATTTACCAACAGCACCCGTGGGTGCCCAAACTTGCCACGCAGCTGAGCCTTGCAGGGGGTTGTACCAGCTGCTGGGCTGCTAAATCAAGGGATCTTAAAAAAGCTGTGTATACCTGTGTAAACTTCTGGTTTCAATGTCTGAAAGTGGAAAAAAATCAGCATAGGGCTGAAAAAAGAAAAGCAAAAGGGATTTGAAGGTTTAGGAGGGCACACGACCGGGTCTGACCCTCTTTTGGGGCATTTGGATGAAGGCTCCCACATCATTAATCCTTGTTAAAAGTCACGGACTCCAGCCAAGGGACCTCATGGTCATGGATTATGTATTGAAATGAAAATCTCCAAATCACACATGTTAAGTAGTTTCCTGGGAAACCCAGCTCACAGCAAGGAGAGGCTTCAAGGGACGGATCTGGGGAAAAAACTGAGTTGCCAGTGCTCCCAGCTGAAGTTTTTAACTGGTAGCACCGCTGGAAACAGCAGTAAGAGTGTTTTTTTTTCCAGGAAGGAATGATTAGGATTTCTCCCTAATTGTCCTCGCTTTGATTGTGTACATCAAAATTTGCTATTTTCTGGGTGGGTGGCAGGGCTGGGCTGGCTCCGGAGGCTTTTGGATAGGGCAGTGTTGGGGTGGGGGAACAACAAAGATACGTGTGTGTGCGAAAACACCGAAACCTCCAGGAAAAAGGAGGACAGCCTTGAATTTTCATAAGGAGGTCGGCACAGCCACCGCTTTGTGCTTCCCACGGGCTGCCTGACAATGTCCCTTCTCACTGCTGCACAGTCGCGAAGAGGAGGAGGAAAAAGATGAGGAGGAGGAGGAGGAGGAGGAGGAGGGAAAAAGTGTACAACGTTGTCTCCTTCACCCTGCCATGTCCCACGGGCACAGGGGAGGTGACGGGGTGGCCGTGGTGGAGGTGACACCCCGCAGCACCCATCCCCTGTGGGCACATCCATCGGTGCCAGCAGCCATGGCACAGATCCCACGTGGATTTGGGGAGGCAAAAAACATTTATCTCGGCATTTATCTTGGGCTCAGGGTATCAGCACAGTAAGCACGGGGAGAAAAGAAGCCCCGAGCCCCTGGGATGCTTTAAAGTTCTCACATGGTGCCAAGCAGGGACATCTGCACTTGTTCCTTGCTCCCTTATCTTACCCCAGACACTGCTGCAGCTCAGAGGAGCTCCTGCTCACACACAGACGTTTCGGAGAGGATCCAGCACGCGCTGAAATATTTAAATGTCTCGCCGTGCTCAGGCAGTGACCTCTGCATGGTGAGGGACCCTTTTCTGTTCCTGATCCTGGAAATCGCCCGCGGCTTCTGCCTTTGTTCCGCTCGCCCCAGCCTCCATATGCTCCGTTCACACCCTCGAGTTATCGATGGGCTGCGTGTGGCAAACGTAAAGGTTTGCAGGCAGGGGCTGGCAGCTCACCCGGATTTTTGGCTGCTGCAGATGGGGCGAGCTGCGGGTCCGGCCATGCGGGTTGCACATTGGGCCAGCTCCTGGGCGAGGGAGGCTTCCCGTGGCCCCGCTCCCATCTGTTCCCAAAATCCCACGATCACAGCACCAAGTAACTCACGCAGGGCTGTCAGGTCCTGCTTTTCCTAATAAAGATGCCAGCATGTTCCTACCATCAGCCTCAGCACCTCCCCTGCACTGGGTTTTACAGCCCGCAGAGAGGAGAATGGTCCACGTGTGTTTTCCTCAGGGCACGTTTGGGGTGTTTTTGCCAAATATTCAGCTGGGCAGGGGGCTGTGGGTGAAGCCTGGTGGGGGTTTCACCCTTTGGTAGGACCCCATCCTTCCCCGTGAGGTCAGTGAGGGTTTGCCACTGGCTCCATGGGTGCTCGCTGTCCAGATGGGATGGATACAGGTGCTTTCTCTTGCATGAAAAAATGACCGGCAGCCTCATTTTTGACTAAAATATCTGAAACAGGGAGTCTTTCATTCCAGAAGGTGATTTTTATTAGCAAGCGGCTGCCTGTTCTTTCTATCCCTTCAATAATGGATTTTTCATTGCTTTGGTTGGACGTCTGCTATATCTACGGCCACTAACACTTAGCAATGAATCCGTGTTGATTTTCTTTCAGCTCAAAGGCTTTTTTCATTCATCTTGCGTCTCTTACTGTCAAAAAAAAAAAAAAAAAAAAAAGTCTCATGGTCTTTTTTTCTCATGGTCTCGTGAGCTTCTTCTCATGTTCCCATACAAAATCTTCCCCAGTTTAACATCACTGGTAAATCTCAGCAGAGCAGCTTACGGCCGTGCCTTTTTGCTGGCCCTAAAGGTGCGGGGTTCTCACCCTCTTCCAAAATAACTCCGCTCCCTTGTTAAGGAAAGTCGTTATCTGATGAGGTACGAGGCATCTTCATCTCCTAATGATGCCAGCAAAAGCCGGCAGCAATCAGGGGGCTACCAGAATCGCATTTCCCAGTCATTACCTTATTGCTGAGAAATACACTTTTCGGCCATCCATCTGCTGAAGTGCCCATAATAATGACAACTCAACCGGCGGCTCGGCTGATCCCCACGCTGATGGTGATCCTTGCAGCTTACAAAGCTAACGACTTCATAATTGCCCACAGCCTGCAGGTGTAGGAGAAGCCACCATCGATAACTGCAGACGCTCCCACGGCCAAGAGGAAGGCAGTGCTGGGGGCTGCCCTTGCACGGTGCCTTAACAGGATGCTGCAGGACATTGTTCCTTTGGCTACATCTTCCTGACATCTGTGCCCATCTGTTGTTTGCTTTCGCTGGGGTTTTGTTTGTTTTAATTTCTTTCCTCGTGCTTAGATTTCAAGGTTTTGGGGGTTTCAGTGTGGTTGTGTGGTTTGTGTTTTTTTTTTTTTGAGTTTATCCATTGCCTGGCTGAAGGCAGCCTGGATGCCTGCCAGGAGCACCTGGCAATGCACTCACTTAGTAAATTATAGTAATGAAAAGAATGTCAGATGCTAGGAGGTGGTTACAGGACTTCACTGATGTATATACTTTGCAGACCAAACGCTGCTTTTAACATATTCAGCTATGACCCAGCCCCTCTTTACCCTAAGCAGATGCAGGGGAGAAAACTGATTAGCTGTGAGCTCTTGCTGCCGGAGAAGTCCGAAATTGGGAGTAGGATCTATTAACCACAGATCCCACAGACCTCAGCAAAATGATGTTATTTTTTTCCTTGTAAAATCAGGTGCATGTATAAGTGAGACAAGGACGGCGTGGTCCTGCAGGATGAGCAGGACCCCGTGGGTCCTTGGGGGCTTTGGGAGCTGCTCTCTGCTGGGGAGCAGCGTGTGGGATCGTGCTGGAGGCTGCTGCTGCAACGTGCTGGTGATCCGCTGCCTGAACGGCAGCCAGGGGACCCTCTCTCCTTTCTAATATGCAATAATTTCTAAAGCGCATTTCATTCTCTGTCGCGGAAATATGTGCAAACGGTGCTTGATTTTAAGTGGCTTTGTGGGTGTTCCTGAATTGCTGCTGGGTGAAATCCTTCAGCGGCTGCAAACTGTGAAAGTTTGGGGTCTGAGGTTCACCCTGCTGGCATAGCAGAGCTCCCATCGCATCCCAGCTAGAAAAGAGGAGCTCCTCTCCCCCCCTTATATCCTGCAGCGATTTGGGCATTCTCATTAAGGCCAGTGGATGAGGTCTGGTTGATTTATGGGCTGGCTGATTGTCTCTTTGTGGATGTGGACCCAGCCATCTGCTGCTGGAGCTCCTCTCCGGGTCTTCCCAGGGGGAAGTGTCATTGCTGGGGATGGTTTTTGCACTAGGACAGTGTGATCTAATCCTGGGAACTGGTCGATCACCAGCTTTGTCTGTTGGGATGAAGGTTGGAGCAGCAGAATTTTCCCTAAATTGGGTCCAAGGAAATTCAAGGGAAGCTGTCCCCGTTCCCTACCTCCCACCGTCGCTGTGTTAGTGTTAACTTTTAAACAGAGAGGATGTTAATAGGAAAAAGGGCAACATCTTGGACAGGGAAAGTCCATTCATGGGTGAGCAACTGGGGTGGGAGAGAGCATCCCACAAAGGGGACATGGTGATGTGAGAGGGGGTCAGCTCTGGGGCTGCAGGCGGACCCATATTGAGAGGCGATGCTGAGAGCCGGGTTGCTGCTCCTTCTGATTTTGGCAGACTCATACAAAATATGTTTTTTCCCCCTTAGCTAGCCCCTCAGGAGAGGAACTGCACGGGTGAGCTGCTGGGGCACGGGGCAGAGCAATGCCCTTGGCTCTACCCCACAGGGAAAGGGATGGGGACCACCCAGCCAGGGACATCGCAGATTTTCTCAGGATAACCCATGCTGTTGGAAAAGACAGACACGTTTACGTACAGGAGCTCCTTGGCACATTTTATTTGTCTTTGAGACTTCTGTTGATCTCTGGGCTAATGTTGCAAGAGAAGGACCTATAGTGACTAAAATCTCAGCGTGTCTTTGCTGAATGATAATAGCTCAATTAGAGCCAGTCATTAGGTAGATATGGCTAAGGTCATCTTCTCTGTGTACTTCACTTGGACGTTTTCTTGCTAGGTCCTCCTATAACTCTTTGCAGTCAGCTTAAAATTTTTGGCTTCTCAGCAAACATTTCCATTATAAGCGAGCTGCCCGGCCAAGGTCCCACAAGAAGACCACGGTGTCCCGGCAGTAACCTCTCCCCACCGTGAAGAGAACTCCAAGCCTTTGGTTTCTCCTGCTGTTACTCCATGAAGAACTTTCTTATCTCGTGCTGCTTTTATTTCTTTCACAGCCCTTATGTGGCAAAACTCTCGTGAAATGCAGGTATGCGATCATCTTTTTTGGCTGCTTCAGAGGTTACAAACTTTGACTTCTTTCTGCAAAAGCCCCTGTTGCACTCTCAGGTTTATTAATTACGTCCCTAAGCATCCGTATTTACCTGCTTCTTACTGTATTTCCTACAGATTTGGTGGTACAGAAGCCAGACCGAGTGGAACACAGCTCTCAAGCTTGCCCATGATGTCAAATTTGGTGTTTCCCATCTGCTGGAGACAAACGCTGTTCATAATTCAGCCCTGTCATACCTGAACCTCTTTACAACCCTTGGGCCAGTGACATCTCACCCCAGCAATCTGTTCCGCTCTCAATTAACCTGTTTATTTTAAAATCTCTGCTGCTGACAGTGGTATTTAAGCAGTTCCCCAGCCCTGATGAAGACAGCTTTGTTCTGGGAGCCTCCAGCCCCTGTCCTGGTGCAGAGGCTTCACTGAGCTGAGCCACCACAATTTTATCCTTTTTTATCCCCATTTCTTTCACCCTTGTACTGTGGGCTGTCCCCAGCCTGTCCCTGATATATTTTTCTGTGCATTTCCATGCCTTTGGCAAACTGTTCTGTAACATCTTTTTTGCTTGTCTTGTTGTGGTTTTGTATTCACCAGTGTTTATGCTGTATTCCCTCTTCCTCATTTAGATGTAGCCTTTTGATGACTGCCTTTTTGCCTCCTAACAGCCTTTGTCACTCTCTGTAGCTACTCTGCTTTTTAAAACTCCTTTAGGGTCTTTAGGAAAGAGTTATGTGTTAGGCACGAGCCTGTAACACATTCTTAAGGTGCCACCATGATACTCGAGATCATTTTATCCTTTCAGCTCTTCCATTTTATTTATGATGTCATTGCCCTTTCTAAATTTTCGCTGCTACCGTAAATGAAAAATTAATGAAATTATGAAATGAAAATTAAGACATTACCGGGTCCAAAGCGTACAAACGTCTTCCCAAACATTGTAAAGAAATGCAAACCTGTTTCAGTCTGGGTTGGGCACCAAACCCCGCATGTAAAGCAGGGGACTGGAAGGGTCCTGGTGCCATGCTAAGCCCAGCAGCACATCCTTACCAGCCATCACCCCAAAAGCTGAACACAGACCTGGCCCTGCAGGACCATTGGGTTGGTGATGGAAACCTGTGCCCCTGTTCATTGCCAGAGCTGGGATGTTCAACATGAGCCACACGTATGGTGGGAGGGCTATTGATGTCTTTCAATACTTTATATTTCAAGCTGGTTCCCTAAGCCCCAATTCATGAAAGCACTGAAGTACTTACTCTGAGTCCAGCACATCTGTAAGTACTTTGCTGAATTAGAGCCTTATTAATCTTCCTGTATTTAAAATAACTTTTTACTACATTTTAAAAACAAACGGGCACACATTATTTCTCCGTGTCTAGGATTTTTTCAGACACTGATTTTAATGCTCTCCTGGCTTTGCTGGATAGCCCTCCTGCAAGCTGCTGCCCTGGCCAAGCAGCTGCTCATGATAAAGCCGGGAATGAGCTGCCTTTTGCAAGGAAGGGGCTCGAAGTCATCATCAATTCTCACTTCAGGAGATGCTCCCCAAAAAAAGCTGCCCCGAGAAGCTATGTGGAGCCATCCCAAAGGCGAGAGCGCAAGACAATTCGAGCTTAAAAATAATTGAATGCAGCTGTAGGTACATTTCTCCATTCTTTCAATGGACTTGGGGAAAAATGCCAGCTACGGTTTGTTTGCTCCAGTTGCAAAAAGGAATTTTTGGAGCTCTAGGAAGCGCTGGTGTTGGTGTTGGTGTGGGACATGGAGATGTGCAAAGCATGGATATGGCAAAGCAGCTCCCTGCCCCTGTCTCCACCTCGTTGCTCTCATTAGAAAATTAAAAGCAGGTTTCCAGTGCTGGGAGCAGTGGGTCCTTGGGAGCTGCAATGAGAAAACCAGCGCTTTAGGAAGAAAGGCCCTTTAACACCTTGTGGGGCTGGGGCTGCACCTCCCCTCTCCATTTTCCAGCCTAAAACAACCGACGTGGGACTGCCAAATGAAGAGGCTGTTACTGCCACTCACCCCTCGCTGCAACATAAGTCACTGTCAAAACAACAGACAGTCGCATTTCCAAGGGAAAAAAACTGCATTAACCCAAAGCCCAGGGGTTATCTCACCAAATACACCTCCCTGAAGCCTGCTCAGCTCTTTTTCTCAGCCCTGCACTTGTCTTTTTTTTTTTTTTTTTTTTTTTTTTTTTTTTTTTTTTTTCCAGTAATGCAAACCGGTGTATTTTCTTCATTCATTGCACTGCGATAGCATTCACGAACCTCTCTGTGCAAGGCTCTGTCCATTTTGGCCTCTTCTCCCCAAAGTGCACAGTGTTAAAAAATGAGAAAGAAGGAAACAGGCAATGAAAGATCTTCAAGGTCCTTCCTCATCCTCCATCCCCACAGGGCATGGGGGGCATGGGGGCAGGACAAAACGCTGTAAATCCAGCCGGACAGCGGGACTTTGGGCTTACAGGAAGCCTGAAACTGTTTCAAAGCACTCCTTGGAAGACAATTTCAGCTTGTTTATGCCGTGTGAAAGCAAAGCTAACACGAAGGCCTTGTGTTCGGGGGGAGAGAGGGAAGGACTCGAAGAGGATGCAGCCAGGAGGATTGTTTTTCACACTGTTTTCCAAGCTGTATTTGTTTTCTTTGACAGTGACTTACGGCCCGGCTTTCTTTTCTATTTTGTTAGGGCAATAAAGAAGATAAATCTGTAATAATTCAGCTCTCTGTCTTTAATAAAACCTTGTCTTCTTCGCACAGCCCCTGGGAAGATCTCCATCCTGCAGCCCTGCAAGATTGGCTGGATTTTTCCATTTCACCTCTTCACCAGAAACGGCAGAAAAATAGCATTACCAGGAAAATTAATAGCTAAATACAATTTCAGCCAGGGGAAAGCTCCCGGCAGGAGGAGCAGGGCTCGCTCCCCAGCCCATGGCTCCGACTGGGGAAGATTTCCAGCGAGGGCCACAAGCAGCATCAAGGCCATTGAAATTACTTCTCTTTGTCCTCAAACAGGGTGCGGGGACCTCCATTTAGGGCCGGTGGGAATTCCCGTCCTCCACAGGCATCATTTTGGGGCTAATTTTGTGGGTTTTTGCCTTGGTTGGGTACTGAAGGAACGCGAACAATGGGTGTGCTTGGGGGCTGCCACGGCCATGAGCAGCGCAGGGTGGCGAGCCCTTGGGTGTCATTATAGAAAATTTAGGGTGGTTTTTTTGCACCCCACTGTCCCTACAGAAAATTTGGGGTGCTTTTTTTTTCACCCTGCTGCCTTTTTGGCCCAGTTTTGTGCCGCAAAAGGCCCGGTGATGGCGGGACATGAGACATGGGACCATGACGGGACGGCCTGAGGTGCCTGCGGCTGGGCTGGGTGGATCTGGTGATCTGGGGCTGTGGGCTGTGTGGGATCCTGGCCCTGAGGGGATCAAGGCCCATGGGGGATCCTGGGACCACAGGGGATCTGGACCAAGGGGGGATCCCAACCCATGGGGGATCCCAGCCCAGGGATCAGATCGGCCACAAGCAGCGTCGCGGCTGCTGCAGTTACTTTTCTTTGTCCTCAAACAGGGTGCGGAGACCTGGATTTAGAGCCAGTGAGAATTCCCATCCTCCACAGGCATCGTTTTGGGGCTAATTTTGTGGGTTTTCTCCTTGGTTGGGTACTGAAGGAAACCAAATGGTGGGCATGAGTGGGGGCTGCTTGGTAAGCAGTGCAGGGTTTTGAGCCCTTAGGTGTCATTATAGAAAATTTAGGGTGTTTTTTTTGCACCCCACTGTCACTACAGAAAATTTAGTTTTTTTTTCTGTGCCCCGCTGCCTTTTTGGCCCAGTTTTGTGCTGCACAAGGCCTGGTGATGGCGGGACACAGGAACATGGGACCATGACGGGATGGCCTGAGGTGCGTGGGGCTGGGACGTGTGGATCTGGTGATCTGGGGCTGTGAGCTGTGCGGGATCCTGAAGGGATCAAGTCCCACTGGGGATCCTGGGACCAGAAGGGGCTCTGCACCCCCCACACCCACAGTGCGCGGCCCCTTTAAGCGCAGCCCCCTCCCCTTTACTCTATGTTTACATAACACACCGCGCCCGTACCACCACCACTCCCTGAGAAAAGGGGGGGGGGGGAGGCACCAGCACCTCCTCCAAACCCCACCCCCTCAGCGGGCGGCGAACGGGCGGCCGCGTCGCTCCTCCCCCTCCCCCGCACTTGGTACGCCCCGCGGGCGCTCCCCCCCCCTCCCCCGGGGTGTAGTGGCCGGCGCCGGGCGGCCGCGGGCTCAGAGCGGGGCTGGGACCGGCCCCGGCGGGAGGGGGGGAGCGCGCAGGAGGAGGAGGAGGAAGGGGAGGAAGAAGAAGAAGGGGAGGAAGAAAAGGGGCGAGACCTCGCGGCGCCCCCATGTTCTCCCCCAGCCAGGAGGAGCACTGCGCCCCCAACAAGGAGCCCGTCAAGTACGGGGAGCTGGTGGTGCTGGGGTGAGCTGCGGCTGGGGGCTGTTTTTTGGGGAGGGGGGCTGCGATGCTTCATCCCTCCTTCATCATCATCATCATCCTCGTCCCACCCTCCCCCCTTTATTAATTTATTTGGTTTTATTTAATTTTTTTTTTCCTTCGCCGATGCTGGGGGGGGGTGGTTTGGGGGCTTTGGGGGTCGTGGAGGGATGGGTTTGGGTTGGGGATGGGGGTTTTTGGGGGCAGGGGGGTGTTTTTAGGGACAGGGTTACAAGGAGAGATGGTTTTGGGGTCAGGGAGGATGGTTTTGGGGTCGGGGAGATAGAAACACTCAGGTTTCCAGCCCAGTGCCCCGTGCGAAGCGTTGTTCAGCCTCCCCCAGGACCCGTGCCAGAGCTGCTGGGAGGTCAAAACCTTGATTTTTTTGGGGTCGTTTGGGCTGTTTTTGTTGTTGTTTTGCTCGAGCGGTGCCCTCCCGAGCTGGGCTCGCCTCTGCAGAGCGGCTGCTGGGGTGGCAGCGAGGCGAGCGGCCAACCTTTGGGGATGCTGGACGCTCCTCGCGGCGATACAGGTCAAGATACAAGCACAGGGGGACAACACTCAGCTGCCAGCAAGAACACAGCGTCCAAAGACTCAAATTGAACTAATTTTAGTTTAGGAAGAACGCCCGTATCAAAGTAAACCTGATAAAGGAGCGATCTCGCTGTGCTAACTGCGAAAATGGAGGGTCCCCTCAGCTGGGCAACGCCGTCGCCGACAATAAAGTCTCGGCATAACGCTGAGTCTTTAATTACAGCGGAGCCCGAAGATCGGTGTTGTGCTGCAGAGGCTTTTTTGTGCACAGCTGGAAGCGTTTTCCTTTCTGTTGCTTGCCTATTTTTAGCCGCCGTTGAAAGTACAGAAGTATGAAATGTTTTGGCTCTGGTCTCACCATAGCAAAGTGCGGCGTGCTTGGTGTTTTTTTTTTTTTTTTTTTTTTTTTTTAAATTATTTCCTTTCATATGGAAATGCATCGATCTCTGGCTTATCGGCTCTGCCCAAGGTCTTGATCTTCCCTGCAGTGTGTTGGAACACGCCAATAAAATTTAAATAAACTTCCGATCGCCGAGCCTAGTTATTATTTGCCTATCAGCTGTTCCCTAAAGCTACCGAGCTTATATTGCCCAGGTATTGCATGTAATTTAAAAAAAAGACAGAAATCTTCTCGTCCTTGTAGTAGGAAGCCTGTGAGCTGGCAGCTGAGTGTGTCTGTGCCCGGTCTGCCTGTGTAGCCTGCAATGGGACGCGGCGAGGCACTGGCTGGCACGGTGCACTGACGTGGTGTGCTCCGTGGAGGTGATGTAGAGAGAGGTGGAGGTGATGGGGACGGTCCAGGGAGTGCTGTGACTTCGGTGATTACACTTGGGTTGGTGTTTTTGACGCTTTTGGGGTTGATTGCCACGTTTCCCATCGGATGTTTTAAATGGTAATGCCATAAATAAGACAAACTTGCGCTCGCTCTCTCTTTTTTTTTTTTTTTTTCCTTTGGTGACTCAATGCTTGTGGCTGGGGATTCTTGGAACAGCTTAAGCATCTGTTCAGTAGCATTTAAAAAAATTATAAATACCTGTTTTGTAGTTTAAAAATCTTTCAATCTGGAGTTCAGTGTAGATAGGACAGGATAAATCTGCTCTGCTCGTCAAAGGGAGACTGAGACCCATCAACTGCAAAAGCTTGGCCTTGGAGCTCTTGTTGTAACTGATAGCATGACCTCACAGCTAATTTGATCAAAAAAAAAGTTGTTCTGAGATACCTTGGAGTGTTTTAAAAAAAAAAAAAGTGTTGGTTGTGATGCTGATGAATAACTTCTGTCTTGAGCTGTGAGACCTTTACACTGGGTGGGGGAAAATGATGATGAACAAAGAAATTGACTGAGCTGGCAAACTGCTGAGAGCTGGGTTTTTAAGATGATAAAACTTTCCCTTCGTCTTCTGCACTTACTCTGCCTTAATATTAAAGATGATTCGATGCTTGGTGTTGACATGGAGGGGGAGGTATCCCCTGGTGGGTCTCCCACCTGGACACCTTGCTGAGTTGTCTCGTGGTGGCTGTGGTCCTGTCTGTGCTTTGCAGGGTAAATCCAGGTGTCTGCAGTTGGTCACTGCAGCAAATATGCTTCTAATCACTTCCCCCAGTAGCCCGTTACGTGCTTTCTGTAAGTGCTGTGGCAGTCGGTGTTTGGTTAAGGTTTTGCTGAGGTTTACATAATCAATGCTGTCGCGAACAAACCCCGTTTATATAAATCAAGCCAGGCAGGTCAAGATGGCTGGTAAAGAAGAGATCATCTGGCTGTGTACATCTGCTCATAGCATCATCTGTTCACAAAAGGCTGTGGATTTCTTGAAGTAGAAACACTTGGAGTCTTTTTTTTCTTTTTTTTTCTTTCTTTTTTTTTTTTTTTTTTGAGCATTATTTGAAGTTCCTTTGAAGTAGTATTCCATTAAGTGCTTGTTGGGAAGGAGATGCTGAATGCAGGGTGTCATGGTGTTAGGGAATTGTTTGGTGTGCCTGATCAGGGACTCAGGATGGGTCAAGGTTTGGCTATGGGCTGGACAAAACCAAGCAGCTCCCTCAAGTTGCCTCTCCTGTGGCCCATGGCAATGTGGGCACGGTGTTCACCATTGGGTTTGTGGCTGCTGCTTGCAAGATCTCTGCCTTTGGACTATGTCAGCACCTACCTTAGGCCGTGCATGCACCTTTTGCAGGCTTCTCCAGCGTTTCATGGTGTTGGTGAGCAGCTGGGACCTCTCAGGTGAGCGGTGTGGGCAGTGGGGTCAGCTGGAGGAGGAGCACCAAAGCAGCACATGTCTTAGTGGCTGAGTTCTCTCGCAGTGAAAGATTTGAGCCCTGACATTAGATGAGCTGAGTTTGGTGTCCTGCCACCAATTCTAGGGGTTTCTGAGCAGTGTTTGTGTGCAGGTGTAATATTTCTCACTAACAAACACTCCTGTTGGCTATTCCTTAGCAAGGAGGTCCAGCACGTTGAGGGAAACTTTCTTACAGACTTCGTGGATTTTGCAGTATCCAATCTGAACTTTATTTTGCAGAACAAAAATAAGGATTGTCACTCAGTCTTGTTACAGTGGCCACTTTGAAATCTGTCAATATTCACGTATAAATTTTCATTGCAGTAAATGAATGAGTGAACTTGTTAACGGGGTTGCCCAAGGAGCTGCTGTGAGTTATTCTGCAGCTCTGTTTGGTGTGGGCCATTGGACATCCTTGGACAAAGAGACTGCAGCTCTGCTTCAGTTTAACCTTCTTCAAAAAATAAAATTCTGATTTATGTTTACAGCGATAAATTCGATGATAACCTTTGGGAAGTTCTGATTGATGGGCTGCTCCGTACTTTGAGCAATTTAGACTTGAAGCGTGCCTTTTGTGTTAATCTGAAGGGACCTTCATTTTTAGACTCCTCTTTCTCACACCGGCTTTTTCTGACTGATCAGAGTTCCTCCTTAATCACTACCTTCGTGATGAGCTAAATAAAGTCCTTTAAGTGTTTCCTACTTCCAAGTACGCTTCCAGTTGTTAAATTATCTGTTTGGCTTTTCTTAGAACTCTTTTGTTAATCTTCCCGACCTGCACAGCAAGAAAAGCTGCTGCAGGGAGCCAGCAGCTCTGTTGGGTGCAGGAGCATCATTCTCTCTGCTCGTCCTTGGTGTCCATCTCCTTCTGCTTACGGTGAAGGCAGCAGGAGGAGTGGTCCTGGCTTTTGCTGCACTTGCTTGGGTTTGCTGCTGGATGTGAGCCCCGAGGCTTTGTTTTCATGATTCTTGTAATTTTCTTTGCCATGCTTTGCTGTATATATTAGTGAAACCGCTTCGGTACCCTGGGTTCTGCTTTTGAACCGTATTTTTGACTTTTGAACCTTATTTGGAAAACGTACTTCAGGCTTCGTTTAAAGGACGGCGTAGCAAAGGCTGGTAGCCACCCGTTAAATGTCTTCAAGGTCATGATTCTCCCAGGGAATCATTTGCTTCGGCAGTCATAGCTGGAAGGCTGCTGTTCTGGAGAAACCAATACATAAATGTGTGTGTGTGTATTTGATATTGATGGTGGCTTCTTGGGCACCTTTGAGCTTCGATGCTGTTAGATCTTAGATGCTACATATCAAGAATGTGATCAGTGCCAGCTCAGAGCTTGTGGGGAGATTAATCAGACACCGGGAATATTGTGTCTGAATAGAACATGAACTGCGGGGTAGGAAAAAAAATCGCAGGAAAGGTTACATCCGAGGAAAGATGGGTGGATTTTTTTTCAATGAATTTATGTACGAAAGCTGGGTAGAGCAAAGGTTGTGCTTCATTTACACTGGGAAACAAAACACATCCCAGTGAGTTCTCTGTGACTGTCATGTTCCTTGGAGGACTTCTGACTTTCTCAGGTTTGCAGGAGTGCAGATCTGTGCTCAGCTGTCGGCCGCATTCACAGCAGCTTGGTCCTGGTGTAAAATCGGACAGCAGGAATCTCAAACTCAGGAAGTTAAGATCCGTGTAAGTCGAAGCAAATCACAGCATCAAACATCTGTGGGTTTAATGCTTGTTATGGAGGGAGGACAAAAAAAAAAAGGGAAACCGGGTGCATTTGGGAAGCTAAGCTGTAATCCCTTTGGCATGTACAGGCAGTAGGTCACATGTAGAAGTAGAAGACAGTTTGTTTATTTTTTTAAATATGGAAAACAGACTGTTTACTCCGAGTAAACAAGTATGATAAATGTAAGGCTTTGTTGCCTCTGCCTGATGCACTTCCCATGCAGAGCCAAATAACTGCGCCTTTCCCCCCTTGGCAGAACCAGGGCTTCATAGTTTCCATTTTCAATTGGAATTTATAAATGAGTAGATGCTATGAAAGTCCACTTGGCTCTACTTAAAAATGTGCCTATAAAACCAGGAATGACTTTCTAGGCTATTAAAATTTGTTTTTTTTTTGTTGCTGAAAGCAGCATCTTGTTGAAGCTATTTCATGCTCCATCTTAACAGCAGGCTGTTCTTCAACTGTGATTACAAGGTTGCTTGAGAACAGATTTTTCCTAAGAAGTCAGGAACTTTTTATTATCCAGTTCAAACGAAATTAAGGCTGTTTTATCCTCATTTATTATCGAGTTAATGCTGCCCTTTAAAGCTCTTAATTCTTGTTTGTTAGTAGTGATAGCACACGTCAACTCGATGCTTTGGGAAGATGCAGCCTTCTTTCCTGGTACTCCAGCCTGTGTGAATGGAGCGTGGCACTGAGCCTGAGCACCTTGCTGAAGGTAGGGTTTATCAGTGCAGAATGCCAGCAGAAAAAGTCTTCCAGCTGTTTGCAACACACCTGTAGGCAAAAAGATGTTAAGGTGGGCTGAACCAGCCCTTCCCTTGTGTCATTTTTTTGCTTTCTGGTGTTGCCTACACGTGTTTTTGATTCTGAATTTGCCACCTGTCTGTGACTAGTATGGGTAAAAAGCCGAGTCTTATAAAGGAGACACCTCTACCACGTTGTATAGTTGGCAGTATGTCCTCACGTTTAGCAGGAGTGCTGCTGGTGGTGTCACCCAGGGTTGTTTGGTTATTCTGCACTGTCCTGCACGTGGCTCACTTGTCCCCTGGTCAGCAAGGCAAGTGAAATTGGGGAGGATTCAGTCCGAGTGCCCAGTTTAATTCAGAAACTCACGTGTCCAGGTGTACTTTATGCTGTCCGATAAACCCAAATCTCATTTCCGTTGAGGGTAATTTTTATTTTATCAAGAAATTTGCTTGGGGTTTGCTCTCGCTCCCTTCCAAGGTCAGCAGTGAAAAGCTCATGTGAGGTTTGTCCCAACCCTGAACACTGAGGGACAGGAACAGGGATGCAAGTCTTTCCAGAAAAACTTGGAAGGCAAAGCTGCTCACTTTTTTTTTCTTTATAAACACTTAATTCAGTAAGTGGTGGTCTCATGCCATTCACTTCTACCACCTGCATGTGCTAATGCTGTATTGGAGGGGTTCCTCTTTTCTTTTAGCTGACTTGTTTCCCTTTGGACAAGAAGCTGTTCAAAACTTTATACTTTAAGTAGAGGCTAGGATATTCCATCAGTTCTTTCTCTCTCTAAAGTCTCTACTATTCCTGGGTTATTTCTGCTGAAGCTCCTTTTATTCTTTTTAGCAGGGAAGAGTCTGGCCACTCTGAATTAGATGAAAGGTTGTTTCCATGCCTACGTAAATGTGTGCCGCTTGTACCAGGGCTCCTTTCTCGTGTTTACTATTTAACAGGTCTTTGCTTCAGTGAGGTGTGAAACTCTTCTTTAGTTGGTAGCTACTTGTCAGTTCTTGCAGAGGAGTGACAATTCTCCTTTTATTTGTAAGATAAATATTATTTATTCTCATGGTTTAAACAGCTACCGGTAGAGCTTTACGCAGTTTATTACTGGGTCTGGAGATCATCATGTCCTTCAGGTACTTTGGGGTGGGGGACTAATTTGTAACTTCTCTGGCAAGCTGTAAGTAACTGGGATTAGACTTTTATAATCCTATTACTCAGTGGCTTGGGACAGGCCTTGCTTGACCACCAAGCAAGGGCAGGAGGGGCTTCCAGAGCTCAGGTGAGTGTGCTGGGCAGGATGATAGCTGGAGCAGTGCTGTCCAGCTCTGGCACCCCATCTTACATCCTCCCTGGGTGATCAGATGTGCCCTTTGTGTCATATCCCTTATACATTTAGCCTTGTAGTCTGGCTGCACGTGTGAGTACTCTCACTGGGTCTCTGTGCTGTTGATGACTATAAAATAGGCAAGTTTCTGGCTGTGTGATTTAGAACCAAAAAGACTGGGGCAGCAAGGGGAGGGAAGGGTGGCAGGCACAAAGCTGTCTGTGGGGTTGTTGTCATGTCACAATGGGCACCATAGCTTAGGGGGTTCAGCAGGAAGAGTCACCTATCTTTTGGGGTTTGGCTAGCTCTTTTGAAATAAATGTCTTTCCTACTAACCCCAGCCACAAGCAGCACTGGTTGACTAAGCTGATAACAGAGCGTAAGGTGCAAGACACACAGTCCTTATAGGAAAGCTTCAACAGCATTAATAGCAATGTTCAGAGTCTCTGAAAGCTTGATACCAAAGGGCTGTATGGTCTGAGAATACGGGGTTTTGGTACAGTTGGGTTATCAGTGGTGTGTGAACAAAGTGGCGCTGGACTTGCATTAGCTGGGTGCAGCGCTTTCTTGTTCTGATTAGTGCAACTTCTGTGCCTAGCTATAGGGCCCTTCTGGGCAGGATGGGTGAGCATTGACTGTTTGCACATAAGGTTTGTTCAGTTCTTCCAGGGCTCGACTATAAGGTCCCATAAGGTCAGCCAGAAGTGTGTGTGCTGCTGCTTTATAGGGTCAGTTATTAGGTCAGAATGAAGAAAGAACAATTTGCCTGAAAACTTTCCTGTTTCACAACAGAAGGGCTCTATAGATGAAATGGATTATAAACGGTTGTGAAAGTGGGTACAGGCAACATCTACAATGCTTCAATTTTTATTTTTTTATTAAAAGCAAAGTAATTTAGAGCTGAGCTTGATTAGGCACGATGTGAAGGTGCTGACTGCTGAGGACCTGTTAGGCACGCTTCTCTCGATAGCAGCTTGTTCCACTGGTAGGCAGGGAAACTGAGCAAGCCCTGTCTTGTGCTGCTGGAAGGGATTTATTCTGGCTGATTTTTCCCTATTTAATAATATCATCTTTAATATAGGGCTTAAGCACACCGTATATCCTGACCTAATACTCATCTGCCATATCTTATTGCTTATGTTAACGACAACATAGCTACATGTCTGACTGCAGCAGTTAATTGTGTTAAGCAGAGACAAAAGCAGTCATTTGCACAGTGAGACAAATCCCTGAAATGTCAATTTATTGTGCTGCCTTCCCAGAGGAGTGGGGACAGGCAGGAAAACACAGATAGCTGACAGCGTGTTAAAAAGGAGAAGGCCTAAAAGCATTAGTCCTCTCCTTGAGTACTGTAATGCTAACTAATCCCTGTTGTGAAATTCTCCTTTCCTCCTTGCATCCAGTGAATTGAGGACAAAGGAGAAACGGTGGCATCATCTTTCTCTGATTGATAAACAACTGCCTTTGAGAAGGCAGTCATGTCCAAGTGTAGTGATGTGGTTAGTAGGATTTCCAATTGCTCCTCACCTTAAAATATATATGCTGCCTTCATTTTAGGATCCAGTAAGTTGATAAATTGTCACGAAAGAACTTTATTCTCCAAACTCAGTGGCTTTAGTAATGCTTAAACAAACAGGTAAGCTTCAAACTCACGAGGTATATCCTCTTAGGGCATATAAATGTCATGGAAAAAGACAAAGTGATACTGACTGTGAGGACAATTAGTCACTATATAAAAGTAAACTAAACAAATCGAAGCATCTAAAAGCTTAAATCTCCTTTTGCATATTCCAAATAAACTGGAGAGCAAATGTGCAAACTCTCTAGCACGTGCCTTTAGGAAGAGTGAAAGAAATGTTTAGTCTAGACACAGAAGTTAATGGGCTGAAACTTTGATATAAGCACAGCTGTAGTTCTTCACGCGGAGCAGCACGACTTTATTTTGATTGTTGCTGTCTGATCTAGTAACGGCGTGGTTGTAGTCTTTGAAACAGAAGTAGTGTGCGTGTGCTTTTGTAGGAAAAGACCGGACTGTTGAAAAGATACCGAGAGCTATACAGTTCCCAAACATCCTGTGGCAGGGTTCTGCTCATCTCTATAGATCACCATGTATTTGAATGGAACATTAACTAATAAATCAAAATGTTCTTCCATTTGGCTGTTCTTCCAGCTCACCTTCCTCCTAGTCCGCACTCTGCCTCTGAGAGCAGACAGCTGTGAAACCCAATGCCTGGGTTCAAAAATCCCTTTGGCTTCAGAGGGGAGCATTTTGGAGCAGTTAAGGTTCATTATCTTGTAGTAATTGTCCTCACCTTCCTGCTAACAGGCATGTAAGACGTTGTTTGAATTATTTTCTGGATCTTAACACTTGCTGGAATGGTTTCCTGGCGCATCAAGGGGTGAGTAGTGAATTCACAAGTTTCATGTGTGGCCTCTTGTCGCAGCCTGTGGCCAGCGGAGGTTGCTGGGCCTTGCTGCGTGGCTGTCCCCGCTGGTAGAGCAGCGCTGGGGACAGGATTTGATCACGAGTGTTTGTTAATCCGATTCTGCCACAAGACTTCATTAAATGGGCTGTCAATACCTCAGAGGCTTTTGGCAAAAAGTACCAGTGAATGAAACCAATTGATCTTAGGGCCGGTCTACGAGGAGGCAAGCGTTGGCTGACACGAGCGGCTGAGTGCCTTCATCCATCGGAGCTAAATCTGGAGACAGAAGGCTGGCAATAGCCAAACACATTAAGAAAGCCATGCAAAAGCACTCCTCTTTTGTCTTTAGCTGGTCTTCACTGGAGTAAGGAGAAGCCTGAAGCATGAGAGGCCCCTTCACGCACTGCTGCCCACAGGACGGTACCAGCGTTATAGGAACTCGCTGCCTGTGCAAGTTGCAATGCTCCAGGCTCTCTGACCAGGGTGAGATTTCCCTTAGTGTCTGGATGAAGCTGCTGGTTTACAGACTGCAAGCTGCTCTTTTGTTTTTTCAGGATGTGCACCCTTTTTGTCATCAATTCCAAAAGGATTTCTTCAAGTCACTATTTTTGGTATTGAGCCCCTGTACCCATTAAAAGACTCTGACAGCGCTTTCCCAAAAGCACTCCAAATGTGTTCCTTTTTTTTTCAGTCTAAGAGGTAATTAAGCCTTTCTTTGCTGTGTTTCCACAATCTGCTTGCTGTCAGAGCAGAAGAGCCTTAACTTCTGACTTCTGTTTTATGCCTTCCTTTCAATGTTTGAATACAAAATACTGTTATATTGCTGGCTCAGCCTTGCCTTATCTCCTCGGTTGCACAATCACATTTCCAGCTGTAATGCTTGCATTAAAACTAGATATATAGCCTTTAAGTTGTGAGTTTACAGTCTGCAGAGGCGTGTGTAATATAGCAAATACCTTTCCATGTAAGGATTCAGGAAGACTACAAAATATAAAGTACAGTTCCTTCTGTAAGTAAAGCTAGGGGTTTAAGTGATTAGCAGGGTCTAAGTCAAGCCCAAGGTACCCTCCTAGTTTATTATGTGTGATGTGACCTTAAATTCAATGCAGGAATTGGCCTCTGATCATATGTTGTGACTTTGCACCTTAAACTTCTTGGAGAAAACTGGTTTATATTAAAGCTTCGCCTACTGGAAATCTCTCAGCATAGAGAGAACAACTGTAAAATAATACTCTGTTAAAGAGGAAGCGGATCTTTCTATGGCAAAAATGATTTGTTCTTTCTCCTCTGGGCATTTTGTAGGCAGTGCAGGCAGGAAGGAAGGAACTGGATTTGGGGTTGGCTGGATTCCAGCTGCAGGCTCTATTCAGACCCCAGCCAGCGAGAATATGGGCTGATCTGTAACTTTGGGGCAGGGATGGCAGTTTGAGAAGAAACAGCCTCGGTTTTGTGAGCTGACGAAACTTGCTGTGAATGTGTCAGGTGGTAAAAGCATGCTGCTTTGTGCCGCGTGGAGGTAGCGAAGTGCATCACAGATCAGTTCGTCACGCGTAAGTCAGGGGAGCAAAGCAGTTGAGTGAAATGAGTAAATGAGTGGTAGGCGCACACGTGATGCTTTTTAATATCCAGAAAATAAGCGTATTCATTTGTAAAAGTGGCAGCTGGTTCATGAGAACCAGATGTGCTAAGTGACTTTATGCTTCCCCCCAGCCCCTGTTGCCACCGTTCTTACTTGTGCATGAAGTAGGCGGATTTGATGCGAGTGACTGGAAGTGGTCTCATGTTTGCTTACGTGAAGGTCATTTCCCACCTATATTCATGATTAACTTAATATAAAGAGCATTATGGTTAGGGATAACGTGAAAACCTGAACTTTCTTTTTTTTTTTTTTACTTCTCCTACTCCTAGGTGTTAAGTATGCTCTTGCCATTTTTTGGAGAAAGGGGAATTTTGGTTATGCACAGGGCTATGCACAGTGTGGCATCATAAAATATACTACTCATAGCTGTTGTCAAAATAATAATAATAAAAAAGGTACAGCATATTGCACTTGACAGGACCACTTTAGTTTTTTTATTTTTCTGTTCCTTGTTTTTTGTTTGCTTTGGGGCTGAGGAGGAGGGAAAGTCCAGATGCTGACGTGATACGTTTTGGTTTGGAATAAATTAAGCTTACGTGAAGTGTAGAGAAATTCTGTGGAGGTGCCTATTTCAAACTGATCATTGTGTTTGTAGCCTCTAGAACTGCTTAGGAATATTAAAGTGGTGTGAGACGAAGTGTTCAAGGCTCTGACACCACAAAGGGCAGATGTGGGGTAGGGACAGAACTGGGTAAGGAGGTTTTAGGGTGATGACCCAAACAGATGGAGACAGCTATGAGGTAGCTGCTGTTCCCTGCTGCTAGAGGACTCCGCACCGCAATCTGCCGGCACTGCTGGCTCCCTGTTGCAGTCATTTTCCATCTGCCTCTGATGGACGCTCAGTGATTTACTGGGAGAGGTAGTGGCAGGTGAGGGCTGCAGTCTGTAACTGGAAACGAGGTATGTCATTGAACAGATTTTATTCCAAAGCCTCCCAACGCTGTTTGGGCTCTATTAAGGAGAGTGTAACATAAATCAGCCCCTCACGCCCCCCTCCTTTGTTAGACATCAGGGATCCACGTGCCCCTGTTTGCCTCGCTGCTCAGGAAGAAGTTCAATTGGAGCTGTCACCGTAGTAGACAAAGAAGGAATCCAACTGCAAGACATGTTACCCAGAGGAAATCATGCTTTGCTGCCTCCTTGGCTTATGAAATTCCTCGGTTTTGATTGTTCTGTGTCACTATCGTTGCTTCACCTCCACTGCTTGTAACATTTGTGGGATGTCAACCTGGAGTGAATGGGGACGAAGGAAGATGTTTGTCACTGCAGCTATCTGCTGTGAAGAGGTCTGGGTGCAGAAGCGATCCCTACAGGCAGCCTGGGCCACGCCGTGAGGTCTGTCCCAGGTGGCTGTGAAGGAAAAACTCAGCATAGAAAATGTGTTTGGTGTGTTTTATGTGAAAGTCAGCATAGTGCCTGCCGATGGAAAGTATCGGCAGTAGCAAATGGGTTATTGGAAAAGCCTTCAATAAGTGTTCTCAATGAAATGCTCAGTGCAGAGCCGAGACCTTGTGCTGGTACGTGCTTTTGGATCAGCTCACCTCTGCTTTTTCAGTGGAAAATGATGTACCCGGAGAATAACCGAGTGTCTGTTTTTCCTGGAAAATTAGCCTTTTGGAGACATTCTGAAAACAGTCAGAAACTTTGGGAGTTACAGACAATGTCTCGTGTAGTTCAGCAGCCTCATCCTTTCACATCTCATGTATGAGCTAACCAAGATTAGTAGTCTATTACTCAATGTAAACCTTACATTTTCTGCAGGGCAAAAACTGGACTAAGTGCTTGTAAAACAGCCCAAAAGTCCCAGAGGAGAAGTTTGTTTGGGATTTGTCCAAATGAGTGTTTCTCTAGCAGACTTCAGGCTTATTATGTTGTAATGGGTGGTGCCAGGAGATGGACTTGAAATATCTACAGACTGAAGATACTAAACCAGGCTGAGATGTGTTTCTGTACATCTTTCCTCTTGGTGGTAGAGTGGTGGCATCTCTCGCACAGGAGATTTCTACATAATGGAGGCAAATGCTGTAGCTCTTTCCTGTTTTTGCTAGGGATTTTTTTGATAGGGAGGAAAGTGAAACAGTTCTGGGAGAACTTTACAGATAGTGTCTTACAGATATAATGTCAAAATTTTGACAGGGTAGCTCTTTTGACAGAGTATGCTCTTTTTCCGCAATAAACATGCGGTATGTTTAGGCGGGCAAGGGAGAAGAGGTAAAAATGCAGGAATCTGTCAAACGCTAAGGTATGTACAAGTACATATAACCTATAGAGATGTGTACATGTCCTCATGCACTGGCAGGGCAGTTTGTGGCATTTCTTAGCATCATACATTCCTCTGGTTAGTTGGAAACAGCAGCTCATGGGCCCAGATGCCCTTACGGAGATTGATGTCAGGTAGAAATATTTGTGAGGGCAACAGGGAATCTCTTGAGCCGGTCAGCTGTAACCAGTTACTTGATTTCTGTGTCCCTGAACTAGATCTCTTCAGGCATGCTTTGCTGGAGAATCCACTTCCAACTGCAGTCTTGGGCTCATCAGCTTTGATTTCTACGGCTGAATTTCCATTTGGCTTGCAAATGCTGCTTTATGTCCTGTAATACTGTTTGGGATTATAGCCTGTACTTTGGGGAACGCTGCTCTAAACAGATCCTCTGTATTCTTGGTCTGGTTTGCTGTGTAGTGCTCCCTTGCCTTTAAAATCAAAGAAATCGGGATAAATAAAGAAAAACATATGGGGTGGCTTTTTTTAAAGCTGGTCAACAAAAATACTAGTAGTGTGCTGCCTGTGTTTGTGGGCGTTGGCTAAGAAAAAGAGACTTCCAAAGGAAGAAAAAGAAAGGACTGTATGTGGTTTTAGCTTGTTTTCTTTTCTACAAACCCTTGTGCTGCTTGTGTGCATTACTTTGTATCAGCTGGAATGCATAAATGCAGGTTTTCTGAGACTTCACGTTGTAGAGCCTAACCAGAAATAGGCACTGCAGATAAACTAAGTGAAAATTGTGGTCCTCCAAGAAACTTAGCAGCTGCAGAGCCTACGGCGTGGCCGTAGGGTTTTGGTGGTGGCATCTGTGTATAAACAGTTGAGCACAGTTAGCTTGTGACTGACCCAGCACGTGTCTCGCTGCATCACTGACAGCGGCGTGCCTTCCCGTCTGAAGATGTGAGCACTACAAAGCCTCCTGTCCGAGCAGTCATCGACCGGACTGCAAGAAGCTGTGAGTGGGATTCTTCTAAAGATCAGGATCTGAGCTTCTAGAAACAAAAAAAACTTCAGGCATACATCATTTATGTGACTTTGATTCGTTCTCAGTAAGTGTACGCAAATGCATCGTAATTCCGAAATATTTATGGGGTTTGTCTTCTGGGATCAAACATCTGTAAAGGTTGGGTGTTTATTTAATGTAACGTTTTGGGAAGTCCTCTTACGGGAAGAAAAATCTCAAGAACTTTGCGTTAAGGTGTAAGACTGCAACTCTTTGCAATTATAAAGCTATATGGAATCCAATTTGTTTTTTCTGATCAGCAGTAAACATCTAACAGCCTTGCAAAGTCTTTTCCTGGTTAGAGGTGACTGATTAACTTTGTTATAGATTATGATAAAAAGCAAACGCCCAAGGATGCTGTGAATTAGTAAGCTGTCAGGGTATTTTAATTCTGAAGAAGATATATTGAAGTCTAGCTCTCTGCACTACTGCACTGTTAATTTCTGCTCTATTAAGACTTGGGGTGGAAAAAAAATAATCGTAGCTTCAGCTCTGCAGCAATGCTTGCTTACTTCTGCTGAGGTTTGATCTTTACATCTGCCTCATAAAATGCCTGCTCTTGGTTTGTATTATTTGGAGAACACGAATTGGAAGGACAGACCTCTGGCAGTAACACAATATTACATGCTGAAGGTAACCGTGGAGTGAAATCTCAGCTAGGTCGGCGTGTCCGCTCCTACCGGGCGGTGGTGGAGAAACACTTCAAAATGCATCCCGTTGGGGAACTTCCAGCGTGTAGATCTTGCTGGGTACTGAAGGCAGAAAGGAAACTCCTTGTTTTTTACCTTTGCTTGCTTGTTCCAAGCCTGCTCGGAGCAGCCCATGCAGTAGACTGCCTTGCCTTTGGCTGTGCTGCCCTGGTAGTCAGCGGTGATGCAGCACCAGGGATATTGAGGAAGCTGCTATGTTAGGAGAGGCTGTAGCGTCTGCAAGCGCTACGCGGGAGGAAACCCAATTACTTATTTTCTAGTCCTGAGGCAAACATTTGGGGATCTGTTAAGCAGCTGGGATTGCAGAGGGAGCCGTGCATTTGTAAGGCTGTCTTCCCTGGGAAAGGAAGAGGGATGTTGAAATTGATATGATTTGACATAAACGTTGCGGGTCAGGATACGGGAGCTGAGTGCTTCACTTTCTATTCAGCGTGCTGCCTCTGAGCTCACCTAGATTCATGAAATGGATGTAAATTTTCTCTCTTCCTCTGTGCTAAACGATACCGGAATGAACCTGAAAAGATTCTTGTCATGCTTGAGTGTCTGAAAAAGCTGTAAGTAAGAGACCCCGCAACTTCTTGTCTGCAGAATCACAAAAATATTGCAGCTGCTTGTGTTTGGAGGATAAGCAGAAGTGATAGCTTTCTTATTTCAGTTATAAAATGTGAGCAGTCAAATAGTCCTTGATAGCGTTTTAAGGGGAGCATTTGGCAGTTTAGGAAATGAGTTGTCTGAGTTGTGCCTTTGGGTTAATGGCCCAAACGATGCTTTGCATCCAATGTAGCTTCTCCGTAATGCTTAATGCAGTGCAGTTGCAGACACAACACGATTTTATTCCTCTTCATTCCTCAGACTAAAATTTGGGCAGTTTGCTTTTGCTCCTTCACGTATGTATGAAACACAGATGGGTTGGGAACATGCTTGGGATGTCAGGGCAGGTATATTTCATAGTCTCTTGTCCCCCTGCATTACGTAAAGTCTTAATTTGTTCTAATTTTGCAACTTCCAGACATTTTTGATCTGCTATTTGAGACTGTAAATTGTTTCCATGTAAAACTGCGTGGGTCCGACGTCTGGTGTTTTGGTTAAACAGACTTCCCCCTTTGCTTCTTTTCGTTCTCATCAAAACCCAGCTGTGCATTGTACTTTTTCCTTTTGAAAGGAATTTTGTGTTTATCTGACTGGCTTTGAATGGAGTGAAAGCTAGATCAGGCTTTATCATATCTGTCTGCATTTAGTTGAACAAAACGCTGTATCAAATAATTTCAGTGGTGTTTGGCTAGATTATAGATAACTCCCAGATGAATAGCGTTTTCTCTAGTACAAGAGATTTGGGGTTGGAAAGAAGATTCCTTAAACACGCTGCTTTGCCCACCTTTTATGCTCCTTCAGCTAGAAGAAAAAGCACGCTTTGAAATGAACTTGATTAGTTTATACCCTGTATTTTGCCGTGCACTGGGATTGTTGGTTTTATGCAGTGGTGAATGGTTTTAGTTGACAGCCTGGGAGATGGGCTTAAAGCGCTGAAGGAAATTGCCTCCTTGTTAAATGAATGCTGGGGGGGAGCAGTAAAATGCTGGAAATAAGGATTGTTAAGGAAGTCATTATGTGGAAGAACTGATTCTCTTACCCTTTGCTTTCTAGAAAGAAACCCCCTTGCATTCTAATGCTTTTCTGGCATATTATGTTGGAATTGGGATAATAGTGTCTTAAGTGGATATCAAGTCTTGGTGTGGCTGTTTTTTTCTTTTTTTTCCTACTGAAGGTAGCTGCTCTTTTTCCCTGCTAGCCAGATGGCTGTGGATGACTGCTAAGAAATGTATGATGTAGGTGCAGCTATACTCGTTCCTGTCTCTGGCTGTAGTATTTATCTGGGCTGCTTGGGTAGGTTTTCAGCTATTAAGTTGTTTGAAACAGTCAGGCTATTTGACTACTTTATTTGAAGCTCATCCTGAGGCTCTGGTCATCTGCATCAGCATGTTCCTTTGGGCTTGTGAGGGGTATGAGCATTCATCAAACTCTTGTGCTGTTTGTATTGGTGCCTTGCCTATAGAAATCTATACAGCATGTATCCTCCACTGCTGATTCTTGAAATATTTATTTCCGTGTTGTCAACAATACATGCAGTCAAACATCTTTATTTTTTTAATAATTAACGTTACAATGGCAGTTGAAATGTCTACAGAAACATGTCTTTCAAAGCTGTGACAAAGGTCTGCTGTCCTCGGTTTCGCAAGAGTGGAAAAAAAGCAAAATATTTTCCAGAAAAATTATCTGGGACAAGTAACAAACCACTTGTTAAGCAGAATTTGGTCAGAGTTTAAGAATTTTCTGAAGTTCCTCCTACTGCAGAAGAAATGTGAGATCGCTTGCACAAGTGTCAGAATCGTGGGTTTGGTTAAAACCAGTCTTTATATGTTAAATAGAAAATATAAATATAGTTGCTGTGATAAAACCTGACCCCTGTGCCCCTCGTTTGGGACTGGTTGCTTCTGCCACTTGGCTTCTGTGTTTGCGTGCTCTGTAGACTCCTTTCAGCATCAGGGAGGGGGGAATATCAAAATGACAGGGGCTTGGGCAGCTTGAAGGAAACTGAATATGTAGTGCAGGTAAAGCAGATTAAAAGCAGCTCTTAAGAGATTAACGTGGTATTTGTAAGCCAATAGTACCCTTTAACTTCATATAGAGGTTGAAATGTATATAGATCAGGTGCACATCTTCTTGGGTTGCCTGTATTATGTAAGCTAACCGTGCAGAAGGATTAGTCAGGTGTATTTTCTTCCTTAAAAAGATATTTTTTTTTTACGATTATGATCCTCTGATCGCTACGATGGCAGGGTGGTCCTGCTGCTAGTGGAGGGGATGTGTGGAGGAGCTATGCTCCAGCTGAAGAACCAGTCTATGACTTGGTCCAAACCATAGTGTGCCAGCTCCTTTCATGACTTTATGGGGTGGGGGGATTGGGAAGAAGCCACAGCAGCCAGAGAAAGGTTCTTTCCCTGAAGAACCAGAAGGACACCCAGTTCTGCGCCAGAATGCTAAAGGAGAAGCAAGGTCACCTTGGAGAGCCCCTGCCACCTCCCACGTGTCTCCTTGCAGTGTTTTCGATAGATAAGGTTCAGCTTAATCTTGAATACCCTGGGAAGGAGGGAAGTAGGTTCTAGCATATCTGATGTGTTGCAGGTGGCTCTGAAAGCGTTTTTCACAGTGTGCCACGTGTTCAGCTCATCCACACTTCTCTTTCTGATCAGAAAGAGGCTGGCTGCATTTCACCATAAAAGCACAACAAGCCAAGGTGGCTCCTGGGTTCTTAATGGTAGCAGGAGCAATCACCACTATCTTTTGGACTGTAGTTAAAAAAGCATTTGTAAAGGTCCGTATCTATAGCAGACCTTTCAAATAGTCTCAGTTTGACGAGTAAAAATATCCCCTCTAATCACTAGCCAGCCATGCTAACTCTGACAGTCTGCCTAATAATTACAGGGGTTATCAGGTCAGGCTGCATTTCACTGAGCCACTGCAGCCTCTTCAGAGGCTCTGGGGCTGTACGGGTAGCACTGAACTAGGCAGCCAGTCCTAAAACCTGGTGCTGGGGACCAGAGGCTTGTGGTGAGCACACAGGATTGATCGCTGTGCCAGCAAGTGTTCCAGAAGTACTGGAGAAGGGAACACTTTCTGAGGTGTTTTGTAGGGGTAGAATGACTTCCCAATGCAAGTTACAAGAACAAATATTTGTCTCGGAGGGGAAAATGCTGATTATAGCCCCGAATAACTATTCCGACATACGTTTCTCAGGGATAATCAAGTTCACAGATGCAAAAACATTCCCTTAATTGGGGAAAGAGATGAGATTATTTGGGACTTCAGAACTTGCTTGTTTGGATTTTCTTGCTCTACAAGAAGACTGCTTTATTAAGCTGCTCTGCTGGTACAGTGATCAGGAAGCATTTATGCCTGTAGAGATGTCATAGCCAGCAGAGCCCGAAGTGGGACTATGTGCCTTTTGTTTAGGACTTCCTCCGAGGTTGCTTAAACCTTGTCTTGGATCCGTGGCCCTTGTTAATCAAAGGATGGAAGCCTTCATCTTACCCATGGGTTGCTTGATGCTATAGCTAATAGTAACGAATTCTACTTAAAGCTACTTCAATTAGTGCTGTAACTTCTTAGATTCTTTTATTTCAGGGAGAAAAATCAGATGGGAATCAAATCTTCTAGCACAAGAGCCTGCTGTAAAATGGAAAAGAGAACAGGTTATTTAGGTTCCTTGGTGGATATGGCAGGGAGAACAAGAAGCTTGCTTTGACCTGGATTTTCCTTGTTGCATGTGTGGAGGAAAGTTGTAACTCTGAAGATGTTGAAGTCCTAGGACACATATGTTGAAGATACACAGAACACTGTTCGCACGGTGGAGAGGGCTGGCTTCCCAGATTAGCCAAAATGTTAACAAAAGTGTTGTAGATGGACTGGATCAAGCCCTCAAGTTGGGGATGGACTGGGTGATGTCTTGCAGTTCTGTTTAGCTCCATCTTCTGCCTTCCTGTGACCAGCAAGCAGCTGTTTGCTTTCCCAAAGCTCCACATGGTAAGAAGGGAAAGGTACCTCTCTGGAACACAAAAGAGATCAGTCTTTGGTCAGTGTAGGCTCCTTGAGTTACCTCTGCGGGTTGGAAATAGCTCGACTGAGAGTGCTGGGGATGTTGGCAGTAGTACCCTCCTTCCCACCTCCCAGGAACTTCTGCATTAGAGGGTTTTCTTGTAATCTGTGTCAGTCATCTGTGAAGCACTACAGTGTTTCTTAATCAAGAACCAGTCCTGCATGCACTGCCAAAACTTCAATCAATATTATTTTTAGAAGGAAAAATAGAAAATCCCAAACCATTCAAGTTACTATGCTGAAACAGTACAGTAGTTCTGTGCACAAGATGAATTGTTCAGTATGATACAAGGGGGTGGTGTAAAGAATGAAATATCAGCTGTGGAATTACCTAAAAGGAAATGTAAGTTCATATATTTTGCTGCTGATATTCCCTATATTGAAATTTTGTTTGCATTTTGATATAAACTAGCATGTGGACTTCCTTTTTTTTTACTTGTAATCTATGTTCAAGAGTAAAAGTTGGATGCTTCAGCAGAAAAGGGCTTTCCAGTTGGTCAGGACTCCAGCCTACAGTTGTGAAAAGCCCTGCTGTTGGATATTGGCAAGGTGAATGATGTCTCTTTAGACTTACAGCCTTGTAGATGTCATAACTGTAGGCTCACAGCACTGCCGAAGGAATCTTTCTCCTGCCCACTGTGCCTTTTTTTCCTCTTGTTGCTGCTCTAAGTGCTTCTGTGGCCTCCCAGTGAACTGGGGAGCAAGATATTGATGTGGTTTAAAACTAAATTTAAAGCATGAATCTGGTTTTCTTTCCAATTCATGTGAACCAGGGAGAGAAGCTGGGAACAAAATAGCAAATGAAGGGTGGGACAACTGCTTTTGGCTGCGGTGTTGGCCCACACCAGTTCGGTGGTGGTTTAAAATAAAAGCATAAGCCCAACCTGACTTTTTGCTCTGTGCTGAGCATCTACTGCTGTACGATACCAACCACAGCATCAGCATGTACTTAAAAGGAAAAATTCACTCGAGCCTGACTTGACAAGGAAAGCTGTTGCTCATACTTTTGTGGCTTTGTTGCTCAGCTCAGCAAAGGATGTGCTCTGGGTCAGCTGCTCAAAGCTGAGGCTGTGAAACGGGATGGTTTTCCCTAAAAATGGTGTATGCAGTGGAGCCCTTGGTATTTGTGAGGAAAGCTAGGTGAAGTCGCTCCTTTTTGCCCAGGGGAAGTATTACCAGTGAAAATTACTACCTGATCTGTTGTGGTCTCCTGGGAGGTAGGTTGCATAAGTATGAAGAAATGTAGAAATGTTTAAGTTTTACCATAGTTTGTATTTTCATGGCATTTTAAAACTTGGCTGCAAGCAGCAGTTCTGTGTATGGTAGCTAATAGCTGTTCTCCCTCATCTTGGGGGTGACTTCCCTGAATTAAACATTTTTAGGTGCAGGTCAAGATTTCTAGAGCTCTTCCCCTAAGTTTCAGGGGTCTTGCTTAGCTCCTTTTAAAAGGAGAAGGGGGACTCAAAATGCAACAACTAATGGAACAAGCATCCTATGAGTGGTTTACAACTTGATGATCTTCAAAGTAGAGCAGTAGGGTGCTACAGGACTGGTGGAAAACAGTGCTTGGCCTGTGGGAGAGAGCATGTATGGTCTTGCTCTCCGGAGAGCAGCGGGGAGGCTCTCGTGGCACGTCCCAGCCCTGGGAACAGCGGGTCGGGATTTTGCATGTCATTGTATAGCAAAGTCCTCCCCAGTTTGATGTAAATCTGCAGGGAACTGGCTTTGTTGGTGATGGTGCCCACAGCACCACTCCCTTATTTGCAAGGAACGGCGCTATCAGCAGAGCTATCCCACGAGGTTTCACAGGGCCGGTTGTCCTCGGATTGAGGAGCGTGTGGAAGAAACACAGGGCTGCTCCTCTCCCTGCCATGTGTGAGCCTCTGGAGAGCTTCAGGAGCACCCCTCAGACCCTTAAGGGAGCAGGATGCCCTCCATGAAGGTGGATTTCTCCTTGTGCAGGTTTCCTTAGCTGGACACAACTGCACGTGGATGGCGCCCTGATCCTGTGAGGCAGCTCAGCCCAGAGGGCCGATGAGCGTGGGCCAGCAGGGTGGGTGCACACAGGCCCTGCTGCAGCTGGGGAGATCCCGTGGCCTTAAAACCAGCTCCTTTTTGGCTCTTTTGTGTCTTTTTTTTTTGCCACTGGGGTTGTTCAGGAGGTGGCAGGGAAAGGTGGGGCCCAGGCGCTGTGGGGAGGGCAGGGCCATGGTGCGCAGCTTGAGAAACCTGGCCTGGAAAAAACAAAGCCCTATGCGGGCTGCGGAGGGGGAAAAGGCAAATTCGGATGCTAATTTTTTCTCCTGGGAAACATTACTGGTATGCCAGTAATTGTCCTATCTCCTTTTTAGCAGCCTTGGATCAAAATTAAGCTTACAAGTCTATAATTAAAGCATAGCAAATAGTAAAAACTACTCGAGTCCTCCTGCCCTTTTCACAAAGGAAATTTAGAAATTGGCACAAAGAAAACCTTTGTGAAAAACTTGTCACTGCTAATCAGGACGGATGAATTAAACTTTCACTTTGCTTGCATTTCCTTCCTATTTGAAGCTTCCAAAAAGCCTTTTAACCTTGAGTGGCTTCTTTCTTTCCTTATTTAAAAAATGCTTAAATCCCACAAAAATGAAATGAAATCAGGTAGCCTCTCCAGTTATACATGTAACTGCTTTGTGGATATGAGGTGAAAAAATAAATAACCATACCCTCCTGGTCTTAACTTTTGTTGAAACTTCTTAAATTTGGTGCTGTTAAATAGTTATGAGTACAAACATGTTAAATTACAGAATATAAAGCTAGTGATGATGCTACTTATACACGACTTCTTCAGGAATTATCAGTTTCTTGGGTTTTCAGGTACAAATACTGGTAGGAAGAGTATCGTCTTTAACTCTCTTAGAGTAAAAGTTGCTGATGTATTTGTGGTAATAGTGTCACGGAAGGATGGCACATGTATATATCTGAAAAGATTCAATTTGCAGAATCAAATCACTCACGTGCTGAGAGCTTGTATTCGAGTTGCCTGTGGATCACGTTGATGTATTTTTCTATGAAGCTGTCTCTTTTGTGGGAGAATCACCTGTGGTAACTGAGTGTGTGTGTAGGGTTAATAACAAGATTCCTGATCCGAATAGGCATGAAATAAGTAATTTACTCCTGGTGTTCTGCTGCGCTGGGGGATCTTTGTTAATATTCCAGAGATACAGTAATCTTCCCTGTGAAAATAGGAGTGGGAGAACAAGTTCAACTGTAGCCCAGCTGAAAAGCTCTCAACTTCTTTTTGAATCCTGGGATCGTGTTTTTAAATATTTATTTAAACAAACAAACAAACCTCAAGTCTGGTTTTAAATGTTCTAAAACATTTAAGCCCATATGTACTAGAGCTTAAATTTGAGGCTGTAATCTCAGATCTCTTCTCATTTGTGCTCGTGAACGTTCAGTGGTCCTGCAGCTCCGATCTCAGGTACTCAGGTGTTGTTCAGGAGAAGTTTAAACTATTTTTCTGTGTGAGGCTGTAGCCTTCAGTAGGGCAGTGCTGCAGGGCTTTAGCAATGAGACTGCCTGGTTTCATCTGCTGTACTTCTCTTTTTGCAAAAAGATTCAAATCTCTCCAAGTACATTTTCTTGTTAAACAAACTAGGTCGGTATGTATGCAAAACAGTAATGATATGAAAAGTATAATTCTGGGCTACCGCATTGCTTTTTCCTAGTCAGCAGTTCTCAAAGAATTTCTTGTACAACCTGAACAATGAGGTTGAGGTATCTGAAGATGGTGTGATGGATATAGAGCTGAACTACTGCAAAGTGTAACTGTAAACAGATATATACTCCTAATTTTTTAACCTCTTTTGCTTTCCAGGGAGTTTGTCACCTTCAAATCTTCCTCTTCTTTCTCTCCAGATTCTTTTCCTTGTTGTGATGTTAGCTTTTAATCACAAAGACTGTAGGAGAGGAGTATACGTGATCTAGTATAGAGCAGACCTCCCCAGTCAGCCTACTGAAATCTAGATGTGGAATTGCAACTGTAGTCCTTCAGGGAAAAGTCAGAAAACTGCAGATAAGGTATGAAAGAGGCACCTGTGCAGGAAGTCCAAGCCCTGAGATAGCTTCACAGACCAGCTGCAAGTTGTCAGGGATGTTACAGGTGAAGGTGCTATGATGAAAAGCGCTTGCCTTTCCTAAATCTTTGGGGAAATGTGATTTCTTTGGGAGGGGGAAATGTGATTTCTGTGCTTCTGCACTGCAAAGAAACTTTGGTTGGTTCCTTCCCTGGAGAAGGAATTATCCCCTTGAGGCTTAATGCTTCTCTGAATAACTTATCCACTGGGGCTCTGTCCTGGGAGAGATGAAAGAAGTGGTGAAGGCTACTGTGTTACACCTGATAAAGGCTGTTGTTAACAAGTCCTCAAATAGCCACATAAATTAATAACACTCATGTCCTCCTTTCTTAATAATAAATGAAACCTTTATGATTAGGTTTTAAAAAATCCTATGTGGCTAGACTAAAATTCCATTTCATTTACTTTGAATTGCCCCTAAATTGTGTGTGTGTTTTTTTTTTCCAAATCATTCCTTTTCTTCCACTTGTCTTCCATGAGCTTCCACTTCTTACGTGAGCTGTGGGGAGGGGAATGGTAGGGTAAAGGAGTTTTTCAAACTTCCCACATCATGAAATTGCAGAAAAGATTTAGAACTTGTTCTTCCAAATTCCTTTAATTCTAGAGGTGAAGAACTATTTTTGTGGCCGAACAGCTCACTATCATTTGTAGTTGATGACCTTATTAGTGATGAGTAAAACTTCAACCATTGGCAGGAAAGGAATGTTGGAAGGCCCATAGTAATTTAGGAAGCAAAGCTTACTATGGCTGTTACATGTTTTATAACCACATCCTTGAAATCATCAGGATATCATGACCAAATTGCTGCTTTCCTTTTCTGTATTTTAAATTGCTGATGTTTATTTAAATGACAAATGCTTTGTTTCATTCTAGGTATAATGGCTCCCTCCCTAATGGTGACAGAGGACGCAGGAAAAGCAGATTCGCCCTTTATAAACGACCTAAGGCAAATGGAGTTAAGCCCAGCACTGTTCACGTGATTTCTACTCCTCAAGCATCTAAGGTATGCAGCAGTGAGACATATTTTATTTTTCTAGTGATCCTGGGTTGAGAACAACTCATGCATCACAGCTGCCTGATTTACCTTGCTGTTGGCTCATTCTGTGGCAGTCAGGTACTTGTTCTGATGAAAAGTCTGCACTGGATTTTCTTTCTAGAGATGTGTATCTTTAATCCAGTTACTTATTTAAAATAGTCTTTAACCTCAGGTATGAGTTAATCTGACCCTCCTGCCCTTGTTCAGAAAGCTGATGGATTTATCCGAGTCATAGAATAGTCATGTGATGCAAATACAAGTAGTACTTACTCCTTTTTCACTGGAGTGTAGGATTGTTGTGTGTTTCCTCTTCAGGAAGATAACTGAAATTGTGTTTTTAAACAAATAAAAAAAAACAAAAAACGAACGGTGATCACTATATGCCATTCGTTTTTGTTGCTAATAATATTGTGTATTTTTTCACCTGTGGCCTGGGGTAGGGAAAGAAGGAAAAGCATTACACTAAATATGTTAACATAGTAACTTATTAACATATAGAATTGTCTTGGTTAAAGTTCTGTTGGTAGAATGCATTTCATGGTGCAAAAAGTCATCTTAACCTCTCTCAAACCATTTTTGCCAGAAGCCAAAAGTAGTTAGACCTTTGGTCAAACCGGAGGTCAGTCCTCTGGTGATCCTCACAAAAATGGATTGTTTATACAGGATATATACATCAGATTCCTAAAATGTGTATCGGGGAGAGGGACACCATACTCTGATCTCCTAAGTGTGCTTTCTAACGTGGTTAAGAGAAGAGAATTGTTTAATGCATAGTATATGTTGTTTTCTTTCATAATACATACCACAGATAGTGCCTACCCAAGCATATCAAAATGTACTATATCAGGGTGGTTTTTTTTCAAGACTTTATAGGGCCTGCATAGTGTAGATGAATATGTAGTCTTTCAGGCTTGTGTAAATATTTTTCAGCATTCATATTCTTAAAATAAAAGTATTGGTGAGTTGAATCTTCCTGATGAAATCAACTTTCGAAATAGGCCTGTATTATCTGTGTGTATGTTGGCAACCCTGGTTTGTTTCTTAAAATTTATTAAATTTTAAAAAAACACACGTTTCACATAGTTGATGGAAATGTACACATACTTGCACTGGATAATCTTAAGCATTTGGACTTCAGATAGTATTTTGGCATTTGATTTTCAAAATATTTAAACACCTGACAGACACCACAAGGTATCTGGTTAATGTACATCTGCTTTGTTATTGTAGTGCAGATAAAATATGTGCTGTACAAATTAATGTCCTTATAAAGATAGCATAGGGCCTGAAACGTTGAAGTGTTTCCTTCGAGGATCTGGATTCAGGTGGCTGTCAGGTTGAATGTATTCTTTTGCACTTTATCTGAACCCTTATAAAAGAGCTTTTGTGTATTTATACTGTTGTCTGGGGCAAGGCTGGTGGATGTGTGCCAGCACAGTGGTGCAGTGGATTTCAGCTAGTGTTCTTTCAGATGCACAGAAATGACACTTACATTTTAAAACACTTTTTTCTTAGGCTTTTCTGACATCCTAGACACCAGAGCCTAAATCTGTTTTTCCAGGAATGGCTTCTGCACACAACTTCTGTAAATGATTCCAGAAATGCAGGGAATTACAGAATAGACAGTGAGATGCTTTGTTCTTGGAAAATAATGTGCAACTTGACCTTAAAAAAAATCTTTGTTCTGCTCTCAATCTTTCAGTTTAATTCTTGTTCAGGGAAGAAAAAAAAACAGTGGGAACATGTACTGCACAGGATATTACAAGTTTCCTCCCTTTACATGCTCCCTTGTAACTTTTCAGATATGAGTTCTCCGCTTTACTTTGCTTGTTTGTCACTGTGTGAACTGGATCTTTGAGTAGAAAGAAACACGGTATTCCTGGGCTACTGATACTTTTCTTGGTGGTGGATAAAGCTCCGTCTCCATCTGTTTTGTCACTGCTGTGGCGTGGATCCTTGAACGCTCTGCCTCGCTGCTTTTGTGCTAATTCTGTTAATGCAGCAGCTCCAGCACTGTTGACTGTCACCAATCCTAAGTTAGCGTGTCAGCTTGAAAACTGCAATAGATCATAAGAGTGTGCTTGTCATGTTCCATTGTCCCTGCTATGCAGGTGTCAAGGACAGCTGGAATAGCAATGGTTTCAATAGTAAATTTAGCTGGGATAATTGCGTATGAATCAGTGCCTTTTGTTTTTTCCCCTGGAGTGCTTGTTTTTTGCTACTCTGCCTTCTGGAGGTGCTGAAGAAGATAATTTGGAGTTGTTTGGCCTCCTGAGGATGTATGGGGGGGAAAGCACTACGTGGGGTAATAAGTCACAAGGTTTTTCAGAGGACTGAAACCATGCATACATATTTTCAATGTTACAGACTTCAGAAACTATTTTATTAACTCTGTGCTTAGGCACCATTCAGGGAATTTTCTAGTGCCATTCCTCTCCAAGGCTCTGGCCATTTGTTTGAGGCAGACTTTTCCAGCAGGGCCAAAATTTCTTTTACTGTAAGAAAACTCTTTGGCATATGATACATGACGGTATCAAAATCATCAAGTCACAAAGCAGTGTGTCCTCACTCTTCTTAAAACTGAATGTAGAACAAGAAGGGCCATTAATTGCTCAGATCTCCGGATGAAGAGGAAGTCTGTCACCAGGTATGATCGTATGAGCCATAAAAACCTTCTGTGACTACTCAAATCTTAGGTGTGAGTTTGTTCATAGCTCATCATGGCATCATTAGAATTGCTGGGTTTTATTTTCAAGCTTGTGAAAGCAGCAGTGAATAAACTCAACCAAACAAAAAGCCTTTAATTTTGCTAGCGTTTTTCTTTATTTGGTTGAGTTTAACTGTTGCTTTCACATACGATAGTTAATGCCATGCAACTCGGATCTCTGTCTGCTGGTGTATGATAGAGTTACAGGCTTTACTTGGGCAGAAAGTTTCCAATGACTGTGGAACTTCATGAAAAGTTACATCCCCCCTCACTATGATGAGATGTTAATGTGGAGTTTACTGGGTTTCTTGTTTTTTTTTCTTTGTTTTGTGGGTGGGTGTTATTTTTCATCTGGCGTATATAAGTATGAATGTCTGGTAAGGAAAGAGGGGAAAGAGGTGTCTAGCTGAAAAGAAAAATGGCTTAGAACAATGTTTGAGGACGGTATGTCTGTCTCACCGATCTGAAGTGGGTGACTAATACGCCCTGTCTCAATAAGACTCCGATCCCATTTTCTGCCAAGCAGAGATGTGCATCTTCCCATACACATCCAACCCGCTGGTTCAGCGGGCTGTTAGGTTAATGCTTTCCCCCTGTGCAAGCTCCTCTTTCCTCCTCATCACAGCCAGAACGAGCTCCTTGTTGGCTGCTGCTGCCTGCAGCTCTCCTGGCACGGTGGGAGACGTCTCCTCCAGCTCTGCCCGGGTATGGGCTGGTGGCACCTGGCACCAGCAGTGCGGTTACTGCTGATACCGAACGCCCAAGTGATGTCATTGCCCACGGCCAGTTATTTCTGCATTTAGGTTTCTTTACGGCTTTCTAATGCTTTGGAACCACTTTCATGGGTGTGTAGGTTAGAAAAATGAAGCGCTTCATGCGCTCGAGTTACTCCAAGTATGCCTTTTGGAGACATGAATTGTGCACGGGGGTGAAGTGGTTGACATTAGCCCTCCAGGTTTCCCTAGGATTACTCTGTAAGCATGAATGAATTCTATGGTATCAGTATATAGGAATTAACTATAACTACAGTAGCTGCTTACTTGCTCCGTGAGACCTTCCAGTGCATTTTACTCAATGGACAGGAAAATATAACCAGCAAGTACTAGAAATACTCCTTTATAACAGGCTGTTGTGTTTTGATACCCAAGCTTTCTTGTTGGATATTAATGCTGACTTGATAGCAGATTGCAAATGTCCTTTGAATTGCTGCAGAGTACAAAATAAAAAATAAATCTACCTTTAATATGCTTTTTGTGGAGGTACAACTTAGTATTGTCTGCCTTGGGATAAAAGTTTTCCTTTGGTAACCTGTGGTAGATAAAGACAATGTATTTTTCCCCTATGAAATTACTGTTTCAAGCTGACTGGGAAAGATCTTTCTGACTTCAAGTCCAATTACCTGCCGAGTTGGCTTCTGCCTTGTGCTATCACAACAGCAGCTTGTATAGTCACTGGCTGGGTGCCTGCAGCTCACGTCGAGCTTCATGCTGCTACTGGAAAAGAACAAAATGCAGCCATACGAGTAATTATCGGGTCGGGGAGAGAGCTGCAGAGTGTGCTTTGAGTGACTGGAGAAAAGGAACGCGTGGGATTCTTGTGATTAGTTATCTCATGCAGATTATTGCACGTGCTTTGATGTGCTCTGGGAATTCTGAGCAAAAAGACCCCGGATCCTTTTGCAGCTTTTGGTGCTGCTTCAGGATGAGAGCTGTAGAGCTCGGCTGCTGGAAGGGGGCACGCTCTGTCCGTGGCTCATCTCTTTCGTCTTGGGCTTATTTTTGGTGTAATCAGTTCATGGAGCACCAACTTGTTCTGAAGTCAGTTAATCACATGTATCTTGAAAGTCTAGAGTTGTGCAGAGGCGTGTGAAGCCCCCACCCCTTTGCTCTGGAAAGCAGTAGGGAATGGGTAAGCAGAAGAAAATGGTTAGACCCATTTCATTAGTGTGGCTTAATAAATAACTGTTACTTTGTTTGATGCTCTCCTTCCTAGGCTTTTGGGACCTATTGAACAGAACCCATGTCAAAGGTTTTAGAAAATCACTTTACAATGTTTTCTAACAAAAACCAGATGCTTGGTGAAGGAAGGGGAATTAAAATTGCTGAGGACTACAATTACTTTTTTTATGACTTAACATTGTTTTTCTTTTTCGTGCTCTCCCTTCAGAGGGCAGACAAAAGATCAGAAAATGCTTTCCTTGTAAACTGTTTAAACTCCATCTGCTATAAATCAAGACTTCGAGGAGACTCTTCTTGAATTTAAGTGTCCTTTGGAAGTGGAAGAAGGAAGTGCTGAAGGTGTGCTGTGTGTTGTGTTTCCCCCAGGCGCTTCCATTTCATATTCCATAGGGAGCCAGGCTGTATCCTGCCACAGCACAACCAGGTCACAACTTCCCTCACCCTGTCAGAAATACCCTGGGGGATTTCAGCCTCCGGGAACTGGATAGCTGGGTGAGCTAGAGGCTGTGCATCCCAGGTGAGCTTAAAGTCTGTCCATACCCCAGCACATAAACACCCCTGTCCCTGATTTAAAGCGGAAGGTTTTGGACCATCTGGTGTGGTGGTGAAGCTTCATCCTGTTACACTTCCTTTATTCATGCTTTGAATTGCCTGGAATGGATCTGCTCTTAGAGGTACATGGGCTGGTCTTAGCTTCTGAAAGCTTGGGAGAACCTGAGGCTGAGGTGTGTGGTGCTGCTCCTTGAGCTTTCTGTAGGAGAAAACACATCCCTGCAAGTTGGCATCATGAAGTGAGAACCTCCCCAGCGTGCTACAGATAATAAAAACCTGCTGGTGTGTTCCAGGGTTTGGTTTGGCTGTGCTGCAGCACGATTACGAACAGCCTGGTGCCTGCATACAACCGCTAGCAGCACCTGGGACTGGGAGCATCTCTACTACAGGAATTCCCAGCTTCTGTTTTGGAAACTTGCTTCTTCACCTCTGTCATGGGGGGACTTTACACAGGCCTGAAGCACGACTTACAAGTTAGGTTTCAACTGCAGAGCACCCACAGGGAGAGGCGGTTGGATCCTAGGCTGTGCAGAGCATGGATTTATGGCATGTGTTACGCAGAGAGCCTGTCCTTGCCTGAGATGTGTACCGCAGAGCTAAGACAGATGTTCTGGCACTGTGAAGAAGCGTACGGCCCTCTGCATGCTGTTCTTGTGTTACCATCTTTCAGGGAAATTGAAGGTTCCTGGAGCATTTGTTGCTGATATGTGCATAGGTGGTTTCATGTTCAGAAGCAAAAGCGGTGAAAAGAGGAGCACGCAGCCAATAATGGATGTCTTGTGGTTGTTTTTTTTTTTTTTCTGGTAACCCAAACTGTAGTGTCTCGGGGAAATTGCCTTAAATGGGTAAAGCCCTGTATTTTGGAAAAAGGAGGTAGCGTGTACTCAGTCGCAGCAGCACGGAGCAGCTGTCCTGGAGCAGAGGAGCTGGAACCGCATCAAACAGTAGATGAGACTCCTGTGTGCTACGGGTCTGTTGAGAGGAGCAATTATTTGGGAAACACAGGAAGCGATTGAAGCCTCGTGGGCCAACAGAAACTTTTCAAAGAAACAAAGCGCTGCTATTCCTGCTTTACAAATTGGAAAATATGTATTTTCCAGAGGGCTTTGAGCTTTTGTTGATGGAAAGAACAAAACCTAAGTTTCTTTTTGGGGGGTGTGTTATGACATCTGCAAAAGGAGCAATTAATTTCATCTGTTCGCTGTCCATGCTAGAGGGGTGACTGAATTTTGAGGCTACAGGATTCCTGTTTCTGCTGCTTGTAGGTCTGTGAGAAGCGTTTATGCTTTATTTTAGATGTAGGACTGCTTTGTTTTAGGGTTCATAGATCTCACAAAGATTTTAGAGGGAAAATGAGGAGTACTTGATCAGGAGGATCACTTTAGAGGGGATGTAGCCATAGCCAAGTCCTTACGATAACGCTTCATTCATTGAGTGCTCCAAGCTCTTCAGCGTTTACAAAAATAATCTGTGTTTGGAGGTCACAGGAGCAACTCAGCATTCCTTAGCACCAAGGGTTTGCTTCCACAAGGTCATAATCTTTTTTTGGATCGTCCCATGAGCTGGTCTTCTGTGGAAACCAGCTTGTGGAGCCTTGGTTCCACACCACACCTCGTACCTACCTGACCTCCTCGTGAGACCGTGTGTGTGCTGTGTACAGACTCGCCTTGAAATTCTGCCGATGTCTCCTGGCCGTCGTGATTCTGCCAGTACTTCAGGAACTTCAGGACTCTGCAGATGCCTGCTGTGAGATAATGCGCGTGGTAATATATACTTTGGCCTTCTAATTCGGTAACAGCAGATGCCTATCGCTCTGACTCGAGGAAGCTAATTATAGGCCCAGCACTGCCAGCTCGCTCGGTGCTGCAGTACTCAGTTTTCCTCCAACTCTCCATCAGTGCAAGTTCTGAGTCCTCTCTCCTCCATGGAGCTCACCACAGCCAGGGAGTGATGGATGATCTCTCCTCTGCTTTTTGATAGTGGCAGGCAAGGAGAGGTATTGCTCCCTGTCAGGCTGAGAAACTGGGTTTGGTGCACTGAAGTCGGGTTTGCATTTCCTCCCCCTAAAACTCTCACTCTGATTATTGTCCTGGCATTCCCTTGGCTGCTCGTGGAATGGGACCAGTGTCTTAACTGTGATCTGTCTTCTCTTACTCTGAGGTGCTGCTCTCTCTGCCTTGGATGTTGACTCTGGGAGCAAGATTTCCCTGGGAATCGTTCCTGTTTTCTAGGTTTAAGATACTGAGATGCTTTTCTTCCCCCTCTTCTCTCCTCCAGGACAGGGAAAGGAGAAACAAACATAGCTCTGATTTACTTATTTTCGACGTGGCTCCCCTGTGACCAAAGGTACTCTGGTTCCTCAGCTGCAGAATTGGTTCTCCTCTCAGGCCTCTCAGCTGATGGATGATTAGATGACAAAGCATTCCCAGTTTGCAACTTGAATAGCTCTTGTGTCTGAAACAGGAACGCTCAGCTTCGGTTAAGGATGCCCTCAAGAGCAGGGGAATGTGAAAAGAACACTTAAACTCCTCCTGGTGATAAAGACCAGGTTTTATGCTTGCTCTGCAGCAAGGCAAACTTCTATTTTTATTGCCAGTTAATCTCAAATTCAGTTCAGTTTAATCGAGGAGATGGCGTCTTTTGCAGGCCCAGACTTCTGGGGATCAGGACTTCATGGGGCCAGAGTTATGCTGTTTTCTCATTGTCACGAGTAAATTCATGGGATCAGACACTACCCAACAATGTCCAAAGGTTTTGTGATAGTGATTTGTGTGATATTTCCATAGCTGTGTTAAGACTGTTGTGGATTCTGTGCCTTCAGAATGGTTCAGCTCCTGGAGTCAGCCTCAGTGGTACCATCGTAAGGTAACACTGTTCCCAAAATATGGAATCCTGGAGTCATTTAGGCTGGCAGAGACCTTCAAGATCATCAAGTCTACCTTGATCAACAGTCTACCTGACCTACCAAGTCCCATGACTAAGCCCTGTCCCTACATCTCGATGCCATGTCCCCACTTCTCTTCAGTGCCTCCAGCGCTGGGGACCTCACCGCTTCCCTGGGCAGCCTGTTCTTGTGCTTGATGCTTTTTCCATGAAGAAATTCTTTCTGATGTGCAAGGCCACTGGCCTTCCTGAACATCTGGGCACACAACTGGCTCATGTTCAATCCTAGATGTTCCTGTTCGTGTCTAGATGCAGCACCTGGGCAGAGCTGTCCTTCAGCCCTTTGAACCGTGGAGCCTGAGAGCCTTTTCCCCACAACTGGGTCTCCACCTCGTCTTGCTTGGAGCCTCACTGGATGGAGGGACGTAAGCTGATGGCACAGATAAAAACCGACCTCTCTTTGAAGCTCTTCCCTTTGCAGCATTCTGTCTGTGCATCTGTTTAGCACGCAGTCTCCTTCAGAGCCCAGGATTCCAGCGGAGGTAATTAAGGAGATGATGTGGTTAGGAAAAAGGGAGGGAAGGGTATATAGTTTTCAGCTTGAGGTTTGAGAGTGGTGGCGAGTGTTACTGAAGCAAAAATTCTTTTATCTGTGTTGCATGAATGCCAATAAAGTGCATGAATGGTCAAAAGATCTTCAGCAATAACGATCGGATTTCTTTAGGTAGGATTTCTCTAGTGTGCACATTTGATGGTACTACTTCATATATCAAAGCTTTGTTTTTTAGGTTTCTACCAGAACAGGTTGGGAGGAAATGTTGAATGGGACAAGGAATGACTGCAAACCCACAAAACTTGCAGGATGACTGAAACAAACCTGGGGTGGGCTTTATGGGTTGCTTTTGATGCTGGTCATCACAGTGAGTCTTTTGTCTGAATTTTATAATATTAAGACGTGCAGAAACGTTCTCCTCCTTTGCTCTGTGTTTTTGTATGCTAGCATTTAGTCTTCCACACCAGTTTCTCCCTGCTTCAGCCCACCAAAGAATCCTCCAGTGCTGCGGGTCAGCAATAAGGCAGTGCCTTGGTGGTCCAGGTGGGAGGCAGGCAGGAACAAAGCTGACCTCACTTCAGCACGGGCAGCTGCTCTTATTTTGTTCCAAATGAAAAACTGGCTTCGGAAAGCTGGATTGCAAAACTAATAGCTCATAAAGTGTTCTTCCTAACTTCTCCCTCCCCCTCAAAGCTTTCTCGTATTCTTCTGTGGCGTTTAATCACAGAAATGACTCCGTTGCTGTTGTAGTGTAATAAAATAAGCTGTAAGTCAAAATGTTGGCACTTTATTGCAGAGACTGCCCCTGTTCTCTTAAAATGTCACTCATACAATCCTGACTGTAACTGAGAAGGACCAGCTATGGTTTACTTGTAAAGTATATTTTTGTTCTTCAACACAACATTTGAGTATCCTTGCACTAGAGTGGCACATAGTGCGAGAGCTGCAAGTATTACACGCCTCATGTGATGCGTGTAAAAGCACAGGACTCTTCCCGGGGAACTTCTTTTTCCTGGGAAATGATGAAGGATTTCACAGAGGAAGAGTTGCAGATCTGAATTCCCTTGGATGTTTACATTTACTAAAGATCTCGAGTAGATTGTGAAAAATCTGTCTCTTGAGTCACAGTAGCTCTATTCATTCACTTGAAATCTTTTTCCAGAAGTGTTTCTGTGAAATATCTGTGTAATGTGCAGATGTAGATGGTGCCATGTATGTTTAGCATAGTTTTTTTTGTAATCTGCTTTTATGGCTTTTGCTGTAGAAATATTTTAGGGATGTGAGAAAAAAATGGAAGTGTTCCAATCATTTCTTAAATAATACTGCTTAAAAAAGAAAGCACTCAAATAATTTTTTAAATAATACTGCTTTTTTTTTTTTTTTTTTGACAGAAAGGATTCATGGCTTTCAATCAATGGAAATAAAACTTGTAAAATTTGGGTAGAGGGCTATTTAACTTTAAACAGGAGTATATGCTCGTTGTTTGACCTACAGTAGCGTACTTTGTTCCAGTACTGGATGTCAGACAAAACCCCTTTACAACCTAACAGTTAAATCCTTTGGCAGAAAGCTTTTCTTCCTGTTTGCTGCAGGGCTTTAATTCCAGACGTTCAAGTTCAGAAGGCTTTTTCGCAAGGACTGGGCTTGAGGAACGTCCCCAAATCCTGACAGATCAGTTTGCTCCTCCCACGTGTTTGTAGCATCCAAACTTAAATTCTAATCCATGTTGCTCAAGATTAATAATCTGTTTTTTGGTATCTGCATACTTCCTGCTGTCCTGTCTGCTTTCATTTCAGTTTGCCTCATTTTGTGGCTCTGCTCACTGGATATAAATTTCTGACTTGAAACACTGTCCAGGGCTTGGGAAATCAACATTTGTGCGATCACGGTGGTGAAGTGGAGGCGTTTCATCACTTAATCAAGAGATGAAACCTTTTAGGAGGAATTTAGTCTTCCTGCAGTCATGTCCTCTTCCAGATGAAGATTTTATTGCCAAGATGAAGTAGGACCCTGACTTTTCTCTGACTGGATAAACACTCAATTTTGTAGAAAATAGTTTAATCAAACTTTAGGCATAATGGTGGCTGTGTGCAGGTATGTATATGTGAATACCAAATACTGATGACAAGGGAACACCATCCTATACCGTGACCGAATGAATGTACTGAGGCTTTTTTAGACTGAAGTAGTAATTTGTTTTTATTTCGTGACAATGAAGGTAACCACGTGTAGCTTTAGAAGCACTCAAATGCATGCTTTGAAAGGGGAGTGCAGAAACATCTTCCTAGGTCAAAGGTTTAGATGGCTTCAAACAAATCATTTAAAAAAAAAAAAAAGGAATGTAACAAGCAGTGTATCTGCCTCAGGTAGGATTGCAGGCTATGCAAATACTGAGAAATGATAGTTCTGCCTCAACAAGCAGACATCACAGCTTTCACGAAGCAGTAATCCTGCCTGTTCCAGCCTGGCACACAGTGTGTAGTTCCAGTGTTGGTGGCAGGGCAGTATTGGTGTATTAACTGATCTGATACCCAACTATCTCGCTCCCAGCTGTAAGCGTATCAGCCCTGCCTAGGACTGCTCTGAATAAGCCACTGTGAGCTAGATAAAGACAAAACACTGCAGCAGTGCTCAGAGGTAGGTACAATGGAGGTAGTCCAGCGTTTCATCAGCCTACCTCCTGCTTGTGGAGGTGATTTGGGGTGTTGGGGTTGTTGTGTCTGATGCTCATGCCTGCGTTGACACTTGCTGCACGTGGAGATGCCCAACCCTGAGCTGGTGCAGTATTAGTTGCTGTCTTGGTGAAGGAGGCTCGGCCAAGCTGTTTTACAGCAAGCTTTGGTCAAGGCTCCTCTGGCTCAGTAGCAGTTCAGACATCAGGTACGTGAGGAAGGTCGTTTCAATTCACCTGTTGTAATCTCAGGCTTAGCCATGACTGAAGGTGGCTCCAGGAGGAACTCGAGCAAGTTTGGGTGCAGTGGCTGCTGGACGTTCTGGGGAGCCTCGTGCAATCTGTTGTCTTTCAGTGGATGGTCTGCCAAATAATCAAGGAACATCTGCAGTCTTTTTTTTTTTTTTTTCCACGTGCTCCTGCCGTGATTCAGGTTCTCCTTGTTCTGAACTCTAGGAAAGCTTCTGCAAGGAAATGTCACACCCAGAATTATTTATTAAACGTGCATAGCTGTGTTCGTGTGTAGGGCTGACTTTATTAGCCAGATGCTCTGTCCTAAATACAGTGATTTACTGGCTTTCACTGCCCTTTCATTTGGCAATTTGTGAACTGAATTATTAGCACGAGTGAAAGATGACAAATTTCAGGTGCCTCAGCTCCCTCGCTCTGGGTGATTCAAGATCTGCTTCTGTCTTGGGTTTCTCAGGCTCTGTTAACAGGAGAGAGCACTCTGTAAGGTTTGTTACAGGTACATAATGTATTTTCTGTGTCACTTGTGTAACTTTTCAGGTTGTGCATCAATGTGTATTTGAAGGACAACGAAAATAAAAGGTAGATTTTCTTTAAAAATGAAAACTTCCTCATTCCAATAGTAAGGATTTACAGTCTCAACTCAATCGCTGTCCAGAGCGTTCCCTTTTACTTGATGTGATGCTTTGCTGCTTATGCACCCCTTTATCTTTGTTTTATTTGTGCATTACTCTGGATGCCTCACTCATCTTGTTCCCACAGTACATGACTAGTACTGAAGGAAACTTGCAGCCGAGGCGTGGAAGCGAGCGATTTCCAGTAGTAACCCTTTTCCATGAAGCATCTCTGATGCATTTAAATCTGCTGCTTTAGTGCCAGCTGCCCACCAGCGTGGTATCAGAGCGCTTTTCCCTGCAGCCTGGTAGAAGACAGAGTGGAATGAGATTATTCTCTGATGCTAGGCTAACATAACATTGTCAACAGCAAACAACTGCATGCAGAGCAGAGAGACTGAGAGCCTACTGAACGTCTTGGCGTGGTCAGCACTGTATTACCCTGATTTATGGTTGTGCCTTGCTGACTGAGTATATATTGCACTTTTTACTGGGGGCGGGAAACCCTTACCTTTAAAAACAGGGTGTGTGGTTATATTGAAGTGCTTTTGGCAGAAACTGAGATCGATACCTGTCTGGGGCTGGTTGTCTTGTCGTGAAGCATGCAGTTGGGTTGGTTGTGCGTGTAGACAGGGCGAAGGCTTCCTTTCTGATGTGGTGCTCTGTGCCAATCGCTGCGGAGTTGCTAGGCTGGGAGCTAGTTCCAAGGTGCCAGGATTTAAAGCATTTAAAATTTTGGGGGGTGAGGGCATATATTGCATTAAATACTTAATAACTGACATGTAGGATCTGGCTCTAACAGTTTTAAAAGAATGTACTGTAATAATTTTTTATGGCTAGATGACACACAATGTGGAAATAAAGTGAAGAAGAAGCTTGCGGTCTTGTCATTTCCCCTTATGCGTAATCTGCTGTGCATCTTCTGAAAATAAATACTATATCTAGGTAGTAATAAGCCCTTCTGCAGTTACTCTGCCTCCCAGCACACCTCCCCTCTCCCATCCCCTGCCAGCTGCTTGTCTCGTGGTCCTCTACTCGGTGCTCTTTTGTCATGGTTAAAGGGTGCCAGGGACCGTGAGGTTTTGTCCTAGTTGGCTTGTTGTGGGCATCAGTGAGATGCCTTTGCTGAGCTTTTTAGAAAAATGCACTGAAAATTTTCTTTTTGGAGAGAAAAACGTCAGAACTCTACTGACAGGTTTTTTAAGAGACTTTTCCTTCTCATTTTGCATTCAATATTTAAAACATGTATGCGCCGCTCAGCGCTCACTGCTGTTTTACTGCCTTGTTGTACTGGAGTACACGAGGTAAAAAAGCAGCCTGCTCAGGAATCGAGACTTGCTGTGTCCCAGTTCTCAGCTGTAGCACTAACACTTGCACCACGTCGATCCATCACTCCGTGGTGCTAGCATTTGACTATTTATTTTCCTCTTGAGCTGGCAAAACTAGACACTCGTTTTTGCCATAGCAGGTTTCTTCCCTCGTCTCTTAACACAGGCTGTGGCAGTGTAGTAACAGAAAGGGAGGGGGGTGTGTGTTGGCAGAATAGCTGCATATAATATCATGCATAGAAGAATACTTTAATCTAAACCATGGTGATGCTTTTCTACAAATTGCTTTCTTACTCATTTGTTTTTTAGACGACTGTGTGCATGCAAGCAGTTCTGAATGCTGCCAGTTGTGGCTGAAATCCTCAAAACCTTCCCAGCATTTCTAGTTCTGAGCCTTCCTGAATAAACAGATCTTTGTAAAGCAAGAAGTTGCAGGACTGAAGGTGATTTCCTTGCGCTGCTGCTTCTTTGTGTTTCTTTGAAGGGCGAAGGAGGATCTTGGAGTCATAAATATACTTCTGTAATCAGGGTATTAGTTACAGCAGATCGTCTTCATTTGACTCTTTTGTAGTGAAAATCACTATGTGCTTTGCCTGAGATGCACCAAAGCAAGCATTAAAAATTACACATTACAGCTGACTTCAAGCTCCTCTGCTGTCTTCATGTTTTTCTTGGTACTGGAGCCTTTTGCTACTGAAGGGAAAAATGCAGGATACACGCTGTTCCTTCATAGCTATCATTTCCTCAAAACTATTATTTGGCTTGGAAGCCAGTCTGAGCAGAGAGTGTCAGTCATCTGCGTGTCTAGCAGCAGAACACTGATTTGTGATCTCCTGGTGTCACAAATAAAATAAGTCTTTGCAGAGCTGGACGGGATTTCAGCTTGTTTTTCCTGCAGCATTTGCACTGGAAAAGCTTCGTGGTAACAACCCAGCCTTTTTGCTCCAGGAGCCATGTCTGTCCTCCTGTTCTCACAACTTTAACACGTTGTTCTTTCATGAATGCTTTTTTCCATGAGTGCTGTGTAATTTTTGTTTGTATTTTATTTATTTTTACTTGAAAACACAATTGTGCATTAGAAAAAAAGTCTGAACTTCCTAACAGAAGTTCCTCAGGTTGATGTGCTGTGATACAAAGCTGCAATTACTCTTATTGTTGTATTCCTCTGGGGTGTCATTAAAGTGGCTCTTCTTCAGCTGCCTCTTTTTCCCAGCGCTGTGAAGTTCTGGATTTCAGCAGACAAAACAAATATTTCCCTGTGTAGTGTTTCACTCGTACAGATTGAACATCTAACCAATCTTTTTTTTTTTTTGTTTACAGCAACAGGAGAATCTGTGCAAGTTCTGGCAGACTTTCTAGTCTTTAAATCCACTTGTTTGATAGTGATACAGCAAAAGTCTCAACTGTATTGCTGCATCAATTCATTCACCAAAAGGCAGGGACAATTGCATCTCTGAAATGGCTTTCGACTGGTGTATTTCTGAAACTGCTTAATGCAGTCTGACAGGTACTCGGTGCTTTAACCCCTGAAACCTTGCGCTTCAACAGGTTCATGATGGGATGGTGCCTCTTTAAGCAGGCTCCCGAAGTTTTAGATTTGATAATCTCTTGCCCTGAGGGTAGGAATTTAATGCTTCAGATCTTCCAGGCAATTAGTTACACATCACAGTTGTGCAGTTGTTTTCAGGTAATGCGTTATCGTTTCATAATGCTTTGTAAACCTTCTTTCATTTGACAATTTTAGCTATCAAAATCAAAGTTTGAGTCTTGGAGCAAAATTCTAATGAAGATGCATTAGGTTATAGGCACCAAAACTAGCTGATGCTTGCGCTTTCCACTGCGTAAGAATATGTCAGTTCGGTGCCTGACATTTTAAGACCCTTTAAAATGATTAAACTGCATATAATTCATACTAAAATTTCATTTATGACTTCAATGACTGCTCTTTTTTTTTTTTTTTTTTTGCATTTTCATGGGGCATAGTTCTTTCTTTTTCCCCAGTGTGTATGGTGGTATCTTTGTCAGCAATTAAGTGAAGAGTACAGGTCAGGCAAACGAATATTTAATTCCTATATATGTTTGTAGCAGTTTGGCAAAGGAACATCTAATCATTTCAAAAGAATTTACTTGAAGTCAGGATTTGCAATCTACAATGCTTTGCCTATGCCTGGAAAGTGAATGCTACCTATTGTTCGATATTTATTTTTAGAAATAGAGGTGATTAAGGGAGCTCCATCCAAAATATTTGTCTTAAGAGAGCATGTTGTGGTGAGGATGTCAATATATGGATCTGGCTCCATGCAAATCCCAGCTTGCTCAGACTCCTGGCAAGGAGGAGAGGGGGGAAGATGTACTATGAGCAGTGGAAACTAAACATTCTGGTGTTACACACTGTTCTCTTCCATTTCAATGGAAGACAGGACTGTATGAAGGATGACCCTAACTTTATTGGCACCTGGGATTGTCATCTGGGTTGAAGACAACTTAAAGCACCCAAAGGACAGTCCATGGTAAGTGAGCTGAGTAACATTTGTGAGAAACGCATTCAGCAGGTTCCAGTCCAGAGAAATTCCTTCAGTGCCTACAGAATAATGCAAGGAATCTCTGCAGATCATCGCTTGAGAAGAAACTCTGTGGCATTTCTGTAATTTGCTGCGGATTTGCAGAAATGGAGCGCTAACATAATAAGGGATGCTTTCAGAAAGGACATGAAGTAGGAAGGGGAAATGTGGTTCTCTAAACTACTCCGCCAAGCTGTTTGTTGAGGAGGGGGACAGGGGCACAGCAGGAATGCCATGATCTAGTTCCTCAGAGATTTCGGTGAGTTGTGCCCCTTACAGTACCTTTCCTGCAGTAAAAGTAACGAGGCATTCTTTTAAGTTTATTAAGAACAGGCAAGAGCCTGGCTCTGTTTCCTTCCCAAAGGCAGGTGGGGATGATAAAGCTTGCACAGCACCTCTGCAGTGTCGTTTCATCTCTGTTTGCAAGCGTGTGTTGTTTGTATTTGGGGAAAAAAAGCAGAACATTGTGTCTGTATTCACAAGAGGCTTATAAAGCGAGTCCTAGCCTAATGAATACTAGGAAAACCACTTGTAACGGGGTGCGTTTTCAGGAATCTGAAGTGGCCAAAGAGCAAGCCAGTGCTGGCTCGGTAAGTGATTGCAGTGGGGGAATTCCTGTAGAGTTTCAGTGATGTGCTAGGAGCACGAGAAGGTAACTGGCGTTTAGGGACTGTAGGTGCATTTGTTACAATGCCCCATCGAGGATATGGGGTATTGTGGACGCAGCTCTGTGGGTAATGTGCTTTTGTCAATAATATGCTCGTTTCTGCAGCTCCTCAGCACGCAAGCTTGCCTGGTTAACCGTATCAATACCCTCCTGCATGCAGTGGGGAGCAAGTTGTGGTGGTTCAGCTGCCTAGCTGTGCTGTTACTATGGTAAATGTAAAGAAGGGGTGGAAGGAAGCTTGCTTGTTTTTATCTGAGAGGGATGAAATAACTCCTAGTGTCCCGCAGCACCGTGTGATGCTCCGAAGTGTGGATTGTGCACAGAAATGGTAGGACAGTTGATGGATAACCTGTGTGTTGTGTTTTCCTCGTTCTTTAAGATTTTTTTTCTAATTATATGCTGGTGTGAGAAATGAAGAAGAAATGGGAAGCAGCACCGTGCGGTATTAATATCTTAACCATTATCAGCTGACTATTAATTCATTTAAATCCCAAGAAATTATTAAGGAAACTTAATTTCCTGAGCCAGTTGCTAATGGGATTCCATAGAGATAAGCAATTTGCTGCCTTAAATGGACCATGTGAAATTGAAGGGGGGGGAGGAGGAACCTACCCTAGCTCGACAAAGCCAGTAGCAGTTCATCTGTCAGAAGGGCAAATAATAAAGGTGGCTGCATAAAGAGCTCTGGGTGGGTTGGTGAGGTAGGTTTTCAAAAAGGAAAATGAAAAGCATGTTGGTTTTAATCCAACTATCAAAGCTAAATATTTAGAGGCTTTGTCAGGTTCCAATCTCTTGCTGTAGGGGCTGTGTCTTGGAAACTAGGCTTTTCTGCAGTCAGTAAAAAGGGGTAAAACAGTTCTGGGCTGGGATAAAAAGGGACGTAGAGGTAAGGGAATGGTAGTATCATATAGTCTGAGGCTGCTTAAGAAAAGTCTGTGCAGTTCTGGTGTCAGCTCTTCGAAAACATTTCAGAAAACTGAAGAGGATGCGAACAGGAGATGCAAAAACGATACGAAGGCAGGAAAAAGAGAGAGACCGACTTGTATGGCATCAAATGAAACCCGCCGGCCTAAACTAGCTGCTTTTTGAAGTCACTCACTGCGTCTCTGGAGAAACTGCCACTTGGGTGGCAGAAAGTGGCTCGCACACAGGTTTGTCTCTTGAAGTGCAGCAGCTGCCTAGCGCTTTGAGCTTGCTGCTGGCACAGCGCCGGGGCTCCTTGAAGCACACTCAGCTCCGCTCGTCGGAGTGCTGAGCGCTCCTAGCGTGCAGCCACGAGCACACGGGATGCTGAAAGGCATCCTGCTCTACCAGCAGGGTCGATAACGAGAGCTAGACGCTGAAGCAGACTCCAAGTGGGAAGCTTTTTAGCTAGGGAATAGCTAACTATTGGAAGAAGCTAGCAAGGAAGATGATTTATTCCATCTTGAAGCGATCAAATTGGCTTGGGTCGGTTTTGAGGAAGATTTTAGCCAAACTACACTTATAAAACCCACTACAAGAACAACTGGATGAAATTAGAAGATGTCTGGTGTGGGGAAAATTGGAGCTGGCTTTAAGATAAATTTTTAGATATAAATTTTAAACTCTGAGTTAGTTAATATTGATTTATCCAGGAGAGCCCTTAAGTGCGCCAAGGCATTTGGTTGCTCTGAAGCAGGTGTTTGCTGTTTCCTTTGAAGTCTGCTTTTGGGGGGAATAAGTCATACCACAGAAACTGTAGTGTTGTCTTTGGTGATGGAAGATGCTCCTGTGGGTTAAAGCACGCACCGCTGGCATTCCGTGAAGCTGGATGTGGAGGGTAAAGGATGCCATAAAAACAAATTAGGGGTGGCTGTGAGTGAGTGCCAAACCTGAGGCTTTTTTTTTTTTCAGGTGTATAAAATAATAGTGCTGGGCTGGGGGGGAGTAATATGTGTGCACAATGGGGATGGAAAACCTGGGGAGCTTTAGTCTTGGAAGATTAAAGGACGCTGCTGGCTTTATAGCCCAGATGTGATTTGTTGGTTCAGCTCTGTCTGCGGAGGCATCGTATTGCAGGGAAGGAGGTAAAAGCCTGTGCCTGCGTGGATGTGGAGGAAGAGTCTCAGCTGTTGGGTTTTCTCTTTCTGATGCCTCATTAGACAAAGCAGATGCAGGCCATCCTTAACAGAGTAGAGATTTAAGAGATTATTTGCTGTTGTTGTAGAGGCTCAAGAACAAATTCCAATACCAAACCCCTCCTCAAACTGAAGCTTGCATCTAACCTGTGAAAGATTAAAAATTGGAACAGTGCTCTATGTAGTGTAAAGTGGTTTATAATCTATAAATTTCTGTCTATAGCATCTGCTATCAGTTTAGATCCCTGGGCTGTCCATCCTAGCTGAACTTAAAGTGAATCTCTTGAATAAAAACTATTTTAAATCAGTTGTCAAATACAGAAAGGAAGAGGTCAGAATAAGATAATTAGGTAAAAAGATGTTCTAAATGACTTATTTTAGTTATGTATGAATATATTCTGTATATAAAAACAACTGGGGTTGACATATGAGGATAAATTAAGGTAGTTGGGGAAAAAAAAAAATAGTTGTAGAATGAAATTATCACAGAGCTTAAGTATGGGAGAATCAATATAGAAATTATTTCCATAAGGGGTCTGTTGGACAAAGCGTTCTGGGACAGTAAGTTATTTGAAGCCATGTTGCAGATGGAGTGCATTCAGTTACAAAGGCTAACATCCTTCCTTAGGTATTCATAGAAGAACTGAACAGGAGTTCCTCTTTTTTTTTCTGGAAGTAATTCTTTAAATAAAGCTACTACCTGTGTGATGATCTGTATATAAAAGAATTTTTGTGTTGGTGTTGCACTCGGTGTGGTCTCTGTTTTTCCAACAATACTGTGTTATTAAATTCTGTTTTTTAAGGGATAAGTGAATCTGTGCTAGCTTGTAGGGTGCTTGTTATGCAAACTGATAAGCTGTCTTCAGTTATAATTTTATTAAATGCAAATTTGAACGTGTCCTTCAGTTACTGACTTTGAAGAAATTACATTTTTCTTTGCATTTCCATTTACTATCTTTGCTTTAAAAAAAAAAAGTTCTTAATTTTTATCTGGCATTTGATCTGGACTGTCACTTTCATCTGTTGTCATTAATTAGTCATCTCGCTGGGTTTTGTAGCTTTACGTTCGTACTTTATGGTAGAACCAGTTGGTTGCAGTGCAGATTTCCCATGTTAACTATTTTTAAATCACTTTTAGCTCAGCTAAGTGGCGGCTGTTCAATTTTTTTTTGCAATTTCATCTTCGCTGTCACTTCTGGTGGGGGGGGGGAAAAAAGCTTATTAATTAGTTTTCTACTGTCTGTGTTAAATAACCTGATCTCTTACGTGTAGATGATATTTGTTCCTAGGAGGCCCTGGTAGCTGGTTCCTAATTCACCCCAAAACTTGCCATTTGTACGTCGTGTCCTTGAAGATCCCTTTGGCTGGCATCCAGATGTTCCAAGCGTGTCATGGAATCTGATCCAAGGCCATGTGATTCCGGTGCTTTATGTTTTTATACGTTATATAATTAATGTATCGCACATGTCACTTCGTTTTCCAAGTCACGCAGCCCATGTCAATAGATAATTGCTCAACAGCACACAGAGGGCAGAGAAGCCTGGAGGTGAAGGTGGGGCAGAGGACCGGGACAGTGCAAAATACCAGATGCAGGACTTGGAAGGCTTTCATGCAGCAGCTCTACGGTGATGGGGCTTTTTGGCAGCGGGCTTGCAGAAGGGAAGGCATCTTTTGTTCCTATCTGCAGCAGACACTGAGTCATCGATTGGGCGATTCGTAACACTTCAATTTTTATGCTGGAGTCATCGAAGCTCTGAAACTTTACGAACATTGGGCCGTAGCTTACAGCAGTTGAATTTTATATTCGTTTTGTGTGCCAAATGAACTTGAGAGCCTGTGTAACGCGAGCGGTCGAGGGGTAAAGTTTCAGACCCAGCTGTGCAGATGGAACAGGCTGCCCTTCAGGCAGCTCCCTGGGATGCAGGCAGGTGAGGGCACTTCTGCACAAGCTGTTCCTTTGGCAGGAGCTGGGCTGATGGGCTCTGAAGTGAGAGGGAGCAAGTGGTGACCTCCTCAGCGATGCAGAAAGCATGTAGGCAGCAATGCTCTTCTCTTAGCCTGCAGTCTCCAGCTCGTGTGCTGCCTGCAGGGGAGAGCAAAGCCTGCCTCACCAGCAGGCAGGAGCAGGAGCCTTGCAGCAAAAGCTTCTGGAAGTTCAGAGCTGCAGCTGGAGCGTGGTGTGGTTGATGGACCAGCAAGTGTCATAGGCTCCTCGTGCTGTGTGCGCTGTGCTAGTGTGGAAGGTGGCAAGAAATGAAGTATTTGGGTAGGTTTTTGTTTCCATTTGTTTTTTTTAAGCAGCTACTTGTAAACTTGGCAAATTGTGGCTGGGACATGGTTTAACTTTGAAATGTGTCCAGTGCTGCTAGTAAAACTGTTTGACAGTAGCTTATATATTCAGATCTGTGAATTATTAAATGCAGGTCATAATCTTGAAGTCATTTATGTCCTTTACGATGGGCAGTCTGAGAGTACTGAGTGCCAAATACTCAATCACGAGGCTTGGTGGGATTCAAAGCTCTACCAGGAGAGGAGCTGGACTGCGGTGGGGATTTTCAGACTTGTTCAAAGCTAGTTTAAACAACTGATTTAAGAAATTAAACAGCTTACACCACCAAACAAAAAGTGTGACTGAAATCAGTTAATACTGGGAGAAATGATCAACCTTTATCTGAGTAACTTGTACCCAGGCATTCTGGTGTGGGGAGGAAGAACTTGAAGTGCATTTTGCTGCAAGTATTTTCCCAAGCCTTCTGGGTTCTCCATGTAAAAGCAGAATGCTTTATCCTTAGGAGCACTTGCTGTTCCAGAGCACTAATCAAAACCATGCCTTATTTACAGAGGGGGCCTCTGAAGAGTGTTATGTCACTTCAATATTTCTTCTCAGCATTTATTTCATTTAATATAGGATCTGAAATCCGGTACATCCAGCTGCTGCTTTCCACAGAAATGGAGAAGTATCCCATAATTTGGTTACCGCGGCTTCAATCTTATGCTGTACCTTTTATGTGTTTAATTTTTTTATTGCTTCCGAACTTCAGGGCTTTGAGATATCGCTTTGACCCCGTGCTCAGATAACTTGAGCTTATCGCTGAAGGTACACCCAAGGAGATGTGTTAATACAGGACAGGATCCTCTCACTTTATTTCTGAGCGAGGCTGCGTGCGTGCGACGGGGGGAGGGAGGCACACGGGTCAAATCAGTGCTAAAATCACGTGTGAGCTGCCCGGATTTCGAAGAGACGTTCTCTTATCTAATGTTACATATTCATATAAAGCAAGTTTTCTGTAAAGCTCGCTTTAAATTTTAATAAACTGCCGAAGAGATAAGGGGTAACTTCTGGATGCGAGTGCATCCAGCACAGCCTGCTGAGCCCAAATGCCAGCGCTGCCTATTTTTAAAACAAATCTTTGCGGCTTCGGTTTTTAAGCTGGCATGATGCATTTACATTATAGGGCCATAAATTTTCCTTCCCCACCCCCACCTGAATCAATCTTACTGAAAAATGATAGGAAACTTGCATTTGAGAACACAATGAGAATAACAGGAGCGCAGACCAATAGAGGCTACTAATCCTCTAATTACTTTCTGCGAACACTGGGAATTGGGCTGCAGAATATCCTTCAGTTCAATCTAGCGTGCGCTAAATTTATTCCTTCCCAAAGCCACGGAGGGAGGGAGGGATTTGCTGCCAGCTCAGACTAGTGCTGGGCTGCGGTGGTCTTTATCAGACAGAAGTGAAACAGATGTGGCCACTCCGTTAAATATCTGTCTTTGGGCTTGACTTCCCCTGGGCGCTGGTTGCCCCGTGCTCACCTTTTCACACCCTGAATTTTGAAGTTTAACCAAATGATCAGGTAGGTCTGGTGCTCTGCTCTGGTGGGGCTGAGGACGTGGTGTTTTTGTCACAGAGGTGCTCAGTGTTGGACCGGGAAAGTTTTTTTGGCTCTGCTCTGATATCAAAGCTGTTTAACAGCAGGCATTCCCCATATTTTGGCTCAGGTGCTTTCATTCTTGTAAGTTATTCTGTACTTGCTTCTACTCTGTAGCTTACTGTTGATACCCAGATTTTTAGCTCATATTCCACACCGAAGTTGATAAAAAAGGCAAAGGGATTAAATAATTGCCTTTTGGTCGAACCTCTCTATATTAGTATTGAATTTATTTTGTAAATCTGTTTAGCCTGGACTGTGAAAAATACTCGGAGTGACCGCTAGTGACAAAACACTTTGATAAATGAACCCTGAATTTGGTTGTTAGCAGCTTCTTACATTTGGGGTGGGTGGCCAGGAATGGGATGCATACCTCTCACTCGCAGCATCCTCTGCAGTTTACCAGACAGGAGATGGCATGGCACTGCCTCTTTGCATCAAGACAGGGGCTTCAATTATTTCCCTGCATAACTTTTTCTTTTTTAACACACGGTCTGTGAATCAGGGCCAGGCTTGTTGTCAGTTCTGCGCAGATCCAGAGACAGCACCAGAGGGGCTCGCAGCCAGTTACGTTTGGAAATGAGCTTGGCAACTGCACGAAGAGTGCAGCAAGCTCCCTGCTTCCTACTTGTTAGCGGCTTGATTTTTCAACTTCTGTGCAGCAGCATAAATCAGGATTGCATTTTCACTCCTGTTTAGTGTGCTAACTTTATGGCTTAAATCACTTCAGTAGCTTAGCCAAACAGTTTAAACAAAAAAAGCCTCGGTGTTTTTTTTTTTTTTAAATATACTGAGCTGCGTGTAAGGAATGTGAGTAAGTTCTGAACTTTACACAGGAAGGTGCTTGGGAATATGTCTGACTGATGACTGCAAAGGTTAGAAGTACTTTTTTTCTTACTGTAGGCTCATAAAGATTAAAAAAAAAAAAAAAAAAAAGGGGGGGGGCATACAAGATGCATGCCATTAGCTGGCACGTTGTTTCTTCAACTTGGACATTAGCATCTGAACGTACACCGAGAGCCTGCTGGTCAGACTGAACTTCATCCAGGTAGGAGACATCATACAGGATCCCTTCCGCTCCCCAAATGCCTTACAGCAAGGATGCAAGGTGCCAGGATGCTTTAAGGTGGGCTTAATTTGCTTTTCCTCCGACGGTTGCTATCAATAATGTTTGTCCAGCTTGGTCAAGTACCAATCGAACTATTCTGCAGGAATTCTTTTTGGTGGTAAGGAAAACACTGCGAAGTCTGGTTTGTTGCAATGACTCGTTGCAATTTTTATAGGAACCTGGCCAATAGAGAAGAACCGAACGCTTTTGGGTTTGTTCTATCAAAGATTGCCTTCTCTTGGGACGATACTTGAGCTGTAGTGTGAAGTCTAGAAAGCAACTTCTGTCCTTTGTTGTCTTTAAAAAAAACTTTACTGCTTTCTATAAGCACTAAATGGCTTTTTGGCAAGAGTAACTTCACGTCTCTTTATCTTTTTTTTTTTCCTCCTCTTGAGGGATTTTTTGTACAGCTGCTTAACAGGTCTGTTAAGGTAACTGTCTAGAGAGTCTTTGGCTGTCTTAATGCAGAATTGATTTGTGTCAGATTGAATTTATGGTTTCTGGAAGCTACAGAATGATATGCAGCCTCTCATCTTGTTATTATGTGCTCTCCTTTGGCAGGCTCAGATTGGTGCTCGTGGGTGCTTTGATTCACAGAAGCATTCAGCGCTGCTGCGCCGAGTGTACAAATCTTTCAGCCTGTGTATTGATAGAAACCCTTGAGGGGACTTTAACTATTTTTTCGCATGTTTTTAGTTGAGGATTCTAATTTGTGGCTATTTTGTGTGCTTGGCATAGCCAAATACGTAAGTGTAGCCAGGCATCTGCTGCTTTTGTTCGTGATGTATATAAATGAATGGGAGGCTGCTGGCACCAGAGCCTCCGCTACAAACACTGCTGCATCCTTCCCTAATTACTGACACTTTGGTGGCTGTATCGGCAGTTTGGGGGGGATGTGCTCCAGCTGCTGTGGCAAAATCATGTTTATGCCGTCATGTTTTTGATTTATAGGCTTGTAGTCTTCCAGAAGAAATCCTACCCTTAGTGAACTAAGGCCAAGGGTTTGGGGGTCAGGATTCTCTTTGGGAGGCCACGCATATCAGGGGAAGTCTTAGTGGTATTCAGCATGTGATTTTAGTACAGAGAACAGCATATTCCATGTAGTTTTCAGTGTAGTAGGCTTCTTCTAGTATTTCTCTGCAAAGTGGCTGTATTGTCTGCTTTAGAAGAACTCCAGTCTCTTCAGCTTCTCTCGCTTTTGAATGGGAAGGTTTCTTAGGCTTCCTTGCTATGATGGGAACCAGCTCCGTTTCACCGTGGCAGTGAACCTTATTTCTACAGAAGACCCAGCAGTGTGACCAGGTACTGTGACTGTTGGTGTGACTCAGGTATTTCCCTTTCCTTCTTCCCTGTTTGTTGCAGATAGAGGACCTTAAATGTTCATGGTAAAGTAAAAGGTCTTCCAAAAGCAGTATCTTGACCAGGAGCATGTCCCAACTCTTTGGTCCTGCTTTCCTGGGCTGTTTTGCTTCCTTTGCACAAATAACTGTGAAATATCCTGCGGAAACCACCCATCAAATTCATGCCTGCATGCGTCTAGACAGTGATATCACTGCATGCTGGGCTGAAGTTGAAATGGGAACAAATGTGTCTTCCAAAAAGTAGTGTAACCATTCCCCCAAAATGGAAGAAAATAAAAATGACTTCAGTCTGCACTGACAGGTACATGCAAATCTAACCTGTAAGGCAGTGGGTGGATCTCTGTATGGAATCATCTAGGTTGGGATGGACTTTTGAGATCATCAAGTCTGGTAATCAACCTGACCTACTGAGTGCTGTCACTAAGCCACGTCCCATAGTGTCTGTAGTGAACAGTGAAGGTAATGAAAAGAGAATACACGGTGGAATAAATGAGAAATTGTGCTATGACTTTATTTTTTTTTAAGTATGAATAAATTACTGTTGGCTCTCAGTACACGATCTGCAAAATTTCCAGGGATATGCATGTCCTGGAAGCCTGAGACTTCCTGGATTTTTCAAAACCAGGGCAGGTCACATCAAATAGATGAAACTCGGTGCAGGGCAGTGGTTAAACGCGTGTCTGCTGGGCTTCCAAAGCAGGTGTGATGTGCTCCGTGCACGACTACAGCAGGCAGCTCTGGAGCAGTCGCAATAGAAAGCAGAGTGCAGGCAGTAATTTGCCCAAAGGAGCCTTCTGGATTCATGGTTATGCTGTGGGTGGTTGATGCATCTGACTCTGTCGTGGCTTATTGTGTCTGTCTGAGCTGTCTCCAGCTCTTGTCTGCTGGGGGAGGAAATGGAGCAAGCTGGCCAAGGGGAGAGAGCTTCCAGGCTCTGTTTCAGAGATGCCTGAAAGATCACTTGCAATGTGATGTTACTTAAAAGAAAACAGAAGGGGAAATTAAAAGTCTTTAAGGGTTAGAAAAATTAAAAGGTCAGACTGGGAGGAAAGTGATTGATGGGTTTTGTAGGTCAGGTGTTGATTTCCAACCATCAGAAGTTTGTGACTCTCCGAACAGTTCTGGAGGCTCTACGTTGTGTAGCTGTGCCTGCTAGGATAAAAACACACCTGCTTCAAGCTGCTTTTAATACATTGAATTACAAAGCAGAACAGCTTGGGTTGCTTTACCACATCTGGCCAGGAGTCCTAGGTGCTAAGGTAGGACTTGGGGCTGCACATGGGTTTGGCCACCTCGCTTTCATCCCTGCAATGCAGGCAGCAGCCAAGCCGTGCATTTTGAACGCCTGCTTTTTGTCTGAGGAGCAGTCTGCCCTGGACTAAAGGCATGTACAGAGGTTGTGTACTCTGCAATTGTGTCTGCACAGACCCTGAGCCTCTCTACCTCGAGTTTGGGGCTCGCCTTGTGCTCGAGGAGAGGCAGCCTGCAGGTCGGGTGTGAGCTCAGACAGTGCCACATGTGTAGGGTTTTAACAGATTTTCAACCATTAAAGAAATAGTTCATCTAATGACCTGTTACATGCGTATTTTTTTTAACTTCCCCCCTCAGTTTTAAATATTTGTCACTGTTAGCACAGAGATCATTTCACAAACAGACAAAGCTGTCTGAAACCGATAGGGGATTTGTGATATTTTTACACGCTTGTGGTTTCTGTTTGAAAAAAATGAGCTTAGAAGCAGAAGACCAGCACTGCTGTGCTCAGCTTACCACCTCCTGAAGAAAAGTTTTCCCCGTAGGTAGTCGCAACACCTGCATGTGTTTGAAATATTAGTTGGCAATGAGTACTGAGAGCTGCCTGCAGAGCTCCGTCCGTTTCTTTGTGGCAACGTTAATTTTCCTTACCTGCACTTACTGCCTCTTGAGGGCTGCTTTTTAACCATTTCAGAGCATTCAGGATATTGACACCTGAAAGATTAGAGGTAAGAAGAAGTGATAGCCTTGGTATTCATCTTTATTTTCTTTTTAAAGCCTAGATTTTGCTGACAAGGGGAGGAAGGAAGACCCCTGAAGGATGGGTTTGCGTGGCGCTGGGCAGGAAGCAGATGCAGGCTTGCCAAGCAGCTGGCCTGTGGCTCTGGTACCTCATTTCAGCCCCTCCTGTTGCACACAGAGCCCATAAAATTTCCATGATAATGTCCTCCAGCCTTCTGCAGAGAAAATAAGAGACAATATATATAATAGCCGTATCAGTAGCTAGAGGTCAGCGTAAATTTTCCGTGTTACTTAAATGCGGCACTGCAGAAGGAGCAATTCTGGGTGATTACTGCTGGTTTTAAGTCGAGACGGAATAAAACTGCAACTGGTTTTTAGTTAACGGTGCATGGACTGAAAATTGTCATAAATTGCTGGGAAACTTCTGAAGTGGCCACGCTTCCCTGATGTGGGCAAAATGTGTCCACACGTGATGTCTGCTGGCTCTGGCAGGCAGTCCAGAAATCCAGTGGAAATACGTTCTTCTCTTTAGAAGGACTCCTTCCTCGCTAGATAAAGCTTCCTTTTGCTTTCAAGCTGCAAGAACTTTTTGTCTGATGTCCCTGAGTGGTTTTATTTTTCCAAAAAGAAACCGAAGGCCAGCAGCCAAGAAAGCAAGCAGTTAACTCACGAAGGCGCTGCTGCTGTCATTAATTTTGCACGCGTCAGTGTGGTGTCGGTCAGCTTGACTACTGACAAAGAAAAGTAAAGTGTTCGCATAAATCACTTTATTGTCCTAACCCAACCTAATTAATGAAAGTAGGGTTCCTCTTCTAAGGGAGCAGCCCTTCCTGCGAGACATCTGCCTCTTTTCTTAATGGATTTAGCCTTCCCTTCTGCTGTGGTGGGGAAGAGTTGGTAACCGTAATAATGCCAAGTCTGTCTCGTGATCTTTGAGGAGCTGGTTAGGCACAAGTGGACCGTAAAGCTTAAATTTCCAAAAGCAGGGGATTTTTTTTTGTCTTGGAAGTATTGTCTGCAGACCAAAGAAAGCAGGAACATCTCTGTTTCTGGAAGTGGCCTAGAGCTGCTCCCCGTAAGCAGCAGAGAGAATTTGGAGATCTGCTCCTCCGGTTGATCCATCGACACGGTCCCTGCACGAAAGGTTTGATCTCAGAGTTAAATGAATGCAGTCACGCAGTCAGCTCCTGACCTGTTCTTGAACTGTGGGGCTGAAGGTGACTAAGGAAAACGAGCAACTTCATCAGTGTCAGCGTGCCAGAAAGAGCGGCGGACACCAGCAGATGCTCCTCGATAAGGAACATCTGGCTGGTGGGGGGGGAGAAGTCCATGTATTTTTCCCCTTCTGGGGGAGTTCTGTAAGTAAATACAGAATCTCATTAATACAGTTTTGGGGGCAAAAATACACCTGTACTTTACAAGCCTTTCTTTTGGTTTGATCCTTACTCCAGAATGTTTAGTGTACTGCTTTGGCCACCAATAGAGGTTGCATTCTTCGAATCATTCATAGGATTTGACTTCTGTAAGAAGTGTCTCAGTAATTCATTGCAGGATGCAAAATGGGCTTTCAGAGCTCCCAGAGAACAGCCCATAGAAAAGGGCTGGAAGGAAAATACGGCTTTCCTTCTCGTATTTTGAGAAATCTAACATTAGAGCAGTTCACCTCTTGAAAAAGATTTTCCTCCTCAGGTCAGGATATTTTTCCAGACCCTTGTGGAAGGGCTGGCTTGCTGCTCGTTTACCTCCCTGTGCCTTGCTGGTCAATAAAGGCATTTCTGGGGCTGTGTTGACAACACTGACCATTTCCTGTTGTGCAACAACAAATTAAAGTTTATCCTGGGCAGTGGCCACGGGTGGTGTCTGTGGTTAGGAGAGAGGTGACATTTGCAGTGCTGTCACACTCCTGAGTAATGCTGTTTGTTTGCAGATGTGGTTGTATGCATGGCCCCTGGTTAAATGGGTATACATCTTGTCTGCTAAAGATTTTTTTTAAGTGTTTTCCCTCCTTTTTCTATATCTTTTGCCAGCGAAAAGAGTTCTAAGAAATACTGCGTGGTTTCTTTTTTTTTTTTTTTAACTAAACTTTTGTGTGTTGTTATTCCCCTTACCCGCAAGGCGTTTTTATCACTGGGTAGAGGGCACTTTTACTTCCTCACTTCTCAAAATGGTGAAACTGGTAGCAGGCACCTTTCTGGGGACACACAGGGGGAGCAAAGGGTTCGTGAGGGCTGGGATGTTGCGGGCAGGCTGAGTTGCAGTGATGCTGCTGTGAAAGTGCTCTGCTTGATCCCTGCTCCGCTGTGCCCTGGCAGGTTTGTCAGCCGTAGCCTTGAGCTGCTGCTTTGATAGCGAGTGCAGGGTGCTGTGATGAGGTTTTGCTCTCAAACTGGAGAGAAAGTGGCGAGAATAAAAAGTGTGCGTAGGGAAGCAAGGGGAAAAAAAAAAAAAAAAAAAAAGGCTGAGCATAATTGAAACCAGTGGGAAGGAAATACCCCAAAACTTGAAGAGCTGCTACCAAAGCAGGGGTGGGAGGGAGGTGGTTGTGATTGTTCTTTTAACTTGAGTTGCTTGGGTCATATTTAGGTGAGGGTGGGACAGTGGGGCTTCTACTATCTACCTCTCTTCAGTCTCTGGTAATAATATGGCACTTCTGATGTCCCGAAATCACTGGAATGCAAATCTCAGGGCTGTGGGAGCACTGTGTGGCCGAGCTAACTGCAGGGCTTCCTTGGAGTGATGGAGAGGAGAGGAGCCTTCTTCTCAAGGTAAACTGCCCCATATAGTGAGGCTTGGAGCTGCTTCAGTGTCCTTCAACTGGAAGTCCTATGGAGGTGATTGCTGTGCAAACGTGAGCTCTGATCTGAAAAGATGCTTTTGGAAGTCTGGCCCTTTATGCCAAGCAGAGTACGGCACCCCAGTTGTCTCCTTTTGCTTTTATTTGGCAGTTGGACTTGCTGAAATCCCTCAGCCCCAGCGTGGACGTGGGGATGCTGGCACTGGAATTATTCTGGAAAATCTCCTGCTGCCATCGCTTGCTCCCCTTCTTCCTCCGTGGGTTTTATGTCAGTTAGCCCACTCTCTGTTTCCTCCAGAGGGATTACTTGAATTCAGCAGCCGGAGACAGCTAACCGTATCAAACAAATTGCTGTGTGGGCAGCTGAATTAATCTACCCTGCATCTTCCCAACAGCATTCCTGCTGGACAGGAGGCAGCGCATGCTATGGCCAGTCTGCAGCCACGTGTTTCTGATTTCTTTGGTGAGCTCGGGCTATATACCTTAGCAAAGTATTTTTTTTCCAGCAGTTGTTTCTTTTGGGAACTTGTTCAGTTTTTTTTCCTGTACCCAGTTACTGATTTTTGCTAAACTTGTAAGAACCCGAAAGATGTGAGAGCTGCTCTCAAATTCAGGTGCTGTTGGCCTGCAGTCTCAAAAGCTTGGTGGCCTTTTTGCAAGCTTTGAAAACATGCACTGTTGCTGTGGTGGGTCTCGGCGGCCACGAGCAGGAGGTGGGGAGGTCCAGGTAATGTTTGTGCCTGGTTTTTGTTCTTCTGTGGGTTAGTTCTGCCTGGAAGGTGGAGGTGGTGGTGTCCAGCCTGAATCTCTGAAGTCATCTGCTAGAACTTGTGATGCTATCGTGCGTCTTGTGAGAGTCAGGACTTTCCAGAATTTACCAAAGCAATGCAATTAGGGACAGCCTCAAAGACTTGGGGATTTCATTTTTCAATCCCCGAGTCTTTGACTTCAACTCAAAGACTTGGGGAGCAAAAAATGAAAATAAAATAAATCCGACTGGCAGGAGTAGGTCTGGAAATCTGAATGCTAAAAGCAGTGAAAAAGAAACCTCTCTAGTTTGGGTGATAGAAACCAATGAGAATTACAAGGGGGTTGGGGCAATCATCTGAAGGCTTTTTTGGGACTTGCAGTGCTGTGGTTCTGTAGCTCCTCAAGCTGTCAAAATCCTTCATGACTTTGCCTACGGCTCCATTTCACCTACAATACGGTTTTATTAAGGTATTTGCCCTACACTTGTCATAGTTCACTGTGCCAGTTTGTGTTTTTTGTGTAGTTCCTGAAATAGTTACTTCTTTTTTTTAGTTGGAAGTGGTCAATTGCTTTGAGATAAGCAATTAAAATAACAGCAAAATGTGTTTTGAATTGGAGCAACTGTTGGTGCTGAGTAGACTGCAAGGATATAAGTAAAAACATTTCTTACAATATTCTTAGACTTTGAAAAATGGTTATACAATTCCAGGAAACAGAACGTGGCCTTTCATGCTGGAAACGACTGAGTTTAAACTCAGCCTCCTTAAAACGAGGAAGAAAAGATGGGAGGGAAAACAAAGTACAGGTCATGCCCTACCTTCGTTTTTCAGAGTAGATATTGACCATGGCCATCCTAGTGGGAATTATTAGCATATCTAAGCCCTAAGTTCTGTAGATGAGGACATGACCTTATTAAATGTATGTCTGGTAGTTCTTACCTTCCCACTTGTTTTGTGTTTTTTTTCTTTCATTTTTTTTTTTTTTTTTCAATCAGACCTTAAAACTGCAGTTCTGGGTCTGACCAAGGTTTCTGTTTGATCCAGTATCATCTGACAAGAGCAGGAGCTTGGGGCACGCAGCCGTGCCTGGAATTTTACCCGGCTGCTGGTGGCCAGTGCTGTATGGACTGGCTGGAGTTTAAGTCAGGACCATCAGGTGAGCAGGATGCCGATGGGCCCGTCCTCCACTATGCACTCAGCTGCCACCTAGGTTTGTGTATTTTTTTGGAAACAAACAAAAGTTTTGTCTGAAAGCTACTGCTTTCTGATATTTGAAATGGTTTCCTATAATGTATGAGTTGATGGTTACCAGGTCATAATTAAAATGCCTGTTATAAGGGTCTCTTATCACTTTTAGTATTTCTTATTCTTGAGGCACCTGAAAGCTGCTTGGGGCTGGAGATCCCATTGTTAGCTGTCAAGCATGCAAAGAGGAAAAGCTCTTGTTCCGTGGTTCAGTCCTGCAATTCAGTGTTTTGGCAGGCCACAAAGCAGCAGTGACTTCATTTGCATCACATCTACAGGTGTTTGTTTTTGCAGCATACTGCACATCAGCGTGATGGTTATTACAAAACAGCCTGTCCATTCAAAATGAGAAACTTAAAATTCGTGATCTGTGCGGTACTCTAACAGATAGCTCCTGCTAACCTCATGTTTTTTGGTGATCATTATGACTGTTGAAATAAAATCACGGAAACTAGACTGCATGGCTTGAAAACACATCACCTCCTAGGTGTTAAAAGCTTGCTTGCAGACAAAAGTACTGGAGGGAACTAGGAGAGGTCATCTCACCCAATGCTTTGCCTTGGGGTATTATCACCTAAGCTTAAATCTTTAGCAGGTGCTGAAGCTGCGAAGAGCTTTCAGCAAGAGGCACATTGTAAAAGCTGTCTCTAACCTGTTGCTGCAACTACTCAGTTTACAAAAAAAAAAAGTCATTGTTTTTTCAATATTTCATCAATATATTTGCTCATCCTGACTAGGCTTTCAGTATGCATGTAGATATTTTTAATACCTCTCACACTGAGAAAAAGTTTTTAATGATCTGTTTAACAGTTATCTGTAGCATTAGGATCATTTAGACTTCTGTGAGATGACAGCTGAGTAGAACATTCTTAGTTGCTTAGTTGGACCAGGTACTTAGGGACATGTTTTAGTGGGTGACATCGGTAGTAGGGTGTTGGTTGGACCAGATCATCTTGAAAGTCTTTTCCAACCTTAATTATTCTATGGTGCTCCCATCCCTAGCTGTGAGCTGTGATTGTTGTAGATGAAGAGCAACATGAAGGAATGAAGCTATTGAGAGAGAACCTCTTGTAGGTAATGACCCCTTTCAACAGAAAAGTGGAGAAAGCTTTAATTTACCTATTAAATCAGTACTTAAGTGTCTGCAAGTGTTTTCTGGGAAGTAACAGTCATTACCTTTCCTAATTGTGTGCTGTTATATGGACTTTATATTTGCATTTATTTCCTTGTTAGCCAATAGACTTAGTTTCTTGGCATGTTCCACTCTGTCCTGAAGCTTTTATCAGTGCATTTACATCGTACATCTCGTGCAATTACACTGACACTGCATAATCGTTTAAAGTAAGTATTAGTCTTTAAGCTTGAGAGACAATCACTAGCGCCACAGAGATTTTGTGTGCGTCTCAGAGGTTCTGAAAAGATCATCCAGTCCCACCCTTTCTTATCTCTCTGCTGCGACAACTGTGCCCTTGTCCTTTGAAAAAGGGTTATTATCGTTTCTTTCAGAGCCGTGGGTGCTCCTTTGTGGGAGTGATGTCTGTTCTGTTCTTGAACCAGTTCCTGGACTGGTACAATTATTTCTTCTGAAAAAGACAACCTAGAGATGTAAACCTAGGAAGGCTTAACAAGTAAAGAACCCAGACTTAACCAAATAAAGCAGAATAACAGGAGCTGTCCTCTTGTCTTGTTTTAAATACCGAAATACTATTTAGTATTTGCCACACTCGTATCTGTAGCGACATTCATGTCTTTGCTGTATTCATATCTGTAGAGATCAGTTTCCTTTGGCAGACAGTAAGAAATACTATTCAGTGAGTGAGGAAAAACAAGTTGAAAGTGCACGTTCTTCATTACAATTGTTATAAAACAGCCACTATTTGGTGTAACTAGAAATCTGCTGAACTGTAATGACATCCTTACGTCTGAAATCCTGGCACATTTAAATGGAAATCAGCTGTATTGCTCACTTATTATAAAAAGAAAACACAATGAAAGAACCATGAGATCTAGTCTTCAACGGGGTTACAAATTTCCCTGAGGTTTAGGAACTTAGTATAATTTCTGAGGTAAAACCTCAGAAATTCCTGAGTTTTGGAGTTGAAACTATGAAAACGGTAGGTACCAGGTACTTGAGAACTAGAAGCAAACAAGTGCGGCTTGGGATTTTCTATTAAAAACAGAACAAAAAGTCCTACTGTGTTTATTTACCAAGCCTTTTAATACACTGTTATGAACATAGTCAAAGGTGCTTATAAAGTAAAATAAATTTGATTCTAATATTTATGTGGAAACTATAATAGATGTTTTTTGTTCAACAGGCTATCAGCTGTAAAGGTCAGCACAGTATCTCTTACACTTTATCCAGAAACCAGACGGTGGTGGTGGAATATACTCATGATAAAGACACAGACATGTTTCAGGTAAGACCAGTTCCTTTTTTTTTTTTTTTTTTAAAAAAAAGCAACATGTGAAACCACAGTTCTGGATTATGTTCTTCCAGGTATTTTGTCTGTTCTGTGGAGTTTTCATAACCAAACCCAGCTGCCTAATATGAGAGCCCTTTGAAATTTTAAATTGTCTATTCTCAAACCAGCACTATCAGTACCCTTACTGCTTTCACTGCTCTTTGCTTTTTTCTACAAGGATGGTGTCACAATTGTATAAGAAGTATTAGAAAAAATGAGTAGTTTGAATTAATGAATAAGCACAGGAATGCACCTTTCCACCTACTCCCCACCCCAGCTCCCAGTTAATTGAGTAACTGCAGTAAAAAGGAAGCAGATAAGGAGTAGAACATGGGATAGGAAAGAGGGAAAGTGAAAGCAAAGGGAGGAAGGGGCATGTGGGAGCTTTGCATTGAAGGAGGCAAGCTGGTGATAGGGTAATAAAACTGTTCCTGAAGGGTATGCAAGTGTATAAAATAGTGTAGGGGACTGTGCTGGGTTTCTCTAAGTTATCTTATATCCAACGTATATGTGTTTCTGTTTCTCTGCATCATCTGGCATTGTGGTAACCTAAGCTATTTTATTGTGTAATGCTTTTATACCTAATAAAAGACTTCAGAAATACAGTAGAAAGTTAGACTTGAAGCTTGGGGGGAAAACAGACATACACAACCTTTTCCACTCTAGACTAATCAGGTCTGTCTTGTCAGTGACCTCTGTAATTAGGGTATCTTATCATGAATTGTTATCCCTCCTTGTTGAGTCTTTCACATTCAGAAGGGTCAGCAGTTGAGTGGTGTTGACAGAAGGGGAAATGACTCTGTCAAGATGAAAAGGTTCTTACTTAATGTGGCTTCTGTTCTTTTCTCTGTGTAACTTTCCTAATGTGATTTAGGCATGATTAGGTCCAAATAGAGATTGAGAAGAAACAGTTTAGTTCATGTGCTGCTGCATGAATGGATCATTAGAAAATGATTTCACAGATGAACTGAAATAGACTTTTGACTGGTGAAAAAGTGCAACCCATCCTTTTGGGTTACTATCTGATATTTGTTTTCTTTTTGCAAGGTGTTTTTTGTGCTTTGAGTAGCTCCAGTGAAACTTCTTCTGTGTGTCAGTAATTTGAAATGCCATTCTTGATAGCTAGAATTTTTCTGCTGCTTTTATACACCAACATGAATAAAGAGGAGTTGCAGAACAGCTGCGTTTTCTGGTTGTATTTTATTGACGACTCTTGATTGTATAATAATGTAGTGGTAGTTACAGCTTTGTGTGCTGGAGGGATGTCGAATAATGAGCTGGGGGGATTAGCTGTCACTAGTGAAATCTAGCAGCATGAAGTGCGGAGATGCAGCACATTATAAAGCAGTGCTGCACAGACTGCCCTTGGGGTGTCTTGTTGAAGGCAGTAGGTTACGGGTGCTAATCAAGGATACTTTGGACCTATACCAAGATTTTTGGCTTAGAGGAATCATCTGGTGAAGTGTAGAATAGCTTGGCTAACGTGTCTTCCTCTGGTGCCCTTCAGGATCCCGATACTCAGAGCAGGAGATCTCAGAGTATGCACTGAGCCAGCTTCATCTGCACTGGGGTGGCTGGCACCAGAGCACACATCTTCCTAATGCTTTTCAAGCCCAGATCAGCTCTGGGATGCCTGTTGAAATGTCACGAAAGCTCTCCTTTTAGCCCCTTTACTCAGGCCATTATCTGTCATACACCTGTAGTTAATGCCTGGTTTGGCTTGTAACAGGCCAGACTAGCCCATCTTGATAAAACTTTTGGAGCTGAGTCTTGTTTGTAGAGCATCTCAGTCCTTCTGGTGACCCCTCAAATGGCTAATATGTCAGGGTTATGGCTGCTTTATTGTTAAAAATTTGTCTTTTCAGTGTGGTTTGTTTCAGCCACCTTGACGTATCATGTTGTGACTCCATCTCAACTTCCCCTTGAGCACTGTGTCCTGGTTGATGTTTCCTCTGTCTGTAGCTGTCTTCGACGTGCTGCAGGCCTCAGCCTAGAAGGCCTGATAGCTGTGAAAATGGGAAAAGGACTAGTCTGATAGACTGTGGCAATGTTTTGCTGCTGAAGCCATTCTCAGACAGCAGCCTGAAGAGGCTTCTGTTGTTTGGGTGAGCCACTAGGCCTTAGTTATTCTCAAGAATTGGATTGTGGGCAGGCTGAAAAGTTGTTTGAGGACTGTCTTGTGCTGCCATTTAGTACCTGGTGGCAAATTCCAGGCTGTCTCTAGGGGTCCACAGGATAAAACCTTACTGCTGATCGACCATTGCTTGCATAGGCAGTCCGTGAAGCTTGCTGTGTTCTTATCAAAGGTGTTTTCCTGGCTTTTATAGAACCCTGGTAAGGATGTGGAAGCTGAAAAGGGAAGGATAACACCAAGACCATAGAACTATCCTCAGCCCCTGGTTTTGGGCAGATTGCTTAGCTTTTATCTCAGCTTTCCCCCTCTGAAAATGGGGCAAAAGCACTGCACAGCCTCACTGAGGTAACTGTACTGAGGAATGTACTGGGGGGTTGTGAATAATGCTGGCAGTGGGACCTGAAAGAGGGAAAACAGAGGGAAGAGTTCTTGCTTTCTTTCTCTCCCTAGCCAGGGCACGACTTCTAACCTGTGAAGATTGAATCCATTCAGTTAGAGCTGATTTCTCTTTAAAGCGAGGGAGATTCAGTTCACAGAACCTCTCACCTCTTTCCTTCTTCCACTTTGAGGGCCTGTAGTCTGTCCTTTCTCTGAAGGAAAACGTGAGAAGTGTTGGTGACCTGTATTCTGCAGCTCTTCAGGAACAAGCAGGAAAACTTTGAAGACTATAAACGCAGAATTAGTTTCTCACGTTATGCTCTCCAAGCTTCTAACCAAGAAGAAACAGGAATAGATATTAGCAGAAGTGAGGCACATATGGAAAATGTGGAGAGACTGTACAAGGGGCAGTGAAAAAATCAGAAGGCATTGAAGAGCAGTGTCCAGGCTGTCAGACCATCCATTTTCTTGATACCTTCTGTAATGAAATGAAAATTAACGTGTCTTTGTGCATGTAACCTACCAGTTCACAACTGGTTTCCTTTATGCAATTCTGTAGTGAATTCTGAGCACAAACACTACTGTGGAGCTTTGTGTTAGTGACATCCACGTAAAGTTTGCTCATTTGACAAGAAGGATGTGCGAATGTTTCATCTGCTGTCTCCCAAAGGCAAGTTGTTCCTTTTGTAATCAGCATATTGCCAAAAAAAAAAAAAAAAAAAAAAAGCAACCCACACCATTTTCCTTCAGAGTCCAGTTACCATTCTGTTCGTGAGGCATTAAGGTAAAGTAGAAACTGCTCCTTCGTGGCTTGTTTGGACAAGAATGGATTATACCTGTTAGTGCTACTAAAAGGACCCACAGTGTGTGTAGCCAGTACCCTAAATAACTACCGATATATACAGGAGCAGCTATATTGCATATGAATATTGGATTTGTTTTTCTTTTTTTTTTTTTTAAAAAAAAAAAAAAAGAAACAGCCCTGCAGAAAATGCATGCTCTGCTTCCCCCTATCAAAGTGAATTTCTGTTGAGACTAAAAATCTACAGCAGTTATGTTATCTGCTGGCAGGTTGTCTGGTTTTGCCTTGTCTCAGGAGTGGGGGGGGTTTAATAGCACTTCTTTGACTGATGGTAGACACTAGCAAATTGATTGACTGCCTGGCTTTTACAGCTCTTGACAATAACCTGTGGTGTAGACAACAGAAGCTGTCTGAGGCATCAGTTGGAAGATTCGTAGTGTGTTGTTGGAAGTTGCTGAGTGAAATAATATGGAGTATGGCAGAATTCAGAAGAAGAGCCCTGAAATAGAGCCTAAAAATTCCTTAAAAGAAAAGCCTCCTATGCAATAGAGGAAAATGGAAGAAAACTACCAAATCTAATGAAGTCTGTAATGAGTAGCTTTGAATAGTGGAAGGTGTGGAGTGATGGTGCTCTGCCTGCAACGTCAGATGAGATAAAATTGTTTTTCTGGTTGGTAAATGCTGATCAAATTTGTCATTTGTTTCTGAAGGCTTTCTTCTCATGATATTAAAATCCAAAATTCTGAGTTGATATGAAGCATGGAAAACTGCTGAAGTGTAGCACGCTACATGGACTGATCATCTGGAAGGCTCTTTCAAAAGACAAACACAAATATTTCAAATATTTGGGGCTGTATAGATGTACATCTGACACAAATGAGATTTAAATGATTTTGTTGCTCAAAATTTACTTGTAATCTCAGATTTTTAAAAACACAAAGATTTCTTTATAGACTTTAATATTAATATCTGAATATAATCAGATTTCATAGACTATGACATGAGTTACTGGGGAACACATGCATACTTTGTCATCCTTTAGAGAAGAACCTGTCTTATTTTCCCTAATTGCATCTAAAAAGCTTTGAGAGTGATCTGTTTTATAGATTGCAACAGGCAGAAACTTGTTACGAACAGAATGACTTCACGTTCATTATTTACCCTTTAAGAGAGCTTGCATGCACGTTAGAGTCCAAAGTTATGAGTAAGCTGCTGGTCAGTGCTGACTCTTAGCAGGAGCTGCATTGGGTGGGATATAGGAGCCTGGTGGTGGTAATACTGTAAGAAGAAGAAGAAGAAAGCTTTATAATTTTTAGCTTGAACTTGTCAAGTTGCACGAATCAGAAATGTCCTGTACGAAGTAGTTTCTAAACTCTGTCCCTTGGGTATTCTGGTAGTCACTTTCTGTGAAAAATTGAAGCGCATACTTCTTGATTAGACCTGGTTTGGTATTTCTGTGGTACTTCTGTGGCAAGCTCATCACATTTTCTACTTCAAGAACTGTGACACAGAGGAAAGAACTGAATGTGTCATGAATTTCAGCACGTGCTTAAGAGTAACTGAAAAGTGGAACTGCAAGTATAGCAGGACGGGAAAGATCCCTGTACTGTTGCTATCAGTTCAGTTGTGGCAAGGCTTAAGTATTAAAAATATCACTCTTCTCAACTCCTGAATAATTTTTCTTCACTGTTTTAAACAGGCGTAATGAATTTAGTATGCAGAGTTGTTGCTGTTCATGATGGAACCACATGTGAGGGGCTTTGAGGAGCAAGGAGCGCTAAGCTGAGTGCAACTGCTTGGGGGGGGGTTGATGTCCTCTTCACTAAGCATGATCACATTTCATATGAATGTGGATTCTTGATAAGTAGTTCCATGTAAAGAATAGGCTTAATTCTGAGTTTTCTGTTTAAAAACAAGTTGTCTGGAAAAAATAAATAAAATAAAACTTTTTCATGCTTTGTTCCTCAGCTCTACTTTCCCAATTTTGCTCAAACTTGGTGCAACGCTAATTTACTCGTAGAAGTACTGACGCAGTCTCATTGTGTTTGGTTGGCAGTTGAATCCCACTGTCTATTTTGTAACAAAATTTTCTGTTCCAGATGCCAAGATGCTTCCAGTTTTTTAGAATTAAAATTCACAGGTGGCAAAATTTAAAAAGAAATGAGCAAATAGTAAAAACACCTTTTTTCAGAAGAAATAAAACACTGCGGATCAGTAGACAAGAATGTTGTTGTTTGTTTTTTTTAACTTTTTTTTTTATTCGTGCATATGCATGATTAGGAATAAGCTTAATCCTATTGTGGGGTTTTACCTGAAATTTCTTCTGTTCTAGAACTACAAATTCTGAAAACATGAAGGTGGGTAGCTTTTTGTTATGATGTATGAAAATAACCAAGTTTTGAGTTAAAAGTCCTTGATTTTCATGGCAAACTGACTTGAAACTAGACTTGTGAGCAAAACTTACCATTTTCAAGCTAATTTTTTCTTAATTGAAAAAATTGGCCAGGCATGTGCATCAGTTGTAGCAAGTGAACACTTGTCTTGTGGTGCCAGTGGCGTATTCATAGCTAGGACAAATGTGAAGAATAAGGACTAGTCCCTAGTTGAATTTTGCCATCCAAAAATTCAGTAGCCAGTAGATTCTTAATGGCATCAACCTTAACTTGACAAAATCTCTGATATAACTTGACCCTTAATGTTTGATACTTCTACAGCTCTTTCAAATTATACCAACGTCTTTACTTTTTTTTTGCAGGTTGGGAGGTCAACAGAAAGCCCTATAGACTTTGTAGTAACAGATACTATTTCTGGAAGTCAAAATAATGATGAAACTCAGATTACACAAAGCACCATATCCCGTTTCGCGTGCAGGATTGTATGTGACAGGAGCCCGCCATATACAGCAAGGATTTTTGCAGCTGGATTTGACTCTTCCAAAAATATATTTCTTGGTGTAAGTACTGCTACTGCTTATGCTATGTGTGAACAAACTCCATTTTCATTCCTTTATGTTCAAGCCCCCAGATTCTCTTGTACGAGTCAATGACTTATCCTATCATTAGTTTTTTATTACTGCGGCGTACCAGCCACGGCGTTAAGCAGAAGCTGCAGTTTTATGTGCCAGATTTATTACCAGCATGGACTCTTGGTGATAATTACTAATGAAGTTCTACTTCAGTAGCCTTTGTTAAAAGGTTTTTCTTTAGGTTTGTCTCTTAAATTCTTCATATTCTTTGCGAGTCAGCTGCTGTTGTAGTTTTTGGTGCTGACCAAAAGACCAAGGAACATACTGGCCACAGTATGGAAACCAGTGCACGTGTTGCAGTGGTGTTCCTTCACAGTGGTCAGAGGTATTTATACTACTGACCTTGGAGTAGACCTCAAGGTCAGGTTGAGGTCCGGGCCCCAAGTATCACCTGATGTGCAGAGTTCCTGAACTGAGTTGGAAATAATATTCAAGATCGTGACTGAAGATGCATGAGCAAAAGATGTTGCTACTCTGACTGTGAAGGTTGTCTTAAAAATACTTGTTCTGCAGATCTGTGAGCTGCTGGCTGGTGAGGAAATGTAGCATTTTAGACACAACTAGCAAAACTTAAGGAAAGTTCAGTCTCTAAACTTTTAGACAAACTTTCTTTCCTGGTGTGGTTGTCACATGCAGGAAAAAGCAGCGAAATGGAAAAATCCTGATGGCCACATGGATGGATTAACAACGAATGGGGTGCTGGTCATGCATCCAAAAGGAGGGTTTACTGAGGAGTCTAAACCTGGAGTTTGGAGGGAGATCTCGGTCTGTGGTGACGTGTACACTCTGCGGGAAACCAGATCTGCTCAACAACGGGGGAAACTGGTAAGTTGAAAGCATCTGGTAATTAAAACAGAGCGAGGGCTCTGAAATCAATGAAATATGCATATGCTACAGTACATTCTTGTTGCTGTTCTGTTTCTGCTTATACAGAATGCTCTCTAGTTTTCTGCTTGTGTCCCTTTTCCAACTGAAATAGCGTAGTGTAAAAGCTAAACAAACTTTGCTCTTGAATCCCCACGTCTTAAATAAATAAATAAATAAATGGCCTTTTGGGACATGGGAAGATCTGTAAGTTAGTACTGCAAAAGGCATCTCCCTGTGCGCATAAAATCTTAATAGTATGCTTGCATGCAACACAACTTTGAATAGCGCAGCTTCTGTTTGATTTACCTGCTACTCAGAAGATCAGAGAAACCCTGCCTAGTGTGTTCCTGTGTTACCCTATGGAGCGGGATGGCTTTGTCTTTACCAACAATGAAAAGTTTCATCTGCAGAGACCTGTGCTATACATAACTGGATAGATGTTCCTGTGAAGGGATGTGCCCACTTCTCCATAGAAGACAGGAGCACAGCACTCTTGTTCTTTCCCCTTCCCAAGATCTGCAGAGCCTAGGAAGGAAAAATGCTATCTTTGTTCTTCCTTTTTTTTTTTTTTTACCTGCCCTTGAGGGGAAGGAAAAAAAAAAAAAAACAACACAACCAAACACCAACATGCAGAAGTAATTCAGTGAAATACACAGACTATCATATTCCCACTCAGACAAGCTTCGCCAGAAGTCCTGTCTCTGCCTAGACTGAAGTATTGTCCTGACTGCAGACCTGGAAGATCCTTCGTGCTTTGCACCCTCTGCTATTTTTTAGGATTTGAGGTGAGATAGGAGATTTTGAGAGCCTTCACAACAAACAAAGATGCCCCTTCTTTTTTGTACCTTCATCATCCAGCTGCTAGACTTTAAACACTGACAGAGTAGTGCTGGAGAGGGATTTTTTTTATCCCTCTCTTCATGACCAAAGTTATTTTTGTGCTGCAACCTTGAGTTCCCCTTAGCTTGGTGGTGTTAAGAGTTATCCTACATGCTTGCACTGAACTGACTTTCTAGTTCTGCCACTTGCGTTGGTGAAAACTGATTGCTTTAAGGGGGTAAGGAAAATGGAGTTTGAATATTTTGTTCTGCTTTCAGTAGACAGCCTGCAGCACATAAATTGTTTTGCCATTATAATGGTGGGAGGCAAACGTTGCCTCAGGGACTGGGACAGATGATGTTGCAGTTGTGCCCTTTGTACGTGGTTAGCAAAACACCTTATTAGTGCTACTAAAAGAAGGCAATACGAAAACAAATAAATTCCTTTTCCTGCATCCAAGATGACTCAGATTCTCATTTAAATAAAATTACATGGCACACTGGTATTGATGTGATCAGTATTCGTTGATTGGGTTCATAAAACCAAATGCACCCCGTATAATGAATCGAACACGTTGCATATGAGAGCTTTTTTCTTTTCTGTCTGTGAAGGAATTATACGAGAAGTGCATCAAATCAAGGATTCTCTACTTCAATTGCTGAGTTTTTTTCTCTGCTCGTAGTACTTTATGGTGGTGACCTTTTATCTGTAGTCTGCATTGTACTGTCTAGGTGTTTTGTGCAAGGATGATCCGTGGTTAATCTGTGAATTTAAACTGGATTAGAATGTAAATGCCAAAGCAGTTGTCATTCATGCAATTCCTAGGCCGACATGATGACTTAATGTGACCCATTTAATGTCCAGGGTATTTATTTTGCCTTAGTGGTATTTTCTATTCATTTTCAATGTATAAACCTGGCCGGTAGGTCTGTCTTTTTAAATTTCACTTAGTACAAATTCATCACTATATAACTGGGAGCAACGGCACAGTTTGCCTGTGTTCTCAACATTAAAATAAACTAGGGAATATTTCACTGAAGTGCAGTATGTCTCTAGCATAATCCCTTGAAAATGTATCACACGTACCTGCTTTTTGTGTTTTTTTGTTTTTTTTTTTCTTTTTCAGATGAAGGAAACCTTTAGGCAGTGCACGTTGGGGCTGTATTTGCATGGAATACCTCACTGAATAAAGAGCTAACTAGTTTGGGGGTGGGGGGCTAATTGTTCAGAAGCTGAGGCTGTGTGGCTCTGGCTGCAGAATTTATTGCTTGAGATATTTGGCTGGTAATTCACTCTGCTGTAATGATATCTGTGAAAGTACCTGTGCACGTAGCTGGTATTGCATTTGTCATTTTTCTATAATATATCTGTGGTAGAGTTGTTTCACTGATGAGGTACGCTGGGGGAGTTCGTGCTTCTGCAAAATGCTTTTATGCTTGCCACAAGCCAAAAAGTAGTATCTGAGGAGAAGTCAGCTGGTCTATCCTGGGTGTAGCTGGTTTTGGTCTAAAGATCTGCTGCTGCATGAGCAGCCCTCTTCCGACACACATCAACAGAGAATTTTAGGGGAACTAGTTGGGTGCTCTGCTAAGACAGCCCTTAAGGAATGGCCAGACTCTTCAGTCTGTGGTCACTTACCTTAACCACAAGACCCCTGCCCTAGCCCAGGCTGCCCCCAGCCCCATCCAGCCTGGCCTTGGGCACTGCCAAGGATGGGGCAGCCACAGCTCCTTGGGGCAGCTTGCACCAGAGCCTCATCACTGCCATCATAGTAAAGAAATTCTTCCTCGTATCTAATCGAAACCTACCCTTTTTTGTTTTAAAAATATTACTCCTTGTCCTGTCGTCTTATGAAGAACTCAGTGTAATGTAGCACCTTCCCAAAGAATTACAGGAAGGAAAACCGTGCATAATAGCTAGTATTCCCACAGCATCTAACAGTTGTAAATTTAGTACCTCGTGTACAAGCACAGCATATAAAAGACCCGTGCTTATTATAAACCAAAATGTTGGAAAAGAGATGAATTTGAACAAATGGGGTACCAGAACAAAACAGTAAGGCAAAATTAGTTAGCATGCTAGGAAGAGTAACCATTTGAGAAAGAGGACACGTTTATAGATCTGTCTGTAAAAGTGGTATCTGAGATCTGACCATCATCTTTGTGTCCCACCTCTAGGTGGAAAATGAGACCAACGTCCTCCAAGACGGCTCCCTGATCGACCTGTGCGGAGCCACCCTTCTGTGGAGAACAGCAGACGGACTGTTTCACACTCCAACTCAGAAACACATTGAGGCTCTGCGACAGGAGATCAACGCTGCCAGGCCGCAGTGTCCTGTCGGGTTAAACACGTTGGCATTTCCCAGCATCAACCGCAAAGATGTGGTAGAGGAGAAGCAACCTTGGGCGTACCTCAGCTGTGGTCATGTCCATGGCTATCACAACTGGGGGCATCGCAGTGACACGGAAGCCAACGAGCGGGAATGTCCCATGTGCAGAACCGTTGGCCCCTACGTGCCTCTCTGGCTCGGTTGTGAAGCAGGCTTTTACGTGGATGCTGGTCCTCCGACTCATGCTTTCACCCCGTGTGGACACGTGTGCTCTGAGAAGTCTGCAAAATACTGGTCTCAAATCCCACTGCCTCATGGTACTCATGCATTTCATGCTGCCTGCCCTTTTTGTGCAACACAACTGTCTGGGGAACACAACTGCGTCAAGCTAATTTTTCAGGGTCCAATTGACTGATATCACTTTGCGATGACCACGATAACGTTTTCTTTAACAATTTACTGTGAAGATTTTGCCACTAACTCTAGATTTTACCTTTTTTTATAATGTTATTAATAGGGTGGTAGGGTGGGGATGGGGAGCTGACACGGAAATTGTGAGGGACTGTGGTGGAATGGGATGCATTGATACCTGGAACTCGACAGATATCAGTGGTGTTGCATGCTCAAAAGCAGCATATTCATGAAGTCTTCTTGGTCAAATTGTAGTATATTTGTAATCTTTTTATTAGCACCCTGGATCAGAAAAAGGTGTCTTAATGATTTTTTTAAGCTAAGATTTTTTAATGGAAAGGTTTTTTCTTCTAAACTTTGACAAGCCTTTAAAACCTATTTTTCAAATCTAGAAGGAACATACAGAATGTAACTGTCTTTAATTTGCAATATAATTTAACTTGAATAGTTTCTCAAGGAGCTAATACAGAATGTGTGGACAACCCTAGGTGAATGTTCACTAGAGATAATTGGATATGTAAGAGAAAAATTAGCTGCCTAAATTGTAGAGTATAAATGCTATTAAAATATCTATTATGGTATAACACAGCTGGCCAAAAAGGCATCAAGGATTACTTGAAACTGAGGAAATCCTGTTTGCATTGATTTCCTTTCAGTGTAATAGATATCCACTGTTCACTGCGTATGGTATATGGCTGATTTTCTTTCTTCTTTTTCCTCCCTGTTTAACCTGCATCTGGTGAAACTGCTTTACTGTTTTTTTTACATCCATAGGTCTGGTTTGTAAGCTGGTGTTCTGTATATGTGTAGTCTGGCCTTGTTTGTTTTTTTTTTTTTTTTTCTGCTTAACTTAGCTTGCCCTAACTGCTCCTTGCATGCCCAGAACCATTGGGTTAATTGAGATGTGGCGACCCTTTAAAAACTGCATTAATGAAGGGGTAGTGCTGCAGCAAGATGGAAGGTTTAGGTACAGTTTATGCAGAGCTTATACACATAGACCTGAATTCAGGAAAGCACTTAGTAAATGTTTGAATAGAAGCCCACGGATGGGACTGTTTAGTGCTTCAATGGATTGTGGTTATATGCTGTTATGTTTTGAAATAAAAAAACAATTAAAAATAAGTTATTATTTAAACTCACTTAGTAACCAAAATGCTGTGAGGAGAGCATCCTATCTAGTTCCAGTGAGTGTTTTGTTCACTCTTCAACTTGCTGCCATCTGTCACCTTTTTTGCAGATTGAGATGTGTTTGTATCCATTTTTTTTCAAATGTTTGCAAATCAAACAGCATTCAAATGTAATCAAATATATGTATCAGGGTGGTGCATCTGAAGTGGATCACTTGAAATTCCTGACTTTTTAAGGGAGCTGATAAATGTTTACTATGGAGATAATTAAATCAGAATTTCATATGAGATGTACCCCGCCCACTGTTAGTTTCATTTCATACAGAATGATAACTCTTTGATTTGTGTTTTTTTTTCTTTTCTTTTGCTCTCTGTACTCTTGGTATCTGAGGTATCAATCTATCCAGGTTTAAAAAAAAAAATGGGAGAAAATTATAACACCTAGATGAAATAGACCATTCAAGCTCAGTTCTGTTTAGTCAACTATAGCTTTTTGCTATATTTGTGCCCTTTGTATAAATATATAATTTATATGATTTTAATATATTCTGTATATATACTTGAATTGGCCTGTTCATATTTTGGTTGTAAAATTATTTTATAGTTAACCTTATAAACATTTTACAAGTCCCTTGCCAATGGTGATGGGATATACTTTGTCTGCTGCTGTTTTTAGTGTAATTTTGCTGTATAAATGTTCAGCATTTTAATGATTTGAAAATAGCTTTACTTTTCTTTATTCTTTTGCTGCTTTAAAGAAACAGTTTTGTTCTGCAGCATTTTCTCTAAAAAACCCAACTGTACAGCTTTGTCCCACTCGGTGATTGGAAATAGGACGAACCTTGTTAACCTAAAGCTATGTGCTTCTTCCTAGTGCCTTTTCAATGAGATCCTCTTGTGATTCCATACTCTGACTCCTTACTCCCACAAGCTGACCTTGTGGCTAATCTTCATCGAGAATGGCAGCCCAGCCAGGTGGGAAAGAAATGCCTTTGGGCCTTCAATTCCTTCTTACGGTTTCTGTCATAACTGTGAAGGTGCCTCTTCCCTGTTTATATTCAGCTCCAGCTCCTCAGGTTCCACATGCACACTGCAGCATTACTCCTGGTTAGCATATACCTCATCTGCGAGAGGCACTCTCACCTCCACCTTGTTCTTACTGGACTCTGAAATACCTAACTTTGGTTCTCACAAGAGATGCTATGAACACACTTTCAGGAAACGTTCGTTCACTGTTGAATTAAGGCCTCAAGCCGTGTGTTACTGCTCGGGGTCAGGAGTCTTGAGCTTCCTGTATGACAATTTCACCGGTCTGGGATGGCAACTGTGTTTTACTGAGCTTTAGCTGGTCAGGACATGCATGCGTAGTCTCCTTTTGAGTGTAAATGGGTGTAAACGTGCAGGTTTTGAGGCATCTCCATTATCCAGCTGCTTTACTTCCTTTGCTGTTGCAGATTAATTGCTGCTTTGGGGCTTTGTAGAGCTATACCCTGTGCAAAGTGAATGTACGGTGCTAGAGGAATGCTCACTAGAAATGCCAGCACACCATTGGGTTGCGTTGTTTGGCTTGCATGATGTGGAAAACAGGCTGATGGTTTGTATCTTAGGGAAACATCCTTTGGAAGGACTGTTCTAAGCAAGATTTTTTTCTTTTGTCAGCAATTCTGTGGAACAACGAACACTGTAGGAGGGAAAACTTGCCTCTTATCTGGGGAACAAATTTCCACAGTTCCTTTGCATGAATTCAGGTACTTTGTCATTAACCAGTATTCAAATCCAGGGTGAGTCCCACAGAGCTGGATTTACTGGGAAGGCAGGAGAGTGTAGCATTATTTTTCTCAAACACTAGTGCCACGTATGCTGCTCTGACTAAATGACCATTTGGCTGCTTATCCCATTTCTCCTTCCCTTGTCTCAATAACCGCACACCTTCACTGATCTGGTAACTCAGCTGGAAAAAGTAATTTCTAGAGAAATAAGACCAATTCTGTTTGGAGTGACTCGATTTGAGAACCACACTCAAACTTTGTTTTGAAAGTTGATTTCATGATTTCAGTGTGATGATATTCCTTGTGTAGCATTTCAAGTGCTGGCCGTGTATTCTGTGTGGATTTTTTTCACCTGTTAACTGCTGATTCTATTTAAATGCTTCAAAAACAGCTTTGACTGCATAACGTCCAGCTAAAAGTATTTTTCTATCCTAAAAAAAAAAAAGGCCTGTCATATCCATGCATGCTGGAGCTGTAATGCTTTCCTTTTTCCTGGCAGCTTCTTGGTAGAGTGCTGAAGTCTCAATAAGCGGCTCAGTGGTAAGCGTTGTTCGTATTTGAATCGTGTTCCAAATAGCACAAAGGAGTTAGCATGATACTGCATTTTAATCAAGATTTTTTTTTTTCCAAGTGTGGTCACTTTGTGCCTCGGGTACAGTAGTCGTACTGTACTGGCATAGTAATTAAAGGATTGGTTTTCTTCCTGAGGGTGGGAATGGGGCTCAAAAGAGACGCGAGTCACTGTCAGCCCGGTTCCACGAGGGACAGATCGCCTTGAAGCAAAGCCATGCCAGGAGCTTTCAGACCTGGCTCATGCTCTAAAAAGCACTCACTTTTGTTGGGAAGCCCCAGGATGAATTGGAAAGGCTGGAACCACAGGTGGTCTTCCCAGCAAAATGTTCCTTGGGTTCTAAGGACAATTCATGGAATTGAAGGGTCCTGCCTAGAGCCGGAGCAGGGAGCAGAGGTGCTGAGTGGGGGCTCCCCTGAATTGCTGAAAAACTTCAACAGTCTATGACTACAATTTACTATTTTACTCCACACACCACCCAAAGTAAATTGCTGGCTAGAACTGTGGTAACTCCCTCTGGTGCTGTTGCAGGAGCTGTTCACCTTTGCTGCTCACTTTTTTTTTTTTTGCTGACCATTTGTTCTGGAAGTGGAAGCTTCTCCAAGACAGTTGTGTTTCACCAAGATTGTAGTCTCGACACTTTCATGGTGTTAGAGAACTGTTGGTAGTGTTCTGGCCATCATTACTACTAATAGTGGTTTAAATGCATTTTTAATAGGCTAGAAAAAACAACCTGGCTTGACTCCTGCTCTTGATTAAAGGTAGGCTGCAAATACTCTTTTTTGAGGCAGACCGTGCCTGTCTTTCTTTGTCAAGGGTGGTTCTGTCGTGGGTGATAAATGCTGTTTTGCCCAAGATTGTTGCTGACTTGCTGCATGGGGTGTGAAGTGACGGCTCCTGTGGAATCGATATGTAGAGCTGTCGATGTGAAGAGGTAGGAAGCAGAAGTCTGTCAGGCGTTCGAGCTGAGCAGATGTGGACAGCCCAGCTGCTGTGGAGAGCTCTGGCCAAGGATCCTCCTCCTCATTTACTCAGTTTTCAGTCTCTTGTGAGTTGTTGGTTCATCTCATTCTCTTCTCAGCTCTTCCATGTAGCTGCAGGTAAACAAATAGAGCTTGAAAAGAAAACATGGAAGAAAATATTAAGAGATACCTTCAGGCTTGCTTCTGTTCAAGGAAAACAAAGTGAAGTTACAAGTGTCTCTCAGATTTTTCTCAGTATTCTTATTTTATAAGCACTCTTCACAAGTCTACAGTTTGTGAATTACAAGGAAAAACTTACAAGGTCGGGCTGATTTGGGGGATGGGGAGTGGAGAAGGGTTTCTAGGATGAAAAGTCAAAATGTACAAACCAAGTCCCACCGACTGCAGCAAACACTTTGATATTGCAAGAACTGTAGAGCGAGCCTCGACAAGTAGTAAAGATACAGCTTTACTCTGTGTTGGTCGGCTTCTGTTTATTGGCAGCAGAACAAAAGCAAGCTGCTTGGACAACCAAGCTACAGACAAAACCAGTGGCTGTCAGGATTTCCTTTGACCAGGGTGTATTTATGCTTTCCTGGTGGGCAAACCAGTCTCAAGTCACCTTGAAGTCCCTTCTGTTTCTGTCGTGGTGATAAGGGATGGGCATTGTTTTCCTCTTGGATCAAATACGTGATGAAGAGCCCCTGGAAGGGTCCTCCTTCCTTCGACCCAACCATAGGAAAGGCCTCATCCACACAGCGAGCCCCGAACGATGGAGAAGTTGATGTTTACCTTTGAACAGTGTTAGCAGCTGTTAAACTGCTGGGTATGTTTGTAACCTTGGTCTTTTATACGCCACGTGAAATGGACTGAACTAATTTCTTTGCCGTTGTACCTGTGGAAGCACAAGCCATTTTACAGGAAAAAAATAAATAAAAAAAAAAAATTGTTATCTCAGTATTGTCATCGACTCCTTCAGTTTCTTCACCTGCTGGCTGGTTGTCAGGGTTTGACTTTGATTTGCGAAAACAAATGAATAACTTCAAAAAAAAAAAAAAAAAAAAAAAAAAAAAAGCTTCTCCTACTCTTTTATCCCATTTCTTCTGTTCCTCAACAAAAGCCTAAACCTAAACCTCTGAGGAGTCTTAAGTATTCAAGGTAGTGGAGTGTATTCAGGTGTGAGTGCCCTGAAATTTCAGTTAATTCCCTTCCCTGATTTTTAAATTGAACTGTTTGTTTTCAATGCCAGCTGCCTTCTTGCGGTGTTAACATAATTGCTAAATAAAAGCAATTTCCAGGAATAATATGCCTTGTGACTCTTGAAATTAATTTCCATAATGGGTAATTCGCTGTTTTGTTTATATCTGTATTTGTCCCTTTTTGTGTGCAGTCCCTGTGAATACGTAAGCTTTTTTTTTTTTTTTTTTTTTTAATGAGCTAAAATAAATTGCTTTTTTTGGTAAGTGGGGAAAAAAAACATTGGTATGAGCATAACAAGGAAATAAGGATTTCTGCAACTTTCTCTAAATGTGATGGTTTGCCAGTGGGCTCGCAGGCTTCTTTGTAATGGGAAAGCATAAAAGTTGGAGGCTTTAAGTCTGCTCAGTTCCTGTTAGGCAAGACAGTAGGACCAAACCTCTTCCAAAATATACCGTTTCCCTTGCTGCTTTTTCTCCTCTTTCTTCTCGTTATGCAGTTCAAGATGCTGCAGTCTCGTCACTCCCTGTATCAGGGAGCGTGTATTCCTCCCTGTAAAACTTCACTTCTCAGCGACTGCGGCTTTTGCTGCTGTGAAATGGTCTTTGTGAGGTTTCTGGAGCACTTGTGGTTACCGCCTTTCTCTCCCTTTCAAGGTAGTGCTGCATGGATGCATATTTTTAGGAGGAACTTAAGAAATCTCTTTCATGTGAAAGTAAGGCAGACAGAAGTTTGACAGCGATGTCTGAGTTGTCTCAGCCTGATTCTTTTTTTCCTTTTAAAAATTTAACTCAGTGAAATCTCATGTCTGAATACAGGCTCAAGATGAGGAAACAACAGCAGGAAGGAGTTCACAAGAACCCCAATTACATCAGTGTTTAAAATTATATATAACTATGCAGTATGAACACAGTTGGTGGAATATTTGCCTTAAATGCTGTATTTAAACTCTGCAAAGGCAGGGCCTGGCCTTTGAACCAAGTTTAAATTTGCCACCTCTGATGAAGTGTCTTTCACAAGAGAAGCAGAAGGGAGGAAGGCTGAAGCTGGACGCCAACTCTCTTGCTCCATGAGGGCTGTCACTGCTCTTTCTGGTCTGGTTCATAAATCTCTGGGTAGGAACAGAGCTGTGTGGGCCATGGGGCAAGCTGAGAACAAGGACCAGGCAAAGAAAGGGTCCTTTGGCTCTGTTGGCAGCCAAATCCTCTGCGATGCTGTGGTGATGGAGGCACCCGTGGGCCCAGCGCCCTGAAGGTGCTTAGGGCCAGCTGTAGACACCTTAGGCCCACATCCCTCAAACACCGTGATTAGCTGGGGCTCCTCACTGCAGGAAGGACAGGGAGTTGATCGAGAATGTGCAGAAAAGAGTGAGGAAGCTGGTAAAAAGGCTGGAAAATGAGTCCTGAGGAGATGCTGAGGGAACTGGGGCTGTTTGGAGGCTGAGGGGAGGCCTCCTTGTTCACTACAGCTACCTCAAAGAGGCTGCGGTGAGGGGGTGTTTGTCCCTTTTCTCAAGTGATGGCATGCAAGAAAATTACCTTGTGTTGTGCCAGAGGAGATTTAGGCTGGGCATTGGGAAACATTTCTTCATGGAGAGGGTGGTCAGGCACCTAACGGGCTGCCCAGGGAGGTGGTGGAGTCCCCATCCCTGGAGGTATTGGAGAGACATGAGGTCATGGCATGGAGGGACAAATCTTAATGTTGGCACTCAGTAGTGCCAACATTAATCGATGGCTGGGCGATCATGAAGGTCTTTTCCAGCCTGGATGGTTCTCTGATTCTCTCTTTGTTGAACCTTGCTCTGATAGAGAGGTTTCTTCAGCAGCAAGATGCCATTTGTACCTCATCAAGAATGGTTTTGCCTGGGTCCTTCTGTGCCCTGCCGAGGGAAGATGCAGGAGGCAGTGGCAGCTGCACAGCCAGCTGGGTTAGCCATGAGAGGAGCTGGCCTCAGCCTCCAGGGCAATTCGGGATTTGGGCCAAACTGCCTGTCAATTTAAGACCACAAATCCAGCTCAGCAGCCTGGTGAAAGCAATGAGCAGCATCTGGCTGACCTCAGGGCTGTGGTGCGTCCCCTCTGCTCTTTATTTCTCTGCTTAAATAGGAAGAGAGGAGCCAGGGAAGGGACCGCTTAGGTCCATGCCAAAAGTTGTGCCAGCCCCTACAGCCCTCATAGGATAGGGCAGGTAATGCAGTGTAGGCACTAAAGACTAATAATGGTAATAATTGAGTCTCAGGGAAAGCAGCAAAGCCTCAAGGAGGGCAGGCTTTGGGCCTGGCTTTTTTCCCTGCTCTGACCTTAGGCAGGAGGCTTTTCATTTCCCCTTCCCTATCTAAGGAATGGGAATCACAGGACTGCCCAGCCCTGGCCTGCCTGGAGGTCAGAAACAATGATTTAAGTGCTTTCTGACAGAAAATGAAGCTTTGTTACTTTCATCTTGCAAGCAGCAGAAAATCAATCTATCTATCATTTTGTATATCCTTATTTAATGTGCCTATTTCCCCGGAGCCTGCTGATTTTGAGGGGGGCATACTCCCCGCGGTCAGGCTTCACTACCTTCTCACCAGGCCCCACTGGTGCCCTCCAGCCACGCTCCTGGGGATCTGAGTGCACGTAATGGAGAGTGTCCAGACAGCCAGGAGCCTCCAGAGCAGGGAACAGCAAGTGTTACGGGCAGTCCCTGGCCTGCAAGGCAGAAATCTTTCCTCCCTTGCACACGTGTGGGCCAGATGTCCTGCCTTGCCTGTGCTGCGAGAGAGCAAGGTGGGAGGCTGCCTGAGGTGAGGCTGCCCACAGCAGATGTAAAAAGGGCTCGGCCATGCCCAGAGCAGGAGACCTGATCCCGAGGAAGACGCAGGGAGGTGGATGAACTTGGCTGTGTCCCCGCTGTGTGTGTGAGGTTCAATGCTGCTGCTGTGGGACCCCTGTGTGTCCCCCCAGGGTGGCATCGCTGCAGGCCAAGCATGGGATTTCCAGCATGTGGAAGTGCAGGAATATCCCAACCTTGTTGGTTTTATTTGGGCAGAGTTTGCAGGCTGAAAAGGAGGAGATTTGTATAATAATAATAAATAAATCGTAGCCTGGCAGTTAGGAGGTGGTATCCATAGCCTCCCTGCGCCCCTGTTGCTGTTAAGGCAGAGGAGCAGCTGGCTTTTCCTCATCCCCTCCTTTCCTCATTCCCTCTTCCAGTTCCCAAGGAAGGTAAATTTTTATTGGTGCTCACAAATGCAAGGCTCCCCCGTTAGATTACTTAAGTACAAAACCCCTCTGATTTGGTTAAAGTTTCCCTCACTGAAAAAACTTCAGTTTGCTCTGAGTAAGTTCTGTGAACAAACATTGCTCTTCCTTCGCTGTTTCCAAAGAGAAGTTTGGGGAATTTTCTGTTCTGTGGAAGTTCCTGGTATGTTAAACTCCATCTAGAACAACCAACTGAATTAAAATACTGAGAGCATCTGTAAGATAGCATTTCCAGAGGGATTTAGATGTTCGAGTAAATGATTCCCCCTTGGCTCTGCTTGCTGGAATTACCATGTGTGCCAGCAAACGCCAGAAATTTCCTCAAAAGCCTGAAGTCTTTTCAAGTGATTCACCAAAACAAGCAGGCTGGGAGCAGAACCCAGACATTGTCTGCAGAGTTGAAAGACTTGGCAAGTTTCAGATTCAAGGCCTGCAATTAATCAGTGCAGAGCCTGCTACAAACTAGGTCTCCGGCCCCTAATCTCAGCAAGCGTAAATCCATGCCTGGGTGTGGATGATGATGGTGAAGCTGCTGTCACAACGTCTCCCCCAGCCTGGCTTTTTTTTTAAGGGAAGTTTTTGGAAACAAAGGGGGAGATTTGGGCAGGACTTGGTCATGTGGCTGCCTTTGGCCTGGGAGGAGGTGGACCCATCGGTGACACCAGGTGTAGGGCAGCACTGACTGCACTGACGGCATCCTTGCACTGATAATTTTTGCTGGGGGGAAAAATAATTTCAAAAAAATAAATAAACCTTGGATTTGGAGTAGAAAATCTCTTAGCAATGTGAAAGTGGAGCAGCTGATGGCTGCTGTTGCCCCGGGTTGGCTCTGGCACCCTATGGGGCTGGGGTTTCCTGCAGCGTGCCAGGCAGCTGCAACCAGGGGGAGATTTAGAGCCCTGGGCTCTTGGAGGCTGCTCGTTCCAGAGGGACACGATGGAGCTCCATGCTGCTGTATAACGGGGGCAATGCCACAGAAAATGTTGAGGCTTAAGTGTTTTTTACTTTGTTTGTTCTTTACTAAAATCATTTTTCGCTTCATTTTTCTTCCCCTTGACCTTGTAGGGTTATGGATGCACACTGAGCTGCCTCCTGCCTTCCTTGTCAGCTGTCCTGAGCTCTTGCCTGGAAAAAGGCCAAAGCACCATCACTCCAAAGCAAAGGCTCTGTATATTTCTGCTGAGCTTCTGCTTTCCCCAAAATCAGCCTGTGTGCCATCCTTATGGCTATATGGTTCTCCTTTTCTTCTCATTCAGGTATGCTGACAGATTCAAGCCCCTTTCACCCTCCTTCCCATAACCTTAAGCAGGATGAGATCCTTATGAGCCTTTCTGCATGCTATTTTCTCTGGCCTTAAAGCCATTGCTGCTCCTTGGGGCACAGGCGTAGGACCCTCTGTGGGTTACCCACAGCATGCTGCAGTTAGTAACCGGAGCACTATCTCATTAAGAACGAGAGCACATTTGTTTAACACTTATTTCCTACAAAACCACCCCGTGCAACCAGTTGCTTTTGCATCTCTTTGTTCCCCAGGAGCTGAATCCTACAGAGATGCACGCGATTTTCTGCCCAGGATGGGTCACCCCCCCCGTTGGGTCTGATCCTGGTCCCACACCAACCCATTTTTCCACGTTTCCAGAGCTGCACTGACACCTGCGATCAGCCGGGCATTAGCAGCACTGCACTGGCTGCTGCTCAGCTCCAGTTTTCTCTTCCCTTAACCCCAGTAATAAATGCCCTTTTCCACCCAGTCTATCGTAACACGAGTGCTCTCCACCCAGCTGTTTGCTTTTACGCATTTTCCTCTGCATCTTTCATCTCTCTTGACCTGATGCAGGGTGGGGAGCACTGCAAAGGGCTGGGTGGGCACCGCTGCATGAGGCTGTGCTTAAATTCCCCCCACAGGAGCAGGAACCAGAGCGGTTTCTTCCCTCTGCATGGGGCAGGATGCGGCCATGGGAAATGAGCCTTCACCTCATCTCTGCATCCAGCACCTGGCCAGCCTAAAAATGTCTGCATCCAGACTTAGCCAGCCTAAAAATGTATTTTTCTGGGATTTTACCTGTTGGTTTGTGGACGTATCCTGAGGCTGCAGAAGCCGAATCATCATTTGCTTTTCTAGCAAATCCCCATGCCCATCCCGTGGAGCACTGAGGGACCCAACACAGTCCCATCGCGGTCCCTGCCTCCGTGCTCAGACACAGACGGGACCTTGGACGTGGCTGCAGGTCCCTGAGGCTTCCCACCAGCCATGGTGCTGTGGCCTCCTCCCAAATTTTCCGCAGCTGCTTTGTTGTAAGGATTAAACAGCTGGAGCTGGGTGAATGTATCCAAATTGCTGCTTTTTTTTTCCTATTTTAAAGCCCATCTGGTTGCAGGGAGAGACACAAACCTGAACGCACATCAAAAGAAAGCCAAATATAGAACATTAAAAAAAAAAAAAAAAGAAATTTAAGACAAATAGCAGCAAAGAATGAGTGACTTTCTAACAATCTCCTGACTTTGAAACCAGGCTTGTGATTTAGGAACATTTAGAGCTGCTGGTCCTGGGTGCAAGACCACAAAAGAGGCACTGCTCAGCCACAGCATCCCCTTTGCTTGGAGGTAAACCACTGCAGTACCCGAGCAAGCTGAAATCCCATCTGGAGACCCCTTCAACCTGGCAGAAGCGATGCTCTGAGAGGTTTTACTTGCTGGATTTTCTAACGTGCTGCTTGTGCTGGGGATCGTCCCTGCTGCTGTAACTCATGGGAGAGCATCGGCTGCACCGACAGCACCGAGCTTTCCACGGGGGTTTGGCTCCTGCAGATCGCATCCCTGCCTGGCACCAGCCAACACACTGAAAAAAGGGACCCCAAAAGAAAAGCAGAGGTTTTTTTTCCCGGCGATTTTGGCAGGAGGAAAAGCTCAGCCTGACAAATGGCCAAAGGAAGGCGCAGCTCCAGGCGGGGCCGTGCCGAAGGTCCCAGGGTGCTGCGCGGGGGCCGCGTGCGCAAGGAAATGGTTGCAGCAGTAAATAGAGCGATCAGCCACTTCTCCAGATGTACTTCGGGCTAGGAGGCCGAGAGGAAATTCCTAGCTGAATGCCTGTCTGTGGGATAATGCTGTTTCCATGGGCCTCCCTGCCAAGAATCACTTAATTATGAGTAATTAAAAAAAAAAAAAAAAAAGAAAAAAAAAAAAAGGCTTTGATTTGGCTTAAAACTGCCGAGGGATGTGGGGACTGGAAAACGGAGAGAGGGAATAAACAGAAGTGAACCCAGTGACCTCCTGTGCGGGGGGGAGCATCGGGTGCAGCAGGATTGGGGTGCTGCTCATGGGGGCAGTGACCGTGCTGCCACCCCTTGGGGACACCTCCCGGTGCCCTAAACACTCACAGATCCTCCTGGCCAAGGGCTTGCCAAGTGTGCTGTCGCCTCCTTTATTCTCCCTGGCAGCCAAGGCTCTGTTTTCTCCGAGGGTTTGGGGTTGGACTGAGGGCGCTGGCTCTCTGGCGCATGGAAATACGTCGCTTTCCCAGGAAAATGTGCCTGGATGGGGTGGGGATGGGGTTTCACAGCCTCGGATGAGGTGAAAAATCGGAGCCCCGGAGGGTTGCGGTCAAAATGTACCAGGATGCTTTTAATTTTCCCCCTTCCCTCCCAGGGATTTTGGTATGGGCTTTCTGAAACCCAACCCTTCAAAGAGCAAAGTGCTACCACCACGCAACGTTATCCCTGAGAAAGCAGGGAGTTTTACTCAACCCTAACCTTATAGAAAATGGGGTGGGGTCGGTTTGGAGATCTCTGCCCTGGGGAGGTGAGCCACCAAGAAAAAAAAAAATCACTTTAATTTGAAAAGTTTCATTGAAAATGCCTTTTCCCAGCTGCTTGCTCCAGAGATGGAGACAGAGCCAACCTGGCACAAAAGGATTTTATTCTGAGGATACCTAAAACCCATCACTTGCCAGCAGAGAGTGATTGGGGCTGTTTGGGGTCTGGGCTGCCTTTTGGGAATGATGCCCTTGGGGCCGCCTGCTGCTGCCCACGGCACTTGGAGAGGCTTTAGCAAAGCATAAAATTGGGATTTTTATGCAGTGCATCCGTGTTGCCCATATTTCTGTATCTTGGAGACCCACAGTGCCAATGGGATGGGGTGGGTATGGATTTTTGGGTGTAATCGTGCACCTTTTGACCCCTCTTGGGCTGTGTTTTTTGGGTGATCACTTTGGAAACTCTCTGGGTTTTGTGGCAAAGGGGGAGTGAGCTGGAAGCGGTGCAGGGAAGAGATTACTCCGAAGGAAATGGGTGTGGAGGATGGGAGAGGAGGGGCGGGCTGACCGTGCCTCATGTCCAGGTTATTATGGCCACGAGGGCAGTAAAACAGCCGGGAGGACGTGTCCGGGACCGCTCCCACCCAGCGGGCAATGAAGGCTGCCCATCCTCTTCTCAGCGTGTGAGCACCACCAGCTCCCAGCTTTGGCTTCGGGTGCCAGCAAAAATAAAACACCGTCGGTGCCCCGTCATAACACAAAGTCCTTAAAATTTGGGTCATGCAGTGGGGTCAGCCCTTAAAAGCAACGGAGCCGCAGGTGGGTGTTTGGGGACCCCATAGGGGTGTGACGATGCCCTGAGCTGCTCCTGTTCCTATTTAATTAGGAAATGGGCACAGGTGGGGTGGCAGCAGCGGGGATGGGAGTGTGCAGGGCTGGCGGGGTGGGCACCGAGGTGCCTGCCTGCCATCTGTGGGGTGCGGGGTGCCCCAAAATCCTGCTGGTCCCGGGGCACAGCCAGAGCCCTGCTCTGTTTGAACGGAGAAAGCTGGGAAAGGCCAAAGGGGGAGCAGGATGGGAGGCGCTGGTTGAAGTTTGCTCCCTGCTGCTGTTAAAACAGAGCCGTGAGCACCACCTCGGGCACTGATTTATCAGCTTTTCCCCATCATCCCTCCAGGATGACCGGGAATAACTGGGAGCAACCTGGGCTCCCTTGCTGTAAAACCACATCAAGCCTTTTGCAAAAGGCCTGTAGGTTTTGACAACGCTCTCCGTATGAACAAAGCCGCAGTGATCATCCCGAGCAGCCCTGGCTGGGATCTTCAGCTGCCTGGGCACCGATGTGGGCTGAATACCAAGGATCCCTGTAGCTGTGGAGGAGATAAAACCAAATTTTTGCAGGGCAGCAAAAGCTCGCTTAGCTGGGGCCTGCCAGGAGCTGGGGCTCCCACCGGCTCCCTCTCATGCTGTGAGGGGCAGCCAGGGGCTTAAACCTTTAAACCAAGAAGGTTTCTGCCCTCGTGTCTGCCTTTTGGCTTTCATCTCTTGTGCTCTTGATATCCTCAAGTCTTCTCTGGCTCGGAGACTTCTTTTTTTTCTCCTCTCTCCTGCCCTTCACTCAGCCCTCAGCTTTCTGACGTGGGAGTTTTATTGGAACAAAAGTAGATTTTTATCTCCCCAGCCTGTTTATTAAACTCCCTCCCTCCTTTCACAGTTGGCTACCGCCCACCCGCCCAGGCGTTTGTCGATTCAAATCAGGTTTAATCAACTCGCAGCATCGGACACGGCAAAATTGGATTTCTGAAAGCCCAATAAAGCCGTGCTGCGGCGCGGGGAGCTCGGATCGCATCGCTTCGTGGCGGCAGCCGCGAGAAGCAGCCCACAGGAAACTCATCTGCTGGGCTCCAGCCGGCTGCTGGGAATGGATGAAGCCTCTCCCGAAGAAATATCGAATATTATTAGGCCTATTAACACGCCGCTGCCAGAAATGACCGCCGGTAATAAATACGGCGGCAGCTTTCCATCGGCCCACCCGTTCATCACCCTCTGGGGGAGCTTCCCTCGCTGCTGGGCTCTCCCCCTGCTGCCTCACAGACCCCATCCCCTTTTGTCAGGCTGTTTCGTGCTGTGACCAGCGGTATTTTTCCCTTTATTTCATTTATTTATTCATTTTGATGCAGCACACAGCAGGGCGAGGAGCCCCTGCAAAATGAAGTTCTCGCGGAGATGGGGAAGGGCAGGGCATGGTCCAGGCGAGTGCGATGCTCCTGCTGGCCAGCAATTAGATTTCTTTAATTGTAATAAGAGATACTGGCAGGCCTGGGTTACCCTTGGGTCCAATTTTCTCTGCTCCCAGCGAAATTAATTAATAATTATGAAATGAACCCCCAGGGGAAGCCGATTCATGTATCAACAAGCCAGGGTGTCCAAAATGCCCCCCATCCCCTTCCTGCCACCTGCACGATGACAGAAACCTGAATGCCCCACACCGAGCAAGGCAGCTCTCCCCTGAGCATCGCATGCTGGAGATCCTGGTGGCTGGGGTCCCCTCGCTCCCCTGCCAGGGCTGGAGACGAAATCCCAGAAATTTCCAGGGAGGAGGAGGACAAGACAGATGGCCGGGTGGGGATGGATGGAAGGGGCTGGTGGGGATGGAGAGGGAAACGATGACAAGGACGCTGCTAAAAAAAAGACAAAGGGCTGGGATTTTCCAGCAGGGAGCTCGGAGAAAAGCAAAGTGCAGGAAAAAGGCGCTGGTGCTGGTTGCTTTTTTTAGATGTGGGGTCTCTGCTGCTCTCCCCCACCATGGAGAGGACCCCATGGCCAAGCACTAAGCCCCTTAATTAAGCTTTGCCATCACAAACGAAGACGGATTCCCACTCCCGCGTGGGCAAGCTCAGGAATCCCTCCCGTCGCCCAGACCGCAGCCATCGCACCCTCAGCCCCCGGTCATTAAAAGGAAATTCATTTCGCCGGGTGCTGAAGTAAGCAAACTCTCTGATTTCGGGTCTGTTATGACTGTTAACCAGCTAGATCTCGCTTTAATAGCTTATTTAAAGCGCCGGGCCGCTGACAGCCCGCGTGATGGATGGAGCTGTCAGCGCCGGCTTCGTTTGGAGAGGAGAGGAACATCTCTTCAGCCCGAAGCCCCATAAATCAAAAGGATGAAAACCGCCGAGTGCATTTTTTTCTGGACAGGGGCGTCCTTCTCCCCGCAGAGTGTAGCAGGCACTGAATTGAGCAGGGATTTATCTGGCCCCAAACCCCTTCTGACAGGTGCGTTCGTGGCTCCAGAGGAGGATGCGGGGCTGGGAGCAGCGAGGAAAAGCGCCAGCTCCTTCCCGAGCCCACCACGGGGACCCGGCCATGCAGCCCCTTGCAAGCCACAACCCAAGGCTGCTTGGGGCCATCAGCACCCCAAAACTGCCCCCAGCCCCCAGGGGACTCATCCTGCCCACAGGCTTTCCCTTTCCCTTTCCCTTTCCCTTTCCCTTTCCCTTTCCCTTTCCCTTTCCCTTTCCCTTTCCCTTTCCCTTTCCCTTTCCCTTTCCCTTTCCCTTTCCCTTTCCCTTTCCCTTTCCCTTTCCCTTTCCCTTTCCCTTTCCCTTCCCCTTCCCCTTCCCCTTCCCCTTCCCCTTCCCCTACTCCTTTCCCTTCCCCTTCCCCTTTCAACTCAAAGGACGAGCATTTTTTCAAACACACGCACCCAGGGCTCAATCCCAACCCTTTTGACGTCAAACCCTGCCTTTTTAAACACTCCCCGAGGTGATGCCCCTAAAAACACCATAAGCAGCACACCAGTAAGCTGCCCCATGCCTGCTGGACACCCAAGGTGCCGCTGAGCCTGGTGCCACCCATTTGGGATCTCCGGTGGCTCCCCCCGCGGCCACCCTATCCCAGCAGTGGGGAGGGAGCCTGGGGGCTTTGCCCCCCGCCCAGCCCCGGTTCCTAATGCCCAGACAGCGCTGCTGATGGGGCACAAACCCAGGTCCATTTTCACACCACAGCCAACACCGCGCTCCTGCAGCTCCTCCGGGCTCGCCGGTGGTCTCCGGGAGCCGAAGGGAGAGGGAAAGGTAGCGAGCCACGTAATTAGTTTTCGGTTCAGTGACGAATATCACTTGCAAACAGGTAATCTCAGCCCAAGCAGGCTTCTTCGCGGCGCTTCTCCTAATGAATGAGTGTAGCTGGCTGCTCCTGCCCCTTTTAATATTAATACGAACGCGTGCGGCTGTCTCCGGAATAAATAGGGCGCCTGGCGGCCAGAGCAGACCTCTTAATTTCGGGTGGGAAACTCGCTGATATTCATCACTGCTTGAGCTAAAACCGCTGCCCCATCCCTCGGGTGGGCTCTCGGCCCCCAGCAGCCCCCCGGCTCTCCCTGTCCCGGCTGCAAATTGGTAACTGGGAGCCGAGCACTGAGCCCGGGGAATCGCATTTGCCATCTCCATGGCAGGACAATGGGAAGGAATTTCACATGGGCACGGGCAGGAGAGGGATTTGTAGGTCAGTAATAGGATAACAGCATCGTGTTAAACCCCTGAGTCGGCCCGACCTCTGTGCATGACCCACCCAGCCCGAATTTGGGGACATGGGGGGACATAGCAGGGCTTTTTCCACAGCAGTGCCCCCGGAGGTTACCAAGAAGTGGCTCTTCCCATCCAGCTCTGTGCAGACCCGGCCATCTGTGACTGGGGTCACGACTCGGCGGAGCTGGGGACACGGATGACCCTCCTGCTATCACATCCGTGCACTATTTAAAAATAGAAACTCCAATAATGATCCGTCTCTCCTGCAAGCCTGGAGGGGAGCGGCTTGATGAGCTTATCGATCCCACCGCTGTGCCCAGGAAGGGGCGGAGGAGGTGGGGATGCGCCGAGAGAAACTGGGGAGCAGCCGGGATGGGAGACCCCTGGGTCTGTGGGTACCCAAACGGTGCCGGTATCTCCTGCTTTGTGCCCCCAAATGTCCCACATTTGGGGCTGGCGTTCAGCTGGTGAGGAGGGGATGAAGGAGAGGGAGGCTTTGGGGTGCCGTGGTGTCCCCACAATCAGTAGGGGGGAGATATGGAAAAAAGATGAGCAGGGAGAAGGATGAAGGCTGTGAGAGCTCGCCACATGGGGCTGGGACGTGCCTGCACCCTCCTGGCCCTGTCCCCGACCCCTGGGGCCCCACAGGTAAAGCTGGGGCTGTTTCCAGCTTGCTGCTGGTTTGTGTGAGCACGGCAAAGCTTTGTCTTTCTTCCCAAAATCCAGGTGGATCCCTTCTCCCCGAGCCAGATGTCATTGGGACCTGGTGATGCTGCGTTCCCCCAGCCTGACCCCAGCTTCCCTGTTCCCAGCTGGAAGAGGGGAATCGCTCTGCAGCCCGTGAGCTGAGCCAAACCCCAAATCCCTGCACATCCGACGGGAAGAGAGGAAGGTGCTCGGGTCCCATCCAGGCATCGAGAAATCAATAAAGCAGCAGCGGTCAGTCCCTGCCCTGGGGTGACTGCTTGGATCTGACCACGGCACCGGGCTGAAATTTGGGGTTTGTGCCCTGCCACCGAGCAGAGCGGGGCAGCAGCACAGCCACGTAGCTGCCAGAAGCGCGCAGCATGAAGCCAAAATGTCTCCCGATGGATGGGGAGGGACCGGCGACGTTTTAAAAAAGTGATTTATGCTCTAATCGGTCTTGAAGCTTCATTATTCCAAGCATTAGTGTGTCTGATCCAGTGGCCTTATTTGTTAATGCACTGAAAGCAGCAGCAGATGTGCTATTTTTCATCTGTGACCCGATCAGCTCGCTGATTCATCTACTTCCATTTTCATTTTCCTGTCATTGATTTATTAATGACGGCTTACTTATCCGGAGCTCTTTCGGAGGGCTCCCACGGCACGGCCCCCGGAGAGATGCCTCAGGAGCCCCCTCCCCACGTTCCCCCGTTTTTAAACCACGTTCATCCTCATCGCCCCAGAGCTCGGCTGCTTTAATCATTCAGTAACTGCAACAACCTCTGCGGCTCGTGCAATTTCTGCACCATTTGTCTGCTGCTGGAGCCGCCTCGCTCTTTTCCTCCGCGGGTGGGGAAGGAGCTGGCCGGGGCTGTAGAAGGAGATGGTGTGGGGACAAAGGGGTCTGAACCTGCTCCAGCTGCCCAGTTGTGATCTAAATCAGCTCCGGGGATAAATAACCCCCCCCTGCTCTTCCTCTCTGCCCCGCGTGCTGCTCGAGGATGGGGATGCTCCAAGGTTTTTGCTCCAGTGCTCATCCAGGAGCTCCCCAGGATCCAGGCTGAGCAAAGTCTCTCTGCTTTGGTCCAGCCTGGGAAAATCCCCAGGGCAGGGCTCGTGCAAGCAGCTCGATTTCCCCCTGGCTTTGAGAAGAAGCTGGTAAGGAGTTTGGTCCAACCGTGGGGAACTCACGTGGGTTTTCCTGCACAAGCAAGCACCGGCTGCACTGCCTGTTTCACCTGGGCTGTGCTGGACCTGTGGGCAGTGACTTTGGTTGTTCCTCCTCTTCTGAGAAGTGTCTTTATTCCTGTGTCTCTCCTGACTGTGAGCCTGGGACGGGTCACTGGCTTGCCTTGTCTGCAGAAGGGGGTTTTCTTCCTGCCACTGCCCTCTTCGTGGATCCCTTGTGGCCAAGCCACCGAGCAGAGGGACAGCAGTGCTCTGGTGGAGAAGCTGCGGCTGTCCCAGCCCCGTGCTGTCCCCAGGGTCCCCTCCCAAAACCTTTCCCTGCTCCCAAAGCCTTTCCTTGCTTGCCATTGGGTTTTGCTGAGCTGCTCAGAGCAACCCTGTACCCCCAAATCCCTTCCTACCCCAAGGTGTCCTCTTGCTGAGCGACTCTGCCCTAACGCCTCGTAGCTTTCCAAAAACCAGGCAAAGAAACCAAATTCTGCACACAAACAAACAAACAAATGCAGAAATGCACCCACAGCTCCTGCAGGCTTCTGTTCAGCATCACCACTCGCATGAGACCCTACAAATTACCCCTCATTCCCATCTATAATGCCTGGGGACACCTCCCTGTGCTGCTGGGGCTGCCGTGGGGCTGGGGGTGCCCGTGCAGCCCTCTCCGGGTCCCAGATGTGCTGCTGGAGACCTCGATGCTTCATCCCATTGCTCCAGCATTGATTTCCAGCCTCATTAACTCCTTGGATCATCACAGCATACTTGGCTCATGTGTTATCCTGGCCTTTAGCCTCCCTTTATATATATATTTTTTATTTCTTTATATTTTCTTGCAGGGGAAACAAAGTTTCCCGATTTTTCCCCTGTGCTCCCTTCGCCTCACCTGACGAGTTTGCTGCGCTGATGCAGGATCAGAGCCGCCCGTGTGACAGCAGCAGGTCTGCCTTGCATTATTGGCACTATAGACAAGCCCTCGCTGCTTTTATAAATGTAAGTACCTTTCTGAATCAATAAATCAACATTAACACTGCTTTAAATTGGTACAACACGTCGGGGGAATTTGCTGGGTAATTCTTTTTCCTTCTGATTAATTCACTTTGTCCGCTCCAAGCCCAGCTGCTTCGGGGGCCGAATCCTCATCGCAGCACCTTGGATTTTCACCAGCTGAGCCAGAGCCTGGTGGTTTTCTTCTCCCTGGGAAGGGCCATGCCCAGCACCACGAGCACGGACAAAAAAAGTTCCCCAGCCCCTCCGGGAGCAGTGGTTTTGGTGCAGCTATTATCTGCCGGAGCCACGAGCGCGGGCTTTGTAAGGCTGCACAGATCCGCATTGAAAGGGAAGAAAGGGGCTCAGCGTTCTGGTCGGGGCTGTGAATAATGCTGGTTTTAAACCGCCTGAATCGAGTGTTTAGTGTAATACACCCCACCTGCTTCCCAGCCACAATTAGGGCTGCTGAGATCAAGCGACTCGCTTGGAAATGCCCTGAAGAGATGTTTGCACGTTGACACAATCCATTACCCTATCTCCACGGGTTTTATTGTCACTATTTATTAAGGACACTGTAAATGTGCAAAGCTGCCTCATTCTGCAGGGAAGAGGCCCTTAATGGGCTCGGGGGAGACCAAAAGCCCAGCCATCTGCGTGGGAAATCAGTGCCCCCCCTAAAGGGGCGAGACCCCCGGGATGCGTTCCGTGGGGCTCAGTTACGCCCCGCGTAGGAAACTTTCCCCACGTCTTTTTTTCCTAAAACATTTTGAAAACAAAGCCCTGGGGCACCTCACTTCATCTCATGTCTCCCCCACGGTCCCTAATGAGAGGGATTCAGCTCAGCCTTGCGTCTCTTACAATTATCAGTTTGCAGCCTTGGGGCTTCAGCCTCTCGCTCCCTCCAAATGGGAACTCTCTTGGCTTCCCTCCGCATCTTCTTCTGCCTTCTTCCTCTATTTCCCTTCCCAGCATTTTATTTATTTTTTTCCCCCCCACAGTGAATTTAGGTTGGAAATGCCTTTTTCATTTATTATTTAATTAATTAATTTATTTATTTTTTTCCCTGCTTGCTCGCAGCATCCTAACGGCTCGGTGCGCAGATTTGGGGAGAGCCGGGCGCGGATGTGGCGGCTTGGGCTGCCCTCTCTCGGCACTGCCGCTCGTTGCACAGAGCAAAACCAGCATTTCGGGGCAGCTCGCTCGGTTACAAGCGCTGCTTTAAAGCTCTCCCACTCTCTCCTCTCATTACATCGTGCTCAGGTTCCCCGCTCGCTGCTTTAAGGTCACGGAGCATATTGCGGCTGGGCGATGCGGGCGCATCTGTCCGCCAACTTCCTTAATGAACCTTTTCAATCTCCTTTTTTTTTTTTTTTTGGCCCTCCGGTAGCTCGGACACAGCCCTTGGGGGAGTAATTAAGGCTTTTCACGACATTTGTGAATGTGACCTCCTGCCTCCCCCCCCGTTCCGGTGTAAATCACTGCGGCGCACACGTGCTAAGTCACGAAATCCCCCTGAGCCGCGGGGGCACGCTGCTCAATAGCGCTTGGCAAGTCCTGAGACTTGTTCTTGGCAGGCAGACTGTTGAATTTCATCAGCGAGATGGAGAAAGGTTACAGCCGAAGGTTACAGACAATCTCTCTCTTTTTTTTTTTTTTTTTTAAACAAAAATTAAATTTGGGTAGTCTCGAGCTGTTTAACCCAGCAGCCTGCTGGTTTTCCCCTTCGCAGAGTGATCGCAGGAGGGAGCCGGGTGCTGTCGTGTCATCCCCTGGGCTCTGGAGCAAAACCATCTGAATGTACAGCCCCCAAAATCCCTCCTTTTGCTGCAGCAAAGGCTCCTTCGAGAGCCACTTGTCCTCAAACACCCCGCAGAGACCAGGGCTGGAAGCAGGACCGGTGCCTCCACCCTTTGCAGAAGTGGAAAAGAACCCCAAAGGCGCGTCCTGCTCCTGTTGGGTAAAACAGCCCTTTGGTTTCCAGGCAGCCCTATCTCGGGGGGGCGAAGGACGCGGTGTTCTCTGTCCCCGCGTTTGTCACACCGACCTGATGCAATATCTCGTGATTGCTAATTTCTCTGCTGTCTTTTTTTTTTTTTTTTTTTCTCCGGGGCTCTTATCGGGGTTGGTAGATAAGGCAATGCGAGACTGAGCAAGTGGACGTGTCGGGCAGAAAAATAAATACTGTGCCTTACAACTTCCCTCGCCCTCCCATAAATTCCTCTGCAGATGCAGGATTAGCAAAGAAGTCTTTTTCTCTCCTCATTTATTTGATTTTATTTTACTGCAATTTTAATCATCACTCCTGAGATTTAACTCCCTGGCCAGTGGGTTTTAGGGAAGTGCCCACCTCGCTGTCATAGTACTTTGGGATGGAGCTGGAGCACGTCTGGTGTAAGGGCGTTGCTTTTCCTCCTGCAAATTGCCTTCCAAAAATCAGATTTATGGCCAGGTATCGCAGCGCCCACCCCTTTCCCCTCACCACCCCAAACCCAACAGCAGCCACAATACGCACAGCCCAAAGCCGCTTTCCCAAGCACCCCAATATTCGCTGCCGACCCCAATGGTCACTGCCCTGTAGGGATGATAGGAGCAAAACCCCTTGGCGTGCAGAAATCCCCGAAAAAGGGTCAGGAGGGGACTGCTGCAGTGGAGCGCCCTCGCTGCCTGCGCGCTGCTGCCACCTAACGCCCAGCGCCGGGGGAGAAGGTGCTGAAAGAAAATAAAAAAACTCCTTTTCTTCAAGGAAATTTGTTTCTGCAGGTAAATAGGGCTCCTGGCCCAAGCGCCAGCACCCCCAAACCCTTAGGGATAACGTCCTTAGAGCATCCAGGCAAGGCTGCAGGGTGGCCGCGATGCCCTTAGGTGAGTTTTTTTGGCTGAGCACACCCAAAATCTGTAGGGAAACCTCCCTCCTACTGCAGGCACTGCTCCCATCGGCCTTTTTTTCTGCCACACAAGGCAAGGAATCGATTTTTTCCATAGCTGGGGCTGCAGCCTGGTGGGGAGGGGTGCGGAAAATGGGAATTTTTCCGTCGGGTCACATCCTCTGGGGTCGCTCTCTCCGTGTCCTCGCGGTGCTGCTGCCTGCAGTGGGTTTTTGTGTGGGTGCTCAGCAGCAGGCTCCTTGCTCTGGGTCACTTCTGCGCAGGGCTGCCTTTTTTGTGTGCTTTGGCACTCTCAGTTATTGCACCCCAACGAATGTCTGTGGGTAAAGGATTAAAAAATGGCTTTTATCCTGCTCAAAGAGTGAGCTCCCAAAGATCTTCCAAGGATCTTTAATGACTTTGCCATTGGTGATTTTAGGTTTTCTTCCCGGTGCTCTGTAAAGGATGTGGAGGGCAGGATGCCTGTGAGGCTGAACACAACACAGTGTTTGGGGTCACAGCATTTGGGGTTGCCTCTGGCTTTTGGGAAGCTGCTGCTCAGCACCAGGTGGAGCAGGGCAGAGGTGAGGGGTGCTGGGGTGTCCGAGGCCGAAGGCTCGTGCTCATGGGACCCAGCCGAGGAGCTTCCTTATGACTGCACCAAAAATCAAAGCTTTATTTTATTTATTTACTGCAAGTGTGTTTAACTCCGTGCAGGTCCCCAGGGGTGCTCCTGGCCCTGCCACCAGCCAGCACAGCCCCAGCTTGATGGCAAAGCTCAAGCAGTCAGACACAGGAGCGGTGTTTGGCCTACAGGAATTGTGCCAGGTAGGAAAAAAAGCTTTTTTTTTCCATTTATTTTTCCTTTACCAATGGGAAGACCTCATCTGCACACACACCTCTGGTGGTCACAGGGCGTCCAGCCGCTGTCTCTGGTATTTCTTTTGCCATTCCTACATGCAAGGGGATTAGGTGGCAGCGGCTCTGTGCCGGCATTTGGGGTCTGAGTGCTTCTTTCAATTTAGCTTAACTGGGTGAGGAATTGACTTAAACTAGATTGATATAAGCCACTCTTAAAGATTTAAGCCCCGCCGTAAGAGGATGTGCTCATGGTTTTACACTGTATTAACCCAGGCATTTGAATAACAGCTCCAAGCTAGGTCTATACTTGGGTTTTACAGCAAATTATTGCAGTTCAGGCCTGCGTGGTTTTGTTTTTTGTTGTTGTTTTGTTTTTAGTTAAATCAGCAAAAAATACTAATATGGATTCCCTTACACTGGTGGGAAATTATCACACTGTGGGTTAACTTGGGGTGGTTTGCAGCTTTCCCCAGAGCGGGGACAAGGTGAAAGGCTGGCACAATGCGAGGGGGGAAGGTTTGTAAACCCGGGTAGCACTTAATGTACTTTAATTAGCAGTGAGAAAAGAGGAAACAAACTTTTTGGAATAAAAGAAAATGAAACCACTGCCTCCTGTGGCCAGCAGCAGAGAAAGAGGGAAGGCAGAGATGGCCCTGCTCGGGGGCATGTGGAGCAGCAGGTCCCAGGACGAAGCTTTCCTGGTGGTTTCTCACTCTAAACTTCATGCTTTCATCCAATATTTCCATTTTTATGGCATTCCCATCCCTGTGCCAGCCTCGTCCCGCTCGCTGTGCCGGCTGATGGGAGATGTCAGCCCCACGTCGGGCCGGGCGCCCGCTACGGCAGCGCTCAGCTGCAAAGCAGTGAGTTTTGGCTAATCCCTCTCCTAGCACGGTGTATCCCTAGAATGGATACGCCGCTGCTTCCTAATGGTATTAATAATTCTCCTTTTATTTCTCACTCAAGCACTCTTGGAAGGCTCATCCAATTTAAGTCACAGCTTCTCTAGTTAGCGTGTGTCACCACGAGAGGGCAATAAATCATCTAATTACGATGATGGAGCCCGGTGTCCTTTCACAAAGCCACCCATGATGAACTTAAATGGATTTTAAACATTAATATAATAGGCATTTAGTAAAGAATGGGAAGGAAAAAGAACATTTTAAACAAGCCAGCAGGTTCCCCTGAATGTATTTGGGATGCGGGGCCTGGATTGGCCACGAAAATCATCCTGATGTGCAGGGGAAGGGAGCCCTGTCTCTTTGAGATGCTAATTCAGGTAAAAGCTCATTTTGAGGAGTGCAGACGTACTGACCCTAATGATTCAGAGCTATTTGGAGAGCTAATGGAGGGTTACTAATTTCAAAGCATATCAATCTCATAAATAGCCACAGAGGATGTTCCCTTACCCGCGCTTGTCCCGAGGGATGGCTGGCATGGCCCAAAGCTGGCCCTTCCCAAGGGGGCTGTAAAATGGCCCCATTCTTATGGGTGTTTTGTGGCTCCTGCTGGCAAACCCCAAACTGGACCATCGATGGTGGTGTGGGCAGAGGGCTTCCACCTCCTGGGGTGACCTCAGCTGGTTGCTGGTTATGACCTGCTTGAGGGTGAGGGTGGGAGATGTCCCCAAGTCACTCAGCTTTGGGGGAACCTCGTCATATTATCCATTTGTCTCTGATGGGAGTCCCATCCTCGCTGTCCTCGTGTCCTCAGCTCCTAGGGAAAGGTCTGTGAGTGACAGAGATGTCTGGGGCTTTTCGAGGTCTGCCATACCAGATGTCCCTGGGATGTTCTGGTAGTTTCACCTCTGCCATTTGCCTTCCTCTGGGTGTGATGGGATGAGACACTGAGCAGGCACATGCTATGGGGCAGGGAGAGACCAGAGCTTTTGTAGAGGAATCCAAAAGGACCTCGATGAACCATGGTCGGAAGCGAGCAGGATGGGGCTCCTCAGCGGGTAATAGTTAGGAGGGAAGATGGGGACGCACCAAGTGTTAACCTGAAGGAAATGCTTGCTGTTGAAAGCACAGCAAATCGCAGCCCGAGGCTGATATGGCACAAAATACGCACTTCATCTGGGGGGTTATTCCCATGTGAGCCCTGCCAGGAGTTGTCCTGCCCTGCGTGGCCCTGCCAGGCCTGAGGGGAAGCACCGTGTCCTGTCTGGGGCCTGAAAATGTTGTGAGCAACTTGGAGAGAGGCCAGCTAGGAGAAACAGAGGCCCCAGCACTGGGTTGATGGCCAGCAGGAGCAAAGCAACGTTGGTGGGAGTAATATTTCCTCCATCCTGGTGCCAGGGCTGGGGAGGGCAGGGAAATGCTGCTTGCCAGCACCTCCGGAGGGCCCCTGCAGCCCTGCAGGAGCCTGGGCCCTGTTGCTTTGTGTCCCTTCAAGAACAAGGCTGGAGATTAGCCTCAAACTGCACAAAAAAAGGCAAGAAATCCCACGTTGAACTGCCAGCACAGCTTTGACGCTGGAGGAGAGGTGCTGTAGATATGCCACCCACAGAGGGATATCTGCTGTGAGCCCCAGTTACGGGCCCATGTACGGATTTGCCCTCCATGCATGTCCGGGTCATCAGGGAGGGCACCTGGATCCTCCTGGGAGCTGTTTCCAGCCTCTTGCCCCTGCACGAGCAGCGGGATGGAGGAGGAGAGCATGGTTTGGACATGGTGTGGGGCCTGCAGGAGTCCTGGGTTGGTGTTTCCCGTGCTTTACCCCAGATATACAATGGGAAGGCTGCAAGGTCCTAAGCAGCACAAAATGGCGGAGGAGGACACGGCAACACCCAGAGCCCAACCAAGTTCTGTGCTGATTTGCACAACTAATAAAGATCCCTTAGGACTATGGGACTGAAAGGCCTCCGAGCTGATTAAATCTGCTTGATATTTAGGGTTCCCCCCCGGTCCCCCTGTTAAAGGACAGTCTCCCCCTTCAAAGTGAGCGATGGCCTAAAGTGCAATGCTGATTACTGCTGATTCTCACACCGATGCGGGGCGGTGGAAAGGGGGAAAGTAGGGGGGAGAAATAAAAATCCCTGTAGGGTATTTTAAAGTCGGCGTGAGCAGTGTGTAATCTACCCAACAGGATTGATCCAGGTCAGGCATTAAAGGCTAAAATGGATTAAACAAAAGACATTCCCCTTGTAACAAGGAGGAAAAACTTCAAAGGTGGGATTTGTTCTCGTTATGACAAAGGCAGTGGATTTGCAGGGTGCCTGGGGGCACACCCCTCCGCGGTGGCTTACAATTTGCCGGAGTTGCTGGGAAGGAGCAGGACGAATGCGCCGGGGTTTCGCCGCGCGCCGCCGGAGCCCTCCCTGGGGTAGGCACGTTGGGCTAAGAGGATCGGATTGGCACCGCTTTCCCTTGTTTTGTTTTGTTCGCTCTTTAAGGGTAAAAGAAGAAAGGGAATTTAAAAAAATAAATTAAAAAAAAAAAAAAAGAGAAAGGGAAAAGAAAACAGCACAACGAAGCGGGGAGAAAGGGAGCGTCGGGGCGGTGATGGGGGAAATGTGGTGGGTGAGGGCAATGGGTCTGGAAGGAGGGATGAGGGCTGAGACAGGGAAAGGGGGCTGGAGTTGGCCCTTCAGAGCAAAGGAAGGCCAGGTTGTCCTGGGCTAGGGCGAACGATGGTGTAGGGGCTGGGAAAGGGGCTGATCCTGCTTTAAATACCATCCACCTTCCCTGCAGAGATGCCTTCTTCCTCCTGCTCCTCACCAGGGGCTGCAGCATGGTGCAGGTCATCTCCATCCCATGGGGACGTGCCTCTGGGTTGGCACATCCCCATGAGGGGGAGAAGAGGGCTTTCAGGCAAGCAAGTCTTGCCAGGCCTCCAGGTGAGCCTTACAGCCACTCAGATTTATGAGCACTGCACCCTGCCGAGGGGGGATTATTGCTTTCTTTTTGCTTCTTGAACCTGCTCCAGAGCAAAGCCAGTTCTCCTTCCAGGCCCAGAAAAGCCCAGTGGCATCGAGGTGTGGTGGCAGTGAGCCCTGACCCCTGTGACACGGCTCCATCCTTCATCTCCAGGTGCTCCCATCCCACCCAAACCTTTCCCAGCACCGTGCTCCCATGGAGCTGAAGCTGCATCTTCAGGGCTGGTGCCTCCAGGTGTGGAGCATCTCCAGCATCTCTTGTGGGTGTGGAGCATCTCCTGTGGGGCTGGAGCAGGATCCTGGCTGGATCCTGGGAGGTCTCCCAAGGGATCCCACACAGGTGCTGCACACTGGGGGCATGGTGGCCCCCTTGCTCTCCAATAGCTCAGGTTGCTGGGATCCAGGCTGCAGCACAAACGAGGCTCTTTGCAGCCAGACTTATGTCATTTTTTAACTATTTTCTTGAGGGATCGAGCCCTGGGGCTTGCCTTGTGTCATTACAAGCAGGTTAAGTTGTCTGTCTGTCCAAGTTTTCCACTTTGAAGCCAGGCCAATTCTGTTAGGAAGTTGTGCAGCACAAGGCTATACTCTATTTCTATCTAATTACCCAGGTAATTGCAATTAGGCAATCAGGTCTAATTTGCTATCAAGAGGAGAGGTCCCCAGGTTTGCTCAGCGCAAAGCCTATTGCAATTAAATGTGACACACTCAATTACGGCAACGTGAAAACATCTTTTGGAAGCTCCGTCTCCGTCCATGCACGTTCTGTACATTAACCCACAGGCCTGCACTACAACTCGTCTGCTCATGGATGGAGTAGAAGGACTTCTTATCTTCTAATGCTCAGCGCTGATAATTATGCTCATTATCATTCACAGGCCTTGGAGGTACATTGTGAGAGGCTCCGAACGCCACGTGCCACACTGGGGAGCTGGGAGTGAGCGGAGCTGTGTCTGCAGCACCTTCTGCTGGGGCTTGGCATCTCCTGATGAGACTTTCTCTGGACAGCCCCACATCAAAGCAAAGCCTTAGAGGCAGTCCCACGCAATGGGTAAACCACTAATTTCTGTTTGAATGAGCTCTTGGGTGGTTCCCATCATGGTGCATCCAGCTCCATCCCTCCAGCCCCATTTTAGGGCTTCCTGAGGGTGCTTGGACACGCGCTGACAGCCCCAGGTGGCTGGGATGCTTCGTGGTGGGTGCCAGCTTGGGCATTCCTCCCTGACCTTCTGGGCAGAGATGGACATGGAGAGGGTGTCCCCATTGGGGTTGTGACCATGAGACCCCCAACACAGTGCCCCAGGCTGCTCCGTGCCTCAGTTTCCCCTCTCTAAAGTGGGGATGGCGTCATCCTGTCCTTCTCCCTGTCTTTGAGCTGAATGGCACGGACTGATACCCCACAGACCCTCACTGTGTTCCCATGCCCCACCTCTGTAGCACGTTGTATTTTTTTAAGGGTCTTAATGTTACACTAATGTCATGGAAGCATTTTGCACCTTGTGGCAGGTGAGTGTTGTCAGTCTTATCAGCCCCAAACGCATCCCAGGTGGTCCCTCCGCATTCCCAACCCACCTGGTGCATTGAAACCTTCTCTAACACCTCCTGCACCTAACCCATGCTTTGCACAACCTCTTTTTTTGCTTTATTTCAGCACCCAGCACTATGCTGGGACCACTACGCTGCATCTTGGGGGCTGGCAACTCTGCAGCTCTCCCACCTCCTGCTCCCTCTTGGGTTGCTTTGAAACCCTGCTGGGTTTTGTCTGGGTTTTAGCAAACACCCTCTCGCCTGGCTTTGTTTCTTTTTCCACCTTCCCATTTTTTACTCCTTTGAAATGGGCTTATGCTCCCCATGAATTTGGCATGTGCATGAAAAGAAAGTGTGAGTTTGGCAGCTCCACAGGTGAGTTTCGGTACTGGAGGGGACAGCATTTACCTGGTTTTGCTCTGCTGCTATTGGAGCTCTGACATGCACCAGGCTTTCCATGCACTCCGCTGGCTCCTGCTTTAAAACGGGGGGAAAAACATAAAAATTAGGCAAAGCAAGGGAGGCGTGAGGCTCATATGGTGTGGGAACGGTGGGGAAAGCGCAGCGGTGTCGGCGCTAAAAGAGCAGCAAGAAAGGGGGTGCTGGGCATCGCGGGGCAGGGGTTGGGGGGATAATTCCCCGTGGCAGCATTGTGCCACCCTCAGAAACCCATTTGGGTTGGTGTTACAGGAACTGGGGTGGTAGAACTCCATTCACCAGCAAATAACTTCAGTATTGCCAGTCACGTCACATTGTGGTTGTTTGGAAATAATTATATCCATATCACAGACAGTAAATAATAGATGTGCTTTCACTAACATTTTATTCATGTTCTGTTTTAATATGGCAAACTTAGAAGTAATTTAATCTCCCAGTAAATTGAACTGGTAGGGGGTTCTTCACACAGAAGATTGCAAGTTATTAATTCCAGGCAGTCTTCATCTTGTACAATTAGTCACTGTTTGCAGCTGGAAATGTTTTATTAATTTTCCATAGCAGTTGATTTTCCACAGTTTTCTCAGTTTAAATTAAGCAGTAAGAGCTGCTGTTTCTTCTTAAATAAATTTCCTTTCCACAAAAATACATGCCTCTGGCTATGTCAATTTTCCCGTTTGATTAAAGTGCCAGCAGGCAATTAATAACTTAATGCATTTTAAAGTACTTTTGGAAAAGTAATTTGAATAGCCAAACTTGTACATTTGAATTGATTGTTGCAGAAGATTTAACACACGTTCTTAAATCACAGAACCTTGTAAAGGACAAATGAGGAGCTGCAGAAAAAGTAGGCACCGTCCGGCGCTGTCTCCTAAACCCAGGGGGGTCCCCTAAGGCTGGGCCTTTTGGGGGATACCCCATTTGTCCCGGACTTTTCCAGTCCCAGCAGGAGCTCCCAGCACACTGGGAATCCACCAGCTGCTGGGTCCCTGAGGGACCATTAGGGTTGTTCAGACCTAACTGCACTGCCCAGACCCATGCCCATGTCTATGCTCACCCCCATGTCCATATCCATGCCCAGGACATCGTCAGTGCCACATTTTTTGAAGACTTTTGCCCACATCTTCCCATGGCCATCGCAGCACTGATGGCAGGATCAGCTGGACCAGCTCTGCACGGCCACCTCCTGCGCATCCAACCCTTCCCTGGCACAGAAACCAAAACTCAGGCTGGCAGTGACTTCAAAAGGCCACTTCACACATACCTGGCCTTCATCTGGGATCAGTGATGTCTGAACGAAATGGATATTCATCTAATCAGCTTGTAAAGACCTCCTGCAAGGCCCTGGGACAGACCCTTTGCTGTCCTTGGGACTGATGCCCCAGCTGGACCGGCTGTTGTAGCCCTGGAGGTGGCTGTAGGGCTGGATGCATCACCCTGTGAAGCTTGTGGGATTGCTGAGGTGATGGTGAGTGGCCAGGCCAGCAGGGTTTTGGTGCCTCACACCTCGCATCGGGATCCCTACAATGTGAGGGGGCGAACAACCCCCTCGAGTCAGTGGCATCAGCCCTCTGCTTCCCTAAAATGTGCATTTAGGGACGGGAGGGAAATGCTGCATGGACGGTATCCAAAATGCTTCAGCCCTTTTCAGCCCTTACCTTTATCTTCCTTTCAGTCAATCTTGGAATTGGTCTGATATTTATTTATTACTTCTTTTAAGACGAGTCATCAGAATCAGCAATTTTATCACACTTCTCTTGCAGAAGCCACCAAATGTCCTTCTTGCACTGCCCAGCTGTGGGCTGCTTCCCCAGGACAGACAGCCACGGGTTTCACCTGATGCCTCTGTGGGCTGGAACGGGATTATTTTTCTCAGTGCTGAGCTGACTTTTCTGCTTTTCTGACTTTTCAGTGCAGGCTCGGGAGGAGAAGGAGCAGCAATCTGTGCTGTGGCTATCGGCGCTTCGCACATCTGCGAGCGCGGCGTGCCCCAGCTGAGAACTTCAATTCACTTAGTGCACGATGAAATGGCAGCTGCGTTGCGGTGATAAAAAGTAATAATCGTGATGAAATAATAGGATTAATGCCAGCTATTGCTGTTTAGCCGAAAGGTCATTCTGACAGATGTAAGCTTTATCAGGAAGCATCAAAATATCAGATTAGTTTTGTGATTTTATTTAAGGAGAGGGCATCGAGAAGAAGAAGAAGTGGGGGTGGTTTCCACCTCCCTGGTGCAAGCGGAGCCCAGATGAAGCCAGCGTGCCCCAGTATGGTGAGGGAAGGGGCAGAAATTGCTCTGGTTTTGTTCTGCAAGCAAAAGGTGCTTTCCAGCAAAAGCAAAACGTGGCTCTTGCTTCGGCGTTGGCGGCTGGACAGCCGGGGGGCTGCTCCCCCACCGCTCCCGGATCAAACACAAGCAGGAGCCGTGGGATGCCAGCCCGCCTCGAACGGCGAGAATCAATCTGAGGGAACCAGGCAAAATCCCCCAATCTCAAAATAATGAAAACAAAGCTATCCCGGTAATCAAATCCGCGAGAACCGCAAAGACAATGCAACTCGGATCTCAGCTGGCTCAGAGAAAGTGTCCATTACCAGGGGATTAGCGCGAGGGAAGTGCACAGCCAGGCAATAGGAAGTGAAAACAGGCTGCACAGCCGAGTAATAGCACAGCCCAGGCTGGGTTAGGAGGAAAAGGTGGGCGAATTATAACACGAGATACTCCAGAAATCTACCGAATAGAAAAACAAGCGCTGCAGAGCCTGCCTGTGCTGCAGTGCCTGCCTTTTTGAGGAACCTCGATGGCTTGCAGCTCTCAAAGAGAAATTATCCTGGTCTTTCCCCGGGCACACTCATCTGCCTGTGTCCCCTCGTGTGCCACATGTCACCGTAATGCCTCAGAGACATCTCCCTGGTTTTGGGGACTGCACGGTCCCTCACATGGCTGTGCCAGACCTTTAGGATCCCGCTAACACCAGCAGGCACTGATTGTGTTCACCCCACTGCTGTTTTCCAGCCAGCTTGAACAGGTCCTGAACCATTCTTTCCCTAAATTTCATTGCAAACAGATATTCTTCGAAAGGCCTTGATAGATGGCGGAGTATTTCTTAAAAAGCAGGGCAGGAGAAAGCCCTGTGCAATTAAGAGGTGTCACACATGGAGGTAGCACATCCACCTGGTGCATCCATTGCCACTTGGAGATTATAGGGCTGCAGCTTTCCAGTGTCCAGGACTGCCCAAAGCCCCAGGGGCTGCAGCAGGCACTGGGCACCCCTAAATCAGGAGGCACAGACCCCGCAGCACCGTGTACCTGAAGCAGACGGGAGGAGATGCAGGCTCTGTCTCTCCAACGAGGAGGCTCCTCTGTCAGAGGGAGCCCGGCTGCGTCAGAAATGGGGCCAGCCTCCAAATAGGGGCTTAATCCGAGTTAAAATTAAATGGGCTTAATCTGGGCTTAATCTGAAATAATATCTCCGGTGCTTTGGAGGTGCTGGTGGTGTGTCTGCAGTGCCAGCCTGGTGCTGGGCAAGCCGGAGGTGCGCGCAGCATCCCGCTGGTCTTGCTCTCAGCCTGGCCACGAGCTGCAGCTCGGCCACCTCTCGGTGCAAATCCAGGGACGGTGACTCCACCACCTCCCTGGGCAACCCGTCCCAACGCCTGCCTGCTCTTGCTGAGACGAAAATTGCTTCCACAGCTGCCAGCAGGTCCAGCCGTGGGACAGGCCATCCCAGCTCCTCAGAAACCCACCAGCTTTTTTTTTTTTTTTTTTGCATTCCTTTTCCTTCGGTGTTTGGCGTGCAAATGCTCGCTCCCTGGAAAATAATGTATATTGTCTCGAGGGTTTATGTATTGGCAGCTGCAATTTGTGAGGCTCTACAGGCTCTGCTGGTAGCTTTGTGTACCGGAGGTTTCATTTTAGTGTCATCAGCCACAGATTATGACTGCAAGGGGTGCCTGTCTTTAATCTCATTTTTTTGAAGGAATTAATGTTATTAGTTTTGATGAATTAATGGTATTTAGATGTGCAAGGTTAGCATGAATTAATGTCCACCTATTTCTGTTGTGTGGCTGCCTATTGTAAAAGGGCTCTGGTAAGCAATCTTTACATAGTCTCTTTTTTTTCCTTCCCCTTCTTTCTTTTGTAATGCTCTTTTAGAAGCTTAAAAATAATGTTTGGGATTTTTTTTTTTCCCCTCCTTTTTTAAGTAAAAAGAAATATTGAATATATTCCCCTGGGCAGAGCTGATATTAACTTAGCCACTGCTGAGTCACAGAAGGCTAACCAGCGCTGGGAGCCCGACCAAAATGCTCAGCTTTAGAAATGGTGCAGGTGCAGGGATAATTCCCAGCTTTTGGGGGATATCTTGGGTTGATGTGGTGGTCTGCCAGGCGTGCTGACACCTCGGGAAACCCACAGCACAAGGAGCTGGGCTGCATCAGGAATTACCACGTGCAACCCCATGCCTGTTGGTGCTTCTCTGCCCATACCGATGGCAGCAACAGGTTGGTGGCCACCTGTGTTTTCACGGAAAACACAGAATCACCCAGCTCCAACAACCAGAAATATTCATTTTTCCAGGCTGAATGTATTCAGTATCAGCTGAATCTGGCATATTTGGGGTCAATACTGCCCATCAGGTCAAAGTCACATCAGCACCGATCTCTGTAGCTGGCTGGGGGCCACCCAAGACGTGACCATGAGGAGAGAACTGAGGATGTTGTGGGATGTTATGGGATGAGGCTGTGCTGGACAGGCAGTCCTATTAAAGTGTAGGGTGGATTGATCTGATCAGCTCGAGCTGGCCTGGCTTCCTTATGATGATGGAGAGGAAAAGTTGGCTCTTGGAGAAGATGACACCTGTCATTGACTCGATAGTCATGGACAATAGTCAATGTGCTTCTTCCACTTGTTTGAGATGATTTTCTAGACCAACAACATTGTGGTGGGGAATAAAAATTCAACACAAATATTGCAGACTTGGTGACCAAAACGTTGTGGTGGGTCAGGTTTTGACTTTCTGTGCATGGGCTGAGAAGACTTAACTTAGAAAAAGGTGGGCAGTCTTGACGGTCTTCTTTGCCACTCCAGCCTCCTTCAGAAGGACAGATGGCTATGTCTGCCCCTCTCTCTGTCCATCCCATAGAGAGGCTGGCATTTTACAAGGTTACTGGGGAAAGATTAGACTGATCTCAGGAGTCTAAGGTTCAGCACAGAGGTTTGTGGTACTGACTTTATCCTTGTGACTACAAGCACCCTACTTCTGGAAACAGGCAGCAATACTTGCTTCCAATTCTTGGAGAATAAGTCTACCAGCAAAATCATTTTCTAGAATAAGATAAAGGCAAAACTGAGTTTTCTAAAGACACCTGCCATGAGCACTGAGACACCAGGTCTCTATCATTACTTTAAAGATGACATAGGTAGATACAGAAGTATTCCTGCGTGGTCTTGCATTTGGTATGAGTTGAGCACCTTACAGAAAGCAACGCGTGTCTGTTGTAGTTCCCTGCCACAAGACACTTGATAAGATCTTAGGCGCTGTCAGTGTTATCTCAGTGGAAGGAACTTTTCATTGAGGATTTTGCTTCTTTCCTCGTGAGGAGTCACCAGGAACAGGCAGGGGGAGCCTGTAGAGCTGGAGGGATCCAAGCTTTATTGTGCCCATCCTTAATAACCAGCACGTTCTCCGGTGACAACCACAAAGCCTTGCCCCAAACTGGGTTTGCTACAGCGTGCTGGCTTATAAAACAAACCCAAAATGTCCAAAACCCTTTCCCAGGGAAGCACCTGTATTGTACAATAGGTTTCTTTCTCTGGTATAGGTATATTTAGGAATAACTAAGTCTGTGTAAGACTGCCTTGAGCTGTTCTTTAAGTTAATTATCACTTCTTTGGGTACTATGAATGGCTGTTCAATGACACTGTCAGCAAGTGGAATGAACCAAATTACTTTAATTATGGAGTAATTGCACAGAGTGATGGTAATTAAATCTTGATCAGTTTAAGTGAGTGAATTAATTGCTCCAACTTGGAATGCACACCGCAGCAAGAGGAGTTGTTTTGTAGTTTAATTAACACCAGCCACTAAATTCTTATCATATCTAAAATGCAGACAATTAATGAGTTTGATTCTGCTCTCACCTTAATGGGAACTAGGACAGAATGCATGCTGAGAAAGGTAGCTGTGGTAGCAAAATGACAGAAAACTTAATATTCCTGTCAGTTGTAGAGATGTATTAGTTGCACTCTCCTCTTTGCCTTCCAGTGAAATGTGCAAATGGAAATATTTCCATATAATTAGCTTCTGGCCCCATTTTGTTTCGATACTCACTGATCTGCTAAACAGGAGCCATTTCCAAATTTGTTAATGTTTGCAACTTCAGCTGCCTGTGCTTCCAGGTGATTTTCAGCCTCTTCCCCTCATGTGGTCCAGCTTGCTGCTCCTGGTGGGACCCGTGCTCGGTGCACCAGCCCATGGCCACCTCCTTCCCTATGCCATGTGCCAACGAGCTGCAACCATTTTGTTGTGTGACGAGCACACAGGCTGCAAATTAATGACATGCCCACCTTCTGCCCCATCTGGCAGCTTTAGAAATTACCTTATCTCATAGGTAATGTGGTCACTTTGCTTCTTTTCTCTCCTACCATGGTAGGGGTGGATGCAGAAGACCTTCCCAATGGGAAGCTGAGTTGGAGGAGGATCTGGGTGCCTCTTCCCTGCTGAGACAGGCAGGAGCTGGAGGACACCACGGTCACAGAAGGAGAGTGCCATGGTGGGGACACTTCTGGACCAGCCTCGGCCTTGTCAGCAGGTTCTTGTGGAGGGCGTTCAGCTCTCAGTCACGGTTTCCATCAGGCGACTCCAATTAATGCTTTACCCAACGCTGTACAGGTTTATACGTGTTCATTGATGTCACAGCCAGGAAGCCAAACCAAACCACGAGGAAGGCGAAACACAAGGCAGGTAAATGAGGAATTCATTGAGTGTGAGGCTAATATTTCAGCACTCTTACCTACGTTGCACTGAAAACATATTTTAATCAGGCCATCTCTATGGCCTGTAAATTAAAATGCATGGTAATTTGATTGCATGGTTTCATCTGACATTATTTAACCACCTGCTTTCCTTTCAGGTGGGCATCTTGGTTGCCTTGGGGCACCTCGCCACCAGCCTAGCCCCACTCTGCCTGCCTAGGGACGGGACGTTGCACTGAGATGGAGAAGTCCCTCCACGACACCGCTTCATATGTCCACTGTGAGGCTCTTGATGAAATAAAAATGAGACTTGTTCGGACCTTGGTTGCATTCCCCACCCTTCCACCTCCCCGCTCAGCACCATGCCTCGGAGACGGGCACAGCTACAAGAGCTAATTCCCTGCTGAGTGATGCCTCCCCTGATTTGAATTGCCATCAGCTCGTGGCAGGACATGGCCTGCTGGAAACAAACGAAAGGACCTGCCGAATTCGATGTATTTCTCCCTCCATTTGTAAGATTTCATGGAGTTAATTCAAATTCATGGCTCCTGTGGCTGCCGTGACAAAATCAGAGCCTTATAGATGGCCAACGAATTCCCATTTGTAAGGATTTTTGGTCCCCCGAGGCATGATCAGCTTCTGCTAAGGACAGAAGCCACAGAAGGGGTTTAGATAGCAGCTCCTTCTTGCTCTGCACCACCACCAGATGCACGATCCAATCTCATTTATTTCGATCTGATGTCCTATTGTTTCCCCGAAATAACATGGCCAGGCTACAGGGGCTTAATATCTAGCACCAAAGCTTTTTATTCTACCTTTTTTCTTCCTTCTTCAGTGACTTTGTTCATGCGCTGTGGGGTCTTCTTGGCACATGGTATTTGACCAGGTTAAATGTGTCGGGAAGTAGTTGCATCCTGAGGATATTTCAAGGGGAAAGGAACTCGCTGGGTTCTGTCGGAAACATTTCTTGTTTGCCCTGGGCTGAAAGGTGCCACGGTTTGATTTTGGTTGTCCTTGACTGGTTGCCAAAGGACTTGTGGCAGCCTTGGGGTGCAAGCAGCACTGGCCACTGATTTCCATACTGTCAGGTGTTGCTTGTTGTGTGGGAAATGCCAAATTACTTTGGTCCCCATTTCCCCAGAGCTGGATAAACCCCCAAATTCTGATTCTCATCTATTTGTCCATATCTCCCGAGCCCCAGCACAGCTTGCAGCCACACCAGCAAACACCGGGCAGCCAGACAAGGAGGAGAATTGCTTGTCTCTGTTACAGGGAGGGTCTGGGACCTATAGGACCCGAATTTCCTCCACATCCCCAGCGTTTTCCACTTGCCATCGAGATTAGCATGGCCCAAATGGTGTGAACCTGACGGTGCCCAGCGATGCAGCCCTCCTCCAGGGGGGACTACAAGGAATTGTATGGGAATGGCGCTAATCCCATGCAGCCACGGAGAGCTTTTCCTTCATTTGCTGAATGTATGAAATCCATATGTCATCAATCCCTTTCTGGTGGCTGTAGCCTGTTTCCGAAGCTTAAATCCCTGGCATGTGGCTGGGAGCACAAGGGCCAAGCCCTGGAGCTTGCCAGCGCACGCTTCCACCTCCTGCTTCGCCCGCTGCAGTTGGGTCACCGCCTGGCCTCCGCCACCGTCGGGGAGCTGAGGCTGCTTAAAAATGGTGTTTCTGCCAAATTTCTGGGTCCTGGGCAACATCAGCTCTTTATGGAGAGCGCTTCTGTGTCAGCACCCAGTTTGGGGTTTCCAAATCACCCCGCAGATGTTGGGGAAAAGAAATGGGGAAATGGGGCTGGTTTTGGAAGCAACTCAGCCCGCTGCATTGGGAATGAGAAAAAAATAAAAAATGGGGCCAAAGAAGGGAATGAAAGCCAGAAAGGGTTTGTGGTCAGGGTCAGGGGAGAGCTCCCCCAGGGTCAGAGCCCTTCTCCCTTTAGCTTTGGGAGATTTGGGTAGCTTTATTTTAGTCCCTTACGACACATTTGCATAAAGCTGCTTTCAGCTGAGTGCTTCTTAGCGCTGGTCCCTGCTCTATTTAAACATAAATGTTTTAAAGTGCACAGACAGGTCTTTAGCAGGAAAAAAAAAACTGCCTGTGAATTACATTTATTTCTTGTTTACCCACACAGCTCCAGCCGACACTTATCAACAGATTAACTTTCACTAAAGTTTCTGTGTAATATGTTTTAAAAAAAACCCTCGAAGTGCAGATTCTATTAGTGCCTGACCTTCTGTTTTAAGAGGGAGAAAGTGGCTTTACGCTCCATGAAATGTGTTAATGCATGGATGGAAGCCCTCTTATCCTCCTGCTTACATTAGGTCCAATCAGGGGAATGGATTACGTTTTTTTAATAATCTGACATTAGTATTAAAAAGTAATATTTAAGGCATTAGGCTCCATAACGAGCGCGGCGCGCTCAAAGCTTCCCCTTTGTGTGGGTGCGCGCGCGGGTGCGTTAAAACATATGTTTGTGGGACACTGCATTAGCCCAAACTGCCGAAACACGCGGGGATAAATCGGGGCAGCAGATTACCGCTGACATCACTTTTTCATTTAAAGGCGGGGGGAAGATTTGATGGCCCTTTTAAAACTGCTTACGGAGGGCAGGGATTAGGGGCTGTTAGGAAGGCGAGGCCTCGCTCTCCTCCCGGAGCTCCACGGAGTTGAGGAGGGGTGGAATAAGGCCAAGGCCAACGTGTGGTGGTGCTGGGCATACGTCCAGGTCATCTGTTGTTTGTGGGGCCGGGAGGTTTTCCCTGTCCTAGTCCCTCAGAAACATTGCCGTGGGACAGGAGAAGAAATGGGGAGTCTCCAACCCTAAAACCAAACGCTTTTAGGGAAGCCAAGTGGCTCCTGGTGGTCCTGGAATGGAGGGATCGTGGTGCTGATCCCTGCTGGCCTGGCCCTTCTATTTGTCATCTCAAGCCCTGCATCCCCTGGAAATGACAAAAAGGAGCTAGAAGAGAAATAAGGGATGCCAGCAGGAGAAGGAGATGCGTGAGGCGTGAGCTGGGAGCTGCCACCCCAGGCAAATTCCTCCAGCGTTTCGCCACCTTCGAGCAGGACCCGCTCACCTTTCTTCCAGGTGTAGTGCATCTAATTGCAGCTTTTAGCACTTCGGGCTCACCTCGCCTTTGTCTGCTCAATTAATCACCGCTCCGCCGTTAGAAATCTTCTCCTCATGTGGTACTTACCGACCACGGTCAACTCACCGCCTACCCTTCTCTCTGCTAAGCCGCAGATTGCTAAATGTAATGGCAAAGGGGGGTGTTTTTTGCACCCCTACTGCTGCTTGCAGCAATTTTTAGACCTCTCCTGCGCTGTAACAAGTCCCCCTGGGAAGCCTGCCCTGCTCCTGGTTCTCCAGCAGTGCTCGGCACAAGGATGTGGCTCCGCACCCGATATACCCAGGGGGAGATGCACGCACTGGGTGCAGGCAGCCGAGGCCAAAATTCTTCACCTTCCATCCCTCGGAGCATCCTCTGCTCCCACACACCTCCTGCTCCTGAACCTCCCCGACAGCAATTCTCCAAACCGCAGCAAGCCCCTGCCTTTCGCTCTGCCATCAGCCAATAATGCTCCCGTTGCAACATATGTGCAGGAACCGGTGTTTGGTGGCAGAAGGGGAATCCACAAGCTATCCAGCCGCTGCACCTGCCCGCTTGGACCCAATTCCCCGAATCCTGTTTGCTTGCTGGCCTTCCACAGGTCCCGGGCTGGGAAACCAGCTGGGAAATCCACTCCTTGCAGGCTCCAGCACAGGAGCGAGGGGCAGCTTCTGTTTGACCACAACCGGGGGGAATTTGGCTCTTGGTTTTAATTCCAGCCAGCCCATGATGGGAGAAACTCAAGCGAGCCAAAGGAGGTGGGAGACAGGATATCGCCCACCAAGCCGGGCTTGTGGCACATCTTGTCTGGAGCACAGGGAGAAATGTGTCGGCTCGAGGCAGCCACCCTGTTGTCTGCAGGCTGCCTGCCTTCCCCTTGCCCTGCCGTGGTGTTAAAAACACGCCGGGGCTGTCTGATCGGCGTCTCCTTGTCCCCAGCCTCCAGGCAGGATGGATGTTTTTAGGGAGGGGTTTTAACTGGCAGAATCTCAGCGGTGGGATTTTGGCCAGGACAAGGGAAGAAACTGCCAGGTTATGCAAGGCTTGGGGTGTTTAGCGGGGAGCTGCCTTCCCCTAAAGTGCTGCGGAGCTGGAGGATGGAAGATGTGACCCATAGGATGCCTCCATCCTGCCTGCGGTGCCATTGTCTTATACTTACAAGCGAAAAAAATCCACAAGGTTCCTAAAAATCAGAAGAAAAGTGATTAATTATCCCCTATATTGCAGAAGAATTGCCTGCGCTCATTAAGCTGTTGCTCATTAGCTCGTAATGATTATCAAGGCACCAACAATTGACGCCTTTGCCCCCGGCAGTAATGGCAGTGCAGGCTGGTTGGAGCATCTTGGGTCGCAATGCACCTATTTTGCACTTTTTCCTGCTAATATCATGCCCAAATATCTGCACAGCTGCCCCCGTTGGAGAGTCCCCTGTTCCCTGCAAGATCCTCCAGCTCCTTCCACAGCGCAGGTTGAGGCAGATTTGTGGAAGGCAGGAGATTTTGTTTGTGGCTAAATCTTTTGTAGGATTTTCTTTAAAGGCCTTAATGCCATCAGAAAACAGCAAGAGCCAAATTCCGCTTTCTGTCAGAGCAAATCTGGAAGAAATCAGCTGAAGGCAGCGAGGGGTTGCTGGATTTCTCCCCGTGTAAGCAGAAGCAGAGTTCAGTCCCCAGCACTTGGCTATTTTCTGCACCAGCAGTTCTGGCCTTGGAAAAAAAACGAGATGCGTTTTTCTCATTTTGGCTTGTGAGGAGCTTGAAAATACCGGGCCACAGAAAGAGGAAGAGAAGTCTGAGGCTTGTAAATTAGAAACGGTGGCAACATCGGGTGCGTTCATGTAAAAACAGACGTTGTGGTGGCTGCTGACCTCGAGACGCTGCAGTCACCCTCTACTGGGCTCTTCGATGCAGGAGAGGAGGAGGAGGAGGCTGTAGAAATTGTTCCCTCACTTAATTTAACAAGGGTTTTGAAGGTCTCAGGAAACACCCTGCCTAGATATTGTTTCTTTTTATCCACCCCTGAAATAACAGTTCTGGGAAATATCAGTATATTCTGCTTCGGCCTCTTGTTTTATGTTAAATGTAGTTTTGATGTGATTGTCAACACCTGCTTGGTGTTAAAAGGGTGCTCAGGGTAAGATCATTTTACCTGAAACCCAGGATTAGGCAATGCTAAACTGGAAGTTTTTGGTCTCAATGGGACCAGTTCAAATTTCCCAGTTCCATTCCTAGAAAGCCACATCCATGGGAGAACTTACTGGGGCTCTGCCTTTGGTTTCCCTTTCATTTGCACAGTCTGCAGCCCCTCATCTCCGCCACCTGCGAGCCTCCAGCATGCTCATCAGCTCCTTCTGATTATGAAAACGTTTGGGGCTTCAAGGAGAGGAGACCTGGGTTCAGGCTGTGCTTTAACACGTGCTCAGCGGTGGCCTTAGTTCTGATGTAGGCAGCTTGTGCAGAGTGTTCCTCCTCTGCTCTTCTGCTCTGTGGGCCGTGGATCCTCATGGTGATGTCCCACAGCCACAGTTCAGCAGATAAATTGAATCTGGGGTCCTTTCCACAGCGTCTTCCACAAGGCAGCTAGCTTGAGCACGGACTGCTCATGCAAAGCTTTGGCCACATGGACGTTGAGTAACTGGTGCCATGAATGGGCAAATCGGGTCTGGGTTCATGCCAGGATTTAGTCTGGATTTAAGGTAATCCATTTAATCTGTTTCCTAGCCTGGCCTTCTGCAGGAAATGGAGACAGAGCCAAAATATCTCGATTCTTTTTTTTTTTTTTTTGTTCTTCCTGACCTCGAAGGAGAACAACCGCGGGACCTGTGCAGACCCGGGAATGAGTGGTCGGAGCATGTCCAGGAGCTCTGCTTGGAAAAACATCCACGGAGTGCATGAGAGATCTGCCTGAGCTGTGGGGATGCTGCCAGACTGAGAGCACAGGTGACAAAATGAGAGCTGGAAGCACTGGAGATCCGAAGCATCATCAGCTACTGCAGGTCTTTCTTCAGATACGTGCCGTGCTTGGGGATTTCTCAGGCCAGGGTGCTGAGTTTGGCCGCCGAGGCACAAGAAGACAATTTATCCCTGGTACATGTAATGAAAAAGAAGGATGAGAACCATTTAAATGTGTTTTGTGGCGGTAAAAGGTGTTCCCAACACTGTGCCCTTTTTACAAACCCTAATCATAGAGTAATCCAGGGGTTTGGGGATGAAGGGAACGGGGCCCTCACGTGGTGCACCAGGCGCAGCGGTGAGGTCTGTGCCTCCGGTGTGGGTTCGCTGTGCACGTCAGGCACCAGACCCGAGCCTACCACTGAGGCACGGGGATAAATAAAGAAGTTTAAGGAAATCAGGTGTGAAAACATAGAGCTGATTGTCGGAGTTCTGGGAGAACCAGCCGAGACAAATGGGATCTGTGACTGCTCAGTGTGTCAGAAAATCAGCTGGAAGGCCACTACGAACGGCGGCAAGCAGGCACCGGAGGTCTTCTGCAAGACGAGAAAGGCTGTTTATAAAGTTGCAAAATCGTGAAAAACAAGATCTGCATGGGGATACTGGTTCAGTCTAATTTTATTATTATTTAGGGAAGAAAATGAAACTGATTTTTGAAATAGCGAGCGAGCTGTCCTGGAAGCGATGAATATAATAATATAGTAACATCTTTTTTATTTTTATTTTTTTTAATCTAAATTGGGCGTGGATTCAAAAGGCCATCAGTGCCACCAGGGTGACTACAGCGAGCCACCTGTGTGCTGTATCCAGGAACACAGATCCACAATTGCTTGGGTGAGCGCAGATGTCCCAGCTTCTCCTCGGTAGCTCTCAGTCTTCATGGTCAACCCTGGGCCAAACCCACCGCCGGATGAGATGCAGCTGCTCCCCTCAGTAACTCCAAACATCTGCACTTGTGGGACAGGCACGGTGACAGCCCCGTGACGGGGCTCAGGGGCTGCTTGCTGGAGCACACGTGCTGCTTCGTCCCGCCGGGAAGCCCTCTGCACCACGTCCAGCCATCCCAGCCCTGCCGTGGTTAAATATGGGCACAAGCCTGATCTTCCCAACCCCCTGAAAGCAAGAAGTCATAAAATGCAGCTTATTCGAGCCACTCAAGAACAAATAAAAGTATCATAATCTGCCCCTTCGTGCTTTGCAGGCAGTATATCGGCAGTGGAAACACTGCCAAACTTCTTGTTTAAATACTTACTGGTATGGCTAATGTTCCCCGTGAGGACGAGCTTTTCTTCCAGAAGGACACTGTTTACGATTAAGACAAGGGCTGGCTACTTTGCCATTAAAATTCTGTGCCAGTCCGGCGCTGACAATATTGAGGCTTTGCTAAATGTGTATACACGCAAGTTCATTAAATGGATGCTGACTGTTGTTACACAAGTACAGCAGTTGAGTGCTTTCTGTATTAACCTTATCACCTGATGGGCAAAAGAAAAGGTTTAACTAAAGCTTAGGACTAATTGAACAGTATTTCAGTATTTTCTTATGTAAAACTGGTTCTGGTCTATTGTTTTTATTTATTTGCAATAACTGTGCTCATTCAAGTTTGTAATGACACTGCCATGGGTGAAGAGAATTTGCTTTAAGTATTATTCTCCCTTTTCCTATCTCCTGCTTCCTCTAAACTGCGTCTCTCAGGGGGAAATCTGCAACAGAGCCCAATACAAAGACAACTCTCTAAGTACACAGCCACTTGCGGAGATAGGTTCTCCAGCTCTGTTGTTAAATTACTTTAGAAGTTCCTGTTTATTTTCTCTGCCTGCCTTGGGTATTTCCTGTCAGGCTGAGCGGAGCACAAACCAGGAGGAGATAGCAGAGACTAAGCCTCCCCCTGAAAGGCAGCAGGCGTCTCACCAGCTACACCCAGCTCTCCAAACCACCAGCACTTTCTTTGCTTACTTACCACTAGAGTATGCTCTCGTGCTGCAAGTTCCAGGTGATGGCTGGTTTATTTATTTATTTATTTTTCCCAATAAATCAAAAAGCTTTCAAAAATTCAAGAGCTTTTCGCTTCCCCTAGCGCTTTTCCCCCCAGGAATACGTTTTTTCTTTTATAATTTATTATTATTATCGTTATTATTATTATTATTGTTGTTTTGTTGTTGTTAATGTTAATGTTAATATTATGTTTTTTATTTTATTAATAATATATTGTTATTATATATTATTGTATTTATTATTGTTATTAATGCCTTTGAGCCTACCCTCAAGGCTTTGAGGAAACCCAGAGAGTTGTGCATTGCTCTGTGGTGGGGTGACTCTGACTTGGGTTTGGGCAACTCTCAACTTTTAGAGCATGAATGAAAATGGTTTAAAATACCTGCCTGGCTCATGCTACCCCTAAAAAAAAAAAAAACAGAAAGAGAAAAAAAAAAAAAAAGAGGGTTTGCATGTCCTTCATGCCTTGGACAGCCCTCTGGGTTACACCTGGAGAAGACGAAGAAGTCAAATCTCATGAATTGATAGATTTCTGCTTACAGAAGAAAAATGTAAATGCACTCTTCAAAGTGTTGGTGCCAACACGAAGTGTGTCTGTAATCCTGCCCTTTGAAACGGCGGTAGTTAGTTATTCAATAAGATAAAGGCTGTTGTGAGCCTGCCCTACCATATTAGAGCAAAGTACTTTGTCACTGGCACCCTAAAAGTTCCAGTTTCTGCATGACAAAGATATAAAACAACTTGTAGGACAATTAAAGAATAGTTTGTCCTCACCATATTATTACCAGACATTGTTCCACGTTTCAATATTCACGTTTAAATTGCTACCTCCCCCCCTCAATATAATTGCAATCAGTCACGGTTAACATTGTCTTTGGACGCCTTTTCCAAGTCAAATACAAAGAAGGAAAAACGCCGCAAAGAAAAAAGCCGCGCTCTGGATAAAGAGCCTCGCCACCAGCCTGCAGACTGCGCACTTTGCTGCTAAAATTACATTTTAGCAGCCCCAACGGGTGCGGGAACAATGACCCCTCTCATTACCACAGTGACAATGGCTGGCTGAGGATCGCAACGTATCTTTTTCTTCTCCCCAATGAACCTCAGCCAAGGAGGCGAGGAACCTGCCAACGAGCCCAGTGCTTTGAGGCTCACTCGGTGCCGAGCAGCTTCCCTCACAGCCCCATTTGTGCCCCAAATACCCCGTGCCACCAGCTCCTCCAGGCAGCCCCGTTAGCTTCTGAGCGGTTTCTTTTGCCGTCTCTGTATGTGCCAGCTGCGGGGTGTAAAGGGGCCTTCTCTAAATTCCCCTAATACCTTTCTTGGTTTCAGTTCATGCCTTTTTTTCTTGTGTGTGCGTGTGCTGGTTACGTTTCAAAAGGGCCCTCCAGCACCAGCTTTTCCATTCCTCGAAATCTGATGTGCTGTTTTTTCAGTCGTGTCGACCTTTAATCCTGCCTTTTTCTTTTTTTTTTTCAATAAATGCAAACCTCATTTTCTAACGTCCCCACTTAGATCTAATCCATAAGGCCGTTTATTATCCTCGTTACCCTCTTCTATACCTTTTTCATTTGTATTCAAAAGCCTCTCTTTAATCTGTCTCAATTCTCCAGGTATGGCCTCGCTGCTCTTTTGTACAATCCCATAATGATTTCTATGGATGCGTTTTAGCCTTCCATCGATAGGTCTCAGGAAGCTATTTACCTTCTTTAACTACTCCCACGGCGCGAGAGCAGTTTTAATTCCCTTTTTTTTCTTTTTTTTTAACATCCCACACAGTCCCCTTCAATCCTTTCCGTCACCAGCACCTTGCGTAACCCCACTCGGGGCGTAAAGCTTTATTTATTTGTTTATTTGTTTATTTATTTATGTATTTATGTATTTGTTTGTTTATTTGTTTATTATTTACACAATACACATCTGTACTTCGAGCACTACATGTGGAAAGATGATTTAGGATTTACATGTGGTGGGGAGCCGTCGGGCATTGCGTGTGCCACTTTTCGCAGAGCCCGGCTGTTTTCACTCTGGATTTACATCAGTTGGAAGGGGAAGCCCTCACTGGGCTGCATGTGAGGAATTAGTATTTAAAATTTAGTGCGTGGAGGGGCTGTTGGGGCAGGGCAGCCCCGGCTCCGCCTCAGGACAACCCCGAGCCCTGTGGCTGCCGTCGCCTGAGGCGATGGCGGCGCGGGGGCACGGCGCCTGAGGCGGCCCCGCCCTTCCCGCCCACAGGTGCTCCCCCCCCCGCGCCGCTCCGCCGTGGTTTCACCCCGCACCCCCCCAAAGCCGCGCGGTGGTCGCGCCCCGCCGCACGGCTCTCCCCGCCTTCCCGACCGTACCAAGCCTCCCCAGAGGGGGAAAAAGAGTGACAGAGCAAAGCCTACAGGAGCCCTCCAAGACTCTAACTGCCGCTTATTTCCCACCGCCTCTCTGTTAAAGACGTCTTTTGGAGGGCAGGCGGAGGGAGCGAGGAGGAGGAGAAGGCGAAGTGGCGACTCACCCCCCCCACGAGGGGTGCGGAGTGGTGCGGCCCGCCCGGCGCGGCCGAAGCCGGAAGTGGCGGGCGCGGGGGCGCCGCATGGGCGCGGGTGGTGGGGCCGGGTGTGGGGTCGGGGCCGCCGCTGCCGCCGCCGGGGCCCTGGGCGCTGCTGTGGCGGCCGTGTATGGGGCCACGCTGCCGGCAGGGCTGCCCGGAGGGGACGCGGGTAACGTACCCAGCGCCGCCTGCCCGCCCGGGGGGGATTTTGGGGTCGTTTCGGGTCGTTTTGGGTCGTTTTGGGGTCGGGGCGGCCCCGTGGAGAGGTGGGACTGAGGGTTTGGGGTCGGTCAGCGTGAGGGGAGGGAGGGCAGTGCTGTCAGCCCATAGGGGTGGTCGTCGTATAGGGGCTGGTGCCTTGCTGTCGCCCTGTAAGGGGGGGTCACCCTCTTATAGGGTCTGGTGCATTGCTGCCACCCCGTAAGGGTGGTCACCCTATAGGGGCTGGTGCCTTGCTGTCAGCCCGTAGGGATGCTCACCCCATTATAGGGTCTGGTGCACTGCTGTCATTGCATAGGGGTACTCACCCTATAGGGTCTGGTTCATTGCTGTCACCCCATAGGGATTCTCACCCCATTATAGGGTCTGGCTTGTTGCTGTCACCCCATAAAGGTGGTCACCCTATAGGGTCTGGTGCAGTGCTGCCACTCCATAGGGATGCTCGCCCTGTTATGGGGTCTGGTGCATTGCATTTGCCCTGTAAGGGTGGTCACCCCGTTTTAGGGTCTGGTTCATTGCTGTCACCCCATATTGATGGTCATCCTGTTACAGGGTCTGGTGCATTGCTGTCATCCCATAGGGATGTTCACCCCATTATAGGGTCTGGTGCCTTGCTGTCATTCCATAAGGGTGGTCATGCTATAGGGCCTGGTTCATTCCTGTCACCCCATAACGGTGGTCACCCTCTTATAGGGTCTGGTGCTTTACAGTCACCCTATAGGGTTGCTAGTCAGACATGGTCTGGTGCCTTGCTGTCACCCCATAAAGGTGGTCACCCTATAGGGTCTGGTGTATTGCTGTCACCCCATAGGGATGCTTGCCCTATTATGGGGTCTGGTGCACTGCTGTCACCCCACTGACACTCACCATATGGGTTTGGTGCATTGCTGTCACCCCATTGAGATGCTCACCCTGTTATAGGGTCTGGTGCATTGGTTTTGCCCTGTAAGGGTGGTCACCCTCTTATAGGGTCTGGTGCTTTGCAGTCAACCTATGGGGGTGCTCATCACATAGGGTCTGGTACCCAGACCTGCTGTCCCTCTTTCATATCATAAAGAGTTGAATGGGTCCCTTAAACCCCATCCCAGATCCCTTAAACCCCGTCTTGCATCTCTTAAACCCTCTCCCAGCTCTGTCCGTGTCTCATTTCGGATCCAAGCTGTTCATAAAATTCCTTATAAATAAATCAGCGGGATTTTAATGTTTTTTAAGGGCTGCCTTTGCTCCCTCTGGTCCCACTAGTTAGTACCTGACGATCAATACCTCACAGTTCCTACCCTTTTCCCTGTCTGGGTGCTCCCTGATGGGCAGCACGATCCCATTAAAGCGCGTGGTGCCCCTGCCCGGAGCTGTCAGCCCTGTGCTGAGCCAGAAACCCGGGTTGAGTTTGGGTTTTTCCTCTGGGATGCCAAAAAAACACCTCAAATGGGATGGAGCAGGGCGCAGCCTGTCCCAGTCCCTATTTTTTTGCGCTTTTTTCCAAGCCTGCTGCCTGAATTTCGTCCATTCACTGGAGCTGAACAGAGGTGGGCTCATCCCAGCTTGGGCTTAATATGGCTTTTGGGGTTATTTCCCTCATTTCTCATGGTCTGAGCAGCCCCTGTGCAACATGAGGGGGACCCAGCCCTGGAGGAGCTCTGCCCGCGGGCATGGCTTTGGCGCTGGTGCCACCGAAATCACCGAAGCTTCTTGTGTGGGTAAAGAGGTGCTTCAGGATTTGCTGTGTCTGCTTTCAGGCAGGGAGCTCGTTATTTATTATTTTTTTTGAGCTATCTGTATGTTTTTAATTGTTTGCGGTAATCCTAAAATGTGAAAGGCAAAAGTTTCCATTGGCAGCTTCCTCCTGTTACTTTTACAATAAAGGAATGAGAGCGAGTTTTTGAGCTTGTTTGGGAGCATCCACAGATGTTAAAACAGCTTAAAAAGGGATCAAATAAACTCAAGTTCAAAAAAAAAAAAAAAAAAGGGGAAGGGAAAAAAAAAAGCCTCTGTTTCAGACATCGGCTCCCAACCTCGCTGGGGATAAATCAGTTTTTGGGTGTTTTGGGGCCTGTTTGCAGAACGCCTGTACTGGGGGCTCGAGATGGACAGACAGAAACGTCAGCACGTGTCGGCTCCTGGGAAGCCGAATTTGGGGTTTTCTTCCTTAGCTTGGCCTTTTGGTGCGGGTTTGGGTAGGAAAAATTAGGGTGTACTGGAAAGAGGGATGGGGCAGGGCATGTCCTGGAGCTGCTCTCGGGGATGGTACCCCCAAATGTCTCCAGTTGGGGTCTGCCACCACAAGCCATGTCAGAGCCAGCTGAGCTTGGGGTGGCTTTCCTGTTGTTTCTTCTTTTTGGGGGACTTTAGCAATGGGTTGAAACTTTTCCCTCAAATAGAGGAGCTATAAAAGTAGCCGGCGTTTGCAAGCCGGGTAAAATCCACCCTGGTGAGGTGTTCAAGCAGGAAGCCCTGGGGCTCCTTGCACGTTTGGGATGATAACTATGATTTTATAGGAGCAGCAGTTGGGGATTCACTGGTGTCTTCCTTTCAAAACTCATCATTTTTTGTAAGTCAAGACTGAAAATTAACGTAACATGCAGGAACTAAAATGCTGCTCATTCAGCATCAAAACCACCAACTTCTTTTTGCAGCTCTACCATCCCGTGATGGGACGGAGCTGCCCCAAGCACCAGGGCACTTGTGGGATTAGGAGCAGCCAGATGAGGCTCCACGACGGCAGAAATGGGTCGTGCAATTTTAGGGCAGCAGCAGGTGAAGGGGGGACCTTTCCTCCTGGCATTTCTGTTCTGCACCAGCCCTAATTTTTTTTTTTTTTGCCCCTTTTGTTGTGCCCATCCTCGAACGTGTTTGTGCGTGTCGAATATATTTCGTACGGCACCGCTGCAAAATGCTTCAGCGTGGAGCTCTCCGAAAACTCCAAGCGTTCCCAGCTGCTGTCGAATGAAATAAAATGCAAAATCTGAGCGGTTTTGTGCAGCGGGGACCCTGACAGGTACAGAACTGCTCGCAGAGCGGCTGCTGCAGGGATTTCTGGAGCGCCAAGGAACAGCAGCAGCCCCATGTACACATTTGCAGGCACAGTGCTTCGTTTTGCCCCTTGTAAAAACACAAATCTGCTTTTTTTTTTTTTAATTATTTGAACGAGAAACAAGCTTGTTGTTAAGGAACAATGCTGGATGAGCGCTGCAAACGGCAGCGCTGGAGTTGTTGAATCAATTGGTTTTAAATCAAAACCACTCACACACACCCAGACGTCGGCGATTTGGGGATCTCGGGCCGTTCGTGCACCAGACCTACCTGCGCTTTTGCTTATCAGTTGGTAAAAAGTCTCGCGAAAACACACAAAAGATATTTTGCGCAGTGACATCAGAGGGAGAAAATATTCTTAGAAAATTTCATGCTGTTAAATCTCTGCAGATTTACAGTTTTATCCAGTCAAATTAATGCAAAACCCCAATGCAAGCATTTGGATTTTGAAAACTTTGGAGGAGTGTCATTTCCTAATAGTAATTATTGGTTTTACATTATTTTTTCACAGGGGAGCTGATCACAGCCGCATATGAGCTTGGAGTAAGTATTAGTTTTATTGTTTAATCAATGCTCTCATTAACAGTTTTAGGAATTAAGGAAGTTTAATTAAGCATGGAGTAAAGTAGATTAATTTATTTTCAAACCACAGTTTTTACTAACTTATAAGTACAGCACGCGACAATTTACTTCAAGTTTTAAATCCAATTAAACTAAATTATAAAGCAAAGGCTTTACTGTATATACAGTAGCTGGCTTATTATCAACCCAAATTTTGTATAAGCTGGGGAGAATAAAATAAATCGGGTTAACAATTTTAATAAGTTTTATTATTTAATAAACTTTATTATGGTGCATGATCCCTTTAGGCAAGACCTTAGGACTGTCAGCGTGGTGGTAATCCGATAGCAGTGTGGTCTTTCAACTTGCTAACCAATAAAATAGTTCCGAATCTGCCTTTTTTTTTTTTTTTTCTTTTCCCAAACAGCCTTTTGAATGACCCTAATATCCCGCGAACCCAAACAAGGAGCGGTTCGAGGCGCGGTAACGCGACGTGGCACCTCTTTCCGCTCAGCCGCTCGCTGTGGCGGAGCCAGCCAGGGAAGAAATATTTGCGGGGTGAAAATTGGCACGAAACCCCTTGTTTGTTTGTTTTTCTTTTGGGGAGGAAAAAAAAAAAACAGAACCCCGCTGCTGGTGGTGGGTCGATCGAGCTCGGTGGGGTGGCCGGTGCCGGGATGCCGCCGTCCCCGCGCCGTGCCGCGCTCAGCCCCGTGTCCCTCTGTGCCCGCAGGTCGCCCACCCTCCTGGCTACCCCCTGTTCACGCTGCTGGCCCGGCTGGCCCTGGGGCTGCTGCCCGGTGGGACCCCCGCATCCCGCATCAACCTCCTCAGCAGCGTGCTGGGAGCAGCGGCCGCCTCCCTGCTCTTTTACACGGCGCTCAGGTACGGTCCCCGGGGTGCCCCCGGGTGGTCCCCTCCGTCCGGGTGCTGCCCCCGCCGGAGCTGCTTCCTCAGCAGCGGTTTAATCTGGCTTTGACCTTTTTTCCATCACAAAAGCTTCCTCTTTTTTTTTCTTTTCTATTTTTTTAATAGTAATAGCGATAATAAAAAGTGCGCCCTTCCCTTTACAAAGACGTGACAGGTTGCTCGGGCTCGTTATCGCGCGGCGGCCGTCGGGCTAACTAAGCAGAACTAATGAAGTTTGTCGTTCTCCGAAGATGCAGATGGTCCGTTTGAATTAACAAGATGAGCTTCACCTACGGCTAAACCGGGAACTCCAGTTAATTGCAGCTCCTGGCCGAGGCAGGACCCTACCCGCAGCACCCCCGGACCCGGCCGTCTCTGCACCCCTGCCCCTGGGAGGCGCGCGCGGTCCCGGCCCGGGGTTTCGGTGACCCCCCGGGGGCTGCTTTGATGCTCGAGTCCTCGCCGCTCTTAACCTCCTCCTGACCCAGATCGGAGAGGATTATCGCAACCCGCACAAACAATTTCTGATGTTCTCTGACGCAGGGAGGAGGGGGGGGACATAGGGCGCCTTTCCAGGCTGTTAGTGAAATCCGGAATTGTGTCGGGGGGCTGGGGATGCGGTCCTCAAGGACAAAGTGGGGCGCTCTGCTGGCTCGGGGAAAAGCCCTTTTCATCCTCCCAGCCAGCAGAGCCCCCTCAGGGAAGCCCCTCCAGGCGGTGGGTGCAGCTAGAAATAAAATCAGGACTCAAGGGGGGGCAGATCCTGTGCAGCCCGAGGGCCTCGAGCCCCCTTAAACCCTCTGTGGGGTCTGTCCGTGTGCATCTTCCCCAGCTAAAAGGGAGTTGCTCTTTGGGTCCCGTTGAGCACGCAGCAGCAGGTCTCGTGGACTGCTGCCTTGGAAGGGAGCGATTTTACTTTTAGGGTCTGTGTGTAATTAAAGCAGCATCTTTTAATTCAACACCCCGTATTGCAAAGCGTATTTGGTGAGCTGGGCATCGTGGTGTGGTGCCGAGCCCAGTATCAGAGCACAGTCTGGTTATATTCCAAACTCCTGCACGGAGCTGCTAAATCTCTTGAATATTTTGAATTACTGGGTGGTGATTTTTTTTATTTTTCAATTACAGTTGTTCCCACTATGACAGTCACCGTGCCCTGCTTTTTAGGTTCGAGTCGCACACGACAGTTCCCTACGTGCCCCTTTTGTGCTGGGCAAGGATGCGATCCTTGCGTTAGAGGAACGGGAGCGCACTGGGGGAATGGCAAGCCAAGTTTGAGACTTTTCTTTACGCTTCTAGAGGTTTTAATTTTATTTATTTATTTTTTTTTAATTGGATTTGGAAGGTGTTCCTTCTGTCAAATATAAAACTTGCGTGGAAGACCAGCAATCGTGGGACTGGGAGGTGACAGAAGCTGTCAGGACTTGCAGAAAATTATTTATAGGTGTAAGGCAGAGACTGGCAATCAATTATTCAGCCTCGCACTGACTGATTTTTGAAATAAATTGTAAGGTGTTGCAGGTCACTTTTATCTACAAATTACAATGTTACGGTTCTCCTGTTAAACACCTTAAAATTGATTAATGTAAGACACTCATTTGGCAAAAAAAAAAAGTTTCTTCTCTCTTGCCACTTGAAAAAAAAATCTTCCTGAAAGCCGTTTGCTGGCACTGCATGCTTGGAAGCCTTAAATATCTGAAGGCAGCCCGTTTTGTTTTTAACCAGGATTGCACGAACCCACAAAGGCTCTAAACCAGGCTATCAAATCCTGCCGCATTTGGGTGTTTTAATTAAAATTTAGCTGCCGGGGTGACCCCTGAAAGCCCTTCAGTAGCAGAGGAAAAAAAAAAAAAAAAACGAGCGGCCGCTCCTTCTGCCGCGCGAGCGCTGGGGACGTTAATATGAAAATATGTAGATGTTAGGAGCACAAATAATTGATGAAGTACACATCCTTTGGGAGCAACACGGTTCAAGTGGCAAATCTCTCTCGTCAAACAATAGACACCCTTCAGAAGGGAGGAAGCCATCTCTATGGTAATGGGGCTCACAGTGCCCTATTGATTGAGTGGAAGAAGACATTATACAATGTCACTTGGGCTGTTACAATTTCATTTGTCGTCTGACCTGAACTTAACCTCTAAAACCTTTCTTTTCTGCCTGCAAACCCACCAGCCGGGCACGGGTGCTGTTTACCAGCGCGGCGGGGCGGGGAGGGGGATTTCTCCGCGTTTCCCAGCCTCTGCGTACAGTAAATCTCTTCCTTTTAGCCCATTTATTTTTTGTGCCCGGCGTTTAAGTGCCGTTTCCCGACTTTAGTCGCTGGTGGGTCAGGACAGTTTATTTTCCCTCTTAGTTATTGCAATTTAGGGCAAGGCTGCGCGTGCGGGATTAGGACCGAACGGCGCTCGGCGCGTTTATCCCTTAACCAGCTCTCTCCTCGCCCAGGTACTCGGTGCTGGGATGCTCCGCGGGGTCAATAAGTAGCAGCCCTGGCTCCTGCTCCGTTCGTTTTTAAGCACGGCTCGTGCTTCTCAAAGCAAAGTTGCGTTGGACCTCAAAAAAAAAAAAAAAAGCCCCTTTTGTCAGTAATCCAGACTATCCCCGAACGAGCGCGTTGCTCCTTTTGAATTAGTTATCAAATATGGTTTTCCCCTCCGCGCGGTCTTAAGAAATCGCTTGTAATTATCGTAAAATGGCATTTACAAAGAGTTTGCTCAGGCTGCTTGTAACTGATGCAAATAATTCGTCTCCGCTTTGAAAGACGGGCGAGCGGCATTATGTTTGTAGGGCGCAGCGAGTGCGACTATATGATTGTTTCCTTAAACAAATATTTATTTGTTTTACTGTGGGAGGCAAAGCATAGCAAGTTTACAAAGTAAACCAATTATGTTCTTATAATATGATTGCCAAAGTGTAATTTTCTGCACAGATGATGCGTTCTTTGCATTCTCCGTTGCGGAGAGAAATAGTTTGCTTTTCCCTGCTTTACGTGCAGTTTTTCCACCTTCCATAGCTTGGCTGGTTTGCTCCACGGAACCATCCAAAGCTAAATTATTGCAGGTGCAGTGGTAGAGTAGGAGGTGGCATTTCCGAAGGACTTCTTGTAATTTTTTCCAGCTTTATTCTGAGTTGCATTTGGGATTTGAAAAGGAGAAAAATGCTGCGTGGAACGGAGCGCCTCGCTTCTCTTCTCTTGCTGTCCTGGGTATCGTGTTAAATTTGGGACCTTTATTGCGTTAAATTTGGGACCTTTATGATACATATACAAAATAGAATATATCTAGCACATCACTGCCCCCCAAACCAGTCTGTAAGCAACAAGCTGGGGCTGTGGATGAGCCGTAGCCTGCTCTTCTCCCCCCCTAACACAGAGGAGCGGTGGGGATGTGTTTGGTGGAATGACAGCGGTGTTTTGGAAGCAGCACCTCGCCGTCCTGAGCCTCCTTGCTTTGGCATTGCTATTCCTTCAGCTCCCACAGGAAGGACTGGGTGTTTAGGAGGACGTGGCTCTTCCCAGAGGGAGGTTGTGGCTGAACGGAGGAAAAACCCCGCGTGGAAGTCGCCAGCCACCCCGCAGCCAGCGTTGTGCTCCCCTAAAACCGGCGCTGGAAAAAGTTTCCTGCTGCCCGTGGGGAACTCCTCGGCATCCTTGGGATCCGTCGGGGAGCTGCACGGGTTGTCACCGGCGGCTCAACTCGCTCTCTGGGCAGGCTTTGGGGGATTGCAGGGGTGTCGGTGCCGTTCCTCGGGCAGAGCGACCCCAGAGCATCCTCTGCAGGGACCTGGGCAGCTCGAAACGCCGCGGGAAGGGGATTACGGAGCAGGGCTGTGGGTGTTCATCGAGGGGGGAAAGCCTCGAGCACGCTCCGCTGCCCCCTTGGCCGTTGGCGAAGCGTGGGGAAATGGGAACTCAGGGCTTTGGGGAGCGAGGAATCTTCTTAAGGGGCGTATTTGGATTTTCCCGATTCCAGATTATTTTAGATTATTGCCATTGTAGCAAAACGCAGTTCCGAAAGGAGCTCTGCGCGCGTAACAAGTAGTTACCAAGTTTTAGGAGGGAGAGAAGAATGGAAGGTACCGCGGCGTTAATTTGCTTTTAGACCAATATCTAGCGTGACCCCTGGCTAATTGATCGTATGTTTTTCTCCTCTCGTAGCCCTAAGAAAACGGCGTGGAGTTCAGCCTGTTCGAAGCCATTAGCAAATCTGTTCATTTGCATTTTGCTCTAAAGTACGCACATTCGGCTGAAATAACCACTTCGTTTTGAAGAGGGGGGGAGAGAAAAAGCAGGGCAAAAACTCTTTTTTTTTTTTTTTTTTTTTTTTTTAAAGACTGAAGAGTCTTTTCTGACAGCTAGTCAGAGTTAGAATTAGTTCAAGGAAATGTTAATAATGCACTGCCTGGCTTAATCCCTTTGATATCACCAGGTATCCTCCTGTTCATGGGTTAATTGCTTTAAAAGCGGAGGCAATATTCCGAGCGGTGGGCCGCTTCACCTTTTCACAGCTGTTACCATTGAGTGACAACTAAATCCCATGTGTAAGATGAGGAAGAGCTCAATCTCCAATTGGGAGAAAATTTATGTAAACCGCAATCCCTTCAGAATGTGTGGAAGTCACAGACTTTCTTGATTTACTCTGCTTTTCCCAGAAAGCTCTATTGTTCACTTCCCTAAGTCCCATCAACCCTTTGTAGCGGAATATCACAGCGGCAGCAGATAGCTTGAAATATATAAATGCTATCATAGCTCTGATTAATAGCGGCGCTTATGAGTCAAGTCTGATAACAGAGCAGCTCTCCACTCAATTTCAGATACCGCTAATGGAATCTGTCTCCTGCAATTGTAATGTGAGAAGGCCTAATTTGCCATGGAGCTTGGAGCTGTCACCAGCCGGGGATTGCGGGGTCAGATGGGAGCTGCCAGGTTTGTGCCCCGCAGCTTGTATCTCGCGCTTTGAATAGCGCAGCCCCCTGCCTGCCAGGGAGCTGATAGCCCGCCGGGGGGTTTATGCCACCCCGCACAATAGCGGAGGGCTGCATGGGCTGACTTGGTAATTGTGAAGCCAGCTCCAGTTTTTTTTTTTTTTCTATTTTTTTCTTTTTTTTTTTTTTTTTAATTTTTTTTTTTTGCCGCAGCTACCGCGGCTGCATAATTTCTAATAAGGGGTTTTAACAAATGTCAGATTAGGAAAAGTTTCTGCAATTACAAAAAAAACTTATAAAACATTTAAATTGCTAAAGCCGGTTCCTACTGAGAGGGTTTTTTTTTTTTTTTCTTTTTCTTTTTTTATTCTTTTTGGCTGCTGGAAGCAGGCACCGTTTATTATGAGCGCCCGGGATCAAGCCTACCTATTTTCTAAGGATTTCTGAGTTTGTGAATCGAGCCTAACTCAACTACTCTTTCTGGTAAAAAAGACATGGGGAGAGAAGTTTCCTCCTGGATTTGGTGGCTGGAAGCACAGTTGTTTGCAGCTTGCCTTGCTAGGAAGTGCTGAGCACTCAGCGGGGCATTTCCTAAATGCATTTATCTCGGTGTTTCCCTACAGAGCCACGGTGCTGGTGTCCTTGCCTCAAGCCCCCACTCCAGGAGGCCCTGTGCAATGGGGTGCTGGGAGGGACTGGGTCCCCATAGCCAAAATCCCCGCTGGATCAATGCTCCTTAGCCAATTCTGATCGTCCCCTTTTTTTAATTTGTGGCTTTCTTGCCTGTTTGGGTGTTAATATCTTCTGACGGCCACGAAGACTCAAGCGGGATGGGCGAGCCACGCCGAGCTCCTCACAGCCTCCTCCTCCTCCAGTGCTGGGGATGAAGGCTGCAGGCATGGTTTAAGTGCCCGTGGAGCCCCCCAAGGTGCCCGAGGCAGCAGGAAAGCTGGGTCACTGCTCCCTGCTGTCCCCCGCTGGCTCTTCGGTGCTGGGAGCAGGAGGAACCAGCTTTGGGCAATGAGTGCTTGTGGCTAAGAGGCAGCAAACTTATAGGAAATGGGATTTGGGGGGTAATTATCATCTCTTTGGTCCTCAACTTGTGTTTGGTCTTGGTTTTCTTTTTAAAAAGTAGTTCTATTTCAGCACCAATGCACAGACACACTCAGGAGAAGTCAGGTGAAAGGTCTTCGAAGTCCCTTCCTTCTTTAATCTGCATCAAAAAAGTATTTTTTTTTTTAATAAACCAAACAAGTGAAACCACTTAAAAAAATTTGAAATATTAAACCTGTAATGGTCTGGTCTATTATACCATGAAATAAACATATTCAAATGATATACCTTTGCTACAGCAGTGCAGAGGCAGAAGTTGCTGGTGATGCACCTGCAGCCTGTGCAAGTGCCACGGGAGCACCAACAGTCATGGTCATCCGCTGCATGCACAGGGGGAAATGAATTGGGGAAAAAAAAAAAATTCATTGGAGCAGGTGTTTAAAAGCAGGAGAGTTGTTTCTTGAATCACTAAATTTTTTATTTTTTTTTTAAAAAAAGATTTTGCTACCTCTAAAGTTTTGGAGGAAAAAGAAGGAAGAAATAATCAGCTTATTTTACTAGGTACAGATAGGTGTTTCCAGTGTTTAATGCGTTAGCTTCAAAGATACAGCAAGCTTTGGTTAGCTGGCTTTTCTTCTGTATGAACCCAGTACACTGAAGATTGCATTTTACTAAAACATTTCAGTTAGGCTTCAGTTCTCATCCTTCTATAGCTTTATCCAAATCATTTAATAACTTCCTGCAAATTATGAAATACAAAATGTCAGCTTTTATTTTCTAAATTAAAAAATAAAAATGCCGATCAAGTTGATCAGGTTGGTTAAATGCAGATGGATGTAACCCATGCTCTTGGCTAACAAAAAGTTTTATCAAAATTAGTACAGAGGCTAAATTTCGGATTGCATGTTGACATGTTTTAGTGTTTAGACACAAATCGGAAGCAAAAAAAAAATATTTAAATACCTTATTTGATTTTTCCTTGTTGATTTAACTCTTAACAACAAGCTGCAGCCTAAATACTGCCAACTACAGCAAGTTTGTGCTGCCCGTGCCCTTGGAGTTGAGGCCTGGGCACACGTTCTTTCACTCTGGTGCCTGAACAGGAAAACAAAATAATTTTTCTCGTCTTTTCCTTTTATGTTTAGGGATGTCATGGGAAAATACTTCCCACAAAGGGCTGTGTGACCTCTTCTTGGCTGACTGTTCTTGTCCCTCGTGAGTGCATTATAAGATGATGGGAGTTTCTGCCCATGTTCACAGGATTATAGTTAGTTGACTGATAGGAAGGGACCTTCCTCCTGCTTGTATAATTTTATTTCATTTTTTTGTTTTTTTTGAAGTGCTTCATGTGCTTCGTGCATGCCTTGCCCCAAACTGATCAGAAATGCAAGTCCCTTGGCTTCTCCTCCAAGTAAGATGAAGGAGGCCAGAAGGCAGGTTGTGTTCAAACTCTCTGCTTCACTTCTTATCAAAGCGGGCCTGACGACGTTAGCTGTAACATCCTTAGGAGAAATGATGGAGGCTTTCCCCCTGTTGCGTTGGCTGCAGACCTTTTCTTTCACGAGCCAGTTTCCGTGTGTGGAGGCTGTTCTGAAGGCAGGGTGGTGCTGCCTCAGTGCTTTCCTCTCGGGGACCCAGCCTTCCTCTGCCTAGCCCAAGTGCAGCCTCCTTCCAGCTGGATAGAGCCTTAGAATGGGGTTGTGCCCATGTTTTTCTCTTGTTCCTTGTTCCACAACCTACTCTCTTAACCAGTAAAATGTGCCTGTCTCCAAAGGAGTCATTAGGGATATGGTTTAGTGGGGACTGCTAGCGTTAGGTCAGAGGTTGGACTCAATGATCTTGAGGTCTCTTCCAACCTAGAAATTCTGTGATTCTGTGATTCTGTGATTGCCTGCTGGCTCCCTGATGTCCTTGATCCCTCTGTTTTTACCAACACTTTGTCACCAACAGCTTCTTCCATGGCAGATTGCAGGGAAGCCTCCTGCTTTGCAAACACTTTCATCCTCTCAGTTTCATGCTTCTCGACTTATGGTCCAGTCCCTGCCCCTTTTCTTTCAGTTCTTCCCTTCTCTATTTCATTCCCATCTTTGGGCCTCTTCCATTCCATTTCGTGTCTTTCTGCCTTACATGACTTAGCACCCACCAGTGTCTCCTCCACCCTGGAAATGTTCTTTGCTCTGCAGTGGGCCTCTGTTGTCTCTGCCTGAGCTGATTGTCACCTCTTTGGACAACTTTTTGAGGGCTCTCTTGGCTCTACAACAAGAGAGGGGCAGCACAGTGCCACACCGTGCTGGAGGAGCCCGAGGGGCTACCAGGAGGTGGTTGTAATGGTGTGGGGAGGTCCAATTTTGGTCACGTTAGCCCAGCCTCAAGGCAGACCTGACTTAATTCAGGCCCAGCATCGTGTATCAGAGTCATGTGGGATTCATTTCTGCCGGTGCTGCTGCGTACTGTGAGCTGCTGCTTTGAGTAGACCTGCGTGAGGTGTTATTTTCTGCTGGTCAGGCCTTCATCCTTGTCTGGGGTTACCTGGTCTTATCAATCCCATTTCTCTGAATCAGCAGAGTTGTAAGTGCATTATTGCCATCTGGAAAAAACTTTGGTTCTCCAGACTGTGTTTGCCAAACTGCATTTCCCAGCTGCTGTTGTGATGATCTCAAAGAATTCAGCCTGTTCCTATTATTATTTTTTTTAAAGCACCTGCTATACTTGTAGGAGCTCAACAACACGCTTTCCCGAGGGTTTCCCAGGCAGTGCCAGCTCTTTTTAAGAAAAGACCTGTGGATGTGTCCAGTGCTGGATCCCGACCCTGTGCAGCTCGGCGGCTGGACGGGGAGCAGAGCTGCCCCCTGCCCACACAGCCGGGATAAGTCTTTAAGTTTGGGGTTGAGTAGCTTTTGCTTAATCCTCATTTCCTAAAACTTGAAGCGCAGGTTTGAGACTTTTTATCGAGAGGGCAGGCGCTCCTTAAGCTCATTTGAACTCTGGTAAGGCGCTCGAGTCTTTTCTGGGAAAGACAAGAAGACTTGGTAAACGATCAGGAGTTGTGCCTAGTAAGCTGCTTTTCATCCCAAGGAGTTTGGGGAAGTTGTTTTACCTTTTCTGCTTTATTTCGCTGCAAGAATTTCAGAGGGATTTACAAATTTTATTTCTTTCTGAGTAAAACTCAGTGCTGTTTAAAGGAGAAGGAAGACCTGTTGTGTTTCCCACCTCTCCTGGAGGTGATGGAGATGCTGAGCTGGCTTGGTAACAAAGCCAACGGAGCAGCATCAGTGCTCGTGAACACCTTCTCAATGAGGTTGTGCAACTTTGGGATACTGCTGGTAGAAAACCTGTAATAATTAACACCTTTAATCACTTGCGAGTTTGCTGAAGATTTTAAGCAATGCCAAAAACACTTCTATAGGGATTTCTGTATCACAGTACGTGGCTTTTATTTTGCTGAGTGCCTCGTGTAGCGAGCGACAGGTCTTCTCTTGGAGATTTTCGTGCTCAATGCCTAGACCTCTATTGACGAAGCTCAAGCACTGGAAGAGTCCACCATGGTGGTGAGGCATTAGGGAGCACCCGGGAGATGTGGTGGGGCATGGGGTTCATCAGTAGTCACTTTAATTTGCAATTGATTCTGCAGTTAATGGAGCAGCAGGGTGGCTTTCCCCAGGCCACTTGGGGTGTCCGATGTCAGGAGGAAGAATGGAGATCTGGTCATCCCACGCCATTATTTCCGTCCAGTCCTTCCCATCAACAATGCCTCCCATTTTTAATGGGTTAAAATGTCCAATTCTAGCTGCACAGGTCCTCCTGTGACATCTACAGAAATGTGCTGGCTTTTCAGTGTACTGAGAGAGCTTAGGTTGTTTCAGGAAAGCGGGAAGAAAAGTGTAACCAAGGAGAGGAGCCCTTGCTCAAGAGTGCTGTGCCAGCACCTCCCTCATCTGTGTGACGTGGCTGTAGGTGTTGTTGACTTGTTTTCCATTTATCTCAGTTGTGTCCCATGAGGAACCCCATAAACAAGTCCTGTGTGGGTGCCCAAGTCTCCAACTGACCGGTTGTGGTGCCCTGCATGGTGTTCTTCAGGGCGACATCCCACGGGGGAGACCTCCCGAACCACCACGCTTCGAAAAAAAAAACAACAAAAGCAGAGCCAGAGCTGCCCTTAACACATCCAGAAGGGCAGAGCTATTATGGCAGAGCAGGTGCAATGGGTTTCCTGGGCTAAATCCCACCTCGTGGGCTCCCTGCCGATTTGGGAAGGCGGCTGCGTTGGGTGCCGTAGCCCATCCAGCTGGGGACAGCCCTCGTTTTCCCCTCTCCCTGGCTCTGGTGGGCATCTCTCCATCCCGGGGCTGGGGGCACTGCAATCCTCACCCACCCCTGAGACACTCAAACGTTCCCCCCGGGAAAGCTCTGCTAATGCTGTCCGTCGTGAATAGCTCTAATCCACTCTTTATGCAGGGGCTCGATGAATTTAAGGCTGCACCGCTGCTCGCATGTCCTCCAGCGGAGAGCATCCCGTTAGAGGCATGACTCTCTGGCTTGGCGTACCGTGACCCGCTGTGTCATTGCTCATCAAGGTTTCTGAACCGAATTGAATACTCTTTAAGTTTTTTTTTTTTGTGGTGTTTCAGGAGAAAAAGGCAGCCTGGCTCGCCAGCCGGTTGGTATTCAGCGCCTTGCGAATACACGGGACGGCTTGAGGTGCGCCCTCCCTAATTGCAATTCTCTGCAAGGAAATTATTAGGAGGATATTAACCATATAATGTTTTGGGAGGATGCTGGGTAGCAGTCAAAATTTCTGCTGCTACAGTATGTTTAAAAAAAAAAAAAAAAAAAAAGGACAATAAAGTAGGCTTTTTTGTTGGAAAAGAAGATTTCATGTTATCTGTGTTTGCAGGCTTTCTGGCTCATATGCTGGAGGAATCCTTGCTGCGGGGGTGTTTTCATTTTCTCGTCTAACATGGCAGTGGTCCATCACGGCGGAGGTTTTTAGCTTAAACAATCTGTTTGTGGGGCTGCTTATGGCTCTTACCGTGCATTTTGAGGAGGCATCCACTGCAAAAGAGAGATCAAAGGTAAAACATCTCAAGGAAAGTGAATAGTTCTTTTTTTTTTTTTTTTCAATTAGTCATCACGTGTCTGTTTAATTTCCTGTTCATTTAGTATTGATTTAGTTTACTTTACGTAGGAAAGGCCAGATTTGGGGACTGGGTTCAGCACCTGTGCTTGGTGGTGTTGATCCCTGACCTGCCTGGACTCAGAAGTGCCAAAATTTAAGGATCTGTGTGCGTTCCTTAAGGGTTGAGGTGGGATGTGCTGGATCTGCTTTGGCTTTTTGTTGTTATACACACACGGGATAGAAGAGGAAAAAGCAAAATCATTCTCATCTAAACGTTTCAGTGCAAAGTTTAATTTTCTGCATCAAAGACTCAAACCAGGCTGTGGGTGTTCGAGGGTTTGTTGTCAGAACTGTGATGTTCCCGAGGGCAAATAGATGCATCATACAGCAAAATTCATCAACTCAGAAACCCAGGTTTCTAATGAAACATGGAAACGACCAAATTTTCAATCAGTTCTGTGCAGTTCAATGTATATTCTCCTGAAATTAAATGTGTCCCTAAAATAATGCCACTATTAAATACAGAGACATTGAATTTCATGCCGTGTTCTCTACTTTGTAAACGGACTCGGCAGTCAAAAGGTGTTCTTGCTCACTGGCCTTGTTCTTTCTACTTTTATTTGCCTGAACACCTGATCTCCTCTCTTCTTACAGACTTGCCTGCTGTGACTCCTCTAAGTTGTGTGAATAAAAGGATTTTTGTCAGGCTAGCCTGGAATTTCAGGAGCACACAGTGGTAGTTTACTCAGCTTGGCAAATTCTCAAATAACGTGTTTTATCACTGGCTTATAGAGGCCTTGTTTCATCATCGGGCTTTTGTATTTTCTGGTCACTTCTGCCCCAAGACACTGGGCTCCACAAAGATGGAGTTGGGGCATTTTCCGACCTGCTCCTGTGGTTGCTGTGCTCAATTTCCATTTGGATTTTCAGGTGAGGTTTTCAGGAGCAGTCAGTGAGCTTGTTTCCATGCTCTGGGTGGCCAGCATCACACGCCTCAAAGAGGCCAGACTACAGTGAATTGGCGACACTTTTTGTAAATCTGACTTTGTCTTTCAGACATTTTCAGGAGCTTGCTTGGTTCACCAATGTACTGGAAAAATTATTCAGGTGGTCCTGAGTCCTGCAGGGCAGCTCTGAAGCCCACAAAGTTTTTCTGAAGTTCTGGCAGGTGTTCCTGGGACAAAGCAGCATCCAGTGTTGAACACCGATTAAAAACTACCTGTGATCCCATCGCCATGCCAAGGCAAGTGTTTGCACCTCACACACTTCATTGTCACCAATGACTGAAATTAGCAGGGGCAATGATCTGGTGACTGATGGGTGGTCAGCTCCTGTCCAACGATGTCTGTGGGACCCTGGTGGCTTTTTGCCCGTTGAGGAGTGTGGACAGAGTGTGGCTCCAGGGTGTGACATGGACCACATGGCCAGTGATGGAGAAGGAGGAGAAAGATTGAGCATGAGAAATGCCCTGCACCGTGCTGCAGAATCTGGATATGCTACCTTTTTTTTTTTTATCAGAAAACTTTCAGAGATGCTCAGAAAGGATCTCGGACCACTCAGTGATGCTGCATTCAATTCCCTTGGCTTAGCAAGTTCGTGTAGCCCTGACGTTAGCCCACTGTGCCTGCAAAAGAGTCAAAAATCATTCCTGTTATGTAAAATAATGTCTCTGTACATAAAAGTGGCATTATTTTTTTTTGTGGCATAAAAATATTCTGAAGTAACCCGTGTGTCTGTGTTACAATCGACCAGTGCTCACTGATGTGCTTTGCCTTCTCTAAGCGTGCTGTGGGCTGTGCTGAAGCTGCTTTGGCATCTGGGTGTTTTTGCAGGTGATAAAGAGTAACTGTGAGGTTTTGGTTTTCTCCCTTTCAGATCTCTAGACTCGGTGCCTTTTGCTGCGGGCTCAGCCTGTGCAACCAGCACACGATAGTGCTCTATGTGGCTTGTATCGTGCCCTGGGTTCTCTCCCGGCTGCTCAGGAAGACGGTACGTATTTTGCTGACCCATGCCTCTGTTTTAGCTTGTTTTAAGGCCGTTAATAATTCTTCTTTTCCAACCATTTGTTTATATGTTGATGTACGAACTGTGTTAGTAGGAATTCTGTCCAAACTCATCAGTCAACCACCTGAATTTACAGCCCATCGCAGTGTAGGGGCTTTGCTCACACCAGCGACCTGCCCGTGGCTCCTGGCACAGGAGCTCAGTGCCCTGGCTGCTTGTAAGTGCCCAGTACACAGCCACAAGGCCAATACTCTGAGCTAAAACTCCTCGGTGTGCAGGAGCTAAGTGTGTTCAGTGCAGGTACCTACCTGTTGGTGGGATGCCACGGGCGTGAGCAGCCTCTCCTGGCTGATGGCACTGCCTTTTGCATGGCTGGGGATGAGTTTTTGTGTGTCGATTCCCTGGTGGGACCACAAAACCCACTTCTGCTTGTTGCACATCATCTCATGATTGGTGTCAATAGTTGAAGACGTAGCCACAGTAGGTAGCATGGCAGGAAGGGTGCTGCAGGTGCTGATCTCTAGGAGGACTCCCCTTCAGCACCTCCCTGGGACTTAAAAGGCTTGTTGGCCTCCAGCTCTAATGCTGCCAGGACTTGTGAGTCCTACAGGAGGTCATCTTTTGGGGAGAGCACCTGGCTTCTGCCAGCTGGAACAAAGACCAAAGCAAGGCTGACCTTCAGCGAAACTACAAGCACCGAAGCTGGTCGAATATCACAATCACAGAATGGCTGAGGTTGGAAGGGAGAGCTAGAGGTCATCTGATCCAATCTTCCACCTAGAAATATGTCCCTTTCATCTAGTAGAGATCCCTTCTCAGGGTGTCCCTCACTTTACACCTCCTTATTAAGTTTGTTAATTGTATAAGAAGGTAAGAAGACGTCTTGGCACATCTGGCTCAAGAAGGTGATGTGCATCCATCTGGATGAAGCTCCCGGTGATGTCCAGGTGCCCTGCAATGCTTTTGTCACCTGTAGGTGGTCTTCTGCAAGTGGCTGTGTTGGGCTGGATGCTGACGTGTTGCAGAAGCCCTGCTTTGCTCTGAAAAGGGCTGCACATCTTGGATGGGATGCACAGCTCAGAGCTGAGCCCGGAGTGAAACCCATCAGCTGCAATAGGGGCAGCTCAGACAAGCTTGGTCCAAGAGGTCAGCATCTCCAGCAAAAGCCTTCCTGACCTCATATTTCCCTTAACAAAATGATGGAAGTGCATTTGTGTTCTTTAAACAGAGAAAAACAAATTTGTTTTTTCACAACCAGGGAGGCCTGGAGAGACATCCGTGATTTCTAGCAGGGAGAATGCTGTGCCAATATGGCATCACTGGGAAACACCCTACTTAGACACCAGCCCAGTAGACCCTGCTGCAGAACACCACCTAAAAAGAGGTTAATCGATCAAAAATGGTGGCTTCCAGTGAAACCAACAAAAAAGAGCCAGGCTTTTAAAGGAATTTTTGACCGGCGACGTTACCGAGCTACTTTCTCTGCTCTGTAGGTCGTCGATCTGAATGGGCTCTCATCCACATCACCCCAAATTCTGAAGGGAGTGCTTTGATTGGCAGGATGGTGCCTGATGAGAAAGCAAGCGTGCAATATTCCGGGGTGGGATTTTCCAAAGCACTTAAAGGAGTTAGGCACACAAGTCCCTTTGAAAGTCTTGTCTTCCTGACCCCTTAGGCAGTCTTGAAAATCCCACCCCAAAAGTTGGCCTATCCAATTTAGCCAGCGTAATCACGATAAACTAAATGGCAAAACCGACTCCTGATGATGGTGGTGATGCGTGTAGTTGTACTAGAGCAGCATTTTTTTTTTTTTTTTGCCAGATGGAATACCAGCCAACTCTTAATCGCTGCAAAGTGGGTTATCTCAGCCTTGCAGTGCTTCAGCCATCTATGCATGTCATGCCATGATTTAAATGTGAAAGATGCAATGAGTATGATACTCATGAGTCCTAGCTAATATTATTTGCTTCACTTAAATTTCACCCTGCCATGCAAAGGAGATCAGTTTGATGCAGTTTCCTAGTAATCCACAAAATCGTAAGGTTTAACATAGCATTTTGTAGGGACTTACTATAAATTGAGAGATCAGCTCTGTGTAAATATATTTGATGTTTTTTCTTTATCTGTTCTTGAAGTTCCAGCACGATTAAACTAAAATAAACATTGTTATGCAATATGACATATTTTGGTGCAGGAATTGTCCCTAGGCCATTTGCTGAAGTTGGGTTTATGCTTCTTGGCTGGTTTGCTGCCTTATCTCTATCTGCCGGCTTCGTCCTACCTCAATCGAGCCCGTTGGACATGGGGAGACCAGACGACTTTTCAAGGATTTTTGACCCACTTTCTCAGGGAGGAATATGGGACGTTCAGTCTGGTAAATACGGGTCATTTTCTAGATGGCTTTCTTTTGAGATACGCGATAGCAGGAGCTTTCTGTTCATGACATTAAATAGTTTGGCTAAGAAATGGAAAATGATTTTTTTTTTTAATGTTTATTTCTGATTTTGACCTTCTGATCTGTCACAGTTTCTGGGCATGGATCAGATGGCTGATGTCTTAGTGGTGTGAGCTGTATTATTTACTGTATGCTGTACAGAAGTCTCATATTTATAAAAGCCCAAAGAGCAAGCCTTGCTAGAGGGAATTGATGACATCAGTTTTGTGTTTTCCTTGTTGTAAGACAAATAATTGTCTTCTGTTGATTATTTTATTTTAAATAGCTATTTAAAGACAATGCAAGCAGTTTTCATTGCTTCACCTTTAAAAGAGATTCCTCTAACTTACTTCCTAGTTATATTTTATTGAAATATTTTATTGACATTGAATATTTTATCGAAATGAGTGGTAGGTTTGGGGGATCTCAGAATCCTCTGCTCTGGATAATTCTGCCTGCTTTGTGCTCTTGCAAAGGGAGGGAGGTGTGATGTGATTCTGCAGGGTGTAGGGTTTGCATCTCTCTCCTCCAGCCCTAACTCAGATGTTTGGCTCTGGCCACCCAAAGAAAGCAATGCCCAGCACCCCTTCTTTCCATCCTGCTTCAGAGATTTCAGTGCGGAGGGCTGGGAGAAGAGAAAGAGGTCTGATTTATGTATCTTGTCACTCCTTGGGGTCCTCGGCATCCTCAGAAATGAAGTCCTGTGCCTGCAGCAGCTGCCTCCAGCTGGTGACACACCATGAGCACCCCATTGCCATTCCAAGGAACGCTGCTACAGCCATCCCTGAGAGCCGTGTGGCTGTAGCATGCGAGGCAAAAGATTTGATAAATCCAAATCAAATCCTTCCAAAACTCCTCCAGAGGTAACATCCACCCTCTGAAGGGCTTCGGAGACTTCCCCTGTTGTCCTGTTCCCAGCTGTCTCCCGAGAATTAGGTTCTGCTGGGCATGCAAATCCCTTAACTCCTGTCTCCATCAGATGTGATGAATTCAAGTTGATGTTCAGGCGGCTTAGGGCTGGACCGCGTGTAATCCTGCCCCGTAAATCACATTTACGATGAACTGGTCTGAAGCTGGAGCAGTAAATGCAGCAAAATCCAAGCGTTTGGTCCCGATGCCAGCTGGGCTAATGCCAGAGCCCTGCCTGGATGGACAGACAGGTCCTAGGGAGGGGCTTTGCTTTGTTTTAGGGGCAAGCAGGGTCAAAAAAAAACCAGGGTGGCTGTGCTGGGGAGAGAGCATTTCCCTGCAGAGATCACAGCAGCAGGTGTGATGCCTGCTGGGGGTAGTGGGCTTGCACCCTGCTGGGGTTTTTGGGGCCAAACCACAGAAACCTCCCCCTCTAAGGTGAGGATCAGAAATGTCATCTCTGGCAAGGAAACCATCGTGGCTGCCATCAGCATCCAGCAAGGTGAGGCTTTGCAGGAGACAGAAAGCCAGGACATGGGAAGCAGGAGGTGGTTGGTGGTGCTCCACGGCCTGGGGGCTGGCTCTCCATCTTCTGACACTTCAATTAAAAAATAAATAAATAAATTCAAGTGACTGTTCAATTTTTATCAAGATTAAATATTCCTTCCAGACCTGCTGGATCCACTCTCCCTTATATTTGGTCGTCACCACTTTTCCAGCAAGCACCTAGGAAGGATTTCCTCATCTCCACCACGCACCACTTGTTTCCCAGGCTTGTGCCATGGAGTGCAGGTCTCTGCAATGAAAAAAAATCTCATATATCTCTACAGATCTGTGAGTGCAGAGGGGCCATGAGCAAGGCTGGTAAGCAGGCAGGAATTGAGGCCCATGTGCTTTTCTCTTTGTTTAAGCAATTCCTGTTCCCTGTGCCCACTCTGTGGCACCACCTGAAGGGGTTTTGGAGGAGCCCTGTATGCTGGGGGCTCTGCAAACTGAAAATGAAAAGCCTTTTCCTTGCCCCAGTGACACATTAGTCAGTGTGTGGGCTTCTCATGGGTTCTCTTTCTTTTTAATCCAGGCCAAGTCGGAGACTGGATCCAGTATGAGAGAGATGCTGGTGTGAGTAAAATCCTGAGTGTGCCTTGCAGTGGGGAGAAACCTGTCACCACCGCTGTGCTCTCAGCCCAGGTGGCTCCTCTCCTGCCTGTCCTCTCCTTCCAAAGCTGGGGCTGTGCATGTCCAGCACCAGGACAGTGCATGTCTGTCTGTCCTCCTATTGAGGGAACAGTGCTCGATCCCCTCCCCAGCAATTTTTTTCATCCAAAATCCTGGCGTATAAACCCAGCTTGTTCCCATTCCTGGTAGATTTAATCCCAGCAGCACAGGGATGCGTTACGCTGTCCTTCTGCCCTGCTCCTTGCTACTCTCAGAGTGTTGGCAGCGATTTCGGGGTGATGCAGACGTGCACTTCATTTCTCCACAGCTCCCAGCTGGCGCAGATGAGGTCGGAGCTCTCCCTCCCTGTCCTCGCCCTGGCACTCGTGGCCTGTCTCAGCGCAGCGCTGCCGTAAGTTGGAGGGGACTCTTTGCTCTGAGCCACTTTTCTTACCAGCCGGGTGTGAGCTTTGGCTGCTTTCTCTGCCTTGTGGCGTGTGGAGCTTCCCTGTGCAGAAATTCCAGCAGTTGTCCTGTTCTGGTTATTGATAAAGAGCAAAATAGCCCTGCACCTGGTTACGATGAGACTTTGTAGACCGCAGGCTTAAAAAGCTTGCAACCCAGATGGTTGTGTGCTTTGGAAAGGTTTCATAAATTGCAAAGGTAAAGACCCAGCAGCTGCTTGAATTAAATTCATTTAGGCATGCAGAGAGACAGTTACCTTCAAGTGCCTACAACTTTTTTCCTACTTTTTGATCACACCACTAGAGCGCTGTGTTATTTTTCATAGGAGAAGGCAACAGAAGTCCTCCGTGATCTGGCTCTTCGCTGGAATGCTGTGTGTTTATTCTGTCTTTTTTGCCTGGAGAGCAAATTTGGATGTTACAAAGCCTCTGTTTCTGGGCGTGGTAAGTTTCACTCTGAAAATCGCTCTGGGGTGTTAAATTTTGGAAGAAGCCTCCTTCAGGCTTTGTCGGCTGCTGTTGCATCCCCGGCTCATCAGGAACAGGTGGTTGTCGTGGAGCTGCACAGGGTGCGAGCATGCAGCTACATTTTCTGTTTCCTTATAGCTGAGGAAACAGAGATGTGGTCTCTGGGAATTTAGATGGATGATTTGTATTTAAAAGGAAGGAAAATAATAATAATAAAAAAACCCTCTGCGTATCTCTGTCTGCTCTTTAACTGTGAGCTTCTCAGCCCAGAGACCATCCTACCCTGAAAACCTGGACCTGCATCCCGTGGCAGGAGGTACATGCCCTGCGTTTGTGCCCTAGGTGGAGCGTTTCTGGATGCAGAGCAATGCTGTGGTGGCTGTGCTGGCAGGGCTGGGGCTGCCCGTCCTCGTGTCCCTCGCCGGTGCCGTGCTGGAGGGTGGCCGGGAGCTGCCGTGGCTGGAGTGGCTTTCTGCTGTGGCTCTCGTTGGTGCTCAAATTTGGGCAAATTACAGGTAAGGAGTCCCCAGGGCTGTGGGATGCTGTGTGGTTGGGTGCTGCTGGAACCTGCACAAGTCCAGGTGCCCATTGAAGCAGCCGTGGTCATGGACTTGGGGTGTGGAGTCTGCCCCAGTCCCTTGTCTGAACACCCTCAGAACCACCAAGCACCAACCTCAGGCTGTAAGTCAGGGCTGAAGGAAGAAAATGATGTAGATACCTAAGCTTGTTTTGGAGGAAACCCATGAATCTGTGCATTATTGCCTAATGCTTACAGAACTGATTTTGTCCCAAGCAGTCACCTTCTCCTTCCCTTGCAGATTTCCTTCTACCCAGGACTTTCTCTTACTTTTTTTTTCTTCTTTGAGTTAGATCTGTATTGTAGGGCTTCCTTATTCCATAACCACACTGAAGGTTCTGCTGTGGTCTGGGTACAAACCAGAATAGTAGTAGGGATGCTCACGTAGAGGCTGATGAGCTGGTGAAGAGTACGGTGCATGGGCAGGAGAGCGTCCTGCTCTTGAGTGTACATGCTGGTGTGCATGCACATGATGGAGTACCAAAAAGGATCCCATCTCAAGAAATGTAAATCTTCTACCTGGTGCTACAAAAACATGGGTACTTATTGCCTAATTAAAAGCAATAAAAGGGTGAGGAGGGTTTCTAATATTTAGAGCCATTGTTGTAGTGGCAATTCCAGCTCCAACTAGTAAGTCTTTAGGTTTAGCCCAGGAAAAAGTCAGAATGAAGGTGAATGCATGCAATGATTGTGTATTTTGGCAAAAATGTCATGACATGCCTCTGATGATGGTGTCTGAGGCACTGTAGTCTTAAATGCTTCGTTTTTATATCTTTATTTTTTTCTGTAAATGGAGATGATGATGTTCAGCAGGATCTGACCACATGAACGGCTTCACCTGTGGATGCCAAATGCATAAAGTTATTCTGAACATGGGCAAAGCCACGCAGATGCCTAGTTGTAAGATGCTCTTTCTCATCTGTTCTCTTAAGCACCTGTGATCAGAGCACCAATTATATTGTTGACAACTTTGCGAGAAACCTGCTGTCCTCTATGCCGATGGGTGCAGTGGTCTTGCTCAGAGGAGATTTACCCGGGAACGCCCTTCGTTACCTTCATTATTGTGAAGGAGTGAGGCCAGATGTCACCTTAGTGGACCAGGAGGTACGTTCAGAAACCGATATTGAAAGCCATTGCTGAAACGGGAGGTGACCCTTACTGTGTAAATGGAGTCATTGCTCGTACAGAAACCATTTCTACAGCTGCTGGGTGTAAAATGGATGAAAACTGCTTCTTGTTCTAACTGTGGTAATGTTTTTGGTGATAGATGATGACTTATGAATGGTATTTACCCAAGCTGGCAAAGCATTTACCCGGTGTCTCTTTTCCTGGGAACCGCTGGAATCCTGTGGAAGGAGTGTTACCTGATGGGACACGAACTTTTAATCTCCATCGTTTCCTCAAAATAAATAAACAGTAAGCATTTCTTTCGTATGTAACAGCTTTCCTAAAATCTTCAACCCTTTTTTCTTGAAATTGTTTATGGAACAGCCTGGTACTGCATCCTAAAGACCAATTTTCTCTGCTGACTTCCTCCCTGGTGGTGAGATTATTTTTACAATTAAAGCAAGTATCTCTGCAGAAGTAACTCCATCCAGATATAACATTCAGTATTGTTGAACAATATTATATCTTGTTGAGCAAGATAAAATATTCTTGTTGTATTGAGGTAGGTTTAGATTTTAGGAAGGAAAAATAAGGTGATTGGCAGAGAATATTTACAATTTTTGTTTTGATTTTACCGACAATTCATCACAAAAAAAAAAAAAAAGAAACATTCCTATATACTCAAAATGATGATAGTTGGAGAGCAAATGACTGCAGCTTCTCCTTGGTGAGCGTTGTGGCCAAGTGATTAGCATAGAATGAATGTATTCCACGAATAATCATCGTATAAAAATAGCTTAGTAAGAGTGGAGAAAGGATTAGATACTCACATGAATAAGAATAGCATCTGCATTTAGACTAGCTGGGTTGAGCCTTGCGAGTGTGGGTAGGCAGAAGAGCACGGGCAAGTGCCATCAGGAAGAAATGGGCTTCTCCTCCTGCTTCTGGCACGTGTGTGAGGTCCAGCAGAGGGGAGAGAGGACATCTCCCTTGGGGTATCTCCTGTGCTGGCTGCACAGATGTGCAATACTGGATGGGGTCCTTATCTGCAGCGTGGGATCTGTTTTGCAGCTGGACCTGGAGACGTGCACCTTCTGACATGAGAAGGTTTGGGTGGGTGTCTGTGCCCCAGAAAATGTGTGGCTTAAGTCCTGCCAGTTGCACTGATGTGGGGTGGGTGGCTTGCTTGAGCATGCGGGGTTGCCCAAGGTCTGTGGCGTGGCTTCACAATTCCCCTCTGTGTGTTTTTTTTGGCAGTAAGGAAGTGTTTGTCTGCATAGGTCTTCATGAAGGGGACTCCACCTGGAGAAGGAGTTACTCTCTTTGGCCGTGGGGTACTTGTGAAAAGTTGGTTCCTTCTGATGCTGTCTTTGACCCAGGAGAGTGGATTCGTCTCACAAGGAATCTCTATAACTGGACTGAAGACTATGGGAGGTAAGAGGCAGAGGAGCCTGTACCTTCCTGCTCGTTATTCTTCTGCCAGCAGTGTAACCACATCAGTGTTAGAGAAACTAAACATGTACCGTAATCATAATGTTTTGTGTTTTGGAACATAAAATAAATCTGCTTGTGATATTTTTGCTAGAGTTAGAATAAAGAGGACATTTCTAGTGAATTATCAGGTCCAATTCTTATTTAAAACTTGATTGGGAGCCAAAAAACACTGAGAACGTGGGACATCTAAAGCTTTAAATGTCACGGACTGAGCTGTGATGGGTGGTAAAAACCATCTCTCACTTCGTGCCTAGCTGGGATGCTGTCAAACAACCAATGTAAGCACCAGAGGCTCTCCCGGTGCAGAGAGAGGAATAAAGTTTTATGAATGACTGAGGATCAGCTCAGTTCTCTGCTGTCACAGAGCCATAGGCTTCACGAGAGGTTTTCTTCTGCCTGGGAGGTCTGTAGCTGCTTGGGTTAGAAGGACTGATTGTGTGATGGGCTAAACACAGTGACGTGGATCTGATGGCTGGATTTTATTTTAATTTTCAATTTTAGTTTCAAGCCCTCTTCCTGGGAAGCTGTCGCCAACGAGGAGATGTGGCAAGCCAGGTGATGCTCCTTTGCTCCCCTCCAACAGCTGGTGGGCAATGCCAGCTCCTTGGCATGGAAACACACACCAAAGTGGGCAGCTTGATGGTGCATGGCCTTGTTGGATCTAAACGAGCCAAGCTTCAGGAGGAAAAAATGGGCCAAATGAGATGAAGGGTGTAATGCCTCTGGCAAGCAATGGTTTTGTTCACCTGAAGGCTCTGCTCAAAGTATCTTGGAGGAACAGAGGTAGTTCACACACACCGTGGAAAGAAATTGCAGTGGTGTTACTGATTTGAAAAAAGCTTGTGTGCTGTCCCGTACAATTAAAGGGCTTTATGGACGCATTGAAGATGTGTGTAATCATGAGATGTGAGCTGGTTATGTTAAGCAGTTTGTATAATGGACCTTTTTCTTGTTCTCCTAGGATGAAAACGGCTTTCTTTATATTTGACCTTGCAGAAACTGCCAGTGTGACTGCAGAAATGAAATCACAGCTTTACACGTTGGCATACACTGTAAGTCATGTATTTTGCTACGAATGCTCCCTGCAGTCTTCATCCTTTTTTATTGTTTTTAATTTCTTGACTACATGGGAATATCACAGTGTATCTGTAGAGGTGGGTTGTCCTGTAATCTGCATTCTCTCTCATCCATCCAAACCAGGAGCGTAGCAGATTCAAAGAGATTTGTTCAGGGATATTATCCGTTCCTGCTTGCCCTCTCGGTCAGGGAAGATGCCAAAAGCTAACCAGTTGACACCCTCCTTTTGCTATAATTATGTTGTCTGTGCTGGGCTCCAAACCCATGCCAAGAGATTGCCTGTCCTGAAGTCCCCTCTATGCACTTGTCCTCTCTGTCATTACACAGTCATGCATCTGAGCCAGCAAGTGTAAAATCCGACAGTCTTCTCACTGCAAATTAATTCTGCTGCATTTCACAGCAAAGAATGACATACGTAAGCTGGTGGAGGTATCTCTGTAAATATTGTACTGCCAGAGATGCCAGCAGATGCACAAAACGATCAGTGTGTGTCAGCAGAGAGGAGGAGTGTTTTATACCCCAGCAAACAGCCTACAAATAGTTTCCTTTAAACATTTGCCTCTTGTGTTGTGATTTTTGCTGTTCTGTTCTGCAGTGTTGTCAGCATTGTGCCTGATGTTGAGCTTGTGAATATTGCCACTCAAAAGACTGCTCAAGTCCCGTTGAAGATGTCCTTATTTCTTGAAATATTGAGTAAATGTTTTTCCAGAGGCAGCAGTGAAATCTTTTTCCCCAGCCCAGTGTAACCCTTCTCCTGGGGAAGGGCATAATGTGCCCGGGGGTTATTTCGGTCATCTGTAATGTTTCTAAACATACAGCTGCTCCACAAAAGGAACTGATTCAGCTCCCAGTTGGATTTTGGATTCATTCTGTCACACATCACACAGCAAACACAGAGTGAGGTTTCAGAAATCCTCTGACTCTGGGCGTAGACATCTAAATAGCATCTGTTCCTTTATGGGCAGTTTTGAAGCACTGTTAAAAGCTGTTGGTCCCCTTTGTTTGATTAATTTGCCCTTTTTTTTCTTCCCTGTAACAGTCATACAAAGAAATTGTCAACTCTCATCCAAATCATCCGGTGAACTGGCACAAAAACTACGCGATAGCCTGCGAGAGGATGTTGCGTCTCCACCAGGTGGACGTGGATCCCGAGGTGCTGCTCTCTGAAACTGTTAAACATTTCCTCCTGTACACAGAGAGAGCAGAAGACGATCCCCAGCGGCAGGATATCCTGCAGGGTGTGAAACACCTGAAGAAGGAGCTGCAGGGGCTGAGGAAAATGAAAGCTGATCTGAAGAGGCGAGCTGGATAGCGCCTGTTCCCCCCCCCTCACGCCTTCTGAAGCACCGAGATGTTTGAAGAGAGGAGCAAAGATTTGAGTTGGGCATCGACAACTTATAAAAGGCAGCAGAAAGAGCAGTAAAGAGGACATCAAGCAGGCTTGCCACCGCAGGAACGTACTGTTATTTGTTCTTTGATGGCTGTTGCCAAATGAACAGTTTGTATTGTTTTCTATGGGGAAGAAAGCTCATCACTAAATAAAATGCTGGCTTTCAAAGGAGAATTTCCTTCTAAAGGAAACCCGTGAATCTCTAGTACTGTGGAGAGATTTTAATTTTGTTTATGAATACAGCATCCTTTATAGATGCAAAAAGTGTTTTTAGCTTTTTAATGTTTCTTCAGTCATTGAGCAAAGAGGCTTGTACAGACATTTTTCTTTAGTCTGTGCATTTTTATGGTCACGAGGCAGTGCAGTTAGGCAGGTTTCCATCAGGAGAAGTGTGTGGCCTTTGTGGGGGTGTGACCAGGTGCTGTTTCAGATATGCTCCATGCCTTGGCTGTGCCTCTACCATGGGGTGCTGCAGACATGACCCACTGGGGACACACACAGCAGCTGGCATGGGATGGTGAGTGAAACAAATCCAGTTCTTCCTGCCTGGCTTTGCAGGGAGGGTTATTTTCATTACATTGGGGTTTTATGCTGTGTTAGACTTCGTGGCACAAGTTTTGCTATAGCAGGTGATCTGTGTTTTTCTTTACAGACCACTGTAGGCAGCACCATGGCATCTCCTAAAGACACCTTGGTGTTGACATCCCTCCTGCTTTTCAACATAACCCAAATGCCAAATAACTGAGATACCAAGAGCTCAGCTACTGTTTTCCCCAAAATGACATAAAATAGCTTGTCTTTCAAAATGGAGATGATTCTTTAAAAGGCTTAAAAAAGACACCAGGCTCTGGTGGAAATGCACATTTGTCAAAATTTTTGTACTTTGCTTTGCCATTCTCTGAAATCTCGGTGCAGTGGTGTTAGGGGAGAGAAATTGCTGACAGTCCAGGACTGCATTTGGGTTAGGAAACTTTTCAGAGAAGGAAGGACTTCCATAAGGATCATGTTATCGAGCAAGATGTGCAAGCAAGATGTGCATGGGAGCGAGAGGTGCTGCACGGGGATGCTCTGTTGCAGGACTCAGTTTCTACTTTTGAGTGCTGTGTTTGTGCTCTCTGCTGTGCGTGCATGTAGGTGCAGATTTAGGCTCATGCGGTTACTAATCCTAATAGATCCCTTTAAGAGTAGATGACTTTTTTTGTTGGCCCTCTACCTCATTGTAGGAAAACTTGAGCACTTTTCATTGAGTGCTGTATGTATAAAAACCAAGCTGCTGTCTAGGATTCTTGTATTTTTCTTCATTTTTCTCCCTTTCATTCTGATTTATTTTCACAGGGTGATTTCCATAGCAGTTCTCCCCTGTTCTCCTATAAACAATTCCTGTCCAAACAGTGGATGAGAAATGAGCAATAAAAAAAAATAAAACTCTGGGTTGCAAAGCCACAAAGCAAAGGGGAGAGTGAAGAAGAGCGGCGCAGGGCTGTCATTTTAACTCTTTGTGTTGCAATTGACTACATTTCAGGTCGACTGTGCCTCACTTAAATCTCTTCCTTTTTGTCAATTCCTGCAGAAGTGTTTGTACAGAGGGAGAGAACATCATACATTCCTCCATGCAGCTTTCTCAGGGCTGGCTTTCTTCTCACTTCTCAAAATCAGCCCTTCAGTCTAGCAGAAAAGCATTAGGAATCCAATTTTTGAATGCTTTTGTTACCTGCATTATTGAAAATCCTTTCAAGCAAATATATTGAGCCAAGGGTTTTCTTTATCTTGATTAGATGCCCCTCCTCAGCTGCATAGTCTTGAAATAATTGGAAGCTTTTGTGGATTCCACTATCTGCTCGGGAGAAAAGAGGGGCTCTACAAAGGTATCTAAGCCTGCAGTCTGCTTCAAGTAACGTATCGTGGCACATTGTAATAAGCAGTGACACAAACTGTGAGCAGAACTTTCCCACTATCAAATGCCTTCCCAGGTATGAAGAGCAGTAGGAACAGGATGTTTTTTTAGGGAACAAGACCAGAAATGCTTGCGACTGTGCCATTCACCAGCACTGTGTCTGTATGAATTGTGTGCGCATGCAACACGGGTGTCTGTGCTGGGTGTTCAGCTCGGAGGTATCACCGATGGTCGACTGCAAAGGTGAAAATGTTTAACAGAAGTTAGAAAATTCCTCCTGTGAATCTGTTTAGGTTAGATTTGCCTGTGCTCTTAGATGAACCAATTGCATGCATGTTTTTAAGCCTATTCGCTACAAGGCAGTGCTGAGGGATGCTGGCAGAAGTTTAATTTTTATCAGCTCCTCTTAGGTGGCACCCCTAAGTTTATCAAACAAGCAAAGCTGATTTGCTCTTCGTTAGTCTCAGTTGCATGAATTGGTTGCCAAGTAAACAGGATTTTGCATTTTCCTAATTACTTTCATATTTGTGTTTTACCTCTATTTGTTCTCTCGCAGAACTGGTCCTAATAATTAGTCAGACTCCTGCTGCCTAGACCTTAAAAAAAAAATAAAGGGGGGGGGGAGGAGGGAGACTTCAGAGGTTTTTTCCTCCCTTATAAATTCATTTTTGTTACAAGCATCTTTTATACATATTACTAAAGGGAGTGCACTAAGAAATGCAAATAATAGTTCTTTATTTTATTATGACAGTTAATTAATAGCAACCTGTTTTAATGAATAAAGTCACTCAGAGTCCTTCAGCACTTCCTAAGTAGAGGCCAGAATCTGTAGGGATTCTTTTTTCCCCCCCATTGTATAGCTCCTAGACTCGGCGCACTATATAGGGCCTGTATAGAAATGCTCGCTAATGAAGAGGGAGGGCGAGGAACTTGTCTGCATTCAAAGATCACTGGTGAGTCATTCAGCGAGAAAAGGCCCCTTGCTAGGAATAGTCACAGTTCCGCGGCATTGTGCTAGCAAAAGGGTTTGATCAAAGGTCTCCTGCGGAGCTTGCATGGTTTCCTTTCATACGACGACCATAATTAAAACCACTAATTCTCTTTTAAAATGCTGCAGGATGCCATGTAGGCATCTGTCTGGAGTGTCCTTTGTGCTGTCGGGAGCTGTTAAGGACCAGCGCCGAGGGCTTTTCAGCGACATGCCAGTCAGGAAGGTGATTCGACATAAGGGTGCCTCTGAAGGCTTGACAGGGCCTTGACTACACAATCCGAGCTGAATTTGCCCCTTGTCAGCTGCCAGTAAATAAATCTCAAAGGGGGAAAAGCTGAAGTTTCATTACCTGATCCCCGGGGCTTTGTTGGTTTTGGCATCGCCCAGGGGGAAGCCCTCGCCCCGTGGGGCTGGGGGGCTGGAGGTGGCCATTGGCCGCGTTGGGCGCGGGGCCGTTTGAAGACCGTCAATACTTGTAACAGTTCAGCTGTTGGGAAGACAAATAAATGGAAGAGCCCATTAATCCCCTTTGGGTACTCGGTGCCTTTTGCCCTTTTATCGCAGCCTTATTAGGTTCCTACTCATCTTGAACCAGGAGGAATGAATTGAGGTTGTTGAGCGCTAATTGGCAAAGACTTTTCATCGTGGGCCAAGAACTTTCCCTGACTTGAAAGTAACTTCGCCACGGGGAGGATCAGCGAATTCTTGCCTTGCCATTAAAACAAAACCCCCAAATCCCATCGGGATTCAGCGCGGTCTTTAAAAAGAAATAAAGAGAGGCAACTGCTAAATTGTTGGGCTTGGCCTTCGTCAAGATGTTGGTAACTTACATTTGCTGTTTAAGAGGGAGTTGAGGAACCAGATGCCGAGCAGGGCGATCTGTCCTGAAATGCAGCTGAAATGTGTCTGTCCTACATGTGTACACATGCGTTACCAAACTACTTGCAGGCCAGGCTTCCCAAAAGCAGCCCGGAGATGACCTGTAAGGTGGCACAGGCATTCCTGTTGGCTTGCAGCCACTTGGGTGTCAGGCAGAGCGCTGTTAGGGTTACCATATGCCCAGGGCCAATGCTGGCTGCCCTTGATTCATCCCTAGGTTTGGTAAGAAATGATTCATAAACAGGAAATACGTCAGCATGGAGTCACTTGCACATTCTTGTTATTTTTTAATGTCGAGTTTGGTAAATGGTTTGTTAATTTAAGTGTACTTATTGCCCTTTCTCCCCATCTCTCTCTTTGCACATCTGGACTGAAGAGCAAAACTCGGGAGGTCATGAACACATTTTATCCACGGAGTGTGACACCTCAGTGTTGTGACCACCTCAGCCTGGAGGACATCAGGCAGAGGTTTTAGAGCAGAAATCCATGTTTCTGTGTTCCCCAGCCTCCACATCGGAGGAACACATGAAAGAAGGCACCCATATTACAGGTGGCATCTCCAGGGGGTGCCGATGACTGCACCCTGGTGAAGCCACCCCAGTGCGGCCCACCCCAGGGGTCTGCAGGTTCGAGAGCTTGGCACAGCACTATGTGAGCAAACAGTGGCTAAAGCTCCTGCTCCACTCATGGCACCGAATGAAGACATCATTGTCAGCACCCTGGGAAAGGCAGTTTGGTTTGGATCTGCCCGGCAAAGCCGGAGCGAGCGCTCGCGACGTTGCCCCTGCCAGGTTGCCGCATGGAGCAGCCATGTTCATGGCCACCACAGGCCGTGCAGGGAGGACAGAGAGCTTTGTGGTGGCACCATGTCCTCCACACGTTGTCCCTTCTCCAAGAGCACTTCAATGCATTGCTGCAGGTCAGCTACAGCAACAACTTTTTGAATTTTTGGGGAAAAAAATGCATAGAAAGGGAAGAGGACCATGACTTATTGTGGGATGTTTTGGGGGTCTTTTGTTTATTGCTCTTCTTTGTCTTGGCCTTTGATTTAGCAGCAAAGCCTCTTAAATAGTGTAGAGTGTAAAAAGGACATCTGAAGAACTGCTGAACCTCCTCAGGGAATACCTGCTGCCTGTTTCAGACCAGAGGAAGGACTTGTGTGCCCAAATTTTTTCAATTTTTTCCTAAAGTTTGTTATTTCTCCCTTGCTGCCTCTTGGCACTCCTGTTGTATTCAAACCTGACATTTCAGTAATGGCCTGTTCAAAATGGAGTGAAAACAAAGAATGAGGATAAATTGGAATAATTTGCTTCAGATGAGTGGTGTTGGGGGAATTTGTGCTGGTAGCAGGCAGGTTGGAGGTAGTGCACTCCAACCAGCAAGACTTCTCAGCCTGTTCCTAATGAATCTGAGAATTTGCCTTCTGTTGGGCTCAATAAACTTGATGCAAACTTATTGAATATCGGTGAATTTGTGTTTGTAAATCCATGTTGTTCAAAGTATGGCACAAGTGGATTTTTCTGGTGAGTGGGGAAGAGACACAAGGGCCTCAAGGAAGATGAAGGGCAGCCTGGGTACTTGGTGCACACGAGTGTTGTCATTGCTGGCTAAAAAATGAGGGGATGAGGTACTTCTCAAGAGAGGTTCTCCATATGAGATTACCTCTTGTCAACACTTGGGAAAGAAAAATTAAGAGATTGACTTCAAGCTGTGAATTTGGAATTGGAAAAAAAAAAAAAAAAAAAAAAAAAAAAAAAAGGACTTTTTGTTGTTTGTTTTTGCTTTTAAAGAAAAAAAGTCTTAATTTTGATCCTTAAAATTAATTGAGTTAATTCAAATAGGCCATGCTATTCTTGGATTTGAGTGAATGTTGCAGATTGGTTTTGCTAGGGGAAAAAAAAAAAAAAGTCTATTTTTACAGGTAAGAGTGAACCATGAGGAATTCTGACTACAAGAATCCTCTTTTGGGGAGCCCAGGTGGGAGATCAGAATCACCTTTGGCACCATGTATCTGCCTTGAGGTACTAAGGTATTCTTCTCACAACTTAGCTGAATTTGTTCAATGTACCCACTTATCCATGACATCAACTCTTCTCCAAACCTACCTAGTCCTGTTTTGCATCATGTAAAAATCAGAGTCAATAACATGATGTGAGGAAGGTCCAGCTTCTTCACTTGCTTAATTTAGGACCATTCGGACAACTGTAGCCCTCAAATAAACTTAATTACAGAAAATGCAGGAAACACAAGAAACATGGGCAATTTGGCCAGGCATTTTGTCCTGTATTTCTGAAGGCAGTGTCCTATTGAGGTGCCCAATTGTATAGGTGACCTCGAATATAATTGAAAATATTAGATCTTACTGCGTTTTTAAATTCAGCAACAACATTTATATCATTCTAATTTTTCTTGTTGTCCCTGGCATTAAAAGTGTCTAGTTTTAAGGAACCCCAGTGACCCCTAAATACCCTTTTTTTCTCCCAACTGGGATCTAGCTTTTTACCATTTCCTTAATGTTTGCAGCTAGAAATGCAGCTTAAGTGGCATTATGCTAAGTAATTATTCTTACAGGATGTGAAATGAAACAAATTTTGCACAGCATGAAATTATTCCTGCCACGTATGGCGTTCGGTGGCAGATTTTCGAGTTTGGACCGTAAACAAGGCTCGGCGGCAAGGAAAGAGCACGGAGGGGAGGGGGCGGGGAGGAAAACACCACCAAAGGTAAGTCCTTGTAGCAAAAATATTTTTGGCTGGATCAAATATTAAACCTGCTACTACAAATTTCACGCTTTGCATTCCTAAAGCAGATGCCAAGTGATGATGCCAAAAATTAATTGGAAATAATATTGCTTGCCTTGTGTGCCGTATCCAGCAGAGGGCACAACGGATAAGAAATGCGCCCGGTGCCGAATTCGCCCGCCGCTGATAAGGCTGTTTGTAATTGCTTCGGTAAAAATATGTAGCAACATGCTTGTGTGCTTATTTACATCTGGGGATGTGCTCTGGAATGGAGGGTTTAGATTTACAACCATCCCCCCCCATGCCCCATCAATACATAGGAGACTTTCATGTTTTGCCCGCTTTCTGTTTTCGAGGGGAAAGTGATAAATTGCTGGGTTTGCTGGTTGAAGTACTGTGAACTGTTTTGGTGTTCGGAGGTTATCTCGAATTAAAAATTCAAGCCTTGACTACTAATAGGGAGGTGATGCATCGTGCAGTGCAGTGTTCTGCTGGCAATAATTTTCATGGGTACATAAAAGGTCGTTACAGAGTGAAAAAAAAATGGATATAAAGCTAAGAAAATGAAGGTTATCCCTTTGATTCATTGAGAAATGTGAGTTGCTTGTTTATATATTACCAAATGTTAATTGGGAAGAAAAAGCTTCCCATTACTTTAATGTAATATAGACTAAAGAATCTATGATTACGTTAGGCAGGAGAGAAATGAGAAAAAGACATAAAAGCAGTCTAAAACAAGAAAAATTTAAAAATCCACTATTTGTATTCAGTGAATTTTGCAATTAGCATAACGGACTAGGAAGTTGGTGCACAGCATTGCTTTCACTAGAGCAAGATTTGCAGTTGTTCTCCTTAAGTGCAGCCCTTTGTATTCAGCAAACACATCAATCAGTAGCAAATACAGCTTAAATCATCTGTCTAATTAGGGAAGGATTTTTTTTCATAAATGATACAGATCAGAAAAAAACGTCAGCATATACTTCCTATCCAAACCTCGTTTGGACAGCCCAATACTTTAAATTACCACCACAATTTCCAGCCCCCTTCGTATAAGTACAGATGTGGATGTGGGCAGGAAAGAGAGGAAAACGTGTGCTAAAACAAATGTAACGTTGCAGTCTTTCTCCAATGACTGGAAATTATCATTTCATGCTGTTTCCTACCAGTTCCACACTATATAAATAGATGCTGCCTTGGAACAAGTCAACATTTGATGCAAACAACCTCACAGCTCAATCTGTACAAGGAAAAAAAAAAGTCTGTTTTCATGTTCTAGTCTCTCCCTATCTTCTTTCAGGGTTATTGTTTAAATCAACACTTTCCAACTGTGTAGATTTTAGCTGGAGGTTTTTTTGCTTGCTTGTTTGTTTTGGAGGGGAGGGGGTTGTAATTTCCCAACGTATGGGAGATAAATGAGATGTTTAAAGCGCCTCAGTGGAGTGGCATAAAAGCTGGGAAATCAGAGAGATTGTAAATCTATGTTTGTTTTAGAAATAAAATAAAATAAATCAAGGAAGAGCAGGTTAGAGCTGCTAAAACCGAGCTGATTAAGAGCAGCAGTTACATAAAAAGCATCTAGAGTCCATATTGTAAGTATTATTGCAGCCATGAGAAATACAGCTCCAAAGCTTTTAAGGGTTGGTGTGGCTTGGTGTGGCTTTTTTTTTTTTTTTTTTTTTTTTTTTTTAGTGAATTAAGTACTGATGAAAGGTATGGGATTGACAGCTTTGCAAACTCAGTGCTGCTGTTTAATCACATAACCCATGGTAGTGCCTACAAGACCCACAGGAGCAAGTTGTCCTGGCCTTCTGCTGCCTCTGTTTTTAGGATCGGGGGTGATCCCTGAGTTATCCAGCTTGGGCTGCTGTGCTCTGAGACCTACTTGGAGATGTCTGCTGCAAGGAGCAAGCAGCCGAGAACTCTTGCAACCCCATATCACTGTGCAATAACCATTGGGTTGGCGAGGTTGTCCCCCAGCCCACAAATGCCTTCCACACCTTCTGCTGAGCTTGAGAGTGGCGAGAATTGGAAAGCCACAGCTCTGATGAGGCAGAGGGGAGGCAAGCAGGGAAGCAGTGGGGGCTGCTGTTTTGGTGTGACTGGGCTGGGACCCCCAGAATTGGAGGTGCAGGGTCCGAGGAGGAGGCAAAACTGCTCTTGCTTTTTCCTTTGGTGGAGTTTTAACTGATATACTGGGACTTTGCAGCATGCAAGCTTCCCTATTAGCTGGCTGGCAGGTGTCTCTTTGCCTTTTTCTAAAGGAAGAAAAACCTTTAGTCTGTCTGCTTCCTCCACAGGGGACCTTCCCTCTCTGCAGCTCTTCCTCTACCACCCATAACCCAGGTGAATGTCCCAGCACTTGGGGTGTCCATCTCCCTCCAGGCATCCAGGCCAGGGCAATGGCAGTGGGCACTGCTGTCACTCACACCACAGTGACAAAAAGGAATTCCCATGGGGAATTCTGGAAATTGCTGGGTTTGGAAGGAAGTCTGAGGTCACTTAGACTTGGTCATCCTTTCTGCTCTTGAAACATTTCCTTGTGATGCTCCATTCAGCCAGCAGTGGAACAGTTTGAATCCTTTGGAGCACTGTTTCAGCATTTGGTTTTACAAGCTTCATCCTTCTAGGTCTGTTTTAAAATATTTTGTCCTTCTCCAAAATGAGAAGTCATAAGTTTTGATAACAAAAAAAAAAATCAGACCTTAATTCTAAAAATACACATTCATAGTATTTAAATGCTTGCTCTTAAGTGCTTGCTCATTTTTTTTTTTTTTTTTGGTCATTCCTGATTCATTTTTTTGTGGCTGAAATGTCCTGAAATCTACCTGAATACAGCAGTGGTTTTGGTGTCTTAGGATTACTTTTGATTCAGCCAGTGGCTATTCAACAATGCCTCATGTACTTTTACCCTCCACTTCAAACATGATTTGAGGTCCTTGCTGGGGCAGACAGATGTATTTCCCAGTCCTTTATTAATAGAGCAGAGAAATACAAAAAATGTAAGAAGATTAAGAAAAGGAGTTTATTTGCCTTATGGGCTTCTCCAGGACCACGAGCACCATGCTGGGAGTGATGGAGAGGGGCATCTACAGTGTAGGAAATCCCACACGAGGTGGCGAACCCTTCTGCAGCTGCGATTTGCATTTCCTGACCACTAGCAAATAATGCTGTTAGCTCCCTCGGCGTCCAAGGTTGTGAAATACCAGGCCTTCTCCAGCATCTGTATAGCTAAATACTGAAACGTGAGTGAAACAGCATTTTAGAGCTCAGGCCTGCTAGTATTTTCCACTCAAAACCAACATGCAGCATCAGCTGGCAGCTGCCTAGAAGAAAAGATATGAAGAAAGACAGCAGGAATAAGTTGCAGCAGACCAATCAGGCTGTCTGCAAGCTAAGAAAATAAGCACAATTACCGATTTCTTTGGCCTTATTCTCAACCGCTGTGTGCCACGACAAACCTTGTAGTAACTTGGTGTGGGCTTGGCAGCTCTGTGAGGCACAAAAAGCCTCCCCCCTCTCTGCTGTTTTGGTGTGGTGGCCTCAAGAAGCCACCTCTGCCATGTGTGGGGCTGCCCACGTCTCAGTGCCACTGAGACCTCGAGAGGAAACATCTCAGCGAACGTGTGAGGAAGGTATAATCACCATCAGCAACGAGGTGAGGGTGATTTCTGAGAGCCTCTGAGCAAACCCCGAGGGTGTCAGAGGGGACACGGAGCCAAAGCATGGAGGGGATGGTTGATGGTTGGACTTGATGGTCTTAGGGGTCTTCGCCAACCTAAATGGTTCTGTGCTGGGCTTAAACACAAAAAAGCCTGGCTGGGGTGTGCTTAGAGCACGAAGTGCTGGGTGCTGAGGGACCTGGCTGGGGCAGGCCGCTCCGTGCTCCTTCCCTCGCCTCGATTCTGAAGATGGAGGGTGCTGGAGGATGGACAACGTGCAGGATGGACTCGTCTTGGCTCAGGGCTCAGTGATTCCCCTGGTGCCCACGTGTCCTTTCCATTTGTCCTGCGGCAGGGGATGAATCCCCACCTTCCCCTGGGCACACAGGGACAGCGAGGCCTTGTCTGCCGTGAGGGCCAGCCGCTGTGTCCCCCTTCCCTTCAGTTTCAAATAGGTCTGGAGCAGGTTCAAGAGCCATCCAGGTCTCCCAAACCTTTTTGGGGCCAACTTGGCCACACGTGCTGGAAACCTTGGAGCAAGGGACGGCCGGTTATCCCGATTTTGGCATGACTGTGGGACAAGAGGGAGGGCTGTAAGCAGGCAGAAGGCATGCACCAGCGCTGCTTGCCGTTCGGCCCCTGCTTTTAAGTCCCTGACACATAATCTTGGTCCTGATTTGGTCTCCACCTCATCTGGCTTGTGTAAGCTGCTTCCCGTGACCTTTCCTCGGCGAAGGGAAGGAGGGGGAGTGATGGGGGCATGTGAATAGAGCCAGACCCTCCTGCCAGCGGGCAGAGGGTGCTCTTGCCTAGCATATCCCACTCCCTCCGGATAGCTGGGGCCGTTCCCCTATAAACCATCCCCTTCCCACTTGCTCGGGCCCAGGGATGCCCGAGCATCCCCAGCGTGCTGGCGATGGATCTGCTTCATTAATATTCCTGCTCGGGCGGGTGGGTGGAGGGAGCGCCGCATCTAACCTACTTTATTCAAATAGAAAATGTGTGTGGCGGAGTGAGAGGGAGATACAGGCTCTGCCATAATTCCAGATTTAATTGGAAATTTAGTAAATCTGCTAAAATATTTAGTGGTTTCAATTTTTTCCCCTTCTTCTGTAAGAAACAAAGGATCCCGGTTTATCATGTGTCTTTCAACAACTTTAATTTCATTTGTAGATTAAGGATGGAAGTAGCATTTCCACTCGATTGCATACTGGGCATTAAGAAGACAAAAACGTTCATTGTTTGCCTGAACTCGGAGGCTTTTTTTTTTTTCTTTTTTTTTTTTTTTTTTTTTCAGACATTAAGCTGTAGGTGGCATTCTTTATACCTGACATCAGGATGCTCTTGTCAGCTGTTCGGTTGACAGGATTTGCTGCTGACCTGTCGGAGGTGCGTGAAGCAGTGCAAACAAGGGAGGGCTTCTGCCAGGTGATAGGGACGGGTGCCGGCAGGAGTGGGACAGCCTCATCGCAGCCCACCAGGACGTGGCTGATGGCCAGATTGGTAAATTGTAGGTTTTTTGAGCAAGCATCTTGAGGGAATTAAAGAGGGAAGATTTGGTGGCCTTTCCCATAAGATATTCAAAAGTAAGGAAGTGGTCGGTGGGACAGGTTTTTTCCCAAACCATGCATTTCTTATGACTTTTTGGGTGCCAAAGGGTTTCGTGGTCACTTTGGCCTTCTTTGGTGCAGAGGTGTGGTTGGACTTGGATCCTGGATGGGGCACCCATTTTGCCATGAGGATGTTTGGCACCTGTGCAGGATGGAGTGGCTATGCTGATAACTCCACATCCATCTATAATTAGACAAATGAGTTCCTGTTCTGGCCTTAAATGTCCACCTTGGCTTTAAACAGCCACCAAGTTTTGCTGGTTTTGTGGCTTTTTTTCCCCCAACATAAAGCAGCAGGAGCTGGACCTGTGTCTCGGGCCAGAGCAGGGCTGGACAGGGTGGTTTTACTGGTTTTATTATTTTATTTTTATTTTTTAAATGATCCTTTGTTTATATTTTCTCTTGAAAATAGCCCAGTCTCTTCTGAAGCCATCGTTTTGTAATTCTCTCAACTACTTAATGTAGTGCAAGCTCACCACAAAAGCTTCTCAAGAAATCAAGGCTTTTGTGAACGCCAGGCGAAAGGAAGAAAATTGTCGCCTAACCTTTCAGCCATCCTCATTTTCAGGAGAGCAAAGGACATTCTCTGGAGACACAGAGTTTTTTTTTTATCCACGGCAGTTAAATCAGATTTATTAACATGCCATGTTATGAAGCTGGGAAGTAACATTTGTTTTCCTGATTTTTTAGGGAATTTATCCTGCAGTCATTAAACTGTATTTTAAACCACCATTTAATGTTTTGTTATTTTTCTAGTTTTTTATTTTTTTTTAGCATCCAGTGTTAATCCTGCAATTGGAAACCACTGTGGATAAAAGTACTGTGTAACTTGCTTCCAGAACAAATAAGGTACAGCAGCTAATTTTAGTTTTAGGTTTCAAGGAGGGGGAGAGGAAAGGGGCAAGACAGCACCTTCTCTTTATGCCGTGAGACAGCCTTCAAGTGTGAAAGCAAAAATTCCCAAGCTGAGATCTAGTGAATGTAGAAAAGGTTCATTTTCAAAATTGCAACAGCCTGTACTTAGGTGATATTAGAAGACACCATGACAGTAAAGTAGTTTTATGCATAGCGGCTTAGCTAACATTTTGAGAACTAGTTTAGTGAAGCTATCAGGTTTAAAAATACCAAGCCACAAAGTTTTAATGAAACTATGCTTGGATCAAAGTACCATAAAGAGCATCCAAGAACTGCTTAAAAGATCCTTGAGTGGAAATTAGAATGGATCGTCAGGATTTATTCTGTAAAGCCTGTCTATTTTGACCTTTTTTCAGTCTCATATTAAGGCTGCTGAAAGTGTGTTTTGTTTGGCTAATGCTTGGGACTTGCTGTAGCTATTAGGTCTGTTAAACTGAGGCTGCCTCTAAAGTTTTAGTATGCATTAATTGACTGATAAGGACTTGGGAATCAAATGGCTGAAGGAAAGGGCTATCATAGATTTTTTTTTTTCCTTTGCTTTATTTCTCTTTGCACTTCATTTACATCCCAAGCCCTATTGGTGATCCAGATTTGAATAAAGCCACAGCTTAAGCAGCGATTAGATCTCAATAGCTTGGATTTTCAATGAAATTGTGGCATCGTCTTTTACCATACGTATTTAGTAAGAGGTGTGAAAACTGACACCTGGTGCAACTTTATCTTTTAAAGCACTGTTTCGGTTTATGCATATACGTACGCACGCACTCATAGCGTTTGCAGACACGCATAGATATATGTATATATAAAATCCTGCTGAAATTAGGGTATTAGTTGATAGGCCTTTGACTCTGTCAATGTCAGGGGTTAGTGGGAAACAAAGACGAGGCTAAGCAAAGCTTTGCAAGAATTGAAAGAGATAAGAAGACCTTCCCCCTTCTTCAGGTTGATTTTTTAAGCATGTCATCCAAATGTTCAAAGCAATGATCCTGTAAACGCTATTAGAAGAAGAAAGCCATCAAGAATATATAATGCAGTGAGGGTTATTTTTTTTTCATTCTGATGTTATTATCATTACTGTTATTATTATTATTTGGAAGCAATATGTTTAAAGTTCACCTGCTAATCCTTAAGCTGTTGATATGACGATGTCAAAAATGATGGGATTTGGTGATTCTCATTATTGTTATGTATTGTTCTTCACTAGCATTCCATATTAATATTTATAAATGCCAGGAAAAGTAGTCTTTTTATAGACATGAGAGCTCCCAAACTCCATTTTTATTTTCTTTTTAACAAATAAACGTTGCATCCAATATAGATGATTACTTTTTGGAACAAAAATGATTTTCCAAGCAATCCACTTGATGCTGATGGTGAGTTTTTTAAACTTAATTTTCTGTAAGCAAGATGATGACCTGTAGATGTGATCTTTCCTTACCAACATTCATAAGACTGCTCGTTCAAATTAGAATAAATACTGATTGCAGTGACTGTGATCAAACTGACAGGAATGTAGAAGTGGGCTTGAAATCCTTCCAAAAGGTACTTCAAGCAGCAGTGAACTAAAGCCAATGGCTAGAAAGGAATTCAGCGATGCTTGGTCACCTTCTTAATTTGAAGCCCTGCATTTCTAGGGGTCCCGTTGTTCTCCTGAGTGAATTGGCCCAGAGGTGAAGCCTGGAGGACCAGTCCCCTCCCCTGGGTGAGTTTCCCTTTGGGACTTTGTACCAAAAAAAGAACAAATGTGTGCCCTGCAAGCAACCCAGGCCCAGACTGCTTTTGAAAGTCATCTTTAAAACACTTGCAATGACAGCAGCAATCACCTGGCCCAGCTTAAGAGATTTTCCTGAAATCACCTGCGCTGTGTGAGGCAGAAATGTTCTGTAAATGATGAACATCTTCAAGGCTGTATTTGGCTGGTATAGCCACCCCAGCAGCTGGAGGGTTCACGAGCATCTCTCTGCCCTGACTTCATCTCTGCATTAAAAAGAGACAATCTCCTTTTTGCATCTCTCTGTTTTTTGACACGGATCTTTGCATGAGTTTCTTTGGTGCTTTTGCTGGGTTTGAGACTGGGGACGTCAGGAACTGGGGACAGCTTTGAACTTGAGGCAGGAATGAGGAGTGGAGATGGTCACAGGCAGCAGGATTTAACCTGGCATGATGTGGGCTGAAGGGGACGTGGCTGCTGGCTGTGCACACGCTGGTTGTGAGAGGGGTGAGACTGGTTAGCTTTGATGGACTGCGCTGCTGCAAATACAGAGAGACATGAGCTGATGAGGAATATATTCAGGCTGGATATCAGAAGAGAGTTTGAGACTCTCAGACAACTGAGATTTGGGAATGGCCTTGGGGCAAGCGCTCCAGTTCATTTGAAGTTGATGCTCGTTCAGCCTGTGAAATGGGATTGTACGCCTTGGTTGCCGGGGAAAGTGACGGGAAGGGCTTGGTGATTAAAGGGGGCTCTTCTTGTCCTCAGATGGGTTTTAGGATGTCTTAGTTTCCTTTTTGGTGCTGGAGGTGCTTCCCAGAAAGTCCTGGAGACGCTGTCGTGTTTTGAGCATCACAGCAATTTACGCTGTGTTTCAGCCTTTCTGCAAGCAATTCTAGCAACCATGCCTTTGAATCCCCTTCCTTGAACAGTGATCTCTAATGTAACATCGCAGATATTACGAAAGACCGTTTTTATAATTTTATATTTTGTACTTGAAGTATATGGTCGAGTAGCTGCATATTCTACTTCATTTAAGACAAATTGACTCTTGGTTTGGGTAAGGGAGCGCACAACATGGCTGCAAACGGGGGTCTGGGTTTGATAGCCCAAAGGATCGGTTCCCACTTGATGCTTATTTTCTGCTGCAGGCTCACAGGAAGATGTTCTCTCCTTTTTCTTGTGCCTTTGAGCATCTCAGCTCCTCCTAAGCCACCCACATGTGGGAGTCCTGCAGATCTTTTGCTTCCTAACGAGGCTGGGTTTTCACAGAGGCTTATATGCTACAGTGTGCTATACGCAGACACAGATACCCTGAGCCTGAAGGAGTTCTTCCTTAACTGGGTTCCCTGTTATTTAGATGTCTGTAACATCAGTGTGTTTTGCACACAGCCTTCAGTAGAAGAAATAATGGATTTATCAATGCTGGGCACTTTGAAGCAGGCATCGTACTTCTCATACCTGTTGGGACGTTTTGGACCAGTCACTGTGGTGCAGGCATTCAGTTTCCAGATGCTGCTTGGTTGTTGACAGGCTTTTTGAAGATGAGGACTCGAGAACTCCTCTGTACACAAGGATTTGGTTTGAGCAGATCTCAATGTACCTGTAAAACCAGTAGATGCAGTTGCAGCTCACTGAGGAACTTGAACAAGGTGGAACAGACCTTTGCAATGGTGCTGTTGTCTTTGTGCTATGAAAGCTGGAGGTCAAATGCATCTCTGAAATGGAGAAACCCTCTCCAAGAACACACAGAAAGGTATTTTTCCTCCCTTTGCACTCTGGAGCTCTGTGTGTCTGTAGGACCGACCTTCCATATGTTGGTGGTGGTGGATGCAGCCATTCCTCACTGAAATCCAGCATTCGCAGCAGGTGGTTTGCTTCCCTAAGAGAGGACAGTGATGCATGGGATGCATTTTGCCATCTCACTTCTGCAAGGACAGTTGTTGGCTCCCTCCATCCCATGACGGAGCTTGCCCTCCAGCAGCTTTGTGGCAGATACTGCCCATACCCTTCTTCTTGTCCTTTTCTGCTGTTTTGAAAGGGTGTTTTTTAGCCCAGAAAAGACATGGTAACTCTCAGGCATTTCTCAGAGAAGAATCTGAGGATTTCCTGCAGGTGCTTTTCTCCCAAGGGACACCTTTGTCGCTGCTCTGCTAGCAGAGGAGCTTTGGAAGTCACCCAACTATCTTGTCGTTGCTCCTGGCCTGACAGCGACTGTGTGTGCTGCAGGGTGACAGGGAGGACATGGGTGTAGCAGGAGGGGAAAGAAAGCTGACATGAGTTGGGGGACGGAGGGAGCCGATGGCTGCATTGCTCAGCAGAAGGCTCATTCCCATCCCAACAGGGTCAAAGGGAAGGGAAGCGCTTAGGAAGCCTTTCCCTGGGGAAAAACAGTGCCCTGCTTGGGCAACTTTTCCTCTTGCTTTCTGTGCTTATCGCTTGTTCCGCCTGTTCACAGGAGAGACTCAAGCAAAACAGAGGGCTTTGTGCTCCTCCCGGCCCGCCCTAACGAGAGGGGAGTTTCGGGGCTGGCAGTGGGGAGGGTGCGCTCACACACCATGGCAAGGGGACGTGCACCGCCAGGCTGCAGCCGCACGGCCCGGCTGGGAAACAGAGGGCAAAAACAAAAAGGGAATTCTGTGTTTGGTCCTAAATGAGAGCTTCTCAAAGAGGACACCAGGAAATACTTTCTGTCTGTGGGGGTGTTGAAACCCTAAACTGGCTCCAAAGGATGCTGGATTCCCTCTTCAGCAGAGGCTCTGTGCAGCATCTCCCAGGGATGCTCTAGAAATGTTTCTGCCTCGCAGGCATCAGTCCCCTTCAATCCTACTTGTTTTATGGTTGGGATCCCCAAAACCTCAATGCACAGATTGCTGAAGCCTGGAGGGGAAGCACAATTACATACTTACTCTCTTCTTATTCTCAGTAGTTGCCCAAGTCAGCGATCTTGTTGATCCAAGCCAGCGTCCATCATCTGATCCGGAATGATTATTATTAACTAGATAAGGCCATCAATTCTGGCAAATAAAGTCATGTTTGAAATCAGAATCACTTCAGGTGCAGGTGAAGCTGACAGTTCAGTCCATAGCAAGGCATCTTGAATTGGTCCTACAAAAAGACCAATGTCATTTTTCTGCTGGCGGTTTGAACTTGAGTGGGTTGGATGGTTGCCTCAAACACATTTTACTCTCGCTGTTGACAATAGACATTTCAAAGGAAACAATGAGTATTTCTTGGAAGAAAATTTGCTTGAAAAAAAAAAAAAAAAGAAAAAAAAAATCTCAGAGCCATTTGCTGAGCTTTCATCATCACACTTGGGAGAAGAAAGGAAATTGGCCGTACGCTGCCTGTGAACAAAGTGCTTTTCACGCCCTTGTTGAAATCCACCCATGTTTGGCCAAGTTATCAGCCTTGTGCATGTTCTTTAGAGGTTTGCTGAAATTTGGCTGCCTCATTTCTCTGAAGGCATGGTCTGCACAACACCCGCTCTGGCCCAAGGCTCTTGAATGGGAGAGGGACTTTTTTTTTTTCATTTCCCCAGAAGGTGCCCTACTTAACTCCCTTGCATTGACTGAGCACATCCAAGGTTAGCCAGGGAGCGAATTACCAAAGGGCCTAACCACTTTGTTCCACGTGAGCAAACTGCTCTCGTTTTCCTTCTCAAGTTTATTTGCGTGTGTGTGCAATACACGGGAAAATAGTATCTTGGATAAAATCCCGCTGATTACAAATCTAGGTTACGAATGAACTTTAAATGAGCGTTGAAGTTGCAATATTGAGCACTCAGTGTCTGAGGAGCTCTCAGATGCACGCTGCCTTTGCAGGCTTAATTTGCCTTCCTACTGCCTATGGCTTATGATAATTTTTAATTACCCAATCACACGATATCTTTTCCCACAGGATCCTTGCTCCTTTGCCACACAGGTTGGACAAAGATCTTTTAACAGGTACCCAGTTAGTTTTTCTTTTCATGCTTAGCCATCACATTGTCCAAAGCCAGGAATAAATACAGGTCTACTAATTAAAAGCAGCAAAATCATTTCATTTCTGATTTATGCTGTAGCATAAGTAGGGCCCACTATGGGAGCAGGGAAGAGAGAAGGCAGCCGTAAAATCTGACTTTGACCAGGTTCTTAGCAACCATTTGTGCTGTAGATGGCCTCGACACTGTTTGCCTTTAATCGTTTAACTTTTTATAAGACTGGAATAACAATACACCGCTATCTGTCGGGAAAAAGTCAACCTCTTTCTTGCTTGAGAAGTGTTGCGATACAACGGTGATGTGGTCCTGTATAAACCGAGATAGGCAGCACAACTCTGTATTTAATACATGCCCGGCACACAAATAAAATGTGAAAAATGTTTCATTTTGCTCTTTAAGTAACAGAGAGAGGGGAGGAGGAGGAAGCGGGAAGCTTAGAATTGGAAAGCGATAGCTTTAGCAATGCGGCGCAATGATTGAAAACGGCATCTTCCACACACCCAATTAAAATTCATACCTTTTAACCTTCGCTGCCATCTGAGATCTGTATCATTAAGACTGATTCAACAAGATGCCTTGATATTCTAAATTATTTGTATGCCTGGTATTCCAAATAAACATTTGTGAAATTCATTTCAAAAGATGTTAACACTCATGAAACCCATGTGCCCCAGAGGGATTATATAAATTTCCATGTCAAATATTTGAAGCAAAGCACTTGTACAGAAACAGTGTTTTTTGTGTTTTGATGCCTTTCATTTCCATAAACTAGATTACTTTCTGAAATTACTTTCACACAGAGAACAGTTTCTATTGAATTCCAGTCAGTGAGCTCCTTGGAGTGTGATGTGAATAAAATATTACTGGGTTATGTAGCTTCCAGGATGCATATGCATCCATGCTGTAGGAGCAGGGCAAACCGAGTTTGGATTTTATCTTGAAGTGGGTCCGCACACAGCGATTTACTGTCTTAGCCTAATTGCTCAACAACTATTTCATTTAGAGCCTAACGAGGAAGCTCTCTAGATTTCTGTCTCCAGCCCCTCTACCTGTCTAACAATGACATGATCTCCCTCGGTAAGCAGAGATTTGCTGGCAGGCAGCAGTTCCTGGCTGTCGGTGCTTCTTGAACAGGAAAGTTTTATCTGCTTCTTGCAAACACTGGTTCTGCCAAAAATTCACGCGCGCGCATACACACAAAAATAGATCTGAGCAAACATTGCCTCCATTGTGCTGGTTTTGCCAGCCCGGCGAAATGATCAAATACCAGGTATTTAAGTGGGAGATGGAAGGAAAATTTTGCCGAGGGTGTAGGGGAGGGAAGCAGCTGTGAGATTAAATGTTTTTACATAAAGGACGTGTACAATCTCCATTGTTGTATAATATCCCTCTTGCGGGTGTCTTAGGTTAGCTTCTGGACGTAGTTCTAGAAAAAACGGTGAAATGCTAACTTTGGGGAAATATTTGGGGTTCAGCTGTGGCTTCTGCAGCAAACCCTGTGAGTGCACCTTGGTAAGAGCCCAGCTAAAGGTGAGTGGCCTCTGAGCAGCCAGGAGAAACATCTCACTGCTCTGATTCATACCGTGTTTTGTAGCTTTTCTGTGTACAGGGCTTTTTTTTTTTTTTTTTTTTTTTTTTTTTTTTTTTTTTTTTTGTAGCTGTTCTGTGTACGGGGCTGCCTCGTTTAGCTTAGTGGAAATTTCACATGTGGAAATTCAGGAGTCGAGTCGTTGCAGCCAAGGCTGAACGCTGGGACCGAGCTGTTCTCTCCTGCTGTGGCAGCTGTCCCTCTGCCCAAAAAGCAGATGCACTCCCTGGCTTGTGGTATGTAAAGATTCATTTGCAAACCAGTTAGCATTCGGTTTGCTTGCCTCGTGGCAGTCCTGGGGTCCTGTCCTCTCACCAGCAGCGAGCAACAGATTCCCTTACTCGAGACTGGAAGCGCAGAATTGTTGTGGGTGGCTGTTATGGGTGCAGAAGAACAGGTAGCTTGTGTGTGCCAGGCTGGGTTTTGCAAATACCATGGCCAAAATAAGCGTGCTGCACTGAGCTCAGATGCAGGAGCCCTCCTGAGAAAGGAAATTTGCCTTCAGCTCGTGAGAGGTGGGTGAGGGAGGAGTGAGCTACAGGACAGGCAGAGCAGAAGCCTGTTCTGTTACAAATTGGTGTCCTTTGCAAAACCAAAATTACAGAGATCTTTTTCTGCCCTTTGATGACATATCCTTCTCTCTGTTGCCTCAGTGCTCAGAGACATGGACTCCAGACCACCACAGTCTTGGGACAGCAGCATCTTATTTCCCTATTCATCACCTCCTGTTTTCTCTTCCCGTCTTGGCTGTGCTCAAATGCTTCATAAAGAGATCGGAGGTGAGCAGATGCTGGTGCATCCCACAGCTGAGACCAGCTGAATACAACACACCCAGTTTTATGATGTTTTAAACCTTTGGGTAGGTATGGCTGTTGTGTAGCAAAAAATTCAATTAAAAAAAAAAATCAGATGTGCTCAAAGAAGCAGGCTGAGAGCAGCGGTGCTGAAAAGCAGAGCCTCCATAGAAACATCCCAGAAAACATCAGGCTTGATTTCCCTCTGAAGTGCCTGTGTATAGGTCTAAATCTATGCTGGGAATGTGCAAGGTTTACTCTGCACACAAGCCAAGTGGGTGGTTGCCTCCACAGAGGGGAACAAGATGTTCGTGGCCCTGCTGTCTGCTTGGCTTGGGCAGAGGCTGCTGAGGGAGGAGGGCGAGAAAGAGAACAGGAGCAGGAAATCCAGCTCTCAGGTGTCTCCTGGCTCTGCTCCTCCTTCTGCTCCTCCCTGTGGCTGCAGTCATTTGGCTCTGGAAGCAAAACCTGCTTTGCCTGAGCAGCAGTGAGGCCCGTATTGCTCAGAAGAAACATCAGCCAGGATGCGGCTGCCGGCTCCCCTGTGTGTAACTTGGCGAGAGAAGGTGGAGGGATGCAGCACGTTTCCCTTCAGGAGAGTGGGTGAAAAGCTCCCATTTTACCTGTAGCCCGCAGGGCATTTTGCAACCACCTGGGTTTGTCCCTTTTTGGGCTGGAAGACTTTTTTTACCTCCTCATCCTTATCCAACAAGGACATCTGACTTGGTCAGGACAAGACGCAGCTTTGCTCTTGCTCAGGCATCGGTCCACAAACTCCCAGCAAATCATTCCTCCTTACACAGGGGTGGAGATGCAGGGAGCAGTGGGAAAGAATATAGGGCCGAGAGTTTTGGTGAGGGAATACCTTAAATACAGCCTCCCTAGCCTTTCAGTTGCTCACCTGAAGCAGCTGCAGAGAGAGGATTTTTTCACTGGTTAGTGAAAGATAAAAAGCTGATTCCCAGCAATTGCCAAAGAACATCAGACTAAGAACTAAATAGGGTAAAAAGACATGGGCTGCAATATATGCTCAGTCTTTGGTGCATTTCTTTAATGCCAGTCTTTAGGGGCAGACTTTGCAAAAATCCCCAATTATTTTAGCTGGTTAATCTGGTCCAAAGTAGGCTGTTGGCCAGCCTGTATGCTCTACGTATGATCTGGCTTAGCTAATCTGATCAATTCCAGTTTATTCTCTGGGTAGGTCCTGCAAATCCAGGACTATTTTAATTAGAGAAGCTGGGCAGCGACAGTTTATTGGGCAGCGGAGGTAAATTCGCAAGTCCTTGGGTCAGCGCTCACCAGAGATGCAGGTCATTTGGGTTAACGAGTTGCCACTGCCCTAAATGATGGCTTTTCCTTCATCTCACTGCTGTTAGGCTGTTTATAGCCTTTTTTTTTTTTTTTTTTTAAATTAATTAATTAATTTATTTTTTATTTAACAGAAAAACAGACCTGAGAATATTACTGACTTCAATCTTGACCTGTCGTTCTACCACAAAGCACCCTTTGCTTAGTCCTTTCTGTTCCCCATCCCTGGTTATGCTGGCTCTAGCGCCTCTTTGAGCTTAAATACAAAATGAGCATTGATTTCCGAGAGAGAGGATTTGGATGCTTTGTTTTTCTCTTGTTATTTCTTTTGCAGCGGAGCCTGCCGAGATAAAGCTTCCAGCCTGTAGGTACTGTATCAGCCTTGCAGAGGAGAGCTTGGGCCATGAAGATCTGTGCTCGGGGGAGATAGGATGGATGGAAAAAACCCACGGGCCATGCTTGCTCGAGGGGGAAGGTGACTGAAGAGCCACCAAGCGCTCAGCATGAGGCAGCAGAGCTGGGATGCTCTGCCTTCAGCCACCCCCTCTTCCTCATCACAGAGCAGGCAGCTTTTGTTGCACACACTATAGTAAGGGCCAAGCATGCAAAATATGGCCTCTCCAATCCCATTTGTCATTCTTTCTATCTGATGAACTTCATGCCATTAAAATTGAGGACGAGGTGCACGGAACCTGCCAATTTCCATTGCAGATCGTTTGTCGGAAAGCAAAGGCTTCTGTTCTTTTTCTTCAAAAGGATAAGTGAAATGTGCCTACCTTGGGACAAGAGACCATAAATGAAGCTGAAATAATGGGAGATCACTCAAAAATTCTCCACGCTTTGGAAATATTTCTACTCGCATTTGTAACGCTGACGAAAGGAGAGTTTTATGTAAGGAACAGGCTGCAGGATAAGGACATCGATGTCTTAGTCCTATCTCTGCTCTAAACATCTTGGGAGGAAAAAAAAAAGGTAAAAAAATGTCCTTGCCGACCTCTGTTTCCTCTCCAGTGAGATGAAATTCCCTTTCTCCCACTCCAGCAGAGCCACTCGGAGACAGCTCGTGAAAGGCATTTCAGTTGGTGTGTACGCAGTGCTGCTGAATGCATAGAAGAGTGGCCTGGTTTAGAAAGAAAAAGAGAAATATTAGAACAGGATTCCCAAAGAAAGGGAAGCAGAAATGCCGTGCAGAGCTCTGGGAGCTGCAATTCCCCAAGCACAGAGCTGATGTCCTTGCACGAAGGGTGTGGGGGAGCATCTCGGGCCCCATTGCTGCCCCCAAGGTGGGGTGTGGAGCCGGGCCCGCTCCCCAGCACACCTCCGACTGCATTTTAAGGATGGCCAAAAGTGAGCCCCGCCAGGGTTTGTTTTTCTCTCCTGACTTTGTCCCAGTGCTGGGGTATTTTGCTGATGTGGTGGAGGACAGTAACACCTTGATGGGCCCCATCTGTTCCAGGGAGGAGAGTACAGCTGAATGCTTCGAGGGTGCCGGGGTGCAGCTTGGGAACGCTCCTTGCCTTATCCATGGTGAAGCAGTTGGCATCAGCCAAGCTCCCTGGCACCCGGAGGGGGGAAATCCTGAGGTAAATTCGAGTAGACGTGATGTTAGAAAAGAACTAACCGTTAGGGCAAGTCGGGGTCGCCAGGTCTCCCAGCAGGGACAGGTGCCTGCCACTCCGCGCATGGCCGGCAGCCAAGGACTTAGCGGTGGGACTCATGCCAGTCACGCATGAAGAGCAGACACAAGGCTGGGTCTGGAGACAATGAGTAGTTTCCTCCGCTCTCCCTGCCTCTCCCGTGCATGTTTGTGTGTGAAAGTGGGGCAGCTGAGGCCCGGGGTGCTATGTGGCATCTCCAGGGCCAGCAGTGCTGGTGCTGAGGGTGCTGGAAGATGCTGTGAAGTCAGCGGTGACCCTTCACGGCACTGCTGCAGCCCGGAGAATATTCTGCATGTCCCTGTCTGGATAAGGGGGTGGGGGCAGCAGGAGGAGGGCAAAGACAGGCCTCCAAAGCCAGGACTGATTCCTTGGGCTGCGTGCAGCTATCTGCACGGACAGACCGGTATTTGCATATGCAAGTATCCAGCTGTGCATTCAATCACTTGCTATGCCGAAGCAAACGCAGGCGTGTGCATGTTTTAATGGATCCTGCTCAGTGCCCGCTCGCTGGAATCACGGTTGCTGCATCCGACGAACTCTGAGTCCAAACATCGCGGAAAGTATCTGCAAATCTGGCTGGCACGTCATGTGGTAACTGGAAGCTTTTGGTCTAGCCTTGTATTTTTGAGGCTGTTTGCTTTCTATCCCCTGAGCTTTAGACTGTAATTTTAGCAGAAATTACTGATTTTTATTTTTTTTTTATATTGCCATATAACACACAGCACCTGTGCGAGCTCTCTGCAAGTCATGCCCTATGTCCTTCAGAATGGTACAGGCCAAAAAAAAAAAAAAAAAAAAAAGGCAACTGTTCAAATCACAGTCAAAGAGAAAAAAATTTCTCTGATACCATCACTTTTCCCTCTTTATGCCTTCCTTTCTCTCATCTGCTAAATGAGATGTTTCCACAGTTTCATTCAACACAGGATGGCAGTGGTAGAGCTTGGCAGCCATGGGAGCAAATGACTTACAACCAAAGGACAGTTTGAAAGGCAAATATGCGAATTTCTGGCAATCCAGAGCCTGTCAGTGGCCCTTTCCAACTTGTGACTAAGGAGCATTAGACAGTCCCCTAAATAAAATGCATTTTGCTTTAGCATAGCAGCTGACCATGCTGACTTCTGTCATCTCTTACATCTTCTCCTATTTTCTTTTGCATTTTCCATGTGTGTTGTTCTGCTGATCCCAGTTCTGAGGGTAAGCGTAGCGATACAGCTGCTGTGCATTTCTTTGTTATTTCCTTTCCTGCCTTGGCACCTGTAGCCACTGTAACTAAGCACTTTACAGTAATCTTAAAAGCCTTCCAAAAATACTGTGACTCATTAAAACTGACTCAATAATAAAATCAATGGCAGCCTTCTATCCCTTCTGGAAAACTCATCTGCCCTGCAGTTCCAGACAAAAATAACCTAGATAGTTTTAGGGTATTTTTTCCCCAAAGCTTGACTGAGGAAACAAATAAATGTCTTATGTGATGTCAGGGCCATCAGCCTTGAATTTTTAGGTGTTATCCCGGTGTACACATGTATGGTTTCTGTGCGTCCTCACTATTGTCAATCCTAAATCCAAAATTATGGAGTTTGAGAAAAACACTGAGCCAGTGCTGTAGCAAATATTTAATAAAAGGGAGTGATAGGGAACAGCTTTGTCACAGCAGCATTTACTAGACAAAGAGCTGCAGTCTCTGCGGGTGGAACGTGCATAACCACATGCGTCATCCGTAAGTGTGCTTGCTCCAGGCAAAGGCACAAGCCTTGAAAGCATCAGGACAACTGGATGGTGCTTTTTGCTCTACTTCTACTCTATCCTATGACCTGTGGGGTGAGCATAAGCCAGCTGCTAGTAATGTGCCTACACAGCATGGTGAGGATGAGGAACAAGAGTAATCACTATATTTTGTGACCTACACACGCCTCTGTCCATGTTGCCAAGCAGTCGGTGAGGCACAAAGCATCTGCAGCACGCTAAGAAAGAGCTGGTCTTATGGTGTCTGCTGATGGACTTAGACGTGGCAAGCTTAGCTCTGCCGGGATCCAGCTGGTCTGCCCACACAGATGCACGGCGTTCCCCATCTGCAAGAAGGGGTGGGCACAGCCTGGATCTGCCTCTGAGCAGAAAAAGCAGCCCCCACGTGTGCTTACCTGGTGCTGTAGCCACTACTCAGATCTGCACACCTGCGTTCCTCAGCAAAACAGGATCTCACTGCTCACCTCCTTAGCAAAGATCTCTGAGATCAACAGAGAAAATGTTCTGTCTAAGAGCTAGAGATTATCTGGTTTAGAGTGTCTCTTTCTGCAGTCCAGAGGGGATGGAGCTATTTTATTTTATTTTATTTTTTTGTGCAAGGAAGAAACCAGAAGATTATTTTTTTCTTCGGTGTCCTAAAACTCCTCAGGGCTGCTTATCTCCAATTGTGCTTGTCAAATATGCCCTTCCGCTATGCACTCTTCAGGGGAATGCATTTAAGAGCTTAGAAGATCCAGCCAGGAGAGGGGAGCAGTGCCCATATGACTTACGTAACAAATGCACGCACAGTGAGACGATACAGTGAGACAATGGTAGGCTGAGAAAGACTACCCTTACTACTCATAAAACCAAAATATAAGGCTTAAAAGCCTCTTAGAAAGCTCTTCAGTCCATCTCTCTGTTCCAGTATCCAATAAAACCTAAATCACTTCTGCTAGCTATTTCTATAACCCATTCTTAAAGATCACTTTAAAAGAACCCGTAGCACCATTATTCTAGTTCACTGCTTTGCAATTCTCACACTGCAAAGGTTTTCCTACTAGTTCAGCTTTTCCTTTGCATCTTAAACCTGTTGCTCCTTGTTCTACCCTCCTTGTAAAAGGACAGCAAATTGGTCCCTCCTACAGACTGCACAAAAATGCCTTGCATAGCACTGAGATAATATCAGTCACAAAGCTGAATTCCAAAAGGTTTGTAAATTAGCACTTAAACACAGAGATCTTGTCCTGTAAGAAAAAGAGTTTGTTTTGTCCTCTTTAAATTTGTAGCTACTGCTAAACATGGGCTTTAACTTCCTTCCCATCTCCCCAAACACTAGATGATTTGCTGTGTCAGCCAGCAGGCACATCCTCTGCTGGTCTAAGTCTACCATCCTTGACTTCAGTGCAGCTGATGAAGGCAAGATCCAGGCTGGCTTCTGGAGCTGCAAAATCCTCCTGAAAACTTGAGCACAGGGCGATGTCTTGATCCAACAGTAAACTCAGGTGCTGAGGCTGCCAATGGTTTCCATTACTGCTGCAGGCTGTAAGCAATTAGAAAATGCCTACCACCAAAATGAGCATTTTCAGTAGTAAACTTTGTGACATGAAGACAAATGCAGAAATCACAAGACCTAATTACATCTAATTGCCAATCCATGGGAAACGCTCCAGTAAACTGGCACTCTGCAAAGGGAGGAGACAAGCGGCATTGTTTTAAAACACAAATTTACCAAACGTATAATTAGCTAAATACCCACACACTCTTCTAGCTGCTTGTTTTATTCTGAATCAGAGCTCCTCTGAGCGCTGAACATCGAGAAGGCATCCTCAAATGGCAAGCCTTTCTTCGTTAGAAGGGCTTTAAAGGACCACAATTTGCAGGTAGAGATCAAATCTAAATACTGAGGCTGGATACCATAGCACAGAACTGGGAATTGAAACCAGCGTATCTGAGGCCTCACAGTTGTTCCAAATATCTTAGTAAGAGAATAAAAAATTTGCACAGGTCACATTTTTAATCGTTTTATGATTTCCTCTGCAGTTGTCTTGATTCACTCCTCTTACTTACATATCCTTCTCTTACTTATGAACACTTCCATCCTCCTCTTACAATCCTTTTCCTCAACCAAAACATAAAAAAGACTTTTTTTTTTTTTTTCCCTAAGGATAATGTTGGGGAAGCCAAGATAGCAGGCATCTATTTTTTATTTTATTTTATTTTATTTTTTTTAGGGTAACAGCTGGGTAGAGCTGTCTCTCTGTAGCATTCACCCACTGTGGACTGTGCTCTGCCAGCCCTGCTCTGTGCTGGCATATAGTTTCCTTGCAGTATGTGTGCTAATCTAAGTTTTATAGTATATTGAAATTATAACGATATAGGTTATAATATATGCTATTAATAATGCTGTTATTAAATAATAACACTTCTGCCCTCCAGGCACTGTCCCCTCAGCCGGGAGGCTGCAGCAGCAGAAGGCACACACAAAATGGCTGCTGCTGCCCCCAGCCCTGAGGCGAGGCCTCACCACAGCTGCCTGAGGGGGAAAAGCCATCAGCCAGGGCCTTTCCTCACCCAGGACAGACCCCGCTGTGCAAGGAGCCATGCTGACTGCAGGGGAAGGAGGGAGGGAAGGACAGGAGAGGACTAGGCCCTGGCTGGGAGAACAGACTGCAATGGTGGGGGCTTACATCCTCATCTGCACAGGCACATCTCTGGCTTCTTCCACGGTACAGCCTCAGTGCCTCAGTTTCCCCACCTGTGAGGAAAATTATATGTTATTTCCCAAGTATGTGGAGGTCTGCAAGTGACAAATACAGCCCCAAAAGCACCACAGCAAGCAATGCATGGGCTGCCTCCCCATCTCTCCTCATTTTCGTGTCCCTCTCTTTTCTCTTCAGTTCAACCATAGGAAGCAAGTGGTAATGCTCCCCTGGGTGTGCTACCACCAAATGCAGGTGAAAGCAGTGAAATTAGGGCTGAATGCCTTTCTTTAATAAATATATATATATATTTGCAACCCCATTCTCTGAATGGCACACAGTTACATCTGGCTGGTTTTGCTCATTTTCAGTTTAATGTAAATACCAGCCCTAGAAGTCATTTAGGTAGCATGCATATGCTAATAATTTGCAGCTGAGTTCTTTTTTTTCTTTCTTTTTTTTTTTTTACTTTAAACAATAATATTGATATTTTCAAACACTGCATGCCAAACACTGAAATTGAATTAAGCATTGTTTAAAATAACAATAATATAAATTTGTTTTAAATGAATTTAGTGTCATTTCATTGTTTGAAATGTAATGTGGGAAAATATTACTGCTGGGGCAAGAGTAAATATCTAAGTCTATTAATTTTATTGAAGGAGTGGATAGATCCACATGAACTATTTCTGTGTGTGTTTGGTTAATATTTTATTGAAAATTGGTGTTAGCTCTAACTAATGAAAATCCAAACTCACTTCACATATGAAGGTGTAAAATGCATCCAACAACTTAATAACCCATTAACTTCACTGGATTTTTTAATGTTAAAATAGAAGAAGAAAAAAAAAGAGGAAAAAAAAAAAGAAGATAGGTGTCCCTAAGAGGTGTATAAAAAGCAGAAATCAGCCAATACGGTTGACCCTTATACTGAATTAACAGGGAAGGATGAGGAGAACATGAAACTGAGATCCGTCATTTTCTAGTAGTTGCCACCACCAGATGTTTGAAAGGCCTGGGTATGATACAAATGTGTACTTCTTAAATATAGTGCTTTTCATGCATAGCATTAGAGCATTTTACAAATGGCAGTGCAGTTAGCTCCATTTTACAGGTGGTGAAACTGAGCACAGAGAAGGGGTGTTATTTGCCTGGGCTCACCCTGTCAATGGCCAGGGGTAGAGACAGAAACAAATCCCCGTCTCTTGACAGCTAATCCAGTGCCTAAGCCAAGATGGTCTCCTGCTTCAGGAAAATGCTTCCTTTGTAGGTAGCACTTGAGCACATGTTAAAGTCAAGGGGACTTAAACGTCTGCTCGAAGTTAAGCCTATACTTAAGTACTTTCCAAACAGAGGGTAAACTTAAACCCATGTTAAAGCGCTTTCCTGAATCCAGGCAAAATCTGTCCAAAGCGCTTGATTCTTCTAACTGCCATAATTAATGGTGTGGAGAAGTTGAAATCTGGAGATTCCTGTCTCTTTCCATCTCTTTCTTTGTTTTGTTTTGTTTTTGTTTTCCCCAGGTTTTTCAAAGAGAACAGGAGGTAAGCAGGCTGCTTTCATTTTTTTTAGCACTCCTAATTCTAGTTCTGCCTGTCCTTCTTATCTTGATGAAATTTCAGTGTTTCTTTATTATTACTTTTTCATTGTGGATCCTGCTATGCTTGAGACTTCCATGCTTCTTTACGTAATTATCAAATCTCAAATCTGTGTAACATGAATAAATGTGTTTATTAGGAGAGGACCAAACTGCTGTAACAACAGAGTGAAAAATAACAGGAAGCCTAAAACACTATCATGTTAGGTTTGTTGACTTTAGCAAAAACACGTCCTCACTGCTGTGTGACTGTGTATTTCTGAAGTTATGAAATTGCAGTCATGGCAGATCAGAGCACGTATCTTGTTTGACAGAAGTGAGGATGAATATCAAAGTGGTATTCTTCCTTCCAGCAAATTAAAACTGCAGGGTTTTACGCAATGCTCCACTCAAGAATCCCATCAGAAGGCAACTTATTTCTGTGTAACACCGATAACAGTTCAGTCATGCCAGTGCAAACTTGAAGAGAGACGCGTAGCTTCAATCACACAGGCAGAGAATTTGATCTGTGGGATGATCATGGTGCAGAAGAGTTGTTACCTGCTAACCTAGGTTCAGAATTTCAGCTGGTGCTTGAGGTGTTGCCTAGGCATCAGTTGATAATTACAAAAAGCAAGTCTATATATCAGAACCCAGATAGGCAACACTTCTCACGTTCCCTGTTACTGCAAAACTACCTAGAGCTGGGAAAACAGCTTGTGTGTGCAGCCATTCAGGATTCATCTTGCCCATAACTGAGTAGCTATGAAGGGTGGAGGTAGTAACACTAGCGTAATATGTGGAATTAATGGTCTCAGCCCTCCTGTAAGAAAGGAAAAGGGGGAGTCCCCAGAAACAGTGAGCAGTAACTCATGTTGGTGTCTGAAGCAGGTAAAATTAGGAGGGCAGGACAACTCAAAGGTTTGGAGGTGTAAAATGATGGGGATTTCCTTTAAACAAGGTGTAGAAGTTACCTGGAACTTGTGTTGCTCACCAGTGAGAAAAACCTGTCAGGAGGAGTTTTAGACCTCAGCAGATTAATAGTAACCTTGAAAATGGTAGCTGGAGTAAAATGGAGTATGCAGGGAATGGATGAAAGGATAGACCAGGCATGTCTTGAAGGTTAGGAGAGGAAGGTCTAAAGCTGGGGTGTGAAACTGAGATGATCTTGTAAAATAGTGAAAAGAAACAATAAAAGGGTCGCTACCCATATGAATGGAAAGAGAAAGAATTAATGGGTTTACCATGCAGTAAGCATGGGTTAGGGAGCAGTGTGTGTCATCCAGACATTGAAGGGACGCTGTCTCAGCTGTCCTTAAGGATGAAGATGGCTAAAGGGAACAGGTGAATGGAACTGGGGAGAGTCACATGCAATGCAGAACTCAAACTGCTTCATGTGTTCAGGTCTGTAAGGATTAGATCAGGCCCGAAGAGAGACATGACACATGATATCACTGTCCCCGTAGCAAAGGTACTAAATAAACCATTCAGAGCCTGAGTACTCTGCCCCGAGCATTTGACTGAAGAGTAGTAAGCACGGTACCTGTAATCATGGATGGAACAGCTGTTGAAAAGTGATTAGGGAAACTCCTGGCCCTATCTCAGTACTGTGAAATGCTTTAAGAACAGCTTTTGAAATAACTGAGTACATAAAGGCACAGGAGAAGTGGGATAAATACAAGATGGGTTTGTGAAAGATAGATTGTGCCTTGGAGAGCTTTCACTGAGCAGAAATCAAGGCCAGTGTGATGCCCCAGTCTAGCTGGGCTCCTCTTAAGCATTGAATATATTGTGCTGTACAGGGAATTTGTGGTGGAGAAGATGAGGATTAAAACCTGTGTTCTGTTGTGTGGAAAGAGTAGTCCAAGGAGCATGGATGGAAATGTCTTAGGAAGGAGAAAAAGGAAACTGGAAAGTGTTTTTGGAGTTGCTTGAGCTAATGAAACACACTGCTGATTGGGAGCACTGTTGATTCAGATCGACTTAGAGAATTTGTGCATTGTGAAGAACAAAGTCAGTGCACATGGGAACCAATAACAGAAGTTGCTGCCCTAAGGGATGGTCTCCTCAGCTTGGAAGACAGATGTAGTGAAAGCATTGGGAGCACTAGATGCTTGGGGAAGGAAGATTGACCACTCTGCAACCTGGCTGTGAACAGAAAAAACCCATCCCTAGAGCATATGCATTTTATTGTAGAACTACAGTAGCGTTACTATCGTTGTATGAGACACCAAGGAAAACCTGTGTGGGACAGTTGTGGTTACCCATGTTTAAGAATGGCAGGGTTACTGGGGTGACTGGGGAAATGGAGAACCAATTTTATGAAAGAAGGCTGAAAGAGCAGGGCTTGTTCAGCCTAATAACACGAAGGCTGAGGAGAGATAGGCCTGCTCTCCAGAAATGCATCAGGGGGGTAAACACTAGGGAGGGGATAAGAGCTATATAAGCTGAAATGCTGGCACAAGAACAAATAGGCAGGAACTGGCTCTGAATAAATCAAGGCTGGAAGTTAGAAGGAAGCTTTTTACCGTCAGAGGAAGGGGCTCTGCAACAGACCCCACCAGTGTAACAGGGATAAAAAACTCAATGGTTTTAAGGTGCTGTTGATAAATGGATGAAATCTGTGCGGTTTTATTCTCTGTGATGTAAAGAACCAGATGTGGTGACTTAGGATGGCCCTTCAAGTTCTACAGTGGTGTTAACATCCTAAGACACGTAGAAGATAATGTATGGTGCAATTATTATGTTAGGCTCTCTGCACCTTCAGCAAACTCTGGTCACCTTGCTATAGCAGCACAAGGGGAAGGTAGAGAAGGGCAGGAATGAGTTCTTAGTCACTGCTAAATCCAGTGTAACTACACAGTTAGTCACTGTGAGCAATGGTGCTTGTGCTGGGCTGTAACCCAATATTATTTATGTTCATCAGTACCAGCTTCCTGCATAATGTGCAGTGCCCATCCTCAGATCTGTATCTCTTCCCGTGACTGCTTAGCAGGAACTGAAGCCCAACAGTTGGCAAAGCATCTGAAAATTGACACCTGAAATACTGTATTTTGCTGGTAAATCCAGCAGGTAATCTAAGCAGGGTAGAAATGGATGTTACCACAAAAGGCTGCAGAAAGATTGTGACACGTTTAACTCCAAATTTCCCTGTACCCTGTAGATGTTCCTAAGTACCCTGTAGATATTTTTACCCCCTCAGAGATTGTTTTTCAGAAAAAACGCTTCTGAGTCTGCACAAGTTTTGCAATCTTTTGTATTCTAAAATGATCAGTTAAAACCCAAAGTTTGCAGGAGGTAAAGATAATCTGATGCAAAGCACCTGAAGGTCACAGAGCCCGAATATAAGGTCACCAAGGGATCTCCAGGTTCATGTCATCAGGTGGAAGAATAATGATAGATGTGTTTTGACAATGTTTATGTTTAATTTAACAATTAACACTGGCCTCACCTATTGATCTTTAAGCAAACATTCGTTATGGTGCACAATGACATTGCAGTTAGCAACTTCGGATTGCATTAGTGGCGGTTTCGGCTGAGCTGCATTAAGAAATGCTAATTGCAACAGTCTTGAGGAAGGAAAACTGAAACAAAAGGGCATCTAAAGATCTTTGGTGAATGTTCCCAGTCTGGGCAGAGATGCCTTTAGCAGGGGTCTTAGAGGGTAAACAGCACTTTTCTCTTTCCCACCTGGGTGATATGTAATGAAGTCTTATCTCCTTGCCAGCTCTGAGTGAGGTTGATCCTTTTTTAATTTACCAAACACATCGTTTAAACCACTTTCACACTGATGTGAACGTTACCAATCTTTAACTTTCATTATTCTAGTGTACAAGAGTGAATGTTTGCTGGGAGAGAGCACTGAGGACCCTGACCAGGCAAGCTCTGTAAGAAACTCAAAGTATGACATCCCTCGAGTCTATGGACGGAGCAGCACTATCTGCAGGGTCCTGAATAAATTCTCAGAACTACAGCAGAGCTCAGAGGTGAGTCTGAAGCCACTTGCTGCTTCCATCCCCGAATGTGCATGTCTGCCTCTTCCCTTGTGCCCGCTCCTCCAGAGTCCTCGCAGCTCTGCAATGAATTGTAGCTCAACCCCGTGGATAATTGATTTCTGAGCATATCAACCAATATGAAGGGCAAGGAGGAAAAATGCAGCCCTGTCCTTTATTGACAGCAATGCACTCACAGATTGTTTTAAACCAGCCCTGAAGCTGTACCTGGAGGCTGCGCTCTATGTTGTGCTTCACAGGTTCAACGCAAGAGGAACTACCTGGGCAGATTTTGGGGGAAGGAAACAGGGGTTTGGCAAAGGGCAGGGGGAATTAAACTGCAGAACCAAGGTGATGCATCCAGTCATATGTGAAGTTGGTGGTGTTGGCAAGAGACAACCAGATCCCACTGTTTAGCAGCCTCAGCTTGGTGAGAGTGTCCTAAAAGTCCTAACCATTTAGAAAATGATGTGTATTGGTTATATCTGCTCTGGACTCATGATGGCAAGTGATTGAGTTAGGATTTCTTGGCAAGTCACCTCATCAGAAGCACCACAGTGATAGTTTTTATGAAAGAAATAGAGCTTTACAAAATTGTGCAGAAGGCTTGGAGGTAGTGTAGTGACTGGGGAGTGGGACAATGTGTGATAAATCAAAGGGACTGGCATGTGGACAGGGTGGAGGAGAAGGAGAGGAGCTAGAAAGAGAGGGAAGTCAAGTAGGTAAGAGAAGAGGTGATCAGAATAGGAATAGATATTTTAGCAAGGGAATGATAGAGGAAAGAGCTGACTTGAAAACCTTCTCTGGAAGCTTCCCGATGTACTATTTTTGTAGCCTTCCCTGACCCTTTTTTGTTGTGTCCTCAATTATTTGGGGTAAGCATTGTCCCTATCTTTGTTAGCTCATCTATACGTGCATGCAACCTAATGACATGGGTGAGCTACTTAATCCTAGTCTGTCAGTGTCATCCAGGATTAATTTACTCCCTGTTCAGCACTGACTGTCACTTGGATGAGTGTCTCCTGCACCATTTATTTCCTTCTGCTCTTTTCTTCCCCTTTGGCCGTGCCTTTGGCAAGGGGCCCTGCGGCTGAAATGCCCCCTGTGACATTCCACCAGATTCCCCCATCCACGCTAAACAGTACAGACGTGCCTGCTTTGTCTGCTACCTCCATCTTAATGCTTTATCTGCTTACACAGTTAGTGTCTCCCCCCCTCCCCATTACTGACCTTGTGGATTAATGTATAGTACGGGACCGTAAGCTTTCTTGAAGGCTGGGTGAATTGTGTCCTCAGCTCCCCATCTGTCGCCATCGTCTCTTATTGCCTTCTGCACAGTGACACAGACACAGCTGAGACTTCATAGGAAGCAGATGAAAGAGCTGGTTGGTGGTGGGTTTTTTGTTGTTGTTGTTTTTCTTTCCTCTTTCTTTGTTTTTGACCTGGAGTTTCCAGTTCGGCAACTGGTCTCTGCTAGTGCCTTCCTTTTGGGTGTCTAGTTTAATCAAGGGATTGCAAAGTCTGAATATTAATCAACTCTATTTAAAGAGGTTAGAGACAGGAGATATATAACTGTGACAATGTAGAAACCTGGGTTTAATCATTGGTGTCCTGGTTGCGTGGCTGAAATGTAAAGGCTACATATTTTGGAACAGAGCAGAGAACAGAAGATGAGACTGCAGGATGAATGAGCTTCAAGTTCTGAGGATTTGGGGGTCTCCTCCACAGCTAAATTACAGAAATTTAAATTGCACAGATATCAGGAGTCTGCCTTGGCCAGATGCAACCCCCTGGTAACAAGGCACAGAAAACAAGCTCATCCTCTGGCAAGAAAGGTGGAGCATCCCACAGAATCACGCTGTTAATTGCAACCACCAGAGCAGGTATCCCAGCACAGGGTGTCTTTTATAAGGGAAGGTTTGTGGGGTGGGGAGAAGCAGTTAGTGCCCAGACTCATGGTCAAGGAATCAAGAGAAGGTAGCCCCAAGGAGTGGTGTTTATTCACACTGCATGCGTGGGGCACTTTCTGGTGGCTTGTGGTTGTTTTTCCTGATGTCACAGTTTCTCCACAGAGCACTTGCTGAAGGTTTGCAGAGAGCTGGCCTCTCTCTTTCCTTTCCAGCCCTTACCAGTGAAAAGCTGCCTGAAAATACATTTAGCATTTTCCTTGCAGACAGCTTTGTAGCATGACTAGCATGTGCTTTGGTGCAGAGAATTACATACTGCTCTTCCTGAATGTTAACTTTTCCACTTTGCTCTGCACATACACTGGTATTTTCCCCCTGCACAGACACAACCTACAGCTCTACATGCTATAAATTCCACAACTGGGTTGTTCTCCCCACCTATGTTTGTTGTGTTATTGCATGTTTTGCTTCTAGAAATGGGCAGGAAAGTGATTTGCTATCATGTTTTCATCTGATTGAATGGAAACGGTAACAGAAGTGCCCAGGAGTCAGCCAGCCTCATCCAGACCTGGTACAAATTGGCTTGGTTTGTTTTGAAGCCCGTGGAGTTGAGGTGTGCCGGGAGTATTGTCACTCTGCTAAGAGATAGAAGATGCCATTAAAGCCGTCGTACTGTACTGCTAAGTGAAGGAAGTGCAAGAATTGAGTTCAAACACAAAACTCCTTGTCATCCATCCCTCTCACTGATTAAATATGTAATTCTGTATATGGCTTCAGGCTCTCCAGTACCAAAAGGACACCAACTGGAGTGAGTCCAGCTGAGGCCATCAAGGAGCCTGCAGCACAGGATGTGCACAGAGAGACTGGGAGTGCTGGGTTTGTTCAGCTGGAGGGAGGGAAAGCTGAGGGGGGATCTACAGGCTGGCTTCAATGAATTAATCATCATTCAGAAGACGGAGACAGATTGTTCTTGGAGGTGAAGGACAAGAGGCAACAGTCACAAATTGTGTCATAGAAAATTCCAGTTAGGTGTTAAGAAAACTTTTCCCCATGAGGGTACACTGGAACAGGGGATTGGGAAGGTTGTGGGAGCTCCATCTTTGCAGATGTACAATGCTGGATAAGTCCTTGAGGTACCTGATCCAAAACTTGAAGTTAGTCCTGCTTTGAGTGCATGTATGGGAAGGGCTTTGAAAAGTCACTTCATTTTTCTTCAATTCACTGATTATCTCACTCCCTGCCTCTGTTCTGGAGTCTTCAACTGTGTGCTCCTGTGACCAAGGTGACAGAGGAGCCAGCTGTGTGCACGGTGGAAAGCAGTGGGCCATCTATGTCTGAGAAGGGCATTTGGTTTCTGCCCATCTTTTATTTTAATTCAGGCACAGACGTAGAAAGCAATGGCTTTGTAATAAAGAAGTGACCTCTCAATAGAGATCTCTTACTGTTCACTGAAAAACCGGATTTCTGTCCCATGGGAAATTCTGGTATTTTCATATTTGTTTTCATCTCAAATTGGAACACATAGTTCCTAAAAAGAATTGATTTGCAAATGTCAGAGCATTTCATGTTGACATTTTGAGCTAAAATGAAAGAGTTTTGCTTGAATCAGGTCATCATTCACGTTCTGCCTGAACAGCCCCTTGCTCACAGGAGCTGTAGCTTTGCTTCCCGTGATCCCAGACAATCCCACCACTGCCTAAACTGCTTCTACCATAATGTGCCCTTATTTCTTCATGGAGCTGAGTTGCTTGGAGGAATCACAAGTCTCCCAGAGCGCAGTGTGCTGGCTGAGGCAGATGCAGAACAAAACAAGAACCATTGGTTTTCTCTTTGGAACGTTTCTGGCAAACATTTTTTCCCGGTGTGGGAAATCCTGCTTTGCACAAAATGTCATTTCCTGAAGGGAAAGTAGTTTGTTTCCCCTTCTTTCTAAGGGAAAACGTTCAGTCAGTTTAATGTGCAACAAATACATTCGCACACACGTGTATGAAGGTGTTTCTTTTCGACTTGAACAAATGTTGCAGCCACATTCATTTCCAACACGTGAGCTCAGACTTCCCTCCATTCATTTCAGTGGAGCTAATCCAGCCGCAGTGGCATAGATAGAACTAAATTTGGACCAAAGAGGAGATTTATTGTTTTTAATAATAACACAAGGATGGAGCCACAGCTGGTAGGAAACCAGGAAATCAGTGGAATTTGGATGGCTTACACCTGCCAAGGATCAGCCCCAAAAATATTAATAGCTAACTACCTGTAGTGCTTACAAATGTACTTACAGTCCATTTCCAGTGCTGCCTTGGGCAGAAGATAGCACATTTGCAGCCTTATTTAGTCTGGCAAGGAGGGTTTTTCACGCTTTTTGCTCTGTTAGCAGCATCCATGGTAGAACTCCTCTCCCGTTCCTTTTCTTCCCAGCCAAGACTGTTTGTCTAAAGCCTCTTCAGTATCAGCCTGCAGATCTTCTCTTGTTCCTGTGCTCTAAACCATGTGCTCTGCGAAGTCAGTGTGAGCTGCACGCAAGCATCTGAGGACAGAATTTGGGCTTAAAATTTGTAGCCCATTAGGAGCATGCTAATTGCCTAGGGTGACACCCAGCTGACAGCTGGTTTGATGGTAACTACGTCCTCATTCCTGTTTAAAATTCTGTCTCCTAAATAAATGAGTGATGGGATCGATAGCCTTGCTCTGTTAACAGGAGTGCTGCGATGCACCACTGTGACTTTGACTTCACTATTTTCTTTGCCAACTAATTATGACAAAAATGACATATCAGGCGATCTTTGCTTGTTCCTGAGACACTTTTAACACCATCTCTAAGGCTCTTTTCCCAGAACCCATGGCTTTTGTCATTTGCTTCTCTGATTTCCTGTTCATTACATTTGTTGACAAGTGCTCAGATGAATTCATCTAAGTTGTGTCCTTGCTGTTTCCTCGCCATTTCCTCTTGCATGCCAGGGTTGGGTATTTAAAAATATAGCTCACTTGATTGCTTGCACAAATGTTTGCTGATGAAGGTATCTACACAGTGAGAAAATGTCAATCAACTTAATTGCATGTGCAAATTCCACTCTGCATGTGTAAATACAGGATCTGTGTGCAGTTGAAGTGTCTATATTGAGAAATTGGGCTTTGCTATCTTTTTAAATACTTTCATTAAGAAAAGTTTTTTTGTTTTGTTTTTGTTTTTTTTTGCTCTGTGATGTTTTTCACCTTCTGATGTTTGGACCTCACCGAGATTTGAAGCCCCTTAAAGGGGATCTGCTGAGCTGTGCTGTAGCTTGAGGTGCACAGTTCCTGTGATGGAGATGGCAGAAGGAAACGTGCTGTCAGCCTGAGTGGCTTTGACTCTCAGTCCAACATCTTAGAAATAAAAGTTCAGCAGTACCTTAAATACAAAGCTTGCCCAGTTTTACCCTGGCAAGCAGGGGTGCGTGTTCCTTTCTGCCAGTGCTGTGATGGGTGCAGTAACTGCCAGCAAAAACGGTGAGATGAATTAAAACAGCAGCGATGTCTTCCTTTGGTGCAGCGAGGACAGGCAGGGCTGGGTGTCAGACCCGTTCACACAGCCTTGGGCTGTGAACACACGAAATGGACATTTAGTGAGGGTCAATGTCACATTTACATCACTGAGAATAAACAACTAGGGGAAATGCCTGGTTTGCTCAGTAAAAAGTAAAAAAAAATGTGGATTGGGAGGCTCAGGGGAACAAAAGACCCACTGATCGTTTGAAGCTGTACATCCAGAAGAGAGAACATGTATTTTACTGGCCTCTAAACATCAGAGACCTTCTATCTGTGTGTTCAAATCTCTACATAGTTGGTTAACCTGGTCATCATAAAAGAAATGCAGTGAATTTCTCTCTTCAGAATCTCTGGATGAGATTTTCTTACTTTGCCCGAGCACTTTCCTTGGGAACTTCTCTAATAAATCAAAGCAGACATCCCTCTAACTCTCTATCTGATAGGAGGCAGCACCACTTGCTTCAGAATAAGGTGAAGCAAATCCTGCAATGGGAAGCTAAGGAATAATTTGCTGCAGATAAAGTTACTTTGCTGAGAGGTTATCTTCAGCCACAAAGCAGGAGGCTTGCTATCTGATCCCAAGCAGCGTGAATCTTTACTTGCCACTCTGCAGGCGAATAAGATCTCCCCATTGTTCCTGGCCATGGTTTCCAAAATCCACGATTGCTGCAGGATGGGTGCCCCCTGTCTCTAGGTGGGGCTGTATTTCACTGGTGTGCTGGGTACAGGACCTGCAATGCCAGACCCTCTTTTTCACAGCCTGTTGTCAGGAATATCACTATTTGCTGGCTTCTCTTTTGTCTCTGCTTTTGCTTTCTCCAAAGATATTTATGCTTAAAAAAAAAAAAATTAATAGAATAGAAAAGAAAAAGAAAAGGATTGTGTAACCCCCAGTACAGAAATCTGATTAGGAAAAGGCACAGCTTTTCAAAGAGCCCTGGGAGAGATAGGGGCAAATTGTCTGTATGAGTTACTCTGAAAGTTGTCATGCATTATATTGCCATAAAATAACAATCAGGAGCTGGAAGTACGCGGATTATTCCCATAAAAGCCACTTCTCCCAAATGGCAGCCCCGCATTAAACCAGTTGTGTACATAATGTTTCATTAGAAATAATATTGTTATTAACAGATGTCCATTTTCAGCACGGCAAACGTAGCTGGGATTTTATTGTTTCTCACTTCCACATAAATGGATCTTGCATGGCGGTGGCCATGAATATGAAAAGCTGAAATTAAACGCTGAGGCAATAAGGCTCGGGTTAGCCGTCTTCCCCAGAATTTTGTGTGCCTTCCAAGGAGCAGGCAAACACAAATGCCAAGTTTTAAAGTGCTAACCTGCTGCAGTTTTGGAGGTGTTTGCTGGGTTGTGTCTGCCTCGTTTCCAGATCCATGCAAACAAACCTGCAGATTAGTGCGTGTGCTTGTGTGTCTGTGTGTGCGTGCACGAGTAACCCAATTTCTGCCTTTCTTACTTGGCCCAGATTAAAGGCCAAGCCCCGCAGTGTGGTGGTGAAACATCCAAGCTGGAGCAGGGGCTTAGCTTTTGCTATATTTGATGTAACAGGTAGATAGAAATGTTCCCTCACGGGAACAAGTTTGTTTGGTGCAGATCTCTCCTTTTACTTATTTACCCATGGTCGCAGTCTTATTTTGATGCAAAACTCTGCCTGCCTCCCCCACCCCCCTTCCCCTCCCGCCTTCCCTAGAAGTGACATGATCAAAAGCTATTTCTTCTTCAGAGTGATTTCCAGTAACCTCCGGAGCAGTTTTTTTAATTAAATAAACCTCATCTTGTCTAGCTTTCTGGTCAGCATTTTGAACCCCCTGCAGATGGGTCTGAAGGATTAACAGCAAATCCTCCTCGACCCAGCTCAAGCAGATGGGCGGCATGTGTCTGATAAATACTAGGACAAGGTCTGCTTCCTCGTGTTTCCAACAGATAGACGGTATACCCTGTAAATTAAATTTAAAATGGTGGCCCTTTCAACCCGTAGAATAGCAGAGGAAAAGGAATACAAATGATATGAATTTCCTATTTCTGGCACATTGTCACCTCGCGACCAGTGAGTCAAACATCACCTGTTGGGCAAGTGGCACCTCCAGGGAAGGCTGGGTCAGCAGTGTGCTGAACTTACTGCCAGCACAATGAGCCTGGCCCTGTGGCTGCTGCATCTCCTCGCTGATGGCTTTTATTTGCATATCAGTTTGCAGAGCATCCTCTTTCCAAATGGGTGTCTCTGGCGCTGGTGCCCATAGGGGCTGTTGCAATAGGAGGAGCAAGGCGCATTCCTGAGAAGCGTGGAAGGGTAAAAATGCCCTGTGCAAGGGAGCTGTGCTCAGGTACCTGAGAGGATACTGGGAGACCTTCCCCAGCTGTTCACTTTAATGGTCTGAACTGGAAAACTCTGCTCCTGGGGGACAAAGGCAGGCCTTAGAAATAGAGGGAGGTCTCCGTCTGAGCCCCACTTGCTTTGATAGAGATCTTCCAGGTCCATGGGTTTGCCATTTCTTTAGCATGGCTACTTTCTAAAAAAGAAGCAAACCCTTTCTCCTTCCTCTATGTTCTTATTTTCGATTTTTGGGGGGGTTTCATTGTGTTTTTTGTTTGTTTGTTTCATTTGAAAAGGACAAGTGTAGGCGTTTTTAAGTGCTTTGCTTTCCCTGTTTTTACTCTTGCTACTTCTTGCCTCCTAGGATGGTGGTCACTCCAGAACTGCTCATAGACAGAAAGATTTGGCTACGTGTGCATGGCCACTGCCCGACAGCATTAGTGGAAACTGCCTTTCCCCGGTGACCTTGCTGCTAAGCTGGAGACTGCCAGGGACTGTCACCTCCAATGACACTGCTCAGAGGGTCCTTGTCAGAACAATTACCACTGGTATGTCACTATATCGTCTTGCAGAGCCTTTGGCTCATGGGGGAAGATAGCTCTGATGTTTGGGGTAAAAAAATACTGTGTTGAGTGGCCAGATTTCAGGGATGTGACATCTCTGTAAAGTCAGTGACTGCAGCTGTGCAAAGCAGGTAAGGAGTTGGTGGGAGCAATGCAGAAGCAGCACATAAGGATGTCATCTGAAGGTTCACTTAAAACTGAAAATGGAGAGATTGGGTGTGAGGTTATCTCCATTAGAGACATCAATATGTAGTAAGGAGTGGGTTTTCCTTTTCTAAAACATTGTTTTTCTCTCTCAGATAATTTAGGCTATGATTTAAGGAAGAGAAAAATAACCAAGACTATTTGACAGTAGCAAGCAAATAAATCAGACTTTCTTCCTAGGGTATTCAAGAAGCTGCAGGGTTCTATCTTCTGGAGAGGCCTTTGTAGATAAGGCTTTGTGGGATGGATACTCTCTTGGAAGGGTGGTAGCAGTGGAAAAATGGGAGAATTAAAAAGAGTTTAAAATGCCACCACACTTGTAGACTAAACATTCAGCTGTTGGAAACCAGCTTACTGTTGACTGTGGGTAGACCTGCATCATGTTACACAGCTAAAAATCTGGTCCATGGAATCAGAAACAGGCTGGACGCCTCCCTTCTTTTATGCTATCTTCTTGCCCCTGGGCAAGTTTTGATTGTCTTTGGACTCTGTTTTTGCTAGTTCTCATTTTTAATTATCTAAATGATACTTTTCACATTGTTTCTTTCAGCAAGATCAGTGTGGGCATAAAAAACACATTTCCTCATCCAGTACTCATCCCTCAGGACTGTAAAGTGCCAAGGTAGAAGCAATTTCTTTTTTGATACATGCCCATATCAGCTCACCTTTAATCCTTGTGATGAGAAATATTTAAACTTCTTAATGATGGCCTGAAAATTTGAGTGAATGAATAAGTGAGAAACAAAACCATTCACCGACTTGCTTTTGCAATCACAATAGTTTAGAAAATGAGTTAGCATTTTTTTGACTTTCCCAAAATATTTTCCTTTTCATCACTTCAGCTATCCGTTATCTTATCTGCTTGCACAGCTATGATGTTGGACTTAGATAACTCCATGCCTTTTCATGGCTTAGCACAAGAAAGTTAAGATAAGTGGAAGTGGAAAGTTATATTGTCAGATAATGTAGGGTCCCTGACAGCACATACCTGTCTACCCACTGAAGGTTTCCTCATTTGCCTATGGGACATAAGAATATTTCAGCCAGAGGAGCCATTAAACTGCACTGTTGCGGGGCAAAGCGGGGCTCAACTGTTAATTTTAAGAAGCACAGGTCTGGTATTAGAGAACTTCTCAAAGAAAATCCCTTATTTTTTGTGGTAGGTGGAAAACTTCATGTATAAAATGCCTGTGCAAAAGATTTGTTTGTAGCTGAGTATGTAGCAGTCGAACAATTTGGACTAACACTGTATCTTTCTTTTTTTTAATCATTTTTTCTATCAGAACTGCAGTTGTTTGTTTGTTTTTCCAACATTATTTTTTCTGGGTTTTGTTAAAAACAAAATATAAATGTTTTTTTTTTAATGTTTTGTTAAAAACAAAAATATAGAGTTTTTCTGCTTTTGACATTTAAGCTTGCTTCCTTTTTCATGAAAACCATTTATATCAACATATTCCTACTGAATTTAAAGAAGGTTAAAAATTACCGGTGCAGGAAAAAGTAGAGAAAACTCCACCACCAGCCCACACCCCAAATTTTTTCTCTAGAAGTGTAAAAAAAAATAAAAAGCTATCTGTCCTGATTTGTCTTTTCAAGCAAATTTCTACGAGGGGTGTTTAGAACTGCTCCCCTTTACCTTTCCCACAGCACTTCCCTGGTGTGGGTCATTGGCTGCACTCCAGAGAGCGAAAAGGCAACCAGTCTTACTCCTCACTTAACTAAACCATGCCGAGAGAGAAAGAAGTGCCTCTCCTCTCTCCACCCTGCTGTGATCGGTGGCCGAAGGGCAGGGAACACCTTGGGAAGCAGGTGAGCAGCTGGACGGAGCTCAGGGGGGCCACGCGCTGCACCTCTTCCCCCTTCAGGACCCCGCAGCGTGGGCGAGCCTTAGGAACAACCAGGAGGAACCGTGATTTATTCTCCACTTTCAAGTGATACCATGAACCTTTTGAAGCAAAGTGAGGTGGTTATTTTTTTGTTGTTTCCTTTTTTATTTTATTTTATTTTTTTCCCAGGGATTCCCCAAGTGGATGGCTGTCAAAGATTTTAATATACTGCAGGCACAGCAGCTAATTCTCAAATCTCTTGCAGAAGGATTTTACAGAGGGAAGCTAGGATGCAAATCCTTTTGAAGGCTTTTTCCATTTTGAAACCTATAAATAGGAAAGTAGGGCAAAATGACTTTGACAAGTTTAGACCTCACCTTCTTTAATTACTCTCTTTGGATCAACAACCTGACTGCAAATGCTTATCTGCTCCAACATTACGCACAGGTTTGGAGTTTATTTTTTAAAAGCAGTGCATGACAGTTCTGCATAATATTTTTAATACCCTTGGCCACCAGAGATTTCCATATTCCAGTCAATCTTTAACTTTATAATTGATATAAATGGTGAACTGGGCTGATTGCCTGTATTGTCGTTTCAGTGCAAAAAGTCTGTCCATTTATTGTTCTTTATGAATGTAAATTTTCATGCTGCTGCCTTTTTTTGCATTTTCTTCTTCCTTTTTAATAAATGTGAAAATTTAAATGATTGTCTTGTTACCAGTCAGTAGCAATAACAGCTAACATACATCACTAATAAAATAAATCATTAATAAATTAGTTATAAGAATGTCACTTTAATAGATGTTTAAAACAATATAGCTGGTTCCTCTTATATAATGTATAAATGTTGTTTTAATAAATTAGATATTGCATATATATATATATATATATATATATATATAAAGTGTAAAGAGGAGCATAGTTTGTGTTGCTTTGCAGGGAGCACACATGAAAAATGTCATAAGTGTATCAAGTACTGGGTTTGATAATGATACAAGCATCTGCCAAAAGGCCTGAGTCTTGGATATAGTGCTTGTCTATATTTCTCTGTAGTATGAAAGGCTGTAAACATGTTAATGTGGTATGGTACTGCTCTGTGCCTCACTTATCACACCAATATCCAGCCTCGATGGATGTAGGAGAGACAATGACTGTGGGGGGAAGGTTTGAGATGTATGGAAATTAGTCTGTGTGGTGGATCCATTCATCCAAAACACCTCTCAAGATCTGCAGGGCTGGAGGATTGTTCCCTCTGTCCCACCCAGACAGGGACAAGCTTTATGGTAAGTATAGCAGGAGTGGTTTACCCAGGTTCTCAGTTACCTTTCAGCTTGGCGTGTTGCCAGTCTTTCATGCTTTCATGCATTGTGTTTCCTGAGCTTCTGTAGATGATTCATTTTGAGTCTGCCCCCTCCACATGCTACTACATCTCTCTTGTGTTCCCATCAGATCAATACTGATGTGATCCTGTTATGGGCTGGGAACTTCTTCTTCCAAAAAGAAATTTACCTGATTGAGCAAGTTTCTAGCTTCACCCATTTCCCCCATTTTTTCAGTGAGTTACATCAAACCCTTGGTGATTAGTGGAGAAACACAAAGACGTAAATAGTAAATGAGCTTGTGCCATAAATTGTGAAAAAATGTGTGCATGTAATACATGGTCTTTGGCCACAGGCTTTTTACTGTGAATGCACAGAGACCTTACACCTTGCCAGCAGAGGTGAGGGGAAAGAATTTGCAAAGCTAAGAGGAACATACACTGCCAGCTGTAATTCTATGCCATCCCATGCCATTATTCCATGTAGTTTGAGAGTTTGACCACCAAGGTGAAATTATTTCAAATTCATTGAGTGTTCTTCACACTTGGATCAATCATATTGAATTTGTTTACAGACATGTGAATAATATTGCTATTTACCTTCCATTCTTTAGAGGTTTCTAGTGCCAGCTACCACAGTCAAGGTATTAGAGTGCAAGCTCAGTCGGTGTGTTTTACCACTCATGTGGTCCACTAAACATTGGCTGCCAAACTGTTTTTTAAGCTTCTGATACTATGTCCAATCACAGAGCATTAAGGCAGCTAGCTGGTTATAAATCTAAGTATTTTAAGGGAAATACACAAATACAATTATTGACAGATATTTTCATTGTTATTCTGCTTTTATTTCTTCAGATGTGTTGACTTTTAAAGCAATTATATTAGTTGATTATTTGCATCATAGCTCTGTGTACCAGGAGCATTTTCTAGTAATCCATGATATAGTGATTGAGGATCTGGCTCAACTGCAGTAGGATCACATCATTGGTGTCTTCAGTCTGCTGGCCCCAAAATGAACAGTCAAAACCGACTGCTTCAGATGAATTAGGCTGATTTTGAATCCAGCTATAAGATTTTCTAATTCTTCACCAATGCCTTTATGTTAGAGCCCAGTGTGTTGAATCTGCAGCAGCCAGGAACTCTTCTTTGGCTGGGGGACCCTTGATCTTTCTCCTCAAGGCAGGCAATTTAAGCATGGGTATTGGGGGTCCAATTCAGTGTGTCTCACTATTGTGTGTGTATATCTCCTAGTAATTATGCAGCGTGTTGCTGCTCAAAACAAAAAGTCAACACAGAAACGATCCCATCAACACATTGCAGCATTGTCTGTGACTTATTTGATTATTTAGCTAAGAAACCTCAGAAAGATGCAAATGGAAAGAAGGGACTTGTGGTAATTAATCTCACCAGAAGTAATCAGCTAGGTTTTGGTGTGGATATAGGAAAATCTAGCTGTTGTGATGTCTGTGGAGAGGAAATTGAGATCAGGGTTTTCAGGACATGCAGTATCTTTATTTATGCTCCCATTGTACGTTCCTCTGTAGAAACACCTTCAGAGGCTCTGCCTATAGTGTCCTGGGAGGTGTGTCGAGCTAAGTAAACTTTGAAAGTGTGCCTTACTGGCTCTGTTTCTTGTTTAGAGACCATCAGGGTGTTTCTAGTGTTCTGGAAGAAAACATCTGGGGCTGTTTACTAAAACAGTGTTGGGAGCCCCTAGCTGGAGTCCTTGGAGCCGTGTGGAAGAGACCTGTCAAAGGCAGAAAATACCACTCATGCCCTGAAGAGCCTGGAGTTAAACCCGTGCTGTTGCAAGTAAACAACACTGACAACAGAACATGACAATGTAAAGCTAAGACCGAAAATAGCATTTACCCAACAAGCTGGGAGTTTTTTCTGTTTGTCTTCAACAGTTACCTCTCTCTTCCCTTTACATTAGGCGTCTTTGATCTTTTCTGGGTAATCTGCAGCTGATGCGGATGTGCAGATATGTAGAACAAAGCCCTTGACAGCTCCTGCCAGAAGACGCTGAGTTTCCACAGGGGAAGGCATGTATCTACTAGTGGGCAAGATGACAGATTTTAACGTAAATTGCATGTAATCTGGGAGAAGGGTGTCTGCTATATATAAATACTCCAGTTTTAATAATACAGTGATGCTGCTTTCTACGAGGCTGCTGCAGAAATCCCCTTCATGGCATGGTCTGTTCTCCTCAAAAGTTTGCAAGTGTTCTTGGGAAGAACATTTTCTGTCCTCTGCTCTTCTGGAAATCACAGAAATTCAGGCTGCTTTCCTTTTGCTTTTGACACAAATGCTGGAAGTACAGACTGACTTTTCCTGGTTAACTGAACCAAGGCAGAGTATCTTCCTATATTTTTGAGGTAGACATATGCCTATGCTGCATTAGCTCCCTTGTATTTTATATAGCCAGAAGCTTTGGCTACAATTTTGTTTTCTTAATTGTGCATCCTGCTTTCTCTGATTTTAGTAGCTCTTGATTGCGGTGCCCCTGAGTAATCGTTCAAGGTAGATTGTTAGTGTAAGCTGCATTGCAAGGTCTATGTCTATTCAATGTGTTGCTGGCTATAACAGAGGCCCCAGACTAAGGTCAAAATTATTATGTGGAGATTAAACTGTAGAATTTAATTATGTATTCTGTTGCTCCTAGTACATTTATTAATTTAGCAGTACAAACTGACTGGAGCTAAACAAGCAGGGCTGATTAATTTGCAAAGACATCTAGGTAACAGATTGTGATCAAAGTGGAGACCTGATCCTGTTAGATTGAAATGTGTTGTTTTGTGCTACATGAAGGACATAGAGCAGCATGGTTTATCTTTATCAATGCTTTCCTCTGAAGGAAAGGAACAAGCTTGCAGATATAATCAGCGCTGAGGCAATGCCACTCAATAATTACCCACTGTCTCATCATAATCCCGGAACTAAGCCCCTGCCCAATCCATCTGGGACACTTTTCCATCTATTGCACAGCTCAAGAATACGTGTGTAAGCTATTACCTCTGGTCGTGCTATCTGTCCCCTGAGTACAGATTCATAGCAGTGACCAATTATGTTGCAGGGGGCTTCTCTTTATTTCTGTCTTCTTTTCTCTTTGCTACTGAATCATTCTGTATTTCTTAATTATAGAAATGACACATTAGTGCACCGCCACTTTGGGGTGCAAAAACCTATGCAACTACAAAAGCAACATTGCTTGTGTCATTTGTAAAGCAAATGGCAAAGTAACAGGGATGTAAGACAAACCTGTATTTGTGTGGTCAGACTTCTACCTGAAACATTCAATTTGCATGCAGAAGGTATTGTTCTTGGGAGGAGGAAAAAGACACAGATTGCATGGCAGGTAAGAGTACGGAACATCACAGCCTTTATTTGTAAAGAAAGATGGCATAGTCTTGGCAGGATAATGCAGTGGCCAGAGCATGGATGAAATTCCCTCGGAAGGATGGAGAATGGACCAGGTTCCCATTCTCACAACCATAGAAGCAAAATTGAGATCAGCAGTGTCCGAGCAGCTACACTTGTCTATATATCATGCCCATTGCCAAGAAGAAAGACATATCTTCGGCTTATGTCCCAGAGGTCTCAAAGTTCAAGTCAATGTATAAAATGGGAACAGAGGAGCTTCACGGAGCTTTCTGCCTTAGACTAAGCAGGATCAACAGGGACAGCTGCAAGATCTTGAAAGTCAGGACACTCATCTACTATGGATTTAGGAGGGTCTCTTGAGGTGTTCTGTGTTGCTAAGCTGGTGCGTTTGTGTGCTGGGCAAGGGAGAAAAGAGGGAAAAAGATGTCAGGACACACCTGAGAAGCTGCTATGAAGTCTAGTTCACATTTGTAAAGTATTCGAGTTCAAATGAAATGCTCTGAATCATACCTCTGCTCATTGTTATCACAAGGGCTGGATTCAAGAGATGACTTTGGATGTCTTCACCTCACATGTTTCCCCTGGTTCCATGGCAACCTTCATGTGCATATGTCCTCCCGTGGTTGTGCCTTGCCCCTTCTTTCCCATTTCTTGGGGGTTAGTACTGGGGCTGGTACTGTTTAACATCTTTGTTGGTAATGGGGACAATGAGATTGAGTGCACCCTCAGCACGTTTGCCAATGCCACCAAGCTGTGTGGTGCAGTCGACATGCTGGTGGGAAGGGGCTGCTATCCAGAGGGACCTGGGTGGACCTGTGCAAACCTCATGAGGTTCCACAAGGCCAAGCGCAAGGTCCTGCAGCTGGGTTGGGGCAATCCCAAACCCAAATACATACATCTCACAGCAGCCTGCCAGTGCATAAAGGGGGCTGCAGAACAGCTGGGGAAGGGCTCTGTGTCAGGGGGTGCAGTGACAGGTCAAGAGGTGATGGCTTTAAAATGAAAGAGGATGGATTTAGATTAGCTATTAGGAAGAAATTCTTCACTATGAGGGAGATGAGGCCCTGGTGAAGGCTACTGCGAGAAGCTGTGGCTGCCCCATCCCTGGCAGTGCCCAAGGCCAGGCTGTGATTCTGTGATTCCATGATTCTTTCACATATCACCTATGAAGAAGCTAGGACACATACTGAGAATGAGCTGTACAGTTATTATTTGTCATATGACAGTGACTTATGGCCTCAGTGGAGCTTGGAGCATAGAGGTGTCAGATTCTGCAAATAAGAGATCCTCAAGGACTGTGGTCTCCATAGGCAAGAAAAAGCATAGGAAACTAAATAGAAAGCCAAAGAGATGAAATATTCCGGCTAACAGAGTGAGTCAGTAATAAAACCAGGAAAGCAATTCTAGCCTCCCAGTCTAGCCATCCTTTAAATTCTTGGAATTTAATAACAGAGAGGTTTATATCCTAGGGATGCAGTGAGTTTAGCAGAGGAATCGTATTCATATATGTGGGACTTACTCTAGATGTGCCGGTTTACAGGTAGAGCAGAGTAAAGTGCAGAGTTGTACAATACTGAATTCACCTCTGAAGAGCAGAAATGAGTGTGTTTTTTCCAAAAACTGATAGATAAATCCATATCTTGGTGCTCTAACAGGTGGCCTTTCTTTCAAGGAGAAAGCTGAACGAATTTGCTGGATGCTAAGAAATATTAAAAATCAGGTAATTTATTTTTGTGCCTCGTTTAAGGATTAATCCCCTAAGTATAAATTCCTTTTGAATTATTTCTGCTTCATTCTGAAAATGTTGCTATGGCTGAAAGCAAGCCTTTAATTTTTATTTTTTTTTTCTCAGCAGAGATGCTTAAAATAAGCATTCTTTTGTCTAGATGCCTTTTTTTTTGGATGCAACTACATTTCACACACACACATACATACACACAAAAGAAAAAAAAAAAAGAATTCATCGGAGTTATATTGGAGAAAAAACACGAAGAATTTCCAAATTTCAAAAAAGAATTTCTCTCTTTTCTGGGGAGTGAGATCTTGTGAGATCTTCAGCTTTTTACTCTGCAGCTGTGTTACTACTTCTAGAACAATTCACTGGTAGAAATGTGAGGTGGGGTCATTTTTTCCTTTTCTGATTAATAACCCTGAAAATGACAGACATGGTCATCGCTAGCCGTGGTCAAGGAGAGTGGCTAGACCTGGTCCAGATGGTGCCATGTTGGCTAACTTCCTGTCAATACTCTTAACAGCTTACAGACAGGTTTATCAGGAACGTGCAATAATTCAGTCTAGACAAGAGAGTCTATCAGTCATCTAAACTAGCAGAAGGAAGACAGAGGATATTCATCCCTTCCTAATTTCCATGCATCCTTTTGGCTGCCCACTTAAGGTCTTGCATGAGCTCTTCTCTGTGAGACAAATTCATTATTACTGACTGGACCATGCTGAATGCTGTCATCTGGGTAGAGATATGTTTCCCTCTACTTCCTATCCAAAATTATTGAGGTTGATTCTTGCAGAAATGAAACTGCATCCCTCAAGCCCCCCTTCTCTCCCTGTGTCCCCAGTACCAAATTTGTTCTCACTGGAGAAAAAAACTCCCCATGTCGACCAACCTGAAAGCTTTCTTTGATCAGAAAACAAACTCCTTTGGGGCTTCCAGACACTTTAGTTGCTCTAATTCTTACTTCTTGTATGATCCATGCGTGTGGGATTCAAAGGAGGCCATGGTTTGTTTTTGTGTGTGTGGGGATCTCCTTGTCTGGAGGAATGTGAAAAGAGGCACCAGTGGGGCACTGGGGACTGGAGGCTTGTTTCTAGTCTGTTTTTTTTCCTTCTGATATTCCCAATATGCCCGATGTCCAAACACATATGTGACTGCCGTTGTCCACATCATGGCCAACATAAAACAGCAGTCTGCTTGGAAAGAAGGCTGACAATGATGCTGTGCCCTGCTAGAGGTTATTTTTTTAAGTCTCTCTTTAGTAGTCTTTTCAGCAAACTGAGGGGTGATCAGAGAGGACTGTGCTGTATTGGCTGCCTTAGGTGAAATATTCTGCATGAATCCTGTAGTCATGGTGCTTTCAATATGCTGATGTCTTTGTCTAGCACTATCAAATCCTCTTCCCATTCTTGCCCCATCAAACAGTTTCAGTTTTCCTTTTTTACTCACTGGTTATGAAAAACAATGTAATAAAATATGTATTACTACCACATATCTTCTGATTTATTTCTTTTAAACCTTCCAGTTCATGTCAACCTCTCTCATGATTAATATTCCTTTTCAGGATGGAATCAAAGACTCCCCCTTTTATCATTAGTAGTAACGTACCTGGTATTGGGTCTGATGGGAACATCTGCAGAAGACACAGCCTAGGATCAGTCTGGAAAGCAGACCAGGATCCTTATTCCAGAGGATGCCTCTGTCTCTGCCATTTGATAGAGCTGGGCTGAGAGTTCTATTTTTTAATTTTATTTTATTATTAGGCTTCATGGTTGAGGGATATTCATAAATGGTTTATGGTAATTTATCAGCCCACTTGGGTGAATATTGAATTTTGTATTTTACATGGCATGCCAATTTCCCATCTGTTGTATTTTAATAATATACAGAATAGACACTATCACTCAAGTAATCCCTTTACTACCAAATCAATATACAGTACATATGGTGCTGTTTGGCCCACAGATATTTATTGTAGGTCTCTTTGGATAATTATCTTCTAACTCCCCCTGTGTCCTGGTTCTGTAAGCCCTGATCCTGCAAATGTATATGTACATGACTAGCTTCACACATGTGAGCAGTTCAGTCATGTTTATTGAAGGGTTATTTGTAAAATCTTTTGTTTATGCCATGTTTCATTTTTCATAGAATACCTGTAACCTGATTGCTGGTTGTTGCAGAAGATGCTGTTCTTCTTTGTCCTTTGCCAGAACTTTCTGTTCACACGTAGATTTGCATGACGTCTTCCACTGGAAGAACATTTTTAGGAACCTTATTTCAGTGAAGGCTGGGGCTGTTGTGGAAGGAACACAGTCAAGTAACTTGACAAAAAAAAAGAATAAGCTCACTGCAGAGAGGCATTTTGACCTTTTTCGTGGTGGGATTGTTTTTAAAAGTTGGTTATTTGTGATCATTGGAAAAGAAACCTACACTTCTGCAATAAAAATAAGTTGGGACTCAATTCTAACAAGACATCTCAAGAAAGTGCTCAACTACACGACCGATACAAGAAGGTGTATTTAGCCCCATGGTATAGGTACGGTTCCCCAGTTCAGTGCCTCAGAAAATTTGCATCAGGGCTGCATTTCCAAGGAAGCAAATATGGAGTATTTTAGGATACAGTTGAAGGACTCATGATATTTAGGAGATTTAAAACATTATCTATTTCCTTTGGTACAAGAAAGCTCACTACGTGGCTGCACCACATGGAACTGAGATTTAAAGAACAAACAGCCCAACCTGGTTTCCTTCCTGCCTGAGGGGATTCTGTGGGAGGTAGAAGTCACAGAGTCTTTCCCTGCTTCACCAGTGCTTGAGGCTGCTCAGCAGTGTAACGAAGATCGATTTTATTTGCCCTCCTCCTTAGGGCATCAATATTCAATTTTACAAGTGTGGCTTGTAAACAGGGTCTGGGTGGGAGCTTGGAAGGAGGCAGGTGAGACCAGGCAAAGCTTGAAGGGCTGAGAGTGGGAGTTTCAGTTTGAAATTCATGGTTTCATTAAAAATAATTCAGTTTATCAGTCATATTGATGCTAACTTAAGAGGTACTCTCCATCCCCTTTCTTGTTCCCGTCCCAGCTGGCTGGCTGCACGCTGCTCTCCAAGGCACAATCAGCAGGTTTGAAGAGCTGTGGGGATGTGAGGAGGGACAGAAACAGCAGAACTTCACTGATGTTTGGGCAGGGCTGGGGCTGGCTGTCGCTTGCAAGGATCTGGGCTGATGGATGCTTGGGGTAATGGGTTCAGGACCACATTCTTCCTTCATGGCTAAGAAGGTGCACATGACCTTTTCTCTCTCATATAATCCTTGGGTGTAAGAAATAACCTTACCCCATCTTCCATATCCCCCAACAATGGTTAGCCTTGCTGATAAACCATTCTGATATTCGTTAAGCGTGGTTCAAGGATGGAAAGCCTTGGGTATTACACAGCACCTCTAGATGCTGGTAACCCACCATAACTGCTGCAGCTGGCACGTTTGCATTAAAAGAGGCTCCCCAGCACTGCAGAGGAACTGAGCCTGTGCTGTCAACTTCTAGGGAAAAATTTCCCTTTGACATCAGCAGTATTCCATGAAATGCCCCTAGTACATAGGTATGTTTTGAAAATAAGAAACAAATAAATACTCGTTAATCAATCTGACAGCTCTCTGATGTGTAAGAGGGTAAAGGTGCCCTAGCTCCAGGTAAGCAGAGATGAGTAATTAAAGGAAATAATTATTATGTGTTTATTTAATTGAAAATTTCCTGAGGGAAAATGAGATAATTTTAAGTGAATGCTTTCACCAGTGCATTAAAAATACATTTGTGATCGAGTCTAGATTCTTGGAGGCAGATGGGCTGGCCTGCAGGGGAACAAAGAGATTCTGCAGCAAACCACTGTAACAGTGCATTGGGATGAGGTTTTGTTGGAAGGGGGAAAAGATAAAACTAAGGGACTGTGTTTCTTAAAGCCTGGGCAGATGCCTGCAGGGTTTTTTTGGGGTACAAATGTCTGACTTCTCATCTTCTTGTACAGAGCAGGAGAAAGCGTGTCAGAGTTGTTGGGAAAAGATTTCATGCTTTCAAAATCTACGTACATTAAAGTGGGTGTGTTTGTGCATGCAGAATATGCTCATCTGCTTCCTGTAGCTATATCAAGCTGCATCTCTACATGAACAGGATTTTCTCAATGTTGTCTTGACTTTGTCAAGTTCAAAGTTAGTGGGACCATGGTTTTAAATGTATCGAAACATTGCATTTGGTATTTTCTCATCCTAATCAGATAATAGGTACAAGAATCCCTAGAATATAAGTATATAACTGATCCATGCCTTTACATCTTATAGTTCAAAACCATTAAAGACGTAAAATGTTACTGGCTCACACCCATTGTTGCCTACCTCTTAGGGCTGTGTTGTTTTGTCTAAAACTGAAACTTGTTCTCTTCATTCTCCTTGGCCTATGGTGGAATGCATAGTAATATTTTTAGTCTGTTACCAAACAATTATTATGATAAGTCCTGAGACAGAGCAGGCATGGTAGATGCTAAACAAGCATTTCATTCCTTAATGGGCCATTTCTTTATTACCCCGCAGTTATGCCATATGTGCCCAGGACTGGAACTTTATATTTGTAAGTAGTTTCCTTGTCTTTAGAAAAGTGACTAGCATGGTAACACTTCATTTCAAATATTACTCCAGGCTTTTCTAAATGATTTTGCTCCCCTCTGTGCACATACACATTCTTCAATCTTCTGTATTATGTCCCCTTCGCTCGGTTGACTAGCACGAAAAACATTGAGATTTTAACTATGCAGAAGGTGTCTTCTTAGCAAATATGAATCTGTGGCTGAGGTGAATTATGTTTCTTTCTGTGTTTTAATACCTTGCCATTCACACCTGTGCTTTAGTACTGCATACGATCCTCAGCAGTTGAATCCAGTCGAGCTGCCACCCTTCAGGTGCCCGAGGACAAAGCATATTGCAAAGTGTTTGGCTTTCATCTCAGCCCTCTGCCCAGCAGTGCTGTTATTTCAGCCACAGGAGCTGTGGCTCTTTGGAGCAGGAGTGATTTGGCAGAACAGGTAGCAGCTGTTACACGGGAGCTGTATGGAGGAGGAAGAGGTGCATGGAGGGGCTGCAGGAGGAGGCACCAGAGCTTTAAGGGAAGGGCATCACCGTGGTAGGGAAAGGAAGAGAGACGGTGCCAAGGCATCAGTTCTTGCAGCAGTTCACTACCTAACTCTGATAATCTCTTAAAGTAGGTTGATGTTTTTTAATGCATGTGCATCTGTTTTCCACTTTTGTGCAAGGCTTTTCACAAAAGTGTGTTTACAACATCTTGTATCTTTCAAGGATTCTCTTTCCATGTTAAAATAGCTTTCACCATCGGAGGAAAATGAGAACGACTGAAAATGTCAGCCTGTGCACAATGGGCTGAATGGTCCTTTCCTCCCTCTGCTGGCCCTCACAATCCATGCACAAAATCTCATTCAAAAAAATGTTATTTTTTAATTTGTATTGAAAGGTGAATTTCTGCTCTGAAATAACCTGGGGAAATTCAGAGCAGATGAAAAATATGGAACATATAGAATTTTTCAACTACCTCCATTCCCTGTGTTTTTGGTTTTAACCACCGAAACCTCCTCACTAATTACTTGAGTTTCACGGAGATTTATATTGTGGTGTCAGTGCACACACAGACATCTGGAGCAGAGCTCAAGGGGCCTCGACTCAGCCTCTCCATTCTGTTAGAAGCTAGACCAGAACCTCCTCCACTTCCAGCTTGTCCCATCCCATCAGACTTGCTCTTTCAATTTATATTCCTCAGAAGACATGTGAATTCCTTGGAAGGGGGTGGAGAAGCTCTCTGGGCCATAGACTCGCCCGCTGGCAGCGCCCAGCTCCGTGCCCCACTTACCCCTGTCTGACTGTGCCATTTCCCTCCTCTTTGCAGGTCTGGCCGAGACAGAGCTGTGGATCAAAGCCATTTGGCTGGAGGTCAATCCAGACAAGGCAGAAGCTATGCTGCTTGGCAGATGGAGACAGTCTTGAAGAATTGTACAACAGTGCCTGCTCTGTCTATTAAAAGACCCCTGTCTTTTTTTTTTTTTTTTTTTTTTTTTTTTTTTCTCCAAGTCTTTTGTAAACTGCTATACCTCTGGCCCTGAATATCCCAATAGCAGCAATGTCTGGAAATGCTCTCTTTCATCTTGGGCTACCCAAGAGATCCCGTGTTTTCTGCAGGACCCTCGCATGGTTATCTTCCTCTCTGCCATTTCCAGGCTAATCTGAGGATGCAGGCCCTACCTTGGGCTACCCTGGAAGGCTGCTTGGACGCATGGTGTAGCGCCGAGCACAGCTGCCCATCTTCTGAGCAAGGCAAACTGGCAGGAGCACATCACACCTGTGCTCCGTGCTCTGAACTGGCTGCCAAGTCCCTCCTGGGCAGCATCCAAGGCTGGTTAAATATCGATAAAGCCGGAAATGAACTAAGCTCCGACTAGATCCAAATCTGCCTTTCTGCCTTGCCTGGTCGCAACACCTGAAATGCCATCTGAGCCCAGAACCAGATCCTGATGACTGATGCCTTGCTTGGTGCAGGATTTCCACCGACAACCCCTTGCTCTGCAGGGCTTGAACCCCAAGCCTAGGAAATCAAGTGGAATTTTCCCAGGCGCATTCACAACAAAAACATTACGGTGAGAAAGAAGGAAGCAGAAACAGAAAAGCAAAGAGAAGGATGAATGCTTGTCTCTGATGGGGACAGCCAGGTTTCTTCATAAAAGGAAAAAGGAGGAAGATTTGAAAGGCTGTGAAAATGGAAGATGAGGAGATGGCTTCTTCTGCCATGCTAACAGAGGTCAGATATTTTCCCTGCTTGTGCAGAAAGCAGTTGCAGTAGAGGACATCTGAGAGCTATGAATTACGTGCTGCATTTGGTTTTAATGCTGTGAGTAGCTCTTTGTCATCAAACCACACACATTAACCAGTTCACTCTCCAAGCTCCCCCAGTATCACCCAGTAAGTAATGTTTAATGGTCAGCAAAGAGGCATGCCAGGCATCAGGCAGTGTGATTTATTCCTAGTGACATACAAAGGTGTTTGAGGTTCGTTTGTCTTTCTGAGTTGTGTTTTTTAGATGTATGTGCTGGGAAATAATGGGAAAACAAACTCTAAGGGAAGGGACTCCCAGATGATGGACACGCACTTGTAAATCATTAGGCTGGGTGTTGCAGCACTGGGCAGAGATACGTCTTGGTGGACCCAGTCACCCACCTAAGAGAGATGCAGGCAGCCAAGGAAAGCTGTAAGTGCAGTTCACACCCAGGCCATATTTCAGAGGCCAAAGCAGTCTCCATAGCTCACTGACCTAATGAGCTTTGTCTTCTCACTCTTTAGGAGTGGATTTTTCTTCTATTAATTTGTTAAGAAGCTTTTTGATTTAAACTTTTAGCATCCTCAGCTTCTTTTTACAATGAGTTCAGTACCTTAACACTGAAAAAGCCATCCTTTCATTTGTTTCAAATTTATCAAATGGCAACTCTGGTTGATGCTCCTATGAGACAGTGCATATCACTCCTGTTCACATCTTCCAACCCTCTTGATATTACAGTCTCCTGTTCTGTCCAAATTTTCCACCTGTGAAGTCCTTGTCAGTTTAGGATTCCTTCTATGGACCCATTCCTTCAGCAAGCTTTGTCATCCACTTCTTCATCTTTTTTTTAGATCTAAATCTCTCTGGCATGGTAACACTAGAAATGCACGGGATGCTCAGGACATTAGGCACACATTCAGCAGAAGTTTTGTTTTGCAGCTCCCTCGCCAGGGGCACCTGTGATGTCTGAGAGAAAATCTGCCCTGTGATAGCAAGCTAACCTCACAAACAGGACATCTGAGAACCGTTGGCTGTCCCTAGAGCAGCAGCCACAACCAGAATGGAGACTGTCATCTGCCGAGAGCTTGCTGTAATGAAAGAGTGGGGAAAAAAATGTTAATAATAGTGGTGAACCTGGTATCAGCCATTTGGGTGCTCCCAGAGCATCTAGTTATTCCCCATAACTCACAAATGATTATAAAAGAAGCTCATTCCATCACACAGGCTAGAGAGAATTTCATGCATGCGCTGGAAAAAAAAATCATGATTGCTAAACGCTCCATTTTCTTTTCAAGACACTGTGCTAGTCTGAAGTGGTGTATGTATACATTTCAGGCAAATGTGTACTTTGTCTTCAAATGAACAGCTTTCAAAATGATCTTTGGTTAAGCTCCCTTTTATTTTTATCTTTTATTCGCCTACAATGCCAGCTGAGGTTACCCATCTCCCGACAGCTACCAAATGGACTCGTAATTGTAAGGCTCGGTGATTTAATTAGACTCATTCTAAACACTCACATTTTTATCAATTAGTTAATGGGCTAAAGAGAGTCTTATTGTTGGAGCCAGGTCATTTGGAAGCTGGAGCCTTCATGAGGGCAAGAAGCTGAAGAACAACAGCGTTAATATCTGTAATTAACCTCACGAGTCCTGGGCTGTTCAATTAGGACTGAACCCCCTCTCCATCCATATGCCTTTCGTCAGATGGGCTTTTAATTTGAAATAATTGTTACAGAAAAAATTAACAAATAATAGCTTCCTTTTTTTTTTCTTTTTTTTTTCTTTTTTTTTTTTTTTTTTCCCCAAACCAGGCACATATAAAAACAAAAACCACAATCTTAACACACGTGCCCGTGAGCTATTTATTAAAGCCTAGTTAATTCACAGCTTCCATATAAATAATCATTCTAGGTTTTTAAAGATTAACAAAGCTCTTGGTAACAGATATTGTGGGATCTTTTCAAACTGATCCTCATCTTGTAATATGTATCTGTGTCTTTTTAAATGCTTTCTTTTCTACCAAAAAAAAAAAGGAAAGAAAGTTTGAGCTTTGATTACTTTTTTTCAATTTGTTGCATGTGATTCCTGTGCTTTGAGGAATCAGATACATCTGGTTGTTGTTTTTTGCTGAGGACGAGCTGTCCGGTTTAAATGTGTTTGTGATAAATTCATATAGAACAATTTATGAGTATTATTACAGAATTTTAATAGGTTTGTCATACCTGTATATATACCCATATAATATATGTGTATATAATTGAATACATGTATATATCTATGATGTCTGGATAACCATATTATACTGTAAATATTTACATGTGTATGTTTAGAAATTAGTATGTATCTATATATGCACATAAATGTGAAGATCAAGCTCTGATTATTGTGTTGCATGTGATCTCTCATTGAAAATTCAGTTATTTGTTTTTATTTATAAAGATAATCTATATGTGCCATTGCGAATGCACAAATACATGTAGAAAAACATAAAAGCCCACTTTCGTGGCATGCTGAGACAATGGGCACTCTTCACGTCCTTAATCTTGTATATAATGTATACACAGTATACATTCCCTTAATACTTGCCTCTACATTTTCATTCTCTGCTACTTATTCAACTTTATTCCGATTGCCATTTACAAATAAATCCCAGAACAGACACACAGATGATTTTTAAGCTGCCTTTGAATTCATTGATTCAAAAGAGAGTAAAATTAATTAGAAAGATTTAAGGATGGGCGTGATCACATCAGTACGGGCCGTTTAAAAGAGGGCTGGAGGTAGCTAAGCAGACACTAAACATAGCTCCCGGATCACATTCAGTTCTCGATCACGGGCATTAATTGCATATTGCTGCTACAGAGCAGTGTCGTTGCCCAGCCAACACCCCCTCACCTGCTCGGGTGTATATCCCAGCACCTAATTCCACCTCATTTGGGAGGACCAAGACCCCAAACCCAGCCCATTTCACTCAGCCTCTGCTAGTGGCAGACCCCAGCCTCAGCCCTGTGGTGTCCCCCTGGGGACACGGGGACACACAAGGGCCAGAGACCTGCTGCAACCACCCAGCACAGCCGCGGCGAGCCCAGGCTCACACCCAGGGAGGATCAGGCCCTCTCCAGCACAATCATTCCCGTCACAAAGCACGGCGGGTTCGACGGTAATTGGTCCCAAATTAAGTAGGATTAAATAACAGAAACGTAACATAGCATAAATGCCAAGAAGCCAGGCCTTCTTTTTTACACAGTTATCATTTTTTTAACAACGCCAAAGAAAAGAGGCAAATTGTTGTGTAAAAATACGTGAAAATAATAGAGGTCCTGGAAAGAATGTTTTTCTTCTCCCTGGCTGTTACAAAAACAGTTGACTACTGAGAAGCAAAGAGCAAATTTGCAAGAAAGGGCACAGCACAATAGCAGCCACGACTGTTAGGGGGAACGGTAGGCGCTTTGTTATTTAAGGAACTTCACTGTAATTTTGCAGCGTTATTTATAATAGTAATAATGCCAGCCAACTTGTTCCTCCCGTTTAATTTAATACACAACCAGCCTAAATAAAAGGCTACGAAAGCAGCTGGGAACAGTACAGTTTCCTACTGTAATTGCGCGTACGTATCTGAACATCTGATGAGCAGTAGTCTACATTTCCTTATTGTTACAGCCGACAGTTATATCTGTGCATGCTTCGCAGCTACGGTGCTCTGCTGAGCCTCATAAATGCAGCCTTTGTCTCCTTAATTATTAGGCAGACAGTTCATTCTGTCCCATGTCCAAGTTCCAGACAGGTGGAATAAGGAGGTGGCATCTGTCTTAATATTGAATGCCACGCTTCCCCCATCTGCCGTAATAACAGCGCGGGGCTGCTTGGCTTCGGTTACCCTATTCTGCACACAACTAGCCAGCCATATGCCCCCGGGAGCCGCACGTGCCACCGGGGCGAGCGGACAGGAGCCTCGGCCAGGGGCTGGGGTCAGGCACGTGCCGCAGCCGGCGGGTGACGGGCGGCAGAGGCACGGGGAGCTGCTCGAGGCGCCGACGGGAGCGGCCTGCAAAGTCAATCGACAGAACAGAGCGCCCTGCCAATCAAATTTTACAGGGCATACCTTCCAGGCTAGGCAAATAAGAAGATTTAGAGCACATGGCAGTTCATCGTTTATAATCCTGTCTTAGCCCAGCATGGCTTAGTGATAGTTCTGTGACAGATGATGAGCACATGACAGCTGGGGGATCTTATACGAACTCATACAGTAAAATTAAAATTAAATTAGTGACACACTTGTACACATTAGTTGTGCAACAGTTATGCAATCTGTTCAGGACCCTTCGCGCAGACCATCTCCGATTTAAATAATTTATATCAAAGGTGGGGTGCTGTGGGTTTTTTTGCCTCTCCCAGAAGGAATGCAGCATTTGCACATTTTTAGCTTTAAACAGCTCTGTCCTTTTCTTTCTGTTTGTCCTGTCATTTCTTCTTCATGCGGACTGACAGAAAGAATTCAACAATTTATATTTTTTTTAAGTTAAAAGGCTCATAATGCTTGGTTTGGGGGTTGGGAATATTTTTTTCTTGCTGACTACATGGTGAGGTTTTTAATATTACAGCTGGTCTATTTTCTTACATAGCTATACTAGACTGTGATTAAAAAAAAAAAAAAATTAAAACCAAATAAAAACAAACCAATCTCCCCCCTCAAGCTGTGGAGTGGGAAGGAAACCTATAAGATTGGAGTGTTTTAGACGCAAGAGTATAATAAACTGGCTGTTCTTTGGCTCTTTAATCTGATAATCTTGTTACTATTTTATGTTTGTGTGTTGGAAAAAAAGGGAAGTAATCACTGAAATGTTGACAGTAGATCTGCAGTTTGAAAAGACTCATAACTTTAAAGCTTAGAGGGCCTGATCCTTTTATCCGTGTGGGTTTGACACCAGACTCCGTCTATTAGCTTTACTGGAGTTACACCTGATTTACACAGTGTAAACAGAGACAGGATTCGGCCCTGAAATCCTTTTCGGAAGGCTACTCTATATAACAGCAGCGTGTATTTATTGCTCCTTCTCAATCGCTAAGCATTTGTCAGTCACTGGAAAAATAACTAAGTCACATAAAGTGTTTTCACGTTCTTGGGTAGCGAGACTGAGATGGGCAAAGACTGTTGTAATGCCATCCTTCATGCCCATAATTCAGGAAATCGTAATGATTTATCAGCTGTAATAGTCTCTGGTTAAAAATGGAGAAAATCTTCACCATTTTTTCCCCTTCAGCAAAATTTGTGTGTGTGTGTTTAAGCATAATCTTGACCAGAGGATGATCTGGGGTCCCCTAGCCATGGAAATTCTCATGGCTAGGATACATATGTGCGTTTGTGTTTATAAATAATTGTGAGCAGAGGATACCTGGGAGGCTTCTGACCCTGAAAATGCTCAGCGTTTGGAAGGCTGCTTTGGGTCCTGCAAACTGTGCTGAGCAAATTTTACAGGGGGAATAATTGGTAACAGCCACCCAAATGTTGATCCGGTCTTTGAAGCCCTGTAGTAAAAATGATGACACCTCTTCTGCATACTCATATTTTTCTGTTGATAAGGTCAGTGAGAGGAAGGCTGTTATTATTATTATTATTATTATTATTATTATTATTATTATTATTATTATTATTATTATTATTATTATTATTATTATTATTATTATTTGTAGTATCTTTGGCATTATCCCCTTTCCTCTGAGAAGAATGTGGAGGCTCCAACCATTCCCACCAGCTGTAATGCTCTGCAGTTAAACTCAGCTCACCTGGTGCTCAGGGAGGATTATTCACCTGGCAGCTTTTTGACAGCAGGATGCAGACAAGGGCCGTGATGGTGAGGTGGCTCTAGCTCAGCCCATCCAGGAGCAGAGCCACAAGCAGGTATCAGTGTGTGTGCATTTTGTGTTGTGTGTGCTCCCTGTGCAGAGCCAGGGCATCCCAAGGCCTGCCACATCCAAGGAAAAAACCCTAAACCTTGGACCACAACAGCTAAAAATGTCATCTTTGGGGCATGATTCCAGCTCGCTTTTCTCCCTTTTGCAATGATTCTGCTGCTGCAGCTCCTCTCATCATCCCCACCCTCCAGACCAGGAGTCAAACCCTGCAGGAAGGTGGGATTCAGGAAACCCTTTATCTAGTGTCATTTAGTTCCCAGGTATTTCTGGTTCACTGAAGGACCTCGTGGCCCTCAGCTTGGCAGGCTGTGATGTGCAAAAAGATGCTACAATCCTGAGTCTGAAAGGCAGTGGTGTCCAGGGAGAGGGAGGGCAGCAAGCTTATCTCTGCCTGGAAGTGGTTACACCTAGGCACACAGAGACTGCTGGGGTGGCCCCAGTGCTGTGTGACAATCAGGAGGCCCCCGGTACATACAGCTGCAATGCATTTTATAGAGGAATATTTTTTTAAAAAAACTTTTAAGAGCTTTAAAACATGGCTTTCTTCCTGTTTTCTGTTTCTTCTCCCCGGGGCTGGGTAACAGCAGGTTCTTCTGGCAACATGAGTCCAATTGTGCAGGTTTCAGAAGGAGAGAAAAATGGTGTATAATCAATTGTATACAATAAAACTCAGGGGGAAAAAAGCCTTTTCCATGCTGCACAATATCAGCATTTTGCAATTGGACACTCTATTTACCAAGGCTAGAAAGAGAAGATGCCTTCCAAGGAAGAGTTTGGGGCTTTTAAATATCAGCACGCAACTTGCAAGGTACAAACTGGGTTACTGGAACCCATCACAGAGCATTGGCTGCCCCACACATCAAAATTAAATAATTTAGGGATGACAAAGCCCCTCATAAGTGGCATAGAAGCAACTGTGGAAGCTAACGAAGGGCTATCCCTTGGAGTTCCTGGTAGAGATGTTGGCTGTGTGGATCCTGGAAAAGGAGCCAAAAGTATGGGACCATCTGGGCTAGATTGGCAACTGATAGGGCTGGGTACCTGCTCTTTCTGAAAAGAAGCACAACCCTATAGCATGGTCGTGTCCTAATGCACGTGGTTTATAAAGGGAGCAAGTAGGAGCCAGGCTAGGGATCAAGCACCATAAACCAGTTCTCACCTCCTGCCTCCTTGCTGCTTGATGCAAGTATTTATTTAACTCCTGAAACAGGAGTCACACACATTGGGGTATCCTGGTCTGTTATACGTGTCTTGCCTTGAAATCCTGGGCTGGTTATTGCTACCTGTCACTGCATCTCTCTGCTGTTGTGTCCAGGTCTCAAGGTAGCATAGTTAACAAATTTTTAGTTTGAGAATGGGCCCTGGAAGCTAAGCTATGTGGGTTTTGCTGAACTAGGCATAAACAGGACATGGTTTGGTCCTTCTATTTATATGGATAAGTATGTGTTTGGTGTACATGTAATTGTGTGTTGTACGTGTCCGTGTTGTGTGTAAAATACACCCAAACACGCTGGCATAGATTACCTAATCACCCCATTTGTGAATGAATTAAGTTTCCTGAAAATATGTGGCACCACAAGAATTAATAACAAAGGCGCGTTGCCACAATGAACATTTTATGCAAGCTTACACGCATAATGTAATGAACAAAGTGAAAGGAGAAACACCGAGAACAATATCTTCACTCTATCAGCAGTTTGCTCCGGTCTACTTATATTTGATCAAAGACTGCAAATATAGTTTAAACAGCATGAAATAATCGCCAGGTTTGCAACATGAAATAATTTAAAAGAAAAGGCAAAACATACAACAGGCTTAATGCCATGATGCAATGGGCGTGTGGACTCTTTTTGTGATGAACAGCCAAGGAAAGGCAGTGGTAGGAAAATGAGGCTAGGAGAGCTCACCTCTCTCCTACCTCTTTTTTGAAGATTTCCATGTTTTGGGGAGAAGATAATGGAAATATTTTACCTGGTTGGTTACGGAGAGGTCAGTGGACCAACAAAACAAAACAAAACAAAAAACTGAAAACACCCAACCTAGCAAAAACAAACAAACAAACAAACAAAAAAAACATATAATGTAATTACAAGGCAGATTTTGGAGGGAGGGCAGGGTTTTCCCCTTGGACTACAGTGGTGGAGAAGAGCTCAACACAATATTGCACATATGCAGTAGTTCAATTACTCACAAAGGAATAAAGGTCACCAAAACCCATACCGTGCAGCCTGTGTTGAATCTCTTGTGTGGAAAGGGGATGTCATCTTTTCCGCTCCTATTTGTCTGCCTGGTCACAGCATCTTTTTCCACTTGAAAATCAAGGTGATGAATTTTTCTGTTGTCCCTTCATATCCAAAACTGCTACGGGCAGATCAATGTGCCTACTCCTGGGGATAAGCCAAATCCACCCCTCTCCTCCATGTAGTTCCCTTGACACTCCCTTCCTCCCACCACTTCCCTGGCTGCACCATTTGGGACCAGAGGGTAAATCGATGCTCAGCAGCAACATCCCGAGCAGAGGAGCTGCCTGGGGGCTTCCCATGTCTGCAGACCCCAGTGCAGGGCTGCGAGCAGGGAGCAGATCCTCAGGAGCAGGAACAACCCTCCTGCCCTCCGCAGATCTGCTGGGGCCAAGTGCTGGCATTCTCGTGAGATGCTGCCACCAAATGGGATCCTGTGGGTCAAAACTTACCACAAAAGCAAAAGATGCTCATTGACTGAGCAACTTTTCACATTTTCACACTGGGTACGAATAACAAGATGGGAGAGCTGTTGCTCCATCCCACCGTCCCCCAGCAGAGGCAGTTACATCTCTCATTGTTGCAATGACTGCAGTTAAGCAGTTAATTTTCTCCATTTAGTCTCCTGTTTTCACTTGCTGTCGTTTCCTCAATAGCTGAATACTTCATTTGAGATCCTTGATGCTTATTCTGAGCCTCGGGGTGAATTTTGCAGTTCTTTCTGGTGTATGTTTTATTATTATTATTATTATTTATTACTTTTTTTTTTTTTTTCCTCAAGGACCAACAAATTTCCCCTGCTTATTTTTTTTTAGCTCTTTGAATTAGTTTTGCTAATGCTAAAAATTAGCTTCAGCAGCTGTCAGTTCTAATGCATTCATTTTTTTTAATAATTAGTATTTTACCATTTAGTAGTGTTCATGTTTGATTTGGGGGAGAAACATGGAATTTAGCAGATGGACACTACTGGGGGAGGAAATACTGTTTTCTGTCACTGCTAACACACCCTTGGGTGCAGCCACGTTGCAGCACTGCTCTTTGCATGTCACCGGCGAAGCGGTGCAGATGCCACGCTGCAAAAATCCCATCCCCAAATGCAAAACGGCCAGACACCTCCAACTTTGAGCTTCCAAGGATTGCCAGTGGCCATCCCCTTTTGACCCTGAGCTGGTTTGGAAGCTACAAGATGGCCCCGTGTTTTACTCGCTGCTCTTTCACCAACCGGCACGAATAATTCCGTGAACTTCACAGCCCTTAATACTGAGCAAGGCCTAATAATGTCATCTCAGGAGGCAAGTAATTGCAGTAATTAAGGGGTTGCACAAGGTCACTTGAGGCTGGGCTGGGAATACAAGCTTTTGTCTCTCACCCCGCTGCTGCGCCCTACGAATATGCATGCAGCAGCCTCATGCTGTCTGCAGCCATCGGGCCCAGCTCCTTTTAAAAACTAGGAGTGGCAGTCTGCGGCAATACCAGCAAAAGTGGTTTTAAACCTCATTTCCCTCTAGAAAGCCTCCTGCTTCACAGAAAGGTCTGAAGTTGGTGCATTTGGGGGAGGCGGGTTGGAGACTTGTTGAGTGGGAGGAAGGAAAAGTGTTGGTGTATGGATGGAGGAGGTGATTGTCCCAAAATGCTGTCCTTGCTTTAAGAAATCTGTGCTATTTAAAGTGAAACCATCATAGCAAAAAGTGAGTATCCATTTTCTATAAGGCTGGTAAGGATACAGGTATCACATTCAACAGCCTTCATGTGTAGGGGCTTTTCCTAATTTTTGACGGCTCAATTTTGGCCTTTTGGGCTGTCTGAACCACACGGCTGCCTGTCTGTCATCCTTGCGTGGCTTCATTGAGGGCAGAGCATTTACCAGAGAGAGGAAGGGAAAGCAGGGTAGAACGAACCCACAGCCAGCATTGCCCCTCTCCTTGGCTCTGCAGCTGATGGCGCAGGTGAGTTGCCTAAATGCAGGAACCAGAAACTTAATGAAATGGCTCTAAACGTGACAGCATTCATGAAAAGATTAATTACCAGGAGTAAAGGGGGAAGGATGCCAGGAACTGATAGGATTGGTACCAATACCAAAAGCCTGCTGTGCTACTAGAGCCATAATATGCAGTCCTAATCTGTAGGCCTATTGTTTTTCCTACAGAAACAACAGGCTTCAGCCAATGATACAAAAGGGTCTATATTACAGTTTCTGCAGGAAAAACAACAACAGCCATTAATAATAATTACCTTAAGACAAATCGGCAGCAGAGTGTGGCACACACTAATATCCTCCCAAGAATGAGTCTCTGGGAAGAGAGGGGCTGTTGCTGTATTTATCCCAGTGGTCGCGCAAACGAAGGGAGAGAATTAGAAAGAAGAAAGTGGGAGAGAGTGAGAGAGAAACAAAACAAGACAAGGACAGAAAGAGTGAAGGAAATGGCAGGTTTTCCCATTGGCAACCAGCTGGTGCTCTTTCTTGGCATTAAAGCGTCAGAGTACGTGGGCTGATGTCTCCCTCCTTGCTCTCTCCCTGTGCAATTTCAGCAGAGAAGAGTGAATATTCCTTTGGATTTGCTGGTTAGCCCCTCAATTTGCCAGCGACTAATTAAGTATGAAGAAGGGCAGCAAAGAATCAGACCCAGAAACTCTCTTAAATGAGATCATTATTACTGTTCTCCACAAAGACCTGCCCTCTCAACTTCCCCTGCAGCAAAGGAGTCTATATTTTTAATTTGTTCTTGCCCATCTCCTCTCCTTGGCAGAATTGATGTATCTGACATATGAAATCACAAACTAACCCGTGGCGGGATAGAAATGAAAAAGCTCCATTTTGCAGCAGGATTAGACGAACACATTTGACTAATGGCGATTTCCTGCTGCATTTTATGTTGGCTGTGATTGTGCAAGAACTTTAAACTCAAATTTCAGATGACTGAAGACACTGAGAACATTGTATTAACTCCTAGTACAATGAGCTTTTACAGGCTGCTGCCAAATATGTTCTTAGGCAGTATTTCCCTCTGTATTTTGAACTTGTACATAGATCAAGGTACCTACAGATATTGAGGGTGAATAAGGGAAAAATACTGCTGTAAAGGTATAAACCTAGAGATTTCTCTATTTGTCTGTGTAAATGTATCATATTTTTCTATATAGTTGCCATTTCTCTGTAATCAGTGTGTATATGTCTACTGATCAGTACTGTACTTTAGATGCAATAATATGCATGTAAATACATTTACAAATAAATATAATTTTATATATAAAAATGTAAAAGCCTATAGATATAAGGAACTTACCTATACGGATGTGTGTGTATGAGTAGATCTGGCAGTAGAGATCTCTGTGAAGACATCTGCTGCCATCCATAATGGAGACCACTAGAAGGTAACACTAATATAGATAGATAAACCAACTTCTATTGGAAAGGGCACGTCTATAGCTATCTGACTTAAAGAAAAAGCAATGCACAACATTCTGTAACATCTACAGTGTTAATATGTAACATATGGTGTCTGTTTCACATGCTAATAGTGACTTTTTAATTTGAAGTCAGCCCCAATGAACCTAAATCCGCACTGTCTCCAGGATTAATTATGAGTACTAGACTGTGATACCAAGCCTCTCTTCTTGATAAGCTTTATAAACCAGGTTTGCACACAGGATAAAGTAGCTCCTGAGTGGTTAGAGAGCTGCCATGTTTAACTTACACATGACCTGCTGGTACATCTTTTTGGAGAAAGCAAGTAACTTGATAAGATACTCGGTCTGTAGTCAGGGCATTGGCAATACAGGAGTGAGACACACAGCATTTATGGATGTTGACATTAATTACTGAGCCCCAGACACCTATTTAGCATAACCCTTTGAAATGCTTTATTCAATACACAAACACTGCTTGAAAAGCCAGGAGTCGGGACCAAACAGAGGGCGGCAGCATGAGGTCCATGGCTCCAATGTTAACCAATACTCTTCTACACCAGCATTGCTCTTGCCCTTAGCCCCTGTGTTTGGGAGCTTCTCCTGGAAATGCTCCTCTGAGCTGGGCAGGGAGGAAATACACTTGGAGAACACAAACGACCACACATGAGTTGGCATGAAGGTCCATCTAGGCCACCAGAGGTGGTCAGCAAGAGATGCTTAGAGAAAAAATGTAAAGCCAGGGCAAGCCCTCCTCCTTATCTCCTCAATTCCCTGCAGCACTGAGCTTCCCAAGCCAGAGGCTGTATCTTTTCTCTAAGTAGCCCTAGCTGGTACTCGCTGCATGAATTTGTCTGTAGCTTTTTTCAACCTGTTTGTACTTTGATTTCCACAGAAGAGAGGGGAGTACACAGCCAGCGAGTGCCCTCATGGGCCCAGAGTAATTTCATAGCAGTACAAAAGCCCCTAGTATCGCTTAAATAGGTTTAGGTGCAAAGATCAGAGTCTATCCTGAGCACAGCGTAATGTTCCTCCTTGGAGAAAATGGCTTCTTGACGTGTATGGGGATCCTGCTGCGGCGAAGACATTAGAGCTAGTTTTCTCTAAAATACATGTGCTTGGATGCTCAGGTGGCCTCAAGTTCATTTTCTCTTCTGTGACAAATAGACCTGCTTAAAGAATTGAAACTTTCTTTCTTTCCCTGGTTCCTTTTTATTAACTTCAGGTTTTTAACTTACTGAAAAATGTATTTAAAGTGGTTTCCAAGGTCACTGGAAAACTACATTTTTTGAAGTGTCAGTAGAAAATAACCAACTTTTGAACCACAGAAACGGTGATATTTATTTTTGAACCTGCAAGCCCGGTGATAAATCCAAGCTGTTTACATTAGTTTGAAATCTGTTTTCCTGGTTCCAGCCAGCCACGGCCCTTCTGCAGCTACTTTCCCTCCGGATAATTTGCCGTTCCCACTGCCGCATAAGTTCTTCTCCAGACAGTAATGCGGTGGCTGCCAGCCCTGCCACCAAAACGGCCCTGTCTCACGGGCTAAGTCGGATCAGCCTGAGCCAGGATTTTCCCGACACACACTGTCTGTCAGGGCTGCGAATCCAGGGGAGCAGGGCTTCAGGGGTGACATTCACATCCGTGGCTTGGTACGAAGCTATTGCCCCCAGACAGTGCCTGATGCTGTAGCATTGCCTGCAATCATCTTCCAGAGAGACAGGAAAGATCATTTGTAATAATTAACAATCCCAGAAGAGTTTTCACAAGAACTGATGTGTTTATCTGTCACGCCCTGGCTAAATTCCAGCAAGGGCTACATGACATCCTGCCTCTGTAATTGTATTTTATCCACCTAAATGCTCCTGCCATTTCGACCAGGAGGGTCAGTCTTCGTTGTTCCTTGTCTAGCAGCTCCTGTGCTGGGTTGCTGAATTCAGAAATAGCTGCTGAGCCAAAACCCTTTCCGTTGTAAGTGATCATTACTGCAAATTCTTCAGATTTCGTGACGAGTCTTAGGATTCTTAGTATTTTCTCCTAAAGCCTCAGCTGTTGGAGTCATTATGAAGCACAAGGATCTCAGTTTTCATGTTTTTAAGTAAGTGGCTAGCCCTTGTAGTTGAAAACACGAGGCATGTTTACCCTAGAGGCTGAGGAGCCAGATGGTGGATAAAGAAAATGCAACAATTTTGGTTTTTAATCTCGTGATTTTTTAAGCCAATCTCATAATTTTGGGGAGCTGGACTCACAGTTAGTGAATGTTTGCAGTTGGCAATACTGACTGATCATAATGTATCTCTTGTTTATCAAACAGGAGTGCCGCAGAGCTTAATTAATTACTGCTTTAATTCATGTTTGCCAAAAGCTTTGAAATCCTTGGGCGCATTGAGTTCTTGTTAGGACAAAATACAATTTCCAATGTTAAAGCTGCTCAGATCTGCTACTCTGGGAACCTTTCAGTACCCACACATTGAATTTGACTGATAAAATGCATTTCTGCAGCATTCTCACTCCAGAACACTGAAGATCCCATTCTCTGAAGACAGTTACCATGCATGATCACAGGATGAACAGTGCCTTTCCAAGGGACTTTTCAGGACAAAAAGCAACTTCTCATTCATGTTTGCACCCAATTTTTTGGTCAGCATCCACCAGCACCCAAGGAAACTCTGCAAGGGTCTCCCAACAGTGTTAGAGGTCAGAAGAAGTCATATTGCTTTGAGCAGCCAGCTCTCAGGCTGCCAAAGTTGTCCACTGGCCATGGTTCAAGCCAGTTCAGCTCTACCACAAAGGCTGATGCACAGCATCACTCGATGGCACTGCACACAGATAAAGGAAATCAACCCATAACTGGGTCGTAAAGGGCTTGACTCCAGCCTTTCACGGAGCGCCAAGCAAAGCAGCAGCTCACATCATCTTTTTATGGCTAAAGCCAATGTTAAGCATTCAGCTTGGTGGGATGACTGCTCAGCAACCAGCCACCACCTCCCTACCACCTCACTGCACCCCAAACACAGGCTTGGCAGCCAGGCAGATATTTCTATGGCACAGCATTATTACTGTATGGGAAATATTTCCATAGAATAAGTAGCTCCTCTAGATGTCTTAGAAAAGGGGCCAGGCTCTGCTCAGACTGGGTTTGTTTCTCCCAGGGCTGTCCAGGCAGCTGGGGCTCAGAAAATGGTGTGTCGTGCCATAAAATCAGGTGCCTCGTGCTAGGTCTGATGAGGATGTATTTTAAGCCAAAACAATGCTGGGTCTTATTTGCTTGTCAGCTCAGCCATTAATTTAAGACAGGCACAAATGAATCACCAGCCATGTTACTGTTGCCTCATTGGAATCCCTCTACTATAATCTCATAGTTTTTTCACCTAATTAATTTCCCCTTTCCTTGCACCAGTGTTTCATGAGTGTATCTTGTTTGGAGGAGATTAAGAGTCACACACTTCATTAGTAAGGTGTAAATTATCAGAGAGACCCTCTCCATCCACCTGCTTAATTGGGTTAATGAAGCGTCTCTGTGGGCCCTGGTAAGGCAGCACTGCTCTCTGCTCCCTGCAGGCGTTACCAGGGCTGTTTGGAAAATAGATGGAGACCTTAAAGTTACCACCTTTGTGCTTTTTTGAGAGTCACAGGCATTTAATTAAAAAAAGGGGAAGGAAAAAGGTAAAGTTGACACAAACTGCAAGTTCAAACATTTTCGTTTATAAAATCACAGTTACAAATATTGTGTAAATCCGTCCATACCAACACTTTCTCATGGCTAATTCCTAATTAATCCAAATTCCCAACCTTATCTCTACCTAAAACACTTGAAGTGACACACCCAGAGATGCCATTGATGTTTGGTCGAGTGGTTAAACTGGGATGGAGGCTGTGGCAATGCAAAGCTGAAAAGAGAGGGGATGTGTGTTTGGTCCCCAGCTGTGTGATGTAGGGCACAGATGGTGCTGGGCAGTGATGCTGGGAGCATGGGTAGCTCCTTGTCCCTGCTAGAGCAGATCCCACATGAAAACCGAGTCCTGTTATCTCTGCACATCCTCGCCTAGCCTCCGCTTGGCTTTTGGAGACTGTTCTTGCAAGGGGAAGTGATAAAACTCATATCAGGTGCATACATTAGAGCACATCCCCCGAACAGGAGATTTAGGGTGATATTAGAGATTATTTGCACTGCGGCACTCAGCTCAAAGTCATGCTCCTCTGATCCTGCTCGGAAACACAGCACGGTGACTCAGGATTGCTGAGCACATCACAGCGTGTGTTGATTTTGCTCATGGGGCAGGACGGGCTTGGCACTGCCAAAAACCAAAGCTGGAGCCAAGCGAGGTCAAAGCACCACCAAGGCTCTTGAAATGCACTCGCAGGCTCTTCCTCGTGAGCCAGGCACTGAATTCAGACTCGTGCGGCCAGAAACAAATCCACCAGCAGTCCCGAGCCTCAGCCAAATGGACAATTTGTGCAGAGAAAATGAGGAAGAAAGTCTGTGGGTAAATTATTTGTCGCAAATTATTCGCCCAGCTCTACCTGACAGAGCAGCGTTCTGCGTTTGATCTCCGTGAGCGACTGTCATGGGAATCAAAGGGAGTTTTGTCAGGGGATTAAGTGCAGAAGATGTCGTCGAGAACTACATTAAAGATAAGAAATCCAGAGTGTGGCCCAAAGTGGCTAATCCCAGCACAACTAGTGAATTATTAAGTTGGTCATTTGACAGAAGGAGGAAAAAAAAAAAAAAAAAAAAGACCAACTGTTTTCGAAACTGCCTAAAAAGGGGTTTCTATTAAAATATAGCAGTTGCATAATGAGAAAGCGAAGTGCAGTTCCAGCAGGAGAGCCGGGCTCTTGTGTCACTCGCTGCAGCTTCGGCCTCATGGCAGAAAGGCAGCGGCTTCCAGGGGCTGCCCCCTTTTTTTTGGGATTGAGCCACCTGCTACGGGTGCCAGGGAGAAAGCACGGTGTTGTGGTGTCAGCAGCGGCTGGCCTCCGGGGACGTGAGATGTACCTGAGATGCTTAGCTGATCTCAGGGGTAGAGAGAGAGATGGAGAGGAGAGCATCCATCATTAGAGAAGGAAATGGGCAGGTGGGTCCCAGGCTGCTGGAAGTGGTGTTTTTTTTACAGAGGTGGGGATTCTGGCACCATAATGCTGCCTTGCAGATGCTGCAGAGTCCCTCATCGGGGACATGCTGACCTGTGAGACGTGTCCAAGGGTGCTGAGCAGCAGAACCAAGCCCACAGCACAGAGAGCAATACCAAGGGCAGACAGCAATAATGCTCCACAGGAGCGCTGGGGATCAGTTGCTAAATGCCAACACTACTGGGGAACGTGAAATGAGGGCTCTATGCTGAAACAAAGAGGCAGACATCCACGAGACATGGCCACCCCATATACAACAGGCACTGACACCATCTCTGCTGTCCCTGGGCTGATGCTGTGCGATGGGAATCCCCAGGACACCCCACAGTTGTCCCAGAGGACTTCCAGACACTGTGGAGGATTGCTGGGGGCAGGTTTGGTGTGGAAAAAGGGTAGGTTAGAAGGAGGGTGTGCAAGGAGACAATGCCAGGCTGCAGCAGCTGCCTGGAAGCTGAGGGTCCAGGGCATCCTCGCTAAGGGACACAAAACCTTGCAAAGGTCCCTGCAAACCTGAACTCTTGGAAGACTTAAAATTCCATTTACACAGAAAGTTGTCTAACAGGAAGCAGCCAACGTGAATTTGTCAAGAGGAAATCTCATTAAACCGGTCTCACATCCTTCTGCAAACACCCAGCACAGCAGACAGGGGACAAGCACCACATGTGTAGCACACCACGAGTCTGGTGTGCTCTGGCACTGACCCCTGTGGTATTCTTGTAAGTATCTAGAGAAGTATGGGGTACCAAAAATCACTAAAAGATTGAACCAGATTGAGGTGACAATGGGTATCCAGTGATTCTTTGCTAAATTATTTCATCTGAAGTCCACTTTTACCCCATGTTGCCAAGAACAGTTGGAGGAGGAAATGGAAAATGTGCTTTAAAGTGGACAGGTGGAAGCAAGCTGGTTCAGGTGGTCTGTGAGCACCTTGGTGCACTTTGTAGGATTAGAAATAGAGTAAGTTCTGTGAGTGACTGAGAGATCTGTAAGGATCCCTGTCATGGCCCTGTTAGAGCAAAAAGCTGAGTGGGTCTGCTGAAAGGTGAGCCTGTCGGGGTTTGTTTGCTGACACCTCGCTGCTTGGGTACTCAGACCTCGCAGGCCTCTGCCACCCTTTGGCAACAGCAGGGTCATGTCTGCCCCATGTCCCTCCTCTTTTATCTGCCTTTTTGTAATTCGGCTGACAAGGAACTCTTCCAAAACAATGGCACGCTCATCTGTCCTCACTGAAAGCAAACGATTTACAAATAAGCCCAACTTCCCACCACGTTTGCAGTCTGTAAATCGTCACTCTGTGCGTGAAGATCTGCTTGGGTGAAAGTTGTGGTGAAGCACGTATCCTGCAGGAGCACGAATGTCTGGGGAGGGCTGAGCTGCTGTGTCCATCATTTATTTGTGCTGCTTCAAAACCTGATGGCTGCTATCACCATCCTAGCACTTGGACCAGGAATACGGGGTGTTGGAGACGTCTTTTTCCTCCAATGAGGAACTAAAATGGAAAATGACCCCTGGAGGACTTTAGATCCCTTCACAGCCCTCTGATTTTTCCTTTTTCTTTGCAAAAAATAAAACAGTTTGTGTTTATCTCTCTGATGACATCTGGAAGAGGCTCGCAGCCATCTCAAGTAGTTGGGGGCATGCGCTGGCCACATCCGCTTGGATGCAATCAGGAGGAGATTTGCTGTAAACAGCAGCAGTCTGCCTGGTTTTTGTGTTTTAACGGGTTCAGGAACGGGTGTTATAATATGCTAACAACTCTGCAGGGTGATCATTATGCAAATGCCTACAGTAAACAGGTAGGAAATGAGATCTAATCAGGACAGCCCCCTCCCTCTCCTCTCCTGACACATGAACAGTAAGTTGACTCGATCACGTTGCTCGCGGTACAAATTCCAGCCTGAAACCCCAGTTTTTCATTTGTCCTTTTGTTCTCGTGTGTTTGGTTTCTTGCATAAGTCACTGGAAACCTAAGGGCAGCCTTGTGATTGCTTTAATTTTAAAGCGCCGAGAACAGGCTAGCATGGCTGGGTCTAGAAGTAAAGCTGCTTGTGGATTTCCCTGATTTGAAGGCAAATAAAAAATAAGCACATCGTGCCTGGTCTCCACGAGTAACATGACTCTGTATAATATCTAATCACTCTCTGATAAACGGTGGAGTGAGTAAAGAGTGTGTTAATGCTAATGGGGACAGTTACAGTCACACAACCCCAGTATGAGCCCACGAGCATCACTGAATTCTCTTGGTTATCAGGACACCTACACGTTTTTGGTGCTGCCGGGGGGTCATGCAGATGATTTCTGTCTCTCCCGCTCAGCTCAGCCCACCTCATGCATTTGCAACACCTCAACTCCTTGCTGTCCAAGTGCCAGACACAGCGGGTGGATTTGCCCCATGCCCATCGATGTGGGGCTCATCTTGTGCTGCCCACCTACATGAGACCACGTATGGCATTGTGCAGACAGATCTGGGGGAAGGTCCCTTATCGGGCCGTGATGCCACATCCCCAGCCCAGCAAGCATGATGCCTGCAGCCTAGAGGGGCACCTTATCAGCCCGACACCCCAACTGCAGCCACAGCACAGACAGAGCCAGCCCTCAGGCCAAGGCGGGCTTCAGGACATTGCTGTTTTTGCCTTTGGTATTGCTGATGCTCTTTTTGCCTTTGGTAATTGCAGTCTGACCCGATGGTAAGGCAGCAAGGGAGCCTTGGTAGGCCCTCACTAGCCAGTGATACCATTGAAGTAGAAAGTGAAATGGCAGAGAAATCAGTAATTTACCAGGGAAACCAGAAATTACCAGGGAAATTGGTAATATGGGGACTATTTGAATAGGGTTGTATCAATGCAAGTAATTAAATAGATGTAGTGAAGCTCTAATTGTGCTCTCAGTTATATAAGGACCAGTGTAACACCATAAAGAGACCTCAGCATCTGCATAGCTGTTCCCAACAACCCCCAATTGCTCCAGCACTCTCTTTATTCCTAATTTTGTAGCAGTCCACCAGCCCTTGCAAAGTCACAGACTTGCAGCAGACCTGGATGATCCATTTGAGCATAGGGAACACCCAAAATGGTGACAGGCATTCCCCAAAACACAGGGAAAATAACAACCCTCATGCTGCAGCCCCTTCTGCAGTCACCTCTCTCCCTACTGATGTGGGAGGCTAAGAGCCAGAAGCGAGCTTTGGCAGCCTCTTGCTGTTTAATTCAGCCCTGGCAGTACCTGCTCGGTGCCCTGAGATCCCTGCCAGAAGGGGTGGGAAGTTTGCACACCTGGAGAGGTTGGCACCACATCCCCACTCCCTGCAGCAGGGGAGAGGGCAGCCAAGGAAAAAAGGGAGAGCAGAAGCCCAGGAGGGCTGACCCAAACTGCTCCGGGAAACTCTTGCAAGACATTGCCCAAAAATTGAGCTGCAGAGGGTTTGTCCGTGCACATGGGAAGGGATGGATGTCGGTGGCATGCTGTCCTTCTGCCAGACGTGTCCTGGATAAGAGGTCCTGCTGTAACACAATCACAGCAGCACAGGACACCCGCACCACCGGCCCCTGGTCTCTGGTGCCCATCTTGCAGCCCATCCATATTTGATTTTCCATGTCCAGAGATGGTCCAGAAGCAAATTTTCCGAGGAATTGTCTGATGGGTACTCCATCCTCCCACAAGTCCTGCATATAGCCCTGAAAGAGAAAGAATAACCTGGGTGGTTTCAGCAAGAGTTGTGCCATGCTATATTTTAAGTAAGTATGGACAGGAGCAAACACCTCCTGCTTATTTTCCAGAAAGACACCATTATTTGACCATAACACTTAAAAAAAAAACTTTCATATCTTCCATATCCTAAGGCAATTTGTGTCAGTGGCTGATTTTTATTTGTCTCTGATGTCCAGTGGGGATTAATCTAATTTTAACTTCTTAGCCTGGTTGCCTTTGCCAGATGTACTCACCAAATCTACTCACATCATCTCAAGCTTCTCCTGGGTAGCTCCAAATACTGACAGATTTCCCCAGACACCCCTCTCCCAGGGAGGTTCCCCCCTCCTTGAGTTGCTTTCATGGTTCTTCCCCATCCCACCCCAATTCTCCAAATTCAGTTTCAAAGCCTGGCCCTGGGACCAGACAACATCATTTCAGTAATGGTCTCCTCTCCCACCTGATTTCAGGATTTCCAGAGTTCCAGTGGCAATTTTGCTGCCCTCATCCCCCACTGATCCAGCCTTTTGGACTCCATCACCCTTCTCGCCACCCTTCACCAGCACCCATCTCCTGCAACCTCGTGCCCACCAGGAGGGCAGAACACTCACAGGCCATTCATGGCTTGGTTTTCCAAACACCTTCCTCTGGCAGGGATGTTGAATGGCTCTGCTTCTCTCTCCAGATACATTTGCTCAGCCTTTGCCATCCCGCCCTCCTATTTTCCATCCTCTGGCTGCCTCTTCCTATCACTTCTCTCCATTCACCGGCTCCAGTGCTTAACAATTCTGCCTGCATACTCTTCCACGTTGCTAATAAAAATGTTAAATAAAGCCAACCCCACGGTGCCTCCTCCTCGGGATGCTGAGCAAACACCCTGGCAGTGCCTTGCACTTTAATCTCAACTCCTCGTTTGCAGCCCCTCAGCAGCTCTGCAGCCCCCAGGGCGATGCCCTCACCCAGACGGGCTTCCCTGGGAGCTGGCTCCAGATATTTCATGGCTGCAGAGGAGCCTGATTATCCCGAGGGGTCAAACCTCAGCCCCACACCTCATGAAAGAGCCGTTGTGGTCCACAGTCTCCCCAAAAATCAGTGAGCGTGGTTACACGTCCTTCCACAGCCGTGGCACAGTGGATGGAGGGACACTTTGCTTTTAACAGCTGTGTCAGGAGATAAATCAGCTTCAATTCCACTTTTAGCTGGACCCAAAAGTGTTTGCAATTTGCTGCTTCTAAAGGAAATGAGGGTGCAGGAGGGCCCAGCCCCATTGGGGCTGCCTTGCCCCAGACCCACGGGACAAGGGGACCCCATGGAGGCTCAGGCTGTGCATTTTCTAGATGATAACAACTCTGGCAGAAATATAACATCCATTGTTACCAGCACCCACAGCAGAATAAATACCAGGCTCCTTATCCCTGCTTGTGATGGGTGACAAGGTGAGAGACACAGGTTCTCGTTGCCACAGGTCATCGTACGGACCCCAAGCCATATGATGCTGCTCCCAAATCTGTTAAAATGAAGAATGGGGAAGGGACTGTGCCGAGGAAGATGCTTTCTTTTTGGCACATCCCGCACTAAGAAGTATTTGCCGATAAGCTGATAATCAGGTGGCCCAGCCACCCCTGGTACGTTAGACCTTGCTGCTTAGAGAATATTTGGTCATACAGCATCTCCATTAGGAGTTTGTAATCCGCTATCACGGCATTTGAGAGCCATTTCAGTGTAAGGAGATTTTTATTAATGGTTCATGAGCCTAGAAGTCAAAATTGACTCTCAGAGCAGATTTTAACAGTTTGTGCAGCATTTATATGTTGATCTGTCTGTTTGCCACCTCTTCTAACCCCACCATCACCTCCCTCCTCTCTGCCACAGAGCAGAGGTGCAGCAGCATTAACAGCAGCAGGGAGACAGCAGGCTCTGATTCTTTTCCTTTCCTTTCCTTTCCTTTCCTTTCCTTTCCTTTCCTTTCCTTTCCTTTCCTTTCCTTTCCTTTCCTTTCCTTTCCTTTCCTTTCCTTTCCTTTCCTTTCCTTTCCTTTCCTTTCCTTTCCTTTCCTTTCCTTTCCTTTCCTTTCCTTTCCTTTCCTTTCCTTTCCTTTCCTTTCCTTTCCTTTCCTTTCCTTTCCTTTCCTTTCCTTTCCTTTCCTTTCCTTTCCTTTCCTTTCCTTTCCTTTCCTTTCCTCTTTACCATTCTTTTCCTTTTCCTTTTCCTTTTCCTTTTCCTTTTCCTTTTCCTTTTCCTTTTTTTCCTTTTCCTTTTCCTTTTCCTTTTCCTTTTCCTTTTCCTTTTCCTTTTCCTTTTCCTTTTCCTTTTCCTTTTCCTTTTCCTTTTCCTTTTCCTTCATTCTCTATCTCCCCTTCATTCCCTTCCCTTTCTCTCCCCCTGCCCCCAGCACATCCCCTCACCAGCCCAGCCCCTCATGGTGCCCTAACCACAGCCCCCAGCCCCTGCACAGCCCCTGGCACAGGCAGAGCTGCTTGAACCTGCAGGCACTGGTGCTGTGGGCATCGCTGTAGCCATCTGTGCTATGTGCCCTTGTATACATGTCAGTATATATCCACAGTGATACGTGCATTTAAGCAATAGGCATTTATAGAGACTCCTCAATAACTGCATTTATACCAGGGGTTGGTGCCACGTGGGTTTGTAGATACGCATTGGGGTGTGTGTTTGTGCTATCTGCTTTCTTAGAGTTGCATTTCTACGTGCATGTTTATGCTCCATGCATGTGGCTGTACACGTTGATACCAGTGTTTGTGCTGTGTGCATTTATAGACATGCACCGTTTCGCTCCCCACATGTCTATGGAGGGGGCGTGGGGGTTAGGCATGGGGGCTCTGCAGCCTGGGGGGGCTTTCATCCATCCCCTGTCTTTGGGAAAGGGAGAGGAGGGAGGTAGCAAAGTCAGGGGTCCTTCTGCTCTCCCCTCTCCCTTCTCAGTCCCCAAATCTGGATGGGGCCCAGGACCCAGCCCCAACCCTCCCAAAGTCGGACCCAACCTCAAGCCCAGACCCAAGCCTCCCAAACCTTACCCTCCCTCCAGCTGTCCTCCCCCAGCCCCAAGGCTGGGGGGGGGGGACGGACTTTGGGGGTCCCTCTGCTCCCATCAGGGAAGCTCTGCTGTGAGTCCCTAAATCCAGATTTAACCATATTTATCCCCCATCTCCTTGGAAACTGGCAGCCCTGGGCATGTCAGGCTCCTCCTAAAACGTGATCACCCCAAAACTCATCCCTGTTTTGGGGCTCTGCCCCAGCTGAGCCTGGGGCAGGGTCAGTGATGCCTGGCCGAGGGCTGAGCAGTCAATAATTCCCGACTGTTTTATTTGTTTTTTCATTTATTTATTATTTTTTTCCTCCAGTGGGAAACTTCACCTTGCAGAAAGGGAGAGGATTGGCTTATATATGTAGCTTTGGGGGTTGGAGGCACCTCAAATCTGACACACAGCTAATCAGCTCTTTGCCCCTAAATCTGGCTTCCCAACACTAAACCGACAAGGTGCCCTGGCTTTCCTACTGATTGTATTCGATCCAGAGTCCCCTTCTGCAGCCTCGGTTCAGAGGAAAGAAATTTAGCCAGAAGGAAGACCTAAAACATTAAAAATGAAAAAGGAGTTAAAACATTCTTTAAATAATATATTGTATTTGCTGGTTCACCTTGGGATTTTGCCCTTTGCCCACATGAGTGCCCGTTTACATTAAAAACAGAAAACAGGTAGAGACAACGTGAAACGTGCAAAAGGCTGGGCAAAATTCAGAGAAATTCCTGGTGCGAATTGGCTTTTCTGATAAAAGTGAGCTCCAGCTGAAGGAGCTCATCCCTAAAAGATGGGAAACCACTCAGGAAAGAACAGCAAAAGATAAGATGGGAAAAGGAAAATGGTAAGAGTGCTCCTAAAGAGGCTTAAAAAAAAATCAAATGCCCACAAAACAAAGAGCTTTTCCAGGCAGGTGTGGTGCTATGCCCCAGTTCAACAAGGATTTGGTTTTATTGAGTGTATTTTGCTTGAATAGTTTTTTTTGGGGGGGTTCAACTCCATCAGCTCGCACCACGACAGCAGAGCACGGGAACCTCACGCCTTGCTGCCTGGGAGCTGCTGGTGGTGGGGACCCGGAGCCATCCCGAGGCACCTCCTGAGCCTCCCCTGTGTGTCTTCCTCTGGGTAAGAGCCACAAAAATGCACAAAACTGGGCACCGAGCAGCACAACATCTTGCCTTCGTCCATAGCTGGCCACTTCGCTGAGCGCCAGAGGGTGCTCGGCGTAAGGGATAACCACTGCTGGCAGTTTGGGGGCCCAGTGGTGTGTAAATAGAGACAACCAAAGGAAGGAGGCTCCTTGGGCATGCACGGACCTCATGAGGGGCAAGAAAAGCTGAGGGATGCTCAGGGCTGTGATGAGACATCATGCTCCCTGCTCCCGGCGCTGCACGGGCACCGCGGTGAGGTGATGGTGGCCACGGGTGCCGCGTGCTGGTGCCTCCAAGCAGCTTCGCGAGCAGGAACCTGCCGGGGACAGGAGCACAGAGCAGGCTGCTGCCTCCGCCTTCCTCTCTCTTTCCACCGGTTCATTTGTTTGCTGCATTAAATCCAAACGAGCTTCAGGGCTCACGCAGTCCCATGTGCACACGTGAAGGAGGGACAGAAACAGACACCATGAGAGGGGACATTTGGGAAGGGTCTAATCCAGATTCAGCTCATGAAATTGTGGCTTAAAAAGCAGTCCTCCTCCTTCCTCAGGACCTCAGCTATGACACAAATCCTGCACGATGCTCCCTGTCCCCCCTAATCCTCCACCCAGATTACCCCAAGAAGTTCAGGGCTCTCCCTAAACATGGCTCACAAATACCATCCCTCCACCAAAGGATGAGATTGGGGAAAGGGGACAGGTTGGAAACACGTGTTGTGTTTTTTTTTTTTCCCTTTAAAAATCGATCAATAAATAAATATAACCTTTCATTTTGCTTCTTTCACTGCCCACAAAGAAATCCCCAGGCGGATTTCTTCCCCCTGCCCACGGAACCAGGCGGAGCCGGCGGCATCGCCCCACTCAGCCCTCGCGGGCGCGATGGAAAGGGAAGACAACCATCGAGTGTGCTAGAACCATTTTAATATAATTATACATATCTGCCAAATCCAGGAAAAAAAGGTTTATGCATATATATCTTTTTTTTTTTTTTTTCTCAGTTAACATCTGCAAGCATAAACGACAATGAATTTCTCGGTTTAAATTCATCCAGGTCAGAGCAACTGCCCGAAGTCCTGTTTGATTTGATGGCTACCGCCAGCGTGGCCAGCGGTAAGTGAACTCCAGAGGAGCTTAATGTCCTTGGGTGATTTTTTTTCGGTCTTTTCTCTTTCATTCAAAGACAGTTTGTTGTAAAAAGTTTCAGTGCAGTTCACCTCTGGTGAAAGGCGATCATGTATTTTTTTTTTTGTGGTTTTATTTTTTTTTCTAATATATTTTTTTTTTTTGTATTTTTAAAAAGATGATAATAGGTAACTCAGTTGCTCTGAATTTCACTTATAATTATAACCTATTTAAATCACAGCAGAACTCCCGCTGGTGCGGAGTTCGTAGTTGCATACAATACAGGAGATCACAGTTTTGAAGTCTAGCACAGATTAAAAACCACAGATGTACCATTTATATAAGACACACACTGATTGTCTCTTAAAAACTACATATTGACTCCTTATGAACATTATTTTTTTTTTCTTTAAATAAAGTAGTGCAGCTAGGACAATCAGTCACACAACCCACACAGCCCTGAACCAAGTTCTCTCGGTGCCAACTTGAGCAAGTTGGGCATGAAACAGTTGAATGAGCTCGAGAGAGAAAGAAAGAGGGAGGGAGGGAGAGAAAGAGGGAGAAAAAGAGAAAGAGATGCTGTCCATTCCGAATATTTTAACCAAGGGTTGGCTAACACATTGGAAACCTCTGGGTGAAGGATCTTTCCACGCACACACAAAAAGAAATAAAAACCTAGACTTTTTTTTTTTTTTAAACTGGCCCATAGGTGGAACGATCTCCCACCTCTTCCAAACAAAGAAACCCAACAATTTGCCTAAAACTATAAAGAACACAGATTGGTCTGTCTGTTTTCTGCTCACTAGATGATCTGTCCGTTTAAGGCCTTCCTCCTCCGTTTTCCTCTTTGTTATTCCTTTTCCAGAGCGTCTGAGCAGGAGATGAGTCTGAACGTGGTCACACCAGCACTGTCCCTCTTTTGTTGCTGTTGTCGTCGTCGGTTTTTTGTTCGTTTGTTTGTCCGTTTGTCCGTTTTAGTTATTTTCTCTTTAATTTAACCAAGACCTGACTAAAACTGGAGCGTTCGGCCCAGCGTGTTCGTTCTCGTCGCGGTTTCTCGTACGGTCACAAAGGTTCCCCGCGGGCCTTCACAAAACCTGGAACTTCCATGAGGATGTCTGGTCTTTATAATCCAAGCAGTCAGCATTGAAGTTTAACTTCCAGGAGGCGGTTTGGTCTTTATAATCCAAGCAATCGGTGGTCGAGTTAAAGCCCAAACTGGAGGCCCCGTAGCCCTGGGTGGAGAGGGAGGCCGGAGACTGGTTGAGGTGGCTGGTGACCGCGTTGGCACCCATGGGACTCAGGGTGGCCCCCGGTCCGGGCAGCTGGTGGTGCATAGGGGTCAAATAAGATCCACAGTCCATCCCTCCGAAATAGGAGGTTGAGCCAGCGTATCCTTGGCTGTAACCTGAGGCCTGGGTGTAGGTCATGGGGTAGGACCTCTGCATGCAGGAGGAAGAGGTGGACAGGGGGTCGGAGAGCGGGGAGATGGACGCTGGGCTCCAGATGGACACGGGGGCGCTGCTGCTGGAAATGGTGGGGACCGAGGTGCTGGAGGGGGGCGTGAACTGCCCGCTGGTCCCGCTCTCCGAGCTCACTTCCCGGGCTGGGGAGTTCTTCTTTTTGGCCGGCCGCACCTTGTTCTGGCCCCCGTTCTGCTGCTGCTGCTGCTGCTGCCGGCACTTGGCCCGGCGGTTTTTGAACCACACCTGGAGACCGGGAGAAAGGGAGGGGAGGATGGAGAGATGGAGAAAAGCCTCGCCTTAGGGACACGCAGGTATCCCAGGGCTGAGAGCCAGCGCTGGGGATGGGGATGGCTCCGTGGCCAGTGGGGCTTTGCAAGGCTCCCCCTCCCCGAAATCGTTAGCATTAATACTAACGAGGGCAAACAGGCAAACCAAAATGCTTAATACAGTCACTTTTGGGGAAAGCAGAGGGGGACACTCCCTTTTTGCAGCTTGCCAGCCGGTGACCCCCCAAAATCACCATTTAAGGCCTGTTGAAGCCCTCGATTAGAAACAATAGAGCAAAGGGGGGAAAACAATTAGGGGAACAGAGGCAGGGGTTTGGGGGCAGTTGCAGATGTCTCATTTACCCCTAAACAGGCTCTCTGCTCTCCACCCCCAGACAGGGGTGGCCCCCAACCCACCTCAGCCTCTCCTAGCAAGGTGCTGTGGGGAAATGGCTGGGGTCGAGCATGGGAGGGGGGTCCTGGTCCCCATGGCTACGCTCCGCAGGGACACAGCCCCAGGCAGCTCTGTGACCAGGGCCATCCTTGCAGAGAGGTGAGGGGCACGAGCAACACAGGAGCTTCCCTGCCCCTACTGAAGGGTGCCCTGGATCCATACTGGGGGCAGCACAGGTGCTTGGACCCTCCTCCTGCCCCACAGCAGCACCACCAGGATAGTGCTGCCAGGAGGAGGCACAGCCCAGCCTCAGCAGAGGTGTCCCACGGCCTCCCCTCTCCAAAACCCCTCCAAAAGCAAAGGAAGCCCCTGGTTCGTACTGATGTGAAAGGGGACCCCAGCCCGGAAGCAAGGATGTGGGGGGGGGCTTAGGGAAGGGGGGATGCTTTGTGGCCTCTACACGTGCCTACGAGACCAGCTGGGATGTGGCCAAAGCAAGGTGCAGGGCATGGGGATGTTGGGGATACCCCCCCCAGCCCAGGATGACCATGGGGTCTGCACTAATCCCCAGAGCTCAGTGAGGAAGGGGAGGCCAGGCTGCAACCCAGAGGGGGCAAATCACCACTCTGACCACCCCAAACACCCTCACCCATATGTGAGCATCCCTCAAGGACTCGACGGGGCTGGCCCCATCCTCTAAAACAGCCCCAGTGGGCTGGGGTCTGGGGGAGGACTGAAGGGGGGGAAGCAGACAGGGTCCCCCCCCCCGTTCCTACCTGCACTCTGGACTCGGGCAGGTTGATTTTCAACGCCACCTCCTCCCGCATGAAGATGTCGGGGTAGCGGGTCTTGGCAAAAAGGGCCTCCAGCACGTCCAGCTGCGCCCGGGTGAAGGTGGTGCGCTCCCGCCGCTGCTTTCGGGGGGTGGCTGCGAAAGGAGCCGGGAGCCCTGGCTGTCACTCAGTGTGCTCAGCCCCCGGGGGACCCCTCCAGGGACCCCCCCAAATCCCCGCCAGCTCTCCCCGGTGACCCGCAGCCAGCCCCCAGCCGCATCCTTGCGGCAATCCCGGCGCCTCCTCCCCAGCCCTCCCTGCAAGAGGCTGCCCCCCACCTCCAGCAGCGGGGTGGCCCCGGATTTGCAACCCCATAGAAAGGTTATAAAGGGTGAAAAAAATAAAAAAAAATAAAGTGAAAAAGGAAGGGAGAAAGGGGGACCCCACGGCACCGCGGCTTCTGCTGGGGGAAATCCACGGGGCAGAGGGGACAAAAAGGGGAACGGGGGGAGAGGGGAGAAAAAACGTGGCTTACCGGGATAACCGACGGACGGGTGCAGCAAATCCATGCCCGAGGTTGTGAGACTCAGGCCATTGACTGCATAAGGTGGTTGCTTAAGATAAGACATCATGCTAAAGTTGTAGCGGGGAGGAGAGTTGGCCGAAATCCGGGCGAGGGGGAGCCGCCCGAGCGCCCTGCCTGCCCCGGGCGGTGCCTGGGGGTGCCGTCGGCCGGGGGGGGCCGCCAGGTGCCTGCGGAGGGGAGAAGGGGGGGGTCAGGGAGCTGGCTGCCCCCGGCTTTTATCCCCGTTGCCTTCCCCCGCCGATCCTCCAGCTCTTAAACCGGCCCCCAGCCGGATTTGGGAGCCGGGAGAGACTGAGCAGATAAACGCATCCCTCCCCAAAAAGACAGGGAGGGAGGGGAGGGCAGGGGAAGGAGGGGGGGGGGCACGTCCCATCCAGTAATTACTGCCCGAACAAAACCCCCCATGCCTTCAACTGCCCGCATTGTACGGCTGCCCGGGGCATTTGCATAGGATTCCCGGCCGGGCACCAGCTAATTGTCTCAAGCAAAACTTGATTGGGGCCATTCGCAGACACAAAGAACCCCTCGGCTAAATAAATAATGCAGATAACAAAGCCCAAGGGTGAGAAACAAAGAAACAATTCAAGAAACCTATCTCTCCCCTAGTCTCTTGCAAGGACTTTAATTATCCCAGGTTTGGGCAACATTCAAGCCTCCCCCCCTGCCCTTCCCCCCGACGATGCCGCATTTCAGAGCTCAAATGCCCGCTCGGGCAGAGCCAAACTTTTCTGCTCTACCGCCATCAGTCCACGCCTGCAGTAATTTCCACCGGCCATTTGCACCTAATTAGTACTCCGGGTAATTAGATTTGGAGGCAAGTAACAGATTTATTAGGCTTTCAAGAAACTCTTGATGACGGGGCTGGAGCTAAACAAACACCTCGCCGAGCGGCCCCGGGGGCGGCCAGCGGCTCCCCCCGGCTGCGGGCACCCCCGGGGGGGGCTCCGCAGTGGGACTTGGGGGACCCCCAGAACCAAAAATACCCGACGGGGGCCAGCCCCTGGCTCCTGAAAGGGTTAAGGTTGGTCCCCGCGGAAAAAGTGGATTTTTACTATATATTTTTTTTCGCCAAATCTCGCCTTTCCCTCCACGCGTGGCGGCCGTCGGAAAAAAACGAAGTCGAGCGCAACTTTTTTGCCCCGAAACCCCCAAAACTCGATGTTTCGGTAAAGAGCGGCCAGGGGAGAGGAGCCGTAGCTCCAGTAGGGCTGAGAGATGCCGGGGGGCTCCGGCAACCCCCCCCCTGCACCCCCGCCGCCTTCCCCATCGCCATCCCCGGCTGTGCCGAGCGGCTCCGCGGGCGCGCATCTTGCGCGGCTCGGCCTCGCTTAACGGGGGCAAGGAGCCGGGCCCCGCTTTTAACACCATGCCCGGGGTGGGGGACACGAAGGGGATCCGCTTTGCCGGGGGGGTTACCCCCGCTCCGCACCCACACCGGAGCCGCCGATTTGGTCGCCACCGGTTGCGCGGGCGAGCAAAAGTGGTTTCGGGGCGCATTGGAAAACGAGCAAACGAACCCCCCCAAAATTAAAAACACTTCAAAAAAAATAATAAAACGAGTGTTCCCACTCTTTCCCCTCAATCCTCCTGTCCTCGTAAAGGCGGCGGAGCACGGCCAGGAGCCACCCGCGGAGCCGCTCGTCCGCGGCCGCGCAAGCGGGGAGCAACGGCTCCGCTCCGCAATCTGTCACCTTTCCCCCTCCTCCCCCCTCGCTCCGCAAAGATCCCGGCTACCAGTTGCTCTGTCCTCGCTCAATAATAATTACCCCGTCCGAGAATTAATTATAATAAATGTTTTCTTGATAAACTAACGAGATAATCCGGGCGGCACACGCTCCCTAATTACGGGCCACCGGCCCCAGCCCCGCTGATGGCCCGGGCTGATTAATGCAAGGCAGCGAGCCGCGGCCGGGAGGGCAGGATGAGGCCCGGGCAGCCACGGCTCCATCCTCGGGCGGGGAGGAGAGGGGGGCACGGTGCTGAGACAGGACGGGGAATTTCTTTTGCTTCGCCTTTCCCCCCCAGGAGCTCGTTTCCACCGCGTTTCTTACATTTATTTTATCCGATTTGTAATTATTTTCCCCCAAAGGGAGGATTTGGGGTTGGTGTTTCCCAGCACGGATTTTTTTTTCCCCGCTGAGGGGGTGCCGGGGAAGGGCCCCCCCGGCTCCGCGCTTCGTCCCCGGTTCCTGCGCGCAGCTCCGCGGCCCCGGCCCCGCTCCGGAGCGGCCAAACGAAAGGGTCTGCCGGGGCCGCCGAGCCTTTTGACCCATCTCTGCCTCCCCACCGCCACCCGATCGCCTTCTTAACCGCCTTTAATTTATTATTTTTATTTATTCTTTTACTAGATTTGCATCTTTTTTTTTTTTTTCTCTCCCCTTTTTAAAGAAATAAATAACACCGCTCAACTTCTCGGGGGATCCGAAATCGAAATCAATCTCGGCAAGCGGAGGAGGTTTTGAGCTCTAAGGAAACTTGTGCCGGTGCACAAGGACTTTCCCGACTCTTTGTCAGTGCGGTGCGAGCCGGGGGATGGAGCCTGGGGCACGGAGCAGGGCGCCTTGCGCCCCGGCGCTGCCTTGGGGAAACGCGTTCCCACGGCCGATAACAACAATAATAGTCAAAATAATAAAATCGGGGAGGTGGGAAACACCTCCAGCCCTCCTCCGAGCTGGCTGAAATTCTCTCAATCCGTTTCACCCGCCCGAAGCTCCGGCCCAAAACGCGCTGCCCGTTTCTCTCCCCGGCTGGTGCCTGAGCGCACGGATGGGGGTGTCCAGGGCGGCAGCCGGAGTGGGGGAAATTTCTCCCCGGTTATTTCTAATTTTCCAAGTTCACCTCGGGGCCGGGGAATAACGAAAGGCCAAAGGATCAGGCCGCGGAAAATAAAACACCCAAGGAAATCGCGGCGAGGAAACGTTGCCCGCAGAGCAGCGAGCCCGACCTCCGCCTGCCCACGGGGAGAGGGGAGCCGTGGGAAGCTCCGGACCGTCTCCTCTGCTCCCGGATTCGGCCCTTTTGCATTTTGCATCATCCCCTGCCACCGGAGCAACCTTCCTCCACCCGGCCCGGTTCGGCCCGGCCTCCCCGGAGCATCCCCACAGCTCTCCCGGGCAGCCTCCCTCTCCCTACGCCGCTTCCCCCCGCACACACACTGTTAAAAAAAATAAAATAAAAATAATAACACTAATAATTTTCCCCTCCCTCCCGCTGTATTTCTGCAAAATGCCCCCCCGAGCCTTGCCCCCCCCCTCCCCTCCCGGGGGGAAGAGGCGAGCGGGTCCGACTTACCTGCGAGCCTCGGGCAGGGCGGGGGGCGAGGGGCGAGCGGTGCCGGCCGGGTCCTCGCCAAATTCAGGGCTCGGGCTGAGCTAGGAGAGAAAGCACAAAGCGGGAGGTTAGAGAGCTCGCCGCATGCACATGCCCACGACATCGGAAGGGGGGGGTTGGGGGGGAGGAAAAAAAAAAATGTTTGAAAAAGAAGAATAAATGGGGGAGAAAGGGGAGGGGACGGTGCGGGAGAGGGATGCGGGGATGCTCGGGGTCTGGGCTCGGTACATACAGAGCTGGCCGGTGCCGGAGCTGGTCAAGTGATTTTATTTTTAATAATAGTGGCGGGGTGCGTTGGAGCTGAGGTCTCTACCTCTCTCGGGGAGCTTTGCTGAGAAAGCGCCTCTCTGGCAACTTTTTGACGCAAACTCTCCAACCAATGGCAGGGAGAGAGTGATTGACACATCTAAGCCAGGGGGAAAATAATAAAAACACACAACAGGGGGAGGAAAAAACAGGCCGCTGCTGTACCGGGGGGACAATCAAGCGAGAAATAACAGCCACCAAAATGACACGAGAATATACATTAAAAGAACCTGCTCGGTTTAAAAATATACATTATGGAGCGCAGCGCATGAAGTCATTGTCCAAATTAACGTGATGGACGTTAAGCACGGATCGCGTTAGCCTATTGCCCGGGGACCGAGAAGAAGGAGGGGGGGGACGATAAAAAGCTGAGGGTTGAGGGGGTAATAATAACAACAAAAGATATTAAAATATATAAGTAAACATTGCGGGGGGGCGGCGTGGAGCCTTGGCTGAGCGGAGAGGAGCTGGGAGAGGGGAAAGCTGTAGGGGAAACCTGTCCAGGGGTAGGCAGAGTGGGGTAAGGGGGTGCCCCAGCTCCGGCCCCCCCAGGCCCTACCGCACCCACACGTCTTTAAGTCTGTATTTAAGATATATAGAGACGGCTGGTGGTGCAGGACGAGACTTCTGCAGCAGCGCTGCGTTTGCCTTGGCAAATATGGACGTGGAAATATTTTCGGAGGAATAAACTCGGTGCAGCAGAGGGGGGCCGGGGGGCTCCCCGCTGCCGAGCCGAGCTGAGCCGTGCCTCTCGCAAGCACCCGTCCCTGCCCAACTTCTCCCGGGTAAAAGAAACCCGAAAACGAAGCTTGGGGACAAGGCAGGATCAGGGGAGGCTCGGGGAAGGAGCGGTCAGCCCGGCTCTTTCCTCACTTGTGACAAGAAGGGAAAACGCAGCGGCTCCCTCGTTTTAACGGGGTGACCTATGTTAATGAAGTTATAGCAATTAATTCGCCTCTTTGTGGCTCTCTCCGAGCCTGGCTGGCTGTGTGCAATCAAATGTGGTTGTCCTTGGACTTAGCGCAACCACCGACCGCTGCCGGTGCAGCCCGAGCTGGCGCTTTGCAGGAGCAGGTTTGGGATGCTCGGGGTTGGGTTGCTGGGTTTTGGGGTTTTGTTTCCGTATTATTATTATTACTTTTTTTTCCTCCCAGAGTGGAGGAGGAGGAAGGAGGGGGGCGAAGGGAAGGAGGGAGGAGAGAGGAGGGGAAATTAAAACAAACAAACAAACCAACAAACAAAAATAAACCCCTCGCACAAAAGCAGCCGCAGCCCGGCGGAGCCGCTCCCACACTTTGGACGCTTTTTTTTTTTTTTTCTTTTTTCTTTTTTTGCCAGACTTCGCGGAAAGTTGGTGCCCGGGGGCGGCCCGGCTGGGGGCTGCAAGACCCCGGCCTCCCCGGTCCCCCCGAGCCCCCCGAGCCCCCCCGATGCCGCTCCCCCTGCCCTCCTCTGCGCTGCGCCTACACTCCTTGGGGTCTTTTTTTTTCCCCTTTTCTCAGAGCCGTGGTACTTTTTAGGGGCTTTTCGTTTGTTGGTTTTCTTTTGGGTTTCTTTTTCTTTTTCTTTTTTTCTTTTTTTTTTTTTTTTTTTTATTTTCAGGTGGGGGAGGGTGGCGAGGGGCGGCTGCAGCCCCCTGCCCCATTGCAATCCCCCGCCTTGTTCCCCCCCTTGCCACACTTGCGCAGAAATCCGCGCCGGGAAAATCCTTCCCTCTCACCTCCCCGCATGTCGGCACGGCCCCTCAGCCTCTCCTGTAGCAGAGCAACAGTAATAAATATCCCGATTCAACCCTCCCCCCCCCCCCCCCCCCCCACAACCCCCCCCCTTTTTGCCATCGCCTCCCGCCCCCACATATTATTTAATAACCTTAATCCACCTTGGAAGAATGAGGGAGATAATTCGTTGCCGTGTATCCTGACCAGGAGGGTATTTTCGAAATCGATTAAAAATAAAAGGGAAGGGGGGGGGGGGTGTGTGTGGAGGGGGGGAAACAGACGAGGAAAAAAAAAAAAAAGAAAGAAAGAAAAAAAAAAGGGGGTGCTCGGGGGCTGGAAGAAGCCGGGCTGAGGCCGCCAGGAGGGCTGAGCAAGGCAGAAGCATCGCTGCCGGTGCCTGGGAAGGTGGCCGGGAGCGCAGGGAGGGCAGCGGGCATCGCCACCCGCTGCTGCCGGGGGGCACCGGCACAGCCCCGGCCTTCCCCGGCTCCCCCCGGCCCCAGCAGCCCGGGCTAATTCCCTCTGCCAAGAAAACAAGTGGCAGAGCTGGACAGCGTTACTTAAATAAACAAGGGTCTCTTTAAAATTCTCATCCACTTCAGATGTCTAAAGTAAGATTGTGATGATTTTGTCACGGTTTGGTAAATTTACCCCTTTAAGAGGCTTTCATAAATCCCAGAACACACCTTCAGCCAGATTTGAATATAGATTTAGGTTTTAAAACCCAGAAGCTGGGAACACCGCTTTATCAAAGAGAATTTCCCTTTAGCTTAGCAATGTGTCGGAATGGCTCTCGCAAAGATTGGATCTGAGAGGGGGAAAAAGGGGGAACCTTCTTCCTGGAGCAATCCTGCACACACTTTGCAGCTGCCTCTGCCTCCAGCCTTCTGCAGCTCGTGGAAAAGTTGCACACAAAAAAAAAAAAAATGTTGCAGCTGTAGGATCTAGGGGCTTTTATTTTTTTATTATTATTTTGATTTTTTTTTCTTTTTTATTTTTTTTAAAGAAAACCAAAAAACTTTCCAATCTCTTCTGGTCCGTTTGGAAAGCGTTTCAGAGCAGGTACGGTCCCAGAGAGCCAGACTAGCCCGGGCTAACGGGGAGTGAGTGGATCTGTGTGATTTGCACTCTCACAACTTTGTGCTCAGAGAACCAAAATCTGCTTCTGGGATGAAAAGAAAACTCTAACTTCTGCTTCTCAGTAAGTTCTCCAACTTCCGATGCCAACCGGGTTACAGATCCATTCCTTTTTCTCTCTCTCTGCATAGCTGTGTTTCTCTCGTCTCCTTCTCTCTCTCTCTCCTTCTCCTTCCTCCGGTGTAATTTCCAACTCCTCTTTACTAACGCGAGCGTTTTGCGAGGTTTTTTTTTTTTGTTGTTGTTGCCGTGTGTGTTGCCCACCCGGCTGATCGCGCTGCGGTTGGGTGTGCTGACAAGGAACCGAGGCATTCGTGCAGGTTGGGCGAAAAGTTGAGGAAGGAAAGCGACCCCCCCAGACCGAGCCGATTTATTATTTGTCATCTTTGCATCTCCGATCGGCTCCGCAAAGCGCTGCATGCTACGCACTTTTCAGCTTTTCCCCTCATCGGATTTGTGTCTCGTTAAAATATTCCGTACTTTCCTGGAAGTTTATCTGCAATTCAATTGCGGGATTTTTTTTTTTTTCTCTCTCTCTCTTTCGACACTCCCCCCCCCCCCCCCCCCCCCCTCCCAAATTTCCCTTTTGGGGGTGCAATGCCAGAGCCCCCGGCAAAGCCGTGCCACTTCGAAAAAGGGTCGGATTCGTTTAAAAATGCCGGAATGCTAAAAAGAAAAATTAACGCCCCCCCCCCCCCCTTGTTCCAAGCGCCTGGGAGAGGCATGGCAGAGCCAGCACCTCCTCTGGGGAGGGGGGTGTTTGGGTTTGTTTTCCTGGGGAAAAAAAAAAATAATAAAAAAAAATAAGGCAGCATCTTCGCCTAGATGAAACCAAGTTTCATAATTTGAGTGGGGAGGGCCCGGGGGAGGAGAGGAGGGGATGGCGGAGGCGATCGGGGGCGATCCGCGATTCGCGCAGCTCCTCTCGGGGCCAGGCAGCTCCCAAAAATGATGCCCGAGAGCGGGGAAAGGGAGGTCAGCACCTGGGGGAAGGTCTTGTGTGTGTGTGTGTGTGGGGAGAAGATCCCTCCCCCCCCCCGCAAAAAAAAATATATATAGAGAGATAAACCACCAACACAAATGAAAAAAAGGGAAAAAAAGTCTTTGGGGTGGCTGTGCCAGGGGGTGCGTGGGGTACACGCGTGGGAACGGGGCCGTGGGTCTGTCCGTGCGGCTGTGTGTCCGTGTGCCGCCCAAACTGGCTCTAATTCTGCCAGTTTGCATTTTTTTTTTTTTTTTTTTTTTTTTTTTTCCTCTCCAGGCCACGAAGTTACCTTGATGAGCAGCTTCCTACAGCAATCAGATTATAGCTCCCCGAGCCAGATATTAAAATAACGGTTCCAGTCCAATATCTCGCGTGTTGGCAAACTTGGGAGAAATGAAGGGGTCGGGGGGAGGGGGGCAGGGAGAGAAAGAGCCAGAAAAAGGGTTTTGTAAGAAAGAAGAAAAGAAAACCGCAGAGAAGCTTTAAACTAGTCTTTCGTTTGTAACCTTTTACAACCTTTATTTCCCGTATATGAAAAGCTCCTTTTATTGAGCCCCAGAAAGAACTTTTTTCCCCCCTTTGGATTTTTAATTAGAGCCCATCAATTGCAGCCATATATATAAGAATCGATATAAAGTAATCCGTGGAGATGGGCTAAGGTTTTAATCGAAAATCTTCTTTGCCATTCTTTGCAGATCTTCTTTAGCCGCTGGCTGGTGGAGAAACAAATGTTCATTAGGAAAATGCCCCCCAAACCCCCAGAGCAGCCCCCCCAACCAAACAAAGCCCCAATGCAGAAAGCTCGCAAAAGATCAGAAACCAACTGTTGTTGTTACCATGTGAATAAGAAATTACTCCTGTGCTTAACTTCATTCTCCTTTGCAGGCAGTCATTGCTGGGCGGGTTTCTATATGGCAAACTTTAAAAAAAAAACAGCTCCGCAGCCTACAGCTAATTTCCCCCCTTCCCGGACTGCGTGGCGGTGATGGTATTTTCCTCTGGTTTGTGTGCCCGCGAGTGGCTGTGTGTCCGGTAACAAAGATCCCACAAGTACAACACTGCGGGGAAATCCAGACCCCGTCCCCTTGCAGCCTGTCAGCCTCACAAATAGCACACTTTTTTTTTTTTTTTTTCCTCAGCTTTTTTCTTTTTTTTTCTTTTCTCTTTACTTTCTTTTTTTTTTTTTTTCCTTTTTTTTTTTTTTTTTTTTAAAGTGTTTTCCATTATGTAAAATTTAACCCTTTGCCTTCACGCTATGGAATATTTTATTTTCCAACGCAGAGAGAAAGGAAGGAAAATCCCAACTCCCTGAAAGCTCCCCAAACCTTCCTCCTTACTGAAGAACTAGGGCTGTTTTTCTCCAGGGGTAGGAGGGGAGTGGAAGCTAAATATTAAACAATGCAGGCAGCTTCGGGTTTATTTTGGTAAATTAATTGTGAGACGATTCTGGCTCCCGTGTGTTTCTGCATGATTAAACTGTGCTATTTGTTCCCCAAAGCTGCACATTAGCAGAAAGCGCAAGTCTATTTTAAAGCATCATCCTCAGGTTTAATGTAGGCAAACTAGGCTGAGCGAAAAGTTTACCCGAGTAATTGCGGCTAAGAGTCGCCTGTAGTTGTTTTAATCATGATTTTTCTATCTGATAAGTGCGTTTGAAAGAATGGACCCTGCATTTTTTTAATCTGAAGGAAGCGAATCTGACCGTATTTGTACCCCAACCTCGCGTCTTATCTGTATGAAATTTCAATTTATTTAAAAGCCTGGTATTTAATACACTACACGGGCCACATTTAGTTTAGACAAACCCCCCTCTTGTACTTTCTCCGTAATCACGCCTAATGAAAACGTGGGATTTTCCCATTATTAAAAAAAAAAAAATGTGAAAATATAATGCATCTTCATTAGGAAAATTGACTGCTGCGCTCAAGACAGTTCTTAATTGAAAAGGCAACCTATTTTAATGGTGTGGTTGAGGAGAAGATTACATACTTTATCCAAACACAAAGACAATTAATAATGAGGAGCAGGCTGCTGCCATTAACTCTAATGTAGTTACATCAATGTCAGCGCCAGCGCCCGTACCTGAGGGGTGCGAGGCTCGTCCCCCCCGCTCCGCCGGGCCTCTGCCCCCCTCCCCGGTGCTTTTTGGGGGATGCACGGCCCCAAGAAGTTGCTCTCGGAGGGGACTTTGGGAGCAGCCGAGCTCAGGACGGTCGGGAGCGCGGCGGTGCGGAGCGGGGGCAGCGCTAAAGCCGCAGTCTGCAAACGAATCCGTGCCCCCCAGCCCGGGGACAGCTCGGGGCCCCCGGCACGATCCGAAAGCTGCCAAACGCGGCCGGTAGCCGGAGGGACACCTGCCCTTCAGGCACCAATTTGGGGCGGAAAAAAATATATATATATTAAACTTTCATTTGCTCGGTGTGCCCCTAAAGTGTATTTACGCCGAGCGCTGGCTGTTAAGTGTTTTTATTTCTTTTCTTTTCCCCCCTTTCTTTTTATTTATTTATTTATTTATTTATTTTATTTCATATTTTGCTTTTTCTCGCCCTGGGAGGGGGCCGGAGGCGGCCCGGGGCCGCCCGGTACCCGGAGCCCGGCGCCGTGCCCGCGGCTGGGGCTGGGGGCGCGGGGCGGTGCGCGCCGCTCCCCGCTTACACAAAGTCCCCTCCCTCGGAAGGAAAGTTCATTTGGTAACCGCAAATACAAGAATTAAATCACAGCAGCGCAGTTTCTACCAAAAAAAAGAAAAAGAAAAAAAAAAAAAAAGGAAAGAAACAATGATCAATTCCCCCTTGTTGCACATTTGTTTCACTTTTTTCCACTTTTTTTTTTTTTTTTTTTGGGGGGGGGGGGGTTGTAGCCCGGCTGTAGAGACCTGAAAGTGTATTTTTATATTTATTTATTTATTTAATTTTGTGTGTGTGTGTGTGCCCTGCCTGCTGGCCCTCCTGGGATGCTGGGAGCACGATGCGGGCAGCCCCCGGGCCTCATCCTGCCTGTTCGGCCTCGGGCAGCTTTGCATTACTGCCGGGGAGTGTGGGGGGGGCCCGGGGCTACCTGTGCCAGGCCCTGCAGCCGGACAGACGGACAGGACTGTGGCCAGCATCCCCTCGTGGACAGGAGTGGCTGTGGGTGGCTGCCCTCCCAGACAGACAGACGGACGTGGCGATGGGGTGGGCATAGGGCATAGGATGGCACTGCTGTGCCCATCCATCTGTCCCAGACAGACAGATATAGAGGTAGGAAGGGCACCCGTCTCCTCCAGACAGACAGACAGACGGACAGACATAGCGGTAGGAAGGGCAGAGCAGTGCCCATCCGTCTCCCCCAGCCAGCCAGACGGACAGACGGACGGACAGCTGCCCACGCAGCCCGGCCGATCCTGGTGAGCAGAGCTGGGGGCATCCCAGGTGGGACCAGGCTAATCCCCGGGCAGACAGACAGACAGACAGACGGGGGCCGTGCCCTGCTCACCCTGCCTGGCTGAGGGGTGCCCTGCTAAGCCCCAGGCGGGCGAGGTGGAGCGTGGCCAAACCTCGGGCTGGGGCAGGGCCGGATCCGGCCACGGCTCAAGCAGGTGGAGAGGGCCAGAAGCAGGGGGCTGTGTTCAGCCACCGGTTGGACAAACGGACACGATGGTGCCCGGTTGGGTTTTGGCTGGGAGAGGCAGAGCGTGGTGGGTTCCCGTGGGAGATAGCGGGTCCGCAGCCACCCCATATGGGGGGCTTCTACCTGCGGGATGAAACACACCGCAGCATCCCTCCCCGTGCAGGAGCGGTGGGGTCCAAAGTGGCTGTGGCCTTTAGGAACTGCCCTAACATCCGCAATTGGAGATAAAAAGAAAGTTCCTGCTGGTTCCCTTCCAGACAAATGAGCCTGGCCTCGTCTCTTTGCTCTTTAGCAGCATCTGCCCACCCTCTGCACCTGATTCCTTCCAGGAGCCTTTCATCTCCCCCCGCTGCCTGCTCCCGCAGCCCCGGCTGATCTGCCCGCGGGCTTAATGGGACGGGAGGACGTGAGTCTCCGGGGACAGCCCCGTTGCCACCTCCTTCTTCTCATCTCTGCTCCCCCACGCACTGCATCTCCCCCTCGCCTACTCAGCCAGGAGCTAGTGAAGGGATTTCTGGCATCAGGAGGTTCTGGAGATTTTGCTTTACTGTCCGGGGACGGCAGTGCCAGGGGCTGGTTGTCCGATAATTTCTCTCCGAAGGAAGGCTGTCCCTGTAAGGGGAGGTTGGTGACAGGCTGGTGCATCTCTATGTTCTCTATAAGAAGCAAGAACCTGTACCAGATACACCCAGTTTATCCCTGGACGTGTTTATTTTCATATCAATGGTGCAGGTAAATTCAATACCGACAGGTCGTTGAGAAAAAAAACATCCTTTTGTGCACACTCACTGATAAACGCTGTGATGAGGTTCTTCCCTTTGGAGCAGAATTGCCTTTTAGGTGTATTTTACATCATTTCTGAGCTATGCCCTGTGTACCCCCAGCTCTGGTTCCCTTTCCTGGTTGTGGCTGCCCACCCAAGGTGCCCAGGGGGCACCAGGCCCCCATGCAGCACTGCTGGGTCTGGCAGAGGGCTTGTGGAGGCCAGCTGGGACACCAGGGACATCTCAGGTGGCACGGGACACCTGTATTTAGGCAACAAAGCCATGTGTGCAGCTTGAGCTGCTCTACCTTACGATGTTCAGTTCTTTAGCTGCCTCCTGGTGCATGGTGAAGCCTCCTTTAAAGCTTTTTAGGTCCACAGCTGAAATGCAGGAGCCTGTAAATATCACAACTCAGTCCACGATTTTTACCCAAACTCCTTGTGACCGTTTTTTGGTGCCTGGCTTTAGGGCTGATGAAGTGTCTGCCTTGGTCTCCAGGGCATCTTGAATTAATGTGGTGACCTCAAACACCTGGAGGGCCCTGAATTTGGGAGATGCTGATAACCCATCCCCTGAGAGCAGAGTCCTTTCTGAGGGCTCTCACCTTGGCCACCCTAAACTGTGCCAGTGTCTGCCTGTGGAGTATTTTGTGCTCTGGGTGAGACCTGGAAAAAGCCCTCCAAGTCCTCAACTTCTCCTCCTATGTGAAAACCCAGCACTGTCAGGATGAGGTACAGACAGGAAAGCAGACACAACAGGCAGGTAGTTTCCTAGATGCTATTGCCAGGATTGGGACAGGGATGGGTTCTCAAATGAGGGTCTATGCCATGCGAGGGGCAGAGCCGTGCTGATGTTCCCTGCTCCATCTCATGGGGCTCATCTTGCTGGAGAGGAGCCGGGGAGAAGGGGCAGAGCTTGGCTCTGGAGCAGCAGTGAGCAGGTTTCTACAGCTCCATATTTAGGGCAATTGCTGCCAGTTAATCTATTCAGGCCACAAATCCACGTTTGATATCTGATGAGAAATTCAGAATGAGTTGCAGTGTTTTCTCTAGTCTGCATAGAACAGACATTTGCAGGCTATGTAAGCAATTTAAATATTTTATTGAAATGCGACATTCCAACCTTTTTTACAAATGTATTGCTAAGAAATGCAGACCATACTGTATAATTGCCCATCTCCCCTTAACTTACTGTATTTTTTTTAACTAAAGAAGCAGAACAAAAGGAAGAAGGTGAACTCCTTCCGCATAGATAAGAATTTTTCAACTGGAGGACATTTTTTCGATAAAATATTTTATTTTCAGGACATCCTGTTGCACTGTAGCTAGTTTCTACCTCTGTGCTTAGATGGTTAAAGGAGTTATATAAAGCCTATTAGGAAAAAAAAAAAAAAAAAGAGCTAATATAAAGACCGAAGGCTCATCATTCAGAAAACCTCTCCAGTGTGAGATGTACAATTCTTACCGATGGAAGACAGAACATTTAACACTAAAATAGAGCTAATTCTGCAGCCCAAGTGCACTTCATTTTGTGGATTAATATTTCTGAGAGAAATGAGTCTCTATGCTCCCACAAGGATGGCTTTTACATTGCAGCACCTTGCCTTGGACATGTGAACATTTTGGCTTCAAAGGTGGCCATTTTGTCAAAACTGCGCATGACTCAAAAATTTGAAGGAATGACAAGGCTTGAATGGAAAAGGCAAAATGTAATGCATGGTTTTGAGAAGTGCGGCTGGGAAACTTGGAGAAATGTAGACAAGGATGTTATAAATGGTAAAAAAAAAATTAGGGGATGTTCAGTAATTTGGTGAAGTAAATTTGGTAGAGTGAGCTGGTAAGAGAACTGCATGCTGAATGAAACTCTAGCAGTTGCTCTATACACTATCAAATACTGTAACTATGATTCGTTACAAAATTAATCTATCATTTGAATACCTTGTCAGTGCTAACAAATGAATTCACACCATACCTGGATGCTATAGGGCTGTATTATGACTTTTTTTTTTGCAAGGGAGGAATTGTCCTATAAGTTAAGATCAAGCAAAGAGGCTGTGGGAAGACCAGTCTAGTGCCAAAACATCTTTTTACATCTTGAAAATCCAAGTAACACTCACAGCATCTCCCAGGGAAGGAATTTCAGATGACACTTGAGCTGTCCTTAATGAAGCACCATTTCTGTGGTTTCAAGACCCACGGAGAAATGGGCAAATGGATGGCTCTGCAGGATGTCCCAGAGTGCTAAATTTTACTCAGGTTTAACTGAGGGATGTGTAAAATCTCATGTGGCTACACATCTGAGACAGATCAAGAGTGTGAGGTGCACATTCTGATAGCAAGTACCAGAAACATTCCCAAAGGGTTGCTTTTGCCCTCAGCACACCAAAAGCTCCCTGACTTTGACAGAGCTCTGCTGCAGGTATAAGACCATGCAAATTCAGGGGCCTAATTTGAATGCTAGCCTTGATTAGAACCAGTTGTGTTTAGGTGAGCCAGTTCCCTTGCTGGGAACCAAGAAATCACGGACTTATACCTCAGTAAGTTCTCACTTTTAGAAAGACAGAGAATATTGTCAGATGTGCCTAGATTTGCTAGAGGTGGCACAGCCCCCTTGGAGACTTGCATCCCCTCTAAAAAGCAGTAGCATCCTGAGCAAGAGCATGGCATCTTAACTCATTAACATCAGCCCCAGCACATAGGATAATTTGGGCTATATGAGTTAAAGGCTTTGGCAGTTTTCACCTTTCACTGAAATCCCATTGTGCTCTAAACTAGTTTCCTGCTGGTTTAAGCAAAAAAAGAGGCCACGCAGTCGGTGTCTTGGTGACCACAGCAGCTGTGCCTGTGGGAGTGGCACTAGATAACTCCTCGTCTGAGGTCCAATTTTTGCATGTGTGTGGTTTGGGAGAGGGAAAGAGAGGCTGGATTCCAAACTTATTAAAACCAATAAGAATATCACAGTGCGGATCAAATACTTTCAAGTGTTTGTCCCGAAGGAACGTTTATAAATCCATCAAATGTCAGTTTGCACATTAATTACTCTGTGTTTCCTTATGAGTATGGTGAAAGACATTTTTACACTTGCTTTTCCTTTCTGTAATTTCCAGCCTTTAAACCCATTGCTCTCTATCTCCCTTTCCTTCCAGTGTAAGGCAGCCAAACCTGCACATTGGCTCCTCATAAATTGCTTGGCCCACCTGGGAATGTCTCTGCTTGCAAAGTCCTTCCCTGAGTGCTCACCTGGCTCATAGCTGGCATAACCCACTCTCTACAGACCCACAGAGAAGCTTTTAGCCCAAACTTCTCCCTAAATGCATTCATTTTAGGCTATTTCTTAGAGAATTCATCTAGTTCCAACCCAGTCATCTACTCTAGAGCTGGGCTTTTTATTATTGGGTTATGTTATTCCTTTAAGCATTTTTTTTTTCTCTTATTTTGATAGGAAAATTCTATTCCAAAATGAAAAATAAAACTTTAATTTAGAAGTAGTGAAAGAAAGCACACAGCATTTTCAAAATAAAATCTTCCTTAAAGACATACAAATGAATTAAGAATGTTTTATTTTCCAGATTTTGCCTGCACCCATACATAGTTTTGTATAGCATGATTCTCAGCTTTTCAGTCTGTCAAGAAATAAAATAATTACTTAGTACTCCTCATATGCTTTGACAACCCTTAATTCCTTAATTGCTTTAATATGAGCAGCTTTGCATCGTGTTTATACACTTTTATTCTCACTGACTTCCACACGTGTACAGTGCTATCATTGTTTCACTGGTGGAATGGTGAATTGGGGAGGGAAAAGGTGTGTACAGAACAAGGTCTCCCCTGCTCAGAGCAAGCCTTTGGTGCCAGCATCTGGAAGAATCGATCCTGATGCTCTAGAAGTCACTACCACCTGCAGCTGCCTTGCTGACAGTGCAAGACAGAAATCTGCCTTCCCCAATGTGAACAGGCAAAGCTTTTTGCAAAACGAGAAAATCAGAAAATTTTGATTGATCAGCTGTTCATAAAAAGACAACTACATCAAAATGCCAGGCATGGTTTTGCTAATAGAGCATCCTGAGAGAGCCTTAAATTCTCAGAAACATCCTTTTGTGGCCATCATTCTGCATAGGTGTGACTGATGTTTTGAGGGGTGAATAATAATAAACTTGCTCAACCATTGCACAGTCCATGGGGAAGCATGAGCAAGTGGATATTTCCAGTTGTGGGGTGTAGCCCACGGATTTATGTGCCCTCAAAGGCATGTATACCACACAAACACAGCTGAGGTGAAGGCAGAGCAACCCAGATTGTCCGTCAGCATCCTGACGGACATTCAACCATTCTGATGGAATGAAAAAAGATGCAGTTGGGACGTTGGGAAGCCCCCACACACAACCCCTAGATCTCCAGGTTTATTTTTCCTATCATTGAATGCTGTGATTAAATGAATCTTTTTTCTTATGATGACATTAATAAGAACATGAGTAGTTCTATTGGTTAATTAAATAGTTAAGATAATAAAATCATCCTCAGATTGTAATGTCTGTAATGAATAAGCCACATCCTCTGCTGACAGCATGCCATTCTCTTCAGTGGAACTATACCGATTTTTCCAGTGAATATTTTTGTGTCTTAACTTGCCAGGAAAGATTTTGAGAATAGTTTGACCTTGCGCATCCGTAACTAGAAAGCTCTGCTTTCAGCTAATGTGAAGTGACTTTTTGGTACCAGGGGGATTACGGATGAAGTCTGGTAACACAGGGTTGAGTTCAAGAGAAAATATAACACTCTCTCAAAGCAAAACTCCGGCTTTATTTTAAAGTGAGCACATTAGGCATATCATGTCCAGCTAGCAGCAGATGCTCCTCTGAGTATACAGTGATCCCGTTGCTACCAAAGACAGGGGGACCAGGCTGCAGGTGAATACAGATGCTCCACCATGGCCTCCAGTTCTGTTTTTTACAGTCTATGGTGAGCTCAGTTACTTCTGCCACTAACATGTTTTCCTTTGCTCAAAGCTTTATTTTGGAATCGAGCTCTTTTTTGGGTGCTTGGATAAACACAAGGAAGAAAACAAGAATGAAAAAAACCCAGTCTGCTTCTGAGGGAGATGAGCTTAATTCCATTCAAAACCATTTGCGACACAGAATTGAAATGGAAGCACAACATAAGGTGAAATTACAGCATTCGTTAGATCTTGCTGCTGTTGGGTTGCTACCTACACTCTCTGTCTGGTGGCTTTCTAAGCAGCCAAGTGGTGCCACGGTGCCTGATTTCAAATGAAAACCAAGATCATCTTCCTTCATTATTTCCACTGGAAATAATAATAATAATGTTACTCCTGACATTGCTAAGTTCTAACAGTACCTTCCAAAATGCTGAGGTCATTGTGAAAATGGCCATGGTTGGCCTCTACCTGTTGCCTATCTCCATGTTGTAGCCTCAGAGCACATAGGGGAGGTGGAGAAGCTGCAGCTCAGTCCCAAAGAGTCTTCAAAATGGAAAAAGCAGCAAAACGTCCAATGGGAGCAAGAGTAGACGTAGCTGTAAGAGATGTCAATGCCCATTTATCAACTCTGCTTCACAGGTGATGTGGGTGCTCATTGTCAGGCTGGTTCCTTCGGCTCCTCAAATTCCTTGGATTGTGAGGTTTTAGGGGTCTCCTGTGCCAGGTTGGACTGAGCCAAGAGAGTAAGTGCCCGAGGTTTCCTGGGATATCAGATCCTACAGAGCATTGCACCTAACTGCTGGGTGTTGCTTGATGTCTGTCTCCTGACCCCACAGCTGGTTTGGGCACACAAGAAATGGGCCAGGCAGGATGAGACTTGGGGGGTAGCAGTATTTGTGGTGAACCACTGCATCCAGTGAATTCCAGGGATGACCAGTACTTTGTGAACTGGAGGTGTCTGAGCAAGTAAACGCTATTTCTGTCAACAAGGTGCCCAAGAGTCTGTCAACACCATCTCTGCTACTACTACTACTACTAGAAATCCTGTGGTAGGAGAGGACCTTCTTTCAGGGACAGCAACCTTGCATTGGTTTATAAATCTAGATCAGATAGAGATCATTTAATCCAAGAATTTAGGGCTTTATGTGTTGGCTAGTCTTTATGTTTGTGGAGTAGTATCTGCTTCTGTAATTGCTGTGTCTGGGAAGCTGATAAAGATGGCATTTTATACTTTGTTCACTGAAGTTCATTAGGTGGGATTCTGACTGTATCTCTTCTGGCCAAGGTATAGGGGAAGGCATGTATTCAATCTGGTAACACAGTTCATGTTTCTACTGTAGTGTCTACCTACTATACATATCTCCTGCTTCTGTTGCATTCTGTGTTGCATTACCTCAGCACCCTTTGTATTTCCATTTTTGTGGTAGTGATTCAATAGCTCATATTCCTGACTTGTCAGTGCAAAAGCGTGAAGAACGGGAGCTATGACCTGAAGAGGGAAGGAGAGACACAGCACAAATATTGCACAAGGCACAGCTTGTTGATTGATATTTATTTATGATTCAGATGTGGAGTAAGAGTACCACATTTAAAAGGAAATGGTTTGTGCTTTTAATAAGGCTCTTCACTTACAGCTGTTCTGATATAACCTTTGCATTACCCATTGCATTTTCCTTGAAGTATTCTGGCTTTATGGTCTGCTGACTCACAGACATGTATCTTCTTCATTACTTAAAAATGTGATTGCTTACATAGCAATCTCTCCCTGTACATAAAATGAATGCAACTTCCATTTGCTTTTATTTTTTTTTTAATATAATACAAAACCATTGCTGTTATTATTTTAATATGGAGAGCCTCTTAAAATGGTCCAAGCATCATCTGCTTTATTAGTGCCTGCTTGACAAAGCTTCCACATTCCACAGTTAGTTTGCTTCTGAGGATGCTAAGGCTTTACAATATGCAGTGAGATTTTGATAAAATCTCATCAAAGCCTGCTAAAAGATCTCCTTTATCTATTTTGATTGGCTTGATTACATCGATTAATGAAACACTGGAGGATTTTATGTGATGGGATTAAATAATGCAATTAGTTTTAATAATTTTTCTAAAAAATAGATTTTGGAAGGAACAAAAGGAAAAAAAAAGAGAGCAATGTTCTGTGTATAGCATTCATGATAAGTCGTAATTCTTTGGTTTGCCCCTTGGAACAGTGGCATTTCACAGACTTCAGAGGCAGGAATGCTCAAGAGGAAATATAAGTGAGAAAGTTAATATTGGGGTGAGTCTTAACTCTACAGTATTTTACAGGCTGTCACTCACTGCAGTGCTAGGAAGGAGCCTCTGGCACCCTGAAGGCAGGCTGTTGTTTTGCCATGCTGACCACCTCCTTGTTCGTCTCTGGTTGTTTACAGAGGAGATTTCTGGATGAAATCATATAATTTACATGGGTTAAGTAGGCTGTGGAATTTGAAGCAAAAGTTGGCAGTCCTGTGACAGTGAGTGGCAGCTCCCTGCACAAGCCATAGGACTGTCTGCTTATGTTTGTGTTTAACCCTTAAAGTTTGCTTGGAGACACTTCACAACTGATGTGAGTAAAAGGAGCTACAAGAAAGTAGCAGAGAGCATTACAATTCTGCTGACTGTTCCTCAGTTTGTGCTCAGCTGATGAGCTTACAAAGTGCCACCTCCCCTATGACATGGTGCAGGGATCTCTATGCTTCCAGTGAGGATTTGCATCCAACATTAGCTTTGAGAGAAGTACTGGGTGTGTAACTTGCACACTTACCTTCTCCTTCAGACCCAAGGTGGCTGAATTCTGTTCCTGGGTTCATCTGGTCTCTGTTTATTCCTGAGCAAATCCTTTGGACCTGGACTCAGGTACCCCCATGGGTACCTGTACCTAAGGTGGACACAACTGCATGTTATTCAAGATGATAAGGAACAGTTCAACCCCATGTCCTTATGTTCCCAGTGCAATGAACAGAAGGGGAGGCAACACTATCAGAAGTAATCTTCTAGTGGCCTGTGTGAACACTGCCTCCAACTCCTCCGCATTCACTGTATTGGAAGTCAGGAGCTGGTCTGAATTGCTTTTCATCAACTGGAACTTAGATGCTGCTGTAGGTGAACCCTAAGCACTAGAACTGGAGGTCTACACAGGGCCCTCCATCTCTTTGTTCTTCAGCTGCTGCAGATATGCAGTAACTAGGCTAATATTAATGTGCTGTTTGGGGGTTCACTGATGTCTAATTGACATTTATAATGCATCCCAGAGATCTTGCAGGTACATAGCAGTATGAATGCAGAGTGTCATTGCTGGAGATTGAGGTCTCACTGGCATTTCGTACATCTAGAATATCAATTCTAATTGCCATTTATTTTTCTTCTCATCTAGGTATATCTCTATATCTTGTTTACTGTCACTCTGCACTAAGCTGTTACTTCAAAGCATTTGCCTTGAATAATCACAATCAGTAAACTGCATAACAGCTTTGTTAAATACACTGCCTCTACCCTTACAGTAAGTTCCTGGGAAGAAAAGACAAGCAGAAGCTGTGCATTTTGAATCCAGGTCTGATTTCAGAGATAGCAGGCAGCAGAAGTTTGTGCACACAGTTTAGAGAGGCTTGGGACTACACTACTTCTTCATGCAGAGGGTCATGGGAGACGTTGCATTCCCCATGTACTCCATGGTTGGATCCATGGCTCAGACAGTGCAATAATGAACGTGCTGGTTCAATCTAAATAGGATCCCTTTTTATATCCATTTTAACTTTATTATTTTTTTTTCCTACATGTTCTTTGTTCATAGAATGATTCTAGGTCCTTTATGAGGGAAGGCACAAAATTGTGGATTTTCTTCTCATTTTGCTACTGAACCTTTGCATGGCCCTGGATGCATTTCCATCCTAGCCTTTGTGTGCTTTGATTCATTATTCTTTAAGCTTTCCATAGTATGGAGTGACTCCTACACTGTGTTTATGTCACACCCAGCTCAGCAGGGTCCTGATCTCATTGGAAATTTAATGTGGCATCAATATCACTACATTACACACCAATTCAGTTTACTCTTTTATTGCTAATAGCCCAAATACTGAATGAGTCAAAGCCCAGACTGCTCAGGCTGAGATAAACTAATAGTCCTATTGAAACAGGCATCCAGATGATCTGTTTCAAAGAAAATGTTGGGCCTCTGTTGGTAGTGAGGCACTGAGAATGAATGCAGGCTGTGCAGAGTGGCAGGATAAGGTCGTCTGTATGTAGTGGGTGCTAGCCAGAAAAAAGCCCCACAGTCTCCCTTCACTTACTGCTGTGAGTCTGGGAAAAAAAAGAAACAGGACTCAGGTAGAGGACAGATACTTTCATCAGGTTCCTACCCTGGCCCAAATCCGTGCTCACTGCTTGTATGCTGTCTTTTCTGCAGTACTGGTCCTGCAGCCTGCACGTGCCTGGGCCAAGTGTTCCTACCTGTCTTCACACTATGCATATTATTCCATGCAAAGTTTCCCTGTGTGATGCAAAAACCATCATCCTGATTCCCCAAGGCAAGCATATGTGCTCTCTGGATTTACTATTGCATTGACAACGCTGATTATCCATGGAAATGGGTGGATTCAGACACAAAGTCAGATATCAAAACTGCAATACTAAAGTATAAGGGTGAAAATTATGTGTTGTTGTTGTTTTTCATGAACAGAAGTTTTCTTAGCATCTGAAAAATTGCCTCTGCACTGCAAAATGCTGCTTGCGGACTTCTAGAATAGGCTGAGATCAGACTCTATAAGTGCTGTTCCTTTAGGGCTGTCAATGAAATAAAATATTCATCCCCTGAGGCTCTGCCATGAAGCAAATATATTAGCTAACAAAAATAAATCATACTCTTTCTAATAAAATATTCAATTGCTTGTTTGTTCTAACAAATATAAGAAATGGAGGTTTAATCAAGGAAAACAAGACTTTACATCAGACCACAAGGTATTCTTGGCTAGAACTCTGCTAATATGCTTGAATAATTCTGGTAATAGTAAAACTGAGCAGTCCAGAGAGGGTAGCTCTTACATTGATTTAGAGTGACAGGATTTGGGGAGACAAAGAAGTAGCCAAATTAGCTCTGGAAAATGATCATTTATGAAAGTTTTGCTAATGTCTCATCTTGAAGCCAGATACAGATATGTCTCAGGTTTCTGCTCTGTTTATTTGTTTGTTTGGAAGAGCAGAGATGGTAATAAATTGGCAAATAACCAAGGCAGAGAAGGGACTTAATCTGACTGGGAGTTCTCCTGGAGATTCCTGTCTAGGAGAGCAAATTCCCTCTTTCCATATACCAGTGCTTCCCATTTTCTTCACCATGTAGTATTCTTTTTATCCAGACAGATTAACATGGACTCTCAGATTGAGAATTGGCACATATAGATATGAACCCCCTGTGTCTTTGCCCTCCAAAAGACCAATCCCCATATCTCCCCCCAGCCCGAAACTGCATTGTTTCAACCTATTGCTCAAGCAAGCTGTGCACCCTCCACCAAAGTTTCCATGAATAACATTGCAATATTTGGAACAGATCCAGAGCCAGTTTGAAGATAATAGGAACACTGAGTACTAAATAACAGACTGACAGAAGACACGACACCATGCTGGCAGAAGACATGTGTGCATGACTTTTATAGTAACCAGGGCACTCATTGCTTCGTAGTTAGAAAGCAAAAGCAAAAAGCAAAGCAAACTATCAGAGAAAAAAAAGGCAAGTTTTAATATCTCATTATGTTAGCTGGAGATGATCATGTGTATTGTAGAATCAATAGAGTTGGTGGTCCTCTGTAGATGGAAGTTGGAGCTAGTTCACCTGTGTGATATTGAGGAGCCATGTGGAGATCCTCAGTATGCATATTGGATAGGAATTTCTGCTAAAAGATTCAGCTCTGAAAATTAACACTGATGTTATGTGAAGTCAATTGATAGGTTTCAGACTCATCACATAACAGAAAGAAAATAAGACCATTTCCAAGTTATTAAAATACATCTATTTTTTCCTAATTTTTAGTCTTTAATCTGTGGCCGATGTGCTTCTGTATCACCATAGAAGTGTCTTGTTCACTCATATAGATGAATACCTGAGCTATATTTCAGTGTGTTAGTCAGAGTGAAATTTCAAGTTGAATTAATTGCCCTGGGGGAAAAAAAGACATATCCATAATGCTTTCTGCAATCTGGGTCTTAACGCAGAACCCCTCAAGAGGAGCACAGGATTTTATGACAAGATGAAGCACACATTGATGTATTTTAGGTACTTGCATCCTGGGTTCAGACCAAGAAATTGAGCTGGGGACACCGCTAGGTCAGAGCCTGAGATCATGTTCTTGAATTATGGTCTGATGAGTGATTACAGGGATTCCAACCTCTGTAGTTGGAAATTACATGAGAGGAAAAAGAAAAAAAAAAAGCGCTGAGTTCCCTCAATATTTTTTCCTACAGGGAAACTCTGTGGCCAGGCTTGAAGGTGGGCCCTGCACAGGTATCTGGTTGGGCCTAGGACCCAGCACTTGTCATCTCACTAGACCCAGCCTAAACCAAGTGAAGGGACTTGTCTTGAAACACCCTCAACTCCAAAAATCTGTAGGCATCCTTCTTTAGAAGAGGTGCTTTGTGGTGTCAAGGAGCTCATCATGCCAATTTGATTGGGATGGAGTGGGCCGCACAAAAGGATCATGCACCACTGGGCATCCTTTTGCTTAAGCTGTGGAGAGGAGGCTGAGTTGTGAGCACACTTCACCATCGTGTGGAATAGCTTTATCTTTTATTGCTTGTGCAGGATCAAGCACTTTCACTTCAACAGGAGATTACTTCTGTTTGAAGCCTTAACCATACGCTGTAATGCTTAGATATAAAAAGGGCATGGAAAGCAAAGCATGTAGGAATTAAATTATGTATTATATATGCATGCAACAGAATGAACCTTGCACAAGCCTCATGTTAGCTGTGAATATCTGTTCCACTTCATGAGAGCCCTTTCCTTTTTTTTATCACTGTTTTCTAGTGATATCAGTGGGGTTTGTGCATGCTGTCTTCTGGAGGACTGAATTCTGCTGCCCTTTCTTAGGCAAAACCCCTGGTCAGGAACAAAGGACGTGATGACAGAAACGAAATGTCTCTATTTGTAAGCACTCTTTACAGGTGCTTGCTTATGTATTAGAGATGCAAATGATTGTTTTGTTTCAAATGAGGTAAATCTAAGATTAAACTCCCATCGAAGAGTAAATGTTCCTTTTACCTTTCATGTTTAGTAGCTTGAAAGAGCCTACACAACAATAAATTGCATTACAGAAGCTCCCACTGACACAACCATATGTTAGCAGTCTCCGTTTTGAAGGGTTACAGCTCGGTTGTAAGAATTTGCTGTGGGCTGAAATTTGGCAGTCTCTGCTCAGCAGCTCGATTTTAAAACCTAGCCTCAAATGCTTTCCAGTTCCTCACGAGCCATCCCGAAAAGAGCAGAAGGGGAAAATCTGAAGCATGGTGAATTTAAGTTTGGTGTTTACATGACCGGCAGCTTCAGCCCTCATGGCAAAAACCTGCAGGGCCTGGACCCTTTAGGAAAATGCTTAAAAAACAAAACTGCAAAGCACAAAGAGTTGTCAGGAGGGAGGGAGGGAGGGAGGGAGGGAGCTGGCTGCCTCCTGGCACTGCAGGCCGCAGCAGGTTGCAGCTCCTGGGGCTGTGGGAAGACCATGACCTGCGGTATCCAGGAACATGATCAGCTTGCAATGAGAGCCCCGGGAAAAGGAGGGGGGAAGAGGGGAAGGCTGAAAGTTGAGGAGCAGGCAGGGGTTTGTGTAAGTCCCGAGTCACACTGCCTTTAAATTCCTGCTTCTTGGCTGTGAGCAAGGTGGGAAGGCTTCCTACCAGGAGGGCCTCATGCTGCTGGGCACTGTGCTGGAGCAGGGAGGGAGCAGAAGTTTGTATTGAGTTAAACAGCATAAAACAAGAGAGAAGGGGAGTACGAGCCTCTGCCTTCATCCCCTTTATGTTATTAGGATTTATAGAGTCTCTCTAGGGACCAGGCTGGTGCTGGTTTGGGATGAAGAGTGTCAGCCTTTTCCACAGAAGGATTCAGGCTCCCCTGGAGGCTGCGGTCATTCACATCTACATGCTGGGGAGCACGGTCTCCCTTAATTCTGCTCGGGTGCTCTTATGAGACCATGGAAGATGGGTTGGAAGGGTAGTGAGGCTGTGTCTCGTCACCCTGCTGCATGATTGGCACGGTGGCAGCTAGGGGTATGGGGCTGGCACAAAGGTCTTTTCCTTGACAGCCTTCTGAAGACATCTGGTGTTAGTGTTTCCTTGTGGGCACCAGGGCAGGCCAGCAATGACTTATTTCTAAGCTGTATTTGAGGACATTAATACAACACTGCATGATTTTGGTTAGAAAAGAAGTGCTATTTATTGATTCCTAGTATGATTTTTAGTGACCACCAGAATGAATGTCCCTTTTCTCTTCTCCCCCTGGTCAGATGTCCTGGCTGTAGAGTACAAAAGACTAATTCCATCCTGGCCCAGCAGCTACAGAGGTTCATTTGGAAAAGACTGAGCACTGAATGAGGATTTCAGTACTGCTTTCAGTGGGTGAGCGATTTTTTCCTGGTGATCATATGGGGATGGGATGGGGTAGATTCGCAGGAGGGCTTTAAGTGTGGTGTGGAGAATGTGAACACTTTGAGTGGGAGGTATGAGGACTTTGAAGGAGCCACCTTGCCACCAACATGCCACCCCACGTCTCCTTCCCTCCATCATCAGCAGAGTTGCATGGCCACCAGAGCTATCACCATGCTGTCACCAAAGCTGCTGTGGCCATTTGCACACAGATGTGTCCATGTAGCTGTGATGATCAGCTGCTGGAGAGCATCTCCTGGAAGGCTGAGCAACCTAGTAGCAATGCGTATTTAGAAGAATTCCTCTGGCTCAAGGACCACAGCTCTGATTTGGGATGCAGCAGGCTATAGTGTGGTTCTTCTGCAGGCAGAGTGGGAGGTAGTTCCTGAGTCTTTGTGTCTGCTGCTGGTGTCATGGGGATTTTCTGCAAAACCCCATTTCATTACTGTCACTCTAATGGTGCTTGACAACATTCAACGACCACGTGTGAAGAAGTATAAATCATATTCTTTCCTGGTGGGTAGGCAAATGTGGGAATGTGCTGTTTGGAGAGGCTCAGCCGATCTGACAGATTTCTTCTGCTGTTTGTGTGTGTGACTTATAAAGGTGCGTGAACCTCAGCAGGTCCCAAATGCAGCCTGGGATTAGACTGGGGTTGCAATTAGGACTGTTAGCACATGTCTGCCCTGCCTTCCTGGATCAACTGAGATCATACGTCTGTGCAAACTACCTCTCATGTGGGATCATGGGATGCACTTTCTTGGTCTTATTTCTGCTTTTGGTCCTCAAAATCTGACTGCTTGGTGCCACTTGGATCTTCTTGGCTGGAAGAAGCAAGATGAAAAAATTAATCTTGAGGCAAAAAAATTAATCTTTAGGCAAACTTTGGAGTGAAGGTGCCCAGTAGTCTGAATTCAGCCAGCAGGGCTGTACACGGATGTGAACTGAACCGTACTGTGTGTGGTTGCTTTACCACAAAATCAGCCTTTCTCTGCTGAGCAGTCTCCCTAGCTACTTTACAGGGAGGATCTAATGTGTTGTATGAAAAGTAAAGAAATTAAATAGCAAGTGTTCCACTTGACCAAAAGGTCAAAGTCTCTGTGATTAAAATGCTTTGTTATTTTAAGATCAGGGAATGTCACATAACCATTATATATAAATGGCAAAGTTTCTGTGTGCACTGACTGTTGAAGAGCATTGCTAACTCCGTCCTTGGGGTGCCAGATGAATCCGCCTTCCTTAAGCAGTCCTCACGTCCTACAAACATTGCTGTATGGCCACCAGGCAAAGAAACACTTGCAGCTGGAGAGAGTTAATGTAGCTGAATAGACTTCTCCCTCCAAGCTCTACACGTGCGATATCATGCTCACTGCTGTTCTTTGAGTGTTCTTGTGCTGTTTTCTCTTCTTATTCTTTTTAAATTAAAAAGGCAGCCCTAAAACTGATAGCTGATATACTGACCTCATAACACAAAGGCTTGTTCTCGGAATTCCCCACTCTTTGACAAGTGGCTAACTAATAAATATGGCAGTACTGAAGACCCAACGCGACTGACTTTGCCTCGATTTTGGCTGGCCTTTGTGGATCTGCTAAGGAGGCGGTTGTGAGACAGAGATGGATGTCCACAGAAAGCTAGGATGATACGCTTGAATTTTGCTTCTGTCCTTCCAGATCAGAGAAATAAAAGGATGAGATGCCAATGAATTAATTATTAATTTATTTAACATTTCCAAATAGCATTGTCACAAGTAGATCCTGGTTTTGCTTTGGGTTCTAAGTAATGTTAGATCTGGTTTAACTGATGAAGTCATTTTGGTGGCTTTGTGCTGATGAAGCCATCATACTGGTGGGGTGAGAATGAGAGAAGGTTGGGAAGGTCACTTACAGTTAGAATAAATAGCCTGAAGTTCAGATAATTCACAATCCCAGTTGCACAATCCTGCCGGTTATAGAAAAACAGTGTAATAATCATACTAACCTGAAATAAACTGTTTGAATTAGCTGCTTTTTTTTTTTTCAAGTGTGCCAGACAGAGCTGGAAATGCAGGGAAGATGAGGTCTGAGGTCCCAAGAAAACAGCCTCTCTCTGCTGGTATCCCCCAACACGCCCTGGGATGTCTTCTTTTAATGATAAAATACTTCTTTTTCAATTCTACATGCATTTCTTCTCCAATGGATTCTTGAAATTGAACTTAATCTTCTGCTGTGAAGAAGATATCAGAAGGGTCAAAGGAAAGAAGAGAAAAATTATTTTCTCACATGCATTTTTGGATGTGAATAAGCACGTACAACGCTTTATAGCATGGACAGAATAGAGCTGTGGGGAGATGCCGAACTCTCTCCTTCCTCTCTGCTTTCTCACCCCATGTCTTATTTTCCCTTCTGCTTAGTGGGAAGAGATGCAAAAAGAGCAATTTGTCCTTTGCATGCTGTTTTGAGAGTTGAGGGAGTGCCTTGACTCACTCATGAAATGATGAATTATAGATTCATTGAGCAATAGGGCTGCAAGATACCTCAGAGACCTCCAGTGCTGGAAATTGCACTGTCTCACCAGATAATCTGTTCCAGCATGTCACCATCCATCTGTTAAGCAGAGAATCACAGCATCAGCTTTTGCCTTGGGCCTTCAGTCCTGGGCAGGCTAGCACTGCGCTCTGCTGAACTGGGGACTGGTGAACCTTTTTTGCTCCTTGCATTCAGGTTATTTCTATTTTGGCACTTGTGCAGACTCTTGGCCAGGCTCCTGGTGTTCACAACCTACATAAATACAGGAAGTATGGGATGCTGTTGTTGGTGCTTACGAGATGCAGATGGTCTTCTTCAGTTGTTTTTTTCCTTGATGACTGAGACAGTGCTGCACTTGGAGACATGGCAGGGACTGCTGGAAATATATTCCATGTGCTTCATCATCTGGTGGGGCAGAAGCTCAGCTGGGTTGGGTTGAGTTGGGCCAAATGGAAAGCTGTAGCTGTGCTGTGTGCTTCTTGCTCTCTGTACCTCTTCACCTGGTCCAAATGGTCCATACCTTTTTCTTTTTGTAGGGAGAAAATATATTTATATTGACATGACCGTCATGACAATTCTACGCTATGAATTTGTTAGAGGTCCTCTCCAGAAACTAAAAGTTTATTTTCCCATGTTGCCTCCTGTCCCAACTCACAGGGCATTATTTCAATACACGATCCACAGAACAGGTGAGACATACCACAGATACCTACTCCCTGCACACATTGCATGCTGTTTATACATTATATACACATGCTATTTAACATACTTTTTATGTTTTTAAGAGCAGCTGAAGAATCTTTTATGAACACAAATCTTATTTTCACATGTGGCTCTGTATAATGAATTTTTCAAAGATTTTCACACCTACTCTAAGTGAAATTATATCTTGGGAAAGTATAGCTTGATTGTTAATTCTGAACCATGTTGAAGCTCCTGCCTATTCTGTTTTAATCTGAATTGCTCTTTTGAATGTATTTTATATTAGGATTTGGAAACAGATACCGTTCTTCTATTTTTGTTTAATATATTTTTTTATTTTTTTATTTTTTTTTAATTTTTTTTGCACACAGGGTTGAGTGCACATATATTATTGTGGCTCTCTTTTTGCCATTTACAAAGGAATTGTACATTCTGACAATATCGTGTGCACCAAATCAATGAAATATCCTGTGTTTTCTATTCATTAAGACCCTAAAGCACTATGTGCAAATTCCCTCACTTTAATTACACACCTCAGGGATGTGCAGGCCAAAAAGGAGGCAGTCAGACAAAAAAGCCTGGTCTCTGCCAAAAGGAAAAAAAAATAACTGGTAAACATTTATTTTCAGCAGGGAAATCTGCTATTAATTCATATAGTGACTTTCCCCAGCTGAAATAATGAGGAAAGCCAAGTGAACCAAATGTTCACAGTGAGCAAACATGAACAGTAGGAAATCAGCCCATCTTGTATTTACATGTTTATTCCATCAGCCTTTGAAGAACATTTGCACGATCCTTTTTTTTTTTCCTTTTTTTTTTTCCCCAGCGAGTGTCAACGTTTACTCACACTCCTCCGGGGGTGACTCGCCAGCAAGGAGAGGCAGCAGCTCTCCTACAAACACCCAGCATCAGTGTGCCTGTGCTGGGGGGGATGTTTAAAATGCTGAATTGCGTATGGTGCCTCCAAGCATCTGCAAGGTGTGAGCCCCACGAATGCTTTGTCATGCACCAGGGGTTGCATTGCTGCTGGCTCCCGGAGGTGCTGTGGGTGCAGGATGTTTTTCCTTACCTGTTGAAAGTACTTGTGCTTTCAAATGTATTCTTCAGGCCTGCTGTGAGGACAGTCCAAAAACATTTACTGAACTCCTTGGGAAAAAAAAACGAAACCCAGACCTCGCTGACACAGCAAAATGTGCCATTTTTGCTTGGATATGGGTAGTGGGTACAAAGTGGCTGCACCCCATAGGTGCAGTAGCCCACAGTGCTGACGAGCAAGTCCCCTGTAGTTTAGCAATAAATATGCATTATGGTCCCAGCCTACTATAGAACTAAAATAAAATAAAATAAAATACATAAAAAATAAAATTCAACATCACTTGGACTATTATAGAATGACTCATTTTGGAAGGGACATTTAAGACCATCTAGTTCCAACCCCTATCATCTTCTTAAGCCAGGGAATGTCTTTTCTTTATTTGGTTGTGCTAATAATTTAGCTTGCTGACTTTTGTCCCTCCTGAAATTACCCAAATGCAGCAGGCTATTTTCAGTAGCATCTTATAATATTGTGCTCAGGCTATGCAGAAATCCCTTGAATCAGAAAGGAAGCCAGCTGTGTCTTCATTTTAAATTGCAAGGCCCCCGTTGTTGTTGTTTTTTTTTTTTTTTTTTTTTTTTTTTTTTTTGGTTTCATGGTGGTCTGTGCTCTGGATGGAGCTCTGGTGCCCTGAACCATGGGCAGAAACACAGGCTGATGTGGCCTTTTACGCAGAGCAGGAAGGATGGTATTGGCACTCACGAGTTTTGTATGGAAAGGGGGAGCCTTCAGAAATTTGCAGGACTTGTAATCCACTAATTGAAAGATAGCAAAGCAACTTAGGCAATTTTTTTTTTTTTTTTTTTGGTAATTTTTTAGCAGGGTGAGAATGTTTGTACAATGCAATTGATTCTCAGAGAAGGTCCATGCAATTTTTCCTGGAAAAAAATAAAAAAAGTGAGCAGCGTGGAAGATTCCAGGAGATGCAGTCCCAAAGCCCAGGTGTCAGCTCTCAATAGTTTAAGCAACAGAGTCAAAATCTCATGCAATCAGTAAAGCAGTGCAAGTTTAACTAGGGTGGAAGGTAAACAAATCTGTTTGTGGATTAGTGTCTGTGAAGGCCCTGCACATCAATGCGGTTCTACCAAAGCAGCACATTTTAAAATGAAATTGTTGGATTTAATGAAAATCACCAGAAAAGCAAAAAATATGTATCTGGGCAGAGATGTATATCGGTAACAGTGTCTCTGGGCTGAAACTTCCTCGCACTGCAGCTTGAGATGATAGCAGGCTTTTTCTGATATTACTGGGAGGTTTTATCCGTTAACTCCAGTAAGTATAAGCTAGTCTCGCTGCTCAAGTATTGCTTTTTCAGAATTAACATTAGCATCTACCAAAGCCCTCCCTAAATAAATTTTTAGCAGATACATCATTTTTGTTAGAGATGAATAAATGAATAAAATGTATGTGCGATCTCTCTCTTTTTCCTATTCTATAAGAAGAAGCAATGCCCTATTAATTTTGACAGACAACTTGGCATTAGCCACTTTAAAATCCAACATGGGATAAAGTTATGCATTACTAGTCTTTCTACATTTTTGTCAAGAGATGAGCATTTTGCCAGATTTTTTAATAATACGCCAAGAGCTTTGTCAGTCAGTTTGTTTAGCTCTGCGTGGCTATGCCAGTATTTTTCAGCTATCCTGCTGTGTGTGCCACTGCCCTTCACTGCTTTTCTAGCTCCTCCCCTGCAATTAGACAAAGTCAACATAGCAGTCAGGCTGAGCAGCCCCGAGGTACCTGCAGCTATCAACAGTCCAGATTCCCAGTCCCGATGAACAAGCTTTGCTTATTCACCGCATCACTACCTCAATTAGGACTTTTTATTATATCTAGGTTATTTATCGCAAACACAACAGATGGAACGGATAACGCTAAACACGTTTTAAGTCCTCACCTAAGAAGAAGGAGGGGGGGAAATTATCCAGAAAGAAACGGGAGCAAATGCATAAGGCAGCTTGCAACCAGGAACCAGTTACCATGCCTACTGAAGCCTATTCTAAAGAATGTGTTGGCTGACACACAGAACTCAATGAAAAGATGAAAAAAATGTGCAGGCAATACTAGTTTGGCAGGGATGGTGGGGAATCTGAGACAGAGCTGCTGGTATGGAAGGATCTCACTGCATGCAATTTGCAAACATGCCAATTCAATGGCATGTGATAGACACTAGATGGAATTTAAAGGTCTTAGGGTCTTAGAGAGCTGGAATCGCACAAGAAAACTGTGGGTATTAAAAATAGCAATCCTTTTCACCAAACCTTGTGTCTCAGATTTAAATTCAACACTGTTTAGAGAAATCCCTGCCATCTCTTCCAGGCACGTTTAAAAAAGTGCCTGGTTGATGTACCGTAGTTCTGCTGTATCTTTGCATCCCAGTGACTGTGTGGCACCAGCGCTGCTGAATTTCCGAAGAAATTCCCATGGCTTCCTTTGTGTGTGTGTGCGTGTGTGTCTGTTGAACTGGCTGCATAACAGGACTCATACTGCAACTTCAGAGAGTTTGCTTTCATGGGATTTCCCAATTTTTCTTGATGGGTGCGAGGAATACAGAGGCAGGCAGGGAGGAGAAGAAATACGTGAAGGCTGAATTTTAGAGACAGAGGTGGTGCACAAGATTGGGTCCTTCACTATAAATCTGCCCTTTTGATCAAAGAAAGCTTTCTGTGCACCATCTGTAAAAGTCCTTTATATATTTCTAGAACACTACTGTTTGATTTTTCTTCTTCTTCTTTTTAAATATATATTATTTATATTATTATTTTATACCAAGTGATAAAGATTTGAAAAGCAGAGGCTGAGACCTTGGAAAATATTTCCATGGAAAGGAGCAGATAACTCATTTCTCAGTGTCTTTTTTTTTTTTTTTTTTTCCCAGTCCAACCAAGCCGTTGGCTTGGTCTAGGGCCAAGTCCCAATTTCACAGTTTGGATTTAGCAGCAGTCTTTTTGAGAGTCATGCAACTCGCAGGGGCTTGGGTCAGTCTGATCCTCAGTAAGAGCCATACCACTGGTTTGGTTTGTGTGGGATCTGGACTGGAAGAGTCAAGTTTGCTTGGCTCTGACTTGGTCCATGCTCATCTGTACCAAAATTTAAGGACAGATGTTCATCTGGTGTGGACCGATATTCCTGCTTGACACAAAGCACTTACACCAATTCTCATCTGCTGTCCTACCAGCTGTCCTATCCTCCAAGTCCACCACCAGGCACTGCTGCATTCAAAACCAGCAGGTTTGAAAGCAAAGAGTGTTTTATGGGCCGTGTGAGAGCCCTGGAAAGAGTCCACCACCAGGTTTTTAGAGCTTTCTTCTCAAGTGCCTGTGCTAAGCTGTGACCAGATGGTGGCTTTTACTCATACTGGAAGGTTTCTGCAGACCCATCCACATGGTGGCCCAGTTTCCATGGGAGGACAGTGTGTTGCTGAAGCCTCTGGGACACTGGGAGGACATAGGAGATGTTCAGGCTGAGAAGGAGAGCAAAGCCATGTTCCTGAGTTTCTTAAACACCAAGCTGTGCAGTTTATATAAGCACCATGCTGCTATCTTTCAAACCCAGGTTTACAAGTCCATATTTGCTTTTTCTTGGCTAGAAAATGGGCATCAGGTTCTCTGAGCCCAGATGGGAGATATGGCTTGTGAGCTGATGTCTCCTGGAGCCCAGAGGAGGGTCCTGAGCACCTCCTTACTAGCAAATATTCCCTCCTGGCTGTTGCTGACAACTCTCCATGGAGCAGCATGGCTATTTTGGATCCCATTTCACTTTTCTTTTGCTATGAGCAGCCAAAATGCCTGATCTGGTCTGCAGGTGCCATCAGATGGCTGCATTTTGAAATGGTGGGCACAGACACATGCATTTTTGGAAGGTCTGCATCTTTTTACGGTTCTTGTGGAAGAGAATTGGTACACGTGTGTGTGCTAGGCTGGTGCTACTTGTTGTGGAGAAGGAAGCTCTGTGGGGTCTGGGTAGATGGGGAGTCACAGATTTAAAAGCTAGGGGGACAAACTGTGCTGGTCTAGTCTGCCTTGCTGTTTCATGCACTTCAGGGGATGTGTGTGGATTAATGCATGTTTGGATTGGAGAATCTCACTTGGAGGAGTACCCGTTCTTGGGCTGAAAATCTCCACCAGTGGAGTCTCCACTGCAATGCTTGGCCACTTGTTCTGGTCATTAATTACTTCCTGATTTCCTCTATCTCAGTGAGCCATTCCCACCCTAGATCCAGAGCGTGGAAGTGTTTGTTGGCCTGGTGCTTCTGAGAGCCAAGAGCCATCCAGGAGGAAATTCAGACAGGCAAAATAAGGCTCGATCAGTCTAAGTTCAGTTTCTAGGTACTGGATCCCATTATCCATCTTGCAGTCAAGGACGTGTTGGGCCTGCCTCTCCCTGGCACCTCCAGCACCGTCTAGCCAAGGAGCTTCTAATGATGGGTGGTGAAGAAGCTATATATGCCAAATTTATGCGGGTATATTAATTGGACTGTGGAAGTGACTTTGCTTCATTAATAAGCTGTTTGATAGCCCTCTCGTTCCACTGCTGCAGCTAGCAGGCATGAAGCCAGCTTGGGTGGCTCTGCACCACAGCGTAGACATGCTGTGACTTCAACATCTGTCTTTTTGGGGATGACAGCCACGAGATGTGACAAGCCTTGGCACCTCGAGAAGGGGGGCGGCCGGGTGGTCAGGGGTCTGGTCAAACACGTGCTCCCAGTGCGCTGGGGGGTCTGCGGGATTGCTACCCCCAGCTGGAGAGCGGTGACCCGGCACAGCCCTTCACGGTGTCCGGTTGTTTATCGGAGTGCCTCGTCTTCTTCAGCTTATTAATTCTTCCCTCGCAGCCAACTGTTAGGCAGAAATTGCCTCCTTTGTTACAGATGGGGAATTCCCACCAGGGATGTCGCAGGCTGTAGGCACACTGCCTGCTGTAGGCACCTAACTTAAGCCCCCTGTACAGTTTCTGGGTAGAAGCAGGGATGTTCAGAGCACCTGAAGGAGGGAGAACTTTTCCCTTTTCCCAAGCAGCATCATACACGCCTGTCCTGGTGACCCCAAAACAAGGGGTGCAAATCTTCCCCAGAAGGAGCTGATTTTTCGAAGACCACACTGGCAAGTCCTAGCACTGATGAGACTGAAATGTAGGCCTTCTATAATCATGGATCAGTCCTTCTTCTGCATTTATTTTCTGCTACTCTCAGGAGTTTTCCTAAGATTGCGATCATGCATTTTTTTTAGCAGGGATGTCTTTTCTTAAATGTCTAAGTCACAGGGTGGAACTGATCATACTGTGATATAAATAATAAGCAACACAGATTGTGCACAATCCTGATAGTCAAAGCAGATTTGTCAAGAAGGAAGAGGTGCGAAACAGTAGAATAATCTTTAAATAAATATTCTGTAATTTGGGTATGATTTGGCCAGATTATCTCACCAGAAACAGGTTATCAATAACCTGTGTCAAAAGAGGAGATTGTCCTACATGGAGACATCAGGGATCTGCCCTACCTCTACTGCGTGGTGTGGATGGAAGAGAGTGAGGATTTGGGTGAGGAACCACAGCCACACTGGGGCAGAGGATCAAAATGGGAAAAATCTTGGCAAGTTTAGCTTGGAGCAGAGTCACGAAAGGAGAGATGAGATGACAGCAGTTGTCAAACGTGTCCAGAGCTGTTGCGAGGTGGGTGAGTCTGCTCTCCATGTCCGAGGGGTTAGGGCAAGGAGGAAAGGGCATCAGGTGCAGCCCTGAGGTGGAGCTTAGACATTAAGAAGCACTTTCCATGCATAGAGATAGTTCAGTGCTGGGACAGACTGCCTGCAGGGGTTGTGAGGGCTTTTTACTGCGTGTTAGACAAACATCACCCTGAAAAATACAGGTGACCCTGCCCTGAGGCAGAGGAATGGGCTAGATGTCTTCTTAATGTGCTTCTCAGCCTTGTTTTTCTGTGGATTTGTTGTCTGTTGCAGAAGTGCCAATTTTTTGGATGCATCTGGACAGAAACCCATTTTATCCATCCCTTACAATGTGTTCACCAGTATTAATAAAGTAAAACTTCATCCTACTGTGCTTAGATGTGGTGTCAGGAATTGTATCTGGGTGTTGGGAAGCGTGGGTGCTGCATGGCATACATCATCTCCTGGGCACACTAGCTGGAGTTTGTAGGGCTTTGTTTCCTTTCCAGTCCACATCTTGGCTAGTCATAAAACTTCAGACCCAGTGAGGTGAAATCTGGCTCTCTTTTAATCAAGAAATTGTGGCATGAAACAAACACTTCAGGTGTACTCAGTGAGAAGCTTTGATGAAAAAAAGAAAAAGGGGTATTTTGATAAAGGTCCACTTCTGCAGCAGCCCTTCCTGGTAAAACGCTAATATGAAAGGTAGAAATGGTAGCGGTTCCAATTCCCTTTCACACAAACCCTGATCCTCCACCTTGGGATGCTGATTCAGAGAACCAGGCTGAGGTGGGAGCTGGGCAGGCACATGGCTGATCAGCAGCAACTTGCTCTGAGACAGTGGCACTGAACAGTTACACTCTGCCATGTCCCTTTGCAGGAAAAATATGGGCTGCAGCCACCTTGTGTCCTCCCTACACATGGGTGATGACTTTTTCTGAAGGCACCTCCTGCTCACACTTCCTTTACTCCCTTTTCCATGTTGCTGGAGTCATTGCTTGGCTGGACGTGGGTTCTTCTCCTTGCTGTGGCACCCCACCACAGGGTAGACATTTCCCAGATGCTTTTTGTGAGTGTGGGAAATAACCCTACAGATATTTTTGGTGCCAGGGAAGTGTACAAAGCCTCCTGCTGCTCCAGCTTGAGACACAGTCCAGTGACATTGTCTGCTCCTGCTCGGGGACCTCCCGGACCAGATGCAGAAACATCTGGTGCAAGGGGCCATCAAGTAGGAGGATGGCTGCATTGCTGTGATGGGGAGCTACACGAAATGTAGTCCTCATGGCACATGACTGGGGAGGGGAATCAGTCTGCAGGAGTTTTACAGTGTAGTTGGAAGAGAAAGGGTATTTCCACATAGACAAGTACCTGTACTGGCAATGATTTTTGGAGAGAAATGATGTGACTTGGATTAGGGAGCTGATCTGGGAATAAATCTTGCTGGAACATTCAGTGTTTTGAACCCAGATCCTTAAGGAAATACAAATGCATTGGTACAAGTGAGTGGGCCAACACAGAAATGTCACAGACTTCTGAAATGAGCATCACCAGATACCCAAAACTGCATCCCTTTGCACAGGGCTTGTGGCTTGACTGGCTTAAGTAGAGAGTGCAGGATCTGCATGAGCAGTGGGTCCATCTAACTCCACTATTGTTGTGTCATGGCAGAAAATTTGCCCCCTGCAAATAGAAATCTCCTTCCCTCTGACCACCTGGTGGTGTGCAGCCACAAACACCAGCCAGCGTAGGGAGCATCTTCAAAGTGTCTCACTCATTGAAGCAAATGCGAATGGTGCCATTGACTCCAATAAGAGCAGGATCAGACCCAAAGCAATGGACATTTAAAGCAGTAGAAAAAATAAAATAAAAATAAAATAATAATAATAATAAAAAAAACGCCACTAAACAAACAAAGAAAAAAGCCACGTATATATTTGGGGGTGTCAAAAGGGCATTTTGAGTTAATTTCAGATTTTTTTTTTCAAGTCTACGACTGGGCAGAAATGCTCCTTTGTTGGGAAACTGTACTTAAATTAACCTGCCATCATACCAGCAGATGTAAAATGGAAGCAAATGTATTATACATCACTGTCTTGGACATTAGTTCTGAAACCGCCAGTGATCACACTCCACTTCAAAGAGACCCTCTACCAGGAGCTTGGCTGGGAAGATAAAGCCCTGGCTATTTACCTTCTGACCTTGGTTCAAGACTAAATTGAGAATCTAAATGAAAGTAGTTTGGTGGTCTCAGCTCAATCCCTGGTAGACAGTTGTCCGTATCACAAAAGCGCCATCCCCAGTTTAACACAATCTGGCACGGCCAGTCTTCTCTGTTCAGGAGAGACCCTGGGCTAAATTAACACAGAGACTAAATTACATCTCATATGCCATCGTAGAGATGGCAGTCTTCGAAATGGTGCCTTAGAATAGCAGCCTGTGTGGACGGTCTCCAAACTGGCTTCTGGATAAAGAAATCTGTTTTCAGAGCTGCCACTTTCAAGCCTACTGCTTAAGCCAAAAATGAAAATAAAAGCAAATCACAACACAGGCTTTTTAGGAACTTGTACTTAGAACAAGGACGATGATCTTGGAGAGATTAAAGTACCCGTTCCAAGTGTTTACTGAAATAACTGAAATTCTACGGATTATTTTCTCTTATTAAAACATCTCCCGAGCCATGACCATAAATTGCAGCAATTAAATGCATTTTATTATTATTTTTATTATTATTATTATTACTTATTAGAAAGTCCAAAATAAGAAATACTGTCATACAAATGTTCCGGAAGGCATGAGATAGATGGGCATATTCATAATTTACCCATATCTATCCAATCGATCAAATAGATGCAATGTCTGATACTGTAAACAGCGATAGTCATATTTAAATAGGAGCTATTGAAATGTTTACTTTGAAAGCTACCTGTAAATATTGGCAGGAGATGGTTATCCAGTGTATCATAACATATGACAGGTATTGTGATATAGATAGCATGACACGAATATCCATTTTATAGCCCGAATGTAGGCTATGTGCTGTGAAAGGTACAGCAGCTCCAAGGGGAAGCCCCACAGATCAATAATGAGTTCATTACACCAGGCGAGAACGGAGCCTGAATGCAGTGCAAGAAAACAATGTCATACACTCAGGCATACCCTAATTGCAAAGTGTCTTTCGAGCAAGCAGAGAGGACAGATGGCATAGCAGTTTCCATGCTAGCCTCTGACTTCTGCTCACTTTTTGGCTCTCCTGTGCTCTGTACGTCTGACTTTGGTCACGTTGCTTAGGCTGGATCTTGGCGCTACTCAGTCCTTGGGGGCTGCTTATGCATTGGGGGCAGAAAGAGTGCCCTAGTCTTTCCGAATTCCCGTAAAGATGCTTCTGTTAAAGACTGCAAAAATTATTAGTAGTAAAAATTAGTAAGTGCTACTATGAGATAGTTCAGGCAAATGTTGGAAGTAGTCTGACAAACAGCTTTATAAATGCCCTTTATGTCTTTTTGCCTCAAAAAAAGCTTTACACACATTTCATTTACGTGTTATGGTACTGCTAGAAAGCCAAAGGTCTTGACACACACCTTCTGTGCCTGGGGAAACTGAGGCACGAGGCCACATCAGTGACTTTTCCTGGAATGACCATGCACCTCAGAAATGGGAGGAGAAGGTTTTCTGTGGTATGAGCATAGCATACTTATTCTGTCGAGGTCAGGATGTAACAGGATATATTGGTAAACTCCTGCAAAAGGAAAGATGTTGCAAATGCAGCAGGCAGCAACAGAAAACCACGTGTGTTGTCTTAAATTGGACCCTGTGCACAGCGCAAACCTCGTCTGCTCAGGTGCTGCAAACCCTGCAGCACCTGGGAGCAGCTTTTTGCACCAGGACTATTCAAAAGCTTTTTGCCTCTTGCAGGCAGAAATGCTGGCAAGACTGGGATCCCAGCTTGCAACAAAAGCATTTCTCATGCCGCTGGAAGAAAAGCCCTGCTCCGAATCCCACTGAAGCCGACGGGAGGTCTCTCATGCCAGGGCTTTGGAGCAGACCATGCACAGCAGAGAAGCACGATTTATTATACTTAATTTTTAAAACCAGGTGGCTCACGTATATCTCTCGGCCAATCTGTGTGATGGCAGAGATATTTCACAGTGTATGACCAGAAAGAAGTAGTCTCCCAAATTATTTTCTGTGCATAGAGACAACTTTGCATAGAAGGTTGCTAATATGTGCGTTCAGGGGCAATTTTTATGGGTCTTATTTTGCTGGAAAACAGCTCCAGTGCACCCCACCCTCGTCCCCATATGCTCTTCTAGGCTGCTCTGCCCTAAAATCACCCTCGTGCTCACATAAACAGTAACCCCACATAAACATATGCTCCCCAGGCAGCCGGGACTCGCAGCATAATAAATGTGTTTTGGGAGACGCCGCGCCCCGCCGCTTCTGAATGCCTCAGCTGGCCGGGGGGATGCTCAGCCCCCGGCAGGATCGGGCCTTTCTCTACACATGGTGCTTTCACTGACATCAGTGAGGGTTCGGAGCTTGAATCCAAAGACATACATGGGGCTGGCAGGAGGCCGGGGCAGGGGTCTAATCTCCCCTGACTGTGCATGTGAAACCGCTATTAATCTTAATGGGAGCGCCACACACTCATCAAGGGAAGAATAGATGAAAGGGAGAATCACAATAGATCATTAGATTAAGCAAATAAATATAAATGAATATTCGTTTGGCCTTTAAAAATATTTTCGTTGACAATAATGCAAATATTAGGAGTGTTCTTTCAAATATAAAGCCCCCTCGGATCATCTCCTTCCTTGGTGAATAAGGGACGAGAACAGGGAAACAGCCCTCGTGCGCACACGTCCCTTGGGGCTTCCAGCAGATCCAGAGTGTGCTCAGTGCTTTTAGCACACTTTGGAAATAAAATTGTTTTCCTGATTCCCCGTTTAAATACTAAAAAATTTCTCTTTATGCCCTGCATCTCTTCCCTTGTCCTATGGAAGATGAATGGTAAAATCCTTTCCTGAATTTGTTTTAAGGGGATGCGCGGAGCATAAAACCTCTGAGGGGTTTTCATCCCTTATCCTCGCAGCAAAACTAGCCAAAAAAGCCATCTGAGCTCCCCTGACTGAGCCCAAAAACGGGGCAAACTGGGAGCCCCCTCCCAGTCATCACCCGTCTTCTGGGGAACAAGACAGGAGCAGACCTTTGCCTTTACTTCGGCCTCTCTGCAGCAGCGTTATGTGCATAAATCGATACCAGAGGGCTTGCAGCACCGATGCATGGCCTGATCCTGCATCTTCTTGCTGGGGAGGAGGCAGGGGCTGTGAGGAGGTGGCCACAGGCCTGGAGGGAGCAAGGAATGTCGTCCTGGGGGGACATTGAACCTGTGTGCTTCCAAATCCACCGAAGAAGATCTGGTCTCCTTTCACACACTGGTATCTGGAAGGCAGCACACAGATTTTGTTAAATTTCCATGTCCCTAAATCTGAGCAGAATCGCAGGGACACAAGCCCGTTTGTAACCTTTTACAAGTGCACTGGTATTAAGAAGTTAGCCACACTGGGCTGTATCATACTACCAGTTTTTTAAGCAAAAATCAATGAAGAACCCTGCCTAAAATCAATGGGATAATTTGCCACATTAGTATTGCTTTCAAGCTAACTCACAGCGGTCTAACAGTGCTTATTTTTGTTGAAGACAACAACATGTTTGCCCAAGCAATGCTGCAAGTCTTCTCCCTGCTTCTCACATTATTGTGTAGGGTAAATATGATCTTTACTAGCTTGGAGGAAAGAAAACTTGTGCAAAAATGTAATGAATAAAAACACTTTCCTGTTAGAAACGCTTTCCCATCAGGATCCTGTATTACGAAGCGCAACAACACTCTGCCGTGAGTTATTTTCACCCAGCCTGTTGTCTCTTCCAAATTATTTACCACATGCAAATTCAGCCCAAATTCAGAAGAAACCCAGCTCCTCGTGACGTAACAGGAGATGTGTGGGAACAAAAGGGCATTCCTTTATCCTCGTGTGCAATCCGAGCTCTGCCGCTTTGAAAGCTTCTGAAGTCTTCCACGAAACTCCTACCGCCTCTTTTTTTTTTTTTTTTTTTTTTTTTTTTTCCCTTCTGAAAAGCAATTTATATAATCCCATCAGCGGCCCTTACGCAACCGCTCACCTCGGCTCCTCTCGCAGGGTGACAGCGGTGTCCTTGCAGCCGCCCCGTGCACCGGCTGGTGCCGAGGGCGCGTCCGTAGAGCCCGGGATGATGTTTGGAGGCAGATGGAGTTGTACCCGGCAGGGATTTCTTCCAGCAGCCCTTGTCGCGCTGGCAGACCCTGGATTTACGCCCGTCCTCGGCGTCCTGCGTGGGGCTGGATGCTGGCGGCTGCCCCGAAAAGGGCTTTTGCGGGAGACAGGATTACTCACATGAGTAGCAGCTTGCGGGGATTTGGCCTCGAGTTCCTTCCCAAAACGCATGATTTTTAAGTGTGATTAAATGGGTTTTATAAGCAATGGCTGTCTGGATGCAGCCCCTGGCATTTCTCACATTGCATGAGTAAAATATGTCCCAGTTAATTTGGGGAGGGTTTGTACCTGCTCTTGAGTGTGCCTAAAAGTCCTAAGAGAAAGGAATAAAAGGAAAGGCTGTGTAAGAAGAAATTCAGGTTTTCTGCAGACGCCTTTGGCCAGGGAGAATGACGTGGGGAATTCCCTCACCTTTTGGTACAGCATTAAAGAATGGGATCGGGAGCTGGGGTAATCCTCGTCAATAAATGCAATAGTCAGCTAGCAAAATTGCCACAGAGAGCACAGAAGTCGTGCACAAAATTCAGCCTTCACTCACCATATGGAACAGCTGGGAAGAGTTTCAAAACTTTTCCTCCTCCCCTCCCCTGTCTTTATTATGATTTTTTTTTTTAATATGCAAAGAAAACAAAAGAAATAAAACAACCTGACAACTTCGTGCGTTGTCTTGTGACTAAGAAAAAAAAAGGAAAAAAAAAAAAAAAGCCTGTGAAGTATCACTGCTATGTTTTAGTCTAATGCTACTTCTATCTTTTATCCTTTTTAATTAGAAGGCAAATTCTCAGACCGCCAGGCCTAATCCCTACACAGTGGAACAAAGCCCAGCAAAGTCTTTGAACACTGCCCAGCCAGGCAGCACAAACCCTGGTAACTGTTGGCAGTAGGGCTAGGACTCTGACCCTCATCTTAGCCATTCTCTTCCAGCCCCTGATGCTCCCTGCCCTTCGAAACCTTGTCTGTTGTTCTTCTGTTTGGACTGAAAAGACAAAAGGGGAAACAATGTGGGAAACCTAGAGGATTGGCTAGGTGGGATGCGGGGAGCTGGTGACGGAGAGGAGAAAGTAAATGGAGTTTCACGGGAATGGACACAGTGGGGAGAATTGGATCACCAGATTATGTCTTTAGGTTCAAGAAATTTCTTCATCCCTCACTAAATCTTTTCATGGACAATGCCACTTTTAAACAATTGTTGCATTTCCAATTACTACAGGAGTGTTCAAACAAATGGCAAAACCCTTAATGAAAAGTTTGCTCATATTTTAAACTTTGGAGATCAAAATCCATAAAACAAATAGCTTTTACATGAGTTTCACTCAGACACTTACATCTCCAAATTATTTACACTTGTGATATTTCCAGTTGAGAGCATAATTTGTGCCTAGTCAAGCAAAACACGCAAATACATATAGATACATGAATTTCCAGAGCTAGCGGGAGGACCGCAGAATAAACATTTTGACTCAGATAGGCTCATGTCAAGCAAGCCAACATTAAAAAGGTCTGCCTGCTTTCTATTATTTTGGCTAACTACAAATCATTAAGCAACAAAACAACAGATGTGGCTACTAGCACTGAAATATCTTCCAAACTCCGTCTGTACACATCAGCATAAGCGGGGGAGCCACTGCTGGGTGCTGTGAAAGGTTATGTGATTTTGGTAATATATCTGCATCGTAGGTAACTGCTATACCTGAGGAGGTAATGAAAAAAAACTAGTAGAATAAAATAGCACAAGCCCCAGATCGACCCCAGATTGCAGAAAATTCTGCTTTCTCTTTAAAAATTTAAGGCACGGCTTGGCTTTCCTCCAGCTGATGCAAAATGGGCTATCTCCCTAATTTACTCCACGGAGGATCTGACCCTTTCCCTTTTTTTGGCACTTGGGAGTAGCATTGACAAAGGACTGTTTCTGATTTCGAAAAGGCTAAGACTGTTTAGGGAAAAGGGGCATAAGCTCCTCACTTTTAAAGACATTTACCCTAAATCCTTACACTCATAGGCACTCACTTTTGATGGCTAAAGTGGTGGTGTGTTTTTAAAGCAATTTAGTTAAACCAGTGCAAAACTCTTTGTGGACATCATAAATCAATTTAAACCTGGCTTATGCCGATTTAGCTTAGTTTAGCTACTAAGTGTCTTAAGCTAAATTGATAAGCCATTTTTAAACCCATTTAAGAATGTCTACACGGGGCTTTGTGCCAGTGAACTTAAATCAATTGAAAACCAATTTTAACCAGTACCATTTTGAGTGTAGACAAGATTAGGCATCCTGAATGGGAATGTCTGCTGATCCTGTGCTTTCCTCATGTACCCTGGTTCCCAACCTGTGGGACTGGGGTCATAAGTGGTGCAATCAGATTTGTGCTATGACTGTGGCATGCTGGAGTGAATTTTGGCTGTGCCATGACTGCGGTGTTGAGCTGCTGCAAATGATATTGGCATGGTGGCAACAATTACAAGCTTCAGCTAATCCAAGCTCTGTTGTGCTTGGCCAAGTGTTCATTGCAGCCTTTCTCTTGTAGGGTTTTGGTTCTACAGGGGGAAGGTTGGGGAGATGTAGAAGAGGTGGGGGGCAATATAGTGTTGCAAGGTCACCCTGAGGGTCTCCAGCCAAATGGGGTTCGTTAAGTGCATGGATCAGAAGCTGCAGGAATGGGCTTTTGTGCTCCCTGTAGGAAGACATGCCTACATGAGCAGTTTGGAGGACAGACATGGGCAAGTGTTCCCCTGGAGTGACAAAAGTCAGGACCTGTCCTTGCAAACACTGCTTTGGCTTGGAGGACCAGGGTAGGAGACACCCCTGGGTGCAGGCCAACGGGGTGAAAGAGACAAGAGGGTGTTGGGATCACTCTGGCATGGCTGCTGCAGGTCTCTGTTTTGGGGCATCCAAAATGGGCTGAAAGTGGAAAAGAGCCTTTTTGTTCTCCTATGGGCAGAACTTCCTGGGGATGCTTTCCCCAAGATGATACCAAAAGGCCACCAGTGTGGTTGGTGGACACCACGGCTGCCTGTCAGCTTGGTCCTACTCACATCTCATATTTGGGGGACCCACAGAACCGCAGGCAGTCATGGAAATGGTTCATCAGAAGACTGACACCGTTTTCTCCACTGTTCCTTCTGTATGGGTGAGGCAGAGAGCTCCATATGTAGGGCTTGGCAAGAGTTCATGCAGAATTGAAAGGATGGGCACATTTTAAGCTTGTATGTGACCTAAGTGCAGTGACTTGACTCCAATATTCAAAGCATGCCCTCAAATACCTTCCTGAATGAGTCCACCTGGAATCCTACTTTTTAAAAATGAATATTGCATGTTCAGGCAAGGGAAACCTCAGTACAAAACACGTGCTATGATGGATGTGCTGGAAACTCCCCATTTCAGCTCCTGAATGAAGGTGGGAATGGGAAAGGACTGCCTGAGGATGTGGGGTGAGGTGGCTTTGGGTAGCATCCTGTGGCCATGAGCACATTGAGCTGGCGGCTGTGCTCTATCAGAGCGGTATGAGCAGCATCAGTGCCATACATGGCTGAGCCCTTGCTGCTGTCAAGTGGTAAGACCAATTTTTATTTTTATTTTTTTTATTTAAAACCTAATCAAAAGCTGGGGTTGTTTTGTACCTGTCACTAAACAGATTTTTTTTTTTTTAAACGAACTGTCCAATTTAAGAAAAATCTTGCAAATTCAGGCCAAATTCCAATCAGATTTAAACTCCTGAAAAGAATTACCATTCATCCTCCACTGGCACACTTTGTTCACTTCAGGCAATGCTTGTCGTCAGCAGGGTCTGTCACACCATCATCATGTGTTGGGTTTGTACATAGGTGTAAATGAGTTGTTTACACAACAAAGGAGAAGCAGATGAATAAAGGCATTTCCAGTTTCTTCCATTAATGTACACTAAAAAATCCTAAACAATGGATAATGTAATACAGAACTTTTTGCTTTTATAAAATCATTTCCTTGGCATGAAGCTATGACTGTGATGCTGTGCATGTGCATGTGGTGGAGAGGATCTGTAAGGCTCATAATCTAACTGTGCACAAATTTCCAAGTGTTTTTCCATGCCATTAATCTTAATATTGAATGCCCTAATCTGTTTATAGCGCACAATACACGCTACCCCCGATAAAATCTTTTATACATGTCTGGGCAAACAGCATGAATAAATAATGGCCAATTTCCATATTGCAAAACAAACAGCTACTGTAAATTTATTTTCATTTCCAGCCCCGCTGCATCCCTCGACGGGTGGAGCCTCCTTGCCCTGGAGTGAAAAGGATCAAAGATAACATTCTTCTCTGTCTGGGGGTACTTTGTGGACCTGCCTCCCAACTGTAGGATGAAAGGAACTTGCTAAACTGTTGCCATTTTGCAACATCTGCTATAATTCCCCTAAATCCAGATTTGTCTGACACAGAGAGCTCCTGTTCTTACATCACTGCCATGTGACAGTATAACACCAGTCACATCAAGCTTGAGGATTCCAGCTCCGGGCAATGATAATATGAAGAAAACCTTTTTTGCCTAGGGCAAAACACTTGTAGCAAAGTATTATTCATCTGGCCAATTTAAATCTTCTCTCAAAAAGGTACCCAGAAACATATGCAGCGTGCCTTTGTAAAAGGCTTGAGCTGCTCATAGGCAAATGACCTGAACCAAGAGTACAAAACCCAATGTCCTAATTAATTACTGCTAAGCAGCTCTGATACACAGAAAAGAAATGCTGGTACTAATCCTTAACCCTGTCCTACATTCTTAAAATAGCCAAAATATTGCTGACAGCTAGGAAAACAAAATTGCCTCTGATTTAAAGGTTTTGGACCCTTAAAAATAAGATAATAATAAAAAATGCAAAAAAGGTGATTTTGGAAAAGTCATGTTGGAGCAGACACTCTGACCCCTCAGCGGTGAGGAGCCCTGTTTTGGGATGGAAACAGTGCCAGGAAAGCAAAGCCCAGCTAAAGCCTCTCTGGGCTCCGTGTGTCTCCCCTGGCTCTGCAGGCCCACAAGGTCGAGCTCCATGAGGCTGTGTTGTTCTTTCTCATGAGGTTACATCTGAACACCACCCTTAGCTTATAACCAGGCAAAATAATATCAAAATATGGAAGGGCAGTGCCATTAGCACCCTGCTTACTGAAGCAGGTGCTTGGAGCATTTATCGGAACGTAATTCAACAGTTTGCATGCAATGATGTTGAAAAGTAGATTTGGTGCCAGCTGACGGCAGCCACATTTTTGTGATTGTTTCCTCTCAAAAAGGTGATAGCAGCTTTGTCTCCAAGGTCTCCAAAATTTGTCTCCAAATTCACATTTTTCTGGATTTGGTAGTTACGTGTCTCATGGTGGAGCTGGTTGCTGTGGGGTGGAAAAGAGGTCTTTTATGCAGGGAGGTGTCCATCTGAAAACAGAACCAGAACATCAGCTAGAGGGAGAGGGCTGCCTGCAAAGAGCAAATGTAGGTGCTGTTCTTTCATATCTCATTGGTTTCAGACATCACATACAACACAAGCTCCCTTTTGGTATTTCCAGACAATGTCTCAGACACCTCTGCAGTTCCCATTTCTGTAGAACCAGACCATATCACTGTTTCCACATTTGCTTTTGCATTTCAGCAGGGCAGGAAAACCCTAATGTCTTTATCTTCAGGTGAGGAAGGGATGTTAAGAGACTTGCCTGTGGTCATGCAGGAGACCTGTGCCACCATGAGAAGCAGGATCTGGTCCCTCATGTCCTTAGACACATCCCCCAGCCACTCACTCCTGGGAAGTTATATCACGTACCCGTGGCTCTGTTCAGCAAGGGACTTCCCATGAGATTTAATTCCCTGATAAGATTAATTCAAATCTAATGTAGATTTTATTTTCAGTTCAAATGAGATTTTCTACATGGCAATACTATTTTATATTTCTTTGTCCATCTCAGTGATGATTTGGGGTGAATTTTTCAGCCGAGGAGCACCAGTGTTGTCAGTACCCAGGGATGGGAGCCCACGAACGAAGGCTGCACCTTCCATCACACAGGACACCAATATCCCATTAAAACAAAGGAAAACATTTTCCTTAGGTGCAGTCCCACTCCCTGCATGTGGTCTGTTCCCACAAACGGGGCTGTGATCCCTTGGGGGCATTTCTCCAGTGACATGGTGGTGCAACATGAAGGGACTGGTTAGCAGGAATTGGGCTCTGAACATTTCTCGGACAACCAGACCTGGCCAGCAGGCTGCAGGGGGTTCATTAATGGCAAGGAGCCCCAGACCACTTGCCCATGAACCTCTCCTTCTGCCCATGCAGGCTGTGACTCTGAAAGCCCTGGCTAAAGCTTCGTGCTCCTTGTTAGTGAGGATGCGTAAGGATGTGTCAGCAGTCCTTGGTCACTCCGCTATTATGAATTTAATGCCTAAGAGATGTCCTCAGCGATGACACAGCTTAGTGCTGACATTGAGTGCGTAAGCGCTGACTCACTCAGCTCCAACATTTCCACCCTGGGGGCAATTCCCCAGCTTAGTTTTTCTTCTCACCCCCTGCTGACACTGGGGTGCAGCATCCCCCTGCCAGCCCAGGCAACACTGGTCCCTGGGCACCCCCGCTGCCTCCCTCTCATCCCATTGCAACACCCCTCAGAGGGGTTTCTGCCCCAAATTGGCCTCCAGAGCAGCCCACATGGGAACAAATACCCAACTAGCTTTGATAATCCATCTGTGTATGATGGATGGGACTCCCCAGATCCTTTCCAGGGCTCTGCAGGTCACAGGAACCTCCAGCATCCCTGTCCTGATGGCCGGCTGTAGCTAGGGCCACCACTCGATGGCTCATTATAGAAGGTATTTTTATTTTCATGAGGGTTAAATATTATCAGGGAAAATGCTCATTTTTATAACCACACAATTGCATAAAATCAGGATTTCCTTCCTCATTGTTACCATCATTTAAAATTATTTGCAGGGAAATAAGAGCGATGTCTGCAGTCCTGCTCATTTCCTAGACAAACATTCTTGTTAAATCCACATCCCTGGTTTTAACTATTTTTTTTTTCCCCTTCCGTAAAGCACTCTTGCGATCTTCCTAAATTTGGCTGTGCCACCATTTCATTTTGCTAATACCCCTTGAAACTGTTAACACTTTTTCCTGAATACTTTCCTAGTGGATACGAAGCAAAAAGGAAGAAAGGCTACTGTCAAATTGATTAAGTGAAAGCTCATTAGAGAAAGTAACAAGAGGTAAAATCTGCATATGCATTGCAGAAATGTGTCTGATCTTGCTAAGTTGTGAAAAGACAAAATAAGCTCAAACCTCCTTGTGCTGTAAGTAGTTGGGGGAGATGGGGGCTGGGGAGGGGAAGGGCTCCCAAACCATGTTACATTAACTGTTCCTGCTTAGAAATAGGCATTAGAGCAGCCCCTGCTCACAGCACTTCAGTGAAGGGCTTGCTGGTGTTTTAATGAAAAATCCTGATTTATAGGGTCTGTGCTTGAGCAGTAAAAAATTACTGCTCCTTGAACCCTGATAAACAGGACTGCATTGCAAAATCTCTTTAAAAAATCTAAAAAAAAAATAAAAAAATTAATTAATGGTGATCCATCCCTTAAAAAAAAAAAAGTGTGAAGAAAACTAAAGTCAGTGGCTGTTTCTGTGCAAATTCTTAGAGCTGAAAAACATCTTTTTTTTTTTTTTTTTTTTTTTTTTTTCTCTTCTAAGCAAGGTTTGTGAAATTGTTGGCCTGAGGTAGGGAAGATCCCACGCTGGCTTTAAGGAATGAGGCAGTTGTCTTATGGATGTCCTGCAGTGTCACTCTGCCTGGGAACACATGCAAGGATGGATGTGCCCTGCTTTGGGAGTACCTCCGGGGTGCATCCAAGTTTTGTGAGCCTGTTTCTGGCTATTGCATCCAGATCGGTCATCCTACCTGCTCCAAGACGAGGCCTGCAGATGAACTTCACGGTTCCCCCATAATTTGTCCCTATAAACTTTTTTTCCCAAAGCCTCTAACGATGTCTGGCTGCCACTCTTCAATCCAGTGCAGCATTTCAGGGAGGCATAGACCCCACTGCAACTGCTTCCATGTAAATTGACATTAATTACTGAAAAATTAGATATGAATTTTAATGTGACTTGGAGTGTGGGCTGCACATCTTCTTCCACAGGTGATTTTGTGAGAGGCAGAGGGGAGCAGCACCCTGCCCCGGATCAAGGCGTAAACAATACCTGCATTGCTCGCTCTTAAACACACTAACTGGTAGATTTTGTTTCTCCTGCCCTTATTTTTAAACATATACACCCCAATTAAAAAAAAAAAAAAAAAAAGAAGAAGAAGAAAGAAAAGGAATACCGAAATACCAAGCTAAAGTAACTGGATAACTTTGACTTTAATCCATAAAAGACAGATTTACGGTTCAGGCTAAAACTCCAGGCTGACATCTAACCTGACACAAATATGCAGTTGCGTGTAAGAGTCCTTGTTAAAAAAAAATGCTGGGAATCTGCATGCATAAGCCTGGCAGTGCTGATTTAAATAGGAAAATGTATCTGTTTGGGAGGTAGACCACACGTCTGAAAGTTATGAAAGGGAACACCGATAATAACCATCTGTGGCAGAGCACGTTCCTTGGAATGTGGAAATTACTGTATTACAACAAAGCTGTTGTTTCCACCAGGGTGTTTTGTAGCCCGGCTCATAATATTATGTATTTCAGCAGATCCTTGTAATTACAAATTTAAGACTTAAATCCTCGGCTTCTCTTTATGTTCTTAAACTACCCCTATAGGTATCCTCACTCCAAGCTTAAATCAGACCCAAAATACAAGGTGAAATGGGGCTGGTTGAATTCCTGCACTTTATAATGATATTTATTAAGCTAGTTTTGAAGAGAAATGTTGAGCTGAGTATTTCATTTAAATCCAGCGTTACCTCCAAAGCACTCCAAAATTGTTTAATTAAAACCAAGGTGCACATTAATAAGGAAGGATATCATTTTGTCATTTATATATAATTTCTTTATTTTGTTAGAGGAATACAAAATGAAGAAAGCCCCCAAAAACATAAAGAGAAGGAAGGACCAGTAAGCCTGATAATAGCCCTCCATGGAGAAGAAATAAGTATACAACAGAAGAAAAGCACAGTGAGGAACATAATGTTAGTAAAACACTCTTAATGCTACACAAGCTGTAGAAAATGCTACTTTGCATTTGGGCTGCAGCATCGTTAACTGTGGGCAATTGAGTAAAGAGTGCACCTTTTAAACTAATTCCTCGTGCTGGAGACATAGCCACATCCAGAAGCCTACCTCATTAATATGCTATAGCGGTCAAATAGGAGATTAATAGCAAAGTCACCTGCTAAACCTACAAGGAACCTGTTGATTAACAATAAGCTCCAAAAATAAGATACCAGGCTGCAAAGCAAAATTGAGTCCAAGGGCAACAAGTGCTTCTGTAATTTATTCCTTCTTTACACAAGGGCATAAAGCTCCCTTTATAACCGTGTTTTCAAGGCCCTGCTGTGAGCTGTAGGTGTGAGCTTTTCAGCTGATTTATTAATTTTAGTTTCAATCAAAGTGTCACCTGCAGACACAAAAATGTAGGCCTCGCCACAGAAAATACAGTTTAAAAAAAAAAAAAAAAAAAGGAGAGAGAGGGGGAAATAAGAGAGAGTAAGGGGGGAAAAGAGAAAGAAAGACCAAAGGTTTCATTCTGAGAAATTCTGCCAGCAATTTTTTTGTTTTTTATAAACATGAACGCTGGACAGCCTATTTTCCATGAAGCCAAAATAATTCCCAGCCACATAATTAAAAAAAAAAAAAAAAAAAATCCGAAATTAAACATTTTTGTCATACTTGGAAAGTCAGCCTCAGAGCCGGGAACTTGCGCTAACCCGGCGGCTGCCAAAACAATCGGCCCCTGTTGTCAGTAGGGGGACATTCTCCCCAACAAACCGCCTGAACAACAAGTCCACTGAGCAAAATGTGCAAAAAATTCTCAATTAGTTGTCTTTATTTAGTGAACACTATGGGGTCCTCGACGGCGCTATAGAATTATGGCAGGAAAGCCGAGCTCTTCAGTGGCTTATTAGCATTCTCCGAGGGTTGGAGTGCTGCTGGTGGCAGACTGGTGCCTCCAAGAGCTGGTGGTGGGACCCCGGCACTCCTTCGGCTTTGTCCTTTTGTCCTTCCCAGCCAGCAGGAAGTACGGCCCGGTGTCCGGGGTATTCTGGGATACCTTCGTTGCATTCACGGCTTGCAGCACCGGCAGCGCCCGTGCCTTTGTCAGTGGCGACAAGCATCCTTCTCGCCTGGGAAGCAGAATCCCTGGGCTTGCCATTTTAAAAACGCGGTTAGAAAAAAGTGGGTCTGCTCCCTCCTCCTCCTCCTCCCCCCAGCAGCTTTCCCAAATGAACATCGCCGTCAATGGGCCGGGGTCGAAGAAGCTAAATGTTATGCTGCCGTCCTATTAAATTACATCAGATGTTATCAACACCCTGCTCCTACGTTAGAGCAAAAGAAGGCAAAGAGGGGTAAATGGAAGTATCTCCCCCATCCCATTCTTATCTTAATTTAAATGTAAAGTGATTTTTTTTTTTTTTTTTAATAAAAGGAGGAGGGGGGAAAGTCGCATAGCAAGTGCTAGAAATGTCTTTTCTGAGAAAGAGGGTATTTGCTGCTTTAGGGAAAACACTATCATTGACTAAATTAACAAGTTGTCTTATCAACTGCCATAAGCCTTGAAGTCTAATTAATTTAGTACTGATCAATAGCCTTGAATGAAGCATTGATTTCTGGGGCTGAAGCAGAATCACATTCTCTGTTCCATGTACACTTCTCTCACAGGAACCACACACTTGTGTTATTAACATTTGTTCCCCCCTCTTCAATGTCCAGCAAGTGTTACAGGAATTAGTTCCCATGGAAGAGTTGATCTTATAAATTATTTTGATATAAGAAAGGTATGACTGGGGTTCCCAGGAAGTGCACTTTTCTCTTCTTTGAGTTATATTCTCCCATACAAAAATCTCTAAGAGGAAAAGGATTCAGTGAGTAGATCAATGGACAGCTTAAAACTCGGCAGAGTCATCACTCGGGCTTTCCTCATTGATGTCCACCAAAGGTTTGATTTCTTGAACATATGTGATGGGTTTAAGAATAGGATCCCTGCTCTACTTCCATGATGGAGACCTACAGCTTTCTGGAGAACACATTTAAAACGTTTCAGCATCAGCCCAAGCAGGAGGTCCTCCACTGGTCATCAGAATAAGAGTAAGGTCTTTGAACACCAATGTATGAGCCTGGAAGTGAAACTGCTCAACTGGTGTGGGCGCACTCAAGCTGCCATCAACAGACGTGCCATGACCACCAAGGAAAACAAGGTTCATCAGGGGGTGGGTGAGATGTAGAGGACAGCAGCTGGAGCTCTTGAGAAGGAAAGGAGGCCCCAAAGGATAGCACAGCATCAATGAAGAGGTCCCCAGGAGCTCTGCCTCATCAGATGGCCTGCCATGATAGCTTCAGGCCCAACGCTGGGTATCCACAATGCTCTGCAATGCGTCGACACAGCCACTCATGTCCTTGGCGAGGCACCATCAGCTGTGGCTTTTGTGCCAGCTTTGCCCTGGGGGGACACGGGCTGGTGTCCCCAGGGAAGTGGGCTCATTGTTGGCATCTGCAAGCCTCAAGCTGAGCCCTGCAGGAGGCACAGGAAAGTACTGGAAGCCCTCCCCTGCCTGCCAGCCTCCGGGAGAGCATCCCGTCTGGCAGGATGAGGCCTTGGGGTTAATCCCTACAGCCATGCAGCGCTGCTGCTGAAGATGCTCCACCTCCAGCACCTCGCTTTGTCAGAATTACTTACACCCACACCCGGCAGCACAAAACATCGGAGACGGGACCAAATCCAGCCGGCGGGGTTCCCCACCTCGTGTCTGCTGGGAAGCGCTCGCCAGCCTCTGTGGAGCGGCTGCGGCAGGAGGGAGATCAGAGTCCGGCCCTAAATGCTTACAAATTAGCTTAAGCGCCAAACCTGCACGAGCAGAAGGAGTCAAGCGTTGCGACAGGTCTCCTCCGAGCCGTCTGCCTCCACCATGCTCCCCAGCTGAGGCACACCGATCCCTTTCTTTCTTTTTTTTTTTTTTCTCCACACTTTTTCCTATGAATGTAACCGCACAAAACTAATTCCTGTGGAAAAAAAAAAGGGGGGGGGAGGGAGAGAGGGAAGTGTGAGGGGATCACAATGGAAAAAATTCTAAACTGCAGAAGAATTACATTTCACCTTTACAAAATTTGGCCCTTTTAACTTCAAGTTTAAAAAAAAAAAAAAAAAAAAAGAAAAACACCCACACCACAAAAGTCCCTCTCCTAATCTGTTTGGGGGCCTCCATGAGTTTCCATAGCACTTTACAAAAGATCTTTATTGAGGAAAGGATTGGACAAACTTTCCTTATATGTGTGGCCCTAGTCATTAATTGCCCCTGTCTTCTTTACCAAGGCCTTATTCCTATGTAAATACCCTTGCATAATGTTACAGGCTATTGTCAGGCCAGCGCCAGTCAGTCGCCACTTATATGCATTTTTATTTCAATCCTCTGCGCAGAGAATGAAAAGATGTCTGGACTTAAGCTGTTTACCAACTGGGCCAAAGCTGCAGTGTGGAAGAACTGAAGAAAGCACCAGGCAACTGCAGGAACAGACTTTGACAATGCAAGCAGCCATTTTCAGTTGAGTTATTAACCTACCCTGAAACTCTTCTAATCTATGCCTTTTTTAAAGAACAAATGTACTGAACCAAACATGAATGAGCCAGCGCTATTAAGAGAGAAATCCTCTAAAGGACTATTGAGCACAACATAGGTTTGTAATCATTTTGTCTCAGTTGCCTGCTACCAACATTATCAATGATGAAAATGCTTGCTCAGTTGTGGTGGATTGTCTCGTAATTAAATGACAGTGCCGTACTGTAAAAGAACATGCAGAAACACAGGAGATACCGAGGGCTTTCAAACGAGCCGCGCGGAGAAAGGAGTAGGGGTGGGGATGGATTACAAACCGACTTGAAAAACTGAATTAAGAATGTCGCAATCTTCCTTTTAGAGCACAGTTTTAGGCTCATTCTGGAAGGAAACAGCATTAAAATGTGCTCTTGCATGGAGTATCCTTCAGATAAAAAGAGTGAAAGTATGTAGAGGGAATTCTTCCTCCTTTAGGTTTAAGGAAAGCAAAAAAAAAAAAAGAAAAATCATGCCCTCGCATATACTCACAGGAAAAAGAAAAAAAAAAAAAAGCCTTATAAGTTTGCTGCAGGCTACATCTTTGTAGTGACTTAATGGCACTACAATCTACATAGCGTAGTGTTAGCCTTAAGAAACTCTTGACTATTTGCATGCATATTAGAATCCAATGAGAGCTTAATAAGTGCATATATATGACAGAGGAAACATCTCATTGCATAGTTAAAGCTACAAAAAAACATTGAGGGAGGCAAAGTCTCAAGTTAATTACCATTACAATGCAATCAAGTACAGCAGTCATAGCTGAAAACCTTTTCTATTAAGACCGCTAGGCTCAACCTTGTCTCTGCAGGTCAGCTCCAGCACAGATAACCTTTCCAGCAGACAAATACATGTAAAATTGGCTCATCTAATTAAAAGCTCAGGGAGGTGTAGAAAAATACCAGCACATTGAGTCTGAGCAAATCACAGAGTACCCCCTCCAGCTGGATGAAGCTACAATATGTGGCTGCTGTTTGTTCTGGAAGGAAACTGAGTCACTTACCATTTCAATAGGTTAATCAATTGACAATTAAATGGAGAAATTGGTTAACTCTGCAACAATTAACATGACACTCTATTAAGTACACTTTCTAATTGCCACAGCTGCAAGTGAAAATTAACGTCTGTGTCAAAGCAGTGGCACACAAGGTAGTGCTGTTTCGGGTGCTGTTGGGATAATACAAGTGGCTCTAAAAGCCGGGGCTGTATTTTACACCCCTAAGCACAGGGAGGAAAGTGTGCAGCACTGACCTCTGTGTTTAGCTAATGAGCATCTCATGTTTGTCTTGTTTGTATGTATATATGCTATAGATAGACTTGCTAATACATGTGTGCCTGTGGGTGTGTATGTATAGACATATAGCATTACTGCCCTAGTATAATGCATATTCCTTTAAAACAACATTTCAAATAAATAATAAGCTTTTTTTGACTGTTAAAGATCTGTAATACTTGTACATAGTGTGCACGTAATGTGTGTGCGATTAGAGGTATACGTGGGGAGATGTGATTGCATATGCACATAAAGGTTAAGGGGGGAATAAAAGGAACCAAATGGTCAGAAGTCTCAAGAATGAGCAGTTTCACAGTAACTCAGAAAGGTTTTGCTTTTGAACAAATACTTAGTTGTGGTGAATGCCTGGCCAAGGATCAGAGCAGATATCAGCAGAGCCCAAGCCCTTGTGAAGTTGGTGGAAGCGTATTTACTTTTATCAGGACAGAAAGCTTTGTTTTATAGCAAAAGGTGCTGAGCTGTTCCTCAGGTTCTGTTCCCACCTCCTCTGTGCAAAACCTGGATGCTTTTGCTAGGAAGACCAGTAGGGCATGAACTACACACTTTTGTAAAGGGTCAGCTCTCCTTGCTTCAGAAATGCTGGTGGTGATGCCCACTTCTCCCTCGCAGTCTCATGGACTGGCCAGGCAGGGCTGTCTCTTGTGGAGTCACACAGAGGTTCTCAGGCAGTTTTGCAACTCAGAGAATCTCTAGATTACTCATCCTGTTCTACCACACTGGAAAATTGGTAGTCCCAAGGTCCACCAGAGCTCTCCTGATCAAAGCACTGAGATCCAGGGTCTGGAGGAGCTGCTGTTCCTGTTCAGAGGGAACAAGCAGCCCCATCCTCTCCTAGGTTACTTTTCAGGTGCTCAAACAGCTGCAGGGATGAGCTTGCATCTTTTGGGTGCTTGGCAAGATCTGCTCTCTTGTGGATCCAGCTCACTGATGGACTAAAATCCTCCTCTATCCCATGTAGGTAGTGGAAGAAGGGAGTGTGGCAAGTCCTTGCACCTCACTGCTAATTTCTGTGGGTATGGTGGGATGGATGCTTCACGCAAACATGGGTCTCCAGAGCTAGCCAGCAGATGCTGGCAGCAACCCTTTTCCTACAAACAGCTATTTGGGACACCTAGAGAGAACCCCATTACAAGGTGCCCTATAGAGGTTTGCAAGGACATGGCCAGGTTTCCCAGAGCAAATTATATTATTTCTGAGCTCTGCTGTGAAAGAAGTAAAGCTGTAAATCCTTAAAGCTAATAGTGCTATAATAGTAATTGTTTTGGGGTGTTGTTTTTTTTTTTTTTTTTTTTTTTTTCAAAAAAATAAAAATCAGGGAAGGACAACAGGTTACAACAGTAGCCGGTGTTCAGAACCAAACCATGAGAATTACAGATTTCTGCAATGAGATGAATTAAGCTAAAAGCCATATTAAGCAACATTGCACATCTGTTGCTTTTTTTTTTTTTTATTATATGTGTCCTTGGTATATGAAAGTGTTTAATGTTAAACGTGTTGTTTGGCTAATTGATAAAATCAAGCATGGATATTTTAGCTCAGCCTGAATTCCCCTCAGGCTGCAAAACTTCTTCCAGTTTGGCTTTCCAGAAACCCATATCTTATGACAAGATTGGATTTTGCTAGGACAGCTTGTTAGCCGCTTCATTTCCCAGCGATGATGAATGTAGATTCGTAACAGCCAGAAAAGCCAAAGGGACAGCGGCGCCTGGTCCTCATCTCAGTGAACAAAGCCCATTGAGGCAGCAGGGAGGAGAAGGAGGTCTTCCAGACTTCCCCATCCAGCCCCAGAGTACCTGCAGCCGCAGGAGAGGGCTTGGCAGGGAACCGCGTGGGTGTCTGATGGGCACCGAGCTGCGGCGTTTGAAGGACTTGCTCCTCTGGCAGCTCACCAGAGAGCCCAGCAGCGCTGGTGGCAGCGGTTCAGGCTAAATAAATAGCGAGGAGCAAGGGATCAGGGTGAAATCCCAGCCCGGAGGAGTCTGCTGTTGGTTTTTGCCAGGCCAGATTTCCTCCGCCGAAAAAACCTTCCTTGGAGAGAATATGCTGAGTGCATGGTTCGAGTCTTTGGTGCAACATCTGGGAGTGAAGGAAAACCCACAGCCTTCCCCTTTCTGCCGTGGCAGAGCTGCTGCTGCCACCCCTGCCTGAGTCAAGGGGAGGTTTGTCCCCACGTGCACTGGGTGTAGTCTAACATATAGTTCTAATTGCAGCTGCTTTCCCTCTAATTACAGCTCCGTTTGGTTAGGATTTTCCTCCAATCCCTCATTTCCCCTAAAGCAAACACCAGAGCACCAGAGTTCTAACCCCAGTGGGGACATTTATTAATAACCCCCTCGGCAAATAGGGAAAAAAATCATTATGATGTATTAGGCGCTAAAATATTTTCCCACTGCAAAAGCTAATTGATAAAACCAAGCAGACATTATGGGGCAATTAATGTTAAGATGAAAATAAACACATGCAAAACAAAAACAGGATGACAGAGAGTGTTTTTTTCTGGCTCCGAGGGTTGTTTTTGTGAGGTAGAAATGAGACGCCGGTAAATAATCTGAGATTACCTGTCTTCACGGGAAAAGGAGAGAATAAATTGGGGTTTGAAACAAAGGATGCTTGTACACCTCTTCCTGTGAGAGTGGTTACAGCTCTTAAGGCATCTTGCTCATCTTTAAAAAAGCCCTCTATTAAAAAATATTCTACCAAATCTTCCTCTCCCATTTCCAGAATTGGCTCCTCCCTCCCCCCAAAAAAGCTACAAATTCTGCACTTCACTGTAGAAGTTGACTACTGTAATCCACATCAATTTGTATTCCCACAGCAAAAATCATAATGTTGTCACTTTAAATAATGATGTAGGATGAAAGGAAAAAAAGGTAAAACCATGTTTTCTCAACTGAACCATTCCCTGCTTCAGATTTAATATTTGTATGAAGGGTCTAGCAAGGAAAGATGCTCAGGGAAAAATAAAATCTGGCAAAACTCTGAACTCTTTCTGGAGTATTTTTTCTACTTGATGTTTGCACAAGGTCAAACAACTTCAACCTTAACCGATGGCCAGGACTCCCAGGTAGTAGCTGCTAGTACAAGCCAGACAGTGAATAACCACTAAGAAAAAACACCAGCCCAGACACAACCTACACACTAGTTCAGGAGGATGGAGAAGGAGATAATGAAGATACAGGCAAACAAGACACTTCTGACCTGATATTTTATTCATTCATCAAACAATATCACCCATTCCTGTAGGGGGTTAATATTGGCCTGCACTGCAAGCAGGGGGAATTCTGCAGGACTGATGAAAAGCAAGGAGAAGTGAAAAAGCAAAGTAAGTTCTTTGCCAACTGGCAGTTTATAATTTCTTTTGATTTGTAAGTTTTCACTTAGTTCAGGTTAGTGAGGCTCTCCAGCAGCTGAAAGTGCTGTTCAAAGAAGTGGTTGGTGCAGGGAATTTTTTGCTTTATTCTTAACTCTTTGGAATTAAAAAAGAAGGCATGATGCCTTGGCTTTTAAATAATAACAAAAGGTTGGATGCATCCCATCTCTATTTGACGACTGTACATAGGCTGGCAGAGAGGACTTGCCTCCTGTACATCACAGCAGAGGTTTTGGGGTGTTTCTTGGGAAAATTCCTCCCATGTCCATTGGGCTAGCCAGATTGTTTCTAAAACTAGGAGGACTCGAGTGGAGGAATGAGTACTGCAGGTCAGCTCTGTGTGTCGTGCTACCAAGCAAGTCCCAAGGGACTTGGCCGTGCTGCATGGAAGTTGGGGCAGGACCTTTTAACCAGGCACTTCTTGAGTAGCTGCATTTAACCAGGCATTTCTTGAGTAGCTGGCTGTTCATGGAGTTGGCAGCCTGAAGGTAAATAGTTATTTTAAAGAAAGTCTGTCTTTAACACACCATGTCCAGAAGGAGATGGTGTGTCCTCAAGCTGCCTGAGGGCAACCACATCTGCTTGTTTACTTCTAATCCGGCTGGGATTATGCTTTCCTTCCTGTTGTGTGGCAGGGCCAACAGTTCATGGTGGGTCATAGTCTGAAGATTTTAAAACATGTAGTTTCTCACTGTCCTTTCATTCACCTTTCATACAGGGGCTGTGGGAGCCTTGTCTCTTTGAACATCTGGACTGGTGTGCAGCAGCATTCACTGGGAAGAGAAGCCCACATGGAGAACCAGGTGCGAAGCTGAAGGCAAGACTAAACTCTTATTAGCTCCAGATGTGCTGGCCCAACGTCGAGGGGATGCTGTTCACCCAATTCTGCTGGCTTTGGGAGAAAGCTCTGGGGTCCCCAGTCTGATTACTTGCATGGAGGTCAGCGTGTGGGTGAGTGTTAAAGAGACTCCTGGTTGTGTTGATGGCTTCATCTGGACTCTTGCTGTGTGGCCTCAGATACTTTGAGTTTCCAGGGGTGGGGTACAACAAGTGTCAGGACAAGAGAAGGAAGAAGCTGAACATGGATATTCCTCCTACCTAATCCCTGGCAAATTGGCAATCCCAGTGCATCAACCTCGGTTTGTACTGTAACGAGCAAAGGATCAGGGGTTAGAAATTTCATGTGTTTTAGTCATCTACAACTTGGATGAGGTCTTGGTCATACTGTTGGGAAACAATTTGAAACTCTCACATCAAAACTTCAGAAAACAGTCAAAAGATCTCTGCCAGGGTTAAAAAAGGAAGAAACCAAAGGGGATATTTTACAGCAGAAAAGGGAGAAACTGAACAAGAGCAGGGACCTGTGTGTTGTGTTCATGCGCTGGGAGCAGCGGTGCTGACAACCCTGGAGGACTCCTTTGTTTTTGGCAAGCCCACCACACCGCTCCCAGGTTCCCACCCTCTCCCAAAGCAGAAAAAGGACAAGAAGCCATGGACACCTAATTACCACCAGCTTGGAGCCATGAGCTCACCCCTGGGGCCTGTGGCCAGCTTCCCCAGCCTGGCCCAGCGCACCTTGCAGGAGCTCTGAAGTAAGATTTGTACAGATAAGCTTGTTCTCACCCTCATCTGTGTTCATGGGTCCATTTAGACGCAGTCTTTTGATCACCAGACTCCCTTCCCAACCTTTCCTTCTCCCTTCTCTATCCCAGGATCTCCTATCAATGCTTATTACACAGCCATTTTCCTTCTTGCCCTCTTCCACGTTCATCTGCCATGCTGGGGCTTTTATGCTGCCCTCAGGTCTCTTGCTGAGCCCTCACCATTCAGACCCGGGCACTTCCTCCCCTTCTTCTACCTGGGATCTTCACAGGACCTGGAAGGAGCAATTGCACAGAAAAATCCATGCTTTGCTGCTGCTTTTGCTGAATGAAGAGTACAGCTTTGAATGGGAAGACCCTTTTAACCCTGCCTATAATCTAGGCAGCATGTCTCCCTAGTTAGAAATTATCATAGCTCTTGTTCAGACCTCCTTTGAGCTCCAGATGATAACCAGTGTGGTTAAGAAAAGGCCCTACATTTCTTATACACTCTCCTGTAGCTCTGCTTCTGATGCTTGGTTAGGACTCACACCTTCTCCTAATATTTACTGTTCTCTTTTGAGAGTTTTCTGCATTATTTTTCCTCTTCCCAATTTGTGGCCCATCTGTCCATCCTTTCTTTTCCCACACAGGGCATTTCTTTAGCTACACCTGGAAGAGACAGGGGTTTCCACCCCAGTGCTGCCCACAGCTCCTGAGCAGCTTCAGGCAGTGCTCCCATTCTAACAGTGAGCCTGCCATGCATTCACTTGCAGGGGACCAAGGACTCCTTCGTCCTTGGTCCACCCTGGATTTTAGTCCCTTATTCCAATCTCTGAACCCTCTGTAACCTTGCGCCTTGTGGTTTCTAACCACTTTCTCCCACTCTTGGTTTTTTTTTTTTTTTTTTTTTTTTTGGTTTGTTTCATCTGGCTCCTGCTGGAAGCCCCGTCTCTCCTTCCTCTCCCCAGTTCCTTGCAGTTCCTTGCCTCCTGCCACTGCCTGGCCTCCTGGACACCCACCTTCCTTAATTTGTGCTACCTGTGATCTTCCCAGCTCCGCAGACACGTTGTATTGGGAGCAATGGAGCCAAGCTTCGGGGCAGTGACTTATTGCCCCTTGCCCCTTGTCTGAGCTCGCCCCCATGGTCCTGCATGGCGAGGGAGCAGCAGGGTGCTCTGCTCCCATGGGTGGGGGTGCCCTGCTGAGGGCTGGGGCTCCGTGCTCAGACCAGCTTGTTTCCCCTCTCCTGCTTTATGTTGCTGGTGTGGAATATTCTCTTCTTAAGCACACTGCAGTAGTGTTAGATAATTACTTAGCTCGTTCTTCTATATGGGTTTTGGCAATTCGTAATTGTCTCAGAGCTGAGAAAATGTTTCCTTTAAGAAGGTTAAACAAAGAGTTTATTGACATTAGTGAAGATTGGTTAAAGAAAACATTATTAAATAAAAGGAGCTTTATTTAAACACTAAATTAATCATTTAAAGGCAAATTAGAGGTCGTAACTCCTCCTAAATAAATAATGTTAAACAATAATTAGATATCCATTTTAGATTACAGGCAAGCACTTGGATTCAGTGGGCTGCAAAAGAAGTTTCTTCTCATCTCTTCAGATTTGTTCAATATAGATAATTAAAGCAAATCACTGCCCTGCTTAAATTTTCCATTCTGAGATGAAAAAAAAAAAAAGATGCTGTTTGTAACTCTGTGTCATATTTGCCATTAGATGATAAAACATCTTTAAAGCTTCACTTTCATATAAACAGAAGAAAGCATGAGAGCATCCGGGGAGATCTCCGGCGGTGGAAATCGATTCTCCTAAGCTACTGGTTGCAGTTATCAATCTTATCAAACAGGCCGATGCACGAGTGCCCTCAGCCACTTTGATTTGGATGATCTCTCTTTGCTGGAGCTAACCTTTCAGACATTACAGCGCGTGCAATGCGCGCTATCTGGGCTGTAATTACACTCGCCGCTCCCTCTCTTTCATTAGCACTCACAGGCATCTCTTAAGTGCCAGATAAAATTAAAAGAAGCCGTCCTCCTTTCTCGTTTCATTACAGCCTTATTATTTTTTTTTAGGCTCCGAGCCGTTTCATTCGCGGTTTCCTAGAGGAGGAACAAACCTTCCCCTTATCATCCTGTTTCAAAGAGGGATTCAGCGTGGGGAGTCACGAGCACGGAGGCAAGGCAGCTCGCTACCGCTGGGCTTGCATCAGGGCCTCCTCCGAGTGACGACGGCTGCGAGCGGTGACAGGAGCCATACCCCGACCTCCAGGCCCGTCGGCGGCGGGTGCTGCTGGCTGCGCTGCCGGCGCCTTCCCAAAAAACAAGGGGGGAAGTTTGGTCCGCCGGGGGGTGGATTAATGCAACCTGACGTGAGCGCTGCTAAATAATGACAGCGCCAAAAGCAACCTCGGCGTGGATGGGGACGGCGAAAAGCGCAGCGGGGCTCGCTGCCTGTCAGGGGATGGCCCCGTCGGGAGCAGCGGCGGTGGCAGGGAGAGCAGGGTGGACTCATTCTTGCTGCTGCCACGTGTGGTTTTGGGCTGGTAACAGCCACAGAGAGCACTGCCCAAGTGATGCCTTCTTTCAGAGGCGTGGGTGAATCTTGCGCAGCTAATTGGCGTTGGTAATTGCGTGCTCAGCCTTAGCTTTGGCCGTGGTTGTTTTCCATACCTCCTTGCCATTGCCTTTTCATTGCCAGCACCAAGGTGAATGTAACTTTGCATTCGGGCAGAATATCTATTTCACCTGTTTTCTTGCTGCTTCATTTCCTTTTATTTTAAAATTTTAAAGGCTGATGCTAGAGGTATTTTCCACCCCTGTACATGCTGTCTCACACCTCTTGCAGATCCTCAGGGTCTGCAATGGGCACAGGGATTGCAGATTTCGTTTAAATCCATGTTCTGGGAAGAATAACCTCGCAGGGAAAAGTTGTTTTGTACAGCCCCGATATCTCTCATTAGCCAGCAAACACAAAGGAATGGAACAAGACTTTTCTGATTATTTTAGTGTTTTTTCCCCCCCTTAACTACTGAATTTACACACAAAAAGAAAGGCACTTTGTATTTAAGGTTAATCAAGTTTCAGTACAATTTTTTACAAACTGGAACCACACTAATCTTTTTTTTCTTGCTCTAATGTGTGGCTGTTGAAATCCTTAGCTGTGATAAATTAAGCTACTTATTAATCTAATTATCGTACATTCATCCTAGAAACTTTCATGTGACTTGAAAAGGCTATTCAACCTTTTCCCTCCCCTCCTAGAAAGGGCTCAACCTTGCACCAATTAAGATCATTCTGAAGTAATGCTTTAAAAAAGCTTTCTTTAATCACCCAGTGGAACATGGGCTGATGGTAAGCAAACTAAAAGCTGTGAGAAAAGTTTACCTTACCTTTAAGTCTGGCCCTTCTGAGCTGGAAGAGGAAGGTATAATTGTGGCATTCCTCTCCTCCTCCTCTTCTCTGCCCTGCTAAACAACTCCATGAAATCATTTAGCAGCAGAAGTTCTTAATGAAATTGCTGGCATTTCTCTGAACAGAGCAAAGGACAAGATGTGAAGATTTACTCGAACAAAACCCCTGAAATCTAATTCGGTGTTGTGGTAATGGGAACTTTCTGACTCTCTACATATTAACAAGTTGGATTTTATAGGTATTGCTTTGTTTTAATGCCTTATCTACTGATAGGAAAGCATCCTGATACCAAAGTATATTCCCTTCAGGATTAAAAAAGAAGAAAAAAGGAACAAGAATTATAAAGGCATAGGTTGCAAGTGTATCCTAGCTTAAACATCCATTCATTGCCAAACGCTTTCACTACTTTTCCTTAATAACCACATAAATGGAGCTATTTTCTATTCAAATTAAACTAGGTATTAATCTGAATGCAAAGCAGCTTGGTTTGCGCTGTTTCCTGACAGGTTTACCCCAAGACAGAATTTCTGAGCAGCCCGATGTGGGGGGACGTCCGCTCCCTCTTCTCACCCACTCTCCATGCCTAGCAAACTTGCTAACTGTGAATAGTTTTTGAAGTGAAGATTAAAAGAGTGGAATTATAAAGTATAATTACATTTTATTGAAACTCTAGAAATCAGAAAAAAATTCAGCAGGAAACTTTTAGTGAAACATGATGTGTTGTCATTATCATTAAAAGATAAAAGTTCCATACTGTTTTTATCTGTTTATTTGGAAGAAATCCAGCCTTTGCAGTTACGCAGGAAACAAAAAACTGGAATGCAGGAGTAATTATTAAAACTGTGTGATTTGTTATCTCAGCTACTGTCTTTCCAAATGGTAATGCGATATCAGCAGCTGCAGACGGTCGCTGATTTCCTCTATTAGTAAACAAGTGCTTTGGAGACCTGTGTGAGGCACTTTAAGCCCACTACTCCCCGAAGTGCTGTCAGGCTTAACTACTAATCCATGGTATTTCAGAGCACTGGAAATTCATCTTTATAAAACCTGAACAAAAAAGGGAAAAAGCCTGGAGGGCAGGAGCTCCCTCTGGTGAGACAAATGACATGTTCATTTATTAATGAAACAATAACCCTGGAAAGAGGATCAAAGCACATTCCATCCTCACTTTACAATCCCCAATTTTCTCAGGCCATACCATTTAATTGAGCCATGACAATGGAATACTTAATTGTTGCGTTAAAGTTTGAAGAAGCGACTTCTTCAGAATCAATGTTCATTTCTGGATTATGACAGCATAATGTAGCCAGCTTGTAGCTGCTGGAATTTTATTTACTCTCTTTCTTTGACGCAGAGCGAGAGAAAGAGAGCATTTTATTCCTTTGCCTCCCATCCCTGCCCGAGAACATTCATTCCCTTCCACGTAAGCACACCTTTCCTCTCCCCTTGCGATGCTGCTCTGTTCAAACCCAGCTGCTGGCCCATTGCCCTGCTGAGATCATGCCTTGGGGGGACGTGGCTGGGGTGGCTTCTGCAGCAGAAGGAGAGGTGCCGGAGGTGTGGCACCTTGGAAAGGTAAAAGCAACCATTCCCCTTTCCTGCCTTCAAGCCAAGATTAAAGAAAAAGCTGGAGCTGGCCTTGCTGCATCCTCTTTGCTCATTGCCGAGGCAGAGGTAGCAGGTTAGCCCCAGTAGCTCTGCGTTTGGGAGTGAATTGCACATGCGAAACACATCCGTACAAGGGTGAGCACTCAAGTCTTAGCAGCTTGGCCTCTTGGTTCCTCTTGGAGAAGGTCTTCAAGCACATGCTTTTGTCTCTGTCAGCACCAGAGAGGTCCCCAAGCTGTCCACAGGCTCCTCCAGCACTTAAAGTCATGCTTGGACGTCACTACCTGCCTGAATCTGGGCCACAGGCAAATCCTAGGGCATCCGTCCTGCTTCCTGCAGCAGGTATTGCTCCAGTGCCTCCCCTCACTTAAGGGGTCCAGGTGCAGCCACTATTGTGTTCCAAGCCAGCTTTATCTATATTTCACCTTCTCCAGGTGTTTAAAACACATTGATGCCTCTATGGTCAGGAATGCTTAAAAGGCCTTGGGCTTGTGCCCTGACTTCACATAAGGCCACAGAAGACCTCCTGGGGGCTCAGTTTGTCCTTCATCAAAGCTTTGAGGTAAAAGGTCCCCCCTTCTGGATCTGTACCCAGCTGCTGCTGGGATCCCCAGTATTTTGGATGGGCGTGCAGAAAATAGATGTGCCCCAAGTTGAAGCTAGATTTCCAGAAACAGAAGTACAGCTTCTGCAATGAGTGCGTGTGTCACACCTGTATCTCAAAGCATCCTTTCCCTAACACCCGTTTTTATCAAAGCTCTTAGTGGTGACTCATCTTATATAAGTGATATTTACTGACTCACTATCCAGGAGTGATTGACTATATTCTTTTTTCTTAACCTGATTTTAACTCAAGAGTCGTTTTCTGTATGCAAAAGCAGCTAAATGTAAAGAAGCAGCTAGAAAGGCCATCATGCAGGAGTGCGTGCTACCTTTAAATTAATACATTATGGCTTATTAATTCTACTTATGACATGCATTATAATACACTTGCATGTACATAGCGCCTAGCGTATAAGAACCCTGAGGCACTTACAAACATTAGCTAAGCCTTGCAATCTTCTTACTTTGGGTAAACAGGGACAGAGGGAGGTTAAGTCTCTTTTCCTGACAGCTCTGCACAGAGCTGGGCACAGAGCTGCTCTGCCCTGACACCTTGCAGGCTCTTGAGGCCCATGCCTTCTATAGGATGGCTAATGCTCCTTATAGGGTGGCTAATGGTCCCTGTTCCTCCACACATGTTAGAGATGGTTTACAGCACTGTCTATGGCAAGGGTTAAAGGGGGAAAATGGGTCAGATCTTGAGGGGGACTCAACTGTGTTGCCCATACTAGGATGTATTTCCCCTCCATCCTTGCTCAGACTCAAGCAGTGGGCTAAGCATTGGCTGTGCAAGAGGAGAGGAAACCTTGGGTGCTCAGCATCAGCAGGAAGGGGGTAAAGGAGGAAGGCAGAGCTGCTGGGAAATGCACCTAAGCATTAGATCAGCCTTAGGGAGTGTAAGCATGGCCCAAATGTGCTGAAATCTCTGCCCAGCAAAGATCTGCTCTGTAGGAATTAATGGAGAATACGTCCCCTCCCCGTTCTGTGTTCTAAGGGCTGAATTAGAGGCGGGGTGGGATGGGGACCTCCACGGGACTGGAGCTTTGAAGGGTGTGTAGTTCCCTTAAAAGAAATCCCTCGTGCTGCAGGAGCACAGCACGGGGCCCCTCTGTTCAGGACAGGTGAAGTCTTCCCGCTTCCCGACGTGGAAACAAGCAGGTGGGGATGTCTGAGTAAATGGATTGAGTAACAAAGCCTATAAGGACTTTAACATTTTTCCGCTGGAGTATTGGGAATTATGCACAAAAGTCACCCTTTTGGCAGAGGCAAAAAGCATGGTGTTATCTCCAATTCGTGTCCAGGAGCTGTAGTCCTTTCCTCTCTTTCTTTCTGTGCATTTTGCATATCACTCGTCCCTTCAGGGCGAGTATCAGGTTTCCCCAAATACTCCTAGCAATGGGTTGAGGTGAGTGGGGACCGCAGGCAGTGAAACCCACCCCAGCTCCCTCTGTGTGGGGCCACAGGAGTCTGGTAAGGACCCCACTGCTCCTGCTGTGCCTCTCCACCAGCGAAACACCTGGATTTGCCCAAGTAAGAAGAGGAAAGGCTGCCTGGTAGGGAAACATTGCAAGGAATGGGGGAAAGTGGCTGGGACAAGAGCAAGACCCCAGCATTAAGGGCTCTGAGCAGAGGATGGGGTCTGTCTGGCATCACATCCGTCTGTCCCAGCTCCTGTCCGTGACTGGCTCCCCGTGCCCTGCTCCTTACCTACCGAGTCCCTTCAAATCCGATTACTGGCCCAGGCCAGCTGTACGTGCAGCCGTGCAATTACTTTGCTTTCTCTCCACTGCAGCTCGGCAGGTTCTGCAGTTGAGGTTTACAGGAAAAAAGGAATTTTAACAAAAAAAAAAAAAAAAAAAAAAAAAAAGAGCGGTTGATGATTTTAGTATTATAAAGACAGTTTATAGTACTGGATATTATTGCTGTGTTGTGTAGTGATTAATAGTTCCAGTTGAGGCTGGACGATTTATTATGCTTTACTCAGATCTAATAGGAGCTCGGGAATGAAAGGAGTTAGGAAGAGACAGGCAGAGCAGGGGTGCCCCAACGCTGGGAGCTGAGGGGATGTGAACGTGTCCCTGGTCCTGTGAGGACGGAGGTCTCCTGGTGCCTCCAGGCACGGGTCATGGCACATTCAGACCAGGGGATGTTCACGTGCACAAAAAGGAACACGTGGCCACCTCCAAGAGTGACACCAAAGAAGTTCAACCAAGGTCACAGCCTGGAGATGCCAACCAGAGCATCCCCATCCTCCTGGGGTTGGACCCTTGAGCTTTCTCATCCTGGCATGGGTTTTAATGCTGTGCCCATTTCGGCAGTGCTCAGGGCCACTTGGGCCACTTGGTTTGGGACCAGGGAATGGCAAAGGCACAACTTTCCCAAGCGGTCAGTAGGTGAGCTTGGGAGAGGGCTTGGAACTGCCAAGGAAATATTTTCTCCCACAAGTTTAAGATAATAAACTCTACTGAGTGAGCAGACACCGGGAAGAAATATTTAATTATCCTTCTCACCATTATGAGGAACTTCTGCCACTCTTCAGGTTATTATACAGTAAATAACCAGTTTTCTAAAGGACAGAGCTGTTTTAATTATATGACAATGAATGCATAATTATTATGTTTGTTAGGAATGAATCACAAGACAACAGACTTGATATTGCTGCTCTAGTTAGTGCATCTTAATTACTTTTTCATTTATTTTGCATATAAAAGCTATTTGCTAATTGTCTTTGCTGTAAATATGCAAAATATAATTAGTCATTCACAATTCTTTATGTGTTATCTAACTGTACATTTGTTACTGAGGAATGTATATTAAAGTTTGAATATTTAATGGGCTTTTGTGGCATAGAATATTTTTGTAGAAAGTTTTCAGGAAATATTAGAGACATAATTTAAACCTCCTTTTAACCCCTTTTCCTATGCAAACTAATGTTTCCTATAAAGACTAGATATTGATAAATAAACCCCCCTGGAAATCCATTTCTATTTTCTAAGCATACAATATAAATCCACTGCTGATGATATGAAATGCCTCTTGGTCTCAAACTGAAACCAGAGAGATTAGAGCCTGTTAAAAGTATTGCAAGTTGCGCTCTACAGTGAATTTAAACCATAAGTACAGAATTGCAAATGCATTCAAATCATATAGCAAGATCAAATGCACATCCAAAAGCATTTATCTTTGGTGGAGGTTCATTACTGAGAGAGCAGCACCGTGTAGCAGAAGGATCTGTTGGCAATATATATTTTCTGGTAGATATTGTTGATCAAAGCAAGAGGTCATCATTTCTGGTTTCTGCAAGGGTATTAAGCAGTAGTCTAATAATATAATATATAAAACTTGAAATCTTAATTTTGCCCATTTTTTAATTCTAGCACTTGTTGGATCTCTTATAATTGCATTACTCACCCTGAATTGGAATTGCAGGTCCAGTTAAACACTGTGAATTTCCTTCTTTATATCCTTTTTTTTTTTTTTTTTTTTTAAAGGCTTAAACTAGTTTCGTCTGTAATTAGCACTCTGCAA